>NC_142032.1:110223310-111442246 GCF_982192425.1 Myodes glareolus | reverse complement strand
AGCATTTAACAGAAAATCACATGCGTATCTCTGAAAGAGAAGCAGTCTGTTCCAACACTTCAATTCACTGTTCGAAGTGAAGGGAGTGTTGCTTCACTTTGTAAATGCTGTCCTTTCAGAGAAAATCACTTTCCTTTGATAGTGCCTTAAGCTACTTGCAAGCATTAGGAAGAAACTCACATGCTTTTCTCTGAAAGAGAAGCAGTCTGTTCCAACACTTCAATTCACTGTGTGAAGTGAATAGAGTGTTGCCTCACTTTCTAAATGCTGTGCTTTCAGAGAAAATCACTTTCCTTTGAGAGTGCCCAAAGCTACTTACAAGCATTTAACAGAAAATCACATGCGTTTCTCTGAAAGAGAAGCAGTCTGTTCCAACACTTCAATTCACTGTGCGAAGTGAATGGAGTGTTGCTTCACTTTCTAAATGCTGTTCTTTCAGAGAAAATCACTTTCCTTTGAAAGTGCCTTAAACTACTTTCAAGCATTCACAAAAAACTCACATGCGTTTCTCTGAAAGAGAAGCAGTCTGTTCCGACATTTCAATTCACTGTGTGAAGTGAATGAAGTGCTGCCTCACTTTCTAAATGCTGTCCTTTCAGAGAAAATCACTTTCCTTTGAAAGTGCCTTAAGCTACTTACAAGCATTCACCAGAAACTCACATGCGTTTCTCTGAAAGAGAAGCAGTCTGTTCCAACACTTCAATTCACTGTGCGAAGTGAATGGAGTGCTGCTTCACTTTCTAAATGCTGTCCTTTAAGAGAAAATCACTTTCCTTTGAAAGTGCCTTAAACTACTTTCAAGCATTCACAAAAAACTCACATGCGTTTCTCTTAAAGAGAAGCAGTCTGTTCCAACACTTCATTCACTGCACGAAGTGAATGGAGTGTTGCCTCACTTTCTAAATGCTGTCCTTTCAGAGAAAATCACTCTCCTTTGAAAGTGCCTTAAGCTACTTACAAGCATTCAACAGAAACTCACATGCATTTCTCTGAAAGAGAACCAGTCTGTTCCAACACTTCAATTCACTGTTCGAAGTGAAGGGAGTGTTGCTTCACTTTCTAAATGCTGTCCTTTCAGAGAAAATCACTTTCCTTTGAAAGTGCCTTAAGCTACTTACAAGCATTCACCAGAAACTCACATGCGTTTCTCTGAAAGAGAAGCAGTCTGTTCCAACATTTCAATTCACTGTGTGAAGTGAATGGAGTGTTGCTTCACTTTCTAAATGCTGTCCTTTCAGAGAAAATCACTTTCCTTTGAAAGTGCCTTAAGCTACTTGCAAGCATTAGGAAGAAACTCACATGTGTTTCTCTGAAAGAGAAGCAGTCTGTTCCAAAACTCCTATTCACTGTGTGAAGTGAATGGAGTGTTGCCTCACTTTCTAAATGCTGTCCTTTCAGAGAAAATCACTTTCCTTTGAAAGTGCCTTAAGCTACTTACAGGCATTCAACAGAAACTCACATGCATTTCTCTGAAAGAGAAGCAGTCTGTTCCAACACTTCAATTCACTGTTCGAAGTGAAGGGAGTGTTGCTTCACTTTGTAAATGCTGTCCTTTCAGAGAAAATCACTTTCCTTTGAAAGTGCCATAAGCTACTTACAAGCATTCACCAGAAACTCACATGCGTTTCTCTGAAAGAGAAGCAGTCTGTTCCAACACTTCAATTCACTGTGCGAAGTGAATGGAGTGTTGCTTCACTTTCTAAATGCTGTCCTTTCAGAGAAAATCACTTTCCTTTGAAAGTGCCTTAAGCTACTTGCAAGCATTAGGAAGAAACTCACATGTGTTTCTCTGAAAGAGAAGCAGTCTGTTCCAACACTTCAATTCACTGTGTGAAGTGAATGGAGTGTTGCCTCACTTTCTAAATGCTGTCCTTTCAGAGAAAATCACTTTCCTTTGAAAGTGCCTTAAGCTACTTACAAGCATTCAACAGAAACTCACATGGGTTTCTCTGAAAGTGAAGCAGTCTGTTCCAACTCTTCAATTCACTGTGCGAAGTGAATGGAGTGTTTCTTCACTTTCTAAATGCTGTCCTTTCAGAGAAAATCACTTTCCTTTGAAAGTGCCTTAAGCAACTTGCAAGCATTCACAAGAAACACTAATGCGTTTCTATGAAAGAGAAGCAGTCTGTTCCAACACTTCAATTCACTGCACGAAGTGAATGGAGTGTTGCTTCACTTTCTAAATGCTGTCCTTTCAGAGAAAATCACTTTTCTTTGAAAGTGCCTTAAGCTTCTTACAAGCATTCACCAGAAACTCACATGCGTTTCTCTGAAAGAGAAGCAGTCGGTTCCAACACTTCAATTCACTGTGCGAAGTCAATGGAGTGTTGCTTCACTTTCTAAATGCTGTCCTTTCAGAGAAAATCACTTTCCTTTGAAAGTGCCTTAAGCTACTTGCAAGCATTAGGAAGAAACTCACATGCGTTTCTCTGAAAGAGAAGCAGTCTGTTCCAACACTTCAATTCACTGTGCGAAGTGAATGGAGTGTTGCTTCACTTTCTAAATGCTGTCCTTTCTGAGAAAATCACTTTCCTTTGAAAGTGCCTTAAGCTACTTGCAAGCATTCAACAGAAACTCACATGCATTTCTCTGAAAGAGAAGCAGTCTGTTCCAACACTTCAATTCACTGTGCGAAGTGAATAGAGTGTTGCTTCACTTTCTAAATTATGTCCTTTCAGAGAAAATCACTTTCCTTTGAAAGTGCCTTAAGCAACTTGCAAGCATTCACAAGAAACACTAATGCGTTTCTATGAAAGAGAAGCACTCTGTTCCAACACTTCAATTCACTGCACGAAGTGAATGGAGTGTTGCTTCACTTTCTAAATGCTGTCCTTTCAGAGAAAATCACTTTTCTTTGAAAGTGCCTTAAGCATCTTACAAGCATTCACCAGAAACTCACATGCGTTTCTATGAAAGAGAAGCAGTCGGTTCCTACACTTCAATTCACTGTGCGAAGTCAATGGAGTGTTGCTTCACTTTCTAAATGCTGTCCTTTCAGAGAAAATCACTTTCCTTTGAAAGTGCCTTAAGCTACTTGCAAGCATTCACCAGAAACTCACATGCGTTTCTCTGAAAGAGAAGCAGTCTGTTCCAACACTTCAATTCACTGTGCGAAGTGAATGGAGTGTTGCCTCACTTTCTAAATGCTGTCCTTTCAGAGAAAATCACTTTCCTTTGAAAGTGCCTTAAGCTACTTGCAAGCATTAGGAAGAAACTCACATGCGTTTCTCTGAAAGAGAAGCAGTCAGTTCCAACACTTCAATTCACTGTGTGAAGTGAATGGAGTGTTGCCTCACTTTCTAAATGCTGTCCTTTCAGAGAAAATCACTTTCCTTTGAAAGTGCCTTAAGCTACTTACAAGCATTCACCAGAAACTCACATGCATTTCTCTGAAAGAGAAGCAGTCTGTTACAACCCGTCAATTCACTGTTCGAAGTGAATGGAGTGTTGCTTCACTTTCTAAATGCTGTCCTTTCAGAGAAAATCACTTTCCTTTGAAAGTGCCTTAAGCTACTTACAAGCATTCAACAGAAACTCACATGCATTTCTCTGAAAGAGAAACAGTCTGTTCCAACACTTCAATTTACTGTGTGAAGTGAATGTAGTGTTGCTTCACTTTCTAAATTATGTCCTTTCAGAGAAAATCACTTTCCTTTGAAAGTGCCTTAAGCAACTTGCAAGCATTCACAAGAAACACTAATGCGTTTCTATGAAAGAGAAGCACTCTGTTCCAACACTTCAATTCACTGCACGAAGTGAATGGAGTATTGCTTCACTTTCTAAATGCTGTCCTTTCAGAGAAAATCACTTTCCTTTGAAAGTGCCTTAAGCTTCTTACAAGCATTCACCAGAAACTCACATGCGTTTCTCTGAAAGAGAAGCAGTCGGATCCAACACTTCAATTCACTGTGCGAAGTGAATGAAGTGTTGCTTCACTTTCTAAATGCTGTCCTTTCAGAGAAAATCACTTTCCTTTGAAAGTGCCTTAAGCTACTTGCAAGCATTAGGAAGAAACTCACATGCGTTTCTCTGAAAGAGAAGCAGTCTGTTCCAACACTTCAATTCACTGTGCGAAGTGAATGGAGTGTTGCCTCACTTTCTAAATGCTGTCCTTTCAGAGAAAATCACTTTCCTTTGAAAGTGCCTTAAGCTACTTGCAAGCATTAGGAAGAAACTCACATGCGTTTCTCTGAAAGAGAAGCAGTCTTTTCCAACACTTCAATTCACTGTGTGAAGTGAATGGAGTGCTGCTTCACTTTCTAAATGCTGTCCTTTCAGAGAAAATCACTTTCCTTTGAAAGTGCCTTAAGCTACTTACAAGCATTCACCAGAAACTCACATGCATTTCTCTGAAAGAGAAGCAGTCTGTTCCAACACTTCAATTCACTGTGTGAAGTGAATGGAGTGTTGCCTCACTTTCTAAATGCTGTCCTTTCAGAGAAAATCACTTTCCTTTGAAAGTGCCTTAAACTACTTACAAGCATTCAACAGAAACTCACATGCATTTCTCTGAAAGAGAACCAGTCTGTTCCAACACTTCAATTCACTGTTCGAAGTGAATGGAGTGTTGCTTCACTTTCTAAATGCTGTCCTTTCAGAGAAAATCACTTTCCTTTGAAAGTGCCTTAAGCTACTTACAAGCATTCACCAGAAACTCACATGCGTTTCTCTGAAAGAGAAGCAGTCTGTTCCAACATTTCAATTCACTGTGCTAAGTGAATGGAGTGTTGCTTCACTTTCTAAATGCTGTCCTTTCAGAGAAAATCACTTTCCTTTGAAAGTGCCTTAAGCTACTTGCAAGCATTAGGAAGAAACTCACATGCGTTTCTCTGAAAGAGAAGCAGTCTGTTCCAACACTTCAATTCACTGTGTGAAGTGAATGGAGTGTTGCTTCACTTTCTAAATGCTGTCCTTTCAGAGAAAATCACTTTCCTTTGAAAGTGCCTTAAGCTACTTACAAGCATTCAACAGAAACTCACATGCATTTCTCTGAAAGAGAAGCAGTCTGTTCCAACACTTCAATTCACTGTTCGAAATGAAGGGAGTGTTGCTTCACTTTCTAAATGCTGTCCTTTCAGAGAAAATCACTTTCCTTTGAAAGTGCCTTAAGCTACTTACAAGCATTCACCAGAAACTCACATGCGTTTCTCTGAAAGAGAAGCAGTCTGTTCCAACACTTCAATTCACTGTGTGAAGTAAATGGAGTGTTGCCTCACTTTCTAAATGCTGTCCTTTCAGAGAAAATCACTTTCCTTTGAAAGTGCCTTAAGCTACTTACAAGCATTCAACAGAAACTCACATGCATATCTCTGAAAGAGAAGCAGTCTGTTCCAACACTTCAATTCACTGTGCGAAGTGAATGGAGTGTTGCTTCACTTTCTAAATGCTGTACATTCAGAGAAAATCACTTTCCTTTGAAAGTGCCTTAAGCTTCTTACAAGCATTCACCAGAAACTCACATGCGTTTCTCTGAAAGAGAAGCAGTCGGTTCCAACACTTCAATTCACTGTGCGAAGTGAATGGAGTCTTGCTTCACTTTCTAAATGCTGTCCTTTCAGAGAAAATCACTTTCCTTTGAAAGTGCCTTAAGCTACCTGCAAGCATTCACCAGAAACTCACATGCGTTTCTCTGAAAGAGAAGCAGTCTGTTCCAACACTTCAATTCACTGTGCGAAGTGAATGGAGTGTTGCCTCACTTTCTAAATGCTGTCCTTTCAGAGAAAATCACTTTCCTTTGAAAGTGCCTTAAGCTACTTGCAAGCATTAGGAAGAAACTCACATGCGTTTCTCTGAAAGAGAAGCAGTCTGTTCCAACACTTCAATTCACTGTTCGAAGTGAATGGAGTGTTGCTTCACTTTCTAAATGCTGTCCTTTCAGAGAAAATCACTTTCCTTTGAAAGTGCCTTAAGCTACTTACAAGCATTCACCAGAAACTCACATGCGTTTCTCTGAAAGAGAAGCAGTCTGTTCCAACACTTCAATTCACTGTGCGAATTGAATGGAGTGTTGCTTCACTTTGTAAATGCTGTCCTTTCAGAGAAAATCACTTTCCTTTGAAAGTGCCTTAAGCTACTTGCAAGCATTAGGAAGAAACTCACATGCGTATCTATGAAAGAGAAGCAGTCTGTTCCAACACTTCAATTCACTGTGCGAAGTGAATGGAGTGTTGCTTCACTTTCTAAATGCTGTCCTTTCTGAGAAAATCACTTTCCTTTGAAAGTGCCTTAAGCTACTTGCAAGCATTAGGAAGAAACTCACATGCGTTTCTCTGAAAGAGAAGCAGTCTTTTCCAACACTTCAATTCACTGTGTGAAGTGAATGGAGTGCTGCTTCACTTTCTAAATGCTGTCCTTTCAGAGAAAATCACTTTCCTTTGAAAGTGCCTTAAGCTACTTACAAGCATTCACCAGAAACTCACATGCATTTCTCTGAAAGAGAAGCAGTCTGTTCCAACACTTCAATTCACTGTGTGAAGTGAATGGAGTGTTGCCTCACTTTCTAAATGCTGTCCTTTCAGAGAAAATCACTTTCCTTTGAAAGTGCCTTAAACTACTTACAAGCATTCAACAGAAACTCACATGCATTTCTCTGAAAGAGAACCAGTCTGTTCCAACACTTCAATTCACTGTTCGAAGTGAAGGGAGTGTTGCTTCACTTTCTAAATGCTGTCCTTTCAGAGAAAATCACTTTCCTTTGAAAGTGCCTTAAGCTACTTGCAAGCATTAGGAAGAAACTCACATGCGTTTCTCTGAAAGAGAAGCAGTCTGTTCCAACACTTCAATTCACTGTGTGAAGTGAATGGAGTGTTGCTTCACTTTCTAAATGCTGTCCTTTCAGAGAAAATCACTTTCCTTTGAAAGTGCCTTAAGCTACTTACAAGCATTCAACAGAAACTCACATGCATTTCTCTGAAAGAGAAGCAGTCTGTTCCAACACTTCAATTCACTGTTCGAAATGAAGGGAGTGTTGCTTCACTTTCTAAATGCTGTCCTTTCAGAGAAAATCACTTTCCTTTGAAAGTGCCTTAAGCTACTTACAAGCATTCACCAGAAACTCACATGCGTTTCTCTGAAAGAGAAGCAGTCTGTTCCAACACTTCAATTCACTGTGTGAAGTAAATGGAGTGTTGCCTCACTTTCTAAATGCTGTCCTTTCAGAGAAAATCACTTTCCTTTGAAAGTGCCTTAAGCTACTTACAAGCATTCAACAGAAACTCACATGCATATCTCTGAAAGAGAAGCAGTCTGTTCCAACACTTCAATTCACTGTGCGAAGTGAATGGAGTGTTGCTTCACTTTCTAAATGCTGTCCTTTCAGAGAAAATCACTTTCCTTTGAAAGTGCCTTAAGCTACTTACAAGCATTCACCAGAAACTCACATGCGTTTCTCTGAAAGAGAAGCAGTCTGTTCCAACACTTCAGTTCACTGTGCGAAGTGAATGGAGTGTTGCTTCACTTTCTAAATGCTGTCCTTTCAGAGAAAATCACTTTCCTTTCAAAGTGCCTTAAGCT
Organism: Myodes glareolus; assembly: GCF_982192425.1. Taxonomy (NCBI): domain Eukaryota; kingdom Metazoa; phylum Chordata; class Mammalia; order Rodentia; family Cricetidae; genus Myodes; species Myodes glareolus. Next base: position 111,434,734 of record NC_142032.1, on the reverse strand, counting down.
ACTTGCAAGCATTAGGAAGAAACTCACATGCGTTTCTCTGAAAGAGAAGCAGTCTGTTCCAACACTTCAATTCACTGTGCGAAGTGAATGGAGTGTTGCTTCACTTTCTAAATGCTGTCCTTTCTGAGAAAATCACTTTCCTTTGAAAGTGCCTTAAGCTACTTGCAAGCATTAGGAAGAAACTCACATGCGTTTCTCTGAAAGAGAAGCAGTCTGTTCCAACACTTCAATTCACTGTGTGAAATGAGTGGAGTGTTGCCTCACTTTCTAAATGCTGTCCTCTCAGAGAAAATCACTTTCCTTTGAAAGTGCCTTAAGCTACTTGCAAGCATTCAACAGAAACTCACATGCGTTTCTCTGAAAGTGAAGCAGTCTGTTCCAACACTTCAATTCACTGTGCGAAGTGAATGGAGTGTTTCTTCACTTTCTAAATGCTGTCCTTTCAGAGAAAATCACTTTCCTTTGAAAGTGCCTTAAGCTACTTACAAGCATTCAACAGAAACTCACATGCATTTTTCTGAAAGAGAAGCAGTCTGTTCCAACACTTCAATTCACTGTGCGAAGTGAATGGAGTGTTGCTTCACTTTCTAAATTATGTCCTTTCAGAGAAAATCACTTTCCTTTGAAACTGCCTTAAGCAACTTGCAAGCATTCACAAGAAACACTAATGCGTTTCTATGAAAGAGAAGCACTCTGTTCCAACACTTCAATTCACTGCACGAAGTGAATGGAGTGTTGCTTCACTTTCTAAATGCTGTACTTTCAGAGAAAATCACTTTCCTTTGAAAGTGCCTTAAGCTTCTTACAAGCATTCACCAGAAACTCACATGCGTTTCTCTGAAAGAGAAGCAGTCGGTTCCAACACTTCAATTCACTGTGCGAAGTGAATGGAGTCTTGCTTCACTTTCTAAATGCTGTCCTTTCAGAGAAAATCACTTTCCTTTGAAAGTGCCTTAAGCTACCTGCAAGCATTCACCAGAAACTCACATGCATTTCTCTGAAAGAGAAGCAGTCTGTTCCAACACTTCAATTCACTGTGCGAAGTGAATGGAGTGTTGCCTCACTTTCTAAATGCTGTCCTTTCAGAGAAAATCACTTTCCTTTGAAAGTGCCTTAAGCTACTTGCAAGCATTAGGAAGAAACTCACATGCGTTTCTCTGAAAGAGAAGCAGTCTGTTCCAACACTTCAATTCACTGTTCGAAGTGAATGGAGTGTTGCTTCACTTTCTAAATGCTGTCCTTTCAGAGAAAATCACTTTCCTTTGAAAGTGCCTTAAGCTACTTACAAGCATTCACCAGAAACTCACATGCGTTTCTCTGAAAGAGAAGCAGTCTGTTCCAACACTTCAATTCACTGTGCGAATTGAATGGAGTGTTGCTTCACTTTGTAAATGCTGTCCTTTCAGAGAAAATCACTTTCCTTTGAAAGTGCCTTAAGCTACTTGCAAGCATTAGGAAGAAACTCACATGCGTTTCTATGAAAGAGAAGCAGTCTGTTCCAACACTTCAATTCACTGTGCGAAGTGAATGGAGTGTTGCTTCACTTTCTAAATGCTGTCCTTTCTGAGAAAATCACTTTCCTTTGAAAGTGCCTTAAGCTACTTGCAAGCATTAGGAAGAAACTCACATGCGTTTCTCTGAAAGAGAGGCAGTCTGTTCCAACACTTCAATTCACTGTGTGAAGTGAATGGAGTGTTGCCTCACTTTCTAAATGCTGTCATCTCAGAGAAAATCACTTTCCTTTGAAAGTGCCTTAAGCTACTTACAAGCATTCAACAGAAACTCACATGCGTTTCTCTGAAAGTGAAGCAGTCTGTTCCAACACTTCAATTCACTGTGCGAAGTGAATGGAGTGTTTCTTCACTTTCTAAATGCTGTCCTTTGAGAGAAAAACACTTTCCTTTGAAAGTGCCTTAAGCTACTTACAAGCATTCAACAGAAACTCACATGCATTTCTCTGAAAGAGAAGCAGTCTGTTCCAACACTTCAATTCACTGTGCGAAGTGAATGGAGTGTTGCTTCACTTTCTAAATTATGTCCTTTCAGAGAAAATCACTTTCCTTTGAAAGTGCCTTAAGCAACTTGCAAGCATTCACAAGAAACACTAATGCGTTTCTATGAAAGAGAAGCACTCTGTTCCAACACTTCAATTCACTGCACGAAGTGAATGGAGTGTTGCCTCACTTTCTAAATGCTGTCCTTTCAGAGAAAATCACTTTCCTTTGAAAGTGCCTTAAGCTACTTACAAGCATTCAACAGAAACTCACATGCATTTCTCTGAAAGAGAAGCAGTCTGTTCCAACACTTCAATTCACTGTGCGAAGTGAATGGAGTGTTGCTTCACTTTCTAAATGCTGTCCTTTCAGAGAAAATCACTTTCCTTTGAAAGTGCCTTAAGCTGCTTACAAGCATTCACCAGAAACTCACATGCGTTTCTCTGAAAGAGAAGTAGTCTGTTCCAACACTTCAGTTCACTGTCCGAAGTGAATGGAGTGTTGCTTCACTTTCTAAATGCTGTCCTTTCAGAGAAAATCACTTTCCTTTCAAAGTGCCTTAAGCTACTTGCAAGCATTAGGAAGAAACTCACATGCGTTTCTCTGAAAGAGAAGCAGTCTGTTCCAACACTTCAATTCACTGTGCGAAGTGAGTGGAGTGTTGCTTCACTTTCTAAATGCTGTCCTTTCTGAGAAAATCACTTTCCTTTGAAAGTGCCTTAAGCTACTTGCAAGCATTAGGAAGAAACTCACATGCGTTTCTCTGAAAGAGAAGCAGTCTGTTCCAACACTTCAATTCACTGTGTGAAGTGAATGGAGTGTTGCCTCACTTTCTAAATGCTGTCCTCTCAGAGAAAATCACTTTCCTTTGAAAGTGCCTTAAGCTACTTACAAGCATTCAACAGAAACTCACATGCGTTTCTCTGAAAGTGAAGCAGTCTGTTCCAACACTTCAATTCACTGTGCGAAGTGAATGGAGTGTTTCTTCACTTTCTAAATGCTGTCCTTTCAGAGAAAATCACTTTCCTTTGAAAGTGCCTTAAGCTACTTACAAGCATTCAACAGAAACTCACATGCATTTCTCTGAAAGAGAAGCAGTCTGTTCCAACATTTCAATTCACTGTGCGAAGTGAATGGAGTGTTGCTTCACTTTCTAAATTATGTCCTTTCAGAGAAAATCACTTTCCTTTGAAAGTGCCTTAAGAAACTTGCAAGCATTCACAAGAAACACTAATGCGTTTCTATGAAAGAGAAGCACTCTGTTCCAACACTTCAATTCACTGCACGAAGTGAATGGAGTGTTGCTTCACTTTCTAAATGCTGTACTTTCAGAGAAAATCACTTTCCTTTGAAAGTGCCTTAAGCTTCTTACAAGCATTCACCAGAAACTCACATGCGTTTCTCTGAAAGTGAAGCAGTCGGTTCCAACACTTCAATTCACTGTGCGAAGTGAATGGAGTGTTTCTTCACTTTCTAAATGCTGTCCTTTCAGAGAAAATCACTTTCCTTTGAAAGTGCCTTAAGCTACTTACAAGCATTCACCAGAAACTCACATGCATTTCTCTGAAAGAGAAGCAGTCTGTTCCAACATTTCAATTCACTGTGCGAAGTGAATGGAGTGTTGCTTCACTTTCTAAATTATGTCCTTTCAGAGAAAATCACTTTCCTTTGAAAGTGCCTTAAGCTACTTGCAAGCATTAGGAAGAAACTCACATGCGTTTCTCTGAAAGAGAAGCAGTCTGTTCCAACACTTCAATTCACTGTGTGAAGTGAATGGAGTGCTGCCTCACTTTCTAAATGCTGTCCTTTCAGAGAAAATCACTTTCCTTTGAAAGTGCCTTAAGCTACTTACAAGCATTCAACAGAAACTCACATGCATTTCTCTGAAAGAGAAGCAGTCTGTTCCAACACTTCAATTCACTGTTCGAAGTGAATGGAGTGTTGCTTCACTTTCTAAATGCTGTCCTTTCAGAGAAAATCACTTTCCTTTGAAAGTGCCTTAAGCTACTTACAAGCATTCACCAGAAACTCACATGCGTTTCTCTGAAAGAGAAGCAGTCTGTTCCAACACTTCAATTCACTGTGCAAAGTGAATGGAGTGTTGCTTCACTTTCTAAATGCTGTTCTTTCAGAGAAAATCACTTTCCTTTGAAAGTGCCTTAAGCTACTTGCAAGCATTAGGAAGAAACTTACATGCGTTTCTCTGAAAGAGAAGCAGTCCGTTCCAACACTTCAATTCACTGTGCGAAGTGAATGGAGTGTTGCTTCATTTTCTAAATGCTGTCCTTTCAGAGAAAATCACTTTCCATTGAAAGTGCCTTAAGCTACTTGCAAGCATTAGGAAGAAACTCACATGCGTTTCTCTGAAAGAGAAGCAGTCTGTTCCAACACTTCAATTCACTGTGTGAAGAGAATGAAGTGTTGCCTCACTTTCTAAATGCTGTCCTCTCAGAGAAAATCACTTTCCTTTGAAAGTGCCTTAAGCTACTTACAAGCATTCAACAGAAACACACATGTGTTTCTCTGAAAGTGAAGCAGTCTGTTTCAACACTTCAATTCACTGTGCGAAGTGAATGGAGTGTTGCTTCACTTTCTAAATGCTGTCCTTTCAGAGAAAATCACTTTCCTTTGAAAGTGCCTTAAGCTACTTACAAGCATTCAACAGAAACTCACATGCATTTCTCTGAAAGAGAAGCAGTCTGTTCCAACACTTCAATTCACTGTGCGAAGTGAATGAAGTGTTGCTTCACTTTCTAAATTATGTCCTTTCAGAGAAAATCACTTTCCTTTGAAAGTGCCTTAAGCAACTTGCAAGCATTCACAAGAAACACTAATGCGTTTCTATGAAAGAGAAGCACTCTGTTCCAACACTTCAATTCACTGCACGAAGTGAATGGAGTGTTGCTTCACTTTCTAAATGCTGTCCTTTCAGAGAAAATCACTTTCCTTTGAAAGTGCCTTAAGCTTCTTACAAGCATTCACCAGAAACTCACATGCGTTTCTCTGAAAGAGAAGCAGTCAGTTCCAACACTTCAATTCACTGTGCGAAGTCAATGGAGTGTTGCTTCACTTTCTAAATGCTGTCCTTTCAGAGAAAATCACTTTCCTTTGAAAGTGCCTTAAGCTACTTGCAAGCATTCACCAGAAACTCACATGCGTTTCTCTGAAAGAGAAGCAGTCTGTTCCAACACTTCAATTCACTGTGCGAAGTGAATGGAGTGTTGCTTCACTTTCTAAATGCTGTCCTTTCTGAGAAAATCACTTTCCTTTGAAAGTGCCTCAAGCTACTTGCAAGCATTAGGAAGAAACTCACATGCGTTTCTCTGAAAGAGAAGCAGTCTGTTCCAACACTTCAATTCACTGTGTGAAGTGAATGGAGTGTTGCCTCACTTTCTAAATGCTGTCATCTCAGAGAAAATCACTTTCCTTTGAAAGTGCCTTAAGCTACTTACAAGCATTCAACAGAAACTCACATGCGTTTCTCTGAAAGAGAAGCAGTCTGTTCCAACACTTCAATTCACTGTGCGAAGTGAATGGAGTGTTTCTTCACTTTCTAAATGCTGTCCTTTGAGAGAAAAACACTTTCCTTTGAAAGTGCCTTAAGCTACTTACAAGCATTCAACAGAAACTCACATGCATTTCTCTGAAAGAGAAGCAGTCTGTTCCAACACTTCAATTCACTGTGCGAAGTGAATGGAGTGTTGCTTCACTTTCTAAATGCTGTCCTTTCAGAGAAAATCACTTTCCTTTGAAAGTGCCTTAAGCTGCTTACAAGCATTCACCAGAAACTCACATGCGTTTCTCTGAAAGAGAAGTAGTCTGTTCCAACACTTCAGTTCACTGTCCGAAGTGAATGGAGTGTTGCTTCATTTCTAAATGCTGTCCTTTCAGAGAAAATCACTTTCCTTTCAAAGTGCCTTAAGCTACTTGCAAGCATTAGGAAGAAACTCACATGCGTTTCTCTGAAAGAGAAGCAGTCTGTTCCAACACTTCAATTCACTGTGCGAAGTGAGTGGAGTGTTGCTTCACTTTCTAAATGCTGTCCTTTCTGAGAAAATCACTTTCCTTTGAAAGTGCCTTAAGCTACTTGCAAGCATTAGGAAGAAACTCACATGCGTTTCTCTGAAAGAGAAGCAGTCTGTTCCAACACTTCAATTCACTGTGTGAAGTGAATGGAGTGTTGCCTCACTTTCTAAATGCTGTCCTCTCAGAGAAAATCACTTTCCTTTGAAAGTGCCTTAAGCTACTTACAAGCATTCAACAGAAACTCACATGCGTTTCTCTGAAAGTGAAGCAGTCTGTTCCAACACTTCAATTCACTGTGCGAAGTGAATGGAGTGTTTCTTCACTTTCTAAATGCTGTCCTTTCAGAGAAAATCACTTTCCTTTGAAAGTGCCTTAAGCTACTTACAAGCATTCAACAGAAACTCACATGCATTTCTCTGAAAGAGAAGCAGTCTGTTCCAACATTTCAATTCACTGTGCGAAGTGAATGGAGTGTTGCTTCACTTTCTAAATTATGTCCTTTCAGAGAAAATCACTTTCCTTTGAAAGTGCCTTAAGCAACTTGCAAGCATTCACAAGAAACACTAATGCGTTTCTATGAAAGAGAAGCACTCTGTTCCAACACTTCAATTCACTGCACGAAGTGAATGGAGTGTTGCTTCACTTTCTAAATGCTGTACTTTCAGAGAAAATCACTTTCCTTTGAAAGTGCCTTAAGCTTCTTACAAGCATTCACCAGAAACTCACATGCGTTTCTCTGAAAGTGAAGCAGTCGGTTCCAACACTTCAATTCACTGTGCGAAGTGAATGGAGTGTTTCTTCACTTTCTAAATGCTGTCCTTTCAGAGAAAATCACTTTCCTTTGAAAGTGCCTTAAGCTACTTACAAGCATTCAACAGAAATTCACATGCATTTCTCTGAAAGAGAAGCAGTCTGTTCCAACATTTCAATTCACTGTGCGAAGTGAATGGAGTGTTGCTTCACTTTCTAAATTATGTCCTTTCAGAGAAAATCACTTTCCTTTGAAAGTGCCTTAAGCTACTTGCAAGCATTAGGAAGAAACTCACATGCGTTTCTCTGAAAGAGAAGCAGTCTGTTCCAACACTTCAATTCACTGTGTGAAGTGAATGGAGTGCTGCCTCACTTTCTAAATGCTGTCCTTTCAGAGAAAATCACTTTCCTTTGAAAGTGCCTTAAGCTACTTACAAGCATTCAACAGAAACTCACATGCATTTCTCTGAAAGAGAAGCAGTCTGTTCCAACACTTCAATTCACTGTTCGAAGTGAATGGAGTGTTGCTTCACTTTCTAAATGCTGTCCTTTCAGAGAAAATCACTTTCCTTTGAAAGTGCCTTAAGCTACTTACAAGCATTCACCAGAAACTCACATGCGTTTCTCTGAAAGAGAAGCAGTCTGTTCCAACACTTCAATTCACTGTGCGAAGTGAATGGAGTGTTGCTTCACTTTCTAAATGCTGTTCTTTCAGAGAAAATCACTTTCCTTTGAAAGTGCCTTAAGCTACTTGCAAGCATTAGGAAGAAACTTACATGCGTTTCTCTGAAAGAGAAGCAGTCCGTTCCAACACTTCAATTCACTGTGCAAAGTGAATGGAGTGTTGCTTCATTTTCTAAATGCTGTCCATTCAGAGAAAATCACTTTCCATTGAAAGTGCCTTAAGCTACTTGCAAGCATTAGGAAGAAACTCACATGCGTTTCTCTGAAAGAGAAGCAGTCTGTTCCAACACTTCAATTCACTGTGTGAAGAGAATGAAGTGTTGCCTCACTTTCTAAATGCTGTCCTCTCAGAGAAAATCACTTTCCTTTGAAAGTGCCTTAAGCTACTTACAAGCATTCAACAGAAACACACATGCGTTTCTCTGAAAGTGAAGCAGTCTGTTCCAACACTTCAATTCACTGTGCGAAGTGAATGGAGTGTTGCTTCACTTTCTAAATGCTGTCCTTTCAGAGAAAATCACTTTCCTTTGAAAGTGCCTTAAGCTACTTACAAGCATTCAACAGAAACTCACATGCATTTCTCTGAAAGAGAAGCAGTCTGTTCCAACACTTCAATTCACTGTGCGAAGTGAATGGAGTGTTGCTTCACTTTCTAAATTATGTCCTTTCAGAGAAAATCACTTTCCTTTGAAAGTGCCTTAAGCAACTTGCAAGCATTCACAAGAAACACTAATGCGTTTCTATGAAAGAGAAGCACTCTGTTCCAACACTTCAATTCACTGCACGAAGTGAATGGAGTGTTGCTTCACTTTCTAAATGCTGTCCTTTCTGAGAAAATCACTTTCCTTTGAAAGTGCCTTAAGCTTCTTACAAGCATTCACCAGAAACTCACATGCGTTTCTCTGAAAGAGAAGCAGTCAGTTCCAACACTTCAATTCACTGTGCGAAGTCAATGGAGTGTTGCTTCACTTTCTAAATGCTGTCCTTTCAGAGAAAATCACTTTCCTTTGAAAGTGCCTTAAGCTACTTGCAAGCATTCACCAGAAACTCACATGCGTTTCTATGAAAGAGAAGCAGTCTGTTCCAACACTTCAATTCACTGTGCGAAGTGAATGGAGTGTTGCTTCACTTTCTAAATGCTGTCCTTTCTGAGAAAATCACTTTCCTTTGAAAGTGCCTCAAGCTACTTGCAAGCATTAGGAAGAAAATCACATGCGTTTCTCTGAAAGAGAAGCAGTCTGTTCCAACACTTCAATTCACTGTGTGAAGTGAATGGAGTGTTGCCTCACTTTCTAAATGCTGTCATCTCAGAGAAAATCACTTTCCTTTGAAAGTGCCTTAAGCTACTTACAAGCATTCAACAGAAACTCACATGCGTTTCTCTGAAAGAGAAGCAGTCTGTTCCAACACTTCAATTCACTGTGCGAAGTGAATGGAGTGTTTCTTCACTTTCTAAATGCTGTCCTTTGAGAGAAAAACACTTTCCTTTGAAAGTGCCTTAAGCTACTTACAAGCATTCAACAGAAACTCACATGCATTTCTCTGAAAGAGAAGCAGTCTGTTCCAACACTTCAATTCACTGTGCGAAGTGAATGGAGTGTTGCTTCACTTTCTAAATTATGTCCTTTCAGAGAAAATCACTTTCCTTTGAAAGTGCCTTAAGCAACTTGCAAGCATTCACAAGAAACACTAATGCGTTTCTATGAAAGAGAAGCACTCTGTTCCAACACTTCAATTCACTGCACGAAGTGAATGGAGTGTTGCCTCACTTTCTAAATGCTGTCCTTTCAGAGAAAATCACTTTCCTTTGAAAGTGCCTTAAGCTACTTACAAGCATTCAACAGAAACTCACATGCATTTCTCTGAAAGTGAAGCAGTCTGTTCCAACACTTCAATTCACTGCACGAAGTGAATGGAGTGTTTCTTCACTTTCTAAATGCTGTCCTTTCAGAGAAAATCACTTTCCTTTGAAAGTGCCTTAAGCTACTTACAAGCATTCAACAGAAACTCACATGCATTTCTCTGAAAGAGAAGCAGTCTGTTCCAACATTTCAATTCACTGTGCGAAGTGAATGGAGTGTTGCTTCACTTTCTAAATTATGTCCTTTCAGAGAAAATCACTTTCCTTTGAAAGTGCCTTAAGAAACTTGCAAGCATTCACAAGAAACACTAATGCGTTTCTATGAAAGAGAAGCACTCTGTTCCAACACTTCAATTCACTGTGCGAAGTGAATGGAGTGTTGCTTCACTTTCTAAATGCTGTACTTTCAGAGAAAATCACTTTCCTTTGAAAGTGCCTTAAGCTTCTTACAAGCATTCACCAGAAACTCACATGCGTTTCTCTGAAAGAGAAGCAGTCGGTTCCAACACTTCAATTCACTGTGCGAAGTCAATGGAGTGTTGCTTCACTTTCTAAATGCTGTCCTTTCAGAGAAAATCACTTTCCTTTGAAAGTGCCTTAAGCTACTTACAAGCATTCAACAGAAACTCACATGCGTTTCTCTGAAAGTGAAGCAGTCTGTTCCAACACTTCAATTCACTGTGCGAAGTGAATGGAGTGTTTCTTCACTTTCTAAATGCTGTCCTTTTAGAGAAAATCACTTTCATTTGAAAGTGCCTTAAGCTACTTACAAGCATTCAACAGAAACTCACATGCATTTCTCTGAAAGAGAAGCAGTCTGTTCCAACATTTCAATTCACTGTGCGAAGTGAATGGAGTGTTGCTTCACTTTCTAAATTATGTCCTTTCAGAGAAAATCACTTTCCTTTGAAAGTGCCTTAAGAAACTTGCAAGCATTCACCAGAAACACTAATGCGTTTCTATGAAAGAGAAGCACTCTGTTCCAACACTTCAATTCACTGCACGAAGTGAATGGAGTGTTGCTTCACTTTCTAAATGCTGTACTTTCAGAGAAAATCACTTTCCTTTGAAAGTGCCTTAAGCTTCTTACAAGCATTCACCAGAAACTCACATGCGTTTCTCTGAAAGAGAAGCAGTCTGTTCCAACACTTCAATTCACTGTGCGAAGTGAATGGAGTGTTGCCTCACTTTCTAAATGCTGTCCTTTCAGAGAAAATCACTTTCCTTTGAAAGTGCCTTAAGCTACTTGCAAGCATTAGGAAGAAACTCACATGCGTTTCTCTGAAAGAGAAGCAGTCTGTTCCAACACTTCAATTCACTGTACAAAGTGAATGGAGTGTTGCTTCACTTTCTAAATGCTGTCCTTTCAGAGAAAATCACTTTCCTTTGAAAGTGCCTTAAGCAACTTGCAAGCATTCACAAGAAACACTAATGCGTTTCTATGAAAGAGAAGCACTCTGTTCCAACACTTCAATTCAATGCACGAGGGGAATGGAGTGTTGACTCACTTTCTAAATGCTGTCCTTTCAGAGAAAATCACTTTCCTTTGAAAGTGCCTTAAGCTACTTACAAGCATTAGGAAGAAACTCACATGCGTTTCTCTGAAAGAGAAGCAGTCTGTTCCAACACTTCAATTCACTGTGCGAAGTGAATGGAGTGTTGCTTCACTTTCTAAATGCTGTCCTTTCAGAGAAAATCACTTTCCTTTGAAAGTGCCTTAAGCTGCTTACAAGCATTCACCAGAAACTCACATGCGTTTCTCTGAAAGAGAAGTAGTCTGTTCCAACACTTCAGTTCACTGTCCGAAGTGAATGGAGTGTTGCTTCACTTTCTAAATGCTGTCCTTTCAGAGAAAATCACTTTCCTTTCAAAGTGCCTTAAGCTACTTGCAAGCATTAGGAAGAAACTCACATGCGTTTCTCTGAAAGAGAAGCAGTCTGTTCCAACACTTCAATTCACTGTGCGAAGTGAGTGGAGTGTTGCTTCACTTTCTAAATGCTGTCCTTTCTGAGAAAATCACTTTCCTTTGAAAGTGCCTTAAGCTACTTGCAAGCATTTGGAAGAAACTCACATGCGTTTCTCTGAAAGAGAAGCAGTCTGTTCCAACACTTCAATTCACTGTGTGAAGTGAATGGAGTGTTGCCTCACTTTCTAAATGCTGTCCTCTCAGAGAAAATCACTTTCCTTTGAAAGTGCCTTAAGCTACTTACAAGCATTCAACAGAAACTCACATGCGTTTCTCTGAAAGTGAAGCAGTCTGTTCCAACACTTCAATTCACTGTGCGAAGTGAATGGAGTGTTTCTTCACTTTCTAAATGCTGTCCTTTCAGAGAAAATCACTTTCCTTTGAAAGTGCCTTAAGCTACTTACAAGCATTCAACAGAAACTCACATGCATTTCTCTGAAAGAGAAGCAGTCTGTTCCAACATTTCAATTCACTGTGCGAAGTGAATGGAGTGTTGCTTCACTTTCTAAATTATGTCCTTTCAGAGAAAATCACTTTCCTTTGAAAGTGCCTTAAGAAACTTGCAAGCATTCACAAGAAACACTAATGCGTTTCTATGAAAGAGAAGCACTCTGTTCCAACACTTCAATTCACTGCACGAAGTGAATGGAGTGTTGCTTCACTTTCTAAATGCTGTACTTTCAGAGAAAATCACTTTCCTTTGAAAGTGCCTTAAGCTTCTTACAAGCATTCACCAGAAACTCACATGCGTTTCTCTGAAAGTGAAGCAGTCGGTTCCAACACTTCAATTCACTGTGCGAAGTGAATGGAGTGTTTCTTCACTTTCTAAATGCTGTCCTTTCAGAGAAAATCACTTTCCTTTGAAAGTGCCTTAAGCTACTTACAAGCATTCAACAGAAACTCACATGCATTTCTCTGAAAGAGAAGCAGTCTGTTCCAACATTTCAATTCACTGTGCGAAGTGAATGGAGTGTTGCTTCACTTTCTAAATTATGTCCTTTCAGAGAAAATCACTTTCCTTCGAAAGTGCCTTAAGCTACTTGCAAGCATTAGGAAGAAACTCACATGCGTTTCTCTGAAAGAGAAGCAGTCTGTGCCAACACTTCAATTCACTGTGTGAAGTGAATGGAGTGCTGCCTCACTTTCTAAATGCTGTCCTTTCAGAGAAAATCACTTTCCTTTGAAAGTGCCTTAAGCTACTTACAAGCATTCAACAGAAACTCACATGCATTTCTCTGAAAGAGAAGCAGTCTGTTCCAACACTTCAATTCACTGTTCGAAGTGAATGGAGTGTTGCTTCACTTTCTAAATGCTGTCCTTTCAGAGAAAATCACTTTCCTTTGAAAGTGCCTTAAGCTACTTACAAGCATTCACCAGAAACTCACATGCGTTTCTCTGAAAGAGAAGCAGTCTGTTCCAACACTTCAATTCACTGTGCGAAGTGAATGGAGTGTTGCTTCACTTTCTAAATGCTGTTCTTTCAGAGAAAATCACTTTCCTTTGAAAGTGCCTTAAGCTACTTGCAAGCATTAGGAAGAAACTTACATGCGTTTCTCTGAAAGAGAAGCAGTCCGTTCCAACACTTCAATTCACTGTGCGAAGTGAATGGAGTGTTGCTTCATTTTCTAAATGCTGTCCTTTCAGAGAAAATCACTTTCCATTGAAAGTGCCTTAAGCTACTTGCAAGCATTAGGAAGAAACTCACATGCGTTTCTCTGAAAGAGAAGCAGTCTGTTCCAACACTTCAATTCACTGTGTGAAGAGAATGAAGTGTTGCCTCACTTTCTAAATGCTGTCCTCTCAGAGAAAATCACTTTCCTTTGAAAGTGCCTTAAGCTACTTACAAGCATTCAACAGAAACACACATGCGTTTCTCTGAAAGTGAAGCAGTCTGTTCCAACACTTCAATTCACTGTGCGAAGTGAATGGAGTGTTGCTTCACTTTCTAAATGCTGTCCTTTCAGAGAAAATCACTTTCCTTTGAAAGTGCCTTAAGCTACTTACAAGCATTCAACAGAAACTCACATGCATTTCTCTGAAAGAGAAGCAGTCTGTTCCAACACTTCAATTCACTGTGCGAAGTGAATGGAGTGTTGCTTCACTTTCTAAATTATGTCCTTTCAGAGAAAATCACTTTCCTTTGAAAGTGCCTTAAGCAACTTGCAAGCATTCACAAGAAACACTAATGCGTTTCTATGAAAGAGAAGCACTCTGTTCCAACACTTCAATTCACTGCACGAAGTGAATGGAGTGTTGCTTCACTTTCTAAATGCTGTCCTTTCAGAGAAAATCACTTTCCTTTGAAAGTGCCTTAAGCTTCTTACAAGCATTCACCAGAAACTCACATGCGTTTCTCTGAAAGAGAAGCAGTCAGTTCCAACACTTCAATTCACTGTGCGAAGTCAATGGAGTGTTGCTTCACTTTCTAAATGCTGTCCTTTCAGAGAAAATCACTTTCCTTTGAAAGTGCCTTAAGCTACTTGCAAGCATTCACCAGAAACTCACATGCGTTTCTCTGAAAGAGAAGCAGTCTGTTCCAACACTTCAATTCACTGTGCGAAGTGAATGGAGTGTTGCTTCACTTTCTAAATGCTGTCCTTTCTGAGAAAATCACTTTCCTTTGAAAGTGCCTCAAGCTACTTGCAAGCATTAGGAAGAAACTCACATGCGTTTCTCTGAAAGAGAAGCAGTCTGTTCCAACACTTCAATTCACTGTGTGAAGTGAATGGAGTGTTGCCTCACTTTCTAAATGCTGTCATCTCAGAGAAAATCACTTTCCTTTGAAAGTGCCTTAAGCTACTTACAAGCATTCAACAGAAACTCACATGCGTTTCTCTGAAAGTGAAGCAGTCTGTTCCAACACTTCAATTCACTGTGCGAAGTGAATGGAGTGTTTCTTCACTTTCTAAATGCTGTCCTTTGAGAGAAAAACACTTTCCTTTGAAAGTGCCTTAAGCTACTTACAAGCATTCAACAGAAACTCACATGCATTTCTCTGAAAGAGAAGCAGTCTGTTCCAACACTTCAATTCACTGTGCGAAGTGAATGGAGTGTTGCTTCACTTTCTAAATTATGTCCTTTCAGAGAAAATCACTTTCCTTTGAAAGTGCCTTAAGCAACTTGCAAGCATTCACAAGAAACACTAATGCGTTTCTATGAAAGAGAAGCACTCTGTTCCAACACTTCAATTCACTGCACGAAGTGAATGGAGTGTTGCCTCACTTTCTAAATGCTGTCCTTTCAGAGAAAATCACTTTCCTTTGAAAGTGCCTTAAGCTACTTACAAGCATTCAACAGAAACTCACATGCATTTCTCTGAAAGAGAAGCAGTCTGTTCCAACACTTCAATTCACTGTCCGAAGTGAATGGAGTGTTGCTTCACTTTCTAAATGCTGTCCTTTCAGAGAAAATCACTTTCCTTTCAAAGTGCCTTAAGCTACTTGCAAGCATTAGGAAGAAACTCACATGCGTTTCTCTGAAAGAGAAGCAGTCTGTTCCAACACTTCAATTCACTGTGCGAAGTGAGTGGAGTGTTGCTTCACTTTCTAAATGCTGTCCTTTCTGAGAAAATCACTTTCCTTTGAAAGTGCCTTAAGCTACTTGCAAGCATTAGGAAGAAACTCACATGCGTTTCTCTGAAAGAGAAGCAGTCTGTTCCAACACTTCAATTCACTGTGTGAAGTGAATGGAGTGTTGCCTCACTTTCTAAATGCTGTCCTCTCAGAGAAAATCACTTTCCTTTGAAAGTGCCTTAAGCTACTTACAAGCATTCAACAGAAACTCACATGCGTTTCTCTGAAAGTGAAGCAGTCTGTTCCAACACTTCAATTCACTGTGCGAAGTGAATGGAGTGTTTCTTCACTTTCTAAATGCTGTCCTTTCAGAGAAAATCACTTTCCTTTGAAAGTGCCTTAAGCTACTTACAAGCATTCAACAGAAACTCACATGCATTTCTCTGAAAGAGAAGCAGTCTGTTCCAACATTTCAATTCACTGTGCGAAGTGAATGGAGTGTTGCTTCACTTTCTAAATTATGTCCTTTCAGAGAAAATCACTTTCCTTTGAAAGTGCCTTAAGAAACTTGCAAGCATTCACAAGAAACACTAATGCGTTTCTATGAAAGAGAAGCACTCTGTTCCAACACTTCAATTCACTGCACGAAGTGAATGGAGTGTTGCTTCACTTTCTAAATGCTGTACTTTCAGAGAAAATCACTTTCCTTTGAAAGTGCCTTAAGCTTCTTACAAGCATTCACCAGAAACTCACATGCGTTTCTCTGAAAGAGAAGCAGTCGGTTCCAACACTTCAATTCACTGTGCGAAGTCAATGGAGTGTTGCTTCACTTTCTAAATGCTGTCCTTTCAGAGAAAATCACTTTCCTTTGAAAGTGCCTTAAGCTACTTACAAGCATTCAACAGAAACTCACATGCGTTTCTCTGAAAGTGAAGCAGTCTGTTCCAACACTTCAATTCACTGTGCGAAGTGAATGGAGTGTTTCTTCACTTTCTAAATGCTGTCCTTTTAGAGAAAATCACTTTCCTTTGAAAGTGCCTTAAGCTACTTACAAGCATTCAACAGAAACTCACATGCATTTCTCTGAAAGAGAAGCAGTCTGTTCCAACATTTCAATTCACTGTGCGAAGTGAATGGAGTGTTGCTTCACTTTCTAAATTATGTCCTTTCAGAGAAAATCACTTTCCTTTGAAAGTGCCTTAAGAAACTTGCAAGCATTCACCAGAAACACTAATGCGTTTCTATGAAAGAGAAGCACTCTGTTCCAACACTTCAATTCACTGCACGAAGTGAATGGAGTGTTGCTTCACTTTCTAAATGCTGTACTTTCAGAGAAAATCACTTTCCTTTGAAAGTGCCTTAAGCTTCTTACAAGCATTCACCAGAAACTCACATGCGTTTCTCTGAAAGAGAAGCAGTCTGTTCCAACACTTCAATTCACTGTGCGAAGTGAATGGAGTGTTGCCTCACTTTCTAAATGCTGTCCTTTCAGAGAAAATCACTTTCCTTTGAAAGTGCCTTAAGCTACTTGCAAGCATTAGGAAGAAACTCACATGCGTTTCTCTGAAAGAGAAGCAGTCTGTTCCAACACTTCAATTCACTGTGTGAAGTGAATGGAGTGCTGCCTCACTTTCTAAATGCTGTCCTTTCAGAGAAAATCACTTTCCTTTGAAAGTGCCTTAAGCTACTTACAAGCATTCAACAGAAACTCACATGCATTTCTCTGAAAGAGAAGCAGTCTGTTCCAACACTTCAATTCACTGTTCGAAGTGAATGGAGTGTTGCTTCACTTTCTAAATGCTGTCCTTTCAGAGAAAATCACTTTCCTTTGAAAGTGCCTTAAGCTACTTACAAGCATTCACCAGAAACTCACATGCGTTTCTCTGAAAGAGAAGCAGTCTGTTCCAACACTTCAATTCACTGTGCGAAGTGAATGGAGTGTTGCTTCACTTTCTAAATGCTGTCCTTTCAGAGAAAATCACTTTCCTTTGAAAGTGCCTTAAGCTACTTGCAAGCATTAGGAAGAAACTCACATGCGTTTCTATGAAAGAGAAGCAGTCTGTTCCAACACTTCAATTCACTGTGCGAAGTGAATGGAGTGTTGCTTCACTTTAAAAATGCTGTCCTTTCTGAGAAAATCACTTTCCTTTGAAAGTGCCTTAAGCTACTTGCAAGCATTAGGAAGAAACTCACATGCGTTTCTCTGAAAGAGAGGCAGTCTGTTCCAACACTTCAATTCACTGTGTGAAGGGAATGGAGTGTTGCCTCACTTTCTAAATGCTGTCATCTCAGAGAAAATCACTTTGCTTTGAAAGTGCCTTAAGCTACTTACAAGCATTCAACAGAAACTCACATGCGTTTCTCTGAAAGTGAAGCAGTCTGTTCCAACACTTCAATTCACTGTGCGAAGTCAATGGAGTGTTGCTTCACTTTCTAAATGCTGTCCTTTCAGAGAAAATCACTTTCCTTTGAAAGTGCCTTAAGCTACTTACAAGCATTTAACAGAAACTCACATGCGTTTCTCTGAAAGAGAAGCAGTCTGTTCCAACACTTCAATTCACTGTGCGAAGTGAATGGAGTGTTGCTTCACTTTCTAAATGCTGTTCTTTCAGAGAAAATCACTTTCCTTTGAAAGTGCCTTAAGCTACTTGCAAGCATTAGGAAGAAACTTACATGCGTTTCTCTGAAAGAGAAGCAGTCCGTTCCAACACTTCAATTCACTGTGCGAAGTGAATGGAGTGTTGCTTCATTTTCTAAATGCTGTCCTTTCAGAGAAAATCACTTTCCATTGAAAGTGCCTTAAGCTACTTGCAAGCATTAGGAAGAAACTCACATGCGTTTCTCTGAAAGAGAAGCAATCTGTTCCAACACTTCAATTCACTGTGTCAAGAGAATGAAGTGTTGCCTCACTTTCTAAATGCTGTCCTCTCAGAGAAAATCACTTTCCTTTGAAAGTGCCTTAAGCTACTTACAAGCATTCAACAGAAACTCACATGCGTTTCTCTGAAAGTGAAGCAGTCTGTTCCAACACTTCAATTCACTGTGCGAAGTGAATGGAGTGTTGCTTCACTTTCTAAATGCTGTCCTTTCAGAGAAAATCACTTTCCTTTGAAAGTGCCTTAAGCTACTTACAAGCATTCAACAGAAACTCACATGCATTTCTCTGAAAGAGAAGCAGTCTGTTCCAACACTTCAATTCACTGTGCGAAGTGAATGGAGTGTTGCTTCACTTTCTAAATTATGTCCTTTCAGAGAAAATCACTTTCCTTTGAAAGTGCCTTAAGCAACTTGCAAGCATTCACAAGAAACACTAATGCGTTTCTATGAAAGAGAAGCACTCTGTTCCAACACTTCAATTCACTGCACGAAGTGAATGGAGTGTTGCTTCACTTTCTAAATGCTGTCCTTTCAGAGAAAATCACTTTCCTTTGAAAGTGCCTTAAGCTTCTTACAAGCATTCACCAGAAACTCACATGCGTTTCTCTGAAAGAGAAGCAGTCGGTTCCAACACTTCAATTCACTGTGCGAAGTCAATGGAGTGTTGCTTCACTTTCTAAATGCTGTCCTTTCAGAGAAAATCACTTTCCTTTGAAAGTGCCTTAAGCTACTTGCAAGCATTCACCAGAAACTCACATGCGTTTCTCTGAAAGAGAAGCAGTCTGTTCCAACACTTCAATTCACTGTGCGAAGTGAATGGAGTGTTGCTTCACTTTCTAAATGCTGTTCTTTCTGAGAAAATCACTTTCCTTTGAAAGTGCCTTAAGCTACTTGCAAGCATTAGGAAGAAACTCACATGCGTTTCTCTGAAAGAGAGGCAGTCTGTTCCAACACTTCAATTCACTGTTTGAAGGGAATGGAGTGTTGCCTCACTTTCTAAATGCTGTCATCTCAGAGAAAATCACTTTCCTTTGAAAGTGCCTTAAGCTACTTACAAGCATTCAACAGAAACTCACATGCGTTTCTCTGAAAGTGAAGCAGTCTGTTCCAACACTTCAATTCACTGTGCGAAGTCAATGGAGTGTTGCTTCACTTTCTAAATGCTGTCCTTTCAGAGAAAATCACTTTCCTTTGAAAGTGCCTTAAGCTACTTACAAGCATTTAACAGAAACTCACATGCGTTTCTCTGAAAGAGAAGCAGTCTGTTCCAACACTTCAATTCACTGTGCGAAGTGAATGGAGTGTTGCTTCACTTTAAAAATGCTGTCCTTTCTGAGAAAATCACTTTCCTTTGAAAGTGCCTTAAGCTACTTGCAAGCATTAGGAAGAAACTCACATGCGTTTCTCTGAAAGAGAGGCAGTCTGTTCCAACACTTCAATTCACTGTGTGAAGGGAATGGAGTGTTGCCTCACTTTCTAAATGCTGTCATCTCAGAGAAAATCACTTTGCTTTGAAAGTGCCTTAAGCTACTTACAAGCATTCAACAGAAACTCACATGCGTTTCTCTGAAAGTGAAGCAGTCTGTTCCAACACTTCAATTCACTGTGCGAAGTCAATGGAGTGTTGCTTCACTTTCTAAATGCTGTCCTTTCAGAGAAAATCACTTTCCTTTGAAAGTGCCTTAAGCTACTTACAAGCATTTAACAGAAACTCACATGCGTTTCTCTGAAAGAGAAGCAGTCTGTTCCAACACTTCAATTCACTGTGCGAAGTGAATGGAGTGTTGCTTCACTTTCTAAATGCTGTTCTTTCAGAGAAAATCACTTTCCTTTGAAAGTGCCTTAAGCTACTTGCAAGCATTAGGAAGAAACTTACATGCGTTTCTCTGAAAGAGAAGCAGTCCGTTCCAACACTTCAATTCACTGTGCGAAGTGAATGGAGTGTTGCTTCATTTTCTAAATGCTGTCCTTTCAGAGAAAATCACTTTCCATTGAAAGTGCCTTAAGCTACTTGCAAGCATTAGGAAGAAACTCACATGCGTTTCTCTGAAAGAGAAGCAATCTGTTCCAACACTTCAATTCACTGTGTCAAGAGAATGAAGTGTTGCCTCACTTTCTAAATGCTGTCCTCTCAGAGAAAATCACTTTCCTTTGAAAGTGCCTTAAGCTACTTACAAGCATTCAACAGAAACTCACATGCGTTTCTCTGAAAGTGAAGCAGTCTGTTCCAACACTTCAATTCACTGTGCGAAGTGAATGGAGTGTTGCTTCACTTTCTAAATGCTGTCCTTTCAGAGAAAATCACTTTCCTTTGAAAGTGCCTTAAGCTACTTACAAGCATTCAACAGAAACTCACATGCATTTCTCTGAAAGAGAAGCAGTCTGTTCCAACACTTCAATTCACTGTGCGAAGTGAATGGAGTGTTGCTTCACTTTCTAAATTATGTCCTTTCAGAGAAAATCACTTTCCTTTGAAAGTGCCTTAAGCAACTTGCAAGCATTCACAAGAAACACTAATGCGTTTCTATGAAAGAGAAGCACTCTGTTCCAACACTTCAATTCACTGCACGAAGTGAATGGAGTGTTGCTTCACTTTCTAAATGCTGTCCTTTCAGAGAAAATCACTTTCCTTTGAAAGTGCCTTAAGCTTCTTACAAGCATTCACCAGAAACTCACATGCGTTTCTCTGAAAGAGAAGCAGTCGGTTCCAACACTTCAATTCACTGTGCGAAGTCAATGGAGTGTTGCTTCACTTTCTAAATGCTGTCCTTTCAGAGAAAATCACTTTCCTTTGAAAGTGCCTTAAGCTACTTGCAAGCATTCACCAGAAACTCACATGCGTTTCTCTGAAAGAGAAGCAGTCTGTTCCAACACTTCAATTCACTGTGCGAAGTGAATGGAGTGTTGCTTCACTTTCTAAATGCTGTTCTTTCTGAGAAAATCACTTTCCTTTGAAAGTGCCTTAAGCTACTTGCAAGCATTAGGAAGAAACTCACATGCGTTTCTCTGAAAGAGAGGCAGTCTGTTCCAACACTTCAATTCACTGTTTGAAGGGAATGGAGTGTTGCCTCACTTTCTAAATGCTGTCATCTCAGAGAAAATCACTTTCCTTTGAAAGTGCCTTAAGCTACTTACAAGCATTCAACAGAAACTCACATGCGTTTCTCTGAAAGTGAAGCAGTCTGTTCCAACACTTCAATTCACTGTGCGAAGTCAATGGAGTGTTGCTTCACTTTCTAAATGCTGTCCTTTCAGAGAAAATCACTTTCCTTTGAAAGTGCCTTAAGCTACTTACAAGCATTTAACAGAAACTCACATGCGTTTCTCTGAAAGAGAAGCAGTCTGTTCCAACACTTCAATTCACTGTGCGAAGTGAATGGAGTGTTGCTTCACTTTCTAAATGCTGTTCTTTCAGAGAAAATCACTTTCCTTTGAAAGTGCCTTAAGCTACTTGCAAGCATTAGGAAGAAACTTACATGCGTTTCTCTGAAAGAGAAGCAGTCCGTTCCAACACTTCAATTCACTGTGCGAAGTGAATGGAGTGTTGCTTCATTTTCTAAATGCTGTCCTTTCAGAGAAAATCACTTTCCATTGAAAGTGCCTTAAGCTACTTGCAAGCATTAGGAAGAAACTCACATGCGTTTCTCTGAAAGAGAAGCAGTCTGTTCCAACACTTCAATTCACTGTGTGAAGAGAATGAAGTGTTGCCTCACTTTCTAAATGCTGTCCTCTCAGAGAAAATCACTTTCCTTTGAAAGTGCCTTAAGCTACTTACAAGCATTCAACAGAAACTCACATGCGTTTCTCTGAAAGTGAAGCAGTCTGTTCCAACACTTCAATTCACTGTGCGAAGTGAATGGAGTGTTGCTTCACTTTCTAAATGCTGTCCTTTCAGAGAAAATCACTTTCCTTTGAAAGTGCCTTAAGCTACTTACAAGCATTCAACAGAAACTCACATGCATTTCTCTGAAAGAGAAGCAGTCTGTTCCAACACTTCAATTCACTGTGCGAAGTGAATGGAGTGTTGCTTCACTTTCTAAATTATGTCCTTTCAGAGAAAATCACTTTCCTTTGAAAGTGCCTTAAGCAACTTGCAAGCATTCACAAGAAACACTAATGCGTTTCTATGAAAGAGAAGCACTCTGTTCCAACACTTCAATTCACTGCACGAAGTGAATGGAGTGTTGCTTCACTTTCTAAATGCTGTCCTTTCAGAGAAAATCACTTTCCTTTGAAAGTGCCTTAAGCTTCTTACAAGCATTCACCAGAAACTCACATGCGTTTCTCTGAAAGAGAAGCAGTCGGTTCCAACACTTCAATTCACTGTGCGAAGTCAATGGAGTGTTGCTTCACTTTCTAAATGCTGTCCTTTCAGAGAAAATCACTTTCCTTTGAAAGTGCCTTAAGCTACTTGCAAGCATTCACCAGAAACTCACATGCGTTTCTCTGAAAGAGAAGCAGTCTGTTCCAACACTTCAATTCACTGTGCGAAGTGAATGGAGTGTTGCCTCACTTTCTAAATGCTGTCCTTTCAGAGAAAATCACTTTCCTTTGAAAGTGCCTTAAGCTACTTGCAAGCATTAGGAAGAAACACACATGCGTTTCTCTGAAAGAGAAGCAGTCTGTTCCAACACTTCAATTCACTGTGTGAAGTGAATGGAGTGCTGCCTCACTTTCTAAATGCTGTCCTTTCAGAGAAAATCACTATCCCTTGAAAGTGCCTTAAGCTACTAACAAGCATTCACCAGAAACTCACATGCATTTCTCTGAAAGAGAAGCAGTCTGTTCCAACACTTCAATTCACTGTTCGAAGTGAATGGAGTGTTGCTACACTTTCTAAATGCTGTCCTTTCAGAGAAAATCACTTTCCTTTGAAAGTGCCTTAAGCTACTTACAAGCATTTAACAGAAACTCACATGCGTTTCTCTGAAAGAGAAGCAGTCTGTTCCAACACTTCAATTCACTGTGCGAAGTGAATGGAGTGTTGCTTCACTTTCTAAATGCTGTTCTTTCAGAGAAAATCACTTTCCTTTGAAAGTGCCTTAAGCTACTTGCAAGCATTAGGAAGAAACTTACATGCGTTTCTCTGAAAGAGAAGCAGTCCGTTCCAACACTTCAATTCACTGTGCGAAGTGAATGGAGTGTTGCTTCATTTTCTAAATGCTGTCCTTTCAGAGAAAATCACTTTCCATTGAAAGTGCCTTAAGCTACTTGCAAGCATTAGGAAGAAACTCACATGCGTTTCTCTGAAAGAGAAGCAGTCTGTTCCAACACTTCAATTCACTGTGTGAAGAGAATGAAGTGTTGCCTCACTTTCTAAATGCTGTCCTCTCAGAGAAAATCACTTTCCTTTGAAAGTGCCTTAAGCTACTTACAAGCATTCAACAGAAACTCACATGCGTTTCTCTGAAAGTGAAGCAGTCTGTTCCAACACTTCAATTCACTGTGCGAAGTGAATGGAGTGTTGCTTCACTTTCTAAATGCTGTCCTTTCAGAGAAAATCACTTTCCTTTGAAAGTGCCTTAAGCTACTTACAAGCATTCAACAGAAACTCACATGCATTTCTCTGAAAGAGAAGCAGTCTGTTCCAACACTTCAATTCACTGTGCGAAGTGAATGGAGTGTTGCTTCACTTTCTAAATTATGTCCTTTCAGAGAAAATCACTTTCCTTTGAAAGTGCCTTAAGCAACTTGCAAGCATTCACAAGAAACACTAATGCGTTTCTATGAAAGAGAAGCACTCTGTTCCAACACTTCAATTCACTGCACGAAGTGAATGGAGTGTTGCTTCACTTTCTAAATGCTGTCCTTTCAGAGAAAATCACTTTCCTTTGAAAGTGCCTTAAGCTTCTTACAAGCATTCACCAGAAACTCACATGCGTTTCTCTGAAAGAGAAGCAGTCGGTTCCAACACTTCAATTCACTGTGCGAAGTCAATGGAGTGTTGCTTCACTTTCTAAATGCTGTCCTTTCAGAGAAAATCACTTTCCTTTGAAAGTGCCTTAAGCTACTTGCAAGCATTCACCAGAAACTCACATGCGTTTCTCTGAAAGAGAAGCAGTCTGTTCCAACACTTCAATTCACTGTGCGAAGTGAATGGAGTGTTGCCTCACTTTCTAAATGCTGTCCTTTCAGAGAAAATCACTTTCCTTTGAAAGTGCCTTAAGCTACTTGCAAGCATTAGGAAGAAACACACATGCGTTTCTCTGAAAGAGAAGCAGTCTGTTCCAACACTTCAATTCACTGTGTGAAGTGAATGGAGTGCTGCCTCACTTTCTAAATGCTGTCCTTTCAGAGAAAATCACTATCCCTTGAAAGTGCCTTAAGCTACTAACAAGCATTCACCAGAAACTCACATGCATTTCTCTGAAAGAGAAGCAGTCTGTTCCAACACTTCAATTCACTGTTCGAAGTGAATGGAGTGTTGCTTCACTTTGTCAATGCTGTCCTTTCAGAGAAAATCACTTTCCTTTGAAAGTGCCTTAAGCTACTTACAAGCATTTAACAGAAACTCACATGGGTTTCTCTGAAAGTGAAGCAGTCTGTTCCAACACTTCAATTCACTGTGCGAAGTGAATGGAGTGTTGCTTCACTTTCTAAATGCTGTCCTTTCAGAGAAAATCACTTTCCTTTGAAAGTGCCTTAAGCTACTTACAAGCATTCAACAGAAACTCACATGCATTTCTCTGAAAGAGAAGCAGTCTGTTCCAACACTTCAATTCACTGTGCGAAGTGAATGGAGTGTTGCTTCACTTTCTAAATTATGTCCTTTCAGAGAAAATCACTTTCCTTTGAAAGTGCCTTAAGCAACTTGCAAGCATTCACAAGAAACACTAATGTGTTTCTATGAAAGAGAAGCACTCTGTTCCAACACTTCAATTCACTGCACGAAGTGAATGGAGTGTTGCTTCACTTTCTAAATGCTGTCCTTTCAGAGAAAATCACTTTCCTTTGAACGTGCCTTAAGCTTCTTACAAGCATTCACCAGAAACTCACATGCGTTTCTCTGAAAGAGAAGCAGTCTGTTCCAACACTTCAATTCACTGTGCGAAGTGAATGGAGTGTTGCCTCACTTTCTAAATGCTGTCCTTTCAGAGAAAATAACTTTCCTTTGAAAGTGCCTTAAGCTACTTGCAAGCATTAGGAAGAAACTCACATGCGTTTCTCTGAAAGAGAAGCAGTCTGTTCCAACACTTCAATTCACTGTGTGAAGTGAATGGAGTGCTGCCTCACTTTCTAAATGCTGTCCTTTCAGAGAAAATCACTTTACTTTGAAAGTGCCTTAAGCTACTTACAAGCATTCACCAGCAACTCACATGCATTTCTCTGAAAGTGAAGCAGTCTGTTCCAACACTTCAATTCACTGTGCGAAGTCAATGGAGTGTTGCTTCACTTTCTAAATGCTGTCCTTTCAGAGAAAATCACTTTCCTTTGAAAGTGCCTTAAGCTACTTACAAGCATTTAACAGAAACTCACATGCGTTTCTCTGAAAGAGAAGCAGTCTGTTCCAACACTTCAATTCACTGTGCGAAGTGAATGGAGTGTTGCTTCACTTTCTAAATGCTGTTCTTTCAGAGAAAATCACTTTCCTTTGAAAATGCCTTAAGCTACTTGCAAGCATTAGGAAGAAACTTACATGCGTTTCTCTGAAAGAGAAGCAGTCCGTTCCAACACTTCAATTCACTGTGCGAAGTGAATGGAGTGTTGCTTCATTTTCTAAATGCTGTCCTTTCAGAGAAAATCACTTTCCATTGAAAGTGCCTTAAGCTACTTGCAGGCATTAGGAAGAAACTCACATGCGTTTCTCTGAAAGAGAAGCAGTCTGTTCCAACACTTCAATTCACTGTGTGAAGAGAATGAAGTGTTGCCTCACTTTCTAAATGCTGTCCTCTCAGAGAAAATCACTTTCCTTTGAAAGTGCCTTAAGCTACTTACAAGCATTCAACAGAAACTCACATGCGTTACTCTGAAAGTGAAGCAGTCTGTTCCAACACTTCAATTCACTGTGCGAAGTGAATGGAGTGTTGCTTCACTTTCTAAATTATGTCCTTTCAGAGAAAATCACTTTCCTTTGAAAGTGCCTTAAGCAACTTGCAAGCATTCACAAGAAACACTAATGCGTTTCTATGAAAGAGAAGCACTCTGTTCCAACACTTCAATTCACTGCACGAAGTGAATGGAGTGTTGCTTCACTTTCTAAATGCTGTCCTTTCAGAGAAAATCACTTTCCTTTGAAAGTGCCTTAAGCTTCTTACAAGCATTCACCAGAAACTCACATGCGTTTCTCTGAAAGAGAAGCAGTCGGTTCCAACACTTCAATTCACTGTGCGAAGTCAATGGAGTGTTGCTTCACTTTCTAAATGCTGTCCTTTCAGAGAAAATCACTTTCCTTTGAAAGTGCCTTAAGCTACTTGCAAGCATTCACCAGAAACTCACATGCGTTTCTCTGAAAGAGAAGCAGTCTGTTCTAACACTTCAATTCACTGTGCGAAGTGAATGGAGTGTTGCCTCACTTTCTAAATGCTGTCCTTTCAGAGAAAATCACTTTCCTTTGAAAGTGCCTTAAGCTACTTGCAAGCATTAGGAAGAAACACACATGCGTTTCTCTGAAAGAGAAGCAGTCTGTTCCAACACTTCAATTCACTGTGTGAAGTGAATGGAGTGCTGCCTCACTTTCTAAATGCTGTCCTTTCAGAGAAAATCACTATCCCTTGAAAGTGCCTTAAGCTACTAACAAGCATTCACCAGAAACTCACATGCATTTCTCTGAAAGAGAAGCAGTCTGTTCCAACACTTCAATTCACTGTTCGAAGTGAATGGAGTGTTGCTTCACTTTGTCAATGCTGTCCTTTCAGAGAAAATCACTTTCCTTTGAAAGTGCCTTAAGCTACTTACAAGCATTTAACAGAAACTCACATGGGTTTCTCTGAAAGTGAAGCAGTCTGTTCCAACACTTCAATTCACTGTGCGAAGTGAATGGAGTGTTGCTTCACTTTCTAAATGCTGTCCTTTCAGAGAAAATCACTTTCCTTTGAAAGTGCCTTAAGCTACTTACAAGCATTCAACAGAAACTCACATGCATTTCTCTGAAAGAGAAGCAGTCTGTTCCAACACTTCAATTCACTGTGCGAAGTGAATGGAGTGTTGCTTCACTTTCTAAATTATGTCCTTTCAGAGAAAATCACTTTCCTTTGAAAGTGCCTTAAGCAACTTGCAAGCATTCACAAGAAACACTAATGTGTTTCTATGAAAGAGAAGCACTCTGTTCCAACACTTCAATTCACTGCACGAAGTGAATGGAGTGTTGCTTCACTTTCTAAATGCTGTCCTTTCAGAGAAAATCACTTTCCTTTGAACGTGCCTTAAGCTTCTTACAAGCATTCACCAGAAACTCACATGCGTTTCTCTGAAAGAGAAGCAGTCTGTTCCAACACTTCAATTCACTGTGCGAAGTGAATGGAGTGTTGCCTCACTTTCTAAATGCTGTCCTTTCAGAGAAAATCACTTTCCTTTGAAAGTGCCTTAAGCTACTTGCAAGCATTAGGAAGAAACTCACATGCGTTTCTCTGAAAGAGAAGCAGTCTGTTCCAACACTTCAATTCACTGTGTGAAGTGAATGGAGTGCTGCCTCACTTTCTAAATGCTGTCCTTTCAGAGAAAATCACTTTACTTTGAAAGTGCCTTAAGCTACTTACAAGCATTCACCAGCAACTCACATGCATTTCTCTGAAAGTGAAGCAGTCTGTTCCAACACTTCAATTCACTGTGCGAAGTGAATGGAGTGTTGCTTCACTTTCTAAATGCTGTCCTTTCAGAGAAAATCACTTTCCTTTGAAAGTGCCTTAAGCTACTTACAAGCATTCAACAGAAACTCACATGCATTTCTCTGAAAGAGAAGCAGTCTGTTCCAACACTTCAATTCACTGTGCGAAGTGAATGGAGTGTTGCTTCACTTTCTAAATTATGTCCTTTCAGAGAAAATCACTTTCCTTTGAAAGTGCCTTAAGCAACTTGCAAGCATTCACAAGAAACACTAATGCGTTTCTATGAAAGAGAAGCACTCTGTTCCAACACTTCAATTCACTGCACGAAGTGAATGGAGTGTTGCTTCACTTTCTAAATGCTGTCCTTTCAGAGAAAATCACTTTCCTTTGAAAGTGCCTTAAGCTTCTTACAAGCATTCACCAGAAACTCACATGCGTTTCTCTGAAAGAGAAGCAGTCGGTTCCAACACTTCAATTCACTGTGCGAAGTCAATGGAGTGTTGCTTCACTTTCTAAATGCTGTCCTTTCAGAGAAAATCACTTTCCTTTGAAAGTGCCTTAAGCTACTTGCAAGCATTCACCAGAAACTCACATGCGTTTCTCTGAAAGAGAAGCAGTCTGTTCCAACACTTCAATTCACTGTTCGAAGTGAATGGAGTGTTGCTTCACTTTGTCAATGCTGTCCTTTCAGAGAAAATCACTTTCCTTTGAAAGTGCCTTAAGCTACTTACAAGCATTTAACAGAAACTCACATGGGTTTCTCTGAAAGTGAAGCAGTCTGTTCCAACACTTCAATTCACTGTGCGAAGTGAATGGAGTGTTGCTTCACTTTCTAAATGCTGTCCTTTCAGAGAAAATCACTTTCCTTTGAAAGTGCCTTAAGCTACTTACAAGCATTCAACAGAAACTCACATGCATTTCTCTGAAAGAGAAGCAGTCTGTTCCAACACTTCAATTCACTGTGCGAAGTGAATGGAGTGTTGCTTCACTTTCTAAATTATGTCCTTTCAGAGAAAATCACTTTCCTTTGAAAGTGCCTTAAGCAACTTGCAAGCATTCACAAGAAACACTAATGTGTTTCTATGAAAGAGAAGCACTCTGTTCCAACACTTCAATTCACTGCACGAAGTGAATGGAGTGTTGCTTCACTTTCTAAATGCTGTCCTTTCAGAGAAAATCACTTTCCTTTGAACGTGCCTTAAGCTTCTTACAAGCATTCACCAGAAACTCACATGCGTTTCTCTGAAAGAGAAGCAGTCTGTTCCAACACTTCAATTCACTGTGCGAAGTGAATGGAGTGTTGCCTCACTTTCTAAATGCTGTCCTTTCAGAGAAAATCACTTTCCTTTGAAAGTGCCTTAAGCTACTTGCAAGCATTAGGAAGAAACTCACATGCGTTTCTCTGAAAGAGAAGCAGTCTGTTCCAACACTTCAATTCACTGTGTGAAGTGAATGGAGTGCTGCCTCACTTTCTAAATGCTGTCCTTTCAGAGAAAATCACTTTACTTTGAAAGTGCCTTAAGCTACTTACAAGCATTCACCAGCAACTCACATGCATTTCTCTGAAAGTGAAGCAGTCTGTTCCAACACTTCAATTCACTGTGCGAAGTGAATGGAGTGTTGCTTCACTTTCTAAATGCTGTCCTTTCAGAGAAAATCACTTTCCTTTGAAAGTGCCTTAAGCTACTTACAAGCATTCAACAGAAACTCACATGCATTTCTCTGAAAGAGAAGCAGTCTGTTCCAACACTTCAATTCACTGTGCGAAGTGAATGGAGTGTTGCTTCACTTTCTAAATTATGTCCTTTCAGAGAAAATCACTTTCCTTTGAAAGTGCCTTAAGCAACTTGCAAGCATTCACAAGAAACACTAATGCGTTTCTATGAAAGAGAAGCACTCTGTTCCAACACTTCAATTCACTGCACGAAGTGAATGGAGTGTTGCTTCACTTTCTAAATACTGTCCTTTCAGAGAAAATCACTTTCCTTTGAAAGTGCCTTAAGCTTCTTACAAGCATTCACCAGAAACTCACATGCGTTTCTCTGAAAGAGAAGCAGTCTGTTCCAACACTTCAATTCACTGTGCGAAGTGAATGGAGTGTTGCCTCACTTTCTAAATGCTGTCCTTTCAGAGAAAATCACTTTCCTTTGAAAGTGCCTTAAGCTACTTGCAAGCATTAGGAAGAAACTCACATGCTTTTCTCTGAAAGAGAAGCAGTCTGTTCCAACACTTCAATTCACTGTGTGAAGTGAATGGAGTGCTGCCTCACTTTCTAAATGATGTCCTTTCAGAGAAAATCACTTTACTTTGAAAGTGCCTTAAGCTACTTACAAGCATTCACCAGCAACTCACATGCATTTCTCTGAAAGAGAAGCAGTCTGTTCCAACACTTCAATTCACTGTGTGAAGTGAATGGAGTGCTGCCTCACTTTCTAAATGATGTCCTTTCAGAGAAAATCACTTTCCTTTGAAAGTGCCTTAAGCTACTTACAAGAATTCAACAGAAACTCACATGCATTTCTCTGAAAGAGAACCAGTCTGTTCCAACACTTCAATTCACTGTTCGAAGTGACGGGAGTGTTGCTTCACTTTCTAAATGCTGTCCTTTCAGAGAAAATCACTTTCTTTTGAAAGTGCCTTAAGCAACTTGCAAGCATTCACAAGAAACAATAATGCGTTTCTATGAAAGAGAAGCACTCTGTTCCAACATTTCAATTCTCTGCACGAAGTGAATGGAGTGTTGCTTCACTTTCTAAATGCTGTCCTTTCAGAGAAAATCACTTTCCTTTGAAAGTGCCTTAAGCTTCTTACAAGCATTCACCAGAAACTCACATGCGTTTCTCTGAGAGAGATGCAGTCGGTTCCAACACTTCAATCCACTGTGCGAAGTGAATGGAGTGTTGCTTCACTTTCTAAATGCTGTCCTTTCAGAGAAAATCACTTTCCTTTGAAAGTGCCTTAAGCTACTTGCAAGCATTAGGAAGAAACTCACATGCGTTTCTCTGAAAGAGAAGCAGTCTGTTCCAACACTTCAATTCACTGTGCGAAGTGAATGGAGTGTTGCCTCACTTTCTAAATGCTGTCCTTTCAGAGAAAATCACTTTCCTTTGAAAGTGCATTAAGCTACTTGCAAGCATAAGGAAGAAACTCACATGCGTTTCTCTGAAAGAGAAGCAGTCTGTTCCAACACTTCAATTCACTGTACAAAGTGAATGGAGTGTTGCTTCACTTTCTAAATGCTGTCCTTTCAGAGAAAATCACTTTCCTTTGAAAGTGCCTTAAGCAACTTGCAAGCATTCACAAGAAACACTAATGCGTTTCTATGAAAGAGAAGCACTCTGTTCCAACACTTCAATTCACTGCACGAAGGGAATTGTGTGTTGCTTCACTTTCTAAATGCTGTCCTTTCAGAGAAAATCACTTTCCTTTGAAAGTGCCTTAAGCTACTTACAAGCATTCAACAGAAACTCACATGCATTTCTCTGAAAGAGAAGCAGTCTGTTCCAACACTTCAATTCACTGTGCGAAGTGAATGGAGTGTTGCTTCACTTTCTAAATTATGTCCTTTCAGAGAAAATCACTTTCCTTTGAAAGTGCCTTAAGCTACTTGCAAGCATTAGGAAGAAACTCACATGCGTTTCTCTGAAAGAGAAGCTGTCTGTTCCAACACTTCAATTCACTGTGCGAAGTGAATGGAGTGTTGCCTCACTTTCTAAATGCTGTCCTTTCAGAGAAAATCACTTTCCATTGAAAGTGCCTTAAGCTAC
The DNA here is from genome assembly GCF_982192425.1 of Myodes glareolus. Lineage (NCBI taxonomy): Eukaryota > Metazoa > Chordata > Mammalia > Rodentia > Cricetidae > Myodes > Myodes glareolus. Next base: position 111,403,533 of record NC_142032.1, on the reverse strand, counting down.
TTGCAAGCATTAGGAAGAAACTCACATGCGTTTCTCTGAAAGAGAAGCAGTCTGTTCCAACACTTCAATTCACTGTGCGAAGTGAATGGAGTGTTGCCTCACTTTCTAAATGCTGTCCTTTCAGAGAAAATCACTTTCCATTGAAAGTGCCTTAAGCTACTTGCAAGCATTAGGAAGAAACTCACATGCGTTTCTCTGAAAGAGAAGCTGTCTGTTCCAACACTTCAATTCACTGTGTGAAGAGAATGAAGTGTTGCCTCACTTTCTAAATGCTGTCCTCTCAGAGAAAATCACTTTCCTTTGAAAGTGCCTTAAGCTACTTACAAGCATTCAACAGAAACTCAAATGCGTTTCTCTGAAAGTGAAGCAGTCTGTTCCAACACTTCAATTCACTGTGCGAAGTGAATGGAGTGTTGCTTCACTTTCTAAATGCTGTCCTTTCAGAGAAAATCACTTTCCTTTGAAAGTGCCTTAAGCTACTTACAAGCATTCAACAGAAACTCACATGCATTTCTCTGAAAGAGAAGCAGTCTGTTCCAACACTTCAATTCACTGTGCGAAGTGAATGGAGTGTTGCTTCACTTTCTAAATTATGTCCTTTCAGAGAAAATCACTTTCCTTTGAAAGTGCCTTAAGCAACTTGCAAGCATTCACAAGAAACACTAATGCGTTTCTATGAAAGAGAAACACTCTGTTCCAACACTTCAATTAACTGCACGAAGTGAATGGAGTGTTGCTTCACTTTCTGAATGCTGTCTTTTCAGAGAAAATCACTTTCCTTTGAAAGTGCCTTAAGCTTCTTACAAGCATTCACCAGAAACTCACATGCGTTTCTCTGAAAGAGAAGCAGTCGGTTCCAACACTTCAATTCACTGTGCGAAGTCAATGGAGTGTTGCTTCACTTTCTAAATGCTGTCCTTTCAGAGAAAATCACTTTCCTTTGAAAGTGCCTTAAGCTACTTGCAAGCATTCACCAGAAACTCACATGCGTTTCTCTGAAAGTGAAGCAGTCTGTTCCAACACTTTAATTCACTGTGCGAAGTGAATGGAGTGTTGCCTCACTTTCTAAATGCTGTCCTTTCAGAGAAAATCACTTTCCTTTGAAAGTGCCTTAAGCTACTTGCAAGCATTAGGAAGAAACTCACATGCGTTTCTCTGAAAGAGAAGCAGTCTGTTCCAACACTTCAATTCACTGTGTGAAGTGAATGGACTGCTGCCTCACTTTCTAAATGCTGTCCTTTCAGAGAAAATCACTTTCCTTTGAAAGTGCCTTAAGCTACTTACAAGCATTCACCAGAAACTCACATGCATTTCTCTGAAAGAGAAGCAGTCTGTTCCAACACTTCAATTCACAGTTCGAAGTGAATGGAGTGTTGCTTCACTTTCTCAATGCTGTCCTTTCAGAGAAAATCACTTTCCTTTGAAAGTTCCTTAAGCTACTTACAAGCATTTAACAGAAACTCACATGGGTTTCTCTGAAAGTGAAGCAGTCTGTTCCAACACTTCAATTCAGTGTGCGAAGTGAATGGAGTGTTGCTTCACTTTCTAAATGCTGTCCTTTCAGAGAAAATCACTTTCCTTTGAAAGTGCCTTTAGCTACTTACAAGCATTCAACAGAAACTCACATGCATTTCTCTGAAAGAGAAGCAGTCTGTTCCAACACTTCAATTCACTGTGCGAAGTGAATGGAGTGTTGCTTCACTTTCTAAATTATGTCCTTTCAGAGAAAATCACTTTCCTTTGAAAGTGCCTTAAGCAACTTGCAAGCATTCACAAGAAACACTAATGCGTTTCTATGAAAGAGAAGCACTCTGTTCCAACACTTCAATTCACTGCACGAAGTGAATGGAGTGTTGCTTCACTTTCTAAATACTGTCCTTTCAGAGAAAATCACTTTCCTTTGAAAGTGCCTTAAGCTTCTTACAAGCATTCACCAGAAACTCACATGCGTTTCTCTGAAAGAGAAGCAGTCTGTTCCAACACTTCAATTCACTGTGCGAAGTGAATGGAGTGTTGCCTCACTTTCTAAATGCTGTCCTTTCAGAGAAAATCACTTTCCTTTGAAAGTGCCTTAAGCTACTTGCAAGCATTAGGAAGAAACTCACATGCTTTTCTCTGAAAGAGAAGCAGTCTGTTCCAACACTTCAATTCACTGTGTGAAGTGAATGGAGTGCTGCCTCACTTTCTAAATGATGTCCTTTCAGAGAAAATCACTTTACTTTGAAAGTGCCTTAAGCTACTTACAAGCATTCACCAGCAACTCACATGCATTTCTCTGAAAGAGAAGCAGTCTGTTCCAACACTTCAATTCACTGTGTGAAGTGAATGGAGTGCTGCCTCACTTTCTAAATGATGTCCTTTCAGAGAAAATCACTTTCCTTTGAAAGTGCCTTAAGCTACTTACAAGAATTCAACAGAAACTCACATGCATTTCTCTGAAAGAGAACCAGTCTGTTCCAACACTTCAATTCACTGTTCGAAGTGACGGGAGTGTTGCTTCACTTTCTAAATGCTGTCCTTTCAGAGAAAATCACTTTCTTTTGAAAGTGCCTTAAGCAACTTGCAAGCATTCACAAGAAACAATAATGCGTTTCTATGAAAGAGAAGCACTCTGTTCCAACATTTCAATTCTCTGCACGAAGTGAATGGAGTGTTGCTTCACTTTCTAAATGCTGTCCTTTCAGAGAAAATCACTTTCCTTTGAAAGTGCCTTAAGCTTCTTACAAGCATTCACCAGAAACTCACATGCGTTTCTCTGAGAGAGATGCAGTCGGTTCCAACACTTCAATCCACTGTGCGAAGTGAATGGAGTGTTGCTTCACTTTCTAAATGCTGTCCTTTCAGAGAAAATCACTTTCCTTTGAAAGTGCCTTAAGCTACTTGCAAGCATTAGGAAGAAACTCACATGCGTTTCTCTGAAAGAGAAGCAGTCTGTTCCAACACTTCAATTCACTGTGCGAAGTGAATGGAGTGTTGCCTCACTTTCTAAATGCTGTCCTTTCAGAGAAAATCACTTTCCTTTGAAAGTGCATTAAGCTACTTGCAAGCATAAGGAAGAAACTCACATGCGTTTCTCTGAAAGAGAAGCAGTCTGTTCCAACACTTCAATTCACTGTACAAAGTGAATGGAGTGTTGCTTCACTTTCTAAATGCTGTCCTTTCAGAGAAAATCACTTTCCTTTGAAAGTGCCTTAAGCAACTTGCAAGCATTCACAAGAAACACTAATGCGTTTCTATGAAAGAGAAGCACTCTGTTCCAACACTTCAATTCACTGCACGAAGGGAATTGTGTGTTGCTTCACTTTCTAAATGCTGTCCTTTCAGAGAAAATCACTTTCCTTTGAAAGTGCCTTAAGCTACTTACAAGCATTCAACAGAAACTCACATGCATTTCTCTGAAAGAGAAGCAGTCTGTTCCAACACTTCAATTCACTGTGCGAAGTGAATGGAGTGTTGCTTCACTTTCTAAATTATGTCCTTTCAGAGAAAATCACTTTCCTTTGAAAGTGCCTTAAGCTACTTGCAAGCATTAGGAAGAAACTCACATGCGTTTCTCTGAAAGAGAAGCTGTCTGTTCCAACACTTCAATTCACTGTGCGAAGTGAATGGAGTGTTGCCTCACTTTCTAAATGCTGTCCTTTCAGAGAAAATCACTTTCCATTGAAAGTGCCTTAAGCTACTTGCAAGCATTAGGAAGAAACTCACATGCGTTTCTCTGAAAGAGAAGCAGTCTGTTCCAACACTTCAATTCACTGTGCGAAGTGAATGGAGTGTTGCCTCACTTTCTAAATGCTGTCCTTTCAGAGAAAATCACTTTCCATTGAAAGTGCCTTAAGCTACTTGCAAGCATTAGGAAGAAACTCACATGCGTTTCTCTGAAAGAGAAGCTGTCTGTTCCAACACTTCAATTCACTGTGTGAAGAGAATGAAGTGTTGCCTCACTTTCTAAATGCTGTCCTCTCAGAGAAAATCACTTTCCTTTGAAAGTGCCTTAAGCTACTTACAAGCATTCAACAGAAACTCAAATGCGTTTCTCTGAAAGTGAAGCAGTCTGTTCCAACACTTCAATTCACTGTGCGAAGTGAATGGAGTGTTGCTTCACTTTCTAAATGCTGTCCTTTCAGAGAAAATCACTTTCCTTTGAAAGTGCCTTAAGCTACTTACAAGCATTCAACAGAAACTCACATGCATTTCTCTGAAAGAGAAGCAGTCTGTTCCAACACTTCAATTCACTGTGCGAAGTGAATGGAGTGTTGCTTCACTTTCTAAATTATGTCCTTTCAGAGAAAATCACTTTCCTTTGAAAGTGCCTTAAGCAACTTGCAAGCATTCACAAGAAACACTAATGCGTTTCTATGAAAGAGAAACACTCTGTTCCAACACTTCAATTAACTGCACGAAGTGAATGGAGTGTTGCTTCACTTTCTGAATGCTGTCTTTTCAGAGAAAATCACTTTCCTTTGAAAGTGCCTTAAGCTTCTTACAAGCATTCACCAGAAACTCACATGCGTTTCTCTGAAAGAGAAGCAGTCGGTTCCAACACTTCAATTCACTGTGCGAAGTCAATGGAGTGTTGCTTCACTTTCTAAATGCTGTCCTTTCAGAGAAAATCACTTTCCTTTGAAAGTGCCTTAAGCTACTTGCAAGCATTCACCAGAAACTCACATGCGTTTCTCTGAAAGTGAAGCAGTCTGTTCCAACACTTTAATTCACTGTGCGAAGTGAATGGAGTGTTGCCTCACTTTCTAAATGCTGTCCTTTCAGAGAAAATCACTTTCCTTTGAAAGTGCCTTAAGCTACTTGCAAGCATTAGGAAGAAACTCACATGCGTTTCTCTGAAAGAGAAGCAGTCTGTTCCAACACTTCAATTCACTGTGTGAAGTGAATGGACTGCTGCCTCACTTTCTAAATGCTGTCCTTTCAGAGAAAATCACTTTCCTTTGAAAGTGCCTTAAGCTACTTACAAGCATTCACCAGAAACTCACATGCATTTCTCTGAAAGAGAAGCAGTCTGTTCCAACACTTCAATTCACAGTTCGAAGTGAATGGAGTGTTGCTTCACTTTCTCAATGCTGTCCTTTCAGAGAAAATCACTTTCCTTTGAAAGTTCCTTAAGCTACTTACAAGCATTTAACAGAAACTCACATGGGTTTCTCTGAAAGTGAAGCAGTCTGTTCCAACACTTCAATTCAGTGTGCGAAGTGAATGGAGTGTTGCTTCACTTTCTAAATGCTGTCCTTTCAGAGAAAATCACTTTCCTTTGAAAGTGCCTTTAGCTACTTACAAGCATTCAACAGAAACTCACATGCATTTCTCTGAAAGAGAAGCAGTCTGTTCCAACACTTCAATTCACTGTGCGAAGTGAATGGAGTGTTGCTTCACTTTCTAAATTATGTCCTTTCAGAGAAAATCACTTTCCTTTGAAAGTGCCTTAAGCAACTTGCAAGTATTCACAAGAAACACTAATGCGTTTCTATGAAAGAGAAGCACTCTGTTCCAACACTTCAATTCACTGCACGAAGTGAATGGAGTGTTGCTTCACTTTCTAAATGCTGTCCTCTCAGAGAAAATCACTTTCCTTTGAAAGTGCCTTAAGCTTCTTACAAGCATTCATCAGAAACTCACATGCGTTTCTCTGAAAGAGAAGCAGTCTGTTCCAACACTTCAATTCACTGTGCGAAGTGAATGGAGTGTTGCCTCACTTTCTAAATGCTGTCCTTTCAGAGAAAATCACTTTCCTTTGAAAGTGCCTTAAGCTACTTGCAAGCATTAGGAAGAAACTCACATGCGTTTCTCTGAAAGAGAAGCAGTCTGTTCCAACACTTCAATTCACTGTGTGAAGTGAATGGAGTGCTGCCTCACTTTCTAAATGCTGTCCTTTCAGAGAACATCACTTTACTTTGAAAGTGCCTTAAGCTACTTACAAGCATTCTCCAGCAACTCACATGCATTTCTCTGAAAGAGAAGCAGTCTGTTCCAACACTTCAATTCACTGTTTGAAGTGAATGGAGTGTTGCCTCACTTTCTAAATGCTGTCCTTTCAGAGAAAATCACTTTCTTTTGAAAGTGCCTTAAGCAACTTGCAAGCATTCACAAGAAACAGTAATGCGTTTCTATGAAAGAGAAGCACTCTGTTCCAACACTTCAATTCTCTGCACGAAGTGAATGGAGTGTTGCTTCACTTTCTAAATGCTGTCCTTTCAGAGAAAATCACTTTCCTTTGAAAGTGCCTTAAGCTTCTTACAAGCATTCACCAGAAACTAACATGCGTTTCTCTGAAAGAGATGCAGTCGGTTCCAACACTTCAATTCACTGTGCGAAGTGAATGGAGTGTTGCTTCACTTTCTAAATGCTGTCCTTTCAGAGAAAATCACTTTCCTTTGAAAGTGCCTTAAGCTACTTGCAAGCATTAGGAAGAAACTCACATGCGTTTCTCTGAAAGAGAAGCAGTCTGTTCCAACACTTCAATTCACTGTGCGAAGTGAATGGAGTGTTGCCTCACTTTCTAAATGCTGTCCTTTCAGAGAAAATCACTTTCCGTTGAAAGTGCATTAAGCTACTTGCAAGCATTAGGAAGAAACTCACATGCGTTTCTCTGAAAGAGAAGCAGTCTGTTCCAACACTTCAATTCACTGTACAAAGTGAATGGAGTGTTGCCTCACTTTCTAAATGCTGTCCTTTCAGAGAAAATCACTTTCTTTGAAAGTGCCTTAAGCTACTTGCAAGCATTAGGAAGAAACTCACATGCGTTTCTCTGTAAGAGAAGCAGTCTGTTCCAACACTTCAATTCACTGTGTGAAGTGAATGGAGTGCTGCCTCACTTTCTAAATGCTGTCCTTTCAGAGAAAATCACTTTCCTTTGAAAGTGCCTTAAGCTACTTACAAGCATTCAACAGAAACTCACATGCATTTCTCTGAAAGAGAAGCAGTCCGTTCCAACACTTCAATTCACTGTGCGAAGTGAATGGAGTGTTGCTTCATTTTCTAAATGCTGTCCTTTCAGAGAAAATCACTTTTCGTTGAAAGTGCCTTAAGCTACTTGCAAGCATTATTAAGAAACTCACATGCGTTTCTCTGAAAGAGAAGCAGTCTGTTCCAACACTTCAATTCACTGTGCGAAGTGAATGGAGTGTTGCCTCACTTTCTAAATGCTGTCCTTTCAGAGAAAATCACTTTCCATTGAAAGTGCCTTAAGCTACTTGCAAGCATTAGGAAGAAACTCACATGCGTTTCTCTGAAAGAGAAGCTGTCTGTTCCAACACTTCAATTCACTGTGTGAAGAGAATGAAGTGTTGCCTCACTTTCTAAATGCTGTCCTCTCAGAGAAAATCACTTTCCTTTGAAAGTGCCTTAAGCTACTTACAAGCATTCAACAGAAACTCAAATGCGTTTCTCTGAAAGTGAAGCAGTCTGTTCCAACACTTCAATTCACTGTGCGAAGTGAATGGAGTGTTGCTTCACTTTCTAAATGCTGTCCTTTCAGAGAAAATCACTTTCCTTTGAAAGTGCCTTAAGCTACTTACAAGCATTCAACAGAAACTCACATGCATTTCTCTGAAAGAGAAGCAGTCTGTTCCAACACTTCAATTCACTGTGCGAAGTGAATGGAGTGTTGCTTCACTTTCTAAATTATGTCCTTTCAGAGAAAATCACTTTCCTTTGAAAGTGCCTTAAGCAACTTGCAAGCATTCACAAGAAACACTAATGCGTTTCTATGAAAGAGAAACACTCTGTTCCAACACTTCAATTAACTGCACGAAGTGAATGGAGTGTTGCTTCACTTTCTGAATGCTGTCTTTTCAGAGAAAATCACTTTCCTTTGAAAGTGCCTTAAGCTTCTTACAAGCATTCACCAGAAACTCACATGCGTTTCTCTGAAAGAGAAGCAGTCGGTTCCAACACTTCAATTCACTGTGCGAAGTCAATGGAGTGTTGCTTCACTTTCTAAATGCTGTCCTTTCAGAGAAAATCACTTTCCTTTGAAAGTGCCTTAAGCTACTTGCAAGCATTAGGAAGAAACTCACATGCGTTTCTCTGAAAGTGAAGCAGTCTGTTCCAACACTTTAATTCACTGTGCGAAGTGAATGGAGTGTTGCCTCACTTTCTAAATGCTGTCCTTTCAGAGAAAATCACTTTCCTTTGAAAGTGCCTTAAGCTACTTGCAAGCATTAGGAAGAAACTCACATGCGTTTCTCTGAAAGAGAAGCAGTCTGTTCCAACACTTCAATTCACTGTGTGAAGTGAATGGACTGCTGCCTCACTTTCTAAATGCTGTCCTTTCAGAGAAAATCACTTTCCTTTGAAAGTGCCTTAAGCTACTTACAAGCATTCACCAGAAACTCACATGCATTTCTCTGAAAGAGAAGCAGTCTGTTCCAACACTTCAATTCACAGTTCGAAGTGAATGGAGTGTTGCTTCACTTTCTCAATGCTGTCCTTTCAGAGAAAATCACTTTCCTTTGAAAGTTCCTTAAGCTACTTACAAGCATTTAACAGAAACTCACATGGGTTTCTCTGAAAGTGAAGCAGTCTGTTCCAACACTTCAATTCACTGTGTGAAGTGAATGGAGTGCTGCCTCACTTTCTAAATGCTGTCCTTTCAGAGAACATCACTTTACTTTGAAAGTGCCTTAAGCTACTTACAAGCATTCTCCAGCAACTCACATGCATTTCTCTGAAAGAGAAGCAGTCTGTTCCAACACTTCAATTCACTGTTTGAAGTGAATGGAGTGTTGCCTCACTTTCTAAATGCTGTCCTTTCAGAGAAAATCACTTTCTTTTGAAAGTGCCTTAAGCAACTTGCAAGCATTCACAAGAAACAGTAATGCGTTTCTATGAAAGAGAAGCACTCTGTTCCAACACTTCAATTCTCTGCACGAAGTGAATGGAGTGTTGCTTCACTTTCTAAATGCTGTCCTTTCAGAGAAAATCACTTTCCTTTGAAAGTGCCTTAAGCTTCTTACAAGCATTCACCAGAAACTCACATGCGTTTCTCTGAAAGAGATGCAGTCGGTTCCAACACTTCAATTCACTGTGCGAAGTTAATGGAGTGTTGCTTCACTTTCTAAATGCTGTCCTTTCAGAGAAAATCACTTTCCTTTGAAAGTGCCTTAAGCTACTTGCAAGCATTAGGAAGAAACTCACATGCGTTTCTCTGAAAGAGAAGCAGTCTGTTCCAACACTTCAATTCACTGTGCGAAGTGAATGGAGTGTTGCCTCACTTTCTAAATGCTGTCCTTTCAGAGAAAATCACTCTCCGTTGAAAGAGCATTAAGCTACTTGCAAGCATTAGGAAGAAACTCACATGCGTTTCTCTGAAAGAGAAGCAGTCTGTTCCAACACTTCAATTCACTGTACAAAGTGAATGGAGTGTTGCTTCACTTTCTAAATGCTGTCCTTTCAGAGAAAATCACTTTCCTTTGAAAGTGCCTTAAGCAACTTGCAAGCATTCACAAGAAACACTAATGCGTTTCTATGAAAGAGAAGCACTCTGTTCCAACACTTCAATTCACTGCACGAAGGGAATTGAGTGTTCCTTCACTTTCTAAATGCTGTCCTTTCAGAGAAAATCACTTTCCTTTGAACGTGCCTTAAGCTACTTACAAGCTTTCACCAGAAACTCACATGCATTTCTCTGAAAGAGAAGCAGTCTGTTCCAACACTTCAATTCACTGTGCGAAGTGAATGGAGTGTTGCTTCACTTTCTAAATGCAGTCCAATCAGAGAAAATCACTTTCCTTTGAAAGTGCCTTAAGCTACTTGCAAGCATTAGGAAGAAACTAACATACGTTTCTCTGAAAGAGAAGCAGTCTGTTCCAACAATTCAATTCATTGTGCGAAGTGAATGGAGTGTTGCTTCACTTTCTAAATTCTGTCCTTTCAGAGAAAATCACTTTCCTTTGAAAGTGCCTTAAACTACTTTCAAGCATTCACAAAAAACTCACATGCGTTTCTGTGAAAGAGAAGCAGTCTGTTCCAACACTTCAATTCACTGTGCGAAGTAAATGGAGTGTTGCTTCAGTTTCTAAATGCTGTCCTTTCAGAGAAAATCACTTTCCTTTGAAAGTGCCTTAAGCAACTTGCAAGAATTCACAAGAAACTCACATGCGTTTCTCTGAAAGAGAAGCAGTCTGTTCCAACACTTCAATTCACTGTGCGAAGTGAATGGAGTGTTGCTTCACTTTCTAAATTCTGTCCTTTCAGAGAAAATCACTTTCCTTTGAAAGTGCCTTAAGCTACTTGCAAGCATTCACAAGAAACACTAATGCGTTTCTACGAAAGAGAAGCAGTCTGTTCCAACACTTCAATTCATTGCGCGAAGGGAATGGAGTGTCGCTTTACTTTCTAAATGCTGTCCATTCAGAGAAAATCACTTTCCTTTGAAAGAGCCTTAAGCTACTTACAAGCATTAGGAAGAAACTCACATGCGTTTCTCTGAAAGAGAAGCAGTCTGTTCCAACACTTCAATTCACTGTACAAAGTGAATGGAGTGTTGCTTCACTTTCTAAATTCTGTCCTTTCAGAAAAAATCACTTTCCTTTGAAAGTGCCTTAAGCTACTTACAAGCATTCAACAGAAACTCACATGCATTTCTCTGAAAGAGAAGCAGTCTGTTCCAACACTTCAATTCACTGTGCGAAGTGAATGGAGTGTTGCTTCACTTTCTAAATGCTGTCCTTTCAGAGAAAATCACTTTCCTTTGAAAGTGCCTTAAGCTACTTACAAGCATTCACCCGAAACTCACATGCGTTTCTCTGAAAGGGAAGCAGTCTGTTCCAACACTTCAATTCACTGTGCGAAGTGAATGGAGTGTTGCATCACTTTGTAAATGCTGTCCTTTCAGAGAAAATCACTTTCCTTTGAAAGTGCCTTAAGCTACTTGCAAGCATTAGGAAGAAACACACATGTGTTTCTCTGAAAGAGAAGCAGTCTGTTCCAACACTTCAATTCACGGTGCGAAGTGAATGGAGTGTTGCTTCACTTTCTAAATGCTGTCCTTTCTGAGAAAATCACTTTCCTTTGAAAGTGCCTTAAGCTACTTGCAAGCATTAGGAAGAAACTCACATGCGTTTCTCTGAAAGAGAAGCAGTCTGTTCCAACACTTCAATTCACTGTGTGAAGTGAATGGAGTGTTGCCTCACTTTTTAAATGCTGTCCTCTCAGAGAAAATCACTTTCCTTTGAAAGTGCCTTAAGCTACTTACAAGCATTCAACAGAAACACACATGCTTTTCTCTGAAAGTGAAGCAGTCTGTTCCAACACTTCAGTTCACTGTGCGAAGTGAATGGAGTGTTTCTTCACTTTCTAAATGCTGTCCTTTCAGAGAAAATCACTTTCCTTTGAAAGTGCCTTAAGCAACTTGCAAGCATTCACAAGAAACACTAATGCGTTTCTATGAAAGAGAATCACTCTGTTCCAACACTTCAATTCACTGCACGAAGTGAATGGAGTGTTGCTTCACTTTCTAAATGCTGTCCTTTCAGAGAAAATCACTTTCCTTTGAAAGTGCCTTAAGCTTCTTACAAGCATTCACCAGAAACTCACATGCGTTTCTCTGAAAGAGAAGCAGTCTGTTCCAACACTTCAATTCACTGTGCGAAGTGAATGGAGTGTTGCTTCATTTTCTAAATGCTGTCCTTTCAGAGAAAATCACTTTCCTTTGAAAGTGCCTTAAGCTACTTGCAAGCATTAGGAAGAAACTCACATGCGTTTCTCTGAAAGAGAAGCAGTCTGTTCCAACACTTCAATTCACTGTACAAAGTGAATGGAGTGTTGCTTCACTTTCTAAATGCTGTCCTTTCAGAGAAAATCACTTTCCTTTGAAAGTGCCTTAAGCAACTTGCAAGCATTCACAAGAAACACTAATGCGTTTCTATGAAAGAGAAGCACTCTGTTCCAACACTTCAATTCAATGCACGAGGGGAATGGAGTGTTGACTCACTTTCTAAATGCTGTCCTTTCAGAGAAAATCACTTTCCTTTGAAAGTGCCTTAAGCTACTTACAAGCATTAGGAAGAAACTCACATGCGTTTCTCTGAAAGAGAAGCAGTCTGTTCCAACACTTCAATTCACTGTGCGAAGTGAATGGAGTGTTGCATCACTTTCTAAATTCTGTCCTTTCAGAGAAAATCACTTTCCTTTGAAAGTGCCTTAAACTACTTTCAAGCATTCACAAAAAACTCACATGCGTTTCTGTGAAAGAGAAGCAGTCTGTTCCAACACTTCAATTCACTGTGCGAAGTGAATGGAGTGTTGCTTCATTTTCTAAATGCTGTCCTTTCAGAGAAAATCACTTTTCTTTGAAAGTGCCTTAAGCTACTTGCAAGCATTAGGAAGAAACTCACATGCGTTTCTCTGAAAGAGAAGCAGTCTGTTCCAACACTTCAATTCACTGTGCGAAGTGAATGGAGTGTTGCTTCACTTTCTAAATGCTGTCCTTTCAGAGAAAATCACTTTCCTTTGATAGTGCCTTAAGCTACTTGCAAGCATTAGGATAAACTCACATGCGTTTCTCTGAAAGAGAAGCAGTCTGTTCCAACACTTCAATTCACTGTGTGAAGTGAATAGAGTGTTGCCTCACTTTCTAAATGCTGTCCTTTCAGAGAAAATCACTTTCCTTTGAAAGTGCCTTAAGCTACTTACAAGCATTCAACAGAAACACACATGCTTTTCTCTGAAAGTGAAGCAGTCTGTTCCAACACTTCAGTTCACTGTGCGAAGTGAATGGAGTGTTTCTTCACTTTCTAAATGCTGTCCTTTCAGAGAAAATCACTTTCCTTTGAAAGTGCCTTAAGCAACTTGCAAGCATTCACAAGAAACACTAATGCGTTTCTATGAAAGAGAATCACTCTGTTCCAACACTTCAATTCACTGCACGAAGTGAATGGAGTGTTGCTTCACTTTCTAAATGCTGTCCTTTCAGAGAAAATCACTTTCCTTTGAAAGTGCCTTAAGCTTCTTACAAGCATTCACCAGAAACTCACATGCGTTTCTCTGAAAGAGAAGCAGTCTGTTCCAACACTTCAATTCACTGTGCGAAGTGAATGGAGTGTTGCTTCATTTTCTAAATGCTGTCCTTTCAGAGAAAATCACTTTCCTTTGAAAGTGCCTTAAGCTACTTGCAAGCATTAGGAAGAAACTCACATGCGTTTCTCTGAAAGAGAAGCAGTCTGTTCCAACACTTCAATTCACTGTACAAAGTGAATGGAGTGTTGCTTCACTTTCTAAATGCTGTCCTTTCAGAGAAAATCACTTTCCTTTGAAAGTGCCTTAAGCAACTTGCAAGCATTCACAAGAAACACTAATGCGTTTCTATGAAAGAGAAGCACTCTGTTCCAACACTTCAATTCAATGCACGAGGGGAATGGAGTGTTGACTCACTTTCTAAATGCTGTCCTTTCAGAGAAAATCACTTTCCTTTGAAAGTGCCTTAAGCTACTTACAAGCATTAGGAAGAAACTCACATGCGTTTCTCTGAAAGAGAAGCAGTCTGTTCCAACACTTCAATTCACTGTGCGAAGTGAATGGAGTGTTGCATCACTTTCTAAATTCTGTCCTTTCAGAGAAAATCACTTTCCTTTGAAAGTGCCTTAAACTACTTTCAAGCATTCACAAAAAACTCACATGCGTTTCTGTGAAAGAGAAGCAGTCTGTTCCAACACTTCAATTCACTGTGCGAAGTGAATGGAGTGTTGCTTCATTTTCTAAATGCTGTCCTTTCAGAGAAAATCACTTTTCTTTGAAAGTGCCTTAAGCTACTTGCAAGCATTAGGAAGAAACTCACATGCGTTTCTCTGAAAGAGAAGCAGTCTGTTCCAACACTTCAATTCACTGTGCGAAGTGAATGGAGTGTTGCTTCACTTTCTAAATGCTGTCCTTTCAGAGAAAATCACTTTCCTTTGATAGTGCCTTAAGCTACTTGCAAACATTAGGATAAACTCACATGCGTTTCTCTGAAAGAGAAGCAGTCTGTTCCAACACTTCAATTCACTGTGTGAAGTGAATAGAGTGTTGCCTCACTTTCTAAATGCTGTCATTTCAGAGAAAATCACTTTCCTTTGAAAGTTCCTTAAGCTACTTACAAGCATTTAAAAGAAACTCACATGCGTTTCTCTGAAAGAGAAGCAGTCTGTTCCAACACTTCAATTCACTGTGCTAAGTGAATGGAGTGTTGCTTCACTTTCTAAATGCTGTTCTTTCAGAGAAAATCACTTTCCTTTGAAAGTGCCTTAAGCTACTTGCAAGCATTAGGAAGAAACTCACATGCGTTTCTCTGAAAGAGAAGCAGTCCGTTCCAACACTTCAATACACTGTGCGAAGTGAATGGAGAGTTGCTTCACTTTCTAAATGCTGTCCTTTCAGAGAAAATCACTTTCCTTTGAAAGTGCCTTAAGCTACTTTCAAGCATTAGGAAGAAACTCACATGCGTTTCTCTGAAAGAGAAGCAGTCCGTTCCAACACTTCAATACACTGTGCGAAGTGAATGGAGAGTTGCTTCACTTTCTAAATGCTGTCCTTTCAGAGAAAATCACTTTCCTTTGAAAGTGCCTTAAGCTTCTTACAAGCATTCACCAGAAACTCACATGCGTTTCTCTGAAAGAGAAGCAGTCGGTTCCAACACTTCAATTCACTGTGCGAAGTCAATGGAGTGTTGCTTCACTTTCTAAATGCTGTCCTTTCAGAGAAAATCACTTTCCTTTGAAAGTGCCTTAAGCTACTTGCAAGCATTCACCAGAAACTCACATGCGTTTCTCTGAAAGAGAAGCAGTCTGTTCCAACACTTCAATTCACTGTGCGAAGTGAATGGAGTGTTGCCTCACTTTCTAAATGCTGTCCTTTCAGAGAAAATCACTTTCCTTTGAAAGTGCCTTAAGCTACTTGCAAGCATTAGGAAGAAACACACATGCGTTTCTCTGAAAGAGAAGCAGTCTGTTCCAACACTTCAATTCACTGTGTGAAGTGAATGGAGTGCTGCCTCACTTTCTAAATGCTGTCCTTTCAGAGAAAATCACTATCCCTTGAAAGTGCCTTAAGCTACTAACAAGCATTCACCAGAAACTCACATGCATTTCTCTGAAAGAGAAGCAGTCTGTTCCAACACTTCAATTCACTGTTCGAAGTGAATGGAGTGTTGCTTCACTTTGTCAATGCTGTCCTTTCAGAGAAAATCACTTTCCTTTGAAAGTGCCTTAAGCTACTTACAAGCATTTAACAGAAACTCACATGGGTTTCTCTGAAAGTGAAGCAGTCTGTTCCAACACTTCAATTCACTGTGCGAAGTGAATGGAGTGTTGCTTCACTTTCTAAATGCTGTCCTTTCAGAGAAAATCACTTTCCTTTGAAAGTGCCTTAAGCTACTTACAAGCATTCAACAGAAACTCACATGCATTTCTCTGAAAGAGAAGCAGTCTGTTCCAACACTTCAATTCACTGTGCGAAGTGAATGGAGTGTTGCTTCACTTTCTAAATTATGTCCTTTCAGAGAAAATCACTTTCCTTTGAAAGTGCCTTAAGCAACTTGCAAGCATTCACAAGAAACACTAATGTGTTTCTATGAAAGAGAAGCACTCTGTTCCAACACTTCAATTCACTGCACGAAGTGAATGGAGTGTTGCTTCACTTTCTAAATGCTGTCCTTTCAGAGAAAATCACTTTCCTTTGAACGTGCCTTAAGCTTCTTACAAGCATTCACCAGAAACTCACATGCGTTTCTCTGAAAGAGAAGCAGTCTGTTCCAACACTTCAATTCACTGTGCGAAGTGAATGGAGTGTTGCCTCACTTTCTAAATGCTGTCCTTTCAGAGAAAATCACTTTCCTTTGAAAGTGCCTTAAGCTACTTGCAAGCATTAGGAAGAAACTCACATGCGTTTCTCTGAAAGAGAAGCAGTCTGTTCCAACACTTCAATTCACTGTGTGAAGTGAATGGAGTGCTGCCTCACTTTCTAAATGCTGTCCTTTCAGAGAAAATCACTTTACTTTGAAAGTGCCTTAAGCTACTTACAAGCATTCACCAGCAACTCACATGCATTTCTCTGAAAGTGAAGCAGTCTGTTCCAACACTTCAATTCACTGTGCGAAGTGAATGGAGTGTTGCTTCACTTTCTAAATGCTGTCCTTTCAGAGAAAATCACTTTCCTTTGAAAGTGCCTTAAGCTACTTACAAGCATTCAACAGAAACTCACATGCATTTCTCTGAAAGAGAAGCAGTCTGTTCCAACACTTCAATTCACTGTGCGAAGTGAATGGAGTGTTGCTTCACTTTCTAAATTATGTCCTTTCAGAGAAAATCACTTTCCTTTGAAAGTGCCTTAAGCAACTTGCAAGCATTCACAAGAAACACTAATGCGTTTCTATGAAAGAGAAGCACTCGGTTCCAACACTTCAATTCACTGCACGAAGTGAATGGAGTGTTGCTTCACTTTCTAAATGCTGTCCTTTCAGAGAAAATCACTTTCCTTTGAAAGTGCCTTAAGCTTCTTACAAGCATTCACCAGAAACTCACATGCGTTTCTCTGAAAGAGAAGCAGTCTGTTCCAACACTTCAAGTCACTGTGCGAAGTGAATGGAGTGTTGCCTCACTTTCTAAATGCTGTCCTTTCAGAGAAAATCACTTTCCTTTGAAAGTGCCTTAAGCTACTTGCAAGCATTAGGAAGAAACTCACATGCTTTTCTCTGAAAGAGAAGCAGTCTGTTCCAACACTTCAATTCACTGTGTGAAGTGAATGGAGTGCTGCCTCACTTTCTAAATGCTGTCCTTTCAGAGAAAATCACTTTACTTTGAAAGTGCCTTAAGCTACTTACAAGCATTCACCAGCAACTCACATGCATTTCTCTGAAAGAGAAGCAGTCTGTTCCAACACTTCAATTCACTGTGTGAAGTGAATGGAGTGCTGCCTCACTTTCTAAATGATGTCCTTTCAGAGAAAATCACTTTCCTTTGAAAGTGCCTTAAGCTACTTACAAGAATTCAACAGAAACTCACATGCATTTCTCTGAAAGAGAACCAGTCTGTTCCAACACTTCAATTCACTGTTCGAAGTGACGGGAGTGTTGCTTCACTTTCTAAATGCTGTCCTTTCAGAGAAAATCACTTTCTTTTGAAAGTGCCTTAAGCAACTTGCAAGCATTCACAAGAAACAATAATGCGTTTCTATGAAAGAGAAGCACTCTGTTCCAACATTTCAATTCTCTGCACGAAGTGAATGGAGTGTTGCTTCACTTTCTAAATGCTGTCCTTTCAGAGAAAATCACTTTCCTTTGAAAGTGCCTTAAGCTTCTTACAAGCATTCACCAGAAACTCACATGCGTTTCTCTGAGAGAGATGCAGTCGGTTCCAACACTTCAATCCACTGTGCGAAGTGAATGGAGTGTTGCTTCACTTTCTAAATGCTGTCCTTTCAGAGAAAATCACTTTCCTTTGAAAGTGCCTTAAGCTACTTGCAAGCATTAGGAAGAAACTCACATGCGTTTCTCTGAAAGAGAAGCAGTCTGTTCCAACACTTCAATTCACTGTGCGAAGTGAATGGAGTGTTGCCTCACTTTCTAAATGCTGTCCTTTCAGAGAAAATCACTTTCCTTTGAAAGTGCATTAAGCTACTTGCAAGCATTAGGAAGAAACTCACATGCGTTTCTCTGAAAGAGAAGCAGTCTGTTCCAACACTTCAATTCACTGTACAAAGTGAATGGAGTGTTGCTTCATTTTCTAAATGCTGTCCTTTCAGAGAAAATCACTTTCCTTTGAAAGTGCCTTAAGCAACTTGCAAGCATTCACAAGAAACACTAATGCGTTTCTATGAAAGAGAAGCACTCTGTTCCAACACTTCAATTCACTGCACGAAGGGAATTGTGTGTTGCTTCACTTTCTAAATGCTGTCCTTTCAGAGAAAATCACTTTCCTTTGAAAGTGCCTTAAGCTACTTACAAGCATTCAACAGAAACTCACATGCATTTCTCTGAAAGAGAAGCAGTCTGTTCCAACACTTCAATTCACTGTGCGAAGTGAATGGAGTGTTGCTTCACTTTCTAAATTATGTCCTTTCAGAGAAAATCACTTTCCTTTGAAAGTGCCTTAAGCAACTTGCAAGCATTCACAAGAAACACTAATGTGTTTCTATGAAAGAGAAGCACTCTGTTCCAACACTTCAATTCACTGCACGAAGTGAATGGAGTGTTGCGTCACTTTCTAAATGCTGTACTTTCAGAGAAAATCACTTTCCTTTGAAAGTGCCTTAAGCTACTTGCAAGCATTCACCAGAAACTCACATGCGTTTCTCTGAAAGAGAAGCAGTCTGTTCCAACACTTCAATTCACTGTGCGAAGTGAATGGAGTGTTGCCTCACTTTCTAAATGCTGTCCTTTCAGAGAAAATCACTTTCTTTGAAAGTGCCTTAAGCTACTTGCAAGCATTAGGAAGAAACTCACATGCGTTTCTCTGAAAGAGAAGCAGTCTGTTCCAACACTTCAATTCACTGTGTGAAGTGAATGGAGTGCTGCCTCACTTTCTAAATGCTGTCCTTTCAGAGAAAATCACTTTCCTTTGAAAGTGCCTTAAGCTACTTACAAGCATTCAACAGAAACTCACATGCATTCCTCTGAAAGAGAAGCAGTCCGTTCCAACACTTCAATTCACTGTGCGAAGTGAATGGAGTGTTGCTTCATTTTCTAAATGCTGTCCTTTCAGAGAAAATCACTTTTCGTTGAAAGTGCCTTAAGCTACTTGCAAGCATTATTAAGAAACTCACATGCGTTTCTCTGAAAGAGAAGCAGTCTGTTCCAACACTTCAATTCACTGTGCGAAGTGAATGGAGTGTTGCCTCACTTTCTAAATGCTGTCCTTTCAGAGAAAATCACTTTCCATTGAAAGTGCCTTAAGCTACTTGCAAGCATTAGGAAGAAACTCACATGCGTTTCTCTGAAAGAGAAGCTGTCTGTTCCAACACTTCAATTCACTGTGTGAAGAGAATGAAGTGTTGCCTCACTTTCTAAATGCTGTCCTCTCAGAGAAAATCACTTTCCTTTGAAAGTGCCTTAAGCTACTTACAAGCATTCAACAGAAACTCAAATGCGTTTCTCTGAAAGTGAAGCAGTCTGTTCCAACACTTCAATTCACTGTGCGAAGTGAATGGAGTGTTGCTTCACTTTCTAAATGCTGTCCTTTCAGAGAAAATCACTTTCCTTTGAAAGTGCCTTAAGCTACTTACAAGCATTCAACAGAAACTCACATGCATTTCTCTGAAAGAGAAGCAGTCTGTTCCAACACTTCAATTCACTGTGCGAAGTGAATGGAGTGTTGCTTCACTTTCTAAATTATGTCCTTTCAGAGAAAATCACTTTCCTTTGAAAGTGCCTTAAGCAACTTGCAAGCATTCACAAGAAACACTAATGCGTTTCTATGAAAGAGAAACACTCTGTTCCAACACTTCAATTAACTGCACGAAGTGAATGGAGTGTTGCTTCACTTTCTGAATGCTGTCTTTTCAGAGAAAATCACTTTCCTTTGAAAGTGCCTTAAGCTTCTTACAAGCATTCACCAGAAACTCACATGCGTTTCTCTGAAAGAGAAGCAGTCGGTTCCAACACTTCAATTCACTGTGCGAAGTCAATGGAGTGTTGCTTCACTTTCTAAATGCTGTCCTTTCAGAGAAAATCACTTTCCTTTGAAAGTGCCTTAAGCTACTTGCAAGCATTCACCAGAAACTCACATGCGTTTCTCTGAAAGAGAAGCAGTCTGTTCCAACACTTTAATTCACTGTGCGAAGTGAATGGAGTGTTGCCTCACTTTCTAAATGCTGTCCTTTCAGAGAAAATCACTTTCCTTTGAAAGTGCCTTAAGCTACTTGCAAGCATTAGGAAGAAACTCACATGCGTTTCTCTGAAAGAGAAGCAGTCTGTTCCAACACTTCAATTCACTGTGTGAAGTGAATGGACTGCTGCCTCACTTTCTAAATGCTGTCCTTTCAGAGAAAATCACTTTCCTTTGAAAGTGCCTTAAGCTACTTACAAGCATTCACCAGAAACTCACATGCATTTCTCTGAAAGAGAAGCAGTCTGTTCCAACACTTCAATTCACAGTTCGAAGTGAATGGAGTGTTGCTTCACTTTCTCAATGCTGTCCTTTCAGAGAAAATCACTTTCCTTTGAAAGTTCCTTAAGCTACTTACAAGCATTTAACAGAAACTCACATGGGTTTCTCTGAAAGTGAAGCAGTCTGTTCCAACACTTCAATTCAGTGTGCGAAGTGAATGGAGTGTTGCTTCACTTTCTAAATGCTGTCCTTTCAGAGAAAATCACTTTCCTTTGAAAGTGCCTTTAGCTACTTACAAGCATTCAACAGAAACTCACATGCATTTCTCTGAAAGAGAAGCAGTCTGTTCCAACACTTCAATTCACTGTGCGAAGTGAATGGAGTGTTGCTTCACTTTCTAAATTATGTCCTTTCAGAGAAAATCACTTTCCTTTGAAAGTGCCTTAAGCAACTTGCAAGTATTCACAAGAAACACTAATGCGTTTCTATGAAAGAGAAGCACTCTGTTCCAACACTTCAATTCACTGCACGAAGTGAATGGAGTGTTGCTTCACTTTCTAAATGCTGTCCTCTCAGAGAAAATCACTTTCCTTTGAAAGTGCCTTAAGCTTCTTACAAGCATTCATCAGAAACTCACATGCGTTTCTCTGAAAGAGAAGCAGTCTGTTCCAACACTTCAATTCACTGTGCGAAGTGAATGGAGTGTTGCCTCACTTTCTAAATGCTGTCCTTTCAGAGAAAATCACTTTCCTTTGAAAGTGCCTTAAGCTACTTGCAAGCATTAGGAAGAAACTCACATGCGTTTCTCTGAAAGAGAAGCAGTCTGTTCCAACACTTCAATTCACTGTGTGAAGTGAATGGAGTGCTGCCTCACTTTCTAAATGCTGTCCTTTCAGAGAACATCACTTTACTCTGAAAGTGCCTTAAGCTACTTACAAGCATTCTCCAGCAACTCACATGCATTTCTCTGAAAGAGAAGCAGTCTGTTCCAACACTTCAATTCACTGTGTGAAGTGAATGGAGTGTTGCCTCACTTTCTAAATGCTGTCCTTTCAGAGAAAATCACTTTCTTTTGAAAGTGCCTTAAGCAACTTGCAAGCATTCACAAGAAACAGTAATGCGTTTCTATGAAAGAGAAGCACTCTGTTCCAACACTTCAATTCTCTGTACGAATTGAATGGAGTGTTGCTTCACTTTCTAAATGCTGTCCTTTCAGAGAAAATCACTTTCCTTTGAAAGTGCCTTAAGCTTCTTACAAGCATTCACCAGAAACTCACATGCGTTTCTCTGAAAGAGATGCAGTCGGTTCCAACACTTCAATTCACTGTGCGAAGTGAATGGAGTGTTGCTTCACTTTCTAAATGCTGTCCTTTCAGAGAAAATCACTTTCCTTTGAAAGTGCCTTAAGCTACTTGCAAGCATTAGGAAGAAACTCACATGCGTTTCTCTGAAAGAGAAGCAGTCTGTTCCAACACTTCAATTCACTGTGCGAAGTGAATGGAGTGTTGCCTCACTTTCTAAATGCTGTCCTTTCAGAGAAAATCACTTTCCGTTGAAAGTGCATTAAGCTACTTGCAAGCATTAGGAAGAAACTCACATGCGTTTCTCTGAAAGAGAAGCAGTCTGTTCCAACACTTCAATTCACTGTACAAAGTGAATGGAGTGTTGCTTCACTTTCTAAATGCTGTCCTTTCAGAGAAAATCACTTTCCTTTGAAAGTGCCTTAAGCAACTTGCAAGCATTCACAAGAAACACTAATGCGTTTCTATGAAAGAGAAGCACTCTGTTCCAACACTTCAATTCACTGCACGAAGGGAATTGAGTGTTGCTTCACTTTCTAAATGCTGTCCTTTCAGAGAAAATCACTTTCCTTTGAACGTGCCTTAAGCTACTTACAAGCTTTCACCAGAAACTCACATGCATTTCTCTGAAAGAGAAGCAGTCTGTTCCAACACTTCAATTCACTGTGCGAAGTGAATGGAGTGTTGCTTCACTTTCTAAATGCAGTCCAATCAGAGAAAATCACTTTCCTTTGAAAGTGCCTTAAGCTACTTGCAAGCATTAGGAAGAAACTAACATACGTTTCTCTGAAAGAGAAGCAGTCTGTTCCAACAATTCAATTCACTGTGCGAAGTGAATGGAGTGTTGCTTCACTTTCTAAATTCTGTCCTTTCAGAGAAAATCACTTTCCTTTGAAAGTGCCTTAAACTACTTTCAAGCATTCACAAAAAACTCACATGCGTTTCTGTGAAAGAGAAGCAGTCTGTTCCAACACTTCAATTCACTGTGCGAAGTAAATGGAGTGTTGCTTCAGTTTCTAAATGCTGTCCTTTCAGAGAAAATCACTTTCCTTTGAAAGTGCCTTAAGCAACTTGCAAGAATTCACAAGAAACTCACATGCGTTTCTCTGAAAGAGAAGCAGTCTGTTCCAACACTTCAATTCACTGTGCGAAGTGAATGGAGTGTTGCTTCACTTTCTAAATTCTGTCCTTTCAGAGAAAATCACTTTCCTTTGAAAGTGCCTTAAGCTACTTGCAAGCATTCACAAGAAACACTAATGCGTTTCTACGAAAGAGAAGCAGTCTGTTCCAACACTTCAATTCATTGCGCGAAGGGAATGGAGTGTCGCTTTACTTTCTAAATGCTGTCCATTCAGAGAAAATCACTTTCCTTTGAAAGAGCCTTAAGCTACTTACAAGCATTAGGAAGAAACTCACATGCGTTTCTCTGAAAGAGAAGCAGTCTGTTCCAACACTTCAATTCACTGTACAAAGTGAATGGAGTGTTGCTTCACTTTCTAAATTCTGTCCTTTCAGAAAAAATCACTTTCCTTTGAAAGTGCCTTAAGCTACTTACAAGCATTCAACAGAAACTCACATGCATTTCTCTGAAAGAGAAGCAGTCTGTTCCAACACTTCAATTCACTGTGCGAAGTGAATGGAGTGTTGCTTCACTTTCTAAATGCTGTCCTTTCAGAGAAAATCACTTTCCTTTGAAAGTGCCTTAAGCTACTTACAAGCATTCACCCGAAACTCACATGCGTTTCTCTGAAAGGGAAGCAGTCTGTTCCAACACTTCAATTCACTGTGCGAAGTGAATGGAGTGTTGCATCACTTTGTAAATGCTGTCCTTTCAGAGAAAATCACTTTCCTTTGAAAGTGCCTTAAGCTACTTGCAAGCATTAGGAAGAAACACACATGTGTTTCTCTGAAAGAGAAGCAGTCTGTTCCAACACTTCAATTCACGGTGCGAAGTGAATGGAGTGTTGCTTCACTTTCTAAATGCTGTCCTTTCTGAGAAAATCACTTTCCTTTGAAAGTGCCTTAAGCTACTTGCAAGCATTAGGAAGAAACTCACATGCGTTTCTCTGAAAGAGAAGCAGTCTGTTCCAACACTTCAATTCACTGTGTGAAGTGAATGGAGTGTTGCCTCACTTTCTAAATGCTGTCCTCTCAGAGAAAATCACTTTCCTTTGAAAGTGCCTTAAGCTACTTACAAGCATTCAACAGAAACACACATGCTTTTCTCTGAAAGTGAAGCAGTCTGTTCCAACACTTCAGTTCACTGTGCGAAGTGAATGGAGTGTTTCTTCACTTTCTAAATGCTGTCCTTTCAGAGAAAATCACTTTCCTTTGAAAGTGCCTTAAGCAACTTGCAAGCATTCACAAGAAACACTAATGCGTTTCTATGAAAGAGAATCACTCTGTTCCAACACTTCAATTCACTGCACGAAGTGAATGGAGTGTTGCTTCACTTTCTAAATGCTGTCCTTTCAGAGAAAATCACTTTCCTTTGAAAGTGCCTTAAGCTTCTTACAAGCATTCACCAGAAACTCACATGCGTTTCTCTGAAAGAGAAGCAGTCTGTTCCAACACTTCAATTCACTGTGCGAAGTGAATGGAGTGTTGCTTCATTTTCTAAATGCTGTCCTTTCAGAGAAAATCACTTTCCTTTGAAAGTGCCTTAAGCTACTTGCAAGCATTAGGAAGAAACTCACATGCGTTTCTCTGAAAGAGAAGCAGTCTGTTCCAACACTTCAATTCACTGTACAAAGTGAATGGAGTGTTGCTTCACTTTCTAAATGCTGTCCTTTCAGAGAAAATCACTTTCCTTTGAAAGTGCCTTAAGCAACTTGCAAGCATTCACAAGAAACACTAATGCGTTTCTATGAAAGAGAAGCACTCTGTTCCAACACTTCAATTCAATGCACGAGGGGAATGGAGTGTTGACTCACTTTCTAAATGCTGTCCTTTCAGAGAAAATCACTTTCCTTTGAAAGTGCCTTAAGCTACTTACAAGCATTAGGAAGAAACTCACATGCGTTTCTCTGAAAGAGAAGCAGTCTGTTCCAACACTTCAATTCACTGTGCGAAGTGAATGGAGTGTTGCATCACTTTCTAAATTCTGTCCTTTCAGAGAAAATCACTTTCCTTTGAAAGTGCCTTAAACTACTTTCAAGCATTCACAAAAAACTCACATGCGTTTCTGTGAAAGAGAAGCAGTCTGTTCCAACACTTCAATTCACTGTGCGAAGTGAATGGAGTGTTGCTTCATTTTCTAAATGCTGTCCTTTCAGAGAAAATCACTTTTCTTTGAAAGTGCCTTAAGCTACTTGCAAGCATTAGGAAGAAACTCACATGCGTTTCTCTGAAAGAGAAGCAGTCTGTTCCAACACTTCAATTCACTGTGCGAAGTGAATGGAGTGTTGCTTCACTTTCTAAATGCTGTCCTTTCAGAGAAAATCACTTTCCTTTGATAGTGCCTTAAGCTACTTGCAAGCATTAGGATAAACTCACATGCGTTTCTCTGAAAGAGAAGCAGTCTGTTCCAACACTTCAATTCACTGTGTGAAGTGAATAGAGTGTTGCCTCACTTTCTAAATGCTGTCCTTTCAGAGAAAATCACTTTCCTTTGAAAGTGCCTTAAGCTACTTACAAGCATTCAACAGAAACACACATGCTTTTCTCTGAAAGTGAAGCAGTCTGTTCCAACATTTCAGTTCACTGTGCGAAGTGAATGGAGTGTTTCTTCACTTTCTAAATGCTGTCCTTTCAGAGAAAATCACTTTCCTTTGAAAGTGCCTTAAGCAACTTGCAAGCATTCACAAGAAACACTAATGCGTTTCTATGAAAGAGAATCACTCTGTTCCAACACTTCAATTCACTGCACGAAGTGAATGGAGTGTTGCTTCACTTTCTAAATGCTGTCCTTTCAGAGAAAATCACTTTCCTTTGAAAGTGCCTTAAGCTTCTTACAAGCATTCACCAGAAACTCACATGCGTTTCTCTGAAAGAGAAGCAGTCTGTTCCAACACTTCAATTCACTGTGCGAAGTGAATGGAGTGTTGCTTCATTTTCTAAATGCTGTCCTTTCAGAGAAAATCACTTTCCTTTGAAAGTGCCTTAAGCTACTTGCAAGCATTAGGAAGAAACTCACATGCGTTTCTCTGAAAGAGAAGCAGTCTGTTCCAACACTTCAATTCACTGTACAAAGTGAATGGAGTGTTGCTTCACTTTCTAAATGCTGTCCTTTCAGAGAAAATCACTTTCCTTTGAAAGTGCCTTAAGCAACTTGCAAGCATTCACAAGAAACACTAATGCGTTTCTATGAAAGAGAAGCACTCTGTTCCAACACTTCAATTCAATGCACGAGGGGAATGGAGTGTTGACTCACTTTCTAAATGCTGTCCTTTCAGAGAAAATCACTTTCCTTTGAAAGTGCCTTAAGCTACATGCAAGCATTAGGAAGAAACTCACATGCGTTTCTCTGAAAGAGAAGCAGTCTGTTCCAACACTTCAATTCACTGTGCGAAGTGAATGGAGTGTTGCATCACTTTCTAAATTCTGTCCTTTCAGAGAAAATCACTTTCCTTTGAAAGTGCCTTAAACTACTTTCAAGCATTCACAAAAAACTCACATGCGTTTCTGTGAAAGAGAAGCAGTCTGTTCCAACACTTCAATTCACTGTGCGAAGTGAATGGAGTGTTGCTTCATTTTCTAAATGCTGTCCTTTCAGAGAAAATCACTTTTCTTTGAAAGTGCCTTAAGCTACTTGCAAGCATTAGGAAGAAACTCACATGCGTTTCTCTGAAAGAGAAGCAGTCTGTTCCAACACTTCAATTCACTGTGCGAAGTGAATGGAGTGTTGCTTCACTTTCTAAATGCTGTCCTTTCAGAGAAAATCACTTTCCTTTGATAGTGCCTTAAGCTACTTGCAAACATTAGGATAAACTCACATGCGTTTCTCTGAAAGAGAAGCAGTCTGTTCCAACACTTCAATTCACTGTGTGAAGTGAATAGAGTGTTGCCTCACTTTCTAAATGCTGTCATTTCAGAGAAAATCACTTTCCTTTGAAAGTTCCTTAAGCTACTTACAAGCATTTAAAAGAAACTCACATGCGTTTCTCTGAAAGAGAAGCAGTCTGTTCCAACACTTCAATTCACTCTGCTAAGTGAATGGAGTGTTGCTTCACTTTCTAAATGCTGTTCTTTCAGAGAAAATCACTTTCCTTTGAAAGTGCCTTAAGCTACTTGCAAGCATTAGGAAGAAACTCACATGCGTTTCTCTGAAAGAGAAGCAGTCCGTTCCAACACTTCAATACACTGTGCGAAGTGAATGGAGAGTTGCTTCACTTTCTAAATGCTGTCCTTTCAGAGAAAATCACTTTCCTTTGAAAGTGCCTTAAGCTACTTTCAAGCATTAGGAAGAAACTCACATGCGTTTCTCTGAAAGAGAAGCAGTCTGTTCCAACACTTCAATTCACTGTGCGAAGTGAATGGAGTGTTGCTTCACTTTCTAAATGCTGTCCTTTCAGAGAAAATCCCTTTCCTTTGAATGTGCCTTAAGCTACTTACAAGCATTCAACAGAAACTCAAATGCATTTTTCTGAAAGAGAAGCAATCTGTTCCAACACTTCAATTCTCTGTGCGAAGTGAATGGAGTGTTGCTTCACTTTCTAAATGCTGTCCTTTCAGAGAAAATCACTTTCCTTTGAAAGTGCCTTAAGCTACTTGCAAGCATTGACAAGAAACACTAATGCGTTTCTATGAAAGAGAAGCAGTCTGTTCCAACACTTCAATTCATTGCGCGAAGGGAATGGAGTGTTGCTTTACTTTCTAAATGCTGTCCTTTCAGAGAAAATCATTTTCCTTTGAAAGAGCCTTAAGGTACTTACAAGCATTCAACAGAAACTCACATGCATTTCTCTGAAAGAGAAGCAGTCTGTTCCAACACTTCAATTCACTATACAAAGTGAAAGGAGTGTTGCTTCACTTTCTAAATGCTGTCCTTTCAGAGAAAATCACTTTCCTTTGAAAGTGCCTTAAGCAACTTACAAGCATTCACAAGAAACACTAATGCGTTTCTATGAAAGAGAAGCAGTCTGTTCCAACACTTCAATTCACTGTGCGAAGTGAATGGAGTGTTGCTTCACTTTCTAAATACTGTCCAATCAGAGAAAATCACTTTCCTTTGAAAGTGCCTTAAGCTACTTACAAGCATTCACCAGAAACTCACATGCATTTCTCTGAAAGAGAAGCAGTCTGTTCCAACACTTCAATTCACTGTGCGAAGTGAATGGAGTGTTGCTTCACTTTCTAAATACTGTCCAATCAGAGAAAATCACTTTCCTTTGAAAGTGCCTTAAGCTACTTGCAAGCATTAGGAAGAAACTCACATGCGTTTCTCTGAAAGAGAAGCAGTCTGTTCCAACACTTCAATTCACTGTGCGAAGTGAATGGAGTGTTGCTTCACTTTCTAAATTCTGTCCTTTCAGAGAATATCACTTTCCTTTGAAAGTGCCTTAAACTACTTTCAAGCATTCACAAAAAACTCACATGCATTTCTGTGAAAGAGAAGCAGTCTCTTCCAACACTTCAATTCACTGTCCGAAGTAAATGGAGTGTTGCTTCAGTTTCTAAATGCTGTCCTTTCAGAGAAAATCACTTTCCTTTGAAAGTGTCTTAAGCAACTTGCAAGAATTCACAAGAAACTCACATGCGTTTCTCTGAAAGAGAAGCAGTCTGTTCCAACACTTCAATTCACTGTGCGAAGTGAATGGAGTGTTGCTTCACTTTCTAAATGCTGTCCTTTCAGAGAAAATCACTTTCCTTTGAAAGTGCCTTAAGCTACTTACACGCATTCACCAGAAACTCACATGCGTTTCTCTGAAAGAGAAGCAGTCTGTTCCAATACTTCAATTCACTCTGCGAAGTGAATGGAGTGTTGCTTCACTTTCTAAATGCTGTCGTTTCAGAGAAAATCACATTCCTTTGAAAGTGCCTTAAGCTACTTACAAGCATTTAACAGAAACTCACATGCATTTCTCTGAAAGAGAAGCAGTCTGTTCCAACACTTCAATTCACTGTGTGAAGTGAAGGGAGTGTTGCTTCACTTTCTAAATGCTGTCCTTTCAGAGAAAATCACTTTCCTTTGAAAGTGCCTTAAGCTAATTACAAACATTCACCAGAAACTCACATGCGTTTCTCTGAAAGAGAAGCAGTCTGTTCCAATACTTCAATTCACTCTGCGAAGTGAATGGAGTGTTGCTTCACTTTCTAAATGCTGTCCTTTCAGAGAAAATCACTTTCCTTTGAAAGTGCCTTAAGCTACTTGCAAGCATAAGTAAGAAACTCACATGCGTTTCTCTGAAAGAGAAGCAGTCTGTTCCAACACTTCAATTCACTGTGTGAAGTGAATGGAGTGTTGCCTCACTTTCTAAATGCTGTCCTTTCAGAGAAAATCACTTTCCTTTGAAAATGCCTTAAGCTACTTACAAGCATTCACCAGAAACTCACATGCGTTTCTCTGAAAGAGAAGCAGTCTGTTCCAACACTTCAATTCAATGTGCAAAGTGAATGGAGTGTTGCTTCACTTTCTAAATTATGTCCTTTCAGAGAAAATCACTTTCCTTTGAAAGTGCCTTAAGCAACTTGCAAGCATTCACAAGAAACACTAATGTGTTTATATGAAAGAGAAGTACTCTGTTCCAACACTTCAATTCACTGCACGAAGGGAATGGAGTGTTGCTTCACTTTCTAAATGCTGTCCTTTCAGAGAAAATCACTTTCATTTGAAAGTGCCTTAAGCTACTTACAAGCATTCAACAGAAACTCACATGCATTTCTCTGAAAGAGAAGCAGTCTATTCCAACACTTCAATTCACTGTGCGAAGTGAATGGAGTGTTGCTTCACTTTCTAAATGCTGTCCTTTCAGAGAAAATCACTTTCCTTTGAAAGTGCCTTAAGCAACTTGCAAGCATTCACAAGAAACACTAATGCGTTTCTATGAAAGAGAAGTACTCTGTTCCAACACTTCAATTCACTGCACGAAGTGAATGGAGTGTTGCTTCACTTTCTAAATGCTGTCCTTTCAGAGAAAATCACTTTCATTTGAAAGTGCCTTAAGCTTCTTACAAGCATTCACCAGAAACTCACATGCGTTTCTCTGAAAGAGAAGCAGTCGTTTCCAACACTTCAATTCACTGTGCGAAGTGAATGGAGTGTTGCTTCATTTTCTAAATGCTGTCCTTTCAGAGAAAATCACTTTCCTTTGAAAGTGCCTTAAGCCACTTGCAAGCATTAGGAAGAAACTCACATGCGTTTCTCTGAAAGAGAAGCAGTCTGTTCCAACACTTCAATTCACTGTGCGAAGTGAATGGAGTGTTGCCTCACTTTCTAAATGCTGTCCTTTCAGAGAAAATCACTTTCCTTTGAAAGTGCCTTAAACTACTTTCACGCATTCACAAAAAACTCACATGCGCTTCTCTGAAAGAGAAGCAGTCTGTTCCAACACTTCAGTTCACTGTGCGAAGTGAATGGAGTGTTGCTTCACTTTCTAAATGCTGTTCTTTCAGAGAAAATCACTTTCCTGTGAAAGTGCCTTAAGCTACTTGCAAGCATTAGGAAGAAACTCACTTGCGTTTCTCTGAAAGAGAAGCAGTCCGTTCCAACACTTCAATTCACTGTGCGAAGTGAATGGAGTGTTGCTTCATTTTCTAAATGCTGTCCTTTCAGAGAAAATCACTTTCCTTTGAAAGTGCCTTAAGCTACTTGCAAGCATTATTAAGAAACTCACATGCGTTTCTCTGAAAGAGAAGCAGTCTGTTCTAACACTTCAATTCACTGTGCGAAGTGAATGGAGTGTTGCCTCACTTTCTAAATGCTGTCCTTTCAGAGAAAATCACTTTCCATTGAAAGTGCCTTAAACTACTTTCAAGCATTCACAAAAAACTCACATGCGTTTCTCTGAAAGAGAAGCAGTCTGTTCCAACACTTCAATTCACTGTGCGAAGTGAATGGAGTGTTGCTTCACTTTCTAAATGCTGTCCTTTCAGAGAAAATCACTTTCCTTTGAAAGCGCCTTAAGCTACTTGCAAGCTTTAGGAAGAAACTCACATGCGTTTCTCTGAAAGAGAAGCAGTCTGTTCCAACACTTCAATTCACTGTGCGAAGTGAATGGAGTGTTGCCTCACTTTCTAAATGCTGTCCTTTCAGAGAAAATCACTTTCCATTGAAAGTGCCCAAAACTACTTTAAAGCATTCACAAAAAACTCACATGCGTTTCTCTGAAAGAGAAGCAGTCTGTTCCAACACTTCAATTCACTGTACAAAGTGAATGGAGTGTTGCTTCACTTTCTAAATGCTGTCCTTTCAGAGAAAATCACTTTCCTTTGAAAGTGCCTTAAGCAACTTGCAAGCATTCAACAGAAACTCACATGCGTTTCTATGAAAGTGAAGCACTCTGTTCCAACACTTCAATTCACTGCACGAAGGGAATTGAGTGTTGCTTCACTTTCTAAATGCTGTCCAATCAGAGAAAATCACTGTCCTTTGAAAGTGCCTTAAGCTACTTGCAAGCATTAGGAAGAAACTCACATGCGTTTCTCTGAAAGAGAAGCAGTCCGTTCCAACACTTCAATACACTGTGCGAAGTGAATGGAGAGTTGCTTCACTTTCTAAATGCTGTCCTTTCAGAGAAAATCACTTTCCTTTGAAAGTGCCTTAAGCTACTTTCAAGCATTAGGAAGAAACTCACATGCGTTTCTCTGAAAGAGAAGCAGTCTGTTCCAACACTTCAATTCACTGTGCGAAGTGAATGGAGTGTTGCTTCACTTTCTAAATGCTGTCCTTTCAGAGAAAATCCCTTTCCTTTGAATGTGCCTTAAGCTACTTACAAGCATTCAACAGAAACTCAAATGCATTTTTCTGAAAGAGAAGCAATCTGTTCCAACACTTCAATTCTCTGTGCGAAGTGAATGGAGTGTTGCTTCACTTTCTAAATGCTGTCCTTTCAGAGAAAATCACTTTCCTTTGAAAGTGCCTTAAGCTACTTGCAAGCATTGACAAGAAACACTAATGCGTTTCTATGAAAGAGAAGCAGTCTGTTCCAACACTTCAATTCATTGCGCGAAGGGAATGGAGTGTTGCTTTACTTTCTAAATGCTGTCCTTTCAGAGAAAATCATTTTCCTTTGAAAGAGCCTTAAGGTACTTACAAGCATTCAACAGAAACTCACATGCATTTCTCTGAAAGAGAAGCAGTCTGTTCCAACACTTCAATTCACTATACAAAGTGAAAGGAGTGTTGCTTCACTTTCTAAATGCTGTCCTTTCAGAGAAAATCACTTTCCTTTGAAAGTGCCTTAAGCAACTTACAAGCATTCACAAGAAACACTAATGCGTTTCTATGAAAGAGAAGCAGTCTGTTCCAACACTTCAATTCACTGTGCAAAGTGAATGGAGTGTTGCTTCACTTTCTAAATACTGTCCAATCAGAGAAAATCACTTTCCTTTGAAAGTGCCTTAAGCTACTTACAAGCATTCACCAGAAACTCACATGCATTTCTCTGAAAGAGAAGCAGTCTGTTCCAACACTTCAATTCACTGTGCGAAGTGAATGGAGTGTTGCTTCACTTTCTAAATACTGTCCAATCAGAGAAAATCACTTTCCTTTGAAAGTGCCTTAAGCTACTTGCAAGCATTAGGAAGAAACTCACATGCGTTTCTCTGAAAGAGAAGCAGTCTGTTCCAACACTTCAATTCACTGTGCGAAGTGAATGGAGTGTTGCTTCACTTTCTAAATTCTGTCCTTTCAGAGAATATCACTTTCCTTTGAAAGTGCCTTAAACTACTTTCAAGCATTCACAAAAAACTCACATGCATTTCTGTGAAAGAGAAGCAGTCTGTTCCAACACTTCAATTCACTGTCCGAAGTAAATGGAGTGTTGCTTCAGTTTCTAAATGCTGTCCTTTCAGAGAAAATCACTTTCCTTTGAAAGTGTCTTAAGCAACTTGCAAGAATTCACAAGAAACTCACATGCGTTTCTCTGAAAGAGAAGCAGTCTGTTCCAACACTTCAATTCACTGTGCGAAGTGAATGGAGTGTTGCTTCACTTTCTAAATGCTGTCCTTTCAGAGAAAATCACTTTCCTTTGAAAGTGCCTTAAGCTACTTACACGCATTCACCAGAAACTCACATGCGTTTCTCTGAAAGAGAAGCAGTCTGTTCCAATACTTCAATTCACTCTGCGAAGTGAATGGAGTGTTGCTTCACTTTCTAAATGCTGTCGTTTCAGAGAAAATCACATTCCTTTGAAAGTGCCTTAAGCTACTTACAAGCATTTAACAGAAACTCACATGCATTTCTCTGAAAGAGAAGCAGTCTGTTCCAACACTTCAATTCACTGTGTGAAGTGAAGGGAGTGTTGCTTCACTTTCTAAATGCTGTCCTTTCAGAGAAAATCACTTTCCTTTGAAAGTGCCTTAAGCTAATTACAAACATTCACCAGAAACTCACATGCGTTTCTCTGAAAGAGAAGCAGTCTGTTCCAATACTTCAATTCACTCTGCGAAGTGAATGGAGTGTTGCTTCACTTTCTAAATGCTGTCCTTTCAGAGAAAATCACTTTCCTTTGAAAGTGCCTTAAGCTACTTGCAAGCATAAGTAAGAAACTCACATGCGTTTCTCTGAAAGAGAAGCAGTCTGTTCCAACACTTCAATTCACTGTGTGAAGTGAATGGAGTGTTGCCTCACTTTCTAAATGCTGTCCTTTCAGAGAAAATCACTTTCCTTTGAAAATGCCTTAAGCTACTTACAAGCATTCACCAGAAACTCACATGCGTTTCTCTGAAAGAGAAGCAGTCTGTTCCAACACTTCAATTCAATGTGCAAAGTGAATGGAGTGTTGCTTCACTTTCTAAATTATGTCCTTTCAGAGAAAATCACTTTCCTTTGAAAGTGCCTTAAGCAACTTGCAAGCATTCACAAGAAACACTAATGTGTTTATATGAAAGAGAAGTACTCTGTTCCAACACTTCAATTCACTGCACGAAGGGAATGGAGTGTTGCTTCACTTTCTAAATGCTGTCCTTTCAGAGAAAATCACTTTCCTTTGAAAGTGCCTTAAGCTACTTACAAGCATTCAACAGAAACTCACATGCATTTCTCTGAAAGAGAAGCAGTCTATTCCAACACTTCAATTCACTGTGCGAAGTGAATGGAGTGTTGCTTCACTTTCTAAATGCTGTCCTTTCAGAGAAAATCACTTTCCTTTAAAAGTGCCTTAAGCAACTTGCAAGCATTCACAAGAAACACTAATGCGTTTCTATGAAAGAGAAGTACTCTGTTCCAACACTTCAATTCACTGCACGAAGTGAATGGAGTGTTGCTTCACTTTCTAAATGCTGTCCTTTCAGAGAAAATCACTTTCATTTGAAAGTGCCTTAAGCTTCTTACAAGCATTCACCAGAAACTCACATGCGTTTCTCTGAAAGAGAAGCAGTCGTTTCCAACACTTCAATTCACTGTGCGAAGTGAATGGAGTGTTGCTTCATTTTCTAAATGCTGTCCTTTCAGAGAAAATCACTTTCCTTTGAAAGTGCCTTAAGCCACTTGCAAGCATTAGGAAGAAACTCACATGCGTTTCTCTGAAAGAGAAGCAGTCTGTTCCAACACTTCAATTCACTGTGCGAAGTGAATGGAGTGTTGCCTCACTTTCTAAATGCTGTCCTTTCAGAGAAAATCACTTTCCTTTGAAAGTGCCTTAAACTACTTTCACGCATTCACAAAAAACTCACATGCGCTTCTCTGAAAGAGAAGCAGTCTGTTCCAACACTTCAGTTCACTGTGCGAAGTGAATGGAGTGTTGCTTCACTTTCTAAATGCTGTTCTTTCAGAGAAAATCACTTTCCTGTGAAAGTGCCTTAAGCTACTTGCAAGCATTAGGAAGAAACTCACTTGCGTTTCTCTGAAAGAGAAGCAGTCCGTTCCAACACTTCAATTCACTGTGCGAAGTGAATGGAGTGTTGCTTCATTTTCTAAATGCTGTCCTTTCAGAGAAAATCACTTTCCTTTGAAAGTGCCTTAAGCTACTTGCAAGCATTATTAAGAAACTCACATGCGTTTCTCTGAAAGAGAAGCAGTCTGTTCTAACACTTCAATTCACTGTGCGAAGTGAATGGAGTGTTGCCTCACTTTCTAAATGCTGTCCTTTCAGAGAAAATCACTTTCCATTGAAAGTGCCTTAAACTACTTTCAAGCATTCACAAAAAACTCACATGCGTTTCTCTGAAAGAGAAGCAGTCTGTTCCAACACTTCAATTCACTGTGCGAAGTGAATGGAGTGTTGCTTCACTTTCTAAATGCTGTCCTTTCAGAGAAAATCACTTTCCTTTGAAAGCGCCTTAAGCTACTTGCAAGCTTTAGGAAGAAACTCACATGCGTTTCTCTGAAAGAGAAGCAGTCTGTTCCAACACTTCAATTCACTGTGCGAAGTGAATGGAGTGTTGCCTCACTTTCTAAATGCTGTCCTTTCAGAGAAAATCACTTTCCATTGAAAGTGCCCAAAACTACTTTAAAGCATTCACAAAAAACTCACATGCGTTTCTCTGAAAGAGAAGCAGTCTGTTCCAACACTTCAATTCACTGTACAAAGTGAATGGAGTGTTGCTTCACTTTCTAAATGCTGTCCTTTCAGAGAAAATCACTTTCCTTTGAAAGTGCCTTAAGCAACTTGCAAGCATTCAACAGAAACTCACATGCGTTTCTATGAAAGTGAAGCACTCTGTTCCAACACTTCAATTCACTGCACGAAGGGAATTGAGTGTTGCTTCACTTTCTAAATGCTGTCCTTTCAGAGAAAATCACTTTCCTTTGAAAGTGCCTTAAGCTACTTACAAGCATTCACCAGAAACTCACATGCGTTTCTCTGAAAGAGAAGCAGTCTGTTCCAACACTTCAATACGCTGTGCGAAGTGAATGGTGTGTTGCTTCACGTTCTAAATGCTGTCCAATCAGAGAAAATCACTGTCCTTTGAAAGTGCCTTAAGCTACTTGCAAGCATTAGGAAGAAACTAACATGCGTTTCTCTGAAAGAGAAGCAGTCTGTTCCAACACTTCAATTCACTGTGCGAAGTGAATGGAGTGTTGCTTCACTTTCTAAATTCTGTCCTTTCAGTGAAAATCACTTTCCTTTGAAAGTGCCTTAAACTACTTTCAAGCATTCACAAAAAACTCACATGCGTTTCTGTGAAAGAGAAGCAGTCTGTTCCAACACTTCAATTCACTGTGCGAAGTAAATGGAGTGTTGCTTCAGTTTCTAAATGCTGTCCTTTCAGAGAAAATCACTTTCCTTTGAAAGTGCCTTAAGCAACTTGCAAGAATTCACAAGAAACTCACATGCGTTTCTCTGAAAGAGAAGCAGTCTGTTCCAACACTTCAATTCACTGTGCGAAGTGAATGGAGTGTTGCTTCACTTTCTAAATTCTGTCCTTTCAGAGAAAATCACTTTCCTTTGAAAGTGCCTTAAGCTACTTGCAAGCATTCACAAGAAACACTAATGCGTTTCTATGAAAGAGAAGCACTCTGTTCCAACACTTCAATTCACTGCACGAAGGGAATGGAGTGTTGCTTCACTTTCTAAGTGCTGTTCTTTCAGAGAAAATCACTTTCCTTTGAAAGTGCCTTAAGCTACTTACAAGCATTAGTAAGAAACTCACATGCGTTTCTCTGAAAGAGAAGCAGTCTGTTCCAACACTTCAATTCACTGTGCGAAGTGAATGGAGTGTTGCATCACTTTCTAAATTCTGTCCTTTCAGAGAAAATTACTTTCCTTTGAAAGTGCCTTAAGCTACTTACAAGCATTCACCAGAAACTCACATGTGTTTCTCTGAAAGAGAAGCACTCTGTTCCAACACTTCAATTCACTGCACGAAGTGAATGGAGTGTTGCTTCACTTTCTAAATGCTGTCCTTTCAGAGAAAATCACTTTCCTTTGAAAGTGCCTTAAGCTTCTTACAAGCATTCACCAGAAACTCACATGCGTTTCTCTGAAAGAGAAGCAGTCGGTTCCAACACTTCAATTCACTGTGCGAATTGAATGGAGTGTTGCTTCATTTTCTAAATGCTGTCCTTTCAGAGAAAATCACTTTCCTTTGAAAGTGCCTTAAGCTACTTGCAAGCATTAGGAAGAAACTCACATGCGTTTCTCTGAAAGAGAAGCAGTCTGTTACAACACTTCAATTCACTGTGCGAAGTGAATGGAGTGTTGCCTCACTTTCTAAATGCTGTCCTTTCAGAGAAAATCACTTTCCTTTGAAAGTGCCTTAAACTACTTTCAAGCATTCACAAAAAACTCACATGCGCTTCTCTGAAAGAGAAGCTGTCTGTTCCAACACTTCAATTCACTGTGCGAAGTGAATGGAGTGTTGCTTCACTTTCTAAATGCTGTCCTTTCAGAGAAAATCACTTTCCTTTGAAAGTGCCTTAAGCTACTTCAAGCATTAGGAAGAAACTCACATGCGTTTCTCTGAAAGAGAAGCAGTCCGTTCCAACACTTCAATTCACTGTCCGAAGTGAATGGAGTGTTGCTTCTCTTTCTAAATGCTGTCCTTTCAGAGAAAATCACTTTCCTTTGAAAGTGCCTTAAGCAACTTGCAAGAATTCACAAGAAACTCACATGCGTTTCTCTGAAAGAGAAGCAGTCTGTTCCAACACTTCAATTCACTGTGCGAAGTGAATGGAGTGTTGCTTCACTTTCTAAATGCTGTCCTTTCAGAGAAAATCACTTTCCTTTGAAAGTGCCTTAAGCTACTTACACGCATTCACCAGAAACTCACATGCGTTTCTCTGAAAGAGAAGCAGTCTGTTCCAATACTTCAATTCACTCTGCGAAGTGAATGGAGTGTTGCTTCACTTTCTAAATGCTGTCGTTTCAGAGAAAATCACATTCCTTTGAAAGTGCCTTAAGCTACTTACAAGCATTTAACAGAAACTCACATGCATTTCTCTGAAAGAGAAGCAGTCTGTTCCAACACTTCAATTCACTGTGTGAAGTGAATGGAGTGTTGCCTCACTTTCTAAATGCTGTCATTTCAGAGAAAATCACTTTCCTTTGAAAGTGCCTTAAGCTAATTACAAACATTCACCAGAAACTCACATGCGTTTCTCTGAAAGAGAAGCAGTCTGTTCCAATACTTCAATTCACTCTGCGAAGTGAATGGAGTGTTGCTTCACTTTCTAAATGCTGTCCTTTCAGAGAAAATAACTTTCCTTTGAAAGTGCCTTAAGCTACTTGCAAGCATTAGGAAGAAACTCACATGCGTTTCTCTGAAAGAGAAGCAGTCTGTTCCAACACTTCAATTCACTGTGTGAAGTGAATGGAGTGTTGCCTCACTTTCTAAATGCTGTCCTTTCAGAGAAAATCACTTTCCTTTGAAAGTGCCTTAAGCTACTTACAAGCATTCACCAGAAACTCACATGCGTTTCTCTGAAAGAGAAGCAGTCTGTTCCAACACTTCAATTCAATGTGCAAAGTGAATGGAGTGTTGCTTCACTTTCTAAATTATGTCCTTTCAGAGAAAATCACTTTCCTTTGAAAGTGCCTTAAGCAACTTGCAAGCATTCACAAGAAACACTAATGCGTTTATATGAAAGAGAAGTACTCTGTTCCAACACTTCAATTCACTGCACGAAGGGAATGGAGTGTTGCTTCACTTTCTAAATGCTGTCCTTTCAGAGAAAATCACTTTCCTTTGAAAGTGCCTTAAGCTACTTACAAGCATTCAACAGAAACTCACATGCATTTCTCTGAAAGAGAAGCAGTCTGTTCCAACACTTCAATTCACTGTGCGAAGTGAATGGAGTGTTGCTTCACTTTCTAAATTATGTCCTTTCAGAGAAAATCACTTTCCTTTGAAAGTGCCTTAAGCAACTTGCAAGCATTCACAAGAAACACTAATGCGTTTCTATGAAAGAGAAGTACTCTGTTCCAACACTTCAATTCACTGCACGAAGTGAATGGAGTGTTGCTTCACTTTCTAAATGCTGTCCTTTCAGAGAAAATCACTTTCATTTGAAAGTGCCTTAAGCTTCTTACAAGCATTCACCAGAAACTCACATGCGTTTCTCTGAAAGAGAAGCAGTCGGTTCCAACACTTCAATTCACTGTGCGAAGTGAATGGAGTGTTGCTTCATTTTCTAAATGCTGTCCTTTCAGAGAAAATCACTTTCCTTTGAAAGTGCCTTAAGCTACTTGCAAGCATTAGGAAGAAACTCACATGCGTTTCTCTGAAAGAGAAGCAGTCTGTTCCAACACTTCAGTTCACTGTGCGAAGTGAATGGAGTGTTGCCTCACTTTCTAAATGCTGTCCTTTCAGAGAAAATCACTTTCCTTTGAAAGTGCCTTAAACTACTTTCAAGCATTCACAAAAAACTCACATGCGCTTCTCTGAAAGAGAAGCAGTCTGTTCCAACACTTCAATTCACTGTGAGAAGTGAATGGAGTGTTGCTTCACTTTCTAAATGCTGTTCTTTCAGAGAAAATCACTTTCCTTTGAAAGTGCCTTAAGCTACTTGCAAGCATTAGGAAGAAACTCACTTGCGTTTCTCTGAAAGAGAAGCAGTCCGTTCCAACACTTCAATTCACTGTGCTAAGTGAATGGAGTGTTGCCTCATTTTCTAAATGCTGTCCTTTCAGAGAAAATCACTTTCCTTTGAAAGTGCCTTAAGCTACTTGCAAGCATTATTAAGAAACTCACATGCGTTT
Source organism: Myodes glareolus (assembly GCF_982192425.1). Classification (NCBI taxonomy): domain Eukaryota; kingdom Metazoa; phylum Chordata; class Mammalia; order Rodentia; family Cricetidae; genus Myodes; species Myodes glareolus. Next base: position 111,364,467 of record NC_142032.1, on the reverse strand, counting down.
CTCTGAAAGAGAAGCAGTCTGTTCTAACACTTCAATTCACTGTGCGAAGTGAATGGAGTGTTGCCTCACTTTCTAAATGCTGTCCTTTCAGAGAAAATCACTTTCCATTGAAAGTGCCTTAAACTACTTTCAAGCATTCACAAAAAACTCACATGCGTTTCTCTGAAAGAGAAGCAGTCTGTTCCAACACTTCAATTCACTGTGCGAAGTGAATGGAGTGTTGCTTCACTTTCTAAATGCTGTCCCTTCAGAGAAAATCACTTTCCTTTGAAAGCGCCTTAAGCTACTTGCAAGCTTTAGGAAGAAACTCACATGCGTTTCTCTGAAAGAGAAGCAGTCTGTTCCAACAGTTCAATTCACTGTGCGAAGTGAATGGAGTGTTGCCTCACTTTCTAAATGCTGTCCTTTCAGAGAAAATCACTTTCCATTGAAAGTGCCCAAAACTACTTTAAAGCATTCACAAAAAACTCATATGCGTTTCTCTGAAAGAGAAGCAGTCTGTTCCAACACTTCAATTCACTGTACAAAGTGAATGGAGTGTTGCTTCACTTTCTAAATGCTGTCCTTTCAGAGAAAATCACTTTCCTTTGAAAGAGCCTTAAGCAACTTGCAAGCATTCACAAGAAACACTAATGCGTTTCTATTGAAAGAGAAGCACTCTGTTCCAACACTTCAATTCACTGCACGAAGGGAATTGAGTGTTGCTTCACTTTCTAAATGCTGTCCTTTCAGAGAAAATCACTTTCCTTGAAAGTGCCTTAAGCTACTTACAAGCATTCACCAGAAACTCACATGCGTTTCTCTGAAAGAGAAGCAGTCTGTTCCAACACTTCAATTCACTGTGCGAAGTGAATGGAGTGTTGCTTCACGTTCTAAATGCTGTCCAATCAGAGAAAATCACTTTCCTTTGAAAGTGCCTTAAGCTACTTGCAAGCATTAGGAAGAAACTAACATGCGTTTCTCTGAAAGAGAAGCAGTCTGTTCCAACACTTCAATTCACTGTGCGAAGTGAATGGAGTGTTGCTTCACTTTCTAAATTCTGTCCTTTCAGTGAAAATCACTTTCCTTTGAAAGTGCCTTAAACTACTTTCAAGCATTCACAAAAAACTCACATGCGTTTCTGTGAAAGAGAAGCAGTCTGTTCCAACACTTCAATTCACTGTGCGAAGTAAATGGAGTGTTGCTTCAGTTTCTAAATGCTGTCCTTTCAGAGAAAATCACTTTCCTTTGAAAGTGCCTTAAGCAACTTGCAAGAATTCACAAGAAACTCACATGCGTTTCTCTGAAAGAGAAGCAGTCTGTTCCAACACTTCAATTCACTGTGCGAAGTGAATGGAGTGTTGCTTCACTTTCTAAATTCTGTCCTTTCAGAGAAAATCACTTTCCTTTAAAAGTGCCTTAAGCTACTTGCAAGCATTCACAAGAAACACTAATGCGTTTCTATGAAAGAGAAGCACTCTGTTCCAACACTTCAATTCACTGCACGAAGGGAATGGAGTGTTGCTTCATTTTCTAAGTGCTGTTCTTTCAGAGAAAATCACTTTCCTTTGAAAGTGCCTTAAGCTACTTACAAGCATTAGTAAGAAACTCTCATGCGTTTCTCTGAAAGAGAAGCAGTCTGTTCCAACACTTCAATTCACTGTGCGAAGTGAATGGAGTGTTGCATCACTTTCTAAATTCTGTCCTTTCAGAGAAAATTACTTTCCTTTGAAAGTGCCTTAAGCTACTTACAAGCATTCAACAGAAACTCACATGCATTTCTCTGAAAGAGAAGCAGTCTGTTCCAACACTTCAATTCACTGTGCGAAGTGAATGGAGTGTTGCTTTACTTTCTAAATGCTGTCCTTTCAGAGAAAATCACTTTCCTTTGAAAGTGCCTTAAGCTACTTGCAAGCATTAGGAAGAAACTCACATGCGTTTCTCTGAAAGAGAAGCAGTCTGTTCCAACACTTCAATTCACGGTGCGAAGTGAATGGAGTGTTGCTTCACTTTCTAAATGCTGTCCTTTCTGAGAAAATCACTTTCCTTTGAAAGTGCCTTAAGCTACTTGCAAGCATTAGGAAGAAACTCACATGCGTTTCTCTGAAAGAGAAGCAGTCTGTTCCAACACTTCAATTCACTGTGTGAAGTGAATGGAGTGTTGCCTCACTTTCTAAATGCTGTCATCTCAGAGAAAATCACTTTCCTTTGAAAGTGCCTTAAGCTACTTACAAGCATTCAACAGAAACTCACATGCGTTTCTCTGAAAGTGAAGCAGTCTGTTCCAACACTTCAATTCACTGTGCGAAGTGAATGGAGTGTTGCTTCACTTTCTAAATGCTGTCCTTTCAGAGAAAATCACTTTCCTTTGAAAGTGCCTTAAGCTACTTACAAGCATTCAACAGAAACTCACATGCATTTCTCTGAAAGAGAAGCAGTCTGTTCCAACACTTCAATTCACTGTGTGAAGTGAATGGAGTGTTGCTTCACTTTCTAAATTATGTCCTTTCAGAGAAAATCACTTTCCTTTGAAAGTGCCTTAAGCAACTTGCAAGCTTTCACAAGAAACACTAATGCGTTTCTATGAAAGAGAATCACTCTGTTCCAACACTTCAATTCACTGCACGAAGTGAATGGAGTGTTGCTTCACTTTCTAAATGCAGTTCTTTCAGAGAAAATCACTTTCCTTTGAAAGTGCCTTAAGCTTCTTACAAGCATTCACCAGAAACTCACATGCGTTTCTCTGAAAGAGAAGCAGTCGGTTCCAACACTTCAATTCACTGTGCGAAGTGAATGGAGTGTTGCTTCATTTTCTAAATGCTGTCCTTTCAGAGAAAATCACTTTCCTTTGAAAGTGCCTTAAGCTACTTGCAAGCATTAGGAAGAAACTCACATGCGTTTCTCTGAAAGAGAAGCAGAATGTTACAACACTTCAATTCACTGTGCGAAGTGAATGGAGTGTTGCCTCACTCTCTAAATGCTGTCCTTTCAGAGAAAATCACTTTCCTTTGAAAGTGCCTTAAACTACTTTCAAGCATTCACAAAAAACTCACATGCGCTTCTCTGAAAGAGAAGCAGTCTGTTCCAACACTTCAATTCACTGTGCGAAGTGAATGGAGTGTTGCTTCACTTTCTAAATGCTGTCCTTTCAGAGAAAATCACTTTCCTTTGAAAGTGCCATAAGCTACTTCAAGCATTAGGAAGAAACTCACATGCGTTTCTCTGAAAGAGAAGCAGTCCGTTCCAACACTTCAATTCACTGTCCGAAGTGAATGGAGTGTTGCTTCACTTTCTAAATGCTGTCCTTTCAGAGAAAATCACTTTCCTTTGAAAGTGCCTTAAGCTACTTTCAAGCATTAGGAAGAAACTCACATGCGTTTCTCTGAAAGAGAAGCAATCTGTTCCAACACTTCAATTCTCTGTGCGAAGTGAATGGAGTGTTGCTTCACTTTCTAAATGCTGTCCTTTCAGAGAAAATCACTTTCCTTTGAAAGTGCCTTAAGCTACTTGCAAGCATTCACAAGAAACACTAATGCGTTTCTATGAAAGAGAAGCAGTCTGTTCCAACACTTCAATTCATTGCGCGAAGGGAATGGAGTGTTGCTTTACTTTCTAAATGCTCTCCTTTCAGAGAAAATCACTTTCCTTTGAAAGAGCCTTAAGCTACTTACAAGCATTCAACAGAAACTCACATGCATTTCTCTGAAAGAGAAGCAGTCTGTTCCAACACTTCAATTCACTGTGCGAAGTGAATGGAGTGTTGCTTCACTTTCTAAATGCTGTCCTTTCAGAGAAAATCACTTTCCTTTGAAACTGCCTTAAGCAACTTACAAGCATTCACAAGAAACACTAATGCGTTTCTATGAAAGAGAAGCAGTCTGTTCCAACACTTCAATTCACTGCACGAAGGGAATGGAGTGTTGCTTCACTTTCTAAATGCTGTCCTTTCAGAGAAAATCACTTTCCTTTGAAAGTGCCTTAAGCTACTTGCAAGCATTCACCAGAAACTCACATGCGTTTCTCTGAAAGAGAAGCAGTCTGTTCCAACACTTCAATTCACTGTGCGAAGTGAATGGAGTGTTGCTTCACTTTCTAAATACTGTCCAATCAGAGAAAATCACTTTCCTTTGAAAGTGCCTTAAGCTACTTGCAAGCATTAGGAAGAAACTCACATGCGTTTCTCTGAAGGAGAAGCAGTCTGTTCCAACACTTCAATTCACTGTGCGAAGTGAATGGAGTGTTGCTTCACTTTCTAAATTCTGTCCTTTCAGAGAATATCACTTTCCTTTGAAAGTGCCTTAAACTACTTACAAGCATTCACAAAAAACTCACATGCGTTTCTGTGAAAGAGAAGCAGTCTGTTCCAACACTTCAATTCACTGTCCGAAGTAAATGGAGTGTTGCTTCAGTTTCTAAATGCTGTCCTTTCAGAGAAAATCACTTTCCTTTGAAAGTGCCTTAAGCAACTTGCAAGAATTCACAAGAAACTCACATGCGTTTCTCTGAAAGAGAAGCAGTCTATTCCTACACTTCAATTCACTGTGCGAAGTGAATGGAGTGTTGCTTCACTTTCTTAATGCTGTCCTTTCAGAGAAAATCACTTTCCTTTGAAAGTGCCTTAAACTACTTTCAAGCATTCACAAAAAACTCACATGCGCTTCTCTGAAAGAGAAGCAGTCTGTTCCAACACTTCAATTCACTGTGCGAAGTGAATGGAGTATTGCTTCACTTTCTAAATGCTGTCCTTTCAGAGAAAATCACTTTCCTTTGAAAGTGCCTTAAGCTATTTCAAGCATTAGGAAGAAACTCACATGCGTTTCTCTGAAAGAGAAGCAGTCCGTTCCAACACTTCAATTCACTGTGCGAAGTGAATGGAGTGTTGCTTCACTTTCTAAATGCTGTCCTTTCAGAGAAAATCACTTTCCTTTGAAAGTGCCTTAAGCTACTTGCAAGCATTAGGAAGAAACTCACATGCGTTTCTCTGAAAGAGAAGCAATCAGTTCCAACACTTCAATTCTCTATGCGAAGTGAATGGAGTGTTGCTTCACTTTCTAAATGCTGTCCTTTCAGAGAAAATCACTTTCCTTTGAAAGTGCCTTAAGCTACTTGCAAGCATTCACAAGAAACACTAATGCGTTTCTATGAAAGAGAAGCAGTCTGTTCCAACACTTCAATTCATTGCGCGAAGGGAATGGAGTGTTGCTTTACTTTCTAAATGCTGTCCTTTCAGAGAAAATCACTTTCCTTTGAAAGAGCCTTAAGCTACTTACAAGCATTCAACAGAAACTCACATGCATTTCTCTGAAAGAGAAGCAGTCTGTTCAAACACTTCAATTCACTGTGCGAAGTGAATGGAGTGTTGTTTCACTTTCTAAATGCTGTCCTTTCAGAGAAAATCACTTTCCTTTGAAACTGCCTTAAGCAACATACAAGCATTCACAAGAAACACTAATGCGTTTCTATGAAAGAGAAGCAGTCTGTTCCAACACTTCAATTCACTGCACGAAGGGAATGGAGTGTTGCTTCACATTCTAAATGCTGTCCTTTCAGAGAAAATCACTTTCCTTTGAAAGTGCCTTAAGCTACTTGCAAGCATTCACCAGAAACTCACATGCGTTTCTCTGAAAGAGAAGCAGTCTGTTCCAACAGTTCAATTCACTGTGCGAAGTGAATGGAGTGTTGCATCCCTTTCTAAATTCTGTCCTTTCAGAGAAAATCACTTTCCTTTGAAAGTGCCTTAAACTACTTTCAAGCATTCACAAAAAACTCACATGCGTTTCTCTGAAAGAGAAGCAGTCTGTTCCAACACTTCAATTCACTGTGCGAAGTGAATGGAGTGTTGCTTCACTTTCTAAATGCTGTCCTTTCAGAGAAAATCACTTTCCTTTGAAAGTGCCTTAAGCAACTTGCAAGCATTCACAAGAAACACTAATGCGTTTCTATGAAAGAGAAGCACTTTGTTCCAACACTTCAATTCACTGCACGAAGGGAATGGAGTGTTGCTTCACTTTCTAAATGCAGTTCTTTCAGAGAAAATCACTTTCCTTTGAAAGTGCCTTAAGCTACTTACAAGCATTAGGAAGAAACTCACATGCGTTTCTCTGAAAGAGAAGCAGTCTGTTCCAACACTTCAATTCACTGTGCGAAGTGAATGGAGTGTTGCATCACTTTTTAAATTCTGTCCTTTCAGAGAAAATTACTTTCCTTTGAAAGTGCCTTAAGCTACTTACAAGCATTAAACAGAAACTCACATGCATTTCTCTGAAAGAGAAGCAGTCTGTTCCAACACTTCAATTCACTGTGCGAAGTGAATGGAGTGTTGCTTCACTTTCTAAATGCTGTCCTTTCAGAGAAAATCACTTTCCTTTGAAAGTGCCTTAAGCTACTTGCAAGCATTCACAAGAAACACTAATGCGTTTCTATGAAAGAGAAGCAGTCTGTTCCAACACTTCAATTCATTGCGCGAAGGGAATGGAGTGTTGCTTTACTTTCTAAATGCTGTCCTTTCAGAGAAAATCACTTTCCTTTGAAAGAGCCTTAAGCTACTTACAAGCATTCAACAGAAACTCACATGCATTTCTCTGAAAGAGAAGCAGTCTGTTCAAACACTTCAATTCACTGTGCGAAGTGAATGGAGTGTTGCTTCACTTTCTAAATGCTGTCCTTTCAGAGAAAATCACTTTCCTTTGAAACTGCCTTAAGCAACTTACAAGCATTCACAAGAAACACTAATGCGTTTCTATGAAAGAGAAGCAGTCTGTTCCAACACTTCAATTCACTGCACGAAGGGAATGGAGTGTTGCTTCACTTTCTAAATGCTGTCCTTTCAGAGAAAATCACTTTCCTTTGAAAGTGCCTTAAGCTACTTGCAAGCATTCACCAGAAACTCACTTGCGTTTCTCTGAAAGAGAAGCAGTCTGTTCCAACACTTCAATTCACTGTGCGAAGTGAATGGAGTGTTGCTTCACTTTCTAAATACTGTCCAATCAGAGAAAATCACTTTCCTTTGAAAGTGCCTTAAGCTACTTGCAAGCATTAGGAAGAAACTCACATGCGTTTCTCTGAAGGAGAAGCAGTCTGTTCCAACACTTCAATTCCCTGTGCGAAGTGAATGGAGTGTTGCTTCACTTTCTAAATTCTGTCCTTTCAGAGAATATCACTTTCCTTTGAAAGTGCCTTAAACTACTTACAAGCATTCACAAAAAACTCACATGCGTTTCTGTGAAAGAGAAGCAGTCTGTTCCAACACTTCAATTCACTGTCCGAAGTAAATGGAGTGTTGCTTCAGTTTCTAAATGCTGTCCTTTCAGAGAAAATCACTTTCCTTTGAAAGTGCCTTAAGCAACTTGCAAGAATTCACAAGAAACTCACATGCGTTTCTCTGAAAGAGAAGCAGTCTATTCCTACACTTCAATTCACTGTGCGAAGTGAATGGAGTGTTGCTTCACTTTCTAAATGCTGTCCTTTCAGAGAAAATCCCTTTCCTTTGAATGTGCCTTAAGCTACTTACAAGCATTCAACAGAAACTCACATGCATTTCTCTGAAAGAGAAGCAATCTGTTCCAACACTTCAATTCTCTGTGCGAAGTGAATGGAGTGTTGCTTCACTTTCTAAATGCTGTCCTTTCAGAGAAAATCACTTTCCTTTGAAAGTGCCTTAAGCTACTTGCAAGCATTCACAAGAAACACTAATGCGTTTCTATGAAAGAGAAGCAGTCTGTTCCAACACTTCAATTCATTGCGCGAAGGGAATGGAGTGTTGCTTTACTTTCTAAATGCTGTCCTTTCAGAGAAAATCACTTTCCTTTGAAAGAGCCTTAAGCTACTTACAAGCATTCAACAGAAACTCACATGCATTTCTCTGAAAGAGAAGCAGTCTGTTCCAACCCTTCAATTCACTGTGCGAAGTGAATGGAGTGTTGCTTCACTTTCTAAATGCTGTCCTTTCAGAGAAAATCACTTTCCTTTGAAACTGCCTTAAGCAACTTACAAGCATTCACAAGAAACACTAATGCGTTTCTATGAAAGAGAAGCAGTCTGTTCCAACACTTCAATTCACTGCACGAAGGGAATGGAGTGTTGCTTCACTTTCTAAATGCTGTCCGTTCAGAGAATATCACTTTCCTTTGAAAGTGCCTAAAGCTACTTACAAGCATTCACCAGAAACTCACATGCGTTTCTCTGAAAGAGAAGCAGTCTGTTCCAACACTTCAATTCACTGTGCGAAGTGAATGGAGTGTTGCTTCACTTTCTAAATACTGTCCAATCAGAGAAAATCACTTTCCTTTGAAAGTCCCTTAAGCTACTTGCAAGCATTAGGAAGAAACTCACATGCGTTTCTCTGAAGGAGAAGCAGTCTTTTCCAACACTTCAATTCACTGTGCGAAGTGAATGGAGTGTTGCTTCCCTTTCTAAATTCTGTCCTTTCAGAGAATATCACTTTCCTTTGAAAGTGCCTTAAACTACTTTCAAGCATTCACAAAAATCTCACATGCGTTTCTGTGAAAGAGAAGCAGTCTGTTCCAACACTTCAATTCACTGTCCGAAGTAAATGGAGTGTTGCTTCAGTTTCTAAATGCTGTCCTTTCAGAGAAAATCACTTTCCTTTGAAAGTGCCTTAAGCAACTTGCAAGAATTCACAAGAAACTCACATGCGTTTCTCTGAAAGAGAAGCAGTCTATTCCTACACTTCAATTCACTGTGCGAAGTGAATGGAGTGTTGCTTCACTTTCTAAATGCTGTCCTTTCAGAGAAAATCACTTTCCTTTGAAAGTGCCTTAAGCTACTTGCAAGCATTTACAAGAAACACTAATGCGTTTCTATGAAAGAGAAGCAGTCTGTTCTAACACTTCAATTCACTGCGCGAAGGGAATGGAGTGCTGCTTTACTTTCTAAATGCTGTCCTTTCAGAGAAAATCACTTTCCTTTGAAAGAGCCTTAAGCTACTTACAAGCATTCAACAGAAACTCACATGCATTTCTCTGAAAGAGAAGCAGTCTGTTCCAAAATTTCAATTCACTGTACAAAGTGAATGGAGTGTTGCTTCACTTTCTAAATGCTGTCCTTTCAGAGAAAATCACTTTCCTTTGAAAGTGCCTTAAGCAACTTGCAAGCATTCACAAGAAACACTAATGCGTTTCTATGAAAGAGAAGCACTCTGTTCCAACACTTCAATTCAATGCACGAGGGGAATGGAGCGTTGCCTCACTTTCTAAATGCTGTCCTTTCAGAGAAAATCACTTTCCTTTGAAAGTGCCTTAAGCTACTTACAAGCATGAGGAAGAAACTCACATGCGTTTCTCTGAAAGAGAAGCAGTCTGTTCCAACACTTCAATTCACTGTGCGAAGTGAATGGAGTGTTGCATCCCTTTCTAAATTCTGTCCTTTCAGAGAAAATCACTTTCCTTTGAAAGTGCCTTAAGCAACTTGCAAGCATTCACAAGAAACACTAATGCGTTTCTATGAAAGAGAAGCACTCTGTTCCAACACTTCAATTCACTGCACGAAGGGAATGGAGTGTTGCTTCACTTTCTAAATGCTGTTCTTTCAGAGAAAATCACTTTCCTTTGAAAGTGCCTTAAGCTACTTACAAGCATTAGGAAGAAACTCACATGCGTTTCTCTGAAAGAGAAGCAGTCTGTTCCAACACTTCAATTCACTGTGCGAAGTGAATGGAGTGTTGCATCACTTTTTAAATTCTGTCCTTTCAGAGAAAATTACTTTCCTTTGAAAGTGCCTTAAGCTACTTACAAGCATTCAACAGAAACTCACATGCATTTCTCTGAAAGAGAAGCAGTCTGTTCCAACACTTCAATTCACTGTGCGAAGTGAATGGAGTGTTGCTTCACTTTCTAAATGCTGTCCTTTCAGAGAAAATCACTTTCCTTTGAAAGTGCCTTAAGCTACTTACAAGCATTCACCAGAAACTCACATGCGTTTCTCTGAAAGAGAAGCAGTCTGGTCCAACACTTCAATTCACTGTGCGAAGTGAATGGAGTGTTGCTTCACTTTGTAAATGCTGTTCTTTCAGAGAAAATCACTTTCCTTTGAAAGTGCCTTAAGCTACTTGCAAGCATTAGGAAGAAACTCACATGCATTTCTCTGAAAGAGAAGCAGTCTGTTCCAACACTTCAATTCACTGTGCGAAGTGAATGGAGTGTTGCTTCACTTTCTAAATGCTATCCTTTCTGAGAAAATCACTTTCCTTTGAAAGTGCCTTAAGCTACTTGCAAGCATTAGGAAGAAACTCACATGCGTTTCTCTGAAAGAGAAGCAGTCTGTTCCAACACTTCAATTCACTGTGTGAAGTGAATGGAGTGTTGCCTCACTTTCTAAATGCTGTCCTTTCAGAGAAAATCACTTTCCTTTGAAAGTGCCTTAAGCTACTTACAAGCATTCAACAGAAACTCACATGCGTTTCTCTGAAAGTGAAGCAGTCTGTTCCAACACTTCAATTCACTCTGCGAAGTGAATGGAGTGTTGCTTCACTTTCTAAATGCTGTCCTTTCAGAGAAAATCACTTTCCTTTGAAAGTGCCTTAAGCTACTTACAAGCATTCAACAGAAACTCACATGCATTTCTCTGAAAGAGAAGCAGTCTGTTCCAACACTTCAATTCACTGTGTGAAGTGAATGGAGTGTTGCTTCACTTTCTAAATTATGTCCTTTCAGAGAAAATCACTTTCCTTTGAAAGTGCCTTAAGCAACTTGAAAGCATTCACAAGAAACACTAATGCGTTTCTCTGAAAGAGAAGCAGTCTGTTCCAACACTTCAATTCACTGTGCGAAGTGAATGGAGTGTTGCTTCACTTTATAAATGCTGTCCTTTCAGAGAAAATCACTTTCCTTTGAAAGTGCCTTAAGCTTCTTACAAGCATTCACCAGAAACTCACATGCGTTTCTCTGAAAGAGAAGCAGTCGGTTCCAACACTTCAATTCACTGTGCGAAGTGAATGGAGTGTTGCTTCATTTTCTAAATGCTGTCCTTTCAGAGAAAATCACTTTCCTTTGAAAGTGCCTTAAGCTACTTGCAAGCATTAGGAAGAAACTCACATGCGTTTCTCTGAAAGAGAAGCAGTCTGTTCCAACACTTCAATTCACTGTGCGAAGTGAATGGAGTGTTGCCTCACTTTCTAAATGCTGTCCTTTCAGAGAAAATCACTTTCCTTTGAAAGTGCCTTAAACTACTTTCAAGCATTCACAAAAAACTCACATGCGCTTCTCTGAAAAAGAAGCAGTCTGTTCCAACACTTCAATTCACTGTGCGAAATGAATGGAGTGTTGCTTCACTTTCTAAATGCTGTCCTTTCTGAGAAAATCACTTTCCTTTGAAAGTGCCTTAAGCTACTTGCAAGCATTAGGAAGAAACTCACATGCATTTCTCTGAAAGAGAAGCAGTCCGTTCCAACACTTCAATTCATTGTGCGAAGTGAATGGAGTGTTGCTTCACTTTCTAAATGCTGTCCTTTCAGAGAAAATCACTTTCCTTTGAAAGTGCCTTAAGCTACTTTCAAGCATTAGGAAGAAACTCACATGCGTTTCTCTGAAAGAGAAGCAGTCTGTTCCAACACTTCAATTCACTGTGCGAAGTGAATGGAGTGTTGTCTCACTTTCTAAATGCTGTCCTTTCAGAGAAAATCACTTTCCATTGAAAGTGCCTTAAACTACTTTCAAGCATTCACAAAAAACTCACATGCGTTTCTCTGAAAGAGAAGCAGTCTGTTCCAACACTTCAATTCACTGTGCGAAGTGAATGGAGTGTTGCTTCACTTTCTAAATGCTGTCCTTTCAGAGAAAATCCCTTTCCTTTGAATGTGCCTTAAGCTACTTACAAGCATTCAACAGAAACTCACATGCATTTCTCTGAAAGAGAAGCAATCTGTTCCAACACTTCAATTCTCTGTGCGAAGTGAATGGAGTGTTGCTTCACTTTCTAAATACTGTCCAATCAGAGAAAATCACTTTCCTTTGAAAGTGCCTTAAGCTACTTGCAAGCATTAGGAAGAAACTCACATGCGTTTCTCTGAAGGAGAAGCAGTCTGTTCCAACACTTCAATTCACTGTGCGAAGTGAATGGAGTGTTGCTTCACTTTCTAAATGCTGTCCTTTCAGAGAAAATCACTTTCCTTTTAAAGTGCCTTAAGCTACTTGCAAGCATTCACAAGAAACACTAATGCGTTTCTATGAAAGAGAAGCAGTCTGTTCCAACACTTCAATTCATTGCGCGAAGGGAATGGAGTGTTGCTTTACTTTCTAAATGCTGTCCTTTCAGAGAAAATCACTTTCCTTTGAAAGAGCCTTAATCTTCTTACAAGCATTCAACAGAAACTCACATGCATTTCTCTGAAAGAGAAGCACTCTATTCCAACACTTCAATTCACTGTGCGAAGTGAATGGAGTGTTGCTTCACTTTCTAAATGCTGTCCTTTCAGAGAAAATCACTTTCCTTTGAAACTGCCTTAAGCAACTTACAAGCATTCACAAGAAACACTAATGCGTTTCTATGAAAGAGAAGCAGTCTGTTCCAACACTTCAATTCACTGCACGAAGGGAATGGAGTGTTGCTTCACTTTCTAAATTCTGTCCTTTCAGAGAAAATCACTTTCCTTTGAAAGTGCCTTAAGCTACTTACAAGCATTCACCAGAAACTCACATGCGTTTCTCTGAAAGAGAAGCAGTCTGTTCCAACACTTCAATTCACTGTGCGAAGTGAATGGAGTGTTGCTTCACTTTCTAAATACTGTCCAATCAGAGAAAATCACTTTCCTTTGAAAGTGCCTTAAGCTACTTGCAAGCATTAGGAAGAAACTCACATGCGTTTCTCTGAAGGAGAAGCAGTCTGTTCCAACACTTCAATTCACTGTGCGAAGTGAATGGAGTGTTGCTTCACTTTCTAAATTCTGTCCTTTCAGAGAATATCACTTTCCTTTGAAAGTGCCTTAAACTACTTTCAAGTATTCACAAAAAACTCACATGCGTTTCTGTGAAAGAGAAGCAGTCTGTTCCAACACTTCAATTCACTGTCCGAAGTAAATGGAGTGTTGCTTCAGTTTCTAAATGCTGTCCTTTCAGAGAAAATCACTTTCCTTTGAAAGTGCCTTAAGCAACTTGCAGGAATTCACAAGAAACTCACATGCGTTTCTCTGAAAGAGAAGCAGTCTGTTCCAACACTTCAATTCACTGTGCGAAGTGAATGGGGTGTTGCTTCACTTTCTAAATGCTGTCCTTTCAGAGAAAATCACTTTCCTTTGAAAGTGCCTTAAGCTACTTGCAAGCATTCACAAGAAACACTAATGCGTTTCTATGAAAGAGAAGCAGTCTGTTCCAACACTTCAATTCACTGCGCGAAGGGAATGGAGTGTTGCTTTACTTTCTAAATGCTGTCCTTTCAGAGAAAATCACTTTCCTTTGAAAGAGCCTTAAGCTACTTACAAGCATTCAACAGAAACTCACATGCATTTCTCTGAAAGAGAAGCAGTCTGTTCCAACACTTCAATTCACTGTACAAAGTGAATGGAGTGTTGCTTCACTTTCTAAATGCTGTCCTTTCAGAGAAAATCACTTTCCTTTGAAAGTGCCTTAAGCAACTTGCAAGCATTCACAAGAAACACTAATGCGTTTCTATGAAAGAGAAGCACTCTGTTCCAACACTTCAATTCAATGCACGAGGGGAATGGAGTGTTGCCTCACTTTCTAAATGCTGTCCTTTCAGAGAAAATCACTTTCCTTTGAAAGTGCCTTAAGCTACTTACAAGCATTCACCAGAAACTCACATGCGTTTCTCTGAAAGAGAAGCAGTCTGTTCCAACACTTCAATTCACTGTGCGAAGTGAATGTAGTGTTGCATCCCTTTCTAAATTCTGTCCTTTCAGAGAAAATCACTTTCCTTTGAAAGTGCCTTAAGCTACTTTCAAGCATTCACAAAAAACTCACATGCGTTTCTCTTAAAGAGAAGCAGTCTGTTCCAACACTTCAATTCACTGTGCGAAGTGAATGGAGTGTTACTTCATTTTCTAAATGCTGTCCTTTCAGAGAAAATCACTTTCCTTTGAAAGTGCCTTAAGCTACTTGCAAGCATTAGGAAGAAACTCACATGCGTTTCTCTGAAAGAGAAGCAGTCTGTTACAACACTTCAATTCACTGTGCGAAGTGAATGGAGTGTTGCCTCACGTTCTAAATGCTGTCCTTTCAGAGAAAATCACTTTCCTTTGAAAGTGCCTTAAACTACTTTCAAGCATTCACAAAAAACTCACATGCGCTTCTCTGAAAGAGAAGCAGTCTGTTCCAACACTTCAATTCACTGTGCGAAGTGAATGGAGTGTTGCTTCACTTTCTAAATGCTGTCCTTTCAGAGAAAATCACTTTCCTTTGATAGTGCCTTAAGCTACCTGCAAGCATTAGGAAGAAACTCACATGCGTTTCTCTGAAAGAGAAGCAGTCTGTTCCAACACTTCAATTCACTGTGTGAAGTGAATAGAGTGTTGCCTCACTTTCTAAATGCTGTCCTTTCAGAGAAAATCACTTTCCTTTGAAAGTTCCTTTAGCTACTTACAAGCATTTAAAAGAAACTCACATGCGTTTCTCTGAAAGAGAAGCAGTCTGTTCCAACACTTCAATTCACTGTGCGAAGTGAATGGAGTGTTGCTTCACTTTCTAAATGCTGTTCTTTCAGAGAAAATCACTTTCCTTTGAAAGTGCCTTAAGCTACTTGCAAGCATTAGGAAGAAACTCACATGCGTTTCTCTGAAATTGAAGCAGTCCGTTCCAACACTTCAATTCACTGTGCGAAGTGAATGGAGTGTTGCTTCACTTTCTAAATGCTGTCCTTTCAGAGAAAATCACTTTCCTTTGAAAGTGCCTTAAGCTACTTTCAAGCATTAGAAAGAAACTCACATGCGTTTCTCTGAAAGAGAAGCAGTCTGTTCCAACACTTCAATTCACTGTGCGAAGTGAATGGAGTGTTGCTTCACTTTCTAAATGCTGTCCTTTCAGAGAAAATCCCTTTCCTTTGAATGTGCCTTAAGCTACTTACAAGCATTCAACAGAAACTCACATGCATTTCTCTGAAAGAAGAGCAGTCTGTTAAACACTTCAATTCACTATACAAAGTGAAAGGAGTGTTGCTTCACTTTCTAAATGCTGTCCTTTCAGAGAAAATCACTTTCCTTTGAAAGTGCCTTAAGCAACTTACAAGCATTCACAAGAAACACTAATGCGTTTCTATGAAAGAGAAGCAGTCGGTTCCAACACTTCAATTCACTGCACGAAGGGAATGGAGTGTTGCTTCACTTTCTAAATGCTGTCCTTTCAGAGAAAATCACTTTCCTTTGAAAGTGCCTTAAGCTACTTACAAGCATTCACCAGAAACTCACATGCGTTTCTCTGAAAGAGAAGCAGTCTGTTCCAACACTTCAATTCACTGTGCGAAGTGAATGGAGTGTTGCTTCACTTTCTAAATACTGTCCAATCAGAGAAAATCACTTTCCTTTGAAAGTGCCTTAAGCTACTTGCAAGCATTATTAAGACACTCACATGCATTTCTCTGAAAGAGAAGCAGTCTGTTCCAACACTTCAATTCACTGTGCGAAGTGAATGGAGTGTTGCTTCACTTTCTAAATTCTGTCCTTTCAGAGAATATCACTTTCCTTTGAAAGTGCCTTAAACTACTTTCAAGCATTCACAAAAAACTCACATGCGTTTCTGTGAAAGAGAAGCAGTCTGTTCCAACACTTCAATTCACTGTCCGAAGTAAATGGAGTGTTGGTTCCGTTTCTAAATGCTGTCCTTTCAGAGAAAATCACTTTCCTTTGAAAGTGCCTTAAGCAACTTGCAAGAATTCACAAGAAACTCACATGCATTTCTCTGAAAGAGAAGCAGTCTGTTCCAACACTTCAATTCACTGTGCGAAGTGAATGGAGTGTTGCTTCACTTTCTAAATGCTGTCCTTTCAGAGAAAATCACTTTCCTTTGAAAATGCCTTAAGCTACTTGCAAGCATTCACAAGAAACACTAATGCGTTTCTCTGAAAGAGAAGCAGTCTGTTCCAACACTTCAATTCATTGCGCGAAGGGAATGGAGTGTTGCTTTACTTTCTAAATGCTGTCCTTTCAGAGAAAATCACTTTCCTTTGAAAGAGCCTTAAGCTACTTACAAGCATTCAACAGAAACTCACATGCATTTCTCTGAAAGAGAAGCAGTCTCTTCCAACACTTCAGTTCACTGTACAAAGTGAATGGAGTGTTGCTTCAGTTTCTAAATGCTGTCCTTTCAGAGAAAATCACTTTCCTTTGAAAGTGCCTTAAGCAACTTGCAAGCATTCACAAGAAACACTAATGCGTTTCTATGAAAGAGAAGCACTCTGTTCCAACACTTCAATTCAATGCACGAGGGGAATGGAGTGTTGCTTCACTTTCTAAATGCTGTCCTTTCAGAGAAAATTACTTTCCTTTGAAAGTGCCTTAAGCTACTTACAAGCATTAGGAAGAAACTCACATGCGTTTCTCTGAAAGAGAAGCAGTCTGTTCCAACACTTCAATTCACTGTGCGAAGTGAATGGAGTGTTGCATCACTTTCTAAATTCTGTCCTTTCAGAGAAAATCACTTTCCTTTGAAAGTGCCTTAAACTACTTTCAAGCATTCACAAAAAACTCACATGCGTTTCTCTTAAAGAGAAGCAGTCTGTTCCAACACTTCAATTCACTGTGCGAAGTGAATGGAGTGTTGCTTCAGTTTCTAAATGCTGTCCTTTCAGAGAAAATCACTTTCCTTTGAAAGTGCCTTAAGCAACTTGCAAGAATTCACAAGAAACTCACATGCGTTTCTCTGAAAGAGAAGCAGTCTGTTCCAACACTTCAATTCACTGTGCGAAGTGAATGGAGTGTTGCTTCACTTTCTAAATGCTGTCCTTTCAGAGAAAATCACTTTCCTTTGAAAGTGCCTTAAGCAACTTACAAGCATTCACAAGAAACACTAATGCGTTTCTATGAAAGAGAAGCAGTCTGTTCCAACACTTCAATTCACTGCACGAAGGGAATGGAGTGTTGCTTCACTTTCTAAATGCTGTCCTTTCAGAGAAAATCACTTTCCTTTGAAAGTGCCTTAAGCTACTTACAAGCATTCACCAGAAACTCACATGCGTTTCTCTGAAAGAGAAGCAGTCTGTTCCAACACTTCAATTCACTGTGCGAAGTGAATGGAGTGTTGCTTCACTTTCTAAATACTGTCCAATCAGAGAAAATCACTTTCCTTTGAAAGTGCCTTAAGCTACTTGCAAGCATTAGGAAGAAACTCACATGCGTTTCTCTGAAAGAGAAGCAGTCTGTTCCAACACTTCAATTCACTGTGCGAAGTGAATGGAGTGTTGCTTCACTTTCTAAATTCTGTCCTTTCAGAGAATATCACTTTCCTTTGAAAGTGCCTTAAACTACTTTCAAGCATTCACAAAAAACTCACATGCGTTTCTTTGAAAGAGAAGCAGTCTGTTCCAACACTTCAATTCACTGTGCGAAGTGAATGGAGTGTTGCTTCACTTTCTAAATGCTGTCCTTTCAGAGAAAATCACTTTCCTTTGAAAGTGCCTTAAGCTACTTGCAAGCATTCACAAGAAACACTAATGCGTTTCTATGAAAGAGAAGCAGTCTGTTCCAACACTTCAATTCACTGCGCGAAGGGAATGGAGTGTTGCTTTACTTTCTAAATGCTGTCCTTTCAGAGAAAATCACTTTCCTTTGAAAGAGCCTTAAGCTACTTACAAGCATTCAACAGAAACTCACATGCATTTCTCTGAAAGAGAAGCAGTCTGTTCCAACACTTCAATTCACTGTACAAAGTGAATGGAGTGTAGCTTCACTTTCTAAATGCTGTCCTTTCAGAGAAAATCACTTTCCTTTGAAAGTGCCTTAAGCAACTTGCAAGCATTCACAAGAAACACTAATGCGTTTCTATGAAATAGAAGCACTCTGTTCCAACACTTCAATTCAATGCACGAGGGGAATGGAGTGTTGCCTCACTTTCTAAATGCTGTCCTTTCAGAGAAAATCACTTTCCTTTGAAAGTGCCTTAAGCTACTTACAAGCATTAAAAGAAACTCACATGCGTTTCTCTGAAAGAGAAGCAGTCTGTTCCAACACTTCAATTCACTGTGTGAAGTGAATAGAGTGTTGCCTCACTTTCTAAATGCTGTCCTTTCAGCGAAAATCACTTTCCTTTGAAAGTTCCTTAAGCTACTTACAAGCATTTAAAAGAAACTCACATGGGTTTCTCTGAAAGAGAAGCAGTGTGTTCCAACACTTCAATTCACTGTGCGAAGTGAATGGAGTGTTGCTTCACTTTCTAAATGCTGTTCTTTCAGAGAAAATCACTTTCCTTTGAAAGTGCCTTTAGCTACTTGCAAGCATTAGGAAGAAACTCACATGCGTTTCTCTGAAAGAGAAGCAGTCCGTTCCAACACTTCAATTCACTGTGCGAAGTGAATGGAGTGTTGCTTCACTTTCTAAATGCTGTCCTTTCAGAGAAAATCACTTTCCTTTGAAAGTGCCTTAAGCTACTTTCAAGCATTAGGAAGAAACTCACATGCGTTTCTCTAAAAGAGAAGCAGTCTGTTCCAACACTTCAATTCACTGTGCGAAGTGAATGGAGTGTTGCTTCACTTTCTAAATGCTGTCCTTTCAGAGAAAATCCCTTTCCTTTGAATGTGCCTTAAGCTACTTACAAGCATTCAACAGAAACTCACATGCATTTCCTTTCAGAGAAAATCACTTTCCTTTGAAAGAGCCTTAAGCTACTTACAAGCTTTCAACAGAAACTCACATGCATTTCTCTGAAAGAGAAGCAGTCTGTTCCAACACTTCAATATACTATACAAAGTGAATGGAGTGTTGCTTCACTTTCTAAATGCTGTCCTTTCAGAGAAAATCACTTTCCTTTGAAAGTGCCTTAAGCAAATTACAAGCATTCACAAGAAACACTAATGCGTTTCTATGAAAGAAAAGCAGTCTGTTCCAACACTTCAATTCACTGCACGAAGGGAATGGAGTGTTGCTTCACTTTCTAAATGCTGTCCTTTCAGAGAAAATCACTTTCCTTTGAAAGTGCCTTAAGCTACTTACAAGCATTCACCAGAAACTCACATGCGTTTCTCTGAAATAGAAGCAGTCTGTTCCAACACTTCAATTCACTGTGCGAAGTGAATGGAGTGTTGCTTCACTTTCTAAATACTGCCCAATCAGAGAAAATCACTTTCCTTTGAAAGTGCCTTAAGCTACTTGCAAGCATTAGGAAGAAACTCACATGCGCTTCTCTGAAAGAGAAGCAATCTGTTCCAACACTTCAATTCACTGTGCGAAGTGAATGGAGTGTTGCTTCACTTTCTAAATTCTGTCCTTTCAGAGAATATCACTTTCTTTTGAAAGTGCCTTAAACTACTTTCAAGCATTCACAAAAAACTCACATGCGTTTCTGTGAAAGAGAAGCAGTCTATTCCAACACTTCAATTCACTGTCCGAAGTAAATGGAGTGTTGCTTCAGTTTCTAAATGCTGTCCTTTCAGAGAAAATCACTTTCCTTTGAAAGTGCCTTAAGCAACTTTCAAGAATTCACAAGAAACTCACATGCGTTTCTCTGAAAGAGAAGCAGTCTGTTCCAACACTTCAATTCACTGTGCGAAGTGAATGGAGTGTTGCTTCACTTTCTAAATGCTGTCCTTTCAGAGAAAATCACTTTCCTTTGAAAGTGCCTTAAGCTACTTGCAAGCATTCACAAGAAACACAAATGCGTTTCTATGAAAGAGAAGCAGTCTGTTCCAACACTTCAATTCATTGCGCGAAGGGAATGGAGTGTTGCTTTACTTTCTAAATGCTGTCCTTTCAGAGAAAATCACTTTCCTTTGAAAGAGCCTTAAGCTACTTACAAGCATTCAACAGAAACTCACATGCATTTCTCTGAAAGAGAAGCAGTCTGTTCCAACACTTCAATTCACTGTACAAAGTGAATGGAGTGTTGCTTCACTTTCTAAATGCTGTCCTTTCAGAGAAAATCACTTTCCTTTGAAAGTGCCTTAAGCAACTTGCAAGCATTCACAAGAAACACTAATGCGTTTCTATGAAAGAGAAGCACTCTGTTCCAACACTTCAATTCAATGCACGAGGGGAATGGAGTATTGCTTCACTTTCTAAATGCTGTCCTTTCAGAGAAAATCACTTTCCTTTGAAAGTGCCTTATGCTACTTGCAAGCATTAGGAAGAAACTCACATGCGTTTCTCTGATAGAGAAGCAGTCTGTTCCAACACTTCAATTCACTGTGCGAAGTGAATGGAGTGTTGCTTCACTTTCTAAATGCTGTCCTTTCTGAGAAAATCACTTTCCTTTGAAAGTGCCTTAAGCTACTTACAAGCATTAGGAAGAAACTCATATGCGTTTCTCTGAAAGAGAAGCAGTCTGTTCCAACACTTCAATTCACTGTGTGAAGTGAATGGAGTGTTGCCTCACTTTCTAAATGCTGTCCTCATAGAGAAAATCACTTTCCTTTGAAAGTGCCTTAAGCTACTTACAAGCATTCAACAGAAACTCACATGCGTTTCTCTGAAAGTGAAGCAGTCTGTTCCAACACTTCAATTCACTGTGCGAAGTCAATGGAGTGTTGCTTCACTTTCTAAATGCTGTCCTTTCAGAGAAAATCACTTTCCTTTGAAAGTGCCTTAAGCTACTTACAAGCATTCAACAGAAACTCACATGCATTTCTCTGAAAAAGAAGCAGTCTGTTCCAACACTTCAATTCACTGTGCGAAGTGAATGGAGTGTTGCTTCACTTTCTAAATTATGTCCTTTCAGAGAAAATCACTTTCCTTTGAAAGTGCCTTAAGCAACTTGCAAGAATTCACAACAAACTCACATGCGTTTCTCTGAAAGAGAAGCAGTCTGTTCCAACACTTCAATTCACTGTGCGAAGTGAATGGAGTGTTGCTTCACTTTCTAAATGCTGTCCTTTCAGAGAAAATCACTTTCCTTTGAAAGAGCCTTAAGCTACTTACAAGCATTCAACAGAAACTCACATGCATTTCTCTGAAAGATAAGCAATCTGTTCCAACACTTCAATTCACTGTGTGAAGTGAATAGAGTGTTGCCTCACTTTCTAAATGCTGTCCTTTCAGCGAAAATCACTTTCCTTTGAAAGTTCCTTAAGCTACTTACAAGCATTTAAAAGAAACTCACATGCGTTTCTCTGAAAGAGAAGCAGTGTGTTCCAACACTTCAATTCACTGTGCGAAGTGAATGGAGTGTTGCTTCACTTTCTAAATGCTGTTCTTTCAGAGAAAATCACTTTCCTTTGAAAGTGCCTTAAGCTACTTGCAAGCATTAGGAAGAAACTCACATGCGTTTCTCTGAAAGAGAAGCAGTCCGTTCCAACACTTCAATTCACTGTGCGAAGTGAATGGAGTGTTGCTTCACTTTCTAAATGCTGTCCTTTCAGAGAAAATCACTTTCCTTTGAAAGTGCCTTAAGCTACTTTCAAGCATTAGGAAGAAACTCACATGCGTTTCTCTAAAAGAGAAGCAGTCTGTTCCAACACTTCAATTCACTGTGCGAAGTGAATGGAGTGTTGCTTCACTTTCTAAATGCTGTCCTTTCAGAGAAAATCCCTTTCCTTTGAATGTGCCTTAAGCTACTTACAAGCATTCAACAGAAACTCACATGCATTTCCTTTCAGAGAAAATCACTTTCCTTTGAAAGAGCCTTAAGCTACTTACAAGCTTTCAACAGAAACTCACATGCATTTCTCTGAAAGAGAAGCAGTCTGTTCCAACACTTCAATATACTATACAAAGTGAATGGAGTGTTGCTTCACTTTCTAAATGCTGTCCTTTCAGAGAAAATCACTTTCCTTTGAAAGTGCCTTAAGCAAATTACAAGCATTCACAAGAAACACTAATGCGTTTCTATGAAAGAAAAGCAGTCTGTTCCAACACTTCAATTCACTGCACGAAGGGAATGGAGTGTTGCTTCACTTTCTAAATGCTGTCCTTTCAGAGAAAATCACTTTCCTTTGAAAGTGCCTTAAGCTACTTTCAAGCATTCACC
Organism: Myodes glareolus; assembly: GCF_982192425.1. Lineage (NCBI taxonomy): Eukaryota > Metazoa > Chordata > Mammalia > Rodentia > Cricetidae > Myodes > Myodes glareolus. Next base: position 111,342,415 of record NC_142032.1, on the reverse strand, counting down.
AGAAACTCACATGCGTTTCTCTGAAATAGAAGCAGTCTGTTCCAACACTTCAATTCACTGTGCGAAGTGAATGGAGTGTTGCTTCACTTTCTAAATACTGCCCAATCAGAGAAAATCACTTTCCTTTGAAAGTGCCTTAAGCTACTTGCAAGCATTAGGAAGAAACTCACATGCGCTTCTCTGAAAGAGAAGCAATCTGTTCCAACACTTCAATTCACTGTGCGAAGTGAATGGAGTGTTGCTTCACTTTCTAAATTCTGTCCTTTCAGAGAATATCACTTTCTTTTGAAAGTGCCTTAAACTACTTTCAAGCATTCACAAAAAACTCACATGCGTTTCTGTGAAAGAGAAGCAGTCTATTCCAACACTTCAATTCACTGTCCGAAGTAAATGGAGTGTTGCTTCAGTTTCTAAATGCTGTCCTTTCAGAGAAAATCACTTTCCTTTGAAAGTGCCTTAAGCAACTTTCAAGAATTCACAAGAAACTCACATGCGTTTCTCTGAAAGAGAAGCAGTCTGTTCCAACACTTCAATTCACTGTGCGAAGTGAATGGAGTGTTGCTTCACTTTCTAAATGCTGTCCTTTCAGAGAAAATCACTTTCCTTTGAAAGTGCCTTAAGCTACTTGCAAGCATTCACAAGAAACACAAATGCGTTTCTATGAAAGAGAAGCAGTCTGTTCCAACACTTCAATTCATTGCGCGAAGGGAATGGAGTGTTGCTTTACTTTCTAAATGCTGTCCTTTCAGAGAAAATCACTTTCCTTTGAAAGAGCCTTAAGCTACTTACAAGCATTCAACAGAAACTCACATGCATTTCTCTGAAAGAGAAGCAGTCTGTTCCAACACTTCAATTCACTGTACAAAGTGAATGGAGTGTTGCTTCACTTTCTAAATGCTGTCCTTTCAGAGAAAATCAGTTTCCTTTGAAAGTGCCTTAAGCAACTTGCAAGCATTCACAAGAAACACTAATGCGTTTCTATGAAAGAGAAGCACTCTGTTCCAACACTTCAATTCAATGCACGAGGGGAATGGAGTATTGCTTCACTTTCTAAATGCTGTCCTTTCAGAGAAAATCACTTTCCTTTGAAAGTGCCTTATGCTACTTGCAAGCATTAGGAAGAAACTCACATGCGTTTCTCTGATAGAGAAGCAGTCTGTTCCAACACTTCAATTCACTGTGCGAAGTGAATGGAGTGTTGCTTCACTTTCTAAATGCTGTCCTTTCTGAGAAAATCACTTTCCTTTGAAAGTGCCTTAAGCTACTTACAAGCATTAGGAAGAAACTCATATGCGTTTCTCTGAAAGAGAAGCAGTCTGTTCCAACACTTCAATTCACTGTGTGAAGTGAATGGAGTGTTGCCTCACTTTCTAAATGCTGTCCTCATAGAGAAAATCACTTTCCTTTGAAAGTGCCTTAAGCTACTTACAAGCATTCAACAGAAACTCACATGCGTTTCTCTGAAAGTGAAGCAGTCTGTTCCAACACTTCAATTCACTGTGCGAAGTCAATGGAGTGTTGCTTCACTTTCTAAATGCTGTCCTTTCAGAGAAAATCACTTTCCTTTGAAAGTGCCTTAAGCTACTTACAAGCATTCAACAGAAACTCACATGCATTTCTCTGAAAAAGAAGCAGTCTGTTCCAACACTTCAATTCACTGTGCGAAGTGAATGGAGTGTTGCTTCACTTTCTAAATTATGTCCTTTCAGAGAAAATCACTTTCCTTTGAAAGTGCCTTAAGCAACTTGCAAGAATTCACAACAAACTCACATGCGTTTCTCTGAAAGAGAAGCAGTCTGTTCCAACACTTCAATTCACTGTGCGAAGTGAATGGAGTGTTGCTTCACTTTCTAAATGCTGTCCTTTCAGAGAAAATCACTTTCCTTTGAAAGAGCCTTAAGCTACTTACAAGCATTCAACAGAAACTCACATGCATTTCTCTGAAAGATAAGCAGTCTGTTCCAACACTTCAATTCACTGTACAAAGTGAATGGAGTGTTGCTTCACTTTCTAAATGCTGTCCTTTCAGAGAAAATCACTTTCCTTTGAAAGTGCCTTAAGCAACTTGCAAGCATTCACAAGAAACACTAATGCGTTTCTATGACAGAGAAGCACTCTGTTCCAACACTTCAATTCAATGCACGAGGGGAATGGAGTGTTGCTTCACTTTCTAAATGCTGTCCTTTCAGAGAAAATCACTTTCCGTTGAAACTGCCTTAAGCTACTTACAAGCATTAGGAAGAAACTCACATGCGTTTCTCTGAAAGAGAAGCAGTCTGTTCCAACACTTCAATTCCCTGTGCGAAGTGAATGGAGTGTTGCATCACTTTCTAAATTCTGTCCTTTCAGAGAAAATCACTTTCCTTTGAAAGTGCCTTAAACTACTTTCAAGCATTCACAAAAAACTCACATGCGTTTCTCTGAAAGAGAAGCAGTCTGTTCCAACACTTCAATTCACTGTGCTAAGTGAATGGAGTGTTGCTTCAGTTTCTAAATGCTGTACTTTCAGAGAAAATCACTTTCCTTTGAAATTGCCTTAAGCAACTTGCAAGAATTCAAGAGAAACTCACATGCGTTTCTCTGAAAGAGAAGCAGTCTGTTCCAACACTACAATTCACTGTGCGAAGTGAATGGAGTGTTGCTTCACTTTCTAAATGCTGTCCTTTCTGAGAAAATCACTTTCCTTTGAAAGTGCCTTAAGCAACTTGCAAGCATTCACAAAAAACACTAATGCGTTTATATGAAAGAGAAGTACACTGTTCCAACACTTCAATTCACTGCACGAAGGGAATGGAGTGTTGCTTCACTTTCTAAATGCTGTCCTGTCAGAGAAAATCACTTTCCTTTGAAAGTGCCTTAAGCTACTTACAAGAATTCACAAGTAACTCACATGCATTTCTCTGAAAGAGAAGCAGTCTGTTCCAACACTTCAATTCACTGTGAGAAGTGAATGGAGTGTTGCTTCACTTTCTAAATGCTGTCCTTTCAGAGAAAATCACTTTCCTTTGAAAGTGCCTTAAGCTTCTTACAAGCATTCACCAGAAACTCACATGCGTTTCTCTGAAAGAGAAGCAGTGTGTTCCAATACTTCAATTCACTCTGCGAAGTGAATGGAGTGTTGCTTCACTTTCTAAATGCTGTCCTTTCAGAGAAAATCACTTTCCTTTGAAAGTGCCTTATGCTACTTGCAAGCATTAGGAAGAAACTCACATGCGTTTCTCTGAAAGAGAAGCAGTCTGTTCCAACACTTCAATTCACTGTGCGAAGTGAATGGAGTGTTGCTTCACTTTCTAAATGCTGTCCTTTCTGAGAAAATCACTTTCCTTTGAAAGTGCCTTAAGCTACTTACAAGCATTAGGAAGAAACTCATATGCGTTTCTCTGAAAGAGAAGCAGTCTGTTCCAACACTTCAATTCACTGTGTGAAGTGAATGGAGTGTTGCCTCACTTTCTAAATGCTGTCCTCTCAGAGAAAATCACTTTCCTTTGAAAGTGCCTTAAGCTACTTACAAGCATTCAACAGAAACTCACATGCGTTTCTCTGAAAGTGAAGCAGTCTGTTCCAACACTTCAATTCACTGTGCGAAGTGAATGGAGTGTTGCTTCACTTTCTAAATACTGTCCTTTCAAAGAAAATCACTTTCCTTTGAAAGTGCCTTAAGCTACTTACAAGCATTCAACAGAAACTCACATGCATTTCTCTGAAAAAGAAGCAGTCTGTTCCAACACTTCAATTCACTGTGCGAAGTGAATGGAGTGTTGCTTCACTTTCTAAATTATGTCCTTTCAGAGAAAATCACTTTCCTTTGAAAGTGCATTAAGCAACTTGCAAGAATTCACAACAAACTCACATGCGTTTCTCTGAAAGAGAAGAAGTCTGTTCCAACACTTCAATTCACTGTGCGAAGTGAATGGAGTGTTGCTTCACTTTCTAAATGCTGTCCTTTCAGAGAAAATCACTTTCCTTTGAAAGTGCCTTAAGCTACTTACAAGCATTCAACAGAAACTCACATGCGTTTCTCTGAAAGAGAAGCAGTCTGTTCCCATACTTCAATTCACTCTGCGAAGTGAATGGAGTGTTGCTTCACTTTCTAAATGCTGTTCTTTTAGAGAAAATCACTTTCCTTTGAAAGTGCCTTAAACTACTTTCAAGCATTCACAAAAAAACTCACATGCGTTTCTCTGAAAGAGAAGCAGTCTGTTCCAACACTTCAATTCACTGTGCGAAGTGAATGGAGTGTTGCTTCACTTTCTAAATGCTGTCCTTTCTGAGAAAATCACTTTCCTTTGAAAGTGCCTTGAGCTACTTGCAAGCATTAGGAAGAAACTCACATGCGTTTCTCTGAAAGAGAAGCAGTCTGTTCCAACACTTCAATTCACTGTGCGAAGTGAATGGAGTGTTGCTTCACTTTCTAAATGCTGTCCTTTCAGAGAAAATCACTTTCCTTTGAAAGTGCCTTAAGCTACTTACAAGCATTCAACAGAAACTCACATGCATTTCTCTGAAAGAGAAGCAGTCTGTTCCAACACTTCAATTCACTGTGCGAAGTGAATGGAGTGTTGCCTCACTTTCTAAATGCTGTCCTTTCAGAGAAAATCACTTTCCATTGAAAGTGCCCAAAACTACTTTCGAGCATTCACAAAAAACACACATGCGTTTCTCTGAAAGAGAAGCAGTCTGTTCCAACACTTCAATTCAGTGTGCGAAGTGAATATAGTGTTGCTTCACTTTCTAAATGCTGTCCTTTCAGAGAAAATCACTTTCCTTTGAAAGTGCCTTAAGCTACTTGCAAGCATTAGGAAGAAACTCACATGCATTTCTCTGAAAGAGAAGCAGTCTGTTCCAACACTTCAATTCACTGTGCGAAGTGAATGGAGTGTTGCTTCACTTTCTAAATGCTGTCCTCTCAGAGAAAATCACTTTCCTTTGAAAGTGCCTTAAGCTACTTACAAGCATTCAACAGAAACTCATATGCGTTTCTCTGAAAGTAAGCAGTCTGTTCCAACACTTCAATTCACTGTGCGAAGTGAATGGAGTGTTGCATCACTTTCTAAATGCTGTCCTTTCAGAGAAAATCACTTTCCTTTGAAAGTGCCTTAAGCTACTTACAAGCATTCAACAGAAACTCACATGCATATCTCTGAAAGAGAAGCAGTCTGTTCCAACACTTCAATTCACTGTGCGAAATGAATGGAGTGTTGCTTCACTTTCTAAATTATGTCCTTTCAGAGAAAATCACTTTCCTTTGAAAGTGCCTTAAGCAACTTGCAAGAATTCACAACAAACTCACATGCGTTTCTCTGAAAGAGATGCAGTCTGTTCCAACACTTCAATTCACTGTGCGAAGTGAATGGAGTGTTGCTTCACTTTCTAAATGCTGTCCTTTCAGAGAAAATCACTTTCCTTTGAAAGTGCCTTAAGCTACTTACAAGCATTCACCAGAAACTCACATGCGTTTCTCTGAAAGAGAAGCAGTGTGTTCCAATACTTCAATTCACTCTGCGAATTGAATGGAGTGTTGCTTGACTTTCTAAATGCTGTCCTTTCAGAGAAAATCACTTTCCTTTGAAAGTGCCTTATGCTACTTGCAAGCATTAGGAAGAAACTCACATGCGTTTCTCTGAAAGAGAAGCAGTCTGTTCCAACACTTCAATTCACTGTGTGAATTGAATGGAGTGTTGCTTCACTTTCTAAATGCTGTCCTTTCTGAGAAAATCACTTTCCTTTGAAAGTGCCTTAAGCTACTTACAAGCATTAGGAAGAAACTCATATGCGTTTCTCTGAAAGAGAAGCAGTCTGTTCCAACACTTCAATTCACTGTGTGAAGTGAATGGAGTGTTGCCTCACTTTCTAAATGCTGTCCTCTCAGAGAAAATCACTTTCCTTTGAAAGTGCCTTAAGCTACTTACAAGCATTCAACAGAAACTCACATGCGTTTCTCTGAAAGTGAAGCAGTCTGTTCCAACACTTCAATTCACTGTGCGAAGTGAATGGAGTGTTGCTTCACTTTCTAAATGCTGTCCTTTCAGAGAAAATCACTTTCCTTTGAAAGTGCCTTAAGCTACTTACAAGCATTCAACAGAAACTCACATGCATTTCTCTGAAAAAGAAGCAGTCTGTTCCAACACTTCAATTCACTGTGCGAAGTGAATGGAGTGTTGCTTCACTTTCTAAATTATGTCCTTTCAGAGAAAATCACTTTCCTTTGAAAGTGCCTTAAGCAACTTGCAAGAATTCACAACAAACTCACATGCGTTTCTCTGAAAGAGAAGCAGTCTGTTCCAACACTTCAATTCACTGTGCGAAGTGAATGGAGTGTTGCTTCACTTTCTAAATGTTGTCCTTTCAGAGAAAATCACTTTCCTTTGAAAGTGCCTTAAGCTACTTACAAGCATTCAACAGAAACTCACATGCGTTTCTCTGAAAGAGAAGCAGTCTGTTCCAATACTTCAATTCACTCTGCGAAGTGAATGGAGTGTTTCTTCACTTTCTAAATGCTGTTCTTTAAGAGAAAATCTCTTTCCTTTGAAAGTGCCTTAAACTACTTTCAAGCATTCACAAAAAACTCACATGCGTTTCTCTGAAAGAGAAGCAGTCTGTTCCAACACTTCAATTCACTGTGCGAAGTGAATGGAGTGTTGCTTCACTTTCTAAATGCTGTCCTTTCTGAGAAAATCACTTTCCTTTGAAAGTGCCTTGAGCTACTTGCAAGCATTAGGAAGAAACTCACATGCGTTTCTCTGAAAGAGAAGCAGTCTGTTCCAACACTTCAATTCACTGTGCGAAGTGAATGGAGTGTTGCTTCACTTTCTAAATGCTGTCCTTTCAGAGAAAATCACTTTCCTTTGAAAGTGCCTTAAGCTACTTACAAGCATTCAACAGAAACTCACATGCATTTCTCTGAAAGAGAAGCAGTCTGTTCCAACACTTCAATTCACTGTGCGAAGTGAATGGAGTGTTGCCTCACTTTCTAAATGCTGTCCTTTCAGAGAAAATCACTTTCCATTGAAAGTGCCCAAAACTACTTTCGAGCATTCACAAAAAACTCACATGCGTTTCTCTGAAAGAGAAGCAGTCTGTTCCAACACTTCAATTCAGTGTGCGAAGTGAATATAGTGTTGCTTCACTTTCTAAATGCTGTCCTTTCAGAGAAAATCACTTTCCTTTGAAAGTGCCTTAAGCTACTTGCAAGCATTAGGAAGAAACTCACATGCATTTCTCTGAAAGAGAAGCAGTCTGTTCCAACACTTCAATTCACTGTGCGAAGTGAATGGAGTGTTGCTTCACTTTCTAAATGCTGTCCTCTCAGAGAAAATCACTTTCCTTTGAAAGTGCCTTAAGCTACTTACAAGCATTCAACAGAAACTCATATGCGTTTCTCTGAAAGTAAGCAGTCTGTTCCAACACTTCAATTCACTGTGCGAAGTGAATGGAGTGTTGCCTCACTTTCTAAATGCTGTCCTTTCAGAGAAAATCACTTTCCTTTGAAAGTGCCTTAAGCTACTTACAAGCATTCAACAGAAACCCACATGCATATCTCTGAAAGAGAAGCAGTCTGTTCCAACACTTCAATTCACTGTGCGAAATGAATGGAGTGTTGCTTCACTTTCTAAATTATGTCCTTTCAGAGAAAATCACTTTCCTTTGAAAGTGCCTTAAGCAACTTGCAAGAATTCACAACAAACTCACATGCGTTTCTCTGAAAGAGAAGCAGTCTGTTCCAACACTTCAATTCACTGTGCGAAGTGAATGGAGTGTTGCTTCACTTTCTAAATGCTGTCCTTTCAGAGAATTTCACTTTCCTTTGAAAGTGCCTTAAGCTACTTACAAGCATTCACCAGAAACTCACATGCGTTTCTCTGAAAGAGAAGCAGTCTGTTCCAATACTTCAATTCACTCTGCGAAGTGAATGGAGTGTTGCTTCACTTTCTAAATGCTGTCCTTTCAGAGAAAATTACTTTCCTTTCAAAGTGTCTTAAGCTACTTACAAGCATTCAACAGAAACTCACACGCGTTTCTCTGAAAGAGAAGCAGTCTGTTCCAACACTTCAATTCAATGTGCGAAGTGAATGGAGTGTTGCTTCACTTTCTAAATGCTGTCCTTTCAGAGAAAATCACTTTCCTTTGAAAGTGCCTTAAGCTACTTGCAAGCATTAGGAAGAAACTCACATGCGTTTCTCTGAAAGAGAAGCAGTCTGTTCCAACACTTCAATTCACTGTGTGAAGTGAATGGAGTGTTGCTTCACTTTCTAAATGCTGTCCTTTCAGAGAAAATCACTTTCCTTTGAAAGTGCCTTAAGCTACTTACAAGCATTCACCAGAAACTCACATGCGTTTCTCTGAAAGAGAAGCAGTCTGTTCCAATACTTCAATTCACTCTGCGAAGTGAATGGAGTGTTGCTTCACTTTCTAAATGCTGTCCTTTCAGAGAAAATCACTTTCCTTTGAAAGTGCCTTAAGCTACTTACAAGCATTCAACAGAAACTCACATGCATTTCTCTGAAAGAGAAGCAGTCTGTTCCAACACTTCAATTCACTGTGCGAAGTGAATGGAGTGTTGCCTCACTTTCTAAATGCTGTCCTTTCAGAGAAAATCACTTTCCATTGAAAGTGCCCAAAACTACTTTCGAGCATTCACAAAAAACACACATGCGTTTCTCTGAAAGAGAAGCAGTCTGTTCCAACACTTCAATTCAGTGTGCGAAGTGAATATAGTGTTGCTTCACTTTCTAAATGCTGTCCTTTCAGAGAAAATCACTTTCCTTTGAAAGTGCCTTAAGCTACTTGCAAGCATTAGGAAGAAACTCACATGCATTTCTCTGAAAGAGAAGCAGTCTGTTCCAACACTTCAATTCACTGTGCGAAGTGAATGGAGTGTTGCTTCACTTTCTAAATGCTGTCCTCTCAGAGAAAATCACTTTCCTTTGAAAGTGCCTTAAGCTACTTACAAGCATTCAACAGAAACTCATATGCGTTTCTCTGAAAGTAAGCAGTCTGTTCCAACACTTCAATTCACTGTGCGAAGTGAATGGAGTGTTGCATCACTTTCTAAATGCTGTCCTTTCAGAGAAAATCACTTTCCTTTGAAAGTGCCTTAAGCTACTTACAAGCATTCAACAGAAACTCACATGCATATCTCTGAAAGAGAAGCAGTCTGTTCCAACACTTCAATTCACTGTGCGAAATGAATGGAGTGTTGCTTCACTTTCTAAATTATGTCCTTTCAGAGAAAATCACTTTCCTTTGAAAGTGCCTTAAGCAACTTGCAAGAATTCACAACAAACTCACATGCGTTTCTCTGAAAGAGAAGCAGTCTGTTCCAACACTTCAATTCACTGTGCGAAGTGAATGGAGTGTTGCTTCACTTTCTAAATGCTGTCCTTTCAGAGAAAATCACTTTCCTTTGAAAGTGCCTTAAGCTACTTACAAGCATTCACCAGAAACTCACATGCGTTTCTCTGAAAGAGAAGCAGTGTGTTCCAATACTTCAATTCACTCTGCGAATTGAATGGAGTGTTGCTTTACTTTCTAAATGCTGTCCTTTCAGAGAAAATCACTTTCCTTTGAAAGTGCCTTATGCTACTTGCAAGCATTAGGAAGAAACTCACATGCGTTTCTCTGAAAGAGAAGCAGTCTGTTCCAACACTTCAATTCACTGTGTGAATTGAATGGAGTGTTGCTTCACTTTCTAAATGCTGTCCTTTCTGAGAAAATCACTTTCCTTTGAAAGTGCCTTAAGCTACTTACAAGCATTAGGAAGAAACTCATATGCGTTTCACTGAAAGAGAAGCAGTCTGTTCCAACACTTCAATTCACTGTGTGAAGTGAATGGAGTGTTGCCTCACTTTCTAAATGCTGTCCTCTCAGAGAAAATCACTTTCCTTTGAAAGTGCCTTAAGCTACTTACAAGCATTCAACAGAAACTCACATGCGTTTCTCTGAAAGTGAAGCAGTCTGTTCCAACACTTCAATTCACTGTGCGAAGTGAATGGAGTGTTGCTTCACTTTCTAAATGCTGTCCTTTCAGAGAAAATCACTTTCCTTTGAAAGTGCCTTAAGCTACTTACAAGCATTCAACAGAAACTCACATGCATTTCTCTGAAAAAGAAGCAGTCTGTTCCAACACTTCAATTCACTGTGCGAAGTGAATGGAGTGTTGCTTCACTTTCTAAATTATGTCCTTTCAGAGAAAATCACTTTCCTTTGAAAGTGCCTTAAGCAACTTGCAAGAATTCACAACAAACTCACATGCGTTTCTCTGAAAGAGAAGCAGTCTGTTCCAACACTTCAATTCACTGTGCGAAGTGAATGGAGTGTTGCTTCACTTTCTAAATGCTGTCCTTTCAGAGAAAATCACTTTCCTTTGAAAGTGCCTTAAGCTACTTACAAGCATTCAACAGAAACTCACATGCGTTTCTCTGAAAGAGAAGCAGTCTGTTCCAATACTTCAATTCACTCTGCGAAGTGAATGGAGTGTTTCTTCACTTTCTAAATGCTGTTCTTTAAGAGAAAATCTCTTTCCTTTGAAAGTGCCTTAAACTACTTTCAAGCATTCACAAAAAACTCACATGCGTTTCTCTGAAAGAGAAGCAGTCTGTTCCAACACTTCAATTCACTGTGCGAAGTGAATGGAGTGTTGCTTCACTTTCTAAATGCTGTCCTTTCTGAGAAAATCACTTTCCTTTGAAAGTGCCTTGAGCTACTTGCAAGCATTAGGAAGAAACTCACATGCGTTTCTCTGAAAGAGAAGCAGTCTGTTCCAACACTTCAATTCACTGTGCGAAGTGAATGGAGTGTTGCTTCACTTTCTAAATGCTGTCCTTTCAGAGAAAATCACTTTCCTTTGAAAGTGCCTTAAGCTACTTACAAGCATTCAACAGAAACTCACATGCATTTCTCTGAAAGAGAAGCAGTCTGTTCCAACACTTCAATTCACTGTGCGAAGTGAATGGAGTGTTGCCTCACTTTCTAAATGCTGTCCTTTCAGAGAAAATCACTTTCCATTGAAAGTGCCCAAAACTACTTTCGAGCATTCACAAAAAACTCACATGCGTTTCTCTGAAAGAGAAGCAGTCTGTTCCAACACTTCAATTCAGTGTGCGAAGTGAATATAGTGTTGCTTCACTTTCTAAATGCTGTCCTTTCAGAGAAAATCACTTTCCTTTGAAAGTGCCTTAAGCTACTTGCAAGCATTAGGAAGAAACTCACATGCATTTCTCTGAAAGAGAAGCAGTCTGTTCCAACACTTCAATTCACTGTGCGAAGTGAATGGAGTGTTGCTTCACTTTCTAAATGCTGTCCTTTCTGAGAAAATCACTTTCCTTTGAAAGTGCCTTAAGCTACTTACAAGCATTCACCAGAAACTCACATGCGTTTCTCTGAAAGAGAAGCAGTCTGTTCCAATACTTCAATTCACTCTGCGAAGTGAATGGAGTGTTGCTTCACTTTCTAAATGCTGTCCTTTCAGAGAAAATCACTTTCCTTTCAAAGTGCCTTAAGCTACTTACAAGCATTCAACAGAAACTCACAAGTGTTTCTCTGAAAGAGAAGCAGTCTGTTCCAACACTTCAATTTAATGTGCGAAGTGAATGGAGTGTTGCTTCACTTTCTAAATGCTGTCCTTTCAGAGAAAATCACTTTCCTTTGAAAGTGCCTTAAGCTACTTGCAAGCATTAGGAAGAAACTCACATGCGTTTCTCTGAAAGAGAAGCAGTCTGTTCCAACACTTCAATTCACTGTGCGAAGTGAATGGAGTGTTGCTTCACTTTCTAAATGCTGTCCTTTCTGAGAAAATCACTTTCCTTTGAAAGTGCCTTAAGCTACTTGCAAGCATTAGGAAGAAACTCACATGCGTTTCTCTGAAAGAGAAGCAGTCTGTTCCAACACTTCAATTCACTGTGTGAAGTGAATGGAGTGTTGCTTCACTTTCTAAATGCTGTCCTTTCAGAGAAAATCACTTTCCTTTGAAAGTGCCTTAAGCTACTTACAAGCATTCAACAGAAACTCACATGCATTTCTCTGAAAGAGAAGCAGTCTGTTCCAACACTTCAATTCACTGTTCGAAGTGAAGGGAGTGTTGCTTCACTTTCTAAATGCTGTCCTTTCAGAGAAAATCACTTTCCTTTGAACGTGCCTTAAGCTACTTACAAGCATTCACCAGAAACTCACATGCGTTTCTCTGAAAGAGAAGCAGTCTGTTCCAACACTTCAATTCACTGTGCGAAGTGAATGGAGTGTTGCTTCACTTTCTAAATGCTGTCCTTTCAGAGAAAATCACTTTCTTTGGAAAGTGCCTTAAGCTACTTGCAAGCATTAGGAAGAAACTCACATGCGTTTCTCTGAAAGAGAAGCAGTCTGTTCCAACACTTCAATTCACTGTGCGAAGTGAATGGAGTGTTGCTTCACTTTCTAAATGCTGTCCTTTCTGAGAAAATCACTTTCCTTTGAAAGTGCCTTAAGCTACTTACAAGCATTAGGAAGAAACTCACATGCGTTTCTCTGAAAGAGAAGCAGTCTGTTCCAACACTTCAATTCACTGTGTGAAGTGAATGGAGTGTTGCCTCACTTTCTAAATGCTGTCCTCTCAGAGAAAATCACTTTCCTTTGAAAGTGCCTTAAGCTACTTACAAGCATTCAACAGAAACTCACATGCGTTTCTCTGAAAGTGAAGCAGTCTGTTCCAACACTTCAATTCACTGTGCGAAGTGAATGGAGTGTTGCTTCACTTTCTAAATGCTGTCCTTTCAGAGAAAATCACTTTCCTTTGAAAGTGCCTTAAGCTACTTACAAGCATTCAACAGAAACTCACATGCATATCTCTGAAAGAGAAGCAGTCTGTTCCAACACTTCAATTCACTGTGCGAAGTGAATGGAGTGTTGCTTCATTTTCTAAATTATGTCCTTTCAGAGAAAATCACTTTCCTTTGAAAGTGCCTTAAGCAACTTGCAAGAATTCACAACAAACTCACATGCGTTTCTCTGAAAGAGAAGCAATCTGTTCCAACACTTCAATTCACTGTGCGAAGTGAATGGAGTGTTGCTTCACTTTCTAAATGCTGTCCTTTCTGAGAAAATCACTTTCCTTTGAAAGTGCCTTAAGCTACTTACAAGCATTCACCAGAAACTCACATGCGTTTCTCTGAAAGAGAAGCAGTCTGTTCCAATACTTCAATTCACTCTGCGAAGTGAATGGAGTGTTGCTTCACTTTCTAAATGCTGTCCTTTCAGAGAAAATCACTTTCCTTTCAAAGTGCCTTAAGCTACTTACAAGCATTCAACAGAAACTCACAAGTGTTTCTCTGAAAGAGAAGCAGTCTGTTCCAACACTTCAATTCAATGTGCGAAGTGAATGGAGTGTTGCTTCACTTTCTAAATGCTGTCCTTTCAGAGAAAATCACTTTCCTTTGAAAGTGCCTTAAGCTACTTGCAAGCATTAGGAAGAAACTCACATGCGTTTCTCTGAAAGAGAAGCAGTCTGTTCCAACACTTCAATTCACTGTGCGAAGTGAATGGAGTGTTGCTTCACTTTCTAAATACTGTCCTTTCAGAGAAAATCACTTTCCTTTGAAAGTGCCTTAAGCTACTTGCAAGCATTAGGAAGAAACTCACATGCGTTTCTCTGAAAGAGAAGCAGTCTGTTCCAACACTTCAATTCACTGTGTGAAGTGAATGGAGTGTTGCCTCACTTTCTAAATGCTATCCTTTCTGAGAAAATCACTTTCCTTTGTAAGTGCCTTAAGCTACTTACAAGCATTCAACAGAAACTCACATGCATTTCTATGAAAGAGAAGCAGTCTGTTCCAACACTTCAATTCACTCTGCGAAGTGAATGGAGTGTTGCTTCACTTTCTCAATGCTGTCCTTTCAGAGAAAATCACTTTCCTTTGAAAGTGCCTTAAGCTACTTGCAAGCATTAGGAAGAAACTCACATGCGTTTCTCTGAAAGAGAAGCAGTCTGTTCCAACACTTCAATTCACTGTGCGAAGTGAATGGAGTGTTGCGTCACTTTCTAAATGCTGTCCTTTCAGAGAAAATCACTTTCCTATGAAAGTGCCTTAAGCTACTTACAAGCATTCAACAGAAACTCACATGCATTTCTCTGAAAGAGAAGCAGTCTGTTCCAACACTTCAATTCACTGTTCGAAGTGAAGGGAGTGTTGCTTCACTTTCTAAATGCTGTCCTTTCAGAGAAAATCACTTTTCTTTGAAAGTGCCTTAAGCTACTTACAAGCATTAGGAAGGAACTCACATGCGTTTCTCTGAAAGAGAAGCAGTCTGTTCCAACACTTCAATTCACTGTGTGAAGTGAATGGAGTGTTGCCTCACTTTCTAAATGCTGTCCTCTCAGAGAAAATCACTTTCCTTTGAAAGTGCCTTAAGCTACTTACAAGCATTCAACAGAAACTCACATGCGTTTCTCTGAAAGAGAAGCAGTCTGTTCCAATACTTCAATTCACTCTGCGAAGTGAATGGAGTGTTGCTTCACTTTCTAAATGCTGCCCTTTAAGAGAAAATCACTTTCCTTTGAAAGTGCCTTAAACTACTTTCAAGCATTCACAAAAAACTCACATGCGTTTCTCTGAAAGAGAAGCAGTCTGTTCCAACACTTCAATTCACTGTGCGAAGTGAATGGAGTGTTGCTTCACTTTCTAAATGCTGTCCTTTCAGAAAAAATCACTATCCTTGAAAGTGCCTAAAGCTACTTGCAAGCATTAGGAAGAAACTCACATGTGTTTCTCTGAAAGAGAAGCAGTCTGTTCCAACACTTCAATTCACTGTTCGAAGTGAATGGAGTGTTGCCTCACTTTCTAAATGCTGTCCTTTCAGAGAAAATCACTTTCCTTTGAAAGTGCCTTAAGCTACTTACAAGCATTCAACAGAAACTCACATGCGTTTCTCTGAAAGAGAAGCAGTCTGTTCCAACACTTCAATTCAATGTGCGAAGTGAATGGAGTGTTGCTTCACTTTCTAAATGCTGTCCTTTCAGAGAAAATCACTTTCCTTTGAAAGTGCCTTAAGCTACTTACAAGCATTCAACAGAAACTCACATGCATTTCTCTGAAAGAGAAGCAGTCTGTTCCAACACTTCAATTCACTGTGCGAAGTGAATGGAGTGTTGCTTCACTTTCTAAATGCTGTCCTTTCTGAGAAAATCACTTTCCTTTGAAAGTGCCTTAAGCTACTTGCAAGCATTAGGAAGAAACTCACATGCGTTTCTCTGAAAGAGAAGCAGTCTGTTCCAACACTTCAATTCACTGTGTGAAGTGAATGGAGTGTTGCCTCACTTTCTAAATGCTGTCCTCTCAGAGAAAATCACTTTCCTTTGAAAGTGCCTTAAGCTACTTACAAGCATTCAACAGAAACTCACATGTGTTTCTCTGAAAGTGAAGCAGTCTGTTCCAACACTTCAATTCACTCTGCGAAGTGAATGGAGTGTTGCTTCACTTTCTAAATGATGTCCTTTCAGAGAAAATCACTTTCCTTTGAAAGTGCCTTAAGCTACTTACAAGCATTCAACAGAAACTCACATGTGTTTTTCTGAAAGAGAAGCAGTCTGTTCCAACACTTCAATTCAATGTGCGAAGTGAATGGAGTGTTGCTTCACTTTCTAAATGCTGTCCTTTCAGAGAAAATCACTTTCCTTTGAAAGTGCCTTAAGCTACTTGCAAGCATTAGGAAGAAACTCACATGCGTTTCTCTGAAAGAGAAGCAGTCTGTTCCAACACTTCAATTCACTGTGCGAAGTGAATGGAGTGTTGCTTCACTTTCTAAATGCTGTCCTTTCAGAGAAAATCACTTTCCTTTGAAAGTGCCTTAAGCTACTTGCAAGCATTAGGAAGAAACTCACATGCATTTCTCTGAAAGAGAAGCAGTCTGTTCCAACACTTCAGTTCACTGTGTGAAGTGAATGGAGTGTTGCCTCACTTTCTAAATGCTGTCCTTTCAGAGAAAATCACTTTCCTTTGAAAGTGTCTTAAGCTACTTACAAGCATTCAACAGAAACTCACATGCATTTCTCTGAAAGAGAAGCAGTCTGTTCCACCACTTCAATTCACTGTTCGAAGTGAAGGGAGTGTTGCTTCACTTTCTAAATGCTGTCCTTTCAGAGAAAATCACTTTCCTTTGAAAGTGCCTTAAGCTACTTACAAGCATTCACCAGAAACTCACATGCGTTTCTCTGAAAGAGAAGCAGTCTGTTCCAACACTTCAATTCACTGTGCGAAGTGAATGGAGTGTTGCTTCACTTTCTAAATGCTGTCCTTTCAGAGAAAATCACTTTCCTTTGAAAGTGCCTTAAGCTACTTGCAAGCATTCACAAGAAACACTAATGCGTTTCTATGAAAGAGAAGCAGTCTCTTCCAACACTTTAATTCACTGTGCGAAGTGAATGGAGTGTTGCTTCACTTTCTAAATGCTGTCCTCTCAGAGAAAATCACTTTCCTTTGAAAGTGCCCAAAACTACTTTCGAGCATTCACAAAAAACTCACAAGCGTTTCTCTGAAAGAGAAGCAGTCTGTTCCAACACTTCAATTCAGTGTGCGAAGTGAATATAGTGTTGCTTCACTTTCTAAATACTGTCCTTTCAGAGAAAATCACTTTCCTTTGAAAGTGCCTTAAGCTACTTGCAAGCATTAGGAAGAAACTCACATGCGTTTCTCTGAAAGAGAATCAGTCTGTTCCAAAACTTCAATTCACTGTGCGAAGTGAATGGAGTGTTGCTTCACTTTCTAAATGCTGTCCTCTCAGAGAAAATCACTTTCCTTTGAAAGTGCCTTAAGCTACTTACAAGCATTCAACAGAAACTCACATGCGTTTCTCTGAAAGTAAAGGAGTCTGTTCCAACACTTCAAATCACTGTGCGAAGTGAATGGAGTGTTGCTTCCCTTTCTAAATTATGTCCTTTCAGAGAAAATCACTTTCCTTTGAAAGTGCCTTAAGCAACTTGCAAGAATTCACAACAAACTCACATGCGTTTCTCTGAAAGAGAAGCAGTCTGTTCCAACACTTCAATTCAATGTGCGAAGTGAATGGAGTGTTGCTTCACTTTCTAAATGCTGTCCTTTCAGTGAAAATCACTTTCCTTTGAAAGTGCCTTAAGCTACTTACAAGCATTCACCAGAAACTCACATGCATTTCTCTGAAAGAGAAGCAGTCTGTTCCAATACTTCAATTCACTCTGCGAATTGAATGGAGTGTTGCTTCACTTTCTAAATGCTGTCCTTTCAGAGAAAATCACTTTCCTTTCAAAGTGCCTTAAGCTACTTACAAGCATTCAACAGAAACTCACATGCGTTTCTCTGAAAGAGAAGCAGTCTGTTCCAACACTTCAATTCAATGTGCGAAGTGAATGGAGTGTTGCTTCACTTTCTAAATGCTGTCCTTTCAGAGAAAATCACTTTCCTTTGAAAGTGCCTTAAGCTACTTGCAAGCATTAGGAAGAAATTCACATGCGTTTCTCTGAAAGAGAAGCAGTCTGTTCTAACACTTCAATTCACTGTGCGAAGTGAATCGAGTGTTGCTTCACTTTCTAAATGCTGTCCTTTCAGAGAAAATCACTTTCCTTTGAAAGTGCCTTAAGCTACTTGCAAGCATTAGGAAGAAACTCACATGCGTTTCTCTGAAAGAGAAGCAGTCTGTTCCAACACTTCAATTCAATGTGCGAAGTGAATGGAGTGTTGCTTCACTCTCTAAATGCTGTCCTTTCAGAGAAAATCACTTTCCTTTGAAAGTGCCTTAAGCTACTTACAAGCATTCAACAGAAACTCACATGCATTTCTCTGAAATAGAAGCAATCTGTTCCAACACTTCAATTCTCTGTGCGAAGTGAATGGAGTGTTGCTTCACTTTCTAAATGCTGTCCTTTCAGAGAAAATCACTTTCCTTTGAAAGTGCCTTAAGCTACTTAAAAGCATTCACCAGAAACTCACATGCGTTTCTCTGAAAGAGAAGCAGTCTGTTCCAACACTTCAATTCACTGTGCGAAGTGAATGGAGTGTTGCTTCACTTTCTAAATTATGTCCTTTCAGAGAAAATCACTTTCCTTTGAAATTGCCTTAAGCAACTTGCAAGCATTCACAAGAAACACTAATGTGTTTCTATGAAAGAGAAGCACTCTGTTCCAACACTTCAATTCACTGCACGAAGTGAATGGAGTGTTGCTTCACTTTCTAAATGCTGTCCTTTCAGAGAAAATCACTTTCCTTTGAAAGTGCCCAAAACTACTTTCGAGCATTCACAAAAAACTCACAAGCGTTTCTCTGAAAGAGAAGCAGTCTGTTCCAACACTTCAATTCAGTGTGCGAAGTGAATATAGTGTTGCTTCACTTTCTAAATACTGTCCTTTCAGAGAAAATCACTTTCCTTTGAAAGTGCCTTAAGCTACTTGCAAGCATTAGGAAGAAACTCACATGCGTTTCTCTGAAAGAGAAGCAGTCTGTTCCAAAACTTCAATTCACTGTGCGAAGTAAATGGAGTGTTGCTTCACTTTCTAAATGCTGTCCTCTCAGAGAAAATCACTTTCCTTTGAAAGTGCCTTAAGCTACTTACAAGCATTCAACAGAAACTCACATGCGTTTCTCTGAAAGTAAAGGAGTCTGTTCCAACACTTCAAATCACTGTGCGAAGTGAATGGAGTGTTGCATCACTTTCTAAATGCTGTCCTTTCAGAGAAAATCACTTTCCTTTGAAAGTGCCTTAAGCTACTTACAAGCATTCAACAGAAACTCACATGCATATCTCTGAAAGAAAAGCAGTCTGTTCCAACACTTCAATTCACTGTGCGAAGTGAATGGAGTGTTGCTTCCCTTTCTAAATTATGTCCTTTCAGAGAAAATCACTTTCCTTTGAAAGTGCCTTTAGCAACTTGCAAGAATTCACAACAAACTCACATGCGTTTCTCTGAAAGAGAAGCAGTCTGTTCCAACACTTCAATTCAATGTGCGAAGTGAATGGAGTGTTGCTTCACTTTCTAAATGCTGTCCTTTCAGAGAAAATCACTTTCCTTTGAAAGTGCCTTAAGCTACTTACAAGCATTCACCAGAAACTCACATGCATTTCTCTGAAAGAGAAGCAGTCTGTTCCAATACTTCAATTCACTCTGCGAAATGAATGGAGTGTTGCTTCACTTTCTAAATGCTGTCCTTTCAGATAAAATCACTTTCCTTTCAAAGTGCCTTAAGCTACTTACAAGCATTCAACAGAAACTCACATGCGTTTCTCTGAAAGAGAAGCAGTCTGTTCCAACACTTCAATTCAATGTGCGAAGTGAATGGAGTGTTGCTTCACTTTCTAAATGCTGTCCTTTCAGAGAAAATCACTTTCCTTTGAAAGTGCCTTAAGCTACTTGCAAGCATTAGGAAGAAATTCACATGCGTTTCTCTGAAAGAGAAGCAGTCTGTTCTAACACTTCAATTCACTGTGCGAAGTGAATGGAGTGTTGCTTCACTTTCTAAATGCTGTCCTTTCAGAGAAAATCACTTTCCTTTGAAAGTGCCTTAAGCTACTTGCAAGCATTAGGAAGAAACTCACATGCGTTTCTCTGAAAGAGAAGCAGTCTGTTCCAACACTTCAATTCAATGTGCGAAGTGAATGGAGTGTTGCTTCACTCTCTAAATGCTGTCCTTTCAGAGAAAATCACTTTCCTTTGAAAGTGCCTTAAGCTACTTACAAGCATTCAACAGAAACTCACATGCATTTCTCTGAAATAGAAGCAATCTGTTCCAACACTTCAATTCTCTGTGCGAAGTGAATGGAGTGTTGCTTCACTTTCTAAATGCTGTCCTTTCAGAGAAAATCACTTTCCTTTGAAAGTGCCTTAAGCTACTTACAAGCATTCACCAGAAACTCACATGCGTTTCTCTGAAAGAGAAGCAGTCTGTTCCAACACTTCAATTAACTGTGCGAAGTGAATGGAGTGTTGCTTCACTTTCTAAATTATGTCCTTTCAGAGAAAATCACTTTCCTTTGAAATTGCCTTAAGCAACTTGCAAGCATTCACAAGAAACACTAATGTGTTTCTATGAAAGAGAAGCACTCTGTTCCAACACTTCAATTCACTGCACGAAGTGAATGGAGTGTTGCTTCACTTTCTAAATGCTGTCCTTTCAGAGAAAATCACTTTCCTTTGAAAGTGCCTTAAGCTTCTTACAAGCATTCACCAGAAACTCACATGCGTTTCACTGAAAGAGAAGCAGTCGGTTCCAACACTTCAATTCACTGTGCGAAGTGAATGGAGTGTTGCTTCACTTTCTAAATGCTGTCCTTTCAGAGAAAATCACTTTCCTTTGAAAGTGCCTTAAGCTTCTTACAAGCATTCACCAGAAACTCACATGCGTTTCACTGAAAGAGAAGCAGTCTGTTCTAACACTTCAATTCACTGTGCGAAGTGAATCGAGTGTTGCTTCACTTTCTAAATGCTGTCCTTTCAGAGAAAATCACTTTCCTTTGAAAGTGCCTTAAGCTACTTGCAAGCATTAGGAAGAAACCCACATGCGTTTCTCTGAAAGACAAGCAGTCTGTTCCAACACTTCAATTCACTGTGTGAAGTGAATGGAGTGTTGCCTCACTTTCTAAATGCTGTCATCTCAGAGAAAATCACTTTCCTTTGAAAGTGCCTTAAGCTACTTACAAGCATTAGGAAGAAACTCACATGCGTTTCTCTGAAAGTGAAGCACTCCGTTCCAACACTTAAATTAACTGTGCGAAGTGAATGGAGTGTTGCTTCACTTTCTAAGTGCTGTCCTTTCAGAGAAAATCACTTTACTTTGAAAGTGCCTTAAGCTACTTACAAGCATTCAACAGAAACTCACATGCATTTCTCTGAAAGAAAAGCAGTCTGGTCCAACACTTCAATTCACTGTGCGAAGTGAATGGAGTGTTGCTTCACTTTCTAAATGCTGTCCTTTCAGAGAAAATCACTTTCCTTTGAAAGTGCCTTAAGCTACTTACAAGCATTCAACAGAAACTCACATGCATTTCTCTGAAAGAGAAGCAGTCTGTTCCAACACTTCAATTCACTGTGCGAAGTGAATGGAGTCTTGCTTCACTTTCTAAATTATGTCCTTTCAGAGAAAATCACTTTCTTTTGAAAGTGCCTTAAGCAACTTGCAAGCATTCACAAGAAACACTAATGCGTTTCTATGAAAGAGAAGCACTCTGTTCTAACACTTCAATTCACTGCACGAAGTGAATGGAGTGTTGCTTCACTTTCTAAATGCTGTCCTTTCAGAGAAAATCACTTTCCTTTGAAAGTGCCTTAAGCTTCTTACAAGCATTCACCAAAAACTCACATGCTTTTCTCTGAAAGAGAAGCAGTCGGTTCCAACACTTCAATTCACTGTGCAAAGTGAATGGAGTGTTGCTTCACTTTCTAAATGCTGTCCTTCTGAGAAAATCACTTTCCTTTGAAAGTGCCTTAAGCTACTTGCAAGCATTAGGAAGAAACTCACATGCGTTACTCTGAAAGAGAAGCAGTCTGTTCCAACACTTCAATTCACTGTGCGAAGTGAATGGAGTGTTGCCTCACTTTCTAAATGCTGTCCTTTCAGAGAAAATCACTTTCTTTTGAAAGTGCCTTAAGCTACTTGCAAGCATTAGGAAGAAGCTCACATGCGTTTCTCTGAAAGAGAAGCAGTCTGTTCCAACACTTCAATTCACTGTGTGAAGTGAATGGAGTGCTGCCTCACTTTCTAAATGCTGTCCTTTCAGAGAAAATCACTTTCCTTTGAAAGTGCCTTAAGCTACTTACAAGCATTCACCAGAAACTCACATGCATTTCTCTGAAAGAGAAGCAGTCTGTTCCAACACTTCAATTCACTGTTCGAAGTGAATGGAGTGTTGCTTCACTTTCTAAATGCTGTCCTTTCAGAGAAAATCACTTTCCTTTGAAAGTGCCTTAAGCTACTTACGAGCATTCACCACAAACTCACATGCGTTTCTCTGAAAGAGGAGCAGTCTGTTCCAACACTTCAATTCACTGTGCGAAGTGAATGGAGTGTTGCTTCACTTTCTAAATGCTGTCCTTTCAGAGAAAATCACTTTCATTTGAAAGTGCCTTAAGCTACTTGCAAGCATTAGGAAGAAACTCACATGCGTTTCTCTGAAAGTGAAGCAGTCTGTTCCAACACTTAAATTCACTCCGCGAAGTGAATGGAGTGTTGCTTCACTTTCTAAATGCTGTCCTTTCAGAGAAAATCACTTTCCTTTGAAAGTGCCTTAAGCTACTTACAAGCATTCAACAGAAACTCACATGCATTTCTCTGAAAGAGAAGCAGTCTGTTCCAACACTTCAATTAACTGTGCGAAGTGAATGGAGTGTTGCTTCACTTTCTAAATGCTGTCCTTTCAGAGAAAATCACTTTCCATTGAAAGTGCCCAAAACTACTTTCGAGCATTCACAAAAAACTCACAAGCGTTTCTCTGAAAGAGAAGCAGTCTGTTCCAACACTTCAATTCAGTGTGCGAAGTGAATATAGTGTTGCTTCACTTTCTAAATGCTGTCCTTTCAGAGAAAATCACTTTCCTTTGAAAGTGCCTTAAGCTACTTGCAAGCATTTGGAAGAAACTCACATGCGTTTCTCTGAAAGAGAAGCAGTCTGTTCCAAAACTTCAATTCACTGTGCGAAGTGAATGGAGTGTTGCTTCACTTTCTAAATGCTGTCCTCTCAGAGAAAATCACTTTCCTTTGAAAGTGCCTTAAGCTACTTACAAGCATTCAACAGAAACTCACATGCGTTTCTCTGAAAGTAAAGGAGTCTGTTCCAACACTTCAAATCACTGTGCGAAGTGAATGGAGTGTTGCATCACTTTCTAAATGCTGTCCTCTCAGAGAAAATCACTTTCCTTTGAAGGTGCCTTAAGCTACTTACAAGCATTCAACAGAAACTCACATGCATATCTCTGAAAGAAAAGCAGTCTGTTCCAACACTTCAATTCACTGTGCGAAGTGAATGGAGTGTTGCTTCACTTTCTAAATTATGTCCTTTCAGAGAAAATCACTTTCCTTTGAAAGTGCCTTAAGCAACTTGCAAGAATTCACAAAAAACTCACATGCGTTTCTCTGAAAGAGAAGCAGTCTGTTCCAACACTTCAATTCAATGTGCGAAGTGAATGGAGTGTTGCTTCACTTTCTAAATGCTGTCCTTTAAGAGAAAATCACTTTCCTTTGAAAGTGCCTTAAGCTACTTGCAAGCATTAGGAAGAAACTCACAAGCATTTCTCTGAAAGAGAAGCAGTCTGATCCAACACTTCAATTCACTGTGCGAAGTGAATGGAGTGTTGCTTCACTTTCTAAATGCTGTCCTTTCAGAAAAAATCACTATCCTTTGAAAGTGCCTAAAGCTACTTGCAAGCATTAGGAAGAAACTCACATGTGTTTCTCTGAAAGAGAAGCAGTCTGTTCCAACACTTCAATTCACTGTGTGAAGTGAATGGAGTGTTGCCTCACTTTCTAAATGCTGTCCTTTCAGAGAAAATCACTTTCCTTTGAAAGTGCCTTAAGCTACTTACAAGCATTCAACAGAAACTCACATGCGTTTCTCTGAAAGAGAAGCAGTCTGTTCCAACACTTCAATTCAATGTGCGAAGTGAATGGACTGTTGCTTCACTTTCTAAATGCTGTCCTTTCAGAGACAATCACTTTCCTTTGAAAGTGCCTTAAGCTACTTGCAAGCATTAGGAAGAAACTCACATGCGTTTCTCTGAAAGAGAAGCAGTCTGTTCCAACACTTCAATTCACTGTGCGAAATGAATGGAGTGTTGCTTCACTTTCTAAATGCTGTCCTCTCAGAGAAAATCACTTTCCTTTGAAAGTGCCTTAAGCTACTTACAAGCATTCAACAGAAACTCACATGCGTTTCTCTGAAAGTAAAGGAGTCTGTTCCAATACTTCAAATCACTGTGCGAAGTGAATGGAGTGTTGCATCACTTTCTAAATGCTGTCCTTTCAGAGAAAATCTCTTTCCTTTGAAAGTGCCTTAAGCTACTTTACAAGCATTCAACAGAAACTCACATGCATATCTCTGAAAGAAAAGCAGTCTGTTCCAACACTTCAATTCACTGTGCGAAGTGAATGGAGTATTGCTTCACTTTCTAAATTATGTCCTTTCAGAGAAAATCACTTTCCTTTGAAAGTGCCTTAAGCAACTTGCAAGAATTCACAACAAACTCACATGCGTTTCTCTGAAAGAGAAGCAGTCTGTTCCAACACTTCAATTCAATGTGCGAAGTGAATGGAGTGTTGCTTCACTTTCTAAATGCTGTCCTTTCAGAGAAAATCACTTTCCTTTGAAAGTGCCTTAAGCTACTTGCAAGCATTAGGAAGAAACTCACATGCGTTTCTCTGAAAGAGAAGCAGTCTGTTCTAACACTTCAATTCACTGTGCGAAGTGAATGGAGTGTTGCTTCACTTTCTAAATACTGTCCAATCAGAGAAATTCACTTTCCTTTGAAAGTGCCTTAAGCTACTTGCAAGCATTAGGAAGAAACTCACATGCATTTCTCTGAAAGAGAAGCAGTCTGTTCCAACACTTCAATTCACTGTGCGAAGTGAATGTAGTGTTCCCTCACTTTCTAAATGCTGTCCTTTCAGAGAAAATCACTTTCCATTGAAAGTGCCCAAAACTACTTTCGAGCATTCACAAAAAACTCACAAGCGTTTCTCTGAAAGATAAGCAGTCTGTTCCAACACTTCAATTCAGTGTGCGAAGTGAATATAGTGTTGCTTCACTTTCTAAATGCTGTCCTTTCAGAGAAAATCACTTTCCTTTGAAAGTGCCTTAAGCTACTTGCAAGCATTAGGAAGAAACTCACATGCGTTTCTCTGAAAGAGAAGCAGTCTGTTCCAACACTTCAATTCACTGTGCGAAGTGAATGGAGTGTTGCTTCACTTTCTAAATGCTGTCCTCTCAGAGAAAATCACTTTCCTTTGAAAGTGCCTTAAGCTACTTACAAGCATTCAACAGAAACTCACATGCGTTTCTCTGAAAGTAAAAAAGTCTGTTCCAACACTTCAAATCACTGTGCGAAGTGAATGGAGTGTTGCATCACTTTCTAAATGCTGTCCTTTCAGAGAAAATCACTTTCCTTTGAAAGTGCCTTAAGCTACTTACAAGCATTCAACAGAAACTCACATGCATATCTCTGAAAGAAAAGCAGTCTGTTCCAACACTTCAATTCACAGTGCGAAGTGAATGGAGTGTTGCTTCCCTTTCTAAATTATGTCCTTTCAGAGAAAATCACTTTCCTTTGAAAGTGCCTTAAGCAACTTGCAAGAATTCACAACAAACTCACATGCGTTTCTCTGAAAGAGAAGCAGTCTGTTCCAACACTTCAATTCAATGTGCGAAGTGAATGGAGTGTTGCTTCACTTTCTAAATTATGTCCTTTCAGAGAAAATCACTTTCCTTTGAAAGTGCCTTAAGCTACTTACAAGCATTCACCAGAAACTCACATGCATTTCTCTGAAATAGAAGCAATCTGTTCCAACACTTCAATTCTCTGTGCGAAGTGAATGGAGTGTTGCTTCACTTTCTAATTGCTGTCCTTTCAGAGAAAATCACTTTCCTTTGAAAGTGCCTTAAGCTACTTACAAGCATTCAACAGAAACTCACATGTGTTTCTCTGAAAGAGAAGCAGTCTGTTCCAACACTTCAATTCAATGTGCGAAGTGAATGGAGTGTTGCTTCACTTTCTAAATGCTGTCCTTTCAGAGAAAATCACTTTCCTTTGAAAGTGCCTTAAGCTACTTGCAAGCATTAGGAAGAAACTCACATGCGTTTCTCTGAAAGAGAAGCAGTCTGTTCTAACACTTCAATTCACTGTGCGAAGTGAATGGAGTGTTGCTTCACTTTCTAAATGCTGTCCTTTCAGAGAAAATCACTTTCCTTTGAAAGTGCCTTAAGCTACTTGCAAGCATTAGGAAGAAACTCACATGCGTTTCTCTGAAAGAGAAGCAGTCTGTTCCAACACTTCAATTCAATGTGCGAAGTGAATGGAGTGTTACTTCACTCTCTAAATGCTGTCCTTCCAGAGAAAATCACTTTCCTTTGAAAGTGCCTTAAGCTACTTACAAGCATTCAACAGAAACTCACATGCATTTCTCTGAAATAGAAGCAATCTGTTCCAACACTTCAATTCTCTGTGCGAAGTGAATGGAGTGTTGCTTCACTTTCTAAATGCTGTCCTTTCAGAGAAAATCACTTTCCTTTGAAAGTGCCTTAAGCTACTTACAAGCATTCACCAGAAACTCACATGCGTTTCTCTGAAAGAGAAGCAGTCTGTTCCAACACTTCAATTAACTGTGCGAAGTGAATGGAGTGTTGCTTCACTTTCTAAATGCTGTCCTTTCAGAGAAAATCACTTTCCTTTGAAAGTGCCTTAAGCTACTTACAAGCATTCAACAGAAACTCACATGCGTTTCTCTGAAAGAGAAGCAGTCTGTTCCAACACTTCAATTCACTGTGTGAAGTGAATGGAGTGTTGCCTCACTTTCTAAATGCTGTCATCTCAGAGAAAATCACTTTCCTTTGAAAGTGCCTTAAGCAACTTGCAAGCATTCACAAGAAACACTAATGTGTTTCTATGAAAGAGAAGCACTCTGTTCCAACACTTCAATTCACTGCACGAAGTGAATGGAGTGTTGCTTCACTTTCTAAATGCTGTTATTTCAGAGAAAATCACTTTCCTTTGAAAGTGCCTTAAGCTTCTTACAAGCATTCACCAGAAACTCACATGCGTTTCACTGAAAGGGAAGCAGTCGGTTCCAACACTTCAATTCACTGTGCGAAGTGAATGGAGTGTTGCTTCACTTTCTAAATGCTGTCCTTTCAGAGAAAATCACTTTCCTTTGAAAGTGCCTTAAGCTACTTACAAGCATTCAACAGAAACTCACGTGCATTTCTCTGAAAGAGAAGCAGTCTGTTCCAACACTTCAATTCATGTGTGAAGTGAATGGAGTGCTGCCTCACTTTCTAAATGCTGTCCTTTCAGAGAAAATCACTTTCCTTTGAAAGTGCCTTTAGCTACTTACAAGCATTCAACAGAAACTCACATGCGTTTCTCTGAAAGAGAAGCAGTCTGTTCCAACACTTCAATTCACTGTGCGAAGTGAATGGAGTGTTGCTTCACTTTGTAAATGCTGTCCTTTCAGAGAAAATCACGTTCCTTTGAAAGTGCCTTAAGCTACTTGCAAGCATTAGGAAGAAACTCACATGCGTTTCTCTGAAAGAGAAGCAGTCTGTTCCAACACTTCAATTCACTGTGCGAAGTGAATGGAGTGTTGCTTCACTTTCTAAATGCTGTCCTTTCTGAGAAAATCACTTTCCTTTGAAAGTGCCTTAAGCTACTTGCAAGCATTAGGAAGAAACCCACATGCGTTTCTCTGAAAGACAAGCAGTCTGTTCCAACACTTCAATTCACTGTGTGAAGTGAATGGAGTGTTGCCTCACTTTCTAAATGCTGTCATCTCAGAGAAAATCACTTTCCTTTGAAAGTGCCTTAAGCTACTTACAAGCATTCGGAAGAAACTCACATGCGTTTCTCTGAAAGTGAAGCACTCCGTTCCAACACTTAAATTAACTGTGCGAAGTGAATGGAGTGTTGCTTCACTTTCTAAGTGCTGTCCTTTCAGAGAAAATCACTTTACTTTGAAAGTGCCTTAAGCTACTTACAAGCATTCAACAGAAACTCACATGCATTTCTCTGAAAGAGAAGCAGTCTGGTCCAACACTTCAATTCACTGTGCGAAGTGAATGGAGTGTTGCTTCACTTTCTAAATGCTGTCCTTTCAGAGAAAATCACTTTCCTTTGAAAGTGCCTTAAGCTACTTACAAGCATTCAACAGAAACTCATATGCATTTCTCTGAAAGAGAAGCAGTCTGTTCCAACACTTCAATTCACTGTGCGAAGTGAATGGAGTCTTGCTTCACTTTCTAAATTATGTCCTTTCAGAGAAAATCACTTTCTTTTGAAAGTGCCTTAAGCAACTTGCAAGCATTCACAAGAAACACTAATGCGTTTCTATGAAAGAGAAGCACTCTGTTCTAACACTTCAATTCACTGCACGAAGTGAATGGAGTGTTGCTTCACTTTCTAAATGCTGTCCTTTCAGAGAAAATCACTTTCCTTTGAAGGTGCCTTAAGATACTTGCAAGCATTAGGAAGAAACTCACATGCGTTTCTCTGAAAGAGAAGCAGTCTGTTCCAACACTTCAATTCACTGTGTGAAGTGAATGGAGTGCTGCCTCACCTTCTAAATGCTGTCCTTTCAGAGAAAATCACTTTCCTTTGAAAGTGCCTTAAGCTACTTACAAGCATTCACCAGAAACTCACATGCATTTCTCTGAAAGAGAAGCAGTCTGTTCCAACACTTCAATTCACTGTTCGAAGTGAATGGAGTGTTGCTTCACTTTCTAAATGCTGTCCTTTCAGAGAAAATCACTTTCCTTTGAAAGTGCCTTAAGCTACTTACAAGCATTCACCACAAACTCACATGCGTTTCTCTGAAAGAGAAGCAGTCTGTTCCAACACTTCAATTCACTGTGCGAAGTGAATGGAGTGTTGCTTCACTTTCTAAATGCTGTCCTTTCAGAGAAAATCACTTTCCTTTGAAAGTGCCTTAAGCTACTTGCAAGCATTAGGAAGAAACTCACATGCGTTTCTCTGAAAGTGAAGCAGTCTGTTCCAACACTTAAATTCACTCTGCGAAGTGAATGGAGTGTTGCTTCACTTTCTAAATGCTGTCCTTTCAGAGAAAATCACTTTCCTTTGAAAGTGCCTTAAGCTACTTACAAGCATTCAACAGAAACTCACATGCATTTCTCTGAAAGAGAAGCAGTCTGTTCCAACACTTCAATTAACTGTGCGAAGTGAATGGAGTGTTGCTTCACTTTCTAAATTATGTCCTATCAGAGAAAATCACTTTCCTTTGAAAGTGCCTTAAGCAACTTGCAAGCATTCACAAGAAACACTAATGCGTTTCTATGAAAGAGAAGCACTCTGTTCCAACACTTCAATTCACTGTGCGAAGTGAATGGAGTGTTGCTTCACTTTGTAAATGCTGTCCTTTCAGAGAAAATCACTTTCCTTTGAAAGTGCCTTAAGCTACTTGCAAGCATTAGGAAGAAACTCACATGCGTTTCTCTGAAAGAGAAGCAGTCTGTTCCAATACTTCAATTCACTGTGCGAAGTGAATGGAGTGTTGCTTCACTTTCTAAATGCTGTCCTTTCTGAGAAAATCACTTTCCTTTGAAAGTGCCTTAAGTTACTTGCAAGCATTAGGAAGAAACTCACATGCGTTTCTCTGAAAGACAAGCAGTCTGTTCCAACACTTCAATTCACTGCCTGAAGTGAATGGAGTGTTGCCTCACTTTCTAAATGCTGTCATCTCAGAGAAAATCACTTTCCTTTGAAAGTGCCTTAAGCTACTTACAAGCATTCAACAGAAACTCACATGCATTTCTCTGAAAGAGAAGCAGTCTGTTCCAACACTTCAATTCACTGTGCGAAGTGAATGGAGTGTTGCTTCACTTTCTAAATTATGTCCTTTCAGAGAAAATCACTTTCCTTTGAAAGTGCCTTAAGCAACTTACAAGCATTCACAAGAAACACTAATGCGTTTCTATGAAAGAGAAGCACTCTGTTCCAACACTTCAATTCACTGCACGAAGTAAATGGAGTGTTGCTTCACTTTCTAAATGCTGTCCTTTCAGAGAAAATCACTTTCCTTTGAAAGTGCCTTAAGCTTCTTACAAGCATTCACCAGAAAATCACATGCGTTTCTCTGAAAGAGAAGCAGTCGGTTCCAACACTTCAATTCACTGTGCGAAGTGAATGGAGTGTTGCTTCATTTTCTAAATGCTGTCCTTTCAGAGAAAATCACTTTCCTTTGAAAGTGCCTTAAGCTACTTGCAAGCATTAGGAAGAAACTCACATGCGTTTCTCTGAAAGAGAAGCAGTCTGTTCCAACACTTCAATTCACTGTGCGAAGTGAATGGAGTGTTGCCTCACTTTCTAAATGCTGTCCTTTCAGAGAAAATCACTTTCCTTTGAAAGTGCCTTAAACTATTTTCAAGCATTCACAAAAAACTCACATGCGCTTCTCTGAAAGAGAAGCAGTCTGTTCCAACACTTCAATTCACTGTGCGAAGTGAATGGAGTGTTGCTTCACTTTCTAAATTATGTCCTTTCAGAGAAAATCACTTTCCTTTGAAAGTGCCTTAAGCAACTTGCAAGAATTCACCAGAAACTCACATGCGTTTCTCTGAAAGAGAAGCAGTCTGTTCCAACACTTCAATTCACTCTGCGAAGTGAATGGAGTGTTGCTTCACTTTCTAAATGCTGTCCTTTCAGAGAAAATCACTTTCCTTTGAAAGTGCCTTAAGCTACTTGCAAGCATTAGGAAGAAACTCACATGCGTTTCTCTGAAAGAGAAGCAGTCTGTTCCAACACTTCAATTCTGTGTGCGAAGTGAATGGAGTGTTGCTTCACTTTCTAAATGCTGTTCTTTCTGAGAAAATCACTTTCCTTTGAAAGTTCCTTAAGCTACTTGCAAGCATTAGGAAGAAACTCACATGCGTTTCTCTGAAAGACAAGCAGTCTGTTCCAACACTTCAATTCACTGCGTGAAGTGAATGGAGTGTTGCCTCACTTTCTAAATGCTGTCATCTCAGAGAAAATCACTTTCCTTTGAAAGTGCCTTAAGCTACTTACAAGCATTCAACAGAAACTCACATGCGTTTCTCTGAAAGTGAAGCAGTCCGTTCCAACACTTCAATTCACTGTGCGAAGTGAATGGAGTGTTGCTTCACTTTCTAAATTATGTCCTTTCAGAGAAAATCACTTTCCTTTGAAAGTGCCTTAAGCAACTTGCAAGAATTCACAACAAACTCACATGCGTTTCTCTGAAAGAGAAGCAGTCTGTTCCAACACTTCAATTCACTGTGCGAAGTGAATGGAGTGTTGCTTCACTTTCTAAATGCTGTCCTTTCAGAGAAAATCACTTTCCTTTGAAAGTGCCTTAAGCTACTTACAAGCATTCACCAGAAACTCACATGCGTTTCTCTGAAAGAGAAGCAGTCTGTTCCAATACTTCAATTCACTCTGCGAAGTGAATGGAGTGTTGCTTCACTTTATAAATGCTGTCCTTTCAGAGAAAATCACTTTTCTTTGAAAGTGCCTTAAGCTACTTACAAGCATTCACCAGAAACTCACATGCGTTTCTCTGAAAGAGAATCAGTCTGTTCCAATACTTCAATTCACTCTGCGAAGTGAATGGAGTGTTGCTTCACTTTCTAAATGCTGTCCTTTCAGAGAAAATCACTTTCCTTTGAAAGTGCCTTAAGCTACTTACAAGCATTCAACAGAAACTCACATGCATTTCTCTGAAAGAGAAGCAGTCTGTTCCAACACTTCAATTAACTGTGCGAAGTGAATGGAGTGTTGCTTCACTTTCTAAATTATGTCCTATCAGAGAAAATACTTTCCTTTGAAAGTGCCTTAAGCAACTTGCAAGCATTCACAAGAAACACTAATGCGTTTCTATGAAAGAGAAGCACTCTGTTCCAACACTTCAATTCACTGCACGAAGTGAATGGAGTGTTGCTTCACTTTCTAAATGCTGTCCTTTCAGAGAAAATCACTTTCCTTTGAAAGTGCCTTAAGCTTCTTACAAACATTCACCAGAAACTCACATGCATTTCTCTGAAAGAGAAGCAGTCTGTTCCAACACTTCAATTCACTGTGCGAAGTGAATGGAGTGTTACTTCACTTTCTAAATGCTGTCCTTTCAGAGAAAATCACTTTCCTTTGAAAGTGCCTTAAGCTACTTACAAGCATTCAACAGAAACTCACATGCATTTCTCTGAAAGAGAAGCAGTCTGTTCCAACACTTCAATTCACTGTGCGAAGTGAATGGAGTGTTGCTTCACTTTGTAAATGCTGTCCTTTCAGAGAAAATCCCTTTCCTTTGAAAGTGCCTTAAGCTACTTGCAAGCATTAGGAAGAAACTCACATGCGTTTCTCTGAAAGAGAAGCAGTCTGTTCCAATACTTCAATTCACTGTGCGAAGTGAATGGAGTGTTGCTTCACTTTCTAAATGCTGTCCTTTCTGAGAAAATCACTTTCCTTTGAAAGTGCCTTAAGCTACTTGCAAGCATTAGGAAGAAACTCACATGCGTTTCTCTGAAAGACAAGCAGTCTGTTCCAACACTTCAATTCACTGCCTGAAGTGAATGGAGTGTTGCCTCACTTTCTAAATGCTGTCATCTCAGAGAAAATCACTTTCCTTTGAAAGTGCCTTAAGCTTCTTACAAGCATTCACCAGAAAATCACATGCGTTTCTCTGAAAGAGAAGCAGTCGGTTCCAACACTTCAATTCACTGTGCGAAGTGAATGGAGCGTTGCTTCATTTTCTAAATGCTGTCCTTTCAGAGAAAATCACTTTCCTTTGAAAGTGCCTTAAGCTACTTGCAAGCATTAGGAAGAAACTCACATGCGTTTCTCTGAAAGAGAAGCAGTCTGTTCCAACACTTCAATTCACTGTGCGAAGTGAATGGAGTGTTGCCTCACTTTCTAAATGCTGTCCTTTCAGAGAAAATCACTTTCCTTTGAAAGTGCCTTAAACTACTTTCAAGCATTCACAAAAAACTCACATGCGCTTCTCTGAAAGAGAAGCAGTCTGTTCCAACACTTCAATTCACTGTGCGAAGTGAATGGAGTGTTGCTTCACTTTCTAAATTATGTCCTTTCAGAGAAAATCACTTTCCTTTGAAAGTGCATTAAGCAACTTGCAAGAATTCACAACAAACTCACATGCGTTTCTCTGAAAGAGAAGCAGTCTGTTCCAACACTTCAATTCACTGTGCGAAGTGAATGGAGTGTTGCTTCACTTTCTAAATGCTGTCCTTTCAGAGAAAATCACTTTCCTTTGAAAGTGCCTTAAGCTACTTACAAGCATTCAACAGAAACTCACATGCGTTTGTCTGAAAGAGAAGCAGTCTGTTCCAATACTTCAATTCACTCTGCGAAGTGAATGGAGTGTTGCTTCACTTTCTAAATGCTGTCCTTTCAGAGAAAATCACTTTCCTTTGAAAGTGCCTTAAGCTACTTGCAAGCATTAGGAAGAAACTCACATGCATTTCTCTGAAAGAGAAGCAGTCTGTTCCAACACTTCAATTCACTGCACGAAGTGAATGGAGTGTTGCTTCACTTTCTAAATGCTGTCCTTTCTGAGAAAATCACTTTCCTTTGAAAGTGCCTTAAGCTACTTGCAAGCATTAGGAAGAAACTCACATGCGTTTCTCTGAAAGACAAGCAGTCTGTTCCAACACTTCAATTCACTGCGTGAAGTGAATGGAGTGTTGCCTCACTTTCTAAATGCTGTCCTTTCAGAGAAAATCACTTTCCTTTGAAAGTGCCTTAAGCTACTTACAAGCATTCAACAGAAACTCACATGCGTTTCTCTGAAAGTGAAGCAGTCCGTTCCAACACTTCAATTCACTGTGCGAAGTGAATGGAGTGTTGCTTCACTTTCTAAGTGCTGTCCTTTCAGAGAAAATCACTTTCCTTTCAAAGTGCCTTAAGCTACTTACAAGCATTCAACAGAAACTCACATGCATTTCTCTGAAAGAGAAGCAGTCTGTTCCAACACTTCAATTCACTGTGCGAAGTGAATGGAGTGTTGCTTCACTTTCTAAATTATGTCCTTTCAGAGAAAATCACTTTCCTTTGAAAGTGCCTTAAGCAACTTACAAGCATTCACAAGAAACACTAATGCGTTTCTATGAAAGAGAAGCACTCTGTTCCAACACTTCAATTCACTGCACGAAGTAAATGGAGTGTTGCTTCACTTTCTAAATGCTGTCCTTTCAGAGAAAATCACTTTCCTTTGAAAGTGCCTTAAGCTTCTTACAAGCATTCACCAGAAAATCACATGCGTTTCTCTGAAAGAGAAGCAGTCGGTTCCAACACTTCAATTCACTGTGCGAAGTGAATGGAGTGTTGCCTCACTTTCTAAATGCTGTCCTTTCAGAGAAAATCACTTTCCTTTGAAAGTGCCTTAAACTACTTTCAAGCATTCACAAAAAACTCACATGCGCTTCTCTGAAAGAGAAGCAGTCTGTTCCAACACTTCAATTCACTGTGCGAAGTGAATGGAGTGTTGCTTCACTTTCTAAATTATGTCCTTTCAGAGAAAATCACTTTCCTTTGAAAGTGCCTTATGCAACTTGCAAGAATTCACCAGAAACTCACATGCGTTTCTCTGAAAGAGAAGCAGTCTGTTCCAACACTTCAATTCACTGTGCGAAGTGAATGGAGTGTTGCTTCACTTTCTAAATGCTGTCCTTTCAGAGAAAATCACTTTCCTTTGAAAGTGCTTTAAGCTACTTACAAGCATTCACCAGAAACTCACATGCGTTTCTCTGAAAGAGAAGCAGTCTGTTCCAATACTTCAATTCACTCTGCGAAGTGAATGGAGTGTTGCTTCACTTTCTAAATGCTGTCCTTTCAGAGAAAATCACTTTCCTTTGAAAGTGCCTTAAGCTACTTGCAAGCATTAGGAAGAAACTCACATGCGTTTCTCTGAAAGAGAAGCAGTCTGTTCCAACACTTCAATTCTCTGTGCGAAGTGAATGGAGTGTTGCTTCACTTTCTAAATGCTGTCCTTTCTGAGAAAATCACTTTCCTTTGAAAGTGCCTTAAGCTACTTGCAAGCATTAGGAAGAAACTCACATGCGTTTTTCTGAAAGACAAGCAGTCTGTTCCAACACTTCAATTCACTGCGTGAAGTGAATGGAGTGTTGCCTCACTTTCTAAATGCTGTCATCTCAGAGAAAATCACTTTCCTTTGAAAGTGCCTTAAGCTACTTACAAGCATTCAACAGAAACTCACATGCGTTTCTCTGAAAGTGAAGCAGTCCGTTCCAACACTTCAATTCACTGTGCGAAGTGAATGGAGTGTTGCTTCACTTTCTAAATTATGTCCTTTCAGAGAAAATCACTTTCCTTTGAAAGTGCCTTAAGCAACTTGCAAGAATTCACAACAAACTCACATGCGTTTCTCTGAAAGAGAAGCAGTCTGTTCCAACACTTCAATTCACTGTGCGAAGTGAATGGAGTGTTGCTTCACTTTCTAAATTATGTCCTTTCAGAGAAAATCACTTTCCTTTGAAAGTGCCTTAAGCAACTTGCAAGCAATCACAAGAAACACTAATGCGTTTCTCTGAAAGAGAAGCAGTCTGTTCCAACACTTCAATTCACTGCACGAAGTGAATGGAGTGTTGCCTCACTTTCTAAATGCTGTCATCTCAGAGAAAATCACTTTCCTTTGAAAGTGCCTTAAGCTACTTACAAGCATTCACCAGAAACTCACATGCGTTTCTCTGAAAGAGAAGCAGTCTGTTCCAATACTTCAATTCACTCTGCGAAGTGAATGGAGTGTTGCTTCACTTTCTAAATGCTGTCCTTTCAGAGAAAATCACTTTCCTTTGAAAGTGCCTTAAGCTACTTACAAGCATTCACCAGAAACTCACATGCGTTTCTCTGAAAGAGAATCAGTCTGTTCCAATACTTCAATTCACTCTGCGAAGTGAATGGAGTGTTGCTTCACTTTCTAAATGCTGTCCTTTCAGAGAAAATCACTTTCCTTTGAAAGTGCCTTAAGCTACTTACAAGCATTCAACAGAAACTCACATGCGTTTCTCTGAAAGAGAAGCAGTCTGTTCCAACACTTCAAATCACTGTGCGAAGTGAATGGAGTGTTGCTTCACTTTCTAAATGCTGTCCTTTCAGAGAAAATCACTTTCCTTTGAAAGTGCCTTAAGCTACTTGCAAGCATTAGGAAGAAACTCACATGCGTTTCTCTGAAAGAGAAGCAGTCTGTTCCAACACTTCAATTCACTGTGCGAAGTGAATGGAGTGTTGCTTCACTTTCTAAATGCTGTCCTTTCAGAGAAAATCACTTTCCTTTGAAAGTGCCTTAAGCTACTTGCAAGCATTAGGAAGAAACTCACATGCATTTCTCTGAAAGAGAAGCAGTCTGTTCCAACACTTCAGTTCACTGTGTGAAGTGAATGGAGTGTTGCCTCACTTTCTAAATGCTGTCCTTTCAGAGAAAATCACTTTCCTTTGAAAGTGTCTTAAGCTACTTACAAGCATTCAACAGAAACTCACATGCATTTCTCTGAAAGAGAAGCAGTCTGTTCCACCACTTCAATTCACTGTTCGAAGTGAAGGGAGTGTTGCTTCACTTTCTAAATGCTGTCCTTTCAGAGAAAATCACTTTCCTTTGAAAGTGCCTTAAGCTACTTACAAGCATTCACCAGAAACTCACATGCGTTTCTCTGAAAGAGAAGCAGTCTGTTCCAACACTTCAATTCACTGTGCGAAGTGAATGGAGTGTTGCTTCACTTTCTAAATGCTGTCCTTTCAGAGAAAATCACTTTCCTATGAAAGTGCCTTAAGCTTCTTACAAGCATTCACCAGAAACTCACATGCGTTTCTCTGAAAGAGAAGCAGTCGGTTCCAACACTTCCATTCACTGTGCGAAGTGAATGGAGTGTTGCTTCACGTTCTAAATGCTGTCCTTTCAGAGAAAATCACTTTCCTTTGAAAGTGCCTTAAGCTACTTGCAAGCATTAGGAAGAAACTCACATGCATTTCTTTGAAAGAGAAGCAGTCTGTTCCAACACTTCAATTCACCGTGCGAAGTGAATGGAGTGTTGCCTCACTTTCTAAATGCTGTCCTTTCAGAGAAAATCACTTTCCTTTGAAAGTGCCTTAAGCTACTTGCAAGCATTAGGAAGAAACTCACATGCGTTTCTCTGAAAGAGAAGCAGTCTGTTCCAACACTTCAATTCACTGTGTGAAGTGAATGGAGTGCTGCCTCACTTTCTAAATGCTGTCCTTTCAGAGAAAATCACTTTCCTTTGAAAGTGCCTTAAGCTACTTACAAGCATTCACCAGAAACTCACATGCATTTCTCTGAAAGAGAAGCAGTCTGTTCCAACACTTCAATTCACTGTTCGAAGTGAAGGGAGTGTTGCTTCACTTTCTAAATGCTGTCCTTTCAGAGAAAATCACTTTCCTTTGAAATTGCCTTAAGCTACTTACAAGCATTCACCAGAAACTCACATGCGTTTCTCTGAAAGAGAAGCAGTCTGTTCCAACACTTCAATTCACTGTGTGAAGTGAATGGAGTGTTGCCTCACTTTC
This sequence comes from Myodes glareolus, assembly GCF_982192425.1. Classification (NCBI taxonomy): domain Eukaryota; kingdom Metazoa; phylum Chordata; class Mammalia; order Rodentia; family Cricetidae; genus Myodes; species Myodes glareolus. Next base: position 111,305,209 of record NC_142032.1, on the reverse strand, counting down.
TAAATGCTGTCATCTCAGAGAAAATCACTTTCCTTTGAAAGGGCCTTAAGCTGCTTACATGCATTCAACAGAAACTCACATGCGTTTCTCTGAAAGTGAAGCAGTCTGTTCCAACACTTCAATTCACTCTGCGAAGTGAATGGAGTGTTGCTTCACTTTCTAAATGCTGTCCTTTCAGAGAAAATCACTTTCCTTTGAAAGTGCCTTAAGCTACTTACAAGCATTCAACAGAAACTCACATGCATTTCTCTGAAAGAGAAGCAGTCTGTTCCAACACTTCAATTCACTGTGCGAAGTGAATGGAGTGTTGCTTCCCTTTCTAAATTATGTCCTTTCAGAGAAAATCACTTTCCTTTGAAAGTGCCTTAAGCAACTTGCAAGCATTAACAAGAAACACTAATGCGTTTCTATGAAAGAGAAGCACTCTGTTCCAACACTTCAATTCACTGCACGAAGTGAATGGACAGTTGCTTCACTTTCTAAATGCTGTCCTTTCAGAGAAAATCACTTTCCTTTGAAAGTGCCTTAAGCTACTTACAAGCATTCAACAGAAACTCACATGCATTTCTCTGAAAGAGAAGCAGTCTGTTCCAACACTTCAATTAACTGTGCGAAGTGAATGGAGTGTTGCTTCACTTTCTAAATTATGTCCTATCAGAGAAAATCACTTTCCTTTGAAAGTGCCTTAAGCAACTTGCAAGCATTCACAAGAAACACTAATGCGTTTCTGTGAAAGAGAAGCACTCTGTTCCAACACTTCAATTCACTGTGCGAAGTGAATGGAGTGTTGCTTCACTTTGTAAATGCTGTCCTTTCAGAGAAAATCACTTTCCTTTGAAAGTGCCTTAAGCTACTTGCAAGCATTAGGAAGAAACTCACATGCGTTTCTCTGAAAGAGAAGCAGTCTGTTCCAATACTTCAATTCACTGTGCGAAGTGAATGGAGTGTTCCTTCACTTTCTAAATGCTGTCCTTTCTGAGAAAATCACTTTCCTTTGAAAGTGCCTTAAGTTACTTGCAAGCATTAGGAAGAAACTCACATGCGTTTCTCTGAAAGACAAGCAGTCTGTTCCAACACTTCAATTCACTGCCTGAAGTGAATGGAGTGTTGCCTCACTTTTTAAATGCTGTCATCTCAGAGAAAATCACTTTCCTTTGAAAGTGCCTTAAGCTACTTACAAGCATTCAACAGAAGCTCACATGCATTTCTCTGAAAGAGAAGCAGTCTGTTCCAACACTTCAATTCACTGTGCGAAGTGAATGGAGTGTTGCTTCACTTTCTAAATTATGTCCTTTCAGAGAAAATCACTTTCCTTTGAAAGTGCCTTAAGCAACTTACAAGCATTCACAAGAAACACTAATGCGTTTCTATGAAAGAGAAGCACTCTGTTCCAACACTTCAATTCACTGCACGAAGTAAATGGAGTGTTGCTTCACTTTCTAAATGCTGTCCTTTCAGAGAAAATCACTTTCCTTTGAAAGTGCCTTAAGCTTCTTACAAGCATTCACCAGAAAATCACATGCGTTTCTCTGAAAGAGAAGCAGTCGGTTCCAACACTTCAATTCACTGTGCGAAGTGAATGGAGTGTTGCTTCATTTTCTAAATGCTGTCCTTTCAGAGAAAATCACTTTCCTTTGAAAGTGCCTTAAGCTACTTGCAAGCATTAGGAAGAAACTCACATGCGTTTCTCTGAAAGAGAAGCAGTCTGTTCCAACACTTCAATTCACTGTGCGAAGTGAATGGAGTGTTGCCTCACTTTCTAAATGCTGTCCTTTCAGAGAAAATCACTTTCCTTTGAAAGTGCCTTAAACTACTTTCAAGCATTCACAAAAAACTCACATGCGCTTCTCTGAAAGAGAAGCAGTCTGTTCCAACACTTCAATTCACTGTGCGAAGTGAATGGAGTGTTGCTTCACTTTCTAAATTATGTCCTTTCAGAGAAAATCACTTTCCTTTGAAAGTGCCTTAAGCAACTTGCAAGAATTCACCAGAAACTCACATGCGTTTCTCTGAAAGAGAAGCAGTCTGTTCCAACACTTCAATTCACTGTGCGAAGTGAATGGAGTGTTGCTTCACTTTCTAAATGCTGTCCTTTCAGAGAAAATCACTTTCCTTTGAAAGTGCTTTAAGCTACTTACAAGCATTCACCAGAAACTCACATGCGTTTCTCTGAAAGAGAAGCAGTCTGTTCCAATACTTCAATTCACTCTGCGAAGTGAATGGAGTGTTGCTTCACTTTCTAAATGCTGTCCTTTCAGAGAAAATCACTTTCCTTTGAAAGTGCCTTAAGCTACTTGCAAGCATTAGGAAGAAACTCACATGCGTTTCTCTGAAAGAGAAGCAGTCTGTTCCAACACTTCAATTCTGTGTGCGAAGTGAATGGAGTGTTGCTTCACTTTCTAAATGCTGTTCTTTCTGAGAAAATCACTTTCCTTTGAAAGTGCCTTAAGCTACTTGCAAGCATTAGGAAGAAACTCACATGCGTTTCTCTGAAAGACAAGCAGTCTGTTCCAACACTTCAATTCACTGCGTGAAGTGAATGGAGTGTTGCCTCACTTTCTAAATGCTGTCATCTCAGAGAAAATCACTTTCCTTTGAAAGTGCCTTAAGCTACTTACAAGCATTCAACAGAAACTCACATGCGTTTCTCTGAAAGTGAAGCAGTCCGTTCCAACACTTCAATTCACTGTGCGAAGTGAATGGAGTGTTGCTTCACTTTCTAAATTATGTCCTTTCAGAGAAAATCACTTTCCTTTGAAAGTGCCTTAAGCAACTTGCAAGAATTCACAACAAACTCACATGCGTTTCTCTGAAAGAGAAGCAGTCTGTTCCAACACTTCAATTCACTGTGCGAAGTGAATGGAGTGTTGCTTCACTTTCTAAATGCTGTCCTTTCAGAGAAAATCAGTTTCCTTTGAAAGTGCCTTAAGCTACTTACAAGCATTCACCAGAAACTCACATGCGTTTCTCTGAAAGAGAAGCAGTCTGTTCCAATACTTCAATTCACTCTGCGAAGTGAATGGAGTGTTGCTTCACTTTCTAAATGCTGTCCTTTCAGAGAAAATCACTTTCCTTTGAAAGTGCCTTAAGCTACTTACAAGCATTCACCAGAAACTCACATGCGTTTCTCTGAAAGAGAATCAGTCTGTTCCAATACTTCAATTCACTCTGCGAAGTGAATGGAGTGTTGCTTCACTTTCTAAATGCTGTCCTTTCAGAGAAAATCACTTTCCTTTGAAAGTGCCTTAAGCTACTTACAAGCATTCAACAGAAACTCACATGCATTTCTCTGAAAGAGAAGCAGTCTGTTCCAACACTTCAATTAACTGTGCGAAGTGAATGGAGTGTTGCTTCACTTTCTAAATTATGTCCTATCAGAGAAAATACTTTCCTTTGAAAGTGCCTTAAGCAACTTGCAAGCATTCACAAGAAACACTAATGCGTTTCTATGAAAGAGAAGCACTCTGTTCCAACACTACAATTCACTGCACGAAGTGAATGGAGTGTTGCTTCACTTTCTAAATGCTGTCCTTTCAGAGAAAATCACTTTCCTTTGAAAGTGCCTTAAGCTTCTTACAAACATTCACCAGAAACTCACATGCATTTCTCTGAAAGAGAAGCAGTCTGTTCCAACACTTCAATTCACTGTGCGAAGTGAATGGAGTGTTACTTCACTTTCTAAATGCTGTCCTTTCAGAGAAAATCACTTTCCTTTGAAAGTGCCTTAAGCTACTTACAAGCATTCAACAGAAACTCACATGCATTTCTCTGAAAGAGAAGCAGTCTGTTCCAACACTTCAATTCACTGTGCGAAGTGAATGGAGTGTTGCTTCACTTTGTAAATGCTGTCCTTTCAGAGAAAATAACTTTCCTTTGAAAGTGCCTTAAGCTACTTGCAAGCATTAGGAAGAAACTCACATGCGTTTCTCTGAAAGAGAAGCAGTCTGTTCCAATACTTCAATTCACTGTGCGAAGTGAATGGAGTGTTGCTTCACTTTCTAAATGCTGTCCTTTCTGAGAAAATCACTTTCCTTTGAAAGTGCCTTAAGCTACTTGCAAGCATTAGGAAGAAACTCACATGCGTTTCTCTGAAAGACAAGCAGTCTGTTCCAACACTTCAATTCACTGCCTGAAGTGAATGGAGTGTTGCTTCACTTTCTAAATGCTGTCATCTCAGAGAAAATCACTTTCCTTTGAAAGTGCCTTAAGCTTCTTACAAGCATTCACCAGAAAATCACATGCGTTTCTCTGAAAGAGAAGCAGTCGGTTCCAACACTTCAATTCACTGTGCGAAGTGAATGGAGCGTTGCTTCATTTTCTAAATGCTGTCCTTTCAGAGAAAATCACTTTCCTTTGAAAGTGCCTTAAGCTACTTGCAAGCATTAGGAAGAAACTCACATGCGTTTCTCTGAAAGAGAAGCAGTCTGTTCCAACACTTCAATTCACTGTGCGAAGTGAATGGAGTGTTGCCTCACTTTCTAAATGCTGTCCTTTCAGAGAAAATCACTTTCCTTTGAAAGTGCCTTAAACTACTTTCAAGCATTCACAAAAAACTCACATGCGCTTCTCTGAAAGAGAAGCAGTCTGTTCCAACACTTCAATTCACTGTGCGAAGTGAATGGAGTGTTGCTTCACTTTCTAAATTATGTCCTTTCAGAGAAAATCACTTTCCTTTGAAAGTGCCTTAAGCAACTTGCAAGAATTCACAACAAACTCACATGCGTTTCTCTGAAAGAGAAGCAGTCTGTTCCAACACTTCAATTCACTGTGCGAAGTGAATGGAGTGTTGCTTCACTTTCTAAATGCTGTCCTTTCAGAGAAAATCACTTTCCTTTGAAAGTGCCTTAAGCTACTTACAAGCATTCACCAGAAACTCACATGCGTTTGTCTGAAAGAGAAGCAGTCTGTTCCAATACTTCAATTCACTCTGCGAAGTGAATGGAGTGTTGCTTCACTTTCTAAATGCTGTCCTTTCAGAGAAAATCACTTTCCTTTGAAAGTGCCTTAAGCTACTTGCAAGCATTAGGAAGAAACTCACATGCGTTTCTCTGAAAGAGAAGCAGTCTGTTCCAACACTTCAATTCACTGTGCGAAGTGAATGGAGTGTTGCTTCACTTTCTAAATGCTGTCCTTTCTGAGAAAATCACTTTCCTTTGAAAGTGCCTTAAGCTACTTGCAAGCATTAGGAAGAAACTCACATGCGTTTCTCTGAAAGACAAGCAGTCTGTTCCAACACTTCAATTCACTGCGTGAAGTGAATGGAGTGTTGCCTCACTTTCTAAATGCTGTCCTTTCAGAGAAAATCACTTTCCTTTGAAAGTGCCTTAAGCTACTTACAAGCATTCAACAGAAACTCACATGCGTTTCTCTGAAAGTGAAGCAGTCCGTTCCAACACTTCAATTCACTGTGCGAAGTGAATGGAGTGTTGCTTCACTTTCTAAGTGCTGTCCTTTCAGAGAAAATCACTTTCCTTTCAAAGTGCCTTAAGCTACTTACAAGCATTCAACAGAAACTCACATGCATTTCTCTGAAAGAAAAGCAGTCTGTTCCAACACTTCAATTCACTGTGCGAAGTGAATGGAGTGTTGCTTCACTTTCTAAATTATGTCCTTTCAGAGAAAATCACTTTCCTTTGAAAGTGCCTTAAGCAACTTACAAGCATTCACAAGAAACACTAATGCGTTTCTATGAAAGAGAAGCACTCTGTTCCAACACTTCAATTCACTGCACGAAGTAAATGGAGTGTTGCTTCACTTTCTAAATGCTGTCCTTTCAGAGAAAATCACTTTCCTTTGAAAGTGCCTTAAGCTTCTTACAAGCATTCACCAGAAAATCACATGCGTTTCTCTGAAAGAGAAGCAGTCGGTTCCAACACTTCAATTCACTGTGCGAAGTGAATGGAGTGTTGCCTCACTTTCTAAATGCTGTCCTTTCAGAGAAAATCACTTTCCTTTGAAAGTGCCTTAAGCTACTTACAAGCATTCAACAGAAACTCACATGCGTTTCTCTGAAAGAGAAGCAGTCTGTTCCAATACTTCAATTCACTGTGCGAATTGAATGGAGTGTTGCTTCACTTTCTAAATGCTGTCCTTTCAGAGAAAATCACTTTCCTTTGAAAGTGCCTTAAGCTACTTGCAAGCATTAGGAAGAAACTCACATGCGTTTCTCTGAAAGAGAAGCAGTCTGTTCCAACACTTCAATTCTCTGTGCGAAGTGAATGGAGTGTTGCTTCACTTTCTAAATGCTGTCCTTTCTGAGAAAATCACTTTCCTTTGAAAGTGCCTTAAGCTACTTGCAAGCATTAGGAAGAAACTCACATGCGTTTCTCTGAAAGACAAGCAGTCTGTTCCAACACTTCAATTCACTGCGTGAAGTGAATGGAGTGTTGCCTCACTTTCTAAATGCTGTCATCTCAGAGAAAATCACTTTCCTTTGAAAGTGCCTTAAGCTACTTACAAGCATTCAACAGAAACTCATATGCGTTTCTCTGAAAGTGAAGCAGTCCGTTCCAACACTTCAATTCACTGTGCGAAGTGAATGGAGTGTTGCTTCACTTTCTAAATTATGTCCTTTCAGAGAAAATCACTTTCCTTTGAAAGTGCCTTAAGCAACTTGCAAGAATTCACAACAAACTCACATGCGTTTCTCTGAAAGAGAAGCAGTCTGTTCCAACACTTCAATTCACTGTGTGAAGTGAATGGAGTGTTGCTTCACTTTCTAAATGCTGTCCTTTCAGAGAAAATCACTTTCCTTTGAAAGTGCCTTAAGCTACTTACAAGCATTCACCAGAAACTCACATGCGTTTCTCTGAAAGAGAAGCAGTCTGTTCCAATACTTCAATTCACCCTGCGAAGTGAATGGAGTGTTGCTTCACTTTCTAAATGCTGTCCTTTCAGAGAAAATCACTTTCCTTTGAAAGTGCCTTAAGCTACTTACAAGCATTCACCAGAAATTCACATGCGTTTCTCTGAAAGAGAATCAGTCTGTTCCAATACTTCAATTCACTCTGCGAAGTGAATGGAGTGTTGCTTCACTTTCTAAATGCTGTCCTTTCAGAGAAAATCACTTTCCTTTGAAAGTGCCTTAAGCTACTTACAAGCATTCAACAGAAACTCACATGCGTTTCTCTGAAAGAGAAGCAGTCTATTCCAATACTTCAATTCACTCTGCGAAGTGAATGGAGTGTTGCTTCACTTTCTAAATGCTGTCCTTTCAGAGAAAATCACTTTCCTTTGAAAGTGCCTTAAGCTACTCACAAGCATTCAACAGAAACTCACATGCATTTCTCTGAAAGAGAAGCAGTCTGTTCCAACACTTCAATTCACTGTGCGAAGTGAATGGAGTGTTGCTTCACTTTCTAAATTATGTCCTTTCAGAGAAAATCACTTTCCTTTGAAAGTGCCTTAAGCAACTTGCAAGCAATCACAAGAAACACTAATGCGTTTCTCTGAAAGAGAAGCAGTCTGTTCCAACACTTCAATTCACTGCACGAAGTGAATGGAGTGTTGCTTCACTTTCTAAATGCTGTCCTTTCAGAGAAAATCACTTTCCTATGAAAGTGCCTTAAGCTTCTTACAAGCATTCACCAGAAACTCACATGCGTTTCTCTGAAAGAGAAGCAGTCGGTTCCAACACTTCCATTCACTGTGCGAAGTGAATGGAGTGTTGCTTCACGTTCTAAATGCTGTCCTTTCAGAGAAAATCACTTTCCTTTGAAAGTGCCTTAAGCTACTTGCAAGCATTAGGAAGAAAGTCACATGCATTTCTTTGAAAGAGAAGCAGTCTGTTCCAACACTTCAATTCACCGTGCGAAGTGAATGGAGTGTTGCCTCACTTTCTAAATGCTGTCCTTTCAGAGAAAATCACTTTCCTTTGAAAGTGCCTTAAGCTACTTGCAAGCATTAGGAAGAAACTCACATGCGTTTCTCTGAAAGAGAAGCAGTCTGTTCCAACACTTCAATTCACTGTGTGAAGTGAATGGAGTGCTGCCTCACTTTCTAAATGCTGTCCTTTCAGAGAAAATCACTTTCCTTTGAAAGTGCCTTAAGCTACTTACAAGCATTCACCAGAAACTCACATGCATTTCTCTGAAAGAGAAGCAGTCTGTTCCAACACTTCAATTCACTGTTCGAAGTGAATGGAGTGTTGCTTCACTTTCTAAATGCTGTCCTTTCAGAGAAAATCACTTTCCTTTGAAATTGCCTTAAGCTACTTACAAGCATTCACCAGAAACTCACATGCGTTTCTCTGAAAGAGAAGCAGTCTGTTCCAACACTTCAATTCACTGTGTGAAGTGAATGGAGTGTTGCCTCACTTTCTAAATGCTGTCATCTCAGAGAAAATCACTTTCCTTTGAAAGGGCCTTAAGCTGCTTACATGCATTCAACAGAAACTCACATGCGTTTCTCTGAAAGTGAAGCAGTCTGTTCCAACACTTCAATTCACTCTGCGAAGTGAATGGAGTGTTGCTTCACTTTCTAAATGCTGTCCTTTCAGAGAAAATCACTTTCCTTTGAAAGTGCCTTAAGCTACTTACAAGCATTCAACAGAAACTCACATGCATTTCTCTGAAAGAGAAGCAGTCTGTTCCAACACTTCAATTCACTGTGCGAAGTGAATGGAGTGTTGCTTCCCTTTCTAAATTATGTCCTTTCAGAGAAAATCACTTTCCTTTGAAAGTGCCTTAAGCAACTTGCAAGCATTCACAAGAAACACTAATGCGTTTCTATGAAAGAGAAGCACTCTGTTCCAACACTTCAATTCACTGCACGAAGTGAATGGACAGTTGCTTCACTTTCTAAATGCTGTCCTTTCAGAGAAAATCACTTTCCTTTGAAAGTGTCTTAAGCTACTTGCAAGCATTAGGAAGAAACTCACATGCATTTCTCTGAAAGAGAAGCAGTCTGTTCCAACACTTCAATTCAGTGTGCGAAGTGAATGGAGTGTTGCTTCACTTTCTAAATGCTGTCCTTTCAGAGAAAATCACTTTCCTTTGAAAGTGCCTTAAGCTACTTGCAAGCATTAGGAAGAAACTCACATGCGTTTCTCTGAAAGAGAAGCAGTCTGTTCCAACATTTCAATTCACTGTGCGAAGTGAATGGAGTGTTGCCTCACTTTCTAAATGCTGTCCTTTCAGAGAAAATCACTTTCCTTTGAAAGTGCCTTAAGCTACTTGCAAGCATTAGGAAGAAACTCACATGCGTTTCTCTGAAAGAGAAGCAGTCTGTTCCAACACTTCAATTCACTGTGTGAAGTGAATGGAGTGTTGCCTCACTTTCTAAATGCTGTACTTTCAGAGAAAATCACTTTCCTTTGAAAGTGCCTTAAGCTACTTACAAGCATTCAACAGAAACTCACATGCATTACTCTGAAAGAGAAGCAGTCTGTTCCAACACTTCAATTCACTGTTCGAAGTGAATGGAGTGTTGCCTCACTTTCTAAATGCTGTACTTTCAGAGAAAATCACTTTCCTTTGAAAGTGCCTTAAGCTACTTACAAGCATTCAACAGAAACTCACATGCATTACTCTGAAAGAGAAGCAGACTGTTCCAACACTTCAATTCACTGTGTGAAGTGAATGGAGTGCTGCCTCACTTTCTAAATGCTGTCCTTTCAGAGAAAATCACTTTCCTTTGAAAGTGCCTTAAGCTACTTACAAGCATTCACCAGAAACTCACATGCATTTCTCTGAAAGAGAAGCAGTCTGTTCCAACACTTCAATTCACTGTTTGAAGTGAATGGAGTTTTGCTTCACTTTGTAAATGCTGTCCTTTCAGAGAAAATCACTTTCCTTCTAAGTGCCTTAAGCTACTTACAAGCATTCACCAGAAACTCACATGCGTTTCTCTGAAAGAGAAGCAGTCTGTTCCAACACTTAAATTCACTGTGCGAAGTGAATGGAGTGTTGCTTCACTTTGTAAATGCTGTCCTTTCAGAGAAAATCACTTTCCTTTGAAAGTGCCTTAAGCTACTTACAAGCATTCACCAGAAACTCACATGCGTTTCTCTGAAAGAGAAGCAGTCTGTTCCAATACTTCAATTCACTCTGCGAAGTGAATGGAGTGTTGCTTCACTTTCTAAATGCTGTCCTTTCAGAGAAAATCACTTTCCTTTGAAAGTGCCTTAAGCTACTTACAAGCATTCAACAGAAACTCACATGCGTTTCTCTGAAAGAGAAGCAGTCTATTCCAATACTTCAATTCACTGTGCGAAGTGAATGGAGTGTTGCTTCACTTTCTAAATGCTGTCCTTTCAGAGAAAATCACTTTCCTTTGAAAGTGCCTTAAGCTACTTACAAGCATTCAACAGAAACTCACATGCATTTCTCTGAAAGAGAAGCAGTCTGTTCCAACACTTCAATTCACTGTGCGAAGTGAATGGAGTGTTGCTTCACTTTCTAAATTATGTCCTTTCAGAGAAAATCACTTTCCTTTGAAAGTGCCTTAAGCAACTTGCAAGCATTCACAAGAAACACTAATGCGTTTCTATGAAAGAGAAGCACTCTGTTCCAACACTTCAATTCACTGCACGAAGGGAATGGAGTGTTGCTTCACTTTCTAAATGCTGTCCTTTCAGAGAAAATCACTTTCCTTTGAAAGTGCCTTAAGCTTCTTACAAGCATTCACCAGAAACTCACATGCGTTTCTCTGAAATAGAAGCAGTCGGTTCCAACACTTCCATTCAGTGTGCGAAGTGAATGGAGTGTTGCTTCACGTTCTAAATGCTGTCCTTTCAGAGAAAAACACTTTCCTTTGAAAGTGCCTTAAGCTACTTGCAAGCATTAGGAAGAAACTCACATGCATTTCTCTGAAAGAGAAGCAGTCTGTTCCAACACTTCAATTCACTGTGTGAAGTGAATGGAGTGTTGCCTCACTTTCTAAATGCTGTCCTTTCAGAGAAAATCACTTTCCTTTGAAAGTGCCTTAAGCTACTTGCAAGCATTAGGAAGAAACTCACATGCGATTCTCTGAAAGAGAAGCAGTCTGTTCCAACACTTCAATTCACTGTGTGAAGTGAATGGAGTGCTGCCTCACTTTCTAAATGCTGTCCTTTCAGAGAAAATCACTTTCCTTTGAAAGTGCCTTAAGCTACTTACAAGCATTCACCAGAAACTCACATGCATTTCTCTGAAAGAGAAGCAGTCTGTTCCAAAACTTCAATTCACTGTTCAAAGTGAATGGAGTGTTGCTTCACTTTCTAAATGCTGTCCTTTCAGAGAAAATCACTTTCCTTTGAAATTGCCTTAAGCTACTTACAAGCATTCACCAGAAACTCACATGCGTTTCTCTGAAAGAGAAGCAGTCTGTTCCAACACTTCAATTCACTGTGCGAAGTGAATGGAGTGTTGCTTCACTTTGTAAATGCTGTCCTTTCAGAGAAAATCACTTTCCTTTGAAAGTGCCTTAAGCTACTTGCAAGCATTAGGAAGAAACTCACATGCGTTTCTCTGAAAGAGAAGCAGTCTGTTCCAACACTTCAATTCACTGTGCGAAGTGAATGGAGTGTTGCTTCACTTTCTAAATGCTGTCCTTTCAGAGAAAATCACTTTCCTTTGAAAGTGCCTTAAGCTACTTGCAAGAATTAGGAAGAAACACACATGCGTTTCTCTGAAAGAGAAGCAGTCTGTTCCAACACTTCAATTCACTGTGTGAAGTGAATGGAGTGTTGCCTCACTTTCTAAATGCTGTCATCTCAGAGAAAATCACTTTCCTTTGAAAGTGCCTTAAGCTACTTACAAGCATTCAACAGAAACTCACATGCGTTTCTCTGAAAGTGAAGCAGTCTGTTCCAACACTTCAATTCACTCTGCGAAGTGAATGGAGTGTTGCTTCACTTTCTAAATGCTGTCCTTTCAGAGAAAATCACTTTCCTTTGAAAGTGCCTTAAGCTACTTACAAGCATTCAACAGAAACTCACATGCATTTCTCTGAAAGAGAAGCAGTCTGTTCCAACACTTCAATTCACTGTGCGAAGTGAATGGAGTGTTGCTTCCCTTTCTAAATTATGTCCTTTCAGAGAAAATCACTTTCCTTTGAAAGTGCCTTAAGCAACTTGCAAGCATTCACAAGAAACACTAATGCGTTTCTATGAAAGAGAAGCACTCTGTTCCAACACTTCAATTCACTGCACGAAGTGAATGGAGTGTTGTTTCACTTTCTAAATGCTGTCCTTTCAGAGAAAATCACTTTCCTTTGAAAGTGCCTTCAGCTACTTGCAAGCATTAGGAAGAAACTCACATGCATTTCTCTGAAAGAGAAGCAGTCTGTTCCAACACTTCAATTCAGTGTGCGAAGTGAAGGGAGTGTTGCCTCACTTTCTAAATGCTGTCCTTTCAGAGAAAATCACTTTCGAAAGTGCCTTAAACTAGTTTCAAGCATTCACCAGAAACTCACATGCGTTTCTCTGAAAGAGAAGCAGTCTGTTCCAACACTTCAATTCACTGTGCGAAGTGAATGGAGTGTTGCTTCACTTTCTAAATGCTGTCCTTTCAGAGAAAATCACTTTCCTTTGATAGTGCCTTAAGCTCCTTGCAAGCATTAGGAAGAAACTCACATGCGTTTCTCTTAAAGAGAAGCAGTCTGTTCCAACACTTCAATTCACTGTGTGAAGTGAATAGAGTGTTGCCTCACTTTCTAAATGCTGTGCTTTCAGAGAAAATCACTTTCCTTTGAAAGTGCCTTAAGCTACTTGCAAGCATTAGGAAGAAACTCACATGCGTTTCTCTGAAAGAGAAGCAGTCTGTTCCAACACTTCAATTCACTGTGTGAAGTGAATGGAGTGTTGCCTAACTTTCTAAATGCTGTACTTTCAGAGAAAATCACTTTCCTTTGAAAGTGCCTTAAGCTACTTACAAGCATTCAACAGAAACTCACATGCATTACTCTGAAAGAGAAGCAGTCTGTTCCAACACTTCAATTCACTGTGTGAAGTGAATGGAGTGTTGCCTCACTTTCTAAATGCTGTACTTTAAGAGAAAATCACTTTCCTTTGAAAGTGCCTTAAGCTACTTACAAGCATTCACCAGAAACTCACATGCATTTCTCTGAAAGAGAAGCAGTCTGTTCCAACACTTCAATTCACTGTACGAAGTGAATGGAGTGTTGCTTCACTTTCTAAATGCTGTCCTTTCTGAGAAAATCACTTTCCTTTGAAAGTGCCTTAAGCTACTTGCAAGCATTAGGAAGAAACACACATGCGTTTCTCTGAAAGAGAAGCAGTCTGTTCCAACACTTCAATTCACTGTGTGAAGTGAATGGAGTGTTGCCTCACTTTCTAAATGCTGTCATCTCAGAGAAAATCACTTTCCTTTGAAAGTGCCTTAAGCTACTTACAAGCATTCAACAGAAACTCACATGCGTTTCTCTAAAAGTGAAGCAGTCTGTTCCAACACTTCAATTCACTCTGCGAAGTGAATGGAGTGTTGCTTCACTTTCTAAATGCTGTCCTTTCGGAGAAAATCACTTTCCTTTGAAAGTGCCTTAAGCTACTACAAGCATTCAACAGAAACTCACATGCATTTCTCTGAAAGAGAAGCAGTCTGTTCCAACACTTCAATTCACTGTGCGAAGTGAATGGAGTGTTGCTTCCCTTTCTAAATTATGTCCTTTCAGAGAAAATCACTTTCCTTTGAAAGTGCCTTAAGCAACTTGCAAGCATTCACAAGAAACACTAATGCGTTTCTATGAAAGAGAAGCACTCTGTTCCAACACTTCAATTCACTGCACGAAGTGAATGGAGTGTTGCTTCACTTTCTAAATGCTGTCCTTTCAGAGAAAATCACTTTCCTTTGAAAGTGCCTTAAGCTACTTGCAAGCATTAGGAAGAAACTCACATGCATTTCTCTGAAAGAGATGCAGTCTGTTCCAACACTTCAATTCACTGTGCGAAGTGAATGGAGTGTTGCCTCACTTTCTAAATGCTGTCCTTTCAGAGAAAATCACTTTCCTTTGAAAGTGCCTTAAACTACTTTCAAGCATTCACAAAAAACTCACATGCGCTTCTCTGAAAGAGAAGCAGTCTGTTCCAACACTTCAATTCACTGTGTGAAGTGAATGGAGTGTTGCTTCACTTTCTAAATGCTGTCCTTTCAGAGAAAATCACTTTCCTTTGATAGTGCCTTAAGCTACTTGCAAGCATTAGGAAGAAACTCACATGCGTTTTTCTGAAAGAGAAGCAGTCTGTTCCAACACTTCAATTCACTGTGTGAAGTGAATAGAGTGTTGCCTCACTTTCTAAATGCTGTGCTTTCAGAGAAAATCACTTTCCTTTGAAAGTGCCTTAAGCTACTTACAAGCATTTAACAGAAACTCACATGCGTTTCTCTGAAAGAGAAGCAGTCTGTTCCAACACTTCAATTCAATGTGCGAAGTGAATGGAGTGTTGCTTCACTTTCTAAATGCTGTCCTTTCAGAGAAAATCACTTTCCTTTGAAAGTGCCTTAAGCTACTTGCAAGCATTAGGAAGAAACTCACATGCGTTTCTCTGAAAGAGAAGCAGTCTGTTCCAACACTTCAATTCACTGTGCGAAGTGAATGGAGTGTTGCCTCACTTTCTAAATGCTGTCCTTTCAGAGAAAATCACTTTCCTTTGAAAGTGCCTTAAGCTACTTGCAAGCATTAGGAAGAAACTCACATGCGTTTCTCTGAAAGAGAAGCAGTCTGTTCCAACACTTCAATTCACTGTGTGAAGTGAATGGAGTGTTGCCTCACTTTCTAAATGCTGTACTTTCAGAGAAAATCACTTTCCTTTGAAAGTGCCTTAAGCTACTTACAAGCATTCAACAGAAACTCATATGCATTACTCTGAAAGAGAAGCAGTCTGTTCCAACACTTCAATTCAATGTGCGAAGTGAAGGGAGTGTTGCTTCACTTTCTAAATTCTGTCCTTTCAGAGAAAGTCACTTTCCTTTGAAAGTGCCTTAAGCTACTTGCAAGCATTAGGAAGAAACTCACATGCGTTTCTCTGAAAGAGAAGCAGTCTGTTCCAACACTTCAATTCACTGTGTGAAGTGAATGGAGTGTTGCCTCACTTTCTAAATGCTGTACTTTCAGAGAAAATCACTTTTCTTTGAAAGTGCCTTAAGCTACTTACAAGCATTCAACAGAAACTCACATGCATTACTCTGAAAGAGAAGCAGACTGTTCCAACACTTCAATTCACTGTGTGAAGTGAATGGAGTGCTGCCTCACTTTCTAAATGCTGTCCTTTAAGAGAAAATCACTTTCCTTTGAAAGTGCCTTAAGCTACTTACAAGCATTCACCAGAAACTCACATGCATTTCTCTGAAAGAGAAGCAGTCTGTTCCAACACTTCAATTCACTGTTCGAAGTGAATGGAGTGTTGCTTCACTTTGTAAATGCTGTCCTTTCAGAGAAAATCACTTTCCTTTGAAAGTGCCTTAAGCTACTTACAAGCATTCACCAGAAACTCACATGCGTTTCTCTGAAAGAGAAGCAGTCTGTTCGAACACTTCAATTCAATGTGCGAAGTGAATGGAGTGTTGCTTCACTTTGTAAATGCTGTCCTTTCAGAGAAAATCACTTTCATTTGAAAGTGCCTTAAGCTACTTACAAGCATTCACCAGAAACTCACATGCGTTTCTCTGAAAGAGAAGCAGTCTGTTCCAACACTTCAATTCACTGTGTGAAGTGAATGGAGTGTTGCTTCACTTTCTAAATGCTGTCCTTTCAGAGAAAATCACTTTCCTTTGAAAGTGCCTTAAGCTACTTGCAAGCATTAGGAAGAAACTCACATGCGTTTCTCTGAAAGAGAAGCAGTCTGTTCCAACACTTCAATTCACTGTGAGAAGTGAATGGAGTGTTGCCTCACTTTCTAAATGCTGTCATCTTAGAGAAAATCACTTTCCTTTGAAAGTGCCTTAAGCTACTTACAAGCATTCAACAGAAACTCACATGCGTTTCTCTGAAAATGAAGCAGTCTGTTCCAACACTTCAATTCACTGTGCGAAGTGAATGGAGTGTTGCTTCACTTTCTAAATGCTGTCCTTTCAGAGAAAATCACTTTCCATTGAAAGTGCCTTAAGCTACTTACAAGCATTCAACAGAAACTCACATGCATTTCTCGGAAAGAGAAGCAGTCTGTTCCAACACTTCAATTCACTGTGCGAAGTGAATGGAGTGTTGCTTCACTTTCTAAATTATGTCCTTTCAGAGAAAATCACTTTCCTTTGAAAGTGCCTTAAGCTATTTGCAAGCATTAGAAAGAAACTCACATGCGTTTCTCTGAAAGAGAAGCAGTCCGTTCCAACACTTCAATTCACTGTGCGAAGTGAATGGAGTGTTGCTTCCCTTTCTAAATTATGTCTTTCAGAGAAAATCACTTTCCTTTGAAAGTGCCTTAAGCAACTTGCAAGCATTCACAAGAAACACTAATGCGTTTCTATGAAAGAGAAGCACTCTGTTCCAACACTTCAATTCACTGCACGAAGTGAATGGAGTGTTGCTTCACTTTCTAAATGCTGTCCTTTCAGAGAAAATCACTTTCCTTTGAAAGTGCCTTAAGCTACTTGCAAGCATTAGGAAGAAACTCACATGCATTTCTCTGAAAGAGATGCAGTCTGTTCCAACACTTCAATTCACTGTGCGAAGTGAATGGAGTGTTGCCTCACTTTCTAAATGCTGTCTTTTCAGAGAAAATCACTTTCCTTTGAAAGTGCCTTAAACTACTTTCAAGCATTCACAAAAAACTCACATGCGCTTCTCTGAAAGAGAAGCAGTCTGTTCCAACACTTCAATTCACTGTGCGAAGTGAATGGAGTGTTGCTTCACTTTCTAAATGCTGTCCTTTCAGAGAAAATCACTTTCCTTTGATAGTGCCTTAAGCTCCTTGCAAGCATTAGGAAGAAACTCACATGCGTTTCTCTGAAAGAGAAGCAGTCTGTTCCAACACTTCAATTCACTGTGTGAAGTGAATAGAGTGTTGCCTCACTTTCTAAATGCTGTCCTTTCAGAGAAAATCACTTTCCTTTGAAAGTGCCTTAAGCTACTTACAAGCATTTAACAGAAACTCACATGCGTTTCTCTGAAAGAGAAGCAGTCTGTTCCAATACTTCAATTCACTCTGGGAAGTGAATGGAGTGTTGCTTCACTTTCTAAATGCTGTCCTTTCAGAGAAAATCACTTTCCTTTGAAAGTGCCTTAAGCTACTTACAAGCATTCAACAGAAACTCACATGCGTTTCTCTGAAAGAGAAGCAGGCTGTTCCAACACTTCAATTCAATGTGCGAAGTTAATGGAGTGTTGCTTCACTTTCTAAATGCTGTCCTTTCAGAGAAAATCACTTTCCTTTGAAAGTGCCTTAAGCTACTTGCAAGCATTAGGAAGAAACTCACATGCGTTTCTCTGAAAGAGAAGCAGTCTGTTCCAACACTTCAATTCACTGTGCGAAGTGAATGGAGTGTTGCCTCACTTTCTAAATGCTGTCCTTTCAGAGAAAACCACTTTCCTTTGAAAGTGCCTAAAGCTACTTGCAAGCATTAGGAAGAAACTCACATGTGTTTCTCTGAAAGAGAAGCAGTCTGTTCCAACATTTCAATTCACTGTGTGAAGTGAATGGAGTGTTGCCTCACTTTCTAAATGCTGTACTTTCAGAGAAAATCACTTTCCTTTGAAAGTGCCTTAAGCTACTTACAAGCATTCAACAGAAACTCACATGCATTACTCTGAAAGAGAAGCAGTCTGTTCCAACACTTCAATTCATTGTTCGAAGTGAAGGGAGTGTTGCTTCACTTTCTAAATGCTGTCCTTTCAGAGAAAGTCACTTTCCTTTGAAAGTGCCTTAAGCTACTTGCAAGCATTAGGAAGAAACTCACATGCGTTTCTCTGAAAGAGAAGCAGTCTGTTCCAACACTTCAATTCACTGTGTGAAGTGAATGGAGTGTTGCCTCACTTTCTAAATGCTGTCCTTTCAGAGAAAATAACTTTCCTTTGAAAGTGCCTTAAGCTACTTGCAAGCATTAGGAAGAAACTCACATGCGTTTCTCTGAAAGTGAAGCAGTCTGTTCCAACACTTCAATTCACTCTGCGAAGTGATTGGAGTGTTGCTTCACTTTCTAAATGCTGTCCTTTAAGAGAAAAATCACTTTCCTTTGAAAGTGCCTTAAGCTACTATAAGCATTCAACAGAAACTCACATGCATTTCTCTGATAGAGAAGCAGTCTGTTCCAACACTTCAATTCACTGTGCGAAGTGAATGGAGTGTTGCTTCCCTTTCTAAATTATGTCCTTTCAGAGAAAATCACTTTCCTTTGAAAGTGCCTTAAGCAACTTGCAAGCATTCACAAGAAACACTAATGCGTTTCTATGAAAGAGAAGCACTCTGTTCCAACACTTCAATTCACTGCACGAAGTGAATGGAGTGTTGCTTCACTTTCTAAATGCTGTCCTTTCAGAGAAAATCACTTTCCTTTGAAAGTGCCTTAAGCTACTTGCAAGCATTAGGAAGAAACTCACATGCATTTCTCTGAAAGAGATGTAGTCTGTTCCAACACTTCAATTCACTGTGCGAAGTGAATGGAGTGTTGCCTCACTTTCTAAATGCTGTCTTTTCAGAGAAAATCACTTTCCTTTGAAAGTGCCTTAAACTACTTTCAAGCATTCACAAAAAACTCACATGCGCTCCTCTGAAAGAGAAGCAGTCTGTTCCAACACTTCAATTCACTGTGCGAAGTGAATGGAGTGTTGCTTCACTTTCTAAATGCTGTCCTTTCAGAGAAAATCACTTTCCTTTGATAGTGCCTTAAGCTCCTTGCAAGCATTAGGAAGAAACTCACATGCGTTTCTCTGAAAGAGAAGCAGTCTGTTCCAACACTTCAATTCACTGTGTGAAGTGAATAGAGTGTTGCCTCACTTTCTAAATGCTGTCCTTTCAGAGAAAATCACTTTCCTTTGAAAGTGCCTTAAGCTACTTACAAGCATTTAACAGAAACTCACATGCGTTTTTCTGA
This sequence comes from Myodes glareolus, assembly GCF_982192425.1. Classification (NCBI taxonomy): domain Eukaryota; kingdom Metazoa; phylum Chordata; class Mammalia; order Rodentia; family Cricetidae; genus Myodes; species Myodes glareolus. Next base: position 111,286,244 of record NC_142032.1, on the reverse strand, counting down.
AAGAGAAGCAGTCTGTTCCAATACTTCAATTCACTCTGGGAAGTGAATGGAGTGTTGCTTCACTTTCTAAATGCTGTCCTTTCAGAGAAAATCACTTTCCTTTGAAAGTGCCTTAAGCTACTTACAAGCATTCAACAGAAACTCACATGTGTTTCTCTGAAAGAGAAGAAGTCTGTTCCAATACTTCAATTCAATGTGCGAAGTGAATGGAGTGTTGCTTCACTTTCTAAATGCTGTCCTTTCAGAGAAAATCACTTTCCTTTGAAAGTGCCTTAAGCTACTTGCAAGCATTAGGAAGAAACTCACATGCGTTTCTCTGAAAGAGAAGCAGTCTGTTCCAACACTTCAATTCACTGTGCGAAGTGAATGGAGTGTTGCCTCACTTTCTAAATGCTGTCCTTTCAGAGAAAATCACTTTCCTTTGAAAGTGCCTAAAGCTACTTGCAAGCATTAGGAAGAAACTCACATGTGTTTCTCTGAAAGAGAAGCAGTCTGTTCCAACACTTCAATTCACTGTGTGAAGTGAATGGAGTGTTGCCTCACTTTCTAAATGCTGTACTTTCAGAGAAAATCACTTTCCTTTGAAAGTGCCTTAAGCTACTTACAAGCATTCAACAGAAACTCACATGCATTACTCTGAAAGAGAAGCAGTCTGTTCCAACACTTCAATTCACTGTTCGAAGTGAAGGGAGTGTTGCTTCACTTTCTAAATGCTGTCCTTTCAGAGAAAGTCACTTTCCTTTGAAAGTGCCTTAAGCTACTTGCAAGCATTAGGAAGAAACTCACATGCGTTTCTCTGAAAGAGAAGCAGTCTGTTCCAACACTTCAATTCACTGTGCGAAGTGAATGGAGTGTTTCCTCACTTTCTAAATGCAGTCCTTTCAGAGAAAATCGCTTTCCTTTGAAAGTGCCTTAAGCTACTTGCAAGCATTAGGAAGAAACTCACATGCGTTTCTCTGAAAGAGAAGCAGTCTGTTCCAACATTTCAATTCACTGTGTGAAGTGAATGGAGTGTTGCCTCACTTTCTAAATGCTATACTTTCAGAGAAAATCACTTTCCTTTGAAAGTGCCTTAAGCTACTTACAAGCATTCAACAGAAACTCACATGCATTACTCTGAAAGAGAAGCAGTCTGTTCCAACACTTCAATTCACTGTGTGAAGTGAATGGAGTGCTGCCTCACTTTCTAAATGCTGTCCTTTAAGAGAAAATCACTTTCCTTTGAAAGTGCCTTAAGCTACTTACGAGCATTCACCAGAAACTCACATGCATTTCTCTGAAAGAGAAGCAGTCTGTTCCAACACTTCAATTCACTGTGCGAAGTGAATGGAGTGTTGCTTCACTTTCTAAATGCTGTCCTTTCTGAGAAAATCACTTTCCTTTGAAAGTGCCTTAAGCTACTTGCAAGCATTAGGAAGAAACACACATGCGTTTCTCTGAAAGAGAAGCAGTCTGTTCCAACACTTCAATTCACTGTGTGAAGTGAATGGAGTGTTGCCTCACTTTCTAAATGCTGTCATCTCAGAGAAAATCACTTTCCTTTGAAAGTGCCTTAAGCTACTTACAAGCATTCAACAGAAACTCACATGCGTTTCTCTGAAAGTGAAGCAGTCTGTTCCAACACTTCAATTCACTCTGCGAAGTGAATGGAGTGTTGCTTCACTTTCTAAATGCTGTCCTTTCAGAGAAAATCACTTTCCTTTGAAAGTGCCTTAAGCTACTACAAGCATTCAACAGAAACTCACATGCATTTCTCTGAAAGAGAAGCAGTCTGTTCCAACACTTCAATTCACTGTGCGAAGTGAATGGAGTGTTGCTTCCCTTTCTAAATTATGTTCTTTCAGAGAAAATCACTTTCCATTGAAAGTGCCTTAAGCAACTTGCAAGCATTCACAAGAAACACTAATGCGTTTCTATGAAAGAGAAGCACTCTGTTCCAACACTTCAATTCACTGCACGAAGTGAATGGAGTGTTGCTTCACTTTCTAAATGCTGTCTTTTCAGAGAAAATCACTTTCCTTTGAAAGTGCCTTAAACTACTTTCAAGCATTCACAAAAAACTCACATGCGCTTCTCTGAAAGAGAAGCAGTCTGTTCCAACACTTCAATTCACTGTGCGAAGTGAATGGAGTGTTGCTTCACTTTCTAAATGCTGTCCTTTCAGAGAAAATCACTTTCCTTTGATAGTGCCTTAAGCTCCTTGCAAGCATTAGGAAGAAACTCACATGCGTTTCTCTGAAAGAGAAGCAGTCTGTTCCAACACTTCAATTCACTGTGTGAAGTGAATAGAGTGTTGCCTCACTTTCTAAATGCTGTCCTTTCAGAGAAAATCACTTTCCTTTGAAAGTGCCTTAAGCTACTTACAAGCATTTAACAGAAACTCACATGCGTTTCTCTGAAAGAGAAGCAGTCTGTTCCAATACTTCAATTCACTCTGGGAAGTGAATGGAGTGTTGCTTCACTTTCTAAATGCTGTCCTTTCAGAGAAAATCACTTTCCTTTGAAAGTGCCTTAAGCTACTTACAAGCATTCAACAGAAACTCACATGCGTTTCTCTGAAAGAGAAGCAGGCTGTTCCAACACTTCAATTCAATGTGCGAAGTTAATGGAGTGTTGCTTCACTTTCTAAATGCTGTCCTTTCAGAGAAAATCACTTTCCTTTGAAAGTGCCTTAAGCTACTTGCAAGCATTAGGAAGAAACTCACATGCGTTTCTCTGAAAGAGAAGCAGTCTGTTCCAACACTTCAATTCACTGTGCGAAGTGAATGGAGTGTTGCCTCACTTTCTAAATGCTGTCCTTTCAGAGAAAACCACTTTCCTTTGAAAGTGCCTAAAGCTACTTGCAAGCATTAGGAAGAAACTCACATGTGTTTCTCTGAAAGAGAAGCAGTCTGTTCCAACATTTCAATTCACTGTGTGAAGTGAATGGAGTGTTGCCTCACTTTCTAAATGCTGTACTTTCAGAGAAAATCACTTTCCTTTGAAAGTGCCTTAAGCTACTTACAAGCATTCAACAGAAACTCACATGCATTACTCTGAAAGAGAAGCAGTCTGTTCCAACACTTCAATTCATTGTTCGAAGTGAAGGGAGTGTTGCTTCACTTTCTAAATGCTGTCCTTTCAGAGAAAGTCACTTTCCTTTGAAAGTGCCTTAAGCTACTTGCAAGCATTAGGAAGAAACTCACATGCGTTTCTCTGAAAGAGAAGCAGTCTGTTCCAACACTTCAATTCACTGTGCGAAGTGAATGGAGTGTTGCCTCACTTTCTAAATGCTGTCCTTTCAGAGAAAATCACTTTCCTTTGAAAGTGCCTTAAGCTACTTGCAAGCATTAGGAAGAAACTCACATGCGTTTCTCTGAAAGAGAAGCAGTCTGTTCCAACACTTCAATTCACTGTGTGAAGTGAATGGAGTGTTGCCTCACTTTCTAAATGCTATACTTTCAGAGAAAATCACTTTCCTTTGAAAGTGCCTTAAGCTACTTACAAGCATTCAACAGAAACTCACATGCGTTTCTCTGAAAGTGAAGCAGTCTGTTCCAACACTTCAATTCACTCTGCGAAGTGATTGGAGTGTTGCTTCACTTTCTAAATGCTGTCCTTTAAGAGAAAAATCACTTTCCTTTGAAAGTGCCTTAAGCTACTATAAGCATTCAACAGAAACTCACATGCATTTCTCTGAAAGAGAAGCAGTCTGTTCCAACACTTCAATTCACTGTGCGAAGTGAATGGAGTGTTGCTTCCCTTTCTAAATTATGTCCTTTCAGAGAAAATCACTTTCCTTTGAAAGTGCCTTAAGCAACTTGCAAGCATTCACAAGAAACACTAATGCGTTTCTATGAAAGAGAAGCACTCTGTTCCAACACTTCAATTCACTGCACGAAGTGAATGGAGTGTTGCTTCACTTTCTAAATGCTGTCCTTTCAGAGAAAATCACTTTCCTTTGAAAGTGCCTTAAGCTACTTGCAAGCATTAGGAAGAAACTCACATGCATTTCTCTGAAAGAGATGCAGTCTGTTCCAACACTTCAATTCACTGTGCGAAGTGAATGGAGTGTTGCCTCACTTTCTAAATGCTGTCTTTTCAGAGAAAATCACTTTCCTTTGAAAGTGCCTTAAACTACTTTCAAGCATTCACAAAAAACTCACATGCGCTCCTCTGAAAGAGAAGCAGTCTGTTCCAACACTTCAATTCACTGTGCGAAGTGAATGGAGTGTTGCTTCACTTTCTAAATGCTGTCCTTTCAGAGAAAATCACTTTCCTTTGATAGTGCCTTAAGCTCCTTGCAAGCATTAGGAAGAAACTCACATGCGTTTCTCTGAAAGAGAAGCAGTCTGTTCCAACACTTCAATTCACTGTGTGAAGTGAATAGAGTGTTGCCTCACTTTCTAAATGCTGTCCTTTCAGAGAAAATCACTTTCCTTTGAAAGTGCCTTAAGCTACTTACAAGCATTTAACAGAAACTCACATGCGTTTTTCTGAAAGAGAAGCAGTCTGTTCCAATACTTCAATTCACTCTGGGAAGTGAATGGAGTGTTGCTTCACTTTCTAAATGCTGTCCTTTCAGAGAAAATCACTTTCCTTTGAAAGTGCCTTAAGCTACTTACAAGCATTCAACAGAAACTCACATGTGTTTCTCTGAAAGAGAAGAAGTCTGTTCCAATACTTCAATTCAATGTGCGAAGTGAATGGAGTGTTGCTTCACTTTCTAAATGCTGTCCTTTCAGAGAAAATCACTTTCCTTTGAAAGTGCCTTAAGCTACTTGCAAGCATTAGGAAGAAACTCACATGCGTTTCTCTGAAAGAGAAGCAGTCTGTTCCAACACTTCAATTCACTGTGCGAAGTGAATGGAGTGTTGCCTCACTTTCTAAATGCTGTCCTTTCAGAGAAAATCACTTTCCTTTGAAAGTGCCTAAAGCTACTTGCAAGCATTAGGAAGAAACTCACATGTGTTTCTCTGAAAGAGAAGCAGTCTGTTCCAACACTTCAATTCACTGTGTGAAGTGAATGGAGTGTTGCCTCACTTTCTAAATGCTGTACTTTCAGAGAAAATCACTTTCCTTTGAAAGTGCCTTAAGCTACTTACAAGCATTCAACAGAAACTCACATGCATTACTCTGAAAGAGAAGCAGTCTGTTCCAACACTTCAATTCACTGTTCGAAGTGAAGGGAGTGTTGCTTCACTTTCTAAATGCTGTCCTTTCAGAGAAAGTCACTTTCCTTTGAAAGTGCCTTAAGCTACTTGCAAGCATTAGGAAGAAACTCACATGCGTTTCTCTGAAAGAGAAGCAGTCTGTTCCAACACTTCAATTCACTGTGCGAAGTGAATGGAGTGTTTCCTCACTTTCTAAATGCAGTCCTTTCAGAGAAAATCACTTTCCTTTGAAAGTGCCTTAAGCTACTTGCAAGCATTAGGAAGAAACTCACATGCGTTTCTCTGAAAGAGAAGCAGTCTGTTCCAACATTTCAATTCACTGTGTGAAGTGAATGGAGTGTTGCCTCACTTTCTAAATGCTATACTTTCAGAGAAAATCACTTTCCTTTGAAAGTGCCTTAAGCTACTTACAAGCATTCAACAGAAACTCACATGCATTACTCTGAAAGAGAAGCAGTCTGTTCCAACACTTCAATTCACTGTGTGAAGTGAATGGAGTGCTGCCTCACTTTCTAAATGCTGTCCTTTAAGAGAAAATCACTTTCCTTTGAAAGTGCCTTAAGCTACTTACGAGCATTCACCAGAAACTCACATGCATTTCTCTGAAAGAGAAGCAGTCTGTTCCAACACTTCAATTCACTGTGCGAAGTGAATGGAGTGTTGCTTCACTTTCTAAATGCTGTCCTTTCTGAGAAAATCACTTTCCTTTGAAAGTGCCTTAAGCTACTTGCAAGCATTAGGAAGAAACACACATGCGTTTCTCTGAAAGAGAAGCAGTCTGTTCCAACACTTCAATTCACTGTGTGAAGTGAATGGAGTGTTGCCTCACTTTCTAAATGCTGTCATCTCAGAGAAAATCACTTTCCTTTGAAAGTGCCTTAAGCTACTTACAAGCATTCAACAGAAACTCACATGCGTTTCTCTGAAAGTGAAGCAGTCTGTTCCAACACTTCAATTCACTCTGCGAAGTGAATGGAGTGTTGCTTCACTTTCTAAATGCTGTCCTTTCAGAGAAAATCACTTTCCTTTGAAAGTGCCTTAAGCTACTACAAGCATTCAACAGAAACTCACATGCATTTCTCTGAAAGAGAAGCAGTCTGTTCCAACACTTCAATTCACTGTGCGAAGTGAATGGAGTGTTGCTTCCCTTTCTAAATTATGTTCTTTCAGAGAAAATCACTTTCCATTGAAAGTGCCTTAAGCAACTTGCAAGCATTCACAAGAAACACTAATGCGTTTCTATGAAAGAGAAGCACTCTGTTCCAACACTTCAATTCACTGCACGAAGTGAATGGAGTGTTGCTTCACTTTCTAAATGCTGTCCTTTCAGAGAAAATCACTTTCCTTTGAAAGTGCCTTAAGCTACTTGCAAGCATTAGGAAGAAACTCACATGCATTTCTCTGAAAGAGATGCAGTCTGTTCCAACACTTCAATTCACTGTGCGAAGTGAATGGAGTGTTGCTTCACTTTCTAAATGCTGTCCTTTCAGAGAAAATCACTTTCCTTTGAAAGTGCCTAAAACTACTTTCAAGCATTCACAAAAAACTCACATGCGCTTCTCTGAAAGAGAAGCAGTCTGTTCCAACACTTCAATTCACTGTGCGAAGTGAATGGAGTGTTGCTTCACTTTCTAAATGCTGTCCTTTCAGAGAAAATCACTTTCCTTTGATAGTGCCTTAAGCTACTTGCAAGCATTAGGAAGAAACTCACATGCGTTTCTCTGAAAGAGAAGCAGTCTGTTCCAACACTTCAATTCACTGTGCGAAGTGAATGGAGTGTTTCCTCACTTTCTAAATGCAGTCCTTTCAGAGAAAATCACTTTCCTTTGAAAGTGCCTTAAGCTACTTGCAAGCATTAGGAAGAAACTCACATGCGTTTCTCTGAAAGAGAAGCAGTCTGTTCCAACATTTCAATTCACTGTGTGAAGTGAATGGAGTGTTGCCTCACTTTCTAAATGCTATACTTTCAGAGAAAATCACTTTCCTTTGAAAGTGCCTTAAGCTACTTACAAGCATTCAACAGAAACTCACATGCATTACTCTGAAAGAGAAGCAGTCTGTTCCAACACTTCAATTCACTGTGTGAAGTGAATGGAGTGCTGCCTCACTTTCTAAATGCTGTCCTTTAAGAGAAAATCACTTTCCTTTGAAAGTGCCTTAAGCTACTTACGAGCATTCACCAGAAACTCACATGCATTTCTCTGAAAGAGAAGCAGTCTGTTCCAACACTTCAATTCACTGTGCGAAGTGAATGGAGTGTTGCTTCACTTTCTAAATGCTGTCCTTTCTGAGAAAATCACTTTCCTTTGAAAGTGCCTTAAGCTACTTGCAAGCATTAGGAAGAAACACACATGCGTTTCTCTGAAAGAGAAGCAGTCTGTTCCAACACTTCAATTCACTGTGTGAAGTGAATGGAGTGTTGCCTCACTTTCTAAATGCTGTCATCTCAGAGAAAATCACTTTCCTTTGAAAGTGCCTTAAGCTACTTACAAGCATTCAACAGAAACTCACATGCGTTTCTCTGAAAGTGAAGCAGTCTGTTCCAACACTTCAATTCACTCTGCGAAGTGAATGGAGTGTTGCTTCACTTTCTAAATGCTGTCCTTTCAGAGAAAATCACTTTCCTTTGAAAGTGCCTTAAGCTACTACAAGCATTCAACAGAAACTCACATGCATTTCTCTGAAAGAGAAGCAGTCTGTTCCAACACTTCAATTCACTGTGCGAAGTGAATGGAGTGTTGCTTCCCTTTCTAAATTATGTTCTTTCAGAGAAAATCACTTTCCATTGAAAGTGCCTTAAGCAACTTGCAAGCATTCACAAGAAACACTAATGCGTTTCTATGAAAGAGAAGCACTCTGTTCCAACACTTCAATTCACTGCACGAAGTGAATGGAGTGTTGCTTCACTTTCTAAATGCTGTCCTTTCAGAGAAAATCACTTTCCTTTGAAAGTGCCTTAAGCTACTTGCAAGCATTAGGAAGAAACTCACATGCATTTCTCTGAAAGAGATGCAGTCTGTTCCAACACTTCAATTCACTGTGCGAAGTGAATGGAGTGTTGCTTCACTTTCTAAATGCTGTCCTTTCAGAGAAAATCACTTTCCTTTGAAAGTGCCTAAAACTACTTTCAAGCATTCACAAAAAACTCACATGCGCTTCTCTGAAAGAGAAGCAGTCTGTTCCAACACTTCAATTCACTGTGCGAAGTGAATGGAGTGTTGCTTCACTTTCTAAATGCTGTCCTTTCAGAGAAAATCACTTTCCTTTGATAGTGCCTTAAGCTACTTGCAAGCATTAGGAAGAAACTCACATGCGTTTCTCTGAAAGAGAAGCAGTCTGTTCCAACACTTCAATTCACTGTGTGAAGTGAATAGAGTGTTGCGTCACTTTCTAAATGCTGTGCTTTCAGAGAAAATCACTTTCCTTTGAAAGTGCATTAAACTACTTACAAGCATTTAACAGAAACTCACATGCGTTTCTCTGAAAGAGAAGCAGTCTGTTCCAATACTTCAATTCACTCTGGGAAGTGAATGGAGTGTTGCTTCACTTTCTAAATGCTGTCCTTTCAGAGAAAATCACTTTCCTTTGAAAGTGCCTTAAGCTACTTACAAGCATTCAACAGAAACTCACATGCCTTTCTCTGAAAGAGAAGCAGTCTGTTCCAACACTTCAATTCAATGTGCGAAGTGAATGGAGTGTTGCTTCACTTTCTAAATGCTGTCCTTTCAGAGAAAATCACTTTCCTTTGAAAGTGCCTTAAGCTACTTGCAAGCATTAGGAAGAAACTCACATGCGTTTCTCTGAAAGAGAAGCAGTCTGTTCCAACACTTCAATTCACTGTGCGAAGTGAATGGAGTGTTGCCTCACTTTCTAAATGCTGTCCTTTCAGAGAAAATCACTTTCCTTTGAAAGTGCCTTAAGCTACTTGCAAGCATTAGGAAGAAACTCACATGCGTTTCTCTGAAAGAGAAGTAGTCTGTTCCAACACTTCAATTCACTGTGCGAAGTGAATGGAGTGTTGCCTCACTTTCTAAATGCTGTACTTTCAGAGAAAATCACTTTCCTTTGAAAGTGCCTTAAGCTACTTACAAGCATTCAACAGAAACTCACATGTATTTCTCTGAAAGAGAAGCAGTCTGTTCCAACTCTTCAATTCACTGTGCGAAGTGAATGGAGTGTTGCTTCACTTTCTAAATTATGTCCTTTCAGAGAAAATCACTTTCCTTTGAAAGTGCCTTAAGCAACTTGCAAGCATTCACAAGAAACACTAATGCGTTTCTATGAAAGCGAAGCACTCTGTTCCAACAATTCAATTCATTGCACGAAGTGAATGGAGTGTTGCTTCACTTTCTAAATGCTGTCCTTTCAGAGAAAATCACTTTCCTTTGAAAGTGCCTTAAGCTTCTTACAAGCATTCACCAGAAACTCACATGCGTTTCACTGAAAGAGAATCACTCGGTTCCATCACTTCAATTCACTGTGCCAAGTGAATGGTGTGTTGCTTCACTTTCTAAATGCTGTCCTTTCAGAGAAAATCACTTTCCTTTGAAAGTGCCTTAAGCTACTTGCAAGCATTAGGAAGAAACTCACATGCGTTTCTCTGAAAGAGAAGCAGTCTGTTCCAACACTTCAATTCACTGTGCGAAGTGAATGGAGTGTTGCCTCACTTTCTAAATGCTGTCCTTTCAGAGAAAATCACTTTCCTTTGAATGTGCCTTAAGCTACTTGCAAACATTAGGAAGAAACTCACATGCGTTTCTCTGAAAGAGAAGCAGTCTGTTCTAACACTTCAATTCACTGTGTGAAGTGAATGGAGTGCTGCCTCACTTTCTAAATGCTGTCCTTTCAGAGAAAATCTCTTTCCTTTGAAAGTGCCTTAAGCTACTTACAAGCATTCACCAGAAACTCACATGCATTTCTCTGAAAGAGAAGCACTCTGTTCCAACACTTCAATTCACTGTGCGAAGTGAATGGAGTGTTGCTTCACTTTCTAAATGCTGTCCTTTCAGAGAAAATCACTTTCCTTTGAAAGTGCCTTAAGCTACTTACAAGCATTCACCAGAAACTCACATGCGTTTCTCTGAAAGAGAAGCAGTCTGTTCCAACACTTCAATTCACTGTGCGAAGTGAATGGAGTGTTGCTTCACTTTGTAAATGCTGTCCTTTCAGAGAAAATCACTTTCCTTTGAAAGTGCCTTAAGCTACTTACAAGCATTCACCAGAAACTCACATGCGTTTCTCTGAAAGAGAAGCAGTCTGTTCCAACACTTCAATTCACTGTGCGAAGTGAATGGAGTGTTGCTTCACTTTCTAAATGCTGTCCTTTCTGAGAAAATCACTTTCCTTTGAAAGTGCCTTAAGCTACTTGCAAGCATTAGGAAGAAACTCACATGCGTTTCACTGAAAGAGAAGCCGTCTGTTCCAACACTTCAATTCACTGTGTGAAGTGAATGGAGTGTTGCCTCACTTTCTAAATGCTGTCATCTTAGAGAAAATCACTTTCCTTTGAAAGTGCCTTAAGCTACTTACAAGCATTCAACAGAAACTCACATGCGTTTCTCTGAAAGTGAAGCAGTCTGTTCCAACACTTCAATTCACTGTGCGAAGTGAATGGAGTGTTGCTTCACTTTCTAAATGCTGTCCTTTCAGAGAAAATCACTTTCCATTGAAAGTGCCTTAAGCCACTTACAAGCATTCAACAGAAACTCACATGCATTTCTCTGAAAGAGAAGCAGTCTGTTCCAACACTTCAATTCACTGTGCGAAGTGAATGGAGTGTTGCTTCACTTTCTAAATTATGTCCTTTCAGAGAAAATCACTATCCTTTGAAAGTGCCTTAAGCAACTTGCAAGCATTCACAGGAAACACTAATGAGTTTCTATGAAAGAGAAGCACTCTATTCCAACACTTCAATTCACTGCACGAAGTGAATGGAGTGTTGCTTCACTTTCTAAATGCTGTCCTTTCAGAGAAAATCACTTTCCTTTGAAAGTGCCTTGAGCTTCTTACAAGCATTCACCAGAAACTCACATGCGTTTCTCTGAAAGAGAAGCAGTCGGTTCCAACACTTCAATTCACTGTGCGAAGTGAACGGAGTGTTGCTTCATTTTCTAAATGCTGTCCTTTCAGAGAAAATCACTTTCCTTTGAAAGTGCCTTAAGCTACTTGCAAGCATTAGGAAGAAACTCACATGCATTTCTCTGAAAGAGAAGCAGTCTGTTCCAACACTTCAATTCACTGTGTGAAGTGAATAGAGTGTTGTCTTACTTTCTAAATGCTGTGCTCTCAGAGAAAATCACTTTCCTTTGAAAGTGCCTTAAGCTACTTACAAGCATTCAACAGAAACTCACATGCGTTTCGCTGAAAGAGAAGCAGTCTGTTCCAACACTTCAATTCAATGTGCGAAGTGAATGGAGTGTTGCTTCACTTTCTAAATGCTGTCCTTTCAGAGAAAATCACTTTCCTTTGAGAGTGCCTTAAGCTAGTTGCAAGCATTAGGAAGAAACTCACATGCGTTTCTCTGAAAGAGAAGCAGTCTGTTCCAACACTTCATTTCACTGTGCGAAGTGAATGGAATGTTGCCTCACTTTCTAAATGCTGTCCTTTCAGAGAAAATCACTTTCCTTTGAAAGTGCCTTAAGCTACTTGCAAACATTAGGAAGAAACTCACATGCGTTTCTCTGAAAGAGAAGCAGTCTGTTCCAACACTTCAGTTCACTGTGTGAAGTGAATGGAGTGCTGCCTCACTTTCTAAATGCTGTCCTTTCAGAGAAAATCACTTTCTTTGAAAGTGCCTTAAGCTACTTACAAGCATTCACCAGAAACTCACATGCATTTCTCTGAAAGAGAAGCAGTCTGTTCCAACACTTCAATTCACTGTTCGAAGTGAATGGAGTGTTGCTTCACTTTCTAAATGCTGTCCTTTCAGAGAAAATCACTTTCCTTTGAAAGTGCCTTAAGCTACTTACAAGCATTCAATAGAAACTAACATGCGTTTCTCTGAAAGAGAAGCAGTCTGTTCCAACACTTCAATTCACTGTGCGAAGTGAATGGAGTGTTGCTTCACTTTGTAAATGCTGTCCTTTCAGAGAAAATCACTTTCCTTTGAAAGTGCCTTAATCTACTTACAAGCATTCACCAGAAACTCACATGCGTTTCTCTGAAAGAGAAGCAGTCTGTTCCAACACTTCAATTCACTGTGCGAAGTGAATGGAGTGTTGCTTCACTTTCTAAATGCTGTCCTTTCTGAGAAAATCACTTTCCTTTGAAAGTGCCTTAAGCTACTTGCAAGCATTAGGAAGAAACTCACATGCGTTTCTCTGAAAGAGAAGCAGTCTGTTCCAACACTTCAATTCACTGTGTGAAGTGAATGGAGTGTTGCCTCACTTTCTAAATGCTGTCATCTTAGAGAAAATCACTTTCCTTTGAAAGTGCCTTAAGCTACTTACAAGCATTCAACAGAAACTCACATGCGTTTCTCTGAAAGTGAAGCAGTCTGTTCCAACACTTCAATTCACGGTGCGAAGTGAATGGAGTGTTGCTTCACTTTCTAAATGCTGTCCTTTCAGAGAAAATCACTTTCCATTGAAAGTGCCTTAAGCTACTTACAAGCATTCAACAGAAACTCACATGCGTTTCTCTGAAAGAGAAGCAGTCTGTTCCAATACTTCAATTCACTCTTCGAAGTGAATGGAGTATTGCTTCACTTTCAAAATGCTGTCCTTTCAGAGAAAATCACTTTCCTTTGAAAGTGCCTTAAGATACTTACAAGCATTCAACAGAAACTCACATGCGTTTCTCTGAAAGAGAAGCAGTCTGTTCCAACACTTCAATTCAATGTGCGAAGTGAATGGAGTGTTGCTTCACTTTCTGAATGCTGTCCTTTCTGAGAAAATCACTTTCCTTTGAAAGTGCCTTAAGCTACATGCAAGCATTAGGAAGAAACTCACATGCGTTTCTCTGAAAGAGAAGCAGTCTGTTCCAACACTTCAATTCACTGTGTGAAGTGAATGGAGTGTTGCCTCACTTTCTAAATGCTGTCATCTTAGAGAAAATCACTTTCCTTTGAAAGTGCCTTAAGCTACTTACCAGCATTCAACAGAAACTCACATGCGTTTCTCTGAAAGTGAAGCAGTCTGTTCCAACACTTCAATTCACTGTGCGAAGTGAATGGAGTGTTGCTTCACTTTCTAAATGCTGTCCTTTCAGAGAAAATCACTTTCCATTGAAAGTGCCTTAAGCTACTTACAAGCATTCAACAGAAACTCACATGCATTTCTCTGAAAGAGAAGCACTCTATTCCAACACTTCAATTCACTGCACGATGTGAATGGAGTGTTGCTTCACTTTCTAAATGCTGTCCTTTCAGAGAAAATCACTTTCCTTTGAAAGTGCCTTGAGCTTCTTACAAGCATTCACCAGAAACTCACATGCGTTTCTCTGAAGGAGAAGCAGTCGGTTCCAACACTTCAATTCACTGTGCGAAGTGAATGGAATGTTGCTTCACTTTCTAAATGCTGTCCTTTCAGAGAAAATCACTTTCCTTTGAAAGTGCCTTAAGCTACTTGCAAGCATTAGGAAGAAACTCACATGTGTTTCTCTGAAAGATAAGCAGTCTGTTCCAATACTTCAATTCACTCTGCGAAGTGAATGGAGTATTGCTTCACTTTCAACATGCTGTCCTTTCAGAGAAAATCACTTTCCTTTGAAAGTGCCTTAAGATACTTACAAGCATTCAACAGAAACTCACATGCGTTTCTCTGAAAGAGAAGCAGTCTGTTCCAACACTTCAATTCAATGTGCGAAGTGAATGAAGTTTTGCTTCACTTTCTAAATGCTGTCCTTTCAGAGAAAATCACTTTCCTTTGAAAGTGCATTAAGATACTTGCAAGCATTAGGAAGAAACTCACATGCGTTTCTCTGAAAGAGAAGCAGTCTGTTCCAACACTTCAATTCACTGTGCGAAGTGAATGGAATGTTGCTTCACTTTCTAAATGCTGTCCTTTCAGAGAAAATCACTTTCCTTTGAAAGTGCCTTAAGCTACTTGCAAGCATTAGGAAGAAACTCACATGTGTTTCTCTGAAAGAGAAGCAGTCTGTTGCAACACTTCAGTTCACTGTGTGAAGTGAATGGAGTGTTTCCTCACTTTCTAAATGCTGTCCTTTCAGAGAAAATCACTTTCCTTTGAAAGTGCCTTAAGCTACTTACAAGCATTCAACAGAAACTCACATGCATTTCTCTGAAAGAGAAGCAGTCTGTTCCAACACTTCAATTCACTGTTCGAAGTGAAGGGAGTGTTGCTTCACTTTCTAAATGCTGTCCTTTCAGAGAAAATCACTTTCCTTTGAAAGTGCCTTAAGCTACTTACAAGCATTCACCAGAAACTCACATGCGTTTCTCTGAAAGAGAAGCAGTCTGTTCCAACACTTCAATTCACTGTGCGAAGTGAATGGAGTGTTGCTTCACTTTCTAAATGCTGTCCTTTCAGAGAAAATCACTTTCCTTTGATAGTGCCTTAAGCTACTTGCAAGCATTAGGAAGAAACTCACATGCGTTTCTCTGAAAGAGAAGCAGTCTGTTCCAACACTTCAATTCACTGTGTGAAGTGAATAGAGTGTTGCGTCACTTTCTAAATGCTGTGCTTTCAGAGAAAATCACTTTCCTTTGAAAGTGCATTAAACTACTTACAAGCATTTAACAGAAACTCACATGCGTTTCTCTGAAAGAGAAGCAGTCTGTTCCAATACTTCAATTCACTCTGGGAAGTGAATGGAGTGTTGCTTCACTTTCTAAATGCTGTCCTTTCAGAGAAAATCACTTTCCTTTGAAAGTGCCTTAAGCTACTTACAAGCATTCAACAGAAACTCACATGCCTTTCTCTGAAAGAGAAGCAGTCTGTTCCAACACTTCAATTCAATGTGCGAAGTGAATGGAGTGTTGCTTCACTTTCTAAATGCTGTCCTTTCAGAGAAAATCACTTTCCTTTGAAAGTGCCTTAAGCTACTTGCAAGCATTAGGAAGAAACTCACATGCGTTTCTCTGAAAGAGAAGCAGTCTGTTCCAACACTTCAATTCACTGTGCGAAGTGAATGGAGTGTTGCCTCACTTTCTAAATGCTGTCCTTTCAGAGAAAATCACTTTCCTTTGAAAGTGCCTTAAGCTACTTGCAAGCATTAGGAAGAAACTCACATGCGTTTCTCTGAAAGAGAAGTAGTCTGTTCCAACACTTCAATTCACTGTGCGAAGTGAATGGAGTGTTGCCTCACTTTCTAAATGCTGTACTTTCAGAGAAAATCACTTTCCTTTGAAAGTGCCTTAAGCTACTTACAAGCATTCAACAGAAACTCACATGTATTTCTCTGAAAGAGAAGCAGTCTGTTCCAACTCTTCAATTCACTGTGCGAAGTGAATGGAGTGTTGCTTCACTTTCTAAATTATGTCCTTTCAGAGAAAATCACTTTCCTTTGAAAGTGCCTTAAGCAACTTGCAAGCATTCACAAGAAACACTAATGCGTTTCTATGAAAGCGAAGCACTCTGTTCCAACAATTCAATTCATTGCACGAAGTGAATGGAGTGTTGCTTCACTTTCTAAATGCTGTCCTTTCAGAGAAAATCACTTTCCTTTGAAAGTGCCTTAAGCTTCTTACAAGCATTCACCAGAAACTCACATGCGTTTCACTGAAAGAGAATCACTCGGTTCCATCACTTCAATTCACTGTGCCAAGTGAATGGTGTGTTGCTTCACTTTCTAAATGCTGTCCTTTCAGAGAAAATCACTTTCCTTTGAAAGTGCCTTAAGCTACTTGCAAGCATTAGGAAGAAACTCACATGCGTTTCTCTGAAAGAGAAGCAGTCTGTTCCAACACTTCAATTCACTGTGCGAAGTGAATGGAGTGTTGCCTCACTTTCTAAATGCTGTCCTTTCAGAGAAAATCACTTTCCTTTGAATGTGCCTTAAGCTACTTGCAAACATTAGGAAGAAACTCACATGCGTTTCTCTGAAAGAGAAGCAGTCTGTTCTAACACTTCAATTCACTGTGTGAAGTGAATGGAGTGCTGCCTCACTTTCTAAATGCTGTCCTTTCAGAGAAAATCTCTTTCCTTTGAAAGTGCCTTAAGCTACTTACAAGCATTCACCAGAAACTCACATGCATTTCTCTGAAAGAGAAGCACTCTGTTCCAACACTTCAATTCACTGTGCGAAGTGAATGGAGTGTTGCTTCACTTTCTAAATGCTGTCCTTTCAGAGAAAATCACTTTCCTTTGAAAGTGCCTTAAGCTACTTACAAGCATTCACCAGAAACTCACATGCGTTTCTCTGAAAGAGAAGCAGTCTGTTCCAACACTTCAATTCACTGTGCGAAGTGAATGGAGTGTTGCTTCACTTTGTAAATGCTGTCCTTTCAGAGAAAATCACTTTCCTTTGAAAGTGCCTTAAGCTACTTACAAGCATTCACCAGAAACTCACATGCGTTTCTCTGAAAGAGAAGCAGTCTGTTCCAACACTTCAATTCACTGTGCGAAGTGAATGGAGTGTTGCTTCACTTTCTAAATGCTGTCCTTTCTGAGAAAATCACTTTCCTTTGAAAGTGCCTTAAGCTACTTGCAAGCATTAGGAAGAAACTCACATGCGTTTCACTGAAAGAGAAGCCGTCTGTTCCAACACTTCAATTCACTGTGTGAAGTGAATGGAGTGTTGCCTCACTTTCTAAATGCTGTCATCTTAGAGAAAATCACTTTCCTTTGAAAGTGCCTTAAGCTACTTACAAGCATTCAACAGAAACTCACATGCGTTTCTCTGAAAGTGAAGCAGTCTGTTCCAACACTTCAATTCACTGTGCGAAGTGAATGGAGTGTTGCTTCACTTTCTAAATGCTGTCCTTTCAGAGAAAATCACTTTCCATTGAAAGTGCCTTAAGCCACTTACAAGCATTCAACAGAAACTCACATGCATTTCTCTGAAAGAGAAGCAGTCTGTTCCAACACTTCAATTCACTGTGCGAAGTGAATGGAGTGTTGCTTCACTTTCTAAATTATGTCCTTTCAGAGAAAATCACTATCCTTTGAAAGTGCCTTAAGCAACTTGCAAGCATTCACAGGAAACACTAATGAGTTTCTATGAAAGAGAAGCACTCTATTCCAACACTTCAATTCACTGCACGAAGTGAATGGAGTGTTGCTTCACTTTCTAAATGCTGTCCTTTCAGAGAAAATCACTTTCCTTTGAAAGTGCCTTGAGCTTCTTACAAGCATTCACCAGAAACTCACATGCGTTTCTCTGAAAGAGAAGCAGTCGGTTCCAACACTTCAATTCACTGTGCGAAGTGAACGGAGTGTTGCTTCATTTTCTAAATGCTGTCCTTTCAGAGAAAATCACTTTCCTTTGAAAGTGCCTTAAGCTACTTGCAAGCATTAGGAAGAAACTCACATGCATTTCTCTGAAAGAGAAGCAGTCTGTTCCAACACTTCAATTCACTGTGTGAAGTGAATAGAGTGTTGTCTTACTTTCTAAATGCTGTGCTCTCAGAGAAAATCACTTTCCTTTGAAAGTGCCTTAAGCTACTTACAAGCATTCAACAGAAACTCACATGCGTTTCGCTGAAAGAGAAGCAGTCTGTTCCAACACTTCAATTCAATGTGCGAAGTGAATGGAGTGTTGCTTCACTTTCTAAATGCTGTCCTTTCAGAGAAAATCACTTTCCTTTGAGAGTGCCTTAAGCTAGTTGCAAGCATTAGGAAGAAACTCACATGCGTTTCTCTGAAAGAGAAGCAGTCTGTTCCAACACTTCAATTCACTGTGCGAAGTGAATGGAATGTTGCCTCACTTTCTAAATGCTGTCCTTTCAGAGAAAATCACTTTCCTTTGAAAGTGCCTTAAGCTACTTGCAAACATTAGGAAGAAACTCACATGCGTTTCTCTGAAAGAGAAGCAGTCTGTTCCAACACTTCAGTTCACTGTGTGAAGTGAATGGAGTGCTGCCTCACTTTCTAAATGCTGTCCTTTCAGAGAAAATCACTTTCTTTGAAAGTGCCTTAAGCTACTTACAAGCATTCACCAGAAACTCACATGCATTTCTCTGAAAGAGAAGCAGTCTGTTCCAACACTTCAATTCACTGTTCGAAGTGAATGGAGTGTTGCTTCACTTTCTAAATGCTGTCCTTTCAGAGAAAATCACTTTCCTTTGAAAGTGCCTTAAGCTACTTACAAGCATTCAATAGAAACTAACATGCGTTTCTCTGAAAGAGAAGCAGTCTGTTCCAACACTTCAATTCACTGTGCGAAGTGAATGGAGTGTTGCTTCACTTTGTAAATGCTGTCCTTTCAGAGAAAATCACTTTCCTTTGAAAGTGCCTTAATCTACTTACAAGCATTCACCAGAAACTCACATGCGTTTCTCTGAAAGAGAAGCAGTCTGTTCCAACACTTCAATTCACTGTGCGAAGTGAATGGAGTGTTGCTTCACTTTCTAAATGCTGTCCTTTCTGAGAAAATCACTTTCCTTTGAAAGTGCCTTAAGCTACTTGCAAGCATTAGGAAGAAACTCACATGCGTTTCTCTGAAAGAGAAGCAGTCTGTTCCAACACTTCAATTCACTGTGTGAAGTGAATGGAGTGTTGCCTCACTTTCTAAATGCTGTCATCTTAGAGAAAATCACTTTCCTTTGAAAGTGCCTTAAGCTACTTACAAGCATTCAACAGAAACTCACATGCGTTTCTCTGAAAGTGAAGCAGTCTGTTCCAACACTTCAATTCACGGTGCGAAGTGAATGGAGTGTTGCTTCACTTTCTAAATGCTGTCCTTTCAGAGAAAATCACTTTCCATTGAAAGTGCCTTAAGCTACTTACAAGCATTCAACAGAAACTCACATGCATTTCTCTGAAAGAGAAGCAATCTGTTCCAACACTTCAATTCACTGTGCGAAGTGAATGGAGTGTTGCTTCACTTTCTAAATTATGTCCTTTCAGAGAAAATCACTATCATTTGAAAGTGCCTTAAGCAACTTGCAAGCATTCACAAGAAACACTAATGCGTTTCTATGAAAGAGAAGCACTCTATTCCAACACTTCAATTCACTGCACGAAGTGAATGGAGTGTTGCTTCACTTTCTAAATGCTGTCCTTTCAGAGAAAATCACTTTCCTTTGAAAGTGCCTTGAGCTTCTTACAAGCATTCACCAGAAACTCACATGCGTTTCTCTGAAAGAGAAGCAGTCGGTTCCAACACTTCAATTCACTGTGCGAAGTGAATGGAGTGTTGCTTCATTTTCTAAATGCTGTCCTTTCAGAGAAAATCACTTTCCTTTGAAAGTGCCTTAAGCTACTTGCAAGCATTAGGAAGAAACTCACATGCATTTCTCTGAAAGAGAAGCAGTCTGTTCCAACACTTCAATTCACTGTGTGAAGTGAATAGAGTGTTGCCTCACTTTCTAAATGCTGTGCTCTCAGAGAAAATCACTTTCCTTTGAAAGTGCCTTAAGCTACTTACAAGCATTTAACAGAAACTCACATGCGTTTCTCTGAAAGAGAAGCAGTCTGTTCCAATACTTCAATTCACTCTTCGAAGTGAATGGAGTATTGCTTCACTTTCAAAATGCTGTCCTTTCAGAGAAAATCACTTTCCTTTGAAAGTGCCTTAAGATACTTACAAGCATTCAACAGAAACTCACATGCGTTTCTCTGAAAGAGAAGCAGTCTGTTCCAACACTTCAATTCAATGTGCGAAGTGAATGGAGTGTTGCTTCACTTTCTGAATGCTGTCCTTTCTGAGAAAATCACTTTCCTTTGAAAGTGCCTTAAGCTACATGCAAGCATTAAGAAGAAACTCACATGCGTTTCTCTGAAAGAGAAGCAGTCTGTTCCAACACTTCAATTCACTGTGTGAAGTGAATGGAGTGTTGCCTCACTTTCTAAATGCTGTCATCTTAGAGAAAATCACTTTCCTTTGAAAGTGCCTTAAGCTACTTACCAGCATTCAACAGAAACTCACATGCGTTTCTCTGAAAGTGAAGCAGTCTGTTCCAACACTTCAATTCACTGTGCGAAGTGAATGGAGTGTTGCTTCACTTTCTAAATGCTGTCCTTTCAGAGAAAATCACTTTCCATTGAAAGTGCCTTAAGCTACTTACAAGCATTCAACAGAAACTCACATGCATTTCTCTGAAAGAGAAGCACTCTATTCCAACACTTCAATTCACTGCACGATGTGAATGGAGTGTTGCTTCACTTTCTAAATGCTGTCCTTTCAGAGAAAATCACTTTCCTTTGAAAGTGCCTTGAGCTTCTTACAAGCATTCACCAGAAACTCACATGCGTTTCTCTGAAGGAGAAGCAGTCGGTTCCAACACTTCAATTCACTGTGCGAAGTGAATGGAATGTTGCTTCACTTTCTAAATGCTGTCCTTTCAGAGAAAATCACTTTCCTTTGAAAGTGCCTTAAGCTACTTGCAAGCATTAGGAAGAAACTCACATGTGTTTCTCTGAAAGATAAGCAGTCTGTTCCAATACTTCAATTCACTCTGCGAAGTGAATGGAGTATTGCTTCACTTTCAACATGCTGTCCTTTCAGAGAAAATCACTTTCCTTTGAAAGTGCCTTAAGATACTTACAAGCATTCAACAGAAACTCACATGCGTTTCTCTGAAAGAGAAGCAGTCTGTTCCAACACTTCAATTCAATGTGCGAAGTGAATGAAGTTTTGCTTCACTTTCTAAATGCTGTCCTTTCAGAGAAAATCACTTTCCTTTGAAAGTGCATTAAGATACTTGCAAGCATTAGGAAGAAACTCACATGCGTTTCTCTGAAAGAGAAGCAGTCTGTTCCAACACTTCAATTCACTGTGCGAAGTGAATGGAATGTTGCTTCACTTTCTAAATGCTGTCCTTTCAGAGAAAATCACTTTCCTTTGAAAGTGCCTTAAGCTACTTGCAAGCATTAGGAAGAAACTCACATGTGTTTCTCTGAAAGAGAAGCAGTCTGTTGCAACACTTCAGTTCACTGTGTGAAGTGAATGGAGTGTTTCCTCACTTTCTAAATGCTGTCCTTTCAGAGAAAATCACTTTCCTTTGAAAGTGCCTTAAGCTACTTACAAGCATTCAACAGAAACTCACATGCATTTCTCTGAAAGAGAAGCAGTCTGTTCCAACACTTCAATTCACTGTTCGAAGTGAAGGGAGTGTTGCTTCACTTTCTAAATGCTGTCCTTTCAGAGAAAATCACTTTCCTTTGAAAGTGCCTTAAGCTACTTACAAGCATTCACCAGAAACTCACATGCGTTTCTCTGAAAGAGAAGCAGTCTGTTCCAACACTTCAATTCACTGTGCGAAGTGAATGGAGTGTTGCTTCACTTTCTAAATGCTGTCCTTTCAGAGAAAATCACTTTCCTTTGAAAGTGCTTTAAGCTACTTGCAAGCATGAGGAAGAAACTCACATGCGTTTCTCTGAAAGAGAAGCAGTCTGTTCCAACACTTCAATTCACTGTGCGAAGTGAATTGAGTGTTGCTTCACTTTCTAAATGCTGTCCTTTCTGAGAAAATCACTTTCCTTTGAAAGTGCCTTAAGCTACTTGCAAGCATTAGGAAGAAACTCACATGCGTTTCTCTGAAAGAGAAGCAGTCTGTTCCAACACTTCAATTCACTGTGTGAAGTGAATGGAGTGTTGCCTCACTTTCTAAATGCTGTCCTCTCAGAGATAATCACTTTCCTTTGAAAGTGCCTTAAGCTACTTACAAGCATTCAACAGAAACTCACATGCGTTTCTCTGAAAGTGAAGCAGTCTGTTCCAACACTTCAATTCACTGTGCGAAGTGAATGGAGTGTTGCTTCACTTTCTAAATGCTGTCCTTTCAGAGAAAATCACTTTCCTTTGAAAGTGCCTTAAGCTACTTACAAGCATTCAACAGAAACTCACATGCATTTCTCTGAACGAGAAGCAGGCTGTTCCAACACTTCAATTCACTGTGCGAAGTGAATGGAGTGTTGCTTCACTTTCTAAATTATGTCCTTTCAGAGAAAATCACTTTCCTTTGAAAGTGCCTTAAGCAACTTGCAAGCATTCACAAGAAACACTAAAGCATTTCTATGAAAGAGAAGCACTCTGTTCCAACACTTCAATTCACTGTACGATGGGAATGGAGTGTTGCTTCACTTTCTAAATGCTGTCCTCTCAGAGAAAATCACTTTCCTTTGAAAGTGCCTTAAGCTACTTACAAGCATTCACCAGAAACTCACATGCGTTTCTCTGAAAGAGAAGCAGTCTGTTCTAACACTTCAATTCACTGTGCGAAGTGAATGGAGTGTTGCTTCACTTTCTAAATGCTGTCCTTTCAGAGAAAATCACTTTCCTTTGAAAGTGCCTTAAGCTACTTACAAGCATTCACCAGAAACTCACATGTGTTTCTCTGAAAGAGAAGCAGTCTGTTCCAACACTTCAATTCACTGTGAGAAGTGAATGGAGTGTTGCCTCACTTTCTAAATGCTGTCCTTTCAGAGAAAATCACTTTCCTTTGAAAGTGCCTTAAGCTACTTGCAAGCATTAACAAGAAACACTAATGCGTTTCTATGAAAGAGAAGCAGTCTGTTCCAACACTTCAATTCACTGTGCGAAGTGAATGGAGTGTTGCCTCACTTTCTAAATGCTGTCCTTTCAGAGAAAATCACTTTCCATTGAAAGTGCCTTAAACTACTTTCAAGCATTCACAAAAAACTCACATGAGTTTCTCTGAAAGAGAAGCAGTCTGTTCCAATACTTCAATTCACTCTGTGAAGTGAATGGAGTGTTGCTTCACTTTCTAAATGCTGTCCTTTCAGAGAAAATCTCTTTCCTTTGAAAGTGCCTTAAGCTACTTACAAGCATTCAACAGAAACTCACATGTATTTCTTTGAAAGTGAAGCAGTCTGTTCCAACACTTCAACTCACTGTGCGATGTGAATGGAGTGTTGCTTCACTTTCTAAATGCTGTCCTTTCAGAGAAAATCACTTTCCTTTGAAAGTGCCTTAAGCTACTTACAAGCATTCACCAGAAACTCACATGCGTTTCTCTGAAAGAGAAGCAGTCCTTTCCAACACTTCAATTCACTGTGCGAAGTGAATGGAGTGTTGCTTCACTTTCTAAATGCTGTCCTTTCAGAGAAAATCACTTTCCTTTGAAAGTGCCTTAAGCTACTTGCAAGCATTAGGAAGAAACTCACATGCGTTTCTCTGAAAGAGAAGCAGTCTTTTCCAACACTTCAATTCACTGTGCGAAGTGAATGGAGTGTTGCTTCACTTTCTAAATGCTGTCCTTTCAGAGAAAATCACTTTCCTTTGAAAGTGCCTTAAGCTACTTACAAGCATTCACCAGAAACTCACATGCGTTTCTCTGAAAGAGAAGCAGTCTGTTCCAACACTTCAATTCACTGTGCAAAGTGAATGGAGTGTTGCTTCATTTCTAAATGCTGTCCTTTCAGAGAAAATCACTTTCCTTTGAAAGTGCCTTAAGCTACTTGCAAGCATTCAACAGAAACTCACATGTGTTTCTCTTAAAGGGAAGCAGTCTGTTCCAACACTTCAATTCACTGTGCGAAGTGAATGGAGTGTTGCTTCAGTTTCTAAATGCTGTCCTTTCAGAGAAAATCACTTTTTTTTGAAATTGCCTTAAGCATCTTGCAAGAATTCACCAGAAACTCACATGCGTTTCTCTGAAAGAGAAGCAGTCGGTTCCAACACTTCAATTCACTGTGCGAAGTGAATGGAGTGTTGCTTCACTTTCTAAATGCTGTCCTTTCAGAGAAAATCACTTTCCTTTGAAAGTGCCTTAAGCTACTTACAAGCATTCAACAGAAACTCACATGCGTTTCTCTGAAAGAGAAGCAGTCGGTTCCAACACTTCAATTCACTGTGCGAAGTGAATGGAGTGTTGCTTCACTTTCTAAATGCTGTCCTTTCTGAGAAAATCACTTTCCTTTGAAAGTGCCTTAAGCTACATGCAAGCATTAGGAAGAAACTCACATGCGTTTCTCTGAAAGAGAAGCAGTCTGTTCCAACACTTCAATTCACTGTGTGAAGTGAATGGAGTGTTGCCTCACTTTCTAAATGCTGTCATCTTAGAGAAAATCACTTTCCTTTGAAAGTGCCTTAAGCTACTTACCAGCATTCAACAGAAACTCACATGCGTTTCTCTGAAAGTGAAGCAGTCTGTTCCAACACTTCAATTCACTGTGCGAAGTGAATGGAGTGTTGCTTCACTTTCTAAATGCTGTCCTTTCAGAGAAAATCACTTTCCATTGAAAGTGCCTTAAGCTACTTACAAGCATTCAACAGAAACTCACATGCATTTCTCTGAAAGAGAAGCACTCTATTCCAACACTTCAATTCACTGCACGATGTGAATGGAGTGTTGCTTCACTTTCTAAATGCTGTCCTTTCAGAGAAAATCACTTTCCTTTGAAAGTGCCTTGAGCTTCTTACAAGCATTCACCAGAAACTCACATGCGTTTCTCTGAAGGAGAAGCAGTCGGTTCCAACACTTCAATTCACTGTGCGAAGTGAATGGAATGTTGCTTCACTTTCTAAATGCTGTCCTTTCAGAGAAAATCACTTTCCTTTGAAAGTGCCTTAAGCTACTTGCAAGCATTAGGAAGAAACTCACATGTGTTTCTCTGAAAGAGAAGCAGTCTGTTCCAATACTTCAATTCACTCTGCGAAGTGAATGGAGTATTGCTTCACTTTCAACATGCTGTCCTTTCAGAGAAAATCACTTTCCTTTGAAAGTGCCTTAAGATACTTACAAGCATTCAACAGAAACTCACATGCGTTTCTCTGAAAGAGAAGCAGTCTGTTCCAACACTTCAATTCAATGTGCGAAGTGAATGAAGTGTTGCTTCACTTTCTAAATGCTGTCCTTTCAGAGAAAATCACTTTCCTTTGAAAGTGCATTAAGATACTTGCAAGCATTAGGAAGAAACTCACATGCGTTTCTCTGAAAGAGAAGCAGTCTGTTCCAACACTTCAATTCACTGTGCGAAGTGAATGGAATGTTGCTTCACTTTCTAAATGCTGTCCTTTCAGAGAAAATCACTTTCCTTTGAAAGTGCCTTAAGCTACTTGCAAGCATTAGGAAGAAACTCACATGTGTTTCTCTGAAAGAGAAGCAGTCTGTTGCAACACTTCAGTTCACTGTGTGAAGTGAATGGAGTGTTTCCTCACTTTCTAAATGCTGTCCTTTCAGAGAAAATCACTTTCCTTTGAAAGTGCCTTAAGCTACTTACAAGCATTCAACAGAAACTCACATGCATTTCTCTGAAAGAGAAGCAGTCTGTTCCAACACTTCAATTCACTGTTCGAAGTGAAGGGAGTGTTGCTTCACTTTCTAAATGCTGTCCTTTCAGAGAAAATCACTTTCCTTTGAAAGTGCCTTAAGCTACTTACAAGCATTCACCAGAAACTCACATGCGTTTCTCTGAAAGAGAAGCAGTCTGTTCCAACACTTCAATTCACTGTGCGAAGTGAATGGAGTGTTGCTTCACTTTCTAAATGCTGTCCTTTCAGAGAAAATCACTTTCCTTTGAAAGTGCTTTAAGCTACTTGCAAGCATGAGGAAGAAACTCACATGCGTTTCTCTGAAAGAGAAGCAGTCTGTTCCAACACTTCAATTCACTGTGCGAAGTGAATTGAGTGTTGCTTCACTTTCTAAATGCTGTCCTTTCTGAGAAAATCACTTTCCTTTGAAAGTGCCTTAAGCTACTTGCAAGCATTAGGAAGAAACTCACATGCGTTTCTCTGAAAGAGAAGCAGTCTGTTCCAACACTTCAATTCACTGTGTGAAGTGAATGGAGTGTTGCCTCACTTTCTAAATGCTGTCCTCTCAGAGATAATCACTTTCCTTTGAAAGTGCCTTAAGCTACTTACAAGCATTCAACAGAAACTCACATGCGTTTCTCTGAAAGTGAAGCAGTCTGTTCCAACACTTCAATTCACTGTGCGAAGTGAATGGAGTGTTGCTTCACTTTCTAAATGCTGTCCTTTCAGAGAAAATCACTTTCCTTTGAAAGTGCCTTAAGCTACTTACAAGCATTCAACAGAAACTCACATGCATTTCTCTGAAAGAGAAGCAGTCTGTTCCAACACTTCAATTCACTGTGCGAAGTGAATGGAGTGTTGCTTCACTTTCTAAATTATGTCCTTTCAGAGAAAATCACTTTCCTTTGAAAGTGCCTTAAGCAACTTGCAAGCATTCACAAGAAACACTAAAGCATTTCTATGAAAGAGAAGCACTCTGTTCCAACACTTCAATTCACTGTACGATGGGAATGGAGTGTTGCTTCACTTTCTAAATGCTGTCCTCTCAGAGAAAATCACTTTCCTTTGAAAGTGCCTTAAGCTACTTACAAGCATTCACCAGAAACTCACATGCGTTTCTCTGAAAGAGAAGCAGTCTGTTCTAACACTTCAATTCACTGTGCGAAGTGAATGGAGTGTTGCTTCACTTTCTAAATGCTGTCCTTTCAGAGAAAATCACTTTCCTTTGAAAGTGCCTTAAGCTACTTACAAGCATTCACCAGAAACTCACATGCGTTTCTCTGAAAGAGAAGCAGTCTGTTCCAACACTTCAATTCACTGTGAGAAGTGAATGGAGTGTTGCTTCACTTTCTAAATGCTGTCCTTTCAGAGAAAATCACTTTCCTTTGAAAGTGCCTTAAGCTACTTGCAAGCATTAACAAGAAACACTAATGCGTTTCTATGAAAGAGAAGCAGTCTGTTCCAACACTTCAATTCACTGTGCGAAGTGAATGGAGTGTTGCCTCACTTTCTAAATGCTGTCCTTTCAGAGAAAATCACTTTCCATTGAAAGTGCCTTAAACTACTTTCAAGCATTCACAAAAAACTCACATGAGTTTCTCTGAAAGAGAAGCAGTCTGTTCCAATACTTCAATTCACTCTGTGAAGTGAATGGAGTGTTGCTTCACTTTCTAAATGCTGTCCTTTCAGAGAAAATCTCTTTCCTTTGAAAGTGCCTTAAGCTACTTACAAGCATTCAACAGAAACTCACATGTATTTCTTTGAAAGTGAAGCAGTCTGTTCCAACACTTCAACTCACTGTGCGATGTGAATGGAGTGTTGCTTCACTTTCTAAATGCTGTCCTTTCAGAGAAAATCACTTTCCTTTGAAAGTGCCTTAAGCTACTTACAAGCATTCACCAGAAACTCACATGCGTTTCTCTGAAAGAGAAGCAGTCCTTTCCAACACTTCAATTCACTGTGCGAAGTGAATGGAGTGTTGCTTCACTTTCTAAATGCTGTCCTTTCAGAGAAAATCACTTTCCTTTGAAAGTGCCTTAAGCTACTTGCAAGCATTAGGAAGAAACTCACATGCGTTTCTCTGAAAGAGAAGCAGTCTTTTCCAACACTTCAATTCACTGTGCGAAGTGAATGGAGTGTTGCTTCACTTTCTAAATGCTGTCCTTTCAGAGAAAATCACTTTCCTTTGAAAGTGCCTTAAGCTACTTACAAGCATTCACCAGAAACTCACATGCGTTTCTCTGAAAGAGAAGCAGTCTGTTCCAACACTTCAATTCACTGTGCAAAGTGAATGGAGTGTTGCTTCATTTCTAAATGCTGTCCTTTCAGAGAAAATCACTTTCCTTTGAAAGTGCCTTAAGCTACTTGCAAGCATTCAACAGAAACTCACATGTGTTTCTCTTAAAGGGAAGCAGTCTGTTCCAACACTTCAATTCACTGTGCGAAGTGAATGGAGTGTTGCTTCAGTTTCTAAATGCTGTCCTTTCAGAGAAAATCACTTTTTTTTGAAATTGCCTTAAGCATCTTGCAAGAATTCACCAGAAACTCACATGCGTTTCTCTGAAAGAGAAGCAGTCGGTTCCAACACTTCAATTCACTGTGCGAAGTGAATGGAGTGTTGCTTCACTTTCTAAATGCTGTCCTTTCAGAGAAAATCACTTTCCTTTGAAAGTGCCTTAAGCTACTTACAAGCATTCAACAGAAACTCACATGCGTTTCTCTGAAAGAGAAGCAGTCGGTTCCAACACTTCAATTCACTGTGCGAAGTGAATGGAGTGTTGCTTCACTTTCTAAATGCTGTCCTTTCAGAGAAAATCACTTTCCTTTGAAAGTGCCTTAAGCTACTTGCAAGCATTAACAAGAAACACTAATGCGTTTCTATGAAAGAGAAGCAGTCTGTTCCAACACTTCAATTCACTGTGCGAAGTGAATGGAGTGTTGCCTCACTTTCTAAATGCTGTCCTTTCAGAGAAAATCACTTTCCATTGAAAGTGCCTTAAACTACTTTCAAGCAATCACAAAAAACTCACATGAGTTTCTCTGAAAGAGAAGCAGTCTGTTCCAATACTTCAATTCACTCTGCGAAGTGAATGGAGTGTTGCTTCACTTTCTAAATGCTGTCCTTTCAGAGAAAATCACTTTCCTTTGAAAGTGCCTTAAGCTACTTACAAGCATTCAACAGAAACTCACATGCATTTCTCTGAAAGAGAAGCAGTCTGTTCCAACACTTCAACTCACTGTGCGATTTGAATGGAGTGTTGCTTCACTTTCTAAATGCTGTCCTTTCAGAGAAAATCACTTTCCTTTGAAAGTGCCTTAAGCTACTTGCAAGCATTAGGAAGAAACTCACATGTGTTTCTCTGAAAGAGAAGCAGTCTGTTCCAATACTTCAATTCACTCTGCGAAGTGAATGGAGTATTGCTTCACTTTCAACATGCTGTCCTTTCAGAGAAAATCACTTTCCTTTGAAAGTGCCTTAAGATACTTACAAGCATTCAACAGAAACTCACATGCGTTTCTCTGAAAGAGAAGCAGTCTGTTCCAACACTTCAATTCAATGTGCGAAGTGAATGAAGTGTTGCTTCACTTTCTAAATGCTGTCCTTTCAGAGAAAATCACTTTCCTTTGAAAGTGCATTAAGATACTTGCAAGCATTAGGAAGAAACTCACATGCGTTTCTCTGAAAGAGAAGCAGTCTGTTCCAACACTTCAATTCACTGTGCGAAGTGAATGGAATGTTGCTTCACTTTCTAAATGCTGTCCTTTCAGAGAAAATCACTTTCCTTTGAAAGTGCCTTAAGCTACTTGCAAGCATTAGGAAGAAACTCACATGTGTTTCTCTGAAAGAGAAGCAGTCTGTTGCAACACTTCAGTTCACTGTGTGAAGTGAATGGAGTGTTTCCTCACTTTCTAAATGCTGTCCTTTCAGAGAAAATCACTTTCCTTTGAAAGTGCCTTAAGCTACTTACAAGCATTCAACAGAAACTCACATGCATTTCTCTGAAAGAGAAGCAGTCTGTTCCAACACTTCAATTCACTGTTCGAAGTGAAGGGAGTGTTGCTTCACTTTCTAAATGCTGTCCTTTCAGAGAAAATCACTTTCCTTTGAAAGTGCCTTAAGCTACTTACAAGCATTCACCAGAAACTCACATGCGTTTCTCTGAAAGAGAAGCAGTCTGTTCCAACACTTCAATTCACTGTGCGAAGTGAATGGAGTGTTGCTTCACTTTCTAAATGCTGTCCTTTCAGAGAAAATCACTTTCCTTTGAAAGTGCTTTAAGCTACTTGCAAGCATGAGGAAGAAACTCACATGCGTTTCTCTGAAAGAGAAGCAGTCTGTTCCAACACTTCAATTCACTGTGCGAAGTGAATTGAGTGTTGCTTCACTTTCTAAATGCTGTCCTTTCTGAGAAAATCACTTTCCTTTGAAAGTGCCTTAAGCTACTTGCAAGCATTAGGAAGAAACTCACATGCGTTTCTCTGAAAGAGAAGCAGTCTGTTCCAACACTTCAATTCACTGTGTGAAGTGAATGGAGTGTTGCCTCACTTTCTAAATGCTGTCCTCTCAGAGATAATCACTTTCCTTTGAAAGTGCCTTAAGCTACTTACAAGCATTCAACAGAAACTCACATGCGTTTCTCTGAAAGTGAAGCAGTCTGTTCCAACACTTCAATTCACTGTGCGAAGTGAATGGAGTGTTGCTTCACTTTCTAAATGCTGTCCTTTCAGAGAAAATCACTTTCCTTTGAAAGTGCCTTAAGCTACTTACAAGCATTCAACAGAAACTCACATGCATTTCTCTGAAAGAGAAGCAGTCTGTTCCAACACTTCAATTCACTGTGCGAAGTGAATGGAGTGTTGCTTCACTTTCTAAATTATGTCCTTTCAGAGAAAATCACTTTCCTTTGAAAGTGCCTTAAGCAACTTGCAAGCATTCACAAGAAACACTAAAGCATTTCTATGAAAGAGAAGCACTCTGTTCCAACACTTCAATTCACTGTACGATGGGAATGGAGTGTTGCTTCACTTTCTAAATGCTGTCCTCTCAGAGAAAATCACTTTCCTTTGAAAGTGCCTTAAGCTACTTACAAGCATTCACCAGAAACTCACATGCGTTTCTCTGAAAGAGAAGCAGTCTGTTCTAACACTTCAATTCACTGTGCGAAGTGAATGGAGTGTTGCTTCACTTTCTAAATGCTGTCCTTTCAGAGAAAATCACTTTCCTTTGAAAGTGCCTTAAGCTACTTACAAGCATTCACCAGAAACTCACATGCGTTTCTCTGAAAGAGAAGCAGTCTGTTCCAACACTTCAATTCACTGTGAGAAGTGAATGGAGTGTTGCTTCACTTTCTAAATGCTGTCCTTTCAGAGAAAATCACTTTCCTTTGAAAGTGCCTTAAGCTACTTGCAAGCATTAACAAGAAACACTAATGCGTTTCTATGAAAGAGAAGCAGTCTGTTCCAACACTTCAATTCACTGTGCGAAGTGAATGGAGTGTTGCCTCACTTTCTAAATGCTGTCCTTTCAGAGAAAATCACTTTCCATTGAAAGTGCCTTAAACTACTTTCAAGCATTCACAAAAAACTCACATGAGTTTCTCTGAAAGAGAAGCAGTCTGTTCCAATACTTCAATTCACTCTGTGAAGTGAATGGAGTGTTGCTTCACTTTCTAAATGCTGTCCTTTCAGAGAAAATCTCTTTCCTTTGAAAGTGCCTTAAGCTACTTACAAGCATTCAACAGAAACTCACATGTATTTCTTTGAAAGTGAAGCAGTCTGTTCCAACACTTCAACTCACTGTGCGATGTGAATGGAGTGTTGCTTCACTTTCTAAATGCTGTCCTTTCAGAGAAAATCACTTTCCTTTGAAAGTGCCTTAAGCTACTTACAAGCATTCACCAGAAACTCACATGCGTTTCTCTGAAAGAGAAGCAGTCCTTTCCAACACTTCAATTCACTGTGCGAAGTGAATGGAGTGTTGCTTCACTTTCTAAATGCTGTCCTTTCAGAGAAAATCACTTTCCTTTGAAAGTGCCTTAAGCTACTTGCAAGCATTAGGAAGAAACTCACATGCGTTTCTCTGAAAGAGAAGCAGTCTTTTCCAACACTTCAATTCACTGTGCGAAGTGAATGGAGTGTTGCTTCACTTTCTAAATGCTGTCCTTTCAGAGAAAATCACTTTCCTTTGAAAGTGCCTTAAGCTACTTACAAGCATTCACCAGAAACTCACATGCGTTTCTCTGAAAGAGAAGCAGTCTGTTCCAACACTTCAATTCACTGTGCAAAGTGAATGGAGTGTTGCTTCATTTCTAAATGCTGTCCTTTCAGAGAAAATCACTTTCCTTTGAAAGTGCCTTAAGCTACTTGCAAGCATTCAACAGAAACTCACATGTGTTTCTCTTAAAGGGAAGCAGTCTGTTCCAACACTTCAATTCACTGTGCGAAGTGAATGGAGTGTTGCTTCAGTTTCTAAATGCTGTCCTTTCAGAGAAAATCACTTTTTTTTGAAATTGCCTTAAGCATCTTGCAAGAATTCACCAGAAACTCACATGCGTTTCTCTGAAAGAGAAGCAGTCGGTTCCAACACTTCAATTCACTGTGCGAAGTGAATGGAGTGTTGCTTCACTTTCTAAATGCTGTCCTTTCAGAGAAAATCACTTTCCTTTGAAAGTGCCTTAAGCTACTTACAAGCATTCAACAGAAACTCACATGCGTTTCTCTGAAAGAGAAGCAGTCTGTTCCAACACTTCAATTCACTGTGCGAAGTGAATGGAGTGTTGCTTCACTTTCTAAATGCTGTCCTTTCAGAGAAAATCACTTTCCTTTGAAAGTGCCTTAAGCTACTTGCAAGCATTAACAAGAAACACTAATGCGTTTCTATGAAAGAGAAGCAGTCTGTTCCAACACTTCAATTCACTGTGCGAAGTGAATGGAGTGTTGCCTCACTTTCTAAATGCTGTCCTTTCAGAGAAAATCACTTTCCATTGAAAGTGCCTTAAACTACTTTCAAGCAATCACAAAAAACTCACATGAGTTTCTCTGAAAGAGAAGCAGTCTGTTCCAATACTTCAATTCACTCTGCGAAGTGAATGGAGTGTTGCTTCACTTTCTAAATGCTGTCCTTTCAGAGAAAATCACTTTCCTTTGAAAGTGCCTTAAGCTACTTACAAGCATTCAACAGAAACTCACATGCATTTCTCTGAAAGAGAAGCAGTCTGTTCCAACACTTCAACTCACTGTGCGATTTGAATGGAGTGTTGCTTCACTTTCTAAATGCTGTCCTTTCAGAGAAAATCACTTTCCTTTGAAAGTGCCTTAAGCTACTTACAAGCATTCACCAGAAACTCACATGCGTTTCTCTGAGAGAGAAGCAGTCTGTTCCAACACTTCAATTCACTGTGCGAAGTGAATGGAGTGTTGCTTCACTTTCTAAATGCTGTCCTTTCAGAGAAAATCACTTTCCTTTGAAAGTGCCTTAAGCTACTTGCAAGCATTAGGAAGAAACTCACATGCGTTTCTCTGAAAGAGAAGCAGTCTTTTCCAACATTTCAATTCACTGTGCGAAGTGAATGGAGTGTTGCTTCACTTTCTAAATGCTGTCCTTTCAGAGAAAATCACTTTCCTTTGAAAGGGCCTTAAGTTACTTACAAGCATTCACCAGAAACTCACATGCGTTTCTCTTAAAGAGAAGCAGCCTGTTCCAACACTTCAATTCACTGTGCGAAGTGAATGGATTGTTGCTTCATTTCTAAATGCTGTCCTTTCAGAGAAAATCACTTTCCTTTGAAAGTGCCTTAAGCTACTCGCAAGCATTAACAAGAAACACTAATGCGTTTCTATGAAAGAGAAGCAGTCTGTTCCAACACTTCAATTCACTGTGCGAAGTGAATGGAGTGTTGCCTCACTTACTAAATGCTGTCCTTTCAGAGAAAATCACTTTCCATTGAAAGTGCCTTAAACTACTTTCAAGCATTCACAAAAAACTCACATGAGTTTCTCTGAAAGAGAAGCAGTCTGTTCCAATACTTCAATTCACTCTGCGAAGTGAATGGAGTGTTGCTTCACTTTCTAAATGCTGTCCTTTCAGAGAAAATCTCTTTACTTTGAAAGTGCCTTAAGCTACATGCAAGCATTAGGAAGAAACTCACATGCGTTTCTCTGAAAGAGAAGCAGTCTGTTCCAACACTTCAATTCACTGTTCGAAGTGAATGGAGTGTTGCCTCACTTTCTAAATGCTGTCATCTTAGAGAAAATCACTTTCCTTTGAAAGTGCCTTAAGCTACTTACCAGCATTCAACAGAAACTCACATGCGTTTCTATGAAAGTGAAGCAGTCTGTTCCAACACTTCAATTCACTGTGCGAAGTGAATGGAGTGTTGCTTCACTTTCTAAATGCTGTCCTTTCAGAGAAAATCTCTTTCCTTTGAAAGTGCCTTAAGCTACTTACAAGCATTCAACAGAAACTCACATGTATTTCTTTGAAAGTGAAGCAGTCTGTTCCAACACTTCAACTCACTGTGCGATGTGAATGGAGTGTTGCTTCACTTTCTAAATGCTGTCCATTCAGGGAAAATCACTTTCCTTTAAAAGTGCCTTAAGCTACTTACAAGCATTCACCAGAAACTCACATGCGTTTCTCTGAAAGAGAAGCAGTCCTTTCCAACATTTCAATTCACTGTGCGAAGTGAATGGAGTGTTGCTTCACTTTCTAAATGCTGTCCTTTCAGAGAAAATCACTTTCCTTTGAAAGTGCCTTAAGCTACTTGCAAGCATTAGGAAGAAACTCACATGCGTTTCTCTGAAAGAGAAGCAGTCTTTTCCAACACTTCAATTCACTGTGCGAAGTGAATGGAGTGTTGCTTCACTTTCTAAATGCTGTCCTTTCAGAGAAAATCACTTTCCTTTGAAAGTGCCTTAAGCTACTTACAAGCATTCACCAGAAACTCACATGCGTTTCTCTGAAAGAGAAGCAGTCTGTCCCAACACTTCAATTCACTGTGCAAAGTGAATGGAGTGTTGCTTCATTTCTAAATGCTGTCCTTTCAGAGAAAATCACTTTCCTTTGAAAGTGCCTTAAGCTACTTACAAGCATTCACCAGAAACTCACATGCGTTTCTCTGAAAGAGAAGCAGTCCTTTCCAACATTTCAATTCACTGTGCGAAGTGAATGGAGTGTTGCTTCACTTTCTAAATGCTGTCCTTTCAGAGAAAATCACTTTCCTTTGAAAGTGCCTTAAGCTACTTGCAAGCATTAGGAAGAAACTCACATGCGTTTCTCTGAAAGAGAAGCAGTCTTTTCCAACACTTCAATTCACTGTGCGAAGTGAATGGAGTGTTGCTTCACTTTCTAAATGCTGTCCTTTCAGAGAAAATCACTTTCCTTTGAAAGTGCCTTAAGCTACTTACAAGCATTCACCAGAAACTCACATGCGTTTCTCTGAAAGAGAAGCAGTCTGTTCCAACACTTCAATTCACTGTGCGAAGTGAATGGATTGTTGCTTCATTTCTAAATGCTGTCCTTTCAGAGAAAATCACTTTCCTTTGAAAGTGCCTTAAGCTACTTGCAAGCATTAACAAGAAACACTAATGCGCTTCTATGAAAGAGAAGCAGTCTGTTCCAACACTTCAATTCACTGTGCGAAGTGAATGGAGTGTTGCCTCACTTTCTAAATGCTGTCCTTTCAGAGAAAATCACTTTCCATTGAAAGTGCCTTAAACTACTTTCAAGCATTCACAAAAAACTGACATGAGTTTCTCTGAAAGAGAAGCAGTCTGTTCCAATACTTTAATTCACTCTGCGAAGTGAATGGAGTGTTGCTTCACTTTCTAAATGCTGTCCTTTCAGAGAAAATCACTTTCCTTTGAAAGTGCCTTAAGCTACTTACAAGCATTCAACAGAAACTCACATGCATTTCTCTGAAAGAGAAGCAGTCTGTTCCAACACTTCAACTCACTGTGCGATGTGAATGGAGTGTTGCTTCACTTTCTAAATGCTGTCCTTTCAGAGAAAATCACTTTCCTTTGAAAGTGCCTTAAGCTACTTGCAAGCATTAGGAAGAAACTCACATGCGTTTCTCTGAAAGAGAAGCAGTCTGTTCCAACACTTCAATTCACTGTGCGAAGTGAATGGAGTGTTGCTTCACTTTCTAAATGCTGTCCTTTCAGAGAAAATCACTTTCCTTTGAAAGTGCCTTAAGCTACTTGCAAGCATTAGGAAGAAACTCACATGCATTTCTCGGAAAGAGAAGCAGTCTGTTCCAACACTTCAATTCACTGAGTGAAGTGAATGGAGTGTTGCCTCACTTTCTAAATACTGTCCTTTCAGAGAAAATCACTTTCCTTTGAAAGTGCCTTAAGCTACTTACAAGCATTCAACAGAAACTCACATGCATTTCTCTGAAAGAGAAGCAGTCTGTTCCAATACTTCAATTCACTCTGCGAAGTGAATGGAGTGTTGTTTCGCTTTCTAAATGCTGTCCTTTCAGAGAAAATCAATTTCCTTTGAAAGTGCCTTAAGCTACTTACAAGCATTCAACAGAAACTCACATGCATTTCTCTGAAAGAGAAGCAGTCTGTTCCAACACTTCAATTCACTGTGCGAAGTGAATGGAGTGTTGCTTCACTTTCTAAATGCTGTCCTTTCAGAGAAAATCACTTTCCTTTGAAAGTGATTTAAGCTACTCACAAGCATTCACCAGAAACTCACATGCGTTTCTCTGAAAGAGAAGCAGTCTGTTCCAACACTTCAATTCACTGTGCGAAGTGAATGGAGTGTTGCTTCACTTTCTAAATGCTGTCCTTTCAGAGAAAATCACTTTCCTTTGAAAGTGCCTTAAGCTACTTGCAAGCATTAGGAAGAAACTCACATGCGTTTCTCTGAAAGAGAAGCAGTCTGTTCCAACACTTCAATTCACTGTGCGAAGTGAATGGAGTGTTGCTTCACTTTCTAAATGCTGTCCTTTCAGATTAAAACACTTTCCTTTGAAAGTGCCTTAAGCTACTTGCAAGCATTAGGAAGAAACTCACATGCGTTTCTCTGAAAGAGAAGCAGTCTGTTCCAACACTTCAATTCACTGTGTGAAGTGAATGGAGTGTTGCCTCACTTTCTAAATGCTGTCCTATCAGAGAAAATCACTTTCCTTTGAAAGTGCCTTAAGCTACTTACAAGCATTCAACAGAAACTCACATGCGTTTCTCTGAAAGAGAAGCAGTCTGTTCCAATACTTCAATTCACTCTGCGAAGTGAATGGAGTGTTGCTTCACTTTCTAAATGCTGTCCTTTCAGAGAAAATCACTTTCCTTTGAAAGTGCCTTAAACTGCTTTCAAGCATTCACAAAAAACTCACATGCGTTTCTCTTAAAGAGAAGCAGTCTGTTCCAACACTTCAATTCACTGTGCGAAGTGAATGGAGTGTTGCTTCAGTTTGTAAATGCTGTCCTTTCAGAGAAAATCACTTTCCTTTGAAAGTGCCTTAAGCAACTTACAAGCATTCACAAGAAACTCACATGCGTTTCTCTGAAAGAGAAGCAGTCTGTTCCAACACTTCAATTCACTGTGCGAAGTGAATGGAGTGTTGCTTCACTTTCTAAATGCTGTCCTTTCAGAGAAAATCACTCTCCTTTGAAAGTGCCTTAAGCTACTTACAAGCATTCACCAGAAACTCACATGCGTTTATCTGAAAGAGAAACAGTCTGTTCCAATACTTCAATTCACCTTGCGAAGTGAATGGAGTGTTGCTTCACTTTCTAAATGCTGTCCTTTCAGAGAAAATCACTTTCCTTTGAAAGTGCCTTAAGCTACTTACAAGCATTCAACAGAAACTCACATGCATTTCTCTGAAAGAGAAGCAGTCTGTTCTAACACTTCAATTCACTGTGCGAAGTGAATGGAGTGTTGCTTCACTTTCTAAATGCTGTCCTTTCAGAGAAAATCACTTTCTTTGAAAGTGCCTTAAGCTACTCACAAGCATTCACCAGAATCTCACATGCGTTTCTCTGAAAGAGAAGCAGTCTGTTCCAACACTTCAATTCACTGTGCGAAGTGAATGGAGTGTTGCTTCACTTTCTAAATGCTGTCCTTTCAGAGAAAATCACTTTCCTTTGAAAGTGCCTTAAGCTACTTGCAAGCATTAGGAAGAAACTCACATGCGTTTCTCTGAAAGAGAAGCAGTCTGTTCCAACACTTCAATTCACTGTGCGAAGTGAATGGAGTGTTGCTTCACTTTCTAAATGCTGTCCTTTCAGATTAAAACACTTTCCTTTGAAAGTGCCTTAAGCTACTTGCAAGCATTAAGAAGAAACTCACATGCGTTTCTCTGAAAGAGAAGCAGTCTGTTCCAACACTTCAATTCACTGTGTGAAGTGAATGGAGTGTTGCCTCACTTTCTAAATGCTGTCCTATCAGAGAAAATCACTTTCCTTTGAAAGTGCCTTAAGCTACTTACAAGCATTCAACAGAAACTCACATGCGTTTCTCTGAAAGAGAAGCAGTCTGTTCCAATACTTCAATTCACTCTGCGAAGTGAATGGAGTGTTGCTTCACTTTCTAAATGCTGTCCTTTCAGAGAAAATCACTTTCCTTTGAAAGTGCCTTAAACTGCTTTCAAGCATTCACAAAAAACTCACATGCGTTTCTCTTAAAGAGAAGCAGTCTGTTCCAACACTTCAATTCACTGTGCGAAGTGAATGGAGTGTTGCTTCAGTTTGTAAATGCTGTCCTTTCAGAGAAAATCACTTTCCTTTGAAAGTGCCTTAAGCAACTTACAAGCATTCACAAGAAACTCACATGCGTTTCTCTGAAAGAGAAGCAGTCTGTTCCAACACTTCAATTCACTGTGCGAAGTGAATGGAGTGTTGCTTCACTTTCTAAATGCTGTCCTTTCAGAGAAAATCACTCTCCTTTGAAAGTGCCTTAAGCTACTTACAAGCATTCACCAGAAACTCACATGCGTTTATCTGAAAGAGAAACAGTCTGTTCCAATACTTCAATTCACCTTGCGAAGTGAATGGAGTGTTGCTTCACTTTCTAAATGCTGTCCTTTCAGAGAAAATCACTTTCCTTTGAAAGTGCCTTAAGCTACTTACAAGCATTCAACAGAAACTCACATGCATTTCTCTGAAAGAGAAGCAGTCTGTTCTAACACTTCAATTCACTGTGCGAAGTGAATGGAGTGTTGCTTCACTTTCTAAATGCTGTCCTTTCAGAGAAAATCACTTTCTTTGAAAGTGCCTTAAGCTACTCACAAGCATTCACCAGAATCTCACATGCGTTTCTCTGAAAGAGAAGCAGTCTGTTCCAACACTTCAATTCACTGTGCGAAGTGAATGGAGTGTTGCTTCACTTTCTAAATGCTGTCCTTTCAGAGAAAATCACTTTCCTTTGAAAATGCCTTAAGCTACTTGCAAGCATTAGGAAGAAACTCACATGCGTTTCTCTGAAAGAGAAGCAGTCTGTTCCAACACTTCAATTCACTGTGCGAAGTGAATGGAGTGTTGCTTCACTTTCTAAATGTTGTCCTTTCAGAGAAAATCACTTTCCTTTGAAAGTGCCTTAAGCTACTTACAAGCATTCACCAGAAACTCACATGCGTTTCTCTGAAAGAGAAGCAGTCTGTTCCAACACTTCAATTCACTGTGCGAAGTGAACGGAGTGTTGCTTCACTTTCTAAATGCTGTCCTTTCAGAGAAAATCACTTTCCTTTGAAAGTGCCTTAAGCTACTTGCAAGCATTAGGAAGAAACTCACATGCGTTTCTCTGAAAGAGAAGCAGTCTGTTCCAACACTTCAATTCACTGTGCGAAGGGAATGGAGTGTTGCTTCACTTTCTAAATGCTGTCCTTTCAGAGAAAATCACTTTCCTTTGAAAGTGCCTTAAGCTACTTACAAGCATTCAACAGAAACTCACATGCGTTTCTCTGAAAGAGAACAAGTCTGTTCCAACACTTCAATTCACTGTGCGAAGTGAATGGAGTGTTGCTTTACTTTCTAAATGCTGTCCTTTCAGAGAAAATCACTTTCCTTTGAAAGTGCCTTAAGCTACTTGCAAGCATTAGGAAGAAACTTTCATGCGTTTCTCTGAAACAGAAGCAGTCTGTTCCAACACTTCAATTCACTGTGCGAAGTGAATGGAGTGTTGCTTCACTTTCTAAATGCTGTCCTTTCAGAGAAAATCACTTTTCTTTGAAAGTGCCTTAAACTACTTTCAAGCATTCACAAAAAACTCACATGCGTTTCTCTGAAAGAGAAGCAGTCTGTTCCAACACTTCAATTCACTGTGCGAAGTGAATGGAGTGTTGCTTCACTTTCTAAATGCTGTCCTTTCAGAGAAAATCACTTTCCTTTGAATGTGCCTTAAGCAACTTGCAAGAATTCACAAGAAACTCACATGCGTTTCTCTGAAAGAAAAGCAGTCTGTTCCAACACTTCAATTCACTGTGCGAAGTGGATGGAGTGTTGCTTCACTTTCTAAATGCTGTCCTTTCAGAGAAAATCACTTTCCCTTGAAAGTGCCTTAAGCTACTTGCAAGCATTAGGAAGAAACTCACATGCGTTTCTCTGAAAGAGAAGCAGTCTGTTCCAACACTTCAATTCACTGTGCGAAGTGAATGGAGTGTTGCCTCACTTTCTAAATGCTGTCCTTTCAGAGAAAATCACTTTCCTTTGAAAGAGCCTTAAGCTACTTACAAGCATTCAACAGAAGCTCACATGCGTTTCTCTGAAAGAGAAGCAGTCTGTTCCAACACTTCAATTCACTGTGCGAAGTGAATGGAGTGTTGCTTCACTTTCTAAATGCTGTCCTTTCAGAGAAAATCACTTTCCTTTGAAAGTGCCTTAAGCTACTTACAAGCATTCAACAGAAACTCACATGCGTTTCTCTGAAAGAGAAGCAGTCTGTTCCAACACTTCAATTCACTGTGCGAAGTGAATGGAGTGTTGCTTCACTTTCTAAATGCTGTCCTTTCTGAGAAAATCACTTTCCTTTGAAAGTGCCTTAAGCTACTTGCAAGCATTAGGAAGAAACTTACATGCGTTTCTCTGAAAGAGAAGCAGTCTGTTCCAACACTTCAATTCACTGTGCGAAGTGAATGGAGTGTTGCTTCACTTTCTAAATGCTGTCCTTTCAGAGAAAATCACTTTCCTTTGAAAGTGCCTTAAGCTACTTACAAGCATTCAACAGAAACTCACATGCGTTTCTCTGAAAGAGAAGCAGTCTGTTCCAACACTTCAATTCACTGTGCAAAGTGAATGGAGTGTTGCTTCACTTTCTAAATTATGTCCTTTCAGAGAAAATCACTTTCCTTTGAAAGTGCCTTAAGCAACTTGCAAGCATTCACAAGAAACACTAAGGCGTTTCTATGAAAGAGAAGCACTCTGTTCCAACACTTCAATTCACTTCACGAAGTGAATGGAGTGCTGCTTCACTTTCTAAATGCTGTCCTTTCAGACGAAATCACTTTCCTTTGAAAGTGCCTTAAGCTACTTACAAGCATTCACCAGAAACTCACATGCATTTCTCTGAAAGGGAAGCAGTCTGTTCCAACACTTCAATTCACTGTGCGAAGTGAATGGAGTGTTGCCTCACTTTCTAAATGCTGTCGTTTAAGAGAAAATCACTTTCCTTTGAAAGTGCCTTAAAAATACTTTCAAGCATTCATAAAAAACTCACATGCGTTTCTCTGAAAGAGAAGCAGTCTGTTCCAACACTTCAATTCACTGTGCGAAGTGAATGGAGTGTTGATTCACTTTCTAAATGCTGTCCTTTCAGAGAAAATCACTTTCCTTTGAAAGTGCCTTAAGCTACTTCAAGCATTCACCAGAAACTCACATGCGTTTCTCTGAAAGAGAAGCAGTCTGTTCCAATACTTCAATTCACTCTGCGAAGTGAATGGAGTGTTGCTTCACTTTCTAAATGCCGTCCTTTCAGAGAAAATCACTTTCCTTTGAAAGTGCCTTAAGCTACTTACAAGCATTCAACAGAAACTCACATGCATTTCTCTGAAAGAGAAGCAATCTGTTCCAACACTTCAATTCACTGTGCGAAGTGAATGGAGTGTTGCTTCACTTTCTAAATGCTGTCCTTTCAGAGAAAATCACTTTCTTTGAAAGTGCCTTAAGCTACTTACAAGCATTCACCAGAAACTCACATGCGTTTCTCTGAAAGAGAAGCAGTCTGTTCCAACACTTCAATTCACTGTGCGAAGTGAATGGAGTGTTGCTTCACTTTCTAAATGCTGTCCTTTCAGAGAAAATCACTTTCCTTTGAAAGTGCCTTAAGGTACTTACAAGCATTCAACAGAAACTCACATGCGATTCTCTGAAAGAGAAGCAGTCTGTTCCAACACTTCATTTCACTGTGCGAAGTGAATGGAGTGTCGATTCACTTTCTAAATGCTGTCCTTTCAGAGAAAATCACTTTCCTTTGAAAGTGCCTTAAGCTACTTACAAGTATTCAACAGAAACTCACATGCATTTCTCTGAAAGAGAAGCAATCTGTTCTAACACTTCAATTCTCTGTGCGAAGTGAATGGAGTGTTGCTTCACTTTCTAAATGCTGTCCTTCAGAGAAAATCACTTTCCTTTGAAAGTGCCTTAAGCTACTTGCAAGCATTCACAAGAAACACTAATGCGTTCCTATGAAAGAGAAGCAGTCTGTTCCAACACTTCAATTCACTGTGCGAAGTGAATGGAGTGTTGCTTCACTTTCTAAATCTGTCCTTTCAGAGAAAATCACTTTCCTTTGAAAGTGCCTTAAGCTACTTGCAAGCATTAGGAAGAAACTCAGATGCGTTTCTCTGAAAGAGAAGCAGTCTGTTCCAACACTTCAATTCCCTGCACGAAGGGAACGGAGTGTTACTTCACTTTCTAAATGCTGTCCTTTCAGAGAAAATCACTTTCCTTTGAAAGTGCCTTAAGCTACTTACAAGCATTCACCAGAAACTCACATGCGTTTCTCTGAAAGAGAAGAAGTCTGTTCCAACACTTCAATTCACTGTGCGAAGTGAATGGAGTGTTGCTTCACTTTCTAAATGCTGTCCTTTTAGAGAAAATCACTTTCCTTTGAAAGTGCCTTAAGCTACTTGCAAGCATTAGGAAGAAACTTACATGCGTTTCTCTGAAAGAGAAGCAGTCTGTTCCAACACTTCAATTCACTGTGCGAAGTGAATGGAGTGTTGCTTCACTTTCTAAATGCTGTCCTTTCAGAGAAAATCACTTTTCTTTGAAAGTGCCTTAAACTACTTTCAAGCATTCACAAAAAACTCACATGCGTTTCTCTGAAAGAGAAGCAGTCTGTTCCAACACTTCAATTCACTGTGCGAAGTGAATGGAGTGTTGCTTCACTTTGTAAATGCTGTCCTTTCAGAGAAAATCATTTTCCTTTGAAAGTGCCTTAAGCAACTTGCAAGAATTCACAAGAAACTCACATGCGTTTCTCTGAAAGAGAAGCAGTCTGTTCCAACACTTCAATTCACTGTGAGAAGTGGATGGAGTGTTGCTTCACTTTCTAAATGCTGTCCTTTCAGAGAAAATCACTTTCCCTTGAAAGTGCCTTAAGCTACTTGCAAGCATTAGGAAGAAACTCACATGCGTTTCTCTGAAAGAGAAGCAGTCTGTTCCAACACTTCAATTCACTGTGCGAAGTGAATGGAGTGTTGCCTCACTTTCTAAATGCTGTCCTTTCAGAGAAAATCACTTTCCTTTGAAAGTGCCTTAAACTGCTTTCAAGTATTCATAAAAAACTCGCATGCATTTCTCTAAAAGAGAAGCAATCTGTTCAAACACTTCAATTCTCTGTGCGAAGGGAATGGAGTGTTGCTTCACTTTCTAAATGCTGTCCTTTCAGAGAAAATCACTTTCCTTTGAAAGTGCCTTAAGCTACTTGCAAGCATTTACAAGAAACACTAATGCGTTTCTATGAAAGAGAAGCAGTCTGTTCCAACACTTCAATTCATTGCGCGAAGGGAATGGAGTGTTGCTTTACTTTCTAAATGCTGTCCTTTCAGAGAAAATCACTTTCCTTTGAAAGAGCCTTAAGCTACTTACAAGCATTCAACAGAAACTCACATGCATTTCTCTGAAAGAGAAGCAGTCTGTTCCAACAATTCAATTCACTGCACGAAGGGAATGGAGTGTTGCTTCACTTTCTAAATGCTGTCCTTTCAGAGAAAATCACTTTCCTTTGAAAGTGCCTTAAGCTACATACAAGCATTCACCAGAAACTCACATGCGTTTCTCTGAAAGAGAAGAAGTCTGTTCCAACACTTCAATTCACTGTGCGAAGTGAATGGAGTGTTGCTTCACTTTCTAAATGCTGTCCTTTCAGAGAAAATCAATTTTTTTTGAAAGTGCCTTAAGCTACTTGCAAGCATTTACAAGAAACACTAATGCGTTTCTATGAAAGAGAAGCAGTCTGTTCCAACACTTCAATTCATTGCGCGAAGGGAATGGAGTGTTGCTTTACTTTCTAAATGCTGTCCTTTCAGAGAAAATCACTTTCCTTTGAAAGAGCCTTAAGCTACTTACAAGCATTCAACAGAAACTCACATGCATTTCTCTGAAAGGGAAGCAGTCTGTTCCAACACTTCAATTCACTGCA
Source organism: Myodes glareolus (assembly GCF_982192425.1). NCBI lineage: Eukaryota > Metazoa > Chordata > Mammalia > Rodentia > Cricetidae > Myodes > Myodes glareolus. The sequence goes on along the minus strand of NC_142032.1, from coordinate 111,242,222 downwards.
CGAAGGGAATGGAGTGTTGCTTCACTTTCTAAATGCTGTCCTTTCAGAGAAAATCACTTTCCTTTGAAAGTGCCTTAAGCTACTTACAAGCATTCAACAGAAACTCACATGCGTTTCTCTGAAAGAGAAGAAGTCTGTTCCAACACTTCAATTCACTGTGCGAAGTGAATGGAGTGTTGCTTCACTTTCTAAATGCTGTCCTTTCAGAGAAAATCACTTTCCTTTGAAAGTGCCTTAAGCTACTTACAAGCATTCACCAGAAACTCACATGCGTTTCTCTGAAAGAGAAGCAGTCTGTTCCAATACTTCAATTCACTCTGCGAAGTGAATGGAGTGTTGCTTCACTTTCTAAATGCTGTCCTTTCAGAGAAAATCACTTTCCTTTGAAAGTGCCTTAAGCTACTTACAAGCATTCAACAGAAACTCACATGCATTTCTCTGAAAGAGAAGCACTCTGTTCCAACACTTCAATTCACTGTGCGAAGTGAATGGAGTGTTGCTTCACTTTCTAAATGCTGTCCTTTCAGAGAAAATCACTTTCCCTTGAAAGTGCCTTAAGCTACTTACAAGCATTCACCAGAAACTCACATGCGTTTCTCTGAAAGAGAAGCAGTCTGTTCCAACACTTCAATTCACTGTGCGAAGTGAATGGAGTGTTGCTTCACTTTCTAAATGCTGTCCTTTCAGAGAAAATCACTTTCCTTTGAAAGTGCCTTAAGCTACTTACAAGCATTCAACAGAAACTCACATGCATTTCTCTGAAAGAGAAGCAATCTGTTCTAACACTTCAATTCTCTGTGCGAAGTGAATGGAGTGTTGCTTCACTTTCTAAATGCTGTCCTTCAGAGAAAATCACTTTCCTTTGAAAGTGCCTTAAGCTACTTGCAAGCATTCACAAGAAACACTAATGCGTTCCTATGAAAGAGAAGCAGTCTGTTCCAACACTTCAATTCACTGTGCGAAGTGAATGGAGTGTTGCTTCACTTTCTAAATGCTGTCCTTTGAGAGAAAATCACTTTCCTTTGAAAGTGCCTTAAGCTACTTGCAAGCATTAGGAAGAAACTCACATGCGTTTCTCTGAAAGAGAAGCAGTCTGTTCCAACACTTCAATTCACTGCACGAAGGGAATGGAGTGTTGCTTCACTTTCTAAATGCTGTCCTTTCAGAGAAAATCACTTTCCTTTGAAAGTGCCTTAAGCTACTTACAAGCATTCACCAGAAACTCACATGCGTTTCTCTGAAAGAGAAGAAGTCTGTTCCAACACTTCAATTCACTGTGCGAAGTGAATGGAGTGTTGCTTCACTTTCTAAATGCTGTCCTTTCAGAGAAAATCACTTTCCTTTGAAAGTGCCTTAAGCTACTTGCAAGCATTAGGAAGAAACTTACATGCGTTTCTCTGAAAGAGAAGCAGTCTGTTCCAACACTTCAATTCACTGTGCGAAGTGAATGGAGTGTTGATTCACTTTCTAAATGCTGTCCTTTCAGAGAAAATCACTTTCCTTTGAAAGTGCCTTAAGCTACTTACAAGCATTCACCAGAAACTCACATGCGTTTCTCTGAAAGAGAAGCAGTCTGTTCCAATACTTCAATTCACTCTGCGAAGTGAATGGAGTGTTGCTTCACTTTCTAAATGCTGTCCTTTCAGAGAAAATCACTTTCGTTTGAAAGTGCCTTAAGCTACTTACAAGCATTTACAAGAAACACTAATGCGTTTCTATGAAAGAGAAGCAGTGTGTTCCAACACTTCAATTCACTGTGCGAAGTGAATGGAGTGTTGCTTCACTTTCTAAATGCTGTCCTTTCAGAGAAAATCACTTTCCTTTGAAAGTGCCTTAAGCTACTTGCAAGCATTAGGAAGAAACTCACATGCATTTCTCGGAAAGAGAAGCAGTCTGTTCCAACACTTCAATTCACTGAGTGAAGTGAATGGAGTGTTGCCTCACTTTCTAAATACTGTCCTTTCAGAGAAAATCACTTTCCTTTGAAAGTGCCTTAAGCTACTTACAAGCATTCAACAGAAACTCACATGCATTTCTCTGAAAGAGAAGCAGTCTGTTCCAATACTTCAATTCACTCTGCGAAGTGAATGGAGTGTTGTTTCGCTTTCTAAATGCTGTCCTTTCAGAGAAAATCAATTTCCTTTGAAAGTGCCTTAAGCTACTTACAAGCATTCAACAGAAACTCACATGCATTTCTCTGAAAGAGAAGCAGTCTGTTCCAACACTTCAATTCACTGTGCGAAGTGAATGGAGTGTTGCTTCACTTTCTAAATGCTGTCCTTTCAGAGAAAATCACTTTCCTTTCAAAGTGATTTAAGCTACTCACAAGCATTCACCAGAAACTCACATGCGTTTCTCTGAAAGAGAAGCAGTCTGTTCCAACACTTCAATTCACTGTGCGAAGTGAATGAAGTGTTGCTTCACTTTCTAAATGCTGTCCTTTCAGAGAAAATCACTTTCCTTTGAAAGTGCCTTAAGCTACTTGCAAGCATTAGGAAGAAACTCACATGCGTTTCTCTGAAAGAGAAGCAGTCTGTTCCAACACTTCAATTCACTGTGCGAAGTGAATGGAGTGTTGCTTCACTTTCTAAATGCTGTCCTTTCAGATTAAAACACTTTCCTTTGAAAGTGCCTTAAGCTACTTGCAAGCATTAGGAAGAAACTCACATGCGTTTCTCTGAAAGAGAAGCAGTCTGTTCCAACACTTCAATTCACTGTGTGAAGTGAATGGAGTGTTGCCTCACTTTCTAAATGCTGTCCTATCAGAGAAAATCACTTTCCTTTGAAAGTGCCTTAAGCTACTTACAAGCATTCAACAGAAACACACATGCGTTTCTCTGAAAGAGAAGCAGTCTGTTCCAATACTTCAATTCACTCTGCGAAGTGAATGGAGTGTTGCTTCACTTTCTAAATGCTGTCCTTTCAGAGAAAATCACTTTCCCTTGAAAGTGCCTTAAGCTACTTGCAAGCATTAGGAAGAAACTCACATGCGTTTCTCTGAAAGAGACGCAGTCTGTTCCAACACTTCAATTCACTGTGCGAAGTGAATGGAGTGTTGCTTCACTTTCTAAATGCTGTCCTTTCAGAGAAAATCACTTTCCTTTGAAAGTGCCTTAAGCTACTTACAAGCATTCACCAGAAACTCACATGCGTTTCTCTGAAAGAGAAGCAGTCTGTTCCAACACTTCAATTCACTGTGCGAAGGGAATGGAGTGTTGTTTCACTTTCTAAATGCTGTCCTTTCAGAGAAAATCACTTTCCCTTGAAAGTGCCTTGGCTACTTGCAAGCATTAGGAAGAAACTCACATGCGTTTCTCTGAAAGAGAAGCAGTCTGTTCCAACACTTCAATTCACTGCACGAAGGGAATGGAGTGTGGCTTCACTTTCTAAATGCTGTCCTTTCAGAGAAAATCACTTTCCTTTGAAAGTGCCTTAAGCTAATTACAAGCATTCACCAGAAACTCACATGCGTTTCTCTGAAAGAGAAGCAGTCTGTTCCAACACTTCAATTCACTGTGCAAAGTGAATGGAGTGTTGCTTCACTTTCTAAATGCTGTCCTTTCAGAGAAAATCACTTTCCTTTGAAAGTGCCTTAAACTGCTTTCAAGCATTCACAAAAAACTCACATGCGTTTCTCTTAAAGAGAAGCAGTCTGTTCCAACACTTCAATTCACTGTGCGAAGTGAATGGAGTGTTGCTTCAGTTTGTAAATGCTGTCCTTTCAGAGAAAATCACTTTCCTTTGAAAGTGCCTTAAGCAACTTACAAGCATTCACAAGAAACTCACATGCGTTTCTCTGAAAGAGAAGCAGTCTGTTCCAACACTTCAATTCACTGTGCGAAGTGAATGGAGTGTTGCTTCACTTTCTAAATGCTGTCCTTTCAGAGAAAATCACTTTCCCTTGAAAGTGCCTTAAGCTACTTACAAGCATTCACCAGAAACTCACATGCGTTTCTCTGAAAGAGAAGCAGTCTGTTCCAACACTTCAATTCACTGTGCGAAGTGAATGGAGTGTTGCTTCACTTTCTAAATGCTGTCCTTTCAGAGAAAATCACTTTCCTTAGAAAGTGCCTTAAGCTACTTACAAGCATTCAACAGAAACTCACATGCATTTCTCTGAAAGAGAAGCAATCTGTTCTAACACTTCAATTCTCTGTGCGAAGTGAATGGAGTGTTGCTTCACTTTCTAAATGCTGTCCTTCAGAGAAAATCACTTTCCTTTGAAAGTGCCTTAAGCTACTTGCAAGCATTCACAAGAAACACAAATGTGTTCCTATGAAAGAGAAGCAGTCTGTTCCAACACTTCAATTCAATGTGCGAAGTGAATGGAGTGTTGCTTCACTTTCTAAATGCTGTCCTTTCAGAGAAAATCACTTTCCTTTGAAAGTGCCTTAAGCTACTTGCAAGCATTAGGAAGAAACTTACATGCGTTTCTCTGAAAGAGAAGCAGTCTGTTCCAACACTTCAATTCACTGTGCGAAGTGAATGGAGTGTTGATTCACTTTCTAAATGCTGTCCTTTCAGAGAAAATCACTTTCCTTTGAAAGTGCCTTAAGCTACTTACAAGCATTCACCAGAAACTCACATGCGTTTCTCTGAAAGAGAAGCAGTCTGTTCCAATACTTCAATTCACTCTGCGAAGTGAATGGAGTGTTGCTTCACTTTCTAAATGCTGTCCTTTCAGAGAAAATCACTTTCGTTTGAAAGTGCCTTAAGCTACTTACAAGCATTTACAAGAAACACTAATGCGTTTCTATGAAAGAGAAGCAGTGTGTTCCAACACTTCAATTCACTGTGCGAAGTGAATGGAGTGTTGCTTCACTTTCTAAATGCTGTCCTTTCAGAGAAAATCACTTTCCTTTGAAAGTGCCTTAAGCTACTTGCAAGCATTAGGAAGAAACTCACATGCATTTCTCGGAAAGAGAAGCAGTCTGTTCCAACACTTCAATTCACTGAGTGAAGTGAATGGAGTGTTGCCTCACTTTCTAAATACTGTCCTTTCAGAGAAAATCACTTTCCTTTGAAAGTGCCTTAAGCTACTTACAAGCATTCAACAGAAACTCACATGCATTTCTCTGAAAGAGAAGCAGTCTGTTCCAATACTTCAATTCACTCTGCGAAGTGAATGGAGTGTTGTTTCGCTTTCTAAATGCTGTCCTTTCAGAGAAAATCAATTTCCTTTGAAAGTGCCTTAAGCTACTTACAAGCATTCAACAGAAACTCACATGCATTTCTCTGAAAGAGAAGCAGTCTGTTCCAACACTTCAATTCACTGTGCGAAGTGAATGGAGTGTTGCTTCACTTTCTAAATGCTGTCCTTTCAGAGAAAATCACTTTCCTTTGAAAGTGATTTAAGCTACTCACAAGCATTCACCAGAAACTCACATGCGTTTCTCTGAAAGAGAAGCAGTCTGTTCCAACACTTCAATTCACTGTGCGAAGTGAATGGAGTGTTGCTTCACTTTCTAAATGCTGTCCTTTCAGAGAAAATCACTTTCCTTTGAAAGTGCCTTAAGCTACTTGCAAGCATTAGGAAGAAACTCACATGCGTTTCTCTGAAAGAGAAGCAGTCTGTTCCAACACTTCAATTCACTGTGCGAAGTGAATGGAGTGTTGCTTCACTTTCTAAATGCTGTCCTTTCAGATTAAAACACTTTCCTTTGAAAGTGCCTTAAGCTACTTGCAAGCATTAGGAAGAAACTCACATGCGTTTCTCTGAAAGAGAAGCAGTCTGTTCCAACACTTCAATTCACTGTGTGAAGTGAATGGAGTGTTGCCTCACTTTCTAAATGCTGTCCTATCAGAGAAAATCACTTTCCTTTGAAAGTGCCTTAAGCTACTTACAAGCATTCAACAGAAACTCACATGCGTTTCTCTGAAAGAGAAGCAGTCTGTTCCAATACTTCAATTCACTCTGCGAAGTGAATGGAGTGTTGCTTCACTTTCTAAATGCTGTCCTTTCAGAGAAAATCACTTTCCCTTGAAAGTGCCTTAAGCTACTTGCAAGCATTAGGAAGAAACTCACATGCGTTTCTCTGAAAGAGACGCAGTCTGTTCCAACACTTCAATTCACTGTGCGAAGTGAATGGAGTGTTGCTTCACTTTCTAAATGCTGTCCTTTCAGAGAAAATCACTTTCCTTTGAAAGTGCCTTAAGCTACTTACAAGCATTCACCAGAAACTCACATGCGTTTCTCTGAAAGAGAAGCAGTCTGTTCCAACACTTCAATTCACTGTGCGAAGGGAATGGAGTGTTGCTTCACTTTCTAAATGCTGTCCTTTCAGAGAAAATCACTTTCCCTTGAAAGTGCCTTGGCTACTTGCAAGCATTAGGAAGAAACTCACATGCGTTTCTCTGAAAGAGAAGCAGTCTGTTCCAACACTTCAATTCACTGCACGAAGGGAATGGAGTGTGGCTTCACTTTCTAAATGCTGTCCTTTCAGAGAAAATCACTTTCCTTTGAAAGTGCCTTAAGCTAATTACAAGCATTCACCAGAAACTCACATGCGTTTCTCTGAAAGAGAAGCAGTCTGTTCCAACACTTCAATTCACTGTGCAAAGTGAATGGAGTGTTGCTTCACTTTCTAAATGCTGTCCTTTCAGAGAAAATCACTTTCCTTTGAAAGTGCCTTAAACTGCTTTCAAGCATTCACAAAAAACACACATGCGTTTCTCTTAAAGAGAAGCAGTCTGTTCCAACACTTCAATTCACTGTGCGAAGTGAATGGAGTGTTGCTTCAGTTTGTAAATGCTGTCCTTTCAGAGAAAATCACTTTCCTTTGAAAGTGCCTTAAGCAACTTACAAGCATTCACAAGAAACTCACATGCGTTTCTCTGAAAGAGAAGCAGTCTGTTCCAACACTTCAATTCACTGTGCGAAGTGAATGGAGTGTTGCTTCACTTTCTAAATGCTGTCCTTTCAGAGAAAATCACTCTCCTTTGAAAGTGCCTTAAGCTACTTACAAGCATTCACCAGAAACTCACATGCGTTTATCTGAAAGAGAAACAGTCTGTTCCAATACTTCAATTCACCTTGCGAAGTGAATGGAGTGTTGCTTCACTTTCTAAATGCTGTCCTTTCAGAGAAAATCACTTTCCTTTGAAAGTGCCTTAAGCTACTTACAAGCATTCAACAGAAACTCACATGCATTTCTCTGAAAGAGAAGCAGTCTGTTCTAACACTTCAATTCACTGTGCGAAGTGAATGGAGTGTTGCTTCACTTTCTAAATGCTGTCCTTTCAGAGAAAATCACTATCTTTGAAAGTGCCTTAAGCTACTCACAAGCATTCACCAGAATCTCACATGCGTTTCTCTGAAAGAGAAGCAGTCTGTTCCAACACTTCAATTCACTGTGCGAAGTGAAGGGAGTGTTGCTTCACTTTCTAAATGCTGTCCTTTCAGAGAAAATCACTTTCCTTTGAAAATGCCTTAAGCTACTTGCAAGCATTAGGAAGAAACTCACATGCGTTTCTCTGAAAGAGAAGCAGTCTGTTCCAACACTTCAATTCACTGTGCGAAGTGAATGGAGTGTTGCTTCACTTTCTAAATGCTGTCCTTTCAGAGAAAATCACTTTCCTTTGAAAGTGCCTTAAGCTACTTACAAGCATTCACCAGAAACTCACATGCGTTTCTCTGAAAGAGAAGCAGTCTGTTCCAACACTTCAATTCACTGTGCGAAGTGAACGGAGTGTTGCTTCACTTTCTAAATGCTGTCCTTTCAGAGAAAATCACTTTCCTTTGAAAGTGCCTTAAGCTACTTGCAAGCATTAGGAAGAAACTCACATGCGTTTCTCTGAAAGAGAAGCAGTCTGTTCCAACACTTCAATTCACTGTGCGAAGGGAATGGAGTGTTGCTTCACTTTCTAAATGCTGTCCTTTCAGAGAAAATCACTTTCCTTTGAAAGTGCCTTAAGCTACTTACAAGCATTCAACAGAAACTCACATGCGTTTCTCTGAAAGAGAACAAGTCTGTTCCAACACTTCAATTCACTGTGCGAAGGGAATGGAGTGTTGCTTCACTTTCTAAATGCTGTCCTTTCAGAGAAAATCACTTTCCTTTGAAAGTGCCTTAAGCTACTTGCAAGCATTAGGAAGAAACTTTCATGCGTTTCTCTGAAAGAGAAGCAGTCTGTTCCAACACTTCAATTCACTGTGCGAAGTGAATGGAGTGTTGCTTCACTTTCTAAATGCTGTCCTTTCAGAGAAAATCACTTTTCTTTGAAAGTGCCTTAAACTACTTTCAAGCATTCACAAAAAACTCACATGCGTTTCTCTGAAAGAGAAGCAGTCTGTTCCAACACTTCAATTCACTGTGCGAAGTGAATGGAGTGTTGCTTCACTTTCTAAATGCTGTCCTTTCAGAGAAAATCACTTTCCTTTGAATGTGCCTTAAGCAACTTGCAAGAATTCACAAGAAACTCACATACGTTTCTCTGAAAGAAAAGCAGTCTGTTCCAACACTTCAATTCACTGTACGAAGTGGATGGAGTGTTGCTTCACTTTCTAAATGCTGTCCTTTCAGAGAAAATCACTTTCCCTTGAAAGTGCCTTAAGCTACTTGCAAGCATTAGGAAGAAACTCACATGCGTTTCTCTGAAAGAGAAGCAGTCTGTTCCAACACTTCAATTCACTGTGCGAAGTGAATGGAGTGTTGCCTCACTTTCTAAATGCTGTCCTTTCAGAGAAAATCACTTTCCTTTGAAAGAGCCTTAAGCTACTTACAAGCATTCAACAGAAGCTCACATGCGTTTCTCTGAAAGAGAAGCAGTCTGTTCCAACACTTCAATTCACTGTGCGAAGTGAATGGAGTGTTGCTTCACTTTCTAAATGCTGTCCTTTCAGAGAAAATCACTTTCCTTTGAAAGTGCCTTAAGCTACTTACAAGCATTCAACAGAAACTCACATGCGTTTCTCTGAAAGAGAAGCAGTCTGTTCCAACACTTCAATTCACTGTGCGAAGTGAATGGAGTGTTGCTTCACTTTCTAAATGCTGTCCTTTCTGAGAAAATCACTTTCCTTTGAAAGTGCCTTAAGCTACTTGCAAGCATTAGGAAGAAACTTACATGCGTTTCTCTGAAAGAGAAGCAGTCTGTTCCAACACTTCAATTCACTGTGCGAAGTGAATGGAGTGTTGCTTCACTTTCTAAATGCTGTCCTTTCAGAGAAAATCACTTTCCTTTGAAAGTGCCTTAAGCTACTTACAAGCATTCAACAGAAACTCACATGCGTTTCTCTGAAAGAGAAGCAGTCTGTTCCAACACTTCAATTCACTGTGCAAAGTGAATGGAGTGTTGCTTCACTTTCTAAATTATGTCCTTTCAGAGAAAATCACTTTCCTTTGAAAGTGCCTTAAGCAACTTGCAAGCATTCACAAGAAACACTAAGGCGTTTCTATGAAAGAGAAGCACTCTGTTCCAACACTTCAATTCACTTCACGAAGTGAATGGAGTGTTGCTTCACTTTCTAAATGCTGTCCTTTCAGACGAAATCACTTTCCTTTGAAAGTGCCTTAAGCTACTTACAAGCATTCACCAGAAACTCACATGCATTTCTCTGAAAGGGAAGCAGTCTGTTCCAACACTTCAATTCACTGTGCGAAGTGAATGGAGTGTTGCCTCACTTTCTAAATGCTGTCGTTTCAGAGAAAATCACTTTCCTTTGAAAGTGCCTTAAAAATACTTTCAAGCATTCATAAAAAACTCACATGCGTTTCTCTGAAAGAGAAGCAGTCTGTTCCAACACTTCAATTCACTGTGCGAAGTGAATGGAGTGTTGATTCACTTTCTAAATGCTGTCCTTTCAGAGAAAATCACTTTCCTTTGAAAGTGCCTTAAGCTACTTCAAGCATTCACCAGAAACTCACATGCGTTTCTCTGAAAGAGAAGCAGTCTGTTCCAATACTTCAATTCACTCTGCGAAGTGAATGGAGTGTTGCTTCACTTTCTAAATGCTGTCCTTTCAGAGAAAATCACTTTCCTTTGAAAGTGCCTTAAGCTACTTACAAGCATTCAACAGAAACTCACATGCATTTCTCTGAAAGAGAAGCACTCTGTTCCAACACTTCAATTCACTGTGCGAAGTGAATGGAGTGTTGCTTCACTTTCTAAATGCTGTCCTTTCAGAGAAAATCACTTTCTTTGAAAGTGCCTTAAGCTACTTACAAGCATTCACCAGAAACTCACATGCGTTTCTCTGAAAGAGAAGCAGTCTGTTCCAACACTTCAATTCACTGTGCGAAGTGAATGGAGTGTTGCTTCACTTTCTAAATGCTGTCCTTTCAGAGAAAATCACTTTCCTTTGAAAGTGCCTTAAGCTACTTACAAGCATTCAACAGAAACTCACATGCGTTTCTCTGAAAGAGAAGCAGTCTGTTCCAACACTTCATTTCACTGTGCGAAGTGAATGGAGTGTCGATTCACTTTCTAAATGCTGTCCTTTCAGAGAAAATCACTTTCCTTTGAAAGTGCCTTAAGCTAATTACAAGTATTCAACAAAAACTCACATGCATTTCTCTGAAAGAGAAGCAATCTGTTCTAACACTTCAATTCTCTGTGCGAAGTGAATGGAGTGTTGCTTCACTTTCTAAATGCTGTCCTTCAGAGAAAATCACTTTCCTTTGAAAGTGCCTTAAGCTACTTGCAAGCATTCACAAGAAACACTAATGCGTTCCTATGAAAGAGAAGCAGTCTGTTCCAACACTTCAATTCACTGTGCGAAGTGAATGGAGTGTTGCTTCACTTTCTAAATCTGTCCTTTCAGAGAAAATCACTTTCCTTTGAAAGTGCCTTAAGCTACTTGCAAGCATTAGGAAGAAACTCAGATGCGTTTCTCTGAAAGAGAAGCAGTCTGTTCCAACACTTCAATTCCCTGCACGAAGGGAACGGAGTGTTACTTCACTTTCTAAATGCTGTCCTTTCAGAGAAAATCACTTTCCTTTGAAAGTGCCTTAAGCTACTTACAAGCATTCACCAGAAACTCACATGCGTTTCTCTGAAAGAGAAGAAGTCTGTTCCAACACTTCAATTCACTGTGCGAAGTGAATGGAGTGTTGCTTCACTTTCTAAATGCTGTCCTTTTAGAGAAAATCACTTTCCTTTGAAAGTGCCTTAAGCTACTTGCAAGCATTAGGAAGAAACTTACATGCGTTTCTCTGAAAGAGAAGCAGTCTGTTCCAACACTTCAATTCACTGTGCGAAGTGAATGGAGTATTGCTTCACTTTCTAAATGCTGTCCTTTCAGAGAAAATCACTTTTCTTTGAAAGTGCCTTAAACTACTTTCAAGCATTCACAAAAAACTCACATGCGTTTCTCTGAAAGAGAAGCAGTCTGTTCCAACACTTCAATTCACTGTGCGAAGTGAATGGAGTGTTGCTTCACTTTGTAAATGCTGTCCTTTCAGAGAAAATCATTTTCCTTTGAAAGTGCCTTTAGCAACTTGCAAGAATTCACAAGAAACTCACATGCGTTTCTCTGAAAGAGAAGCAGTCTGTTCCAACACTTCAATTCACTGTGAGAAGTGGATGGAGTGTTGCTTCACTTTCTAAATGCTGTCCTTTCAGAGAAAATCACTTTCCCTTGAAAGTGCCTTAAGCTACTTGCAAGCATTAGGAAGAAACTCACATGCGTTTCTCTGAAAGAGAAGCAGTCTGTTCCAACACTTCAATTCACTGTGCGAAGTGAATGGAGTGTTGCCTCACTTTCTAAATGCTGTCCTTTCAGAGAAAATCACTTTCCTTTGAAAGTGCCTTAAACTGCTTTCAAGTATTCATAAAAAACTCGCATGCATTTCTCTAAAAGAGAAGCAATCTGTTCAAACACTTCAATTCTCTGTGCGAAGGGAATGGAGTGTTGCTTCACTTTCTAAATGCTGTCCTTTCAGAGAAAATCACTTTCCTTTGAAAGTGCCTTAAGCTACTTGCAAGCATTTACAAGAAACACTAATGCGTTTCTATGAAAGAGAAGCAGTCTGTTCCAACACTTCAATTCATTGCACGAAGGGAATGGAGTGTTGCTTTACTTTCTAAATGCTGTCCTTTCAGAGAAAATCACTTTCCTTTGAAAGAGCCTTAAGCTACTTACAAGCATTCAACAGAAACTCACATGCATTTCTCTGAAAGAGAAGCAGTCTGTTCCAACAATTCAATTCACTGCACGAAGGGAATGGAGTGTTGCTTCACTTTCTAAATGCTGTCCTTTCAGAGAAAATCACTTTCCTTTGAAAGTGCCTTAAGCTACATACAAGCATTCACCAGAAACTCACATGCGTTTCTCTGAAAGAGAAGAAGTCTGTTCCAACACTTCAATTCACTGTGCGAAGTGAATGGAGTGTTGCTTCACTTTCTAAATGCTGTCCTTTCAGAGAAAATCAATTTTTTTTGAAAGTGCCTTAAGCTACTTGCAAGCATTTACAAGAAACACTAATGCGTTTCTATGAAAGAGAAGCAGTCTGTTCCAACACTTCAATTCATTGCGCGAAGGGAATGGATTGTTGCTTTACTTTCTAAATGCTGTCCTTTCAGAGAAAATCACTTTCCTTTGAAAGAGCCTTAAGCTACTTACAAGCATTCAACAGAAACTCACATGCATTTCTCTGAAAGAGAAGCAGTCTGTTCCAACACTTCAATTCACTGCACGAAGGGAATGGAGTGTTGCTTCACTTTCTAAATGCTGTCCTTTCAGAGAAAATCACTTTCCTTTGAAAGTGCCTTAAGCTACTTACAAGCATTCAACAGAAACTCACATGCGTTTCTCTGAAAGAGAAGAAGTCTGTTCCAACACTTCAATTCACTGTGCGAAGTGAATGGAGTGTTGCTTCACTTTCTAAATGCTGTCCTTTCAGAGAAAATCACTTTCCTTTGAAAGTGCCTTAAGCTACTTACAAGCATTCACCAGAAACTCACATGCGTTTCTCTGAAAGAGAAGCAGTCTGTTCCAATACTTCAATTCACTCTGCGAAGTGAATGGAGTGTTGCTTCACTTTCTAAATGCTGTCCTTTCAGAGAAAATCACTTTCCTTTGAAAGTGCCTTAAGCTACTTACAAGCATTCAACAGAAACTCACATGCATTTCTCTGAAAGAGAAGCACTCTGTTCCAACACTTCAATTCACTGTGCGAAGAGAATGGAGTGTTGCTTCACTTTCTAAATGCTGTCCTTTCAGAGAAAATCACTTTCCCTTGAAAGTGCCTTAAGCTACTTACAAGCATTCACCAGAAACTCACATGCGTTTCTCTGAAAGAGAAGCAGTCTGTTCCAACACTTCAATTCACTGTGCGAAGTGAATGGAGTGTTGCTTCACTTTCTAAATGCTGTCCTTTCAGAGAAAATCACTTTCCTTTGAAAGTGCCTTAAGCTACTTACAAGCATTCAACAGAAACTCACATGCATTTCTCTGAAAGAGAAGCAATCTGTTCTAACACTTCAATTCTCTGTGCGAAGTGAATGGAGTGTTGCTTCACTTTCTAAATGCTGTCCTTCAGAGAAAATCACTTTCCTTTGAAAGTGCCTTAAGCTACTTGCAAGCATTCACAAGAAACACTAATGCGTTCCTATGAAAGAGAAGCAGTCTGTTCCAACACTTCAATTCACTGTGCGAAGTGAATGGAGTGTTGCTTCACTTTCTAAATGCTGTCCTTTGAGAGAAAATCACTTTCCTTTGAAAGTGCCTTAAGCTACTTGCAAGCATTAGGAAGAAACTCACATGCGTTTCTCTGAAAGAGAAGCAGTCTGTTCCAACACTTCAATTCACTGCACGAAGGGAATGGAGTGTTGCTTCACTTTCTAAATGCTGTCCTTTCAGAGAAAATCACTTTCCTTTGAAAGTGCCTTAAGCTACTTACAAGCATTCACCAGAAACTCACATGCGTTTCTCTGAAAGAGAAGAAGTCTGTTCCAACACTTCAATTCACTGTGCGAAGTGAATGGAGTGTTGCTTCACTTTCTAAATGCTGTCCTTTCAGAGAAAATCACTTTCCTTTGAAAGTGCCTTAAGCTACTTGCAAGCATTAGGAAGAAACTTACATGCGTTTCTCTGAAAGAGAAGCAGTCTGTTCCAACACTTCAATTCACTGTGCGAAGTGAATGGAGTGTTGATTCACTTTCTAAATGCTGTCCTTTCAGAGAAAATCACTTTCCTTTGAAAGTGCCTTAAGCTACTTACAAGCATTCACCAGAAACTCACATGCGTTTCTCTGAAAGAGAAGCAGTCTGTTCCAATACTTCAATTCACTCTGCGAAGTGAATGGAGTGTTGCTTCACTTTCTAAATGCTGTCCTTTCAGAGAAAATCACTTTCGTTTGAAAGTGCCTTAAGCTACTTACAAGCATTTACAAGAAACACTAATGCGTTTCTATGAAAGAGAAGCAGTGTGTTCCAACACTTCAATTCACTGTGCGAAGTGAATGGAGTGTTGCTTCACTTTCTAAATGCTGTCCTTTCAGAGAAAATCAATTTTTTTTGAAAGTGCCTTAAGCTACTTGCAAGCATTTACAAGAAACACTAATGCGTTTCTATGAAAGAGAAGCAGTCTGTTCCAACACTTCAATTCATTGCGCGAAGGGAATGGAGTGTGGCTTTACTTTCTAAATGCTGTCCTTTCAGAGAAAATCACTTTCCTTTGAAAGAGCCTTAAGCTACTTACAAGCATTCAACAGAAACTCACATGCATTTCTCTGAAAGAGAAGCAGTCTGTTCCAACACTTCAATTCACTGCACGAAGGGAATGGAGTGTTGCTTCACTTTCTAAATGCTGTCCTTTCAGAGAAAATCACTTTCCTTTGAAAGTGCCTTAAGCTACTTACAAGCATTCAACAGAAACTCACATGCGTTTCTCTGAAAGAGAAGAAGTCTGTTCCAACACTTCAATTCACTGTGCGAAGTGAATGGAGTGTTGCTTCACTTTCTAAATGCTGTCCTTTCAGAGAAAATCACTTTCCTTTGAAAGTGCCTTAAGCTACTTACAAGCATTCACCAGAAACTCACATGTGTTTCTCTGAAAGAGAAGCAGTCTGTTCCAATACTTCAATTCACTCTGCGAAGTGAATGGAGTGTTGCTTCACTTTCTAAATGCTGTCCTTTCAGAGAAAATCACTTTCCTTTGAAAGTGCCTTAAGCTACTTACAAGCATTCAACAGAAACTCACATGCATTTCTCTGAAAGAGAAGCACTCTGTTCCAACACTTCAATTCACTGTGCGAAGTGAATGGAGTGTTGCTTCACTTTCTAAATGCTGTCCTTTCAGAGAAAATCACTTTCCCTTGAAAGTGCCTTAAGCTACTTACAAGCATTCACCAGAAACTCACATGCGTTTCTCTGAAAGAGAAGCAGTCTGTTCCAACACTTCAATTCACTGTGCGAAGTGAATGGAGTGTTGCTTCACTTTCTAAATGCTGTCCTTTCAGAGAAAATCACTTTCCTTTGAAAGTGCCTTAAGCTACTTACAAGCATTCAACAGAAACTCACATGCGTTTCTCTGAAAGAGAAGCAGTCTGTTCCAACACTTCAATTCAATGTGCGAAGTGAATGGAGTGTTGCTTCACTTTCTAAATGCTGTCCTTTCAGAGAAAATCACTTTCCTTTGAATGTGCCTTAAGCTACTTACAAGCATTCAACAGAAACTCACATGCATTTCTCTGAAAGAGAAGCAATCTGTTCTAACACTTCAATTCTCTGTGCGAAGTGAATGGAGTGTTGCTTCACTTTCTAAATGCTGTCTTTCAGAGAAAATCACTTTCCTTTGAAAGTGCCTTAAGCTACTTGCAAGCATTCACAAGAAACACTAATGCGTTCCTATGAAAGAGAAGCAGTCTGTTCCAACACTTCAATTCACTGTGCGAAGTGAATGGAGTGTTGCTTCACTTTCTAAATGCTGTCCTTTCAGAGAAAATCACTTTCCTTTGAAAGTGCCTTAAGCTACTTGCAAGCATTAGGAAGAAACTCACATGCGTTTCTCTGAAAGAGAAGCAGTCTGTTCCAACACTTCAATTCACTGCACGAAGGGAATGGAGTGTTGCTTCACTTTCTAAATGCTGTCCTTTCAGAGAAAATCACTTTCCTTTGAAAGTGCCTTAAGCTACTTACAAGCATTCACCAGAAACTCACATGCGTTTCTCTGAAAGAGAAGAAGTCTGTTCCAACACTTCAATTCACTGTGCGAAGTGAATGGAGTTTTGCTTCACTTTCTAAATGCTGTCCTTTCAGAGAAAATCACTTTCCTTTGAAAGTGCCTTAAGCTACTTGCAAGCATTAGGAAGAAACTTACATGCGTTTCTCTGAAAGAGAAGCAGTCTGTTCCAACACTTCAATTCACTGTGCGAAGTGAATGGAGTGTTGATTCACTTTCTAAATGCTGTCCTTTCAGAGAAAATCACTTTCCTTTGAAAGTGCCTTAAGCTACTTACAAGCATTCACCAGAAACTCACATGCGTTTCTCTGAAAGAGAAGCAGTCTGTTCCAATACTTCAATTCACTCTGCGAAGTGAATGGAGTGTTGCTTCACTTTCTAAATGCTGTCCTTTCAGAGAAAATCACTTTCCTTTGAAAGTGCCTTAAGCTACTTACAAGCATTCAACAGAAACTCACATGCATTTCTCTGAAAGAGAAGCACTCTGTTCCAACACTTCAATTCACTGTGCGAAGTGAATGGAGTGTTGCTTCACTTTCTAAATGCTGTCCTTTCAGAGAAAATCACTTTCCTTTGAAAGTGCCTTAAGCTACTTACAAGCATTCACCAGAAACTCACATGCGTTTCTCTGAAAGAGAAGCAGTCTGTTCCAACACTTCAATTCACTGTGCGAAGTGAATGGAGTGTTGCCTCACTTTCTAAATGCTGTCCTTTCAGAGAAAATCACTTTCCTTTGAAAGAGCCTTAAGCTACTTACAAGCATTCAACAGAAACTCACATGCATTTCTCTGAAAGAGAAGCAGTCTGTTCCAACACTTCAATTCACTTCACGAAGGGAATGGAGTGTTGCTTCACTTTCTAAATGCTGTCCTTTCAGAGAAAATCACTTTCCTTTGACAGTGCCTTAAGGTACTTACAAGCATTCACAAGAAACTCACATGCGTTTCTCTGAAAGAGAAGAAGTCTGTTCCAACACTTCAATTCACTGTGCGAAGTGAATGGAGTGTTGCTTCACTTTCTAAATCCTGTCTTTTCAGAGAAAATCACTTTCTTTTGAAAGTGCCTTAAGCTACTTGCAAGCATATACAAAAAACACTAATG
The DNA here is from genome assembly GCF_982192425.1 of Myodes glareolus. NCBI lineage: Eukaryota > Metazoa > Chordata > Mammalia > Rodentia > Cricetidae > Myodes > Myodes glareolus. The sequence continues at coordinate 111,225,001 of NC_142032.1, read as the reverse complement.
CGTTTCTATGAAAGAGAAGCAGTCTGTTCCAACACTTCAATTCATTGCGCGAAGTGAATGGAGTGTTGCTTTACTTTCTAAATGCTGTCCTTTCAGAGAAAATCACTTTCCTTTGAAAGAGCCTTATGCTACTTACAAGCATTCAACAGAAACTCACATGCATTTCTCTGAAAGGGAAGCAGTCTGTTCCAACACTTCAATTCACTGCACGAAGGGAATGGAGTGTTGCTTCACTTTCTAAATGCTGTCCTTTCAGAGAAAATCACTTTCCTTTGAAAGTGCCTTAAGCTACTTACAAGCATTCAACAGAAACTCACATGCATTTCTCTGAAAGAGAAGAAGTCTGTTCCAACACTTCAATTCACTGTGCGAAGTGAATGGAGTGTTGCTTCACTTTCTTAATGCTGTCCTTTCAGAGAAAATCACTTTCCTTTGAAAGTGCCTTAAGCTACTTACAAGCATTCACCAGAAACTCACATGCGTTTCTCTGAAAGAGAAGCAGTCTGTTCCAATACTTCAATTCACTCTGCGAAGTGAATGGAGTGTTGCTTCACTTTCTAAATGCTGTCCTTTCAGAGAAAATCACTTTCCTTTGAAAGTGCCTTAAGCTACTTACAAGCATTCAACAGAAACTCACATGCGTTTCTCTGAAAGAGAAGCAGTCTGTTCCAACACTTCAATTCAATTTGCGAAGTGAATGGAGTGTTGCTTCACTTTCTAAATGCTGTCCTTTCAGAGAAAATCACTTTCCTTTGAAAGTGCCTTAAGCTACTTACAAGCATTCAACAGAAACTCACATGCATTTCTCTGAAAGAGAAGCAATCTGTTCTAACACTTCAATTCTCTGTGCGAAGTGAATGGAGTGTTGCTTCACTTTCTAAATGCTGTCCTTTCAGAGAAAATCACTTTCCTTTGAAAGTGCCTTAAGCTACTTGCAAGCATTCACAAGAAACACTAATGCGTCCCTATGAAAGAGAAGCAGTCTGTTCCAACACTTCAATTCACTGTGCGAAGTGAATGGAGTGTTGCTTCACTTTCTAAATGCTGTCCTTTCAGAGAAAATCACTTTCCTTTGAAAGAGCCTTAAGCTATTTACAAGCATTCAACAGAAACTCACATGCATTTCTCTGAAAGAGAAGCAGTCTGTTCCAACACTTCAATTCACTGTGCGAAGTGAATGGAGTGTTGCTTCACTTTCTAAATGCTGTCCTTTCAGAGAAAATCACTTTCCTTTGAAAGTGCCTTAAGCTACTTACAAGCATTCAACAGAAACTCACATGCGTTTCTCTGAAAGAGAAGAAGTCTGTTCCAACACTTCAATTCACTGTGCGAAGTGAATGGAGTGTTGCTTCACTTTCTAAATGCTGTCCTTTCAGAGAAAATCACTTTCCTTTGAAAGTGCCTTAAGCTACTTACAAGCATTCTCCAGAAACTCACATGCGTTTCTCTGAAAGAGAAGCAGTCTGTTCCAATACTTCAATTCACTCTGCGAAGTGAATGGAGTGTTGCTTCACTTTCTAAATGCTGTCCTTTCAGAGAAAATCACTTTCCTTTGAAAGTGCCTTAAGCTACATACAAGCATTCAACAGAAACTCACATGCATTTCTCTGAAAGAGAAGCACTCTGTTCCAACACTTCAATTCACTGTGCGAAGTGAATGGAGTGTTGCTTCACTTTCTAAATGCTGTCCTTTCAGAGAAAATCACTTTCCCTTGAAAGTGCCTTAAGCTACTTACAAGCATTCACCAGAAACTCACATGCGTTTCTCTGAAAGAGAAGCAGTCTGTTCCAACACTTCAATTCACTGTGCGAAGTGAATGGAGTGTTGCTTCACTTTCTAAATGCTGTCCTTTCAGAGAAAATCACTTTCCTTTGAAAGTGCCTTAAGCTACTTACAAGCATTCAACAGAAACTCACATGCGTTTCTCTGAAAGAGAAGCAGTCTGTTCCAACACTTCAATTCAATGTGCGAAGTGAATGGAGTGTTGCTTCACTTTCTAAATGCTGTCCTTTCAGAGAAAATCACTTTCCTTTGAAAGTGCCTTAACCTACTTACAAGCATTCAACAGAAACTCACATGCATTTCTCTGAAAGAGAAGCAATCTGTTCTAACACTTCAATTCTCTGTGCGAAGTGAATGGAGTGTTGCTTCACTTTCTAAATGCTGTCCTTTCAGAGAAAATCACTTTCCTTTGAAAGTGCCTTAAGCTACTTGCAAGCATTCACAAGAAACACTAATGCGTTCCTATGAAAGAGAAGCAGTCTGTTCCAACACTTCAATTCACTGTGCGAAGTGAATGGAGTGTTGCTTCACTTTCTAAATGCTGTCCATTCAGAGAAAATCACTTTCCTTTGAAAGTGCCTTAAGCTACATGCAAGCATTAGGAAGAAACTCACATGCGTTTCTCTGAAAGAGAAGCAGTCTGTTCCAACACTTCAACTCACTGTGCGAAGTGAATGGAGTGTTGCTTCACTTTCTAAATGCTGTCCTTTCAGAGAAAATCACTTTCCTTAGAAAGTGCCTTAAGCTACTTACAAGCATTCAACAGAAACTCACATGCGTTTCTCTGAAAGAGAAGCAGTCTGTTCCAACACTTCAATTCAATGTGCGAAGTGAATGGAGTGTTGCTTCACTTTCTAAATGCTGTCCTTTCAGAGAAAATCACTTTCCTTTGAAAGTGCCTTAAGCTACTTACAAGCATTCAACAGAAACTCACATGCATTTCTCTGAAAGAGAAGCAATCTGTTCTAACACTTCAATTCTCTGTGCGAAGTGAATGGAGTGTTGCTTCACTTTCTAAATGCTGTCCTTTCAGAGAAAATCACTTTCCTTTGAAAGTGCCTTAAGCTACTTGCAAGCATTCACAAGAAACACTAATGCGTCCCTATGAAAGAGAAGCAGTCTGTTCCAACACTTCAATTCACTGTGCGAAGTGAATGGAGTGTTGCTTCACTTTCTAAATGCTGTCCTTTCAGAGAAAATCACTTTCCTTTGAAAGAGCCTTAAGCTACTTACAAGCATTCAACAGAAACTCACATGCATTTCTCTGAAAGAGAAGCAGTCTGTTCCAACACTTCAATTCACTGTGCGAAGTGAATGGAGTGTTGCTTCACTTTCTAAATGCTGTCCTTTCAGAGAAAATCACTTTCCTTTGAAAGTGCCTTAAGCTACTTACAAGCATTCAACAGAAACTCACATGCGTTTCTCTGAAAGAGAAGAAGTCTGTTCCAACACTTCAATTCACTGTGCGAAGTGAATGGAGTGTTGCTTCACTTTCTAAATGCTGTCCTTTCAGAGAAAATCACTTTCCTTTGAAAGTGCCTTAAGCTACTTACAAGCATTCTCCAGAAACTCACATGCGTTTCTCTGAAAGAGAAGCAGTCTGTTCCAATACTTCAATTCACTCTGCGAAGTGAATGGAGTGTTGCTTCACTTTCTAAATGCTGTCCTTTCAGAGAAAATCACTTTCCTTTGAAAGTGCCTTAAGCTACTTACAAGCATTCAACAGAAACTCACATGCATTTCTCTGAAAGAGAAGCACTCTGTTCCAACACTTCAATTCACTGTGCGAAGTGAATGGAGTGTTGCTTCACTTTCTAAATGCTGTCCTTTCAGAGAAAATCACTTTCCCTTGAAAGTGCCTTAAGCTACTTACAAGCATTCACCAGAAACTCACATGCGTTTCTCTGAAAGAGAAGCAGTCTGTTCCAACACTTCAATTCACTGTGCGAAGTGAATGGAGTGTTGCTTCACTTTCTAAATGCTGTCCTTTCAGAGAAAATCACTTTCCTTTGAAAGTGCCTTAAGCTACTTACAAGCATTCAACAGAAACTCACATGCGTTTCTCTGAAAGAGAAGCAGTCTGTTCCAACACTTCAATTCAATGTGCGAAGTGAATGGAGTGTTGCTTCACTTTCTAAATGCTGTCCTTTCAGAGAAAATCACTTTCCTTTGAAAGTGCCTTAACCTACTTACAAGCATTCAACAGAAACTCACATGCATTTCTCTGAAAGAGAAGCAATCTGTTCTAACACTTCAATTCTCTGTGCGAAGTGAATGGAGTGTTGCTTCACTTTCTAAATGCTGTCCTTTCAGAGAAAATCACTTTCCTTTGAAAGTGCCTTAAGCTACTTGCAAGCATTCACAAGAAACACTAATGCGTTCCTATGAAAGAGAAGCAGTCTGTTCCAACACTTCAATTCACTGTGCGAAGTGAATGGAGTGTTGCTTCACTTTCTAAATGCTGTCCATTCAGAGAAAATCACTTTCCTTTGAAAGTGCCTTAAGCTACTTGCAAGCATTAGGAAGAAACTCACATGCGTTTCTCTGAAAGAGAAGCAGTCTGTTCCAACACTTCAACTCACAGTGCGAAGTGAATGGAGTGTTGCTTCACTTTCTAAATGCTGTCCTTTCAGAGAAAATCACTTTCCTTTGAAAGTGCCTTAAGCTACTTACAAGCATTCAACAGAAACTCACATGCGTTTCTTTGAAAGAGAAGCAGTCTGTTCCAACACTTCAATTCAATGTGCGAAGTGAATGGAGTGTTGCTTCACTTTCTAAATGCTGTCCTTTCAGAGAAAATCACTTTCCTTTGAAAGTGCCTTAAGCTACTTACAAGCATTCAACAGAAACTCACATGCATTTCTCTGAAAGAGAAGCAATCTGTTCTAACACTTCAATTCTCTGTGCGAAGTGAATGGAGTGTTGCTTCACTTTCTAAATGCTGTCCTTTCAGAGAAAATCACTTTCCTTTGAAAGTGCCTTAAGCTACTTGCAAGCATTCACAAGAAACACTAATGCGTTCCTATGAAAGAGAAGCAGTCTGTTCCAACACTTCAATTCACTGTGCGAAGTGAATGGAGTGTTGCTTCACTTTCTAAATGCTGTCCTTTCAGAGAAAATCACTTTCCTTTGAAAGAGCCTTAAGCTACTTACAAGCATTCAACAGAAACTCACATGCATTTCTCTGAAAGAGAAGAAGTCTGTTCCAACACTTCAATTCACTGCACGAAGGGAATGGAGTGTTGCTTCACTTTCTAAATGCTGTCCTTTCAGAGAAAATCACTTTCCTTTGAAAGTGCCTTAAGCTACTTACAAGCATTCAACAGAAACTCACATGCGTTTCTCTGAAAGAGAAGAAGTCTGTTCCAACACTTCAATTTACTGTGCGAAGTGAATGGAGTGTTGCTTCACTTTCTAAATGCTGTCCTTTCAGAGAAAATCACTTTCCTTTGAAAGTGCCTTAAGCTACTTACAAGCATTCACCAGAAACTCACATGCGTTTCTCTGAAAGAGAAGCAGTCTGTTCCAATACTTCAATTCACTCTGCGAAGTGAATGGAGTGTTGCTTCACTTTCTAAATGCTGTCCTTTCAGAGAAAATCACTTTCCTTTGAAAGTGCCTTAAGCTACTTACAAGCATTCAACAGAAACTCACATGCATTTCTCTGAAAGAGAAGCACTCTGTTCCAACACTTCAATTCACTGTGCGAAGTGAATGGAGTGTTGCTTCACTTTCTAAATGCTGTCCTTTCAGAGAAAATCACTTTCCCTTGAAAGTGCCTTAAGCTACTTACAAGCATTCACCAGAAACTCACATGCGTTTCTCTGAAAGAGAAGCAGTCTGTTCCAACACTTCAATTCACTGTGCGAAGTGAATGGAGTGTTGCTTCACTTTCTAAATGCTGTCCTTTCATAGAAAATCACTTTCCTTTGAAAGTGTCTTAAGCTACTTACAAGCATTCAACAGAAACTCACATGCGTTTCTCTGAAAGAGAAGCAGTCTGTTCCAACACTTCAATTCAATGTGCGAAGTGAATGGAGTGTTGCTTCACTTTCTAAATGCTGTCCTTTCAGAGAAAATCACTTTCCTTTGAAAGTGCCTTAACCTACTTACAAGCATTCAACAGAAACTCACATGCATTTCTCTGAAAGAGAAGCAATCTGTTCTAACACTTCAATTCTCTGTGCGAAGTGAATGGAGTGTTGCTTCACTTTCTAAATGCTGTCCTTTCAGAGAAAATCACTTTCCTTTGAAAGTGCCTTAAGCTACTTGCAAGCATTCACAAGAAACACTAATGCGTTCCTATGAAAGAGAAGCAGTCTGTTCCAACACTTCAATTCACTGTGCGAAGTGAATGGAGTGTTGCTTCACTTTCTAAATGCTGTCCTTTCAGAGAAAATCACTTTCCTTTGAAAGTGCCTTAAGCTACTTGCAATCATTAGGAAGAAACTCACATGCGTTTCTCTGAAAGAGAAGCAGTCTGTTCCAACACTTCAATTCACTGCACGAAGGGAATGGAGTGTTGCTTCACTTTCTAAATGCTGTCCTTTCAGAGAAAATCACTTTCCTTTGAAAGTGCCTTAAGCTACTTACAAGCATTCAACAGAAACTCACATGCGTTTCTCTGAAAGAGAAGAAGTCTGTTCCAACACTTCAATTCACTGTGCGAAGTGAATGGAGTGTTGCTTCACTTTCTAAATGCTGTCCTTTCAGAGAAAATCACTTTCCTTTGAAAGTGCCTTAAGCTACTTGCAAGCATTAGGAAGAAACTTACATGCGTTTCTCTGAAAGAGAAGCAGTCTGTTCCAACACTTCAATTCACTGTGCGAAGTGAATGGAGTGTTGATTCACTTTCTAAATGCTGTCCTTTCAGAGAAAATCACTTTCCTTTGAAAGTGCCTTAAGCTACTTACAAGCATTCACCAGAAACTCACATGCGTTTCTCTGAAAGAGAAGTAGTCTGTTCCAATACTTCAATTCACTCTGCGAAGTGAATGGAGTGTTGCTTCACTTTCTAAATGCTGTCCTTTCAGAGAAAATCACTTTCCTTTGAAAGTGCCTTAAGCTACTTACAAGCATTCAACAGAAACTCACATGCATTTCTCTGAAAGAGAAGCACTCTGTTCCAACACTTCATTTCACTGTGCGAAGTGAATGGAGTGTTGCTTCACTTTCTAAATGCTGTCCTTTCAGAGAAAATCACTTTCCTTTGAAAGTGCCTTAAGCTACTTACAAGCATTCACCAGAAACTCACATGCGTTTCTCTGAAAGAGAAGCAGTCTGTTCCAACACTTCAATTCACTGTGCGAAGTGAATGGAGTGTTGCCTCACTTTCTAAATGCTGTCCTTTCAGAGAAAATCACTTTCCTTTGAAAGTGCCTTAAACTACTTTGAAGCATTCATAAAAAACTCACATGCATTTCTCTAAAAGAGAAGCAATCTGTTCCACCACTTCAATTCTCTGTGCGAAGGGAATGGAGTGTTGCTTCACTTTCTAAATGCTGTCCTTTCAGAGAAAATCACTTTCCTTTGAAAGTGCCTTAGCTACTTGCAAGCATTTACAAGAAACACTAATGCGTTTCTATGAAAGAGAAGCAGTCTGTTCCAACACTTCAATTCATTGCGCGAAGGGAATGGAGTGTTGCTTTACTTTCTAAATGCTGTCCTTTCAGAGAAAGTCACTTTCCTTTGAAAGAGCCTTAAGCTACTTACAAGCATTCACCAGAAACTCACATGCATTTCTCTGAAAGAGCAGCAGTCTGTTCCAACACTTCAATTCACTGCACGAAGGGAATGGAGTGTTGCTTCACTTTCTAAATGCTGTCCTTTCAGAGAAAATCACTTTCCTTTGAAAGTGCCTTAAGCTACTTACAAGCATTCACAAGAAACTCACATGCGTTTCTCTGAAAGAGAAAAAGTCTGTTCCAACACTTCAATTCACTGTGCGAAGTGAATGGAGTGTTGCTTCACTTTCTAAATGCTGTCCTTTCAGAGAAAATCACTTTTTTTTGAAAGTGCCTTAAGCTACTTGCAAGCATTTACAAGAAATACTAATGCGTTTCTATGAAAGGGAAGCAGTCTGTTCCAACACTTCAATTCATTGCGCGAAGGGAATGGAGTGTTGCTTTACTTTCTAAATGCTGTCCTTTCAGAGAAAATCACTTTCCTTTGAAAGAGCCTTAAGCTACTTACAAGCATTCAACAGAAACTCAAATGCATTTCTCTGAAAGAGAAGCAGTCTGTTCCAACACTTCAATTCACTGCACGAAGGGAATGGAGCGTTGCTTCACTTTCTAAATGCTGTCCTTTCAGAGAAAATCACTTTCCTTTGAAAGTGCCTTAAGCTACTTACAAGCATTCAACAGAAACTCACATGCGTTTCTCTGAAAGAGAAGAAGTCTGTTCCAACACTTCAATTCACTGTGCGAAGTGAATGGAGTGTTGCTTCACTTTCTAAATGCTGTCCTTTCAGAGAAAATCACTTTCCTTTGAAAGTGCCTTAAGCTACTTACAAGCATTCACCAGAAACTCACATGCGTTTCTCTGAAAGAGAAGCAGTCTGTTCCAATACTTCAATTCACTCTGCGAAGTGAATGGAGTGTTGCTTCACTTTCTAAATGCTGTCCTTTCAGAGAAAATCACTTTCCTTTGAAAGTGCCTTAAGCTACTTACAAGCATTCAACAGAAACTCACATGCATTTCTCTGAAAGAGAAGCACTCTGTTCCAACACTTCAATTCACTGTGCGAAGTGAATGGAGTGTTGCTTCACTTTCTAAATGCTGTCCTTTCAGAGAAAATCACTTTCCCTTGAAAGTGCCTTAAGCTACTTACAAGCATTCACCAGAAACTCACATGCGTTTCTCTGAAAGAGAAGCAGTCTGTTCCAACACTTCAATTCACTGTGCGAAGTGAATGGAGTGTTGCTTCACTTTCTAAATGCTGTCCTTTCAGAGAAAATCACTTTCCTTTGAAAGTGCCTTAAGCTACTCACAAGCATTCAACAGAAACTCACATGCGTTTCTCTGAAAGAGAAGCAGTCTGTTCCAACACTTCAATTCAATGTGCGAAGTGAATGGAGTGTTGCTTCACTTTCTAAATGCTGTCCTTTCAGAGAAAATCACTTTCCTTTGAAAGTGCCTTAAGCTACTTACAAGCATTCAACAGAAACTCACATGCATTTCTCTGAAAGAGAAGCAATCTGTTCTAACACTTCAATTCTCTGTGCGAAGTGAATGGAGTGTTGCTTCACTTTCTAAATGCTGTCCTTTCAGAGAAAATCACTTTCCTTTGAAAGTGCCTTAAGCTACTTGCAAGCATTCACAAGAAACACTAATGCGTTCCTATGAAAGAGAAGCAGTCTGTTCCAACACTTCAATTCACTGTGCGAAGTGAATGGAGTGTTGCTTCACTTTCTAAATGCTGTCCTTTCAGAGAAAATCACTTTCCTTTGAAAGTGCCTTAAGCTACTTGCAAGCATTAGGAAGAAACTCACATGCATTTCTCTGAAAGAGAAGCAGTCTGTTCCAACACTTCAATTCACTGCACGAAGGGAATGGAGTGTTGCTTCACTTTCTAAATGCTGTCCTTTCAGAGAAAATCACTTTCCTTTGAAAGTGCCTTAAGCTACTTACAAGCATTCACAAGAAACTCACATGCGTTTCTCTGAAAGAGAAGAAGTCTGTTCCAACACTTCAATTCACTGTGCGAAGTGAATGGAGTGTTGCTTCACTTTCTAAATGCTGTCCTTTCAGAGAAAATCACTTTCTTTTGAAAGTGCCTTAAGCTACTTGCAAGCATTTACAAGAAACACGAATGCGTTTCTATGAAAGAGAAGCAGTCTGTTCCAACACTTCAATTCATTGCGCGAAGTGAATGGAGTGTTGCTTTACTTTCTAAATGCTGTCCTTTCAGAGAAAATCACTTTCCTTTGAAAGAGCCTTATGCTACTTACAAGCATTCAACAGAAACTCACATGCATTTCTCTGAAAGAGAAGCAGTCTGTTCCAACACTTCAATTCACTGCACGAAGGGAATGGAGTGTTGCTTCACTTTCTAAATGCTGTCCTTTCAGAGAAAATCACTTTCCTTTGAAAGTGCCTTAAGCTACTTACAAGCATTCAACAGAAACTCACATGCGTTTCTCTGAAAGAGAAGCAGTCTGTTCCAACACTTCAATTCACTGTGCGAAGTGAATGGAGTGTTGCTTCACTTTCTAAATGCTGTCCTTTCAGAGAAAATCACTTTACTTTGAAAGTGCCTTAAGCTACTTACAAGCATTCACCAGAAACTCACATGCGTTTCTCTGAAAGAGAAGCAATCTGTTCCAATACTTCAATTCACTCTGCGAAGTGAATGGAGTGTTGCTTCACTTTCTAAATGCTGTCCTTTCAGAGAAAATCACTTTCCTTTGAAAGTGCCTTAAGCTACTTACAAGCATTCAACAGAAACTCACATGCATTTCTCTGAAAGAGAAGCACTCTGTTCCAACACTTCAATTCACTGTGCGAAGTGAATGGAGTGTTGCTTCACTTTCTAAATGCTGTCCTTTCAGAGAAAATCACTTTCCTTTGAAAGTGCCTTAAGCTACTTACAAGCATTCACCAGAAACTCACATGCGTTTCTCTGAAAGAGAAGCAGTCTGTTCCAACACTTCAACTCACTGTGCGAAGTGAATGGAGTGTTGCTTCACTTTCTAAATGCTGTCCTTTCAGAGAAAATCACTTTCCTTTGAAAGTGCCTTAAGCTACTTACAAGCATTCAACAGAAACTCACATGCGTTTCTCTGAAAGAGAAGCAGTCTGTTCCAACACTTCAATTCAATGTGCGAAGTGAATGGAGTGTTGCTTCACTTTCTAAATGCTGTCCTTTCAGAGAAAATCACTTTCCTTTGAAAGTGCCTAAAGCTACTTACAAGCATTCAACAGAAACTCACATGCATTTCTCTGAAAGAGAAGCAATCTGTTCTAACACTTCAATTCTCTGTGCGAAGTGAATGGAGTGTTGCTTCACTTTCTAAATGCTGTCCTTTCAGAGAAAATCACTTTCCTTTGAAAGTGCCTAAAGCTACTTACAAGCATTCAACAGAAACTCACATGCGTTTCTCTGAAAGAGAAGCAGTCTGTTCCAACACTTCAATTCACTGTGCGAAGTGAATGGAGTGTTGCTTCACTTTCTAAATGCTGTCCTTTCAGAGAAAATCACTTTCCTTTGAAAGTGCCTTAAGCTACTTGCAAGCATTAGGAAGAAACTCACATGCGTTTCTCTGAAGAGAAGCAGTCTGTTCCAACACTTCAATTCAATGTGCGAAGTGAATGGAGTGTTGCTTCACTTTCTAAATGCTGTCCTTTCAGAGAAAATCACTTTCCTTTGAAAGTGCCTTAAGCTACTTACAAGCATTCAACAGAAACTCACATGCATTTCTCTGAAAGAGAAGCAATCTGTTCTAACACTTCAATTCTCTGTGCGAAGTGAATGGAGTGTTGCTTCACTTTCTAAATGCTGTCCTTTCAGAGAAAATCACTTTCCTTTGAAAGTGCCTTAAGCTACTTGCAAGCATTCACAAGAAACACTAATGCGTTCCTATGAAAGAGAAGCAGTCTGTTCCAACACTTCAATTCACTGTGCGAAGTGAATGGAGTGTTGCTTCACTTTCTAAATGCTGTCCTTTCAGAGAAAATCACTTTCCTTTTAAAGTGCCTTAAGCTACTTGCAAGCATTAGGAAGAAACTCAGATGCGTTTCTCTGAAAGAGAAGCAGTCTGTTCCAACACTTCAATTCACTGCACGAAGGGAATGGAGTGTTGCTTCACTTTCTAAATGCTGTCCTTTCAGAGAAAATCACTTTCCTTTGAAAGTGCCTTAAACTACTTTCAAGCATTCACAAAAAACTCACATGCGTTTCTCTGATAGAGAAGCAGTCTGTTCCAACACTTCAATTCACTGTGCGAAGTGAATGGAGTGTTGCTTCACTTTCTAAATGCTGTCCTTTCAGAGAAAATCACTTTCCTTTGAAAGTGCCTTAAGCAACTTGCAAGAATTCACAAGAAACTCACATGCGTTTCTCTGAAAGAGAAGCAGTCTGTTCCAACACTTCAATTCACTGTGCGAAGTGGATGGAGTGTTGCTTCACTTTCTAAATCCTGTCCTTTCAGAGAAAATCACTTTCCCTTGAAAGTGCCTTAAGCTACTTGCAAGCATTAGGAAGAAACTCACATGCGTTTCTCTGAAAGAGAAGCAGTCTGTTCCAACACTTCAATTCACTGTGCGAAGTGAATTGAGTGTTGCCTCACTTTCTAAATGCTGTCCTTTCAGAGAAAATCACTTTCCTTTGAAAGTGCCTTAAACTACTTTCAAGCATTCATAAAAAACTCACATGCATTTCTCTAAAGGAGAAGCAATCTGTTCCAACACTTCAATTCTCTGTGCGAAGGGAATGGAGTGTTGCTTCACTTTCTAAATGCTGTCCTTTCAGAGAAAATCACTTTCCTTTGAAAGTGCCGTAAGCTACTTGCAAGCATTTACAAGAAACACTAATGCGTTTCTATGAAAGAGAAGCAGTCTGTTCCAACACTTCAATTCATTGCGCGAAGGGAATGGAGTGTTGCTTTACTTTCTAAATGCTGTCCTTTCAGAGAAAATCACTTTCCTTTCAAAGAGCCTTAAGCTACTTACAAGCATTCAACAGAAACTCACATGCATTTCTCTGAAAGAGAAGCAGTCTGTTCCAACACTTCAATTCACTGCACGAAGGGAATGGAGTGTTGCTTCACTTTCTAAATGCTGTCCTTTCAGAGAAAATCACTTTCCTTTGAAAGTGCCTTAAGCTACTTACAAGCATTCACCAGAAACTCACATGCGTTTCTCTGAAAGAGAAGAAGTCTGTTCCAACACTTTAATTCACTGTGCGAAGTGAATGGAGTGTTGCTTCACTTTCTAAATGCTGTCCTTTCAGAGAAAATCACTTTCTTTTGAAAGTGCCTTAAGCTACTTGCAAGCATTTACAAGAAACACTAATGCGTTTCTATGAAAGAGAAGCAGTCTGTTCCAACACTTCAATTCATTGCGCGAAGGGAATGGAATGTTGCTTTACTTTCTAAATGCTGTCCTTTCAGAGAAAATCACTTTCCTTTGAAAGAGCCTTAAGCTACTTTCAAGCATTCAACAGAAACTCACATGCATTTCTCTGAAAGAGAAGCAGTCTGTTCCAACACTTCAATTCACTGCACGAAGGGAATGGAGTGTTGCTTCACTTTCTAAATGCTGTCCTTTCAGAGAAAATCACTTTCCTTTGAAAGTGCCTTAAGCTACTTACAAGAATTCACCAGAAACTCACATGCGTTTCTCTGAAAGAGAAGAAGTCTGTTCCAACACTTCAATTCACTGTGCGAAGTGAATGGAGTGTTGCTTCACTTTCTAAATGCTGTCCTTTCAGAGAAAATCACTTTCCTTTGAAAGTGCCTTAAGCTACATGCAAGCATTAGGAAGAAACTTACATGCGTTTCTCTGAAAGAGAAGCAGTCTGTTCCAACACTTCAATTCATTGCGCGAAGGGAAAGGAGTGTTGCTTTACTTTCTAAATGCTGTCCTTTCAGAGAAAATCACTTTCCTTTGAAAGAGCCTTAAGCTACTTACAAGCATTCAACAGAAACTCACATGCATTTCTCTGAAAGAGAAGCAGTCTGTTCCAACACTTCAATTCACTGCATGAAGGGAATGGAGTGTTGCTTCACTTTCTAAATGCTGTCCTTTCAGAGAAAATCACTTTCCTTTGAAAGTGCCTTAAGCTACTTGCAAGCATTAGGAAGAAACTCACATGCGTTTCTCTGAAAGAGAAGCAGTCTGTTCCAACACTTCAATTCACTGTGCGAAGTGAATGGAGTGTTGCTTCACTTTCTAAATGCTGTCCTTTCAGAGAAAATCACTTTTCTTTGAAAGTGCCTTAAACTACTTTCAAGCATTCACAAAAAACTCACATGCGTTTCTCTGAAAGAGAAGCAGTCTGTTCCAACACTTCAATTCACTGTGCGAAGTGAATGGAGTGTTGCTTCACTTTCTAAATGCTGTCCTTTCAGAGAAAATCACTTTCCTTTGAAAGAGCCTTAAGCTACTTACAAGCATTCAACAGAAACTCACATGCATTTCTCTGAAAGAGAAGCAGTCTGTTCCAACACTTCAATTCACTGCACGAAGGGAATGGAGTGTTGCTTCACTTTCTAAATGCTGTCCTTTCAGAGAAAATCACTTTCCTTTGAAAGTGCCTTAAGCTACTTACAAGCATTCACCAGAAACTCACATGCGTTTCTCTGAAAGAGAAGAAGTCTGTTCCAACACTTCAATTCACTGTGCGAAGTGAATGGAGTGTTGCTTCACTTTCTAAATGCTGTCCTTTCAGAGAAAAACACTTTCTTTTGAAAGTGCCTTAAGCTACTTGCAAGCATTTACAAGAAACACTAATGCGTTTCTATGAAAGAGAAGCAGTCTGTTCCAACACTTCAATTCATTGCGCGAAGGGAATGGAGTGTTGCTTTACTTTCTAAATGCTGTCCTTTCAGAGAAAATCACTTTCCTTTGAAAGAGCCTTAAGCTACTTTCAAGCATTCAACAGAAACTCACATGCATTTCTCTGAAAGAGAAGCAGTCTGTTCCAACACTTCAATTCACTGCACGAAGGGAATGGAGTGTTGCTTCACTTTCTAAATGCTGTCCTTTCAGAGAAAATCACTTTCCTTTGAAAGTGCCTTAAGCTACTTACAAGAATTCACCAGAAACTCACATGCGTTTCTCTGAAAGAGAAGAAGTCTGTTCCAACACTTCAATTCACTGTGCGAAGTGAATGGAGTGTTGCTTCACTTTCTAAATGCTGTCCTTTCAGAGAAAATCACTTTCCTTTGAAAGTGCCTTAAGCTACTTGCAAGCATTAGGAAGAAACTTACATGCGTTTCTCTGAAAGAGAAGCAGTCTGTTCCAACACTTCAATTCATTGCGCGAAGGGAATGGAGTGTTGCTTTACTTTCTAAATGCTGTCCTTTCAGAGAAAATCACTTTCCTTTGAAAGAGCCTTAAGCTACTTACAAGCATTCAACAGAAACTCACATGCATTTCTCTGAAAGAGAAGCAGTCTGTTCCAACACTTCAATTCACTGCATGAAGGGAATGGAGTGTTGCTTCACTTTCTAAATGCTGTCCTTTCAGAGAAAATCACTTTCCTTTGAAAGTGCCTTAAGCTACTTACAAGAATTCACCAGAAACTCACATGCGTTTCTCTGAAAGAGAAGAAGTCTGTTCCAACACTTCAATTCACTGTGCGAAGTGAATGGAGTGTTGCTTCACTTTCTAAATGCTGTCCTTGCAGAGAAAATCACTTTCCTTTGAAAGTGCCTTAAGCTACTTGCAAGCATTAGGAAGAAACTTACATGCGTTTCTCTGAAAGAGAAGCAGTCTGTTCCAACACTTCAATTCATTGCGCGAAGGGAATGGAGTGTTGCTTTACTTTCTAAATGCTGTCCTTTCAGAGAAAATCACTTTCCTTTGAAAGAGCCTTAAGCTACTTACAAGCATTCAACAGAAACTCACATGCATTTCTCTGAAAGAGAAGCAGTCTGTTCCAACACTTCAATTCACTGCACGAAGGGAATGGAGTGTTGCTTCACTTTCTAAATGCTGTCCTTTCAGAGAAAATCACTTTCCTTTGAAAGTGCCTTAAGCTACTTGCAAGCATTCACAAGAAACACTAATGCGTTCCTATGAAAGAGAAGCAGTCTGTTCCAACACTTCAATTCACTGTGCGAAGTGAATGGAGTGTTGCTTCACTTTCTAAATGCTGTCCTTTCAGAGAAAATCACTTTCCTTTGAAAGTGCCTTAAGCTACTTGCAAGCATTTACAAGAAACACTAATGCGTTCCTATGAAAGAGAAGCAGTCTGTTCCAACACTTCAATTCACTGTGCGAAGTGAATGGAGTGTTGCTTCACTTTCTAAATGCTGTCCTTTCAGATAAAATCACTTTCCTTTGAAAGTGCCTTAAGCTACTTACAAGCATTCACCAGAAACTCACATGCGTTTCTCTGAAAGAGAAGAAGTCTGTTCCAACACTTCAATTCACTGTGCGAAGTGAATGGAGTGTTGCTTCACTTTCTAAATGCTGTCCTTGCAGAGAAAATCACTTTCCTTTGAAAGTGCCTTAAGCTACTTGCAAGCATTAGGAAGAAACTTACATGCGTTTCTCTGAAAGAGAAGCAGTCTGTTCCAACACTTCAATTCATTGCGCGAAGGGAATGGAGTGTTGCTTTACTTTCTAAATGCTGTCCTTTCAGAGAAAATCACTTTCCTTTGAAAGAGCCTTAAGCTACTTACAAGCATTCAACAGAAACTCACATGCATTTCTCTGAAAGAGAAGCAGTCTGTTCCAACACTTCAATACACTGCACGAAGGGAATGGAGTGTTGCTTCACTTTCTAAATGCTGTCCTTTCAGAGAAAATCACTTTCCTTTGAAAGTGCCTTAAGCTACTTGCAAGCATTCACAAGAAACACTAATGCGTTCCTATGAAAGAGAAGCAGTCTGTTCCAACACTTCAATTCACTGTGCGAAGTGAATGGAGTGTTGCTTCACTTTCTAAATGCTGTCCTTTCAGAGAAAATCACTTTCATTTGAAAGTGCCTTAAGCTACTTGCAAGCATTAGGAAGAAACTCACATGCGTTTCTCTGAAAGAGCAGCAGTCTGTTCCAACACTTCATTCACTGTGCGAAGTGAATGGAGTGTTGCCTCACTTTCGAAATGCTGTCGTTTCAGAGAAAATCACTTTCCTTTGAAAGTGCCTTAAAAATACTTTCAAGCATTCATAAAAAACTCACATGCGTTTCTCTGAAAGAGAAGCAGTCTGTTCCAACACTTCAATTCACTGTGTGAAGTGAATGGAGTGTTGATTCACTTTCTAAATGCTGTCCTTTCAGAGAAAATCACTTTCCTTTGAAACTGCTTTAAGCTACTTACAAGCATTCACCAGAAACTCACATGCGTTTCTCTGAAAGAGAAGCAGTCTGTTCCAATACTTCAATTCACTCTGCGAAGTGAATGGAGTGTTGCTTCACTTTCTAAATGCTGTCCTTTCAGAGAAAATCACTTTCCTTTGAAAGTGCCCTAAGCTACTTACAAGCATTCAACAGAAACTCACATGCATTTCTCTGAAAGAGAAGCACTCTGTTCCAACACTTCAATTCACCGTGTGAAGTGAATGGAGTGTTGCTTCACTTTGTAAATGCTGTCCTTTCAGAGAAAATCACTTTCCTTTGAAAGTGCCTTAAGCTACTTACAAGCATTCACCAGAAACTCACATGCGTTACTCTGAAAGAGAAGCAGTCTGTTCCAACACTTCAATTCACTGTGCGAAGTGAATGGAGTGTTGCTTCACTTTCTAAATTCTGTCCTTTCAGAGAAAATCACTTTCCTTTGAAAGTGCCTTAAGCTACTTACAAGCATTCACCAGAAACTCACATGCGTTTCTCTGAAAGAGAAGCAGTCTGTTCCAACACTTCAATTCAATGTGCGAAGTGAATGGAGTGTTGCTTCACTTTCTAAATGCTGTCCTTTCAGAGAAAATCACTTTCCTTTGAAAGTGCCTTAAGCTACTTATAAGCATTCAACAGAAACTCACATGCATTTCTCTGAAAGAGAAGCAATCTGTTCTAACACTTCAATTCTCTGTGCGAAGTGAATGGAGTGTTGCTTCACTTTCTAAATGCTGTCCTTTCAGAGAAAATCACTTTCCTTTGAAAGTGCCTTAAGCTACTTGCAAGCATTCACAAGAAACACTAATGCGTTCCTATG
Organism: Myodes glareolus; assembly: GCF_982192425.1. Lineage (NCBI taxonomy): Eukaryota > Metazoa > Chordata > Mammalia > Rodentia > Cricetidae > Myodes > Myodes glareolus. The sequence goes on along the minus strand of NC_142032.1, from coordinate 111,207,393 downwards.
AAAGAGAAGCAGTCTGTTCCAACACTTCAATTCACTGTGCAAAGTGAATGGAGTGTTTCTTCACTTTCTAAATGCTGTCCTTTCAGAGAAAATCACTTTCCTTTGAAAGTGCCTTAAGCTACTTGCAAGCATTAGGAAGAAACTCACATGCCTTTCTCTGAAAGAGAAGCAGTCTGTTCCAATACTTCAATTCACTCTGCGAAGTGAATGGAGTGTTGCTTCACATTCTAAATGCTGTCCTTTCAGAGAAAATCACTTTCCTTTGAAAGTGCCCAAAACTACTTTCAAGCATTCACAAAAAACTCACATGCGTTTCTCTGAAAGAGAAGCAGTCTGTTCCAACACTTCAATTCACTGTGCGAAGTGAATATAGTGTTGCTTCACTTTGTAAATGCTGTCCTTTCAGAGAAAATCCCTTTCCTTTGAATGTGCCTTAAGCTACTTACAAGCATTCAACAGAAACTCACATGCATTTCTCTGAAAGAGGAGCAATCTGTTCCAACACTTCAATTCTCTGTGCGAAGTGAATGGAGTGTTGCTTCACATTCTAAATGCTGTCTTTAAGAGAAAATCACTTTCCTTTGAAAGTGCCTTAAGCTACTTGCAAGCATTAGGAAGAAACTCACATGCGTTTCTCTGAAAGAGAAGCAGTCTGTTCCAACACTTCAATTCACTGTGCAAAATGAATGGAGTGTTGCCTCACTTTCTAAATGCTGGCCTTTCAGAGAAAATCACTTTCCTTTGAAAGTGCCTTAAGCTACTTGCAAGCATTCACAAGAAACACTAATGCGTTTCTATGAAAGAGAAGCAGTCTGTTCCAACACTTCAATTCATATCGCGAAGGGAATGGAGTGTTGCTTTACTTTCTAAATGCTGTCATTTCAGAGAAAATCACTTTCCTTTGAAAGAGCCTTAAGTTACTTACAAGCATCCAACAGAAACTCACATGCAATTCTCTGAAAGAGAAGCAGTCTGTTCCAACACTTCAATTCACTGTACAAAGTGAATGGAGTGTTGCTCCACTTTCTAAATGCTGTCCTTTCAGAGAAAATCACTTTCCTTTAAAAGTGCCTTAAGCAACTTGCAAGCATTCACAAGAAACACTAATGCGTTTCTATGAAAGAGAAGCACTCTGTTCCAACACTTCAATTCACTGCACGAAGGGAATGGAGTGTTGCTTCACTTTCTAAATGCTGTCCTTTCAGAGAAAATCACTTTCCTTTGAAAGTGCCTTATGCTACTTACAAGCATTCACCAGAAACTCACATGCGTTTCTCTGAAAGAGAAGCAGTCTGTTCCAACACTTCAATTCACTGTGCGAAGTGAATGGAGTGTTGCTTCGCTTTCTAAATGCTGTCCTTTCAGAGAAAATCACTTTCCTTTTAAAGTGCCTTAAACTACTTTCAAGCATTCACAAAAAACTCACATGCGTTTCTCTTAAAGAGAAGCAGTCTGTTCCAACACTTCAATTCACTTTGCGAAGTGAATGGAGTGTTGCTTCAGTTTGTAAATGCTGTCCTTTCAGAGAAAATCACTTTCCTTTGAAAGTGCCTTAAGCAACTTGCAAGCATTCACAAGAAACTCACATGCGTTTCTCTGAAAGAGAAGCAGTCTGTTCCAACACTTCAATTCACTGTGCGAAGTGAATGGAGTGTTGCTTCACTTTCTAAATGCTGTCCTTTCAGAGAAAATCACTTTCCTTTGAAAGTGCCTTAAGGTACTTGCAAGCATTAAAAAGAAACTCACATGCGTTTCTCTGAAAGAGAAGCAGTCTGTTCCAACACATCAGTTCACTGAGTGAAGTGAATGGAGTGTTGCCTCACTTTCTAAATGCTGTCCTTTCAGAGAAGATCACTTTCCTTTGAAAGTGCCTTAAGCTACTTACAAGCATTCAACAGAAACTCACATGCATTTCTCTGAAAGAGAAGCCATCTGTTCCAACACTTCAATTCTCTGTTCGAAGTGAATGGAGTGTTGCTTCACTTTCTAAATGCTGTCCTTTCAGAGAAAATCACTTTCCTTTGAAAGTGCCTAAAGCTACTTGCAAGCATTCACAAGAAACACTAATGCGTTTCTCTTAAAGAGTAGCAGTCTGTTCCAACACTTCAATTCACTGTGCGAAGTGAATGGAGTGTTGCTTCAGTTTGTAAATGCTGTCCTTTCAGAGAAAATCGCTTTCCTTTGAAAGTGCCTTAAGCTACTTGCAAGCATTCACAAGAAACTCACATGCGTTTCTCTGAAAGAGAAGCAGTCTGTTCCAACACTTCAATTCACTGTGCGAAGTGAATGGAGTGTTTCTTCACTTTCTAAATGCTGTCCTTTCAGAGAAAATCGCTTTCCTTTGAAAGTGCCTTAAGCTACTTGCAAGCATTAAAAAGAAACTCACATGCGTTTCTCTGAAAGAGAAGCAGTCTGTTCCAACACATCAGTTCACTGAGTGAAGTGAAAGGAGTGTTGCCTCACTTTCTAAATGCTGTCCTTTCAGAGAAGATCACTTTCCTTTGAAAGTGCCTTAAGCTACTTACAAGCATTCAACAGAAACTCACATGCATTTCTCTGAAAGAGAAGCCATCTGTTCCAACACTTCAATTCTCTGTGCGAAGTGAATGGAGTGTTGCTTCACTTTCTAAATGCTGTCCTTTCAGAGAAAATCACTTTCCTTTGAAAGTGCCTTAAGCTACTTGCAAGCATTCACAAGAAACACTAATGCGTTTCTATGAAAGAGAAGCAGTCTGTTCCAACACTTCAATTCACTGTGCGAAGTGAATGGAGTGTTGCTTCACTTTCTAAATGCTGTCCTTTCAGAGAAAATCACTTTCCTTTGAAAGTGCCTTAAGCTACTTGCAAGCATTAGGAAGAAACTCACATGCGTTTCTCTGAAAGAGCAGCAGTCTGTTCCAACACTTCATTCACTGTGCGAAGTGAATGGAGTGTTGCCTCACTTTCGAAATGCTGTCGTTTCAGAGAAAATCACTTTCCTTTGAAAGTGCCTTAAAAATACTTTCAAGCATTCATAAAAAACTCACATGCGTTTCTCTGAAAGAGAAGCAGTCTGTTCCAACACTTCAATTCACTGTGTGAAGTGAATGGAGTGTTGATTCACTTTCTAAATGCTGTCCTTTCAGAGAAAATCACTTTCCTTTGAAACTGCTTTAAGCTACTTACAAGCATTCACCAGAAACTCACATGCGTTTCTCTGAAAGAGAAGCAGTCTGTTCCAATACTTCAATTCACTCTGCGAAGTGAATGGAGTGTTGCTTCACTTTCTAAATGCTGTCCTTTCAGAGAAAATCACTTTTCTTTGAAAGTGCCCTAAGCTACTTACAAGCATTCAACAGAAACTCACATGCATTTCTCTGAAAGAGAAGCACTCTGTTCCAACACTTCAATTCACTGTGCGAAGTGAATGGAGTGTTGCTTCACTTTGTAAATGCTGTCCTTTCAGAGAAAATCACTTTCCTTTGAAAGTGCCTTAAGCTACTTACAAGCATTCACCAGAAACTCACATGCGTTACTCTGAAAGAGAAGCAGTCTGTTCCAACACTTCAATTCACTGTGCGAAGTGAATGGAGTGTTGCTTCACTTTCTAAATTCTGTCCTTTCAGAGAAAATCACTTTCCTTTGAAAGTGCCTTAAGCTACTTACAAGCATTCACCAGAAACTCACATGCGTTTCTCTGAAAGAGAAGCAGTCTGTTCCAACACTTCAATTCAATGTGCGAAGTGAATGGAGTGTTGCTTCACTTTCTAAATGCTGTCCTTTCAGAGAAAATCACTTTCCTTTGAAAGTGCCTTAAGCTACTTATAAGCATTCAACAGAAACTCACATGCATTTCTCTGAAAGAGAAGCAATCTGTTCTAACACTTCAATTCTCTGTGCGAAGTGAATGGAGTGTTGCTTCACTTTCTAAATGCTGTCCTTTCAGAGAAAATCACTTTCCTTTGAAAGTGCCTTAAGCTACTTGCAAGCATTCACAAGAAACACTAATGCGTTCCTATGAAAGAGAAGCAGTCTGTTCCAACACTTCAATTCACTGTGCAAAGTGAATGGAGTGTTTCTTCACTTTCTAAATGCTGTCCTTTCAGAGAAAATCACTTTCCTTTGAAAGTGCCTTAAGCTACTTGCAAGCATTAGGAAGAAACTCACATGCCTTTCTCTGAAAGAGAAGCAGTCTGTTCCAATACTTCAATTCACTCTGCGAAGTGAATGGAGTGTTGCTTCACATTCTAAATGCTGTCCTTTCAGAGAAAATCACTTTCCTTTGAAAGTGCCCAAAACTACTTTCAAGCATTCACAAAAAACTCACATGCGTTTCTCTGAAAGAGAAGCAGTCTGTTCCAACACTTCAATTCACTGTGCGAAGTGAATATAGTGTTGCTTCACTTTGTAAATGCTGTCCTTTCAGAGAAAATCCCTTTCCTTTGAATGTGCCTTAAGCTACTTACAAGCATTCAACAGAAACTCACATGCATTTCTCTGAAAGAGGAGCAATCTGTTCCAACACTTCAATTCTCTGTGCGAAGTGAATGGAGTGTTGCTTCACATTCTAAATGCTGTCTTTAAGAGAAAATCACTTTCCTTTGAAAGTGCCTTAAGCTACTTGCAAGCATTAGGAAGAAACTCACATGCGTTTCTCTGAAAGAGAAGCAGTCTGTTCCAACACTTCAATTCACTGTGCAAAATGAATGGAGTGTTGCCTCACTTTCTAAATGCTGGCCTTTCAGAGAAAATCACTTTCCTTTGAAAGTGCCTTAAGCTACTTGCAAGCATTCACAAGAAACACTAATGCGTTTCTATGAAAGAGAAGCAGTCTGTTCCAACACTTCAATTCATATCGCGAAGGGAATGGAGTGTTGCTTTACTTTCTAAATGCTGTCATTTCAGAGAAAATCACTTTCCTTTGAAAGAGCCTTAAGTTACTTACAAGCATCCAACAGAAACTCACATGCAATTCTCTGAAAGAGAAGCAGTCTGTTCCAACACTTCAATTCACTGTACAATGTGAATGGAGTGTTGCTCCACTTTCTAAATGCTGTCCTTTCAGAGAAAATCACTTTCCTTTAAAAGTGCCTTAAGCAACTTGCAAGCATTCACAAGAAACACTAATGCGTTTCTATGAAAGAGAAGCACTCTGTTCCAACACTTGAATTCACTGCACGAAGGGAATGGAGTGTTGCTTCACTTTCTAAATGCTGTCCTTTCAGAGAAAATCACTTTCCTTTGAAAGTGCCTTATGCTACTTACAAGCATTCACCAGAAACTCACATGCGTTTCTCTGAAAGAGAAGCAGTCTGTTCCAACACTTCAATTCACTGTGCGAAGTGAATGGAGTGTTGCTTCGCTTTCTAAATGCTGTCCTTTCAGAGAAAATCACTTTCCTTTTAAAGTGCCTTAAACTACTTTCAAGCATTCACAAAAAACTCACATGCGTTTCTCTTAAAGAGAAGCAGTCTGTTCCAACACTTCAATTCACTTTGCGAAGTGAATGGAGTGTTGCTTCAGTTTGTAAATGCTGTCCTTTCAGAGAAAATCACTTTCCTTTGAAAGTGCCTTAAGCAACTTGCAAGCATTCACAAGAAACTCACATGCGTTTCTCTGAAAGAGAAGCAGTCTGTTCCAACACTTCAATTCACTGTGCGAAGTGAATGGAGTGTTGCTTCACTTTCTAAATGCTGTCCTTTCAGAGAAAATCACTTTCCTTTGAAAGTGCCTTAAGGTACTTGCAAGCATTAAAAAGAAACTCACATGCGTTTCTCTGAAAGAGAAGCAGTCTGTTCCAACACATCAGTTCACTGAGTGAAGTGAATGGAGTGTTGCCTCACTTTCTAAATGCTGTCCTTTCAGAGAAGATCACTTTCCTTTGAAAGTGCCTTAAGCTACTTACAAGCATTCAACAGAAACTCACATGCATTTCTCTGAAAGAGAAGCCATCTGTTCCAACACTTCAATTCTCTGTTCGAAGTGAATGGAGTGTTGCTTCACTTTCTAAATGCTGTCCTTTCAGAGAAAATCACTTTCCTTTGAAAGTGCCTAAAGCTACTTGCAAGCATTCACAAGAAACACTAATGCGTTTCTCTTAAAGAGAAGCAGTCTGTTCCAACACTTCAATTCACTGTGCGAAGTGAATGGAGTGTTGCTTCAGTTTGTAAATGCTGTCCTTTCAGAGAAAATCACTTTCCTTTGAAAGTGCCTTAAGCAACTTGCAAGCATTCACAAGAAACTCACATGCGTTTCTCTGAAAGAGAAGCAGTCTGTTCCAACACTTCAATTCACTGTGCGAAGTGAATGGAGTGTTGCTTCACTTTCTAAATGCTGTCCTTTCAGAGAAAATCGCTTTCCTTTGAAAGTGCCTTAAGCTACTTGCAAGCATTAAAAAGAAACTCACATGCGTTTCTCTGAAAGAGAAGCAGTCTGTTCCAACACATCAGTTCACTGAGTGAAGTGAAAGGAGTGTTGCCTCACTTTCTAAATGCTGTCCTTTCAGAGAAGATCACTTTCCTTTGAAAGTGCCTTAAGCTACTTACAAGCATTCAACAGAAACTCACATGCATTTCTCTGAAAGAGAAGCCATCTGTTCCAACACTTCAATTCTCTGTGCGAAGTGAATGGAGTGCTGCTACACTTTCTAAATGCTGTCCTTTCAGAGAAAATCACTTTCCTTTGAAAGTGCCTTAAGCTACTTGCAAGCATTCACAAGAAACACTAATGCGTTTCTATGAAAGAGAAGCAGTCTGTTCCAACACTTCAATTCACTGTGCGAAGTGAATGGAGTGTTGCTTCACTTTCTAAATGCTGTCCTTTCAGAGAAAATCACTTTCCTTTGAAAGTGCCTTAAGCTACTTGCAAGCATTAGGAAGAAACTCACATGCGTTTCTCTGAAAGAGAAGCAGTCTGTTCCAACACTTCAATTCACTGTGCAAAATGAATGGAGTGTTGCCTCACTTTCTAAATGCTGTCCTTTCAGAGAAAATCACTTTCCATTGAAAGGGCCCAAAACAACTTTCAAGCCTTCACAAAAAACTCACATGCGTTTCTCTGAAAGAGAAGCAGTCTGTTCCAAAACTTCAATTCACTGTGCGAAGTGAATATAGTGTTGCTTCACTTTCTAAATGCTGTCTTTCAGAAAAAATCCCTTTCCTTTGAATGTGCCTTAAGCTACTTACAAGCATTCAACAGAAACTCACATGCATTTCTCTGAAAGAGGAGCAATCTGTTCCAACACTTCAATTCTCTGTGCGAAGTGAATGGAGTGTTGCTTCACTTTCTAAATGCTGTCCTTTCAGAGAAAATCACTTTCCTTTGAAAGTGCCTTAAGCTACTTGCAAGCATTCACAAGAAACACTAATGCGTTTCTATGAAAGAGAAGCAGACTGTTCCATCACTTCAATTCATTGCGCGAAGAAAATGGAGTGTTGCTTTGCTTTCTAATTGCTGTGCTTTCAGAGAAAATCACTTTCCTTTGAAAGAGCCTTAAGCTACTTACAAGCATTCAACAGAAACTCACATGCATTTCTCTGAAAGAGAAGCAGTCTGTTCCAACACTTCAATTCACTGTACAAAGTGAATGGAGTGTTGCTTCACTTTCTAAATGCTGTCCTTTCAGAGAAAATCACTTTCCTTTGAAAGTGCCTTAAGCAACTTGCTAGCATTCACAAGAAACACTAATGCGTTTCTATGAAAGAGAAGCACTCTGTTCCAACACTTCAATTCAATGCACGAGGGGAATGGAGTGTTGCTTCACTTTCTAAATGCTGTCCTTTCAGAGAAAATCACTTTCCGTTGAAACTGCCTTAAGCTACTTACAAGCATTAGGAAGAAACTCACATGCGTTTCTCTGAAAGAGAAGCAGTCTGTTCCAACACTTCAATTCACTGTGCGAAATGAATGGAGTGTTGCCTCACTTTCTAAATGCTGTCTTTCAGAGAAAATCACTTTCCATTTAAAGTGCCCAAAACAACTTTCAAGCATTCACAAAAAACTCACATGCTTTTCTCTGAAAGAGAAGCAGTCTGTTCCAACACTTCAATTCACTGGGCAAAGTGAATATAGTGTTGCTTCACTTTCTAAATGCTGTCCTTTCAGAGAAAATCCCTTTCCTTTGAATGTGCCTTAAGCTACTTACAAGCATTCAACAGAAACTTACATGCATATCTCTGAAAGAGGAGCAATCTGTTCCAACACTTCAATTCTCTGTGCGAGTGAATGGAGTGTTGCTTCACTTTCTAAATGCTGTCCTTTCAGAGAAAATCCCTTTCCTTTGAATGTGCCTTAAGCTACTTACAAGCATTCAACAGAAACTTACATGCATTTCTCTGAAAGAGGAGCAATCTGTTCCAACACTTCAATTCTCTGTGCGAGTGAATGGAGTGTTGCTTCACTTTCTAAATGCTGTCCTTTCAGAGAAAATCACTTTCCTTTGAAAGTGCCTTAAGCTACTTGCAAGCATTCACAAGAAACACTAATGCGTTTCTATGAAAGAGAAGCAGTCTGTTCCAACACTTCAATTCACTGTACAAAGTGAATGGAGTGTTGCTTCACTTTCTAAATGCTGTCCTTTCAGAGAAAATCACTTTCCTTTGAAAGTGCCTTAAGCAACTTACAAGCATTCAACAGAAACTCACATGCATTTCTCTGAAAGAGAAGCCATCTGTTCCAACACTTCAATTCTCTGTGCGAAGTGAATGGAGTGTTGCTTCACTTTCTAAATGCTGTCCTTTCAGAGAAAATCACTTTCCTTTGAAAGTGCCTTAAGCTACTTGCAAGCATTCACAAGAAACACTAATGCGTTTCTATGAAAGAGAAGCAGTCTGTTCCAACACTTCAATTCACTGTGCGAAGTGAATGGAGTGTTGCTTCACTTTCTAAATGCTGTCCTTTCAGAGAAAATCACTTTCCTTTGAAAGTGCCTTAAGCTACTTGCAAGCATTAGGAAGAAACTCACATGCGTTTCTCTGAAAGAGAAGCAGTCTGTTCCAACACTTCAATTCACTGTGCAAAATGAATGGAGTGTTGCCTCACTTTCTAAATGCTGTCCTTTCAGAGAAAATCACTTTCCTTTGAAAGTGCCTTAAGCTACTTGCAAGCATTCACAAGAAACACTAATGCGTTTCTATGAAAGAGAAGCAGTCTGTTCCAACACTTCAATTCATATCGCGAAGGGAATGGAGTGTTGCTTTACTTTCTAAATGCTGTCATTTCAGAGAAAATCACTTTCCTTTGAAAGAGCCTTAAGTTACTTACAAGCATTCAACAGAAACTCACATGCAATTCTCTGAAAGAGAAGCAGTCTGTTCCAACACTTCAATTCACTGTACAAAGTGAATGGAGTGTTGCTCCACTTTCTAAATGCTGTCCTTTCAGAGAAAATCACGTTCCTTTAAAAGTGCCTTAAGCAACTTGCAAGCATTCACAAGAAACACTAATGCGTTTCTATGAAAGAGAAGCAGTCTGTTCCAACACTTCAATTCACTGCACGAAGGGAATGGAGTGTTGCTTCACTTTCTAAATGCTGTCCTTTCAGAGAAAATCACTTTCCTTTGAAAGTGCCTTATGCTACTTACAAGCATTCACCAGAAACTCACATGCGTTTCTCTGAAAGAGAAGCAGTCTGTTCCAACACTTCAATTCACTGTGCGAAGTGAATGAGGTGTTGCTTCACTTTATAAATGCTGTCCTTTCAGAGAAAATCACTTTCCTTTGAAAGTGCCTTAAGGTACTTACAAGCATTCAACAGAAACTCACATGCATTTGTCTGAAAGAGAAGCCATCTGTTCCAACACTTCAATTCTCTGTGCGAAGTGAATGGAGTGTTGCTTCACTTTCTAAATGCTGTCCTTTCAGAGAAAATCACTTTCCTTTGAAAGTGCCTTAAGCTACTTGCAAGCATTCACAAGAAACACTAATGCGTTTCTATGAAAGAGAAGCAGTCTGTTCCAACACTTCAATTCACTGTGCGAAGTGAATGGAGTGTTGCTTCACTTTCTAAATGCTGTCCTTTCAGAGAAAATCACTTTCCTTTGAAAGTGTCTTAAGCTACTTGCAAGCATTAAAAAGAAACTCACATGCGTTTCTCTGAAACAGAAGCAGTCTGTTCCAACACTTCAATTCACTGTGCGAAGTGAATGGAGTGTTGCTTCACTTTCTAAATGCTGTCCTTTCAGAGAAAATCACTTTCCTTTTAAAGTGCCTTAAACTACTTTCAAGCATTCACAAGAAACTCACATGCGTTTCTCTGAAAGAGAAGCAGTCTGTTCCTACACTTCAATTCACTGTGCGAAGTGAATGGAGTGTTGCTTCACTTTCTAAATGCTGTCCTTTCAGAGAAAATCACTTTCCTTTGAAAGTGCCTTAAGGTACTTGCAAGCATTAAAAAGAAACTCACATGCGTTTCTCTGAAAGAGAAGCAGTCTGTTCCAACACTTCAATTCACTGGGCAAAGTGAATATAGTGTTGCTTCACTTTCTAAATGCTGTCCTTTCAGAGAAAATCCCTTTCCTTTGAATGTGCCTTAAGCTACTTACAAGCATTCAACAGAAACTTACATGCATATCTCTGAAAGAGGAGCAATCTGTTCCAACACTTCAATTCTCTGTGCGAGTGAATGGAGTGTTGCTTCACTTTCTAAATGCTGTCCTTTCAGAGAAAATCCCTTTCCTTTGAATGTGCCTTAAGCTACTTACAAGCATTCAACAGAAACTTACATGCATTTCTCTGAAAGAGGAGCAATCTGTTCCAACACTTCAATTCTCTGTGCGAGTGAATGGAGTGTTGCTTCACTTTCTAAATGCTGTCCTTTCAGAGAAAATCACTTTCCTTTGAAAGTGCCTTAAACTACTTTCAAGCATTCACAAAAAACTCACATGCGTTTCTCTTAAAGAGAAGCAGTCTGTTCCAACACTTCAATTCACTGTGCGAAGTGAATGGAGTGTTGCTTCAGTTTGTAAATGCTGTCCTTTCAGAGAAAATCACTTTCCTTTGAAAGTGCCTTAAGCAACTTGCAAGCATTAACAAGAAACTCACATGCGTTTCTCTGAAAGAGAAGCAGTCTGTTCCAACACTTCAATTCACTGTGCGAAGTGAATGGAGTGTTGCTTCACTTTCTAAATGCTGTCCTTTCAGAGAAAATCACTTTCCTTTGAAAGTGCCTTAAGCTACTTGCAAGCATTAAAAAGAAAGTCACATGCGTTTCTCTGAAAGAGAAGCAGTCTGTTCCAACACATCAGTTCACTGAGTGAAGTGAATGGAGTGTTGCCTCACTTTCTAAATGCTGTCCTTTCAGAGAAGATCTCTTTCCTTTGAAAGTGCCTTAAGCTACTTACAAGCATTCAACAGAAACTCACATGCATTTCTCTGAAAGAGAAGCCATCTGTTCCAACACTACAATTCTCTGTGCGAAGTGAATGGAGTGTTGCTTCACTTTCTAAATGCTGTCCTTTCAGAGAAAATCACTTTCCTTTGAAAGTGCCTTAAGCTACTTGCAAGCATTCACAAGAAACACTAATGCGTTTCTATGAAAGAGAAGCAGTCTGTTCCAACACTTCAATTCACTGTGCGAAGTGAATGGAGTGTTGCTTCACTTTCTAAATGCTGTCCTTTCAGAGAAAATCACTTTCCTTTGAAAGTGCCTTAAGCTACTTGCAAGCATTAGGAAGAAACTCACATGCGTTTCTCTGAAAGAGAAGCAGTCTGTTCCAACACTTCAATTCACTGTGCAAAATGAATGGAGTGTTGCCTCACTTTCTAAATGCTGTCCTTTCAGAGAAAATCACTTTCCATTGAAAGCGCCCAAAACAACTTTCAAGCCTTCACAAAAAACTCACATGCGTTTCTCTGAAAGAGAAGCAGTCTGTTCCAAAACTTCAATTCACTGTGCAAAGTGAATATAGTGTTGCTTCACTTTTTAAATGCTGTCTTTCAGAGAAAATCCCTTTCCTTTGAATGTGCCTTAAGCTACTTACAAGCATTCAACAGAAACTCACATGCATTTCTCTGAAAGAGGAGCAATCTGTTCCAACACTTCAATTCTCTGTGCGAAGTGAATGGAGTGTTGCTTCACTTTCTAAATGCTGTCCTTTCAGAGAAAATCACTTTCCTTTGAAAGTGCCTTAAGCTACTTGCAAGCATTCACAAGAAACACTAATGCGTTTCTATGAAAGAGAAGCAGTCTGTTCCATCACTTCAATTCATTGCGCGAAGGGAATGGAGTGTTGCTTTGCTTTCTAATTGCTGTCCTTTCAGAGAAAATCACTTTCCTTTGAAAGAGCCTTAAGATACTTACAAGCATTCAACAGAAACTCACATGCATTTCTCTGAAAGAGAAGCAGTCTGTTCCAACACTTCAATTCACTGTACAAAGTGAATGGAGTGTTGCTTCACTTTCTAAATGCTGTCCTTTCAGAGAAAATCACTTTCCTTTGAAAGTGCCTTAAGCAACTTGCAAGCATTCACAAGAAACACTAATGCATTTCTATGAAAGAGAAGCACTCTGTTCCAACACTTCAATTCACTGCACGAAGGGAATGGAGTGTTGCTTCACTTTCTAAATGCTGTCCTTTCAGAGAAAATCACTTTCCTTTGAAAGTGCCTTAAGCTACTTACAAGCATTCACCAGAAACTCACATGCGTTTCTCTGAAAGAGAAGCAGTCTGTTCCAACACTTCAATTCACTGTGTGAAGTGAATGGAGCGTGGCCTCACTTTCTAAATGCTGTCTTTTCAGAGAAAATCACTTTCCTTTGAACGTGCCTTAAGCTACTTACAAGCATTCAACAGAAACTCACATGCGTTTCTCTGAAAGAGAAGCAGTCTGTTCCAACACTTCAATTCAATGTGTGAAGTGAATGGAGTGTTGCTTCACTTTCTAAATGCTGTCCTTTCAGAGAAAATCACTTTCCTTTGAAAGTGCCTTAAGCTACTTACAAGCATTCAACAGAAACTCACATGCATTTCTCTGAAAGAGAAGCAATCTGTTCCAACACTTCAATTCTCTGTGAGAAGTGAATGGAGTGTTGCTTCACTTTCTAAATGCTGTCCTTTCAGAGAAAATCACTTTCCTTTGAAAGTGCCTTAAGCTACTTGCAAGCATTCACAAGAAACACTAATGCGTTTCTATGAAAGAGAAGCAGTCTGTTCCAACACTTCAATTCACTGTGCGAAGTGAATGGAGTGTTGCTTCACTTTCTAAATGCTGTCCTTTCAGAGAAAATCCCTTTCCTTTGAATGTGCCTTAAGCTACTTACAAGCATTCAACAGAAACTCACATGCATTTCTCTGAAAGAGGAGCAATCTGTTCCAACACTTCAATTCTCTGTGCGAGTGAATGGAGTGTTGCTTCACTTTCTAAATGCTGTCCTTTCAGAGAAAATCACTTTCCTTTGAAAGTGCCTTAATCATCTTGCAAGCATTCACAAGAAACACTAATGCGTTTCTATGAAAGAGAAGCACTCTGTTCCAACACTTCAGTTCACTGCACGAAGGGAATGGAGTGTTGCTTCACTTTCTAAATGCTGTCCTTTCAGAGAAAATCACTTTCCTTTGAAAGTGCCTTAAGCTACTTACAAGCATTCACCAGAAACTCACATGCGTTTCTCTGAAAGAGAAGCAGTCTGTTCCAACACTTCAATTCACTGTGCGAAGTGAATGGAGTGTTGCTTCACTTTCTAAATGCTGTCCTTTCAGAGAAAATCACTTTCCTTTGAAAGTGCCTTAAACTACTTTCAAGCATTCACAAAAAACTCACATGCGTTTCTCTTAAAGAGAAGCAGTCTGTTCCAACACTTCAATTCACTGTGCGAAGTGAATGGAGTGTTGATTCAGTTTGTAAATGCTGTCCTTTCAGAGAAAATCACTTTCCTTTGAAAGTGCCTTAAGCTACTTACAAGCATTCACCAGAAACTCACATGCGTTTCTCTGAAAGAGAAGCAGTCTGTTCCAACACTTCAATTCACTGTACGAAGTGAATGGAGTGTTGCTTCACTTTCTAAATGCTGTCCTTTCAGAGAAAATCACTTTCCTTTGAAAGTGCCTTAAGCTACTTGCAAGCATTAAAAAGAAACTCACATGCATTTCTCTGAAAGAGAAGCAGTCTGTTCCAACACATCAGTTCACTGAGTGAAGTGAATGGAGTGTTGCCTCACTTTCTAAATGCTGTCCTTTCAGAGAAAATCACTTTCCTTTGAAAGTGCCTTAAGCTACTTACAAGCATTCAACAGAAACTCACATGCGTTTCTCTGAAAGAGAAGCCGTCTGTTCCAACACTTCAATTCAATGTGTGAAGAGAATGAGGTGTTGCTTCACTTTATAAATGCTGTCCTTTCAGAGAAAATCACTTTCCTTTGAAAGTGCCTTAAGGTACTTACAAGCATTCAACAGAAACTCACATGCATTTCTCTGAAAGAGAAGCCATCTGTTCCAACACTTCAATTCTCTGTGCGAAGTGAATGGAGTGTTGCTTCACTTTCTAAATGCTGTCCTTTCAGAGAAAATCACTTTCCTTTGAAAGTGCCTTAAGCTACTTGCAAGCATTCACAAGAAACACTAATGCGTTTCTATGAAAGAGAAGCAGTCTGTTCCAACACTTCAATTCACTGTGCAAAGTGAATGGAGTGTTGCTTCACTTTCTAAATGCTGTCCTTTCAGAGAAAATCACTTTCCTTTGAAAGTGCCTTAAGCTACTTGCAAGCATTAGGAAGAAACTCACATGCGTTTCTCTGAAAGAGAAGCAGTCTGTTCCAACACTTCAATTCACTGTGCGAAATGAATGGAGTGTTGCCTCACTTTCTAAATGCTGTCTTTCAGAGAAAATCACTTTCCATTGAAAGTGCCCAAAACAACTTTCAAGCATTCACAAAAAACTCACATGCTTTTCTCTGAAAGAGAAGCAGTCTGTTCCAACACTTCAATTCACTGTGCAAAGTGAATATAGTGTTGCTTCACTTTCTAAATGCTGTCCTTTCAGAGAAAATCCCTTTCCTTTGAATGTGCCTTAAGCTACTTACAAGCATTCAACAGAAACTTACATGCATTTCTCTGAAAGAGGAGCAATCTGTTCCAACACTTCAATTCTCTGTGCGAGTGAATGGAGTGTTGCTTCACTTTCTAAATGCTGTCCTTTCAGAGAAAATCCCTTTCCTTTGAATGTGCCTTAAGCTACTTACAAGCATTCAACAGAAACTTACATGCATTTCTCTGAAAGAGGAGCAATATGTTCCAACACTTCAATTCTCTGTGCGAGTGAATGGAGTGTTGCTTCACTTTCTAAATGCTGTCCTTTCAGAGAAAATCACTTTCCTTTGAAAGTGCCTTAAGCTACTTGCAAGCATTCACAAGAAACACTAATGCGTTTCTATGAAAGAGAAGCAGTCTGTTCCAACACTTCAATTCACTGTGCGAAGTGAATGGAGTGTTGCTTCACTTTCTAAATGCTGTCCTTTCAGAGAAAATCACTTTCCTTTGAAAGTGCCTTAAGCTACTTGCAAGCATTAGGAAGAAACTCACATGCGTTTCTCTGAAAGAGAAGCAGTCTGTTCCAACACTTCAATTCACTGTGTGAAGTGAATGGAGTGTTGCCTCACTTTCTAAATGCTGTCCTTTCAGAGAAAATCACTTTCCTTTGAAAGTGCCTTAAGCTACTTACAAGCATTCAACAGAGACTCACATGCGTTTCTCTGAAAGAGAAGCAGTCTGTTCCAACACTTCAATTCAATGTGCGAAGTGAATGGAGTGTTGCTTCACTTTCTAAATGCTGTCCTTTCAGAGAAAATCACTTTCCTTTGAAAGAGCCTTAAGCTGCTTACAAGCATTCACCAGAAACTCACATGCGTTTCTCTGAAAGAGAAGCAGTCTGTTCCAACACTTATATTCACTGTGCGAAGTGAATGGAGTGTTGCTTCACTTTCTAAATGCTGTCCTTTCAGAGAAAATCACTTTCCTTTGAAAGTGCCTTAAACTACTTTCAAGCATTCACAAAAAACTCACATGCGTTTCTCTGAAAGAGAAGCAGTCTGTTCCAACACTTCAATTCACTGTGCGAAGTGAATGGAGTGTTGATTCAGTTTGTAAATGCTGTCCTTTCAGAGAAAATCACGTTCCTTTGAAAGTGCCTTAAGCAACTTGCAAGCATTCACAAGAAACTCACATGCGTTTCTCTGAAAGAGAAGCAGTCTGTTCCAACACTTCAATTCACTGTGCGAAGTGAATGGAGTGTTGCTTCACTTTCTAAATGCTGTCCTTTCAGAGAAAATCACTTTCCTTTGAAAGTGCCTTAAGCTACTTACAAGCATTCACCAGAAACTCACATGCGTTTATCTGAAAGAGAAGCAGTCTGTTCCAACACTTCAATTCACTGTGCGAAGTGAATGGAGTGTTGCTTCACTTTCTAAATGCTGTCCTTTCAGAGAAAATCACTTTCCTTTGAAAGTGCCTTAAGCTACTTGCAAGCATTAGGAAGAAACTCACATGCGTGTCTCTGAAAGAGAAGCAGTCTGTTCCAACACTTCAATTCACTGTGTGAAGTGAATGAAGCGTGGCCTCACTTTCTAAATTCTGTCCTTTCAGAGAAAATCACTTTCCTTTGAAAGTGCCTTAAGCTACTTACAAGCATTCAACAGAAACTCACATGTGTTTCTCTGAAAGAGAAGCAGTCTGTTCCAACACTTCAATTCAATGTGTGAAGTGAATGGAGTGTTGCTTCACTTTCTAAATGCTGTCCTTTCAGAGAAAATCACTTTCCTTTGAAAGTGCCTTAAGCTACTTACAAGCATTCAACAGAAACTCACATGCATTTCTCTGAAAGAGAAGCAATCTGTTCCAACACTTCAATTCTCTGTGCGAAGTGAATGGAGTGTTGCTTCACTTTCTAAATGCTGTCCTTTCAGAGAAAATCACTTTCCTTTGAAAGTGCCTTAAGCTACTTGCAAGCATTCACAAGAAACACTAATGCATTTGTATGAAAGAGAAGCAGTCTGTTCCAAAACTTCAATTCACTGTGCGAAGTGAATGGAGTGTTGCTTCACTTTCTAAATGCTGTCCTTTCAGAGAAAATCACTTTCCTTTGAAAGTGCCTTAAGCTACTTGCAAGCATTAGGAAGAAACTCACATGCGTTTCTCTGAAAGAGAAGCAGTCTGTTCCAACACTTCAATTCACTGTGAGAAGTGAATGGAGTGTTGCTTCACTTTCTAAATGCTGTCCTTTCAGAGAAAATCACTTTCCTTTGAAAGTGCCTTAAGCTACTTGCAAGCATTAGGAAGAAACTCACATGCGTTTCTCTGAAAGAGAAGCAGTCTGTTCCAACACTTCAATTCACTGTGCGAAATGAATGGAGTGTTGCCTCACTTTCTAAATGCTGTCTTTCAGAGAAAATCACTTTCCATTGAAAGTGCCCAAAACAACTTTCAAGCATTCACAAAAAACTCACATGCTTTTCTCTGAAAGAGAAGCAGTCTGTTCCAACACTTCAATTCACTGTGCAAAGTGAATATAGTGTTGCTTCACTTTCTAAATGCTGTCCTTTCAGAGAAAATCCCTTTCCTTTGAATGTGCCTTAAGCTACTTACAAGCATTCAACAGAAACTTACATGCATTTCTCTGAAAGAGGAGCAATCTGTTCCAACACTTCAATTCACTGTGCGAGTGAATGGAGTGTTGCTTCACTTTCTAAATGCTGTCCTTTCAGAGAAAATCCCTTTCCTTTGAATGTGCCTTAAGCTACTTACATGCCTTCAACAGAAACTTACATGCATTTCTCTGAAAGAGGAGCAATATGTTCCAACACTTCAATTCTCTGTGCGAGTGAATGGAGTGTTGCTTCACTTTCTAAATGCTGTCCTTTCAGAGAAAATCACTTTCCTTTGAAAGTGCCTTAAGCTACTTGCAAGCATTCACAAGAAACACTAATGCGTTTCTATGAAAGAGAAGCAGTCTGTTCCAACACTTCAATTCACTGTGCGAAGTGAATGGAGTGTTGCTTCACTTTCTAAATGCTGTCCTTTCAGAGAAAATCACTTTCCTTTGAAAGTGCCTTAAGCTACTTGCAAGCATTAGGAAGAAACTCACATGCGTTTCTCTGAAAGAGAAGCAGTCTGTTCCAACACTTCAATTCACTGTGTGAAGTGAATGGAGTGTTGCCTCACTTTCTAAATGCTGTCCTTTCAGAGAAAATCACTTTCCTTTGAAAGTGCCTTAAGCTACTTACAAGCATTCAACAGAGACTCACATGCGTTTCTCTGAAAGAGAAGCAGTCTGTTCCAACACTTCAATTCAATGTGCGAAGTGAATGGAGTGTTGCTTCACTTTCTAAATGCTGTCCTTTCAGAGAAAATCACTTTCCTTTGAAAGAGCCTTAAGCTGCTTACAAGCATTCACCAGAAACTCACATGCGTTTCTCTGAAAGAGAAGCAGTCTGTTCCAACACTTCAATTCACTGTGCGAAGTGAATGGAGTGTTGCTTCACTTTCTAAATGCTGTCCTTTCAGAGAAAATCACTTTCCTTTGAAAGTGCCTTAAACTACTTTCAAGCATTCACAAAAAACTCACATGCGTTTCTCTTAAAGAGAAGCAGTCTGTTCCAACACTTCAATTCACTGTGCGAAGTGAATGGAGTGTTGATTCAGTTTGTAAATGCTGTCCTTTCAGAGAAAATCACTTTCCTTTGAAAGTGCCTTAAGCTACTTACAAGCATTCACCAGAAACTCACATGCGTTTCTCTGAAAGAGAAGCAGTCTGTTCCAACACTTCAATTCACTGTACGAAGTGAATGGAGTGTTGCTTCACTTTCTAAATGCTGTCCTTTCAGAGAAAATCACTTTCCTTTGAAAGTGCCTTAAGCTACTTGCAAGCATTAAAAAGAAACTCACATGCATTTCTCTGAAACAGAAGCAGTCTGTTCCAACACATCAGTTCACTGAGTGAAGTGAATGGAGTGTTGCCTCACTTTCTAAATGCTGTCCTTTCAGAGAAAATCACTTTCCTTTGAAAGTGCCTTAAGCTACTTACAAGCATTCAACAGAAACTCACATGCGTTTCTCTGAAAGAGAAGCCGTCTGTTCCAACACTTCAATTCAATGCGTGAAGAGAATGAGGTGTTGCTTCACTTTATAAATGCTGTCCTTTCAGAGAAAATCACTTTCCTTTGAAAGTGCCTTAAGGTACTTACAAGCATTCAACAGAAACTCACATGCATTTCTCTGAAAGAGAAGCCATCTGTTCCAACACTTCAATTCTCTGTGCGAAGTGAATGGAGTGTTGCTTCACTTTCTAAATGCTGTCCTTTCAGAGAAAATCACTTTCCTTTGAAAGTGCCTTAAGCTACTTGCAAGCATTCACAAGAAACACTAATGCGTTTCTATGAAAGAGAAGCAGTCTGTTCCAACACTTCAATTCACTGTGCAAAGTGAATGGAGTGTTGCTTCACTTTCTAAATGCTGTCCTTTCAGAGAAAATCACTTTCCTTTGAAAGTGCCTTAAGCTACTTGCAAGCATTAGGAAGAAACTCACATGCGTTTCTCTGAAAGAGAAGCAGTCTGTTCCAACACTTCAATTCACTGTGCGAAATGAATGGAGTGTTGCCTCACTTTCTAAATGCTGTCTTTCAGAGAAAATCACTTTCCATTGAAAGTGCCCAAAACAACTTTCAAGCATTCACAAAAAACTCACATGCTTTTCTCTGAAAGAGAAGCAGTCTGTTCCAACACTTCAATTCACTGTGCAAAGTGAATATAGTGTTGCTTCACTTTCTAAATGCTGTCCTTTCAGAGAAAATCCCTTTCCTTTGAATGTGCCTTAAGCTACTTACAAGCATTCAACAGAAACTTACATGCATTTCTCTGAAAGAGGAGCAATCTGTTCCAACACTTCAATTCTCTGTGCGAGTGAATGGAGTGTTGCTTCACTTTCTAAATGCTGTCCTTTCAGAGAAAATCCCTTTCCTTTGAATGTGCCTTAAGCTACTTACAAGCATTCAACAGAAACTTACATGCATTTCTCTGAAAGAGGAGCAATATGTTCCAACACTTCAATTCTCTGTGCGAGTGAATGGAGTGTTGCTTCACTTTCTAAATGCTGTCCTTTCAGAGAAAATCACTTTCCTTTGAAAGTGCCTTAAGCTACTTGCAAGCATTCACAAGAAACACTAATGCGTTTCTATGAAAGAGAAGCAGTCTGTTCCAACACTTCAATTCACTGTGCGAAGTGAATGGAGTGTTGCTTCACTTTCTAAATGCTGTCCTTTCAGAGAAAATCACTTTCCTTTGAAAGTGCCTTAAGCTACTTGCAAGCATTAGGAAGAAACTCACATGCGTTTCTCTGAAAGAGAAGCAGTCTGTTCCAACACTTCAATTCACTGTGTGAAGTGAATGGAGTGTTGCCTCACTTTCTAAATGCTGTCCTTTCAGAGAAAATCACTTTCCTTTGAAAGTGCCTTAAGCTACTTACAAGCATTCAACAGAGACTCACATGCGTTTCTCTGAAAGAGAAGCAGTCTGTTCCAACACTTCAATTCAATGTGCGAAGTGAATGGAGTGTTGCTTCACTTTCTAAATGCTGTCCTTTCAGAGAAAATCACTTTCCTTTGAAAGAGCCTTAAGCTGCTTACAAGCATTCACCAGAAACTCACATGCGTTTCTCTGAAAGAGAAGCAGTCTGTTCCAACACTTATATTCACTGTGCGAAGTGAATGGAGTGTTGCTTCACTTTCTAAATGCTGTCCTTTCAGAGAAAATCACTTTCCTTTGAAAGTGCCTTAAACTACTTTCAAGCATTCACAAAAAACTCACATGCGTTTCTCTGAAAGAGAAGCAGTCTGTTCCAACACTTCAATTCACTGTGCGAAGTGAATGGAGTGTTGATTCAGTTTGTAAATGCTGTCCTTTCAGAGAAAATCACTTTCCTTTGAAAGTGCCTTAAGCAACTTGCAAGCATTCACAAGAAACTCACATGCGTTTCTCTGAAAGAGAAGCAGTCTGTTCCAACACTTCAATTCACTGTGCGAAGTGAATGGAGTGTTGCTTCACTTTCTAAATGCTGTCCTTTCAGAGAAAATCACTTTCCTTTGAAAGTGCCTTAAGCTACTTGCAAGCATTAGGAAGAAACTCACATGCGTTTCTCTGAAAGAGAAGCAGTCTGTTCCAACACTTCAATTCACTGTGCGAAGTGAATGGAGTGTTGCTTCACTTTCTAAATGCTGTCCTTTCAGAGAAAATCACTTTCCTTTGAAAGTGCCTTAAGCTACTTGCAAGCATTAGGAAGAAACTCACATGCGTTTCTCTGAAAGAGAAGCAGTCTGTTCCAACACTTCAATTCACTGTGAGAAGTGAATGGAGTGTTGCTTCACTTTCTAAATGCTGTCCTTTCAGAGAAAATCACTTTCCTTTGAAAGTGCCTTAAGCTACTTGCAAGCATTAGGAAGAAACTCACATGCGTTTCTCTGAAAGAGAAGCAGTCTGTTCCAACACTTCAATTCACTGTGCGAAATGAATGGAGTGTTGCCTCACTTTCTAAATGCTGTCTTTCAGAGAAAATCACTTTCCATTGAAAGTGCCCAAAACAACTTTCAAGCATTCACAAAAAACTCACATGCTTTTCTCTGAAAGAGAAGCAGTCTGTTCCAACACTTCAATTCACTGTGCAAAGTGAATATAGTGTTGCTTCACTTTCTAAATGCTGTCCTTTCAGAGAAAATCCCTTTCCTTTGAATGTGCCTTAAGCTACTTACAAGCATTCAACAGAAACTTACATGCATTTCTCTGAAAGAGGAGCAATCTGTTCCAACACTTCAATTCTCTGTGCGAGTGAATGGAGTGTTGCTTCTCTTTCTAAATGCTGTCCTTTCAGAGAAAATCCCTTTCCTTTGAATGTGCCTTAAGCTACTTACAAGCATTCAACAGAAACTTACATGCATTTCTCTGAAAGAGGAGCAATATGTTCCAACACTTCAATTCTCTGTGCGAGTGAATGGAGTGTTGCTTCACTTTCTAAATGCTGTCCTTTCAGAGAAAATCACTTTCCTTTGAAAGTGCCTTAAGCTACTTGCAAGCATTCACAAGAAACACTAATGCGTTTCTATGAAAGAGAAGCAGTCTGTTCCAACACTTCAATTCACTGTGCGAAGTGAATGGAGTGTTGCTTCACTTTCTAAATGCTGTCCTTTCAGAGAAAATCACTTTCCTTTGAAAGTGCCTTAAGCTACTTGCAAGCATTAGGAAGAAACTCACATGCGTTTCTCTGAAAGAGAAGCAGTCTGTTCCAACACTTCAATTCACTGTGTGAAGTGAATGGAGTGTTGCCTCACTTTCTAAATGCTGTCCTTTCAGAGAAAATCACTTTCCTTTGAAAGTGCCTTAAGCTACTTACAAGCATTCAACAGAGACTCACATGCGTTTCTCTGAAAGAGAAGCAGTCTGTTCCAACACTTCAATTCAATGTGCGAAGTGAATGGAGTGTTGCTTCACTTTCTAAATGCTGTCCTTTCAGAGAAAATCACTTTCCTTTGAAAGAGCCTTAAGCTGCTTACAAGCATTCACCAGAAACTCACATGCGTTTCTCTGAAAGAGAAGCAGTCTGTTCCAACACTTATATTCACTGTGCGAAGTGAATGGAGTGTTGCTTCACTTTCTAAATGCTGTCCTTTCAGAGAAAATCACTTTCCTTTGAAAGTGCCTTAAACTACTTTCAAGCATTCACAAAAAACTCACATGCATTTCTCTGAAAGAGAAGCAGTCTGTTCCAACACTTCAATTCACTGTGCGAAGTGAATGGAGTGTTGATTCAGTTTGTAAATGCTGTCCTTTCAGAGAAAATCACTTTCCTTTGAAAGTGCCTTAAGCAACTTGCAAGCATTCACAAGAAACTCACATGCGTTTCTCTGAAAGAGAAGCAGTCTGTTCCAACACTTCAATTCACTGTGCGAAGTGAATGGAGTGTTGCTTCACTTTCTAAATGCTGTCCTTTCAGAGAAAATCACTTTCCTTTGAAAGTGCCTTAAGCTACTTACAAGCATTCACCAGAAACTCACATGCGTTTATCTGAAAGAGAAGCAGTCTGTTCCAACACTTCAATTCACTGTGCGAAGTGAATGGAGTGTTGCTTCACTTTCTAAATGCTGTCCTTTCAGAGAAAATCACTTTCCTTTGAAAGTGCCTTAAGCTACTTGCAAGCATTAGGAAGAAACTCACATGCGTGTCTCTGAAAGAGAAGCAGTCTGTTCCAACACTTCAATTCACTGTGTGAAGTGAATGAAGCGTGGCCTCACTTTCTAAATTCTGTCCTTTCAGAGAAAATCACTTTCCTTTGAAAGTGCCTTAAGCTACTTACAAGCATTCAACAGAAACTCACATGCGTTTCTCTGAAAGAGAAGCAGTCTGTTCCAACACTTCAATTCAATGTGTGAAGTGAATGGAGTGTTGCTTCACTTTCTAAATGCTGTCCTTTCAGAGAAAATCACTTTCCTTTGAAAGTGCCTTAAGCTACTTACAAGCATTCAACAGAAACTCACATGCATTTCTCTGAAAGAGAAGCAATCTGTTCCAACACTTCAATTCTCTGTGCGAAGTGAATGGAGTGTTGCTTCACTTTCTAAATGCTGTCCTTTCAGAGAAAATCACTTTCCTTTGAAAGTGCCTTAAGCTACTTGCAAGCATTCACAAGAAACACTAATGCATTTGTATGAAAGAGAAGCAGTCTGTTCCAACACTTCAATTCACTGTGCGAAGTGAATGGAGTGTTGCTTCACTTTCTAAATGCTGTCCTTTCAGAGAAAATCACTTTCCTTTGAAAGTGCCTTAAGCTACTTGCAAGCATTAGGAAGAAACTCACATGCGTTTCTCTGAAAGAGAAGCAGTCTGTTCCAACACTTCAATTCACTGTGAGAAGTGAATGGAGTGTTGCTTCACTTTCTAAATGCTGTCCTTTCAGAGAAAATCACTTTCCTTTGAAAGTGCCTTAAGCTACTTGCAAGCATTAGGAAGAAACTCACATGCGTTTCTCTGAAAGAGAAGCAGTCTGTTCCAACACTTCAATTCACTGTGCGAAATGAATGGAGTGTTGCCTCACTTTCTAAATGCTGTCTTTCAGAGAAAATCACTTTCCATTGAAAGTGCCCAAAACAACTTTCAAGCATTCACAAAAAACTTACATGCTTTTCTCTGAAAGAGAAGCAGTCTGTTCCAACACTTCAATTCACTGTGCAAAGTGAATATAGTGTTGCTTCACTTTCTAAATGCTGTCCTTTCAGAGAAAATCCCTTTCCTTTGAATGTGCCTTAAGCTACTTACAAGCATTCAACAGAAACTTACATGCATTTCTCTGAAAGAGGAGCAATCTGTTCCAACACTTCAATTCTCTGTGCGAGTGAATGGAGTGTTGCTTCTCTTTCTAAATGCTGTCCTTTCAGAGAAAATCCCTTTCCTTTGAATGTGCCTTAAGCTACTTACAAGCATTCAACAGAAACTTACATGCATTTCTCTGAAAGAGGAGCAATATGTTCCAACACTTCAATTCTCTGTGCGAGTGAATGGAGTGTTGCTTCACTTTCTAAATGCTGTCCTTTCAGAGAAAATCACTTTCCTTTGAAAGTGCCTTAAGCTACTTGCAAGCATTCACAAGAAACACTAATGCGTTTCTATGAAAGAGAAGCAGTCTGTTCCAACACTTCAATTCACTGTGCGAAGTGAATGGAGTGTTGCTTCACTTTCTAAATGCTGTCCTTTCAGAGAAAATCACTTTCCTTTGAAAGTGCCTTAAGCTACTTGCAAGCATTAGGAAGAAACTCACATGCGTTTCTCTGAAAGAGAAGCAGTCTGTTCCAACACTTCAATTCACTGTGTGAAGTGAATGGAGTGTTGCCTCACTTTCTAAATGCTGTCCTTTCAGAGAAAATCACTTTCCTTTGAAAGTGCCTTAAGCTACTTACAAGCATTCAACAGAGACTCACATGCGTTTCTCTGAAAGAGAAGCAGTCTGTTCCAACACTTCAATTCAATGTGCGAAGTGAATGGAGTGTTGCTTCACTTTCTAAATGCTGTCCTTTCAGAGAAAATCACTTTCCTTTGAAAGTGCCTTAAGCTACTTGCAAGCATTCACAAGAAACACTAATGCGTTTCTATGAAAGAGAAGCAGTCTGTTCCAACACTTCAATTCACTGTGCGAAGTGAATGGAGTGTTGCTTCACTTTCTAAATGCTGTCCTTTCAGAGAAAATCACTTTCCTTTGAAAGTGCCTTAAGCTACTTGCAAGCATTAGGAAGAAACTCACATGCGTTTCTCTGAAAGAGAAGCAGTCTGTTCCAACACTTCAATTCACTGTGTGAAGTGAATGGAGTGTTGCCTCACTTTCTAAATGCTGTCCTTTCAGAGAAAATCACTTTCCTTTGAAAGTGCCTTAAGCTACTTACAAGCATTCAACAGAGACTCACATGCGTTTCTCTGAAAGAGAAGCAGTCTGTTCCAACACTTCAATTCAATGTGCGAAGTGAATGGAGTGTTGCTTCACTTTCTAAATGCTGTCCTTTCAGAGAAAATCACTTTCCTTTGAAAGAGCCTTAAGCTGCTTACAAGCATTCACCAGAAACTCACATGCGTTTCTCTGAAAGAGAAGCAGTCTGTTCCAACACTTATATTCACTGTGCGAAGTGAATGGAGTGTTGCTTCACTTTCTAAATGCTGTCCTTTCAGAGAAAATCACTTTCCTTTGAAAGTGCCTTAAACTACTTTCAAGCATTCACAAAAAACTCACATGCATTTCTCTGAAAGAGAAGCAGTCTGTTCCAACACTTCAATTCACTGTGCGAAGTGAATGGAGTGTTGATTCAGTTTGTAAATGCTGTCCTTTCAGAGAAAATCACTTTCCTTTGAAAATGCCTTAAGCAACTTGCAAGCATTCACAAGAAACTCACATGCGTTTCTCTGAAAGAGAAGCAGTCTGTTCCAACACTTCAATTCACTGTGCGAAGTGAATGGAGTGTTGCTTCACTTTCTAAATGCTGTCCTTTCAGAGAAAATCACTTTCCTTTGAAAGTGCCTTAAGCTACTTACAAGCATTCACCAGAAACTCACATGCGTTTATCTGAAAGAGAAGCAGTCTGTTCCAACACTTCAATTCACTGTGCGAAGTGAATGGAGTGTTGCTTCACTTTCTAAATGCTGTCCTTTCAGAGAAAATCACTTTCCTTTGAAAGTGCCTTAAGCTACTTGCAAGCATTAGGAAGAAACTCACATGCGTGTCTCTGAAAGAGAAGCAGTCTGTTCCAACACTTCAATTCACTGTGTGAAGTGAATGAAGCGTGGCCTCACTTTCTAAATTCTGTCCTTTCAGAGAAAATCACTTTCCTTTGAAAGTGCCTTAAGCTACTTACAAGCATTCAACAGAAACTCACATGCGTTTCTCTGAAAGAGAAGCAGTCTGTTCCAACACTTCAATTCAATGTGTGAAGTGAATGGAGTGTTGCTTCACTTTCTAAATGCTGTCCTTTCAGAGAAAATCACTTTCCTTTGAAAGTGCCTTAAGCTACTTACAAGCATTCAACAGAAACTCACATGCATTTCTCTGAAAGAGAAGCAATCTGTTCCAACACTTCAATTCTCTGTGCGAAGTGAATGGAGTGTTGCTTCACTTTCTAAATGCTGTCCTTTCAGAGAAAATCACTTTCCTTTGAAAGTGCCTTAAGCTACTTGCAAGCATTCACAAGAAACACTAATGCATTTGTATGAAAGAGAAGCAGTCTGTTCCAACACTTCAATTCACTGTGCGAAGTGAATGGAGTGTTGCTTCACTTTCTAAATGCTGTCCTTTCAGAGAAAATCACTTTCCTTTGAAAGTGCCTTAAGCTACTTGCAAGCATTAGGAAGAAACTCACATGCGTTTCTCTGAAAGAGAAGCAGTCTGTTCCAACACTTCAATTCACTGTGAGAAGTGAATGGAGTGTTGCTTCACTTTCTAAATGCTGTCCTTTCAGAGAAAATCACTTTCCTTTGAAAGTGCCTTAAGCTACTTGCAAGCATTAGGAAGAAACTCACATGCGTTTCTCTGAAAGAGAAGCAGTCTGTTCCAACACTTCAATTCACTGTGCGAAATGAATGGAGTGTTGCCTCACTTTCTAAATGCTGTCTTTCAGAGAAAATCACTTTCCATTGAAAGTGCCCAAAACAACTTTCAAGCATTCACAAAAAACTTACATGCTTTTCTCTGAAAGAGAAGCAGTCTGTTCCAACACTTCAATTCACTGTGCAAAGTGAATATAGTGTTGCTTCACTTTCTAAATGCTGTCCTTTCAGAGAAAATCCCTTTCCTTTGAATGTGCCTTAAGCTACTTACAAGCATTCAACAGAAACTTACATGCATTTCTCTGAAAGAGGAGCAATCTGTTCCAACACTTCAATTCTCTGTGCGAGTGAATGGAGTGTTGCTTCTCTTTCTAAATGCTGTCCTTTCAGAGAAAATCCCTTTCCTTTGAATGTGCCTTAAGCTACTTACAAGCATTCAACAGAAACTTACATGCATTTCTCTGAAAGAGGAGCAATATGTTCCAACACTTCAATTCTCTGTGCGAGTGAATGGAGTGTTGCTTCACTTTCTAAATGCTGTCCTTTCAGAGAAAATCACTTTCCTTTGAAAGTGCCTTAAGCTACTTGCAAGCATTCACAAGAAACACTAATGCGTTTCTATGAAAGAGAAGCAGTCTGTTCCAACACTTCAATTCACTGTGCGAAGTGAATGGAGTGTTGCTTCACTTTCTAAATGCTGTCCTTTCAGAGAAAATCACTTTCCTTTGAAAGTGCCTTAAGCTACTTGCAAGCATTAGGAAGAAACTCACATGCGTTTCTCTGAAAGAGAAGCAGTCTGTTCCAACACTTCAATTCACTGTGTGAAGTGAATGGAGTGTTGCCTCACTTTCTAAATGCTGTCCTTTCAGAGAAAATCACTTTCCTTTGAAAGTGCCTTAAGCTACTTACAAGCATTCAACAGAGACTCACATGCGTTTCTCTGAAAGAGAAGCAGTCTGTTCCAACACTTCAATTCAATGTGCGAAGTGAATGGAGTGTTGCTTCACTTTCTAAATGCTGTCCTTTCAGAGAAAATCACTTTCCTTTGAAAGAGCCTTAAGCTGCTTACAAGCATTCACCAGAAACTCACATGCGTTTCTCTGAAAGAGAAGCAGTCTGTTCCAACACTTATATTCACTGTGCGAAGTGAATGGAGTGTTGCTTCACTTTCTAAATGCTGTCCTTTCAGAGAAAATCACTTTCCTTTGAAAGTGCCTTAAACTACTTTCAAGCATTCACAAAAAACTCACATGCGTTTCTCTGAAAGAGAAGCAGTCTGTTCCAACACTTCAATTCACTGTGCGAAGTGAATGGAGTGTTGATTCAGTTTGTAAATGCTGTCCTTTCAGAGAAAATCACTTTCCTTTGAAAGTGCCTTAAGCAACTTGCAAGCATTCACAAGAAACTCACATGCGTTTCTCTGAAAGAGAAGCAGTCTGTTCCAACACTTCAATTCACTGTGCGAAGTGAATGGAGTGTTGCTTCACTTTCTAAATGCTGTCCTTTCAGAGAAAATCACTTTCCTTTGAAAGTGCCTTAAGCTACTTACAAGCATTCACCAGAAACTCACATGCGTTTATCTGAAAGAGAAGCAGTCTGTTCCAACACTTCAATTCACTGTGCGAAGTGAATGGAGTGTTGCTTCACTTTCTAAATGCTGTCCTTTCAGAGAAAATCACTTTCCTTTGAAAGTGCCTTAAGCTACTTGCAAGCATTAGGAAGAAACTCACATGCGTGTCTCTGAAAGAGAAGCAGTCTGTTCCAACACTTCAATTCACTGTGTGAAGTGAATGAAGCGTGGCCTCACTTTCTAAATTCTGTCCTTTCAGAGAAAATCACTTTCCTTTGAAAGTGCCTTAAGCTACTTACAAGCATTCAACAGAAACTCACATGCGTTTCTCTGAAAGAGAAGCAGTCTGTTCCAACACTTCAATTCAATGTGTGAAGTGAATGGAGTGTTGCTTCACTTTCTAAATGCTGTCCTTTCAGAGAAAATCACTTTCATTTGAAAGTGCCTTAAGCTACTTACAAGCATTCAACAGAAACTCACATGCATTTCTCTGAAAGAGAAGCAATCTGTTCCAACACTTCAATTCTCTGTGCGAAGTGAATGGAGTGTTGCTTCACTTTCTAAATGCTGTCCTTTCAGAGAAAATCACTTTCCTTTGAAAGTGCCTTAAGCTACTTGCAAGCATTCACAAGAAACACTAATGCATTTGTATGAAAGAGAAGCAGTCTGTTCCAACACTTCAATTCACTGTGCGAAGTGAATGGAGTGTTGCTTCACTTTCTAAATGCTGTCCTTTCAGAGAAAATCACTTTCCTTTGAAAGTGCCTTAAGCTACTTGCAAGCATTAGGAAGAAACTCACATGCGTTTCTCTGAAAGAGAAGCAGTCTGTTCCAACACTTCAATTCACTGTGCGAAGTGAATGGAGTGTTGCTTCACTTTCTAAATGCTGTCCTTTCAGAGAAAATCACTTTCCTTTGAAAGTGCCTTAAGCTACTTGCAAGCATTAGGAAGAAACTCACATGCGTTTCTCTGAAAGAGAAGCAGTCTGTTCCAACACTTCAATTCACTGTGCGAAATGAATGGAGTGTTGCCTCACTTTCTAAATGCTGTCTTTCAGAGAAAATCACTTTCCATTGAAAGTGCCCAAAACAACTTTCAAGCATTCACAAAAAACTCACATGCTTTTCTCTGAAAGAGAAGCAGTCTGTTCCAACACTTCAATTCACTGTGCAAAGTGAATATAGTGTTGCTTCACTTTCTAAATGCTGTCCTTTCAGAGAAAATCACTTTCCTTTGAAAGTGCCTTAAGCTACTTGCAAGCATTCACAAGAAACACTAATGCGTTTCTATGAAAGAGAAGCAGTCTGTTCCAACACTTCAATTCACTGTGCGAAGTGAATGGAGTGTTGCTTCACTTTCTAAATGCTGTCCTTTCAGAGAAAATCACTTTCCTTTGAAAGTGCCTTAAGCTACTTGCAAGCATTAGGAAGAAACTCACATGCGTTTCTCTGAAAGAGAAGCAGTCTGTTCCAACACTTCAATTCACTGTGTGAAGTGAATGGAGTGTTGCCTCACTTTCTAAATGCTGTCCTTTCAGAGAAAATCACTTTCCTTTGAAAGTGCCTTAAGCTACTTACAAGCATTCAACAGAGACTCACATGCGTTTCTCTGAAAGAGAAGCAGTCTGTTCCAACACATCATTTCAATATGCGAAGTGAATGGAGTGTTGCTTCACTTTCTAAATGCTGTCCTTTCAGAGAAAATCACTTTCCTTTGAAAGAGCCTTAAGCTGCTTACAAGCATTCACCAGAAACTCACATGCGTTTCTCTGAAAGAGAAGCAGTCTGTTCCAACACTTCAATTCACTGTGCGAAGTGAATGGAGTGTTGCTTCACTTTCTAAATGCTGTCCTTTCAGAGAAAATCACTTTCCTTTGAAAGTGCCTTAAACTACTTTCAAGCATTCACAAAAAACTCACATGCGTTTCTCTTAAAGAGAAGCAGTCTGTTCCAACACTTCAATTCACTGTGCGAAGTGAATGGAGTGTTGATTCAGTTTGTAAATGCTGTCCTTTCAGAGAAAATCACTTTCCTTTGAAAGTGCCTTAAGCTACTTACAAGCATTCACCAGAAACTCACATGCGTTTCTCTGAAAGAGAAGCAGTCTGTTCCAACACTTCAATTCACTGTACGAAGTGAATGGAGTGTTGCTTCACTTTCTAAATGCTGTCCTTTCAGAGAAAATCACTTTCCTTTGAAAGTGCCTTAAGCTACTTGCAAGCATTAAAAAGAAACTCACATGCATTTCTCTGAAAGAGAAGCAGTCTGTTCCAACACATCAGTTCACTGAGTGAAGTGAATGGAGTGGTGCCTCACTTTCTAAATGCTGTCCTTTCAGAGAAAATCACTTTCCTTTGAAAGTGCCTTAAGCTACTTACAAGCATTCAACAGAAACTCACATGCGTTTCTCTGAAAGAGAAGCCGTCTGTTCCAACACTTCAATTCAATGTGTGAAGAGAATGAGGTGTTGCTTCACTTTATAAATGCTGTCCTTTCAGAGAAAATCACTTTCCTTTGAAAGTGCCTTAAGGTACTTACAAGCATTCAACAGAAACTCACATGCATTTCTCTGAAAGAGAAGCCATCTGTTCCAACACTTCAATTCTCTGTGCGAAGTGAATGGAGTGTTGCTTCACTTTCTAAATGCTGTCCTTTCAGAGAAAATCACTTTCCTTTGAAAGTGCCTTAAGCTACTTGCAAGCATTCACAAGAAACACTAATGCGTTTCTATGAAAGAGAAGCAGTCTGTTCCAACACTTCAATTCACTGTGCAAAGTGAATGGAGTGTTGCTTCACTTTCTAAATGCTGTCCTTTCAGAGAAAATCACTTTCCTTTGAAAGTGCCTTAAGCTACTTGCAAGCATTAGGAAGAAACTCACATGCGTTTCTCTGAAAGAGAAGCAGTCTGTTCCAACACTTCAATTCACTGTGCGAAATGAATGGAGTGTTGCCTCACTTTCTAAATGCTGTCTTTCAGAGAAAATCACTTTCCATTGAAAGTGCCCAAAACAACTTTCAAGCATTCACAAAAAAATCACATGCTTTTCTCTGAAAGAGAAGCAGTCTGTTCCAACACTTCAATTCACTGTGCAAAGTGAATATAGTGTTGCTTCACTTTCTAAATGCTGTCCTTTCAGAGAAAATCCCTTTCCTTTGAATGTGCCTTAAGCTACTTACAAGCATTCAACAGAAACTTACATGCATTTCTCTGAAAGAGGAGCAATCTGTTCCAACACTTCAATTCTCTGTGCGAGTGAATGGAGTGTTGCTTCACTTTCTAAATGCTGTCCTTTCAGAGAAAATCCCTTTCCTTTGAATGTGCCTTAAGCTACTTACAAGCATTCAACAGAAACTTACATGCATTTCTCTGAAAGAGGAGCAATATGTTCCAACACTTCAATTCTCTGTGCGAGTGAATGGAGTGTTGCTTCACTTTCTAAATGCTGTCCTTTCAGAGAAAATCACTTTCCTTTGAAAGTGCCTTAAGCTACTTGCAAGCATTCACAAGAAACACTAATGCGTTTCTATGAAAGAGAAGCAGTCTGTTCCAACACTTCAATTCACTGTGCGAAGTGAATGGAGTGTTGCTTCACTTTCTAAATGCTGTCCTTTCAGAGAAAATCACTTTCCTTTGAAAGTGCCTTAAGCTACTTGCAAGCATTAGGAAGAAACTCACATGCGTTTCTCTGAAAGAGAAGCAGTCTGTTCCAACACTTCAATTCACTGTGTGAAGTGAATGGAGTGTTGCCTCACTTTCTAAATGCTGTCCTTTCAGAGAAAATCACTTTCCTTTGAAAGTGCCTTAAGCTACTTACAAGCATTCAACAGAGACTCACATGCGTTTCTCTGAAAGAGAAGCAGTCTGTTCCAACACTTCAATTCAATGTGCGAAGTGAATGGAGTGTTGCTTCACTTTCTAAATGCTGTCCTTTCAGAGAAAATCACTTTCCTTTGAAAGAGCCTTAAGCAACTTGCAAGCATTCACAAGAAACTCACATGCGTTTCTCTGAAAGAGAAGCAGTCTGTTCCAACACTTCAATTCACTGTGCGAAGTGAATGGAGTGTTGCTTCACTTTCTAAATGCTGTCCTTTCAGAGAAAATCACTTTCCTTTGAAAGTGCCTTAAGCTACTTACAAGCATTCACCAGAAACTCACATGCGTTTATCTGAAAGAGAAGCAGTCTGTTCCAACACTTCAATTCACTGTGCGAAGTGAATGGAGTGTTGCTTCACTTTCTAAATGCTGTCCTTTCAGAGAAAATCACTTTCCTTTGAAAGTGCCTTAAGCTACTTGCAAGCATTAGGAAGAAACTCACATGCGTGTCTCTGAAAGAGAAGCAGTCTGTTCCAACACTTCAATTCACTGTGTGAAGTGAATGAAGCGTGGCCTCACTTTCTAAATTCTGTCCTTTCAGAGAAAATCACTTTCCTTTGAAAGTGCCTTAAGCTACTTACAAGCATTCAACAGAAACTCACATGCGTTTCTCTGAAAGAGAAGCAGTCTGTTCCAACACTTCAATTCAATGTGTGAAGTGAATGGAGTGTTGCTTCACTTTCTAAATGCTGTCCTTTCAGAGAAAATCACTTTCCTTTGAAAGTGCCTTAAGCTACTTACAAGCATTCAACAGAAACTCACATGCATTTCTCTGAAAGAGAAGCAATCTGTTCCAACACTTCAATTCTCTGTGCGAAGTGAATGGAGTGTTGCTTCACTTTCTAAATGCTGTCCTTTCAGAGAAAATCACTTTCCTTTGAAAGTGCCTTAAGCTACTTGCAAGCATTCACAAGAAACACTAATGCATTTGTATGAAAGAGAAGCAGTCTGTTCCAACACTTCAATTCACTGTGCGAAGTGAATGGAGTGTTGCTTCACTTTCTAAATGCTGTCCTTTCAGAGAAAATCACTTTCCTTTGAAAGTGCCTTAAGCTACTTGCAAGCATTAGGAAGAAACTCACATGCGTTTCTCTGAAAGAGAAGCAGTCTGTTCCAACACTTCAATTCACTGTGAGAAGTGAATGGAGTGTTGCTTCACTTTCTAAATGCTGTCCTTTCAGAGAAAATCACTTTCCTTTGAAAGTGCCTTAAGCTACTTGCAAGCATTAGGAAGAAACTCACATGCGTTTCTCTGAAAGAGAAGCAGTCTGTTCCAACACTTCAATTCACTGTGCGAAATGAATGGAGTGTTGCCTCACTTTCTAAATGCTGTCTTTCAGAGAAAATCACTTTCCATTGAAAGTGCCCAAAACAACTTTCAAGCATTCACAAAAAACTCACATGCTTTTCTCTGAAAGAGAAGCAGTCTGTTCCAACACTTCAATTCACTGTGCAAAGTGAATATAGTGTTGCTTCACTTTCTAAATGCTGTCCTTTCAGAGAAAATCCCTTTCCTTTGAATGTGCCTTAAGCTACTTACAAGCATTCAACAGAAACTTACATGCATTTCTCTGAAAGAGGAGCAATCTGTTCCAACACTTCAATTCTCTGTGCGAGTGAATGGAGTGTTGCTTCTCTTTCTAAATGCTGTCCTTTCAGAGAAAATCCCTTTCCTTTGAATGTGCCTTAAGCTACTTACAAGCATTCAACAGAAACTTACATGCATTTCTCTGAAAGAGGAGCAATATGTTCCAACACTTCAATTCTCTGTGCGAGTGAATGGAGTGTTGCTTCACTTTCTAAATGCTGTCCTTTCAGAGAAAATCACTTTCCTTTGAAAGTGCCTTAAGCTACTTGCAAGCATTCACAAGAAACACTAATGCGTTTCTATGAAAGAGAAGCAGTCTGTTCCAACACTTCAATTCACTGTGCGAAGTGAATGGAGTGTTGCTTCACTTTCTAAATGCTGTCCTTTCAGAGAAAATCACTTTCCTTTGAAAGTGCCTTAAGCTACTTGCAAGCATTAGGAAGAAACTCACATGCGTTTCTCTGAAAGAGAAGCAGTCTGTTCCAACACTTCAATTCACTGTGTGAAGTGAATGGAGTGTTGCCTCACTTTCTAAATGCTGTCCTTTCAGAGAAAATCACTTTCCTTTGAAAGTGCCTTAAGCTACTTACAAGCATTCAACAGAGACTCACATGCGTTTCTCTGAAAGAGAAGCAGTCTGTTCCAACACTTCAATTCAATGTGCGAAGTGAATGGAGTGTTGCTTCACTTTCTAAATGCTGTCCTTTCAGAGAAAATCACTTTCCTTTGAAAGAGCCTTAAGCTGCTTACAAGCATTCACCAGAAACTCACATGCGTTTCTCTGAAAGAGAAGCAGTCTGTTCCAACACTTATATTCACTGTGCGAAGTGAATGGAGTGTTGCTTCACTTTCTAAATGCTGTCCTTTCAGAGAAAATCACTTTCCTTTGAAAGTGCCTTAAACTACTTTCAAGCATTCACAAAAAACTCACATGCGTTTCTCTGAAAGAGAAGCAGTCTGTTCCAACACTTCAATTCACTGTGCGAAGTGAATGGAGTGTTGATTCAGTTTGTAAATGCTGTCCTTTCAGAGAAAATCACTTTCCTTTGAAAGTGCCTTAAGCAACTTGCAAGCATTCACAAGAAACTCACATGCGTTTCTCTGAAAGAGAAGCAGTCTGTTCCAACACTTCAATTCACTGTGCGAAGTGAATGGAGTGTTGCTTCACTTTCTAAATGCTGTCCTTTCAGAGAAAATCACTTTCCTTTGAAAGTGCCTTAAGCTACTTACAAGCATTCACCAGAAACTCACATGCGTTTATCTGAAAGAGAAGCAGTCTGTTCCAACACTTCAATTCACTGTGCGAAGTGAATGGAGTGTTGCTTCACTTTCTAAATGCTGTCCTTTCAGAGAAAATCACTTTCCTTTGAAAGTGCCTTAAGCTACTTGCAAGCATTAGGAAGAAACTCACATGCGTGTCTCTGAAAGAGAAGCAGTCTGTTCCAACACTTCAATTCACTGTGTGAAGTGAATGAAGCGTGGCCTCACTTTCTAAATTCTGTCCTTTCAGAGAAAATCACTTTCCTTTGAAAGTGCCTTAAGCTACTTACAAGCATTCAACAGAAACTCACATGCGTTTCTCTGAAAGAGAAGCAGTCTGTTCCAACACTTCAATTCAATGTGTGAAGTGAATGGAGTGTTGCTTCACTTTCTAAATGCTGTCCTTTCAGAGAAAATCACTTTCCTTTGAAAGTGCCTTAAGCTACTTACAAGCATTCAACAGAAACTCACATGCATTTCTCTGAAAGAGAAGCAATCTGTTCCAACACTTCAATTCTCTGTGCGAAGTGAATGGAGTGTTGCTTCACTTTCTAAATGCTGTCCTTTCAGAGAAAATCACTTTCCTTTGAAAGTGCCTTAAGCTACTTGCAAGCATTCACAAGAAACACTAATGCATTTGTATGAAAGAGAAGCAGTCTGTTCCAACACTTCAATTCACTGTGCGAAGTGAATGGAGTGTTGCTTCACTTTCTAAATGCTGTCCTTTCAGAGAAAATCACTTTCCTTTGAAAGTGCCTTAAGCTACTTGCAAGCATTAGGAAGAAACTCACATGCGTTTCTCTGAAAGAGAAGCAGTCTGTTCCAACACTTCAATTCACTGTGAGAAGTGAATGGAGTGTTGCTTCACTTTCTAAATGCTGTCCTTTCAGAGAAAATCACTTTCCTTTGAAAGTGCCTTAAGCTACTTGCAAGCATTAGGAAGAAACTCACATGTGTTTCTCTGAAAGAGAAGCAGTCTGTTCCAACACTTCAATTCACTGTGCGAAATGAATGGAGTGTTGCCTCACTTTCTAAATGCTGTCTTTCAGAGAAAATCACTTTCCATTGAAAGTGCCCAAAACAACTTTCAAGCATTCACAAAAAACTCACATGCTTTTCTCTGAAAGAGAAGCAGTCTGTTCCAACACTTCAATTCACTGTGCAAAGTGAATATAGTGTTGCTTCACTTTCTAAATGCTGTCCTTTCAGAGAAAATCCCTTTCCTTTGAATGTGCCTTAAGCTACTTACAAGCATTCAACAGAAACTTACATGCATTTCTCTGAAAGAGGAGCAATCTGTTCCAACACTTCAATTCTCTGTGCGAGTGAATGGAGTGTTGCTTCTCTTTCTAAATGCTGTCCTTTCAGAGAAAATCCCTTTCCTTTGAATGTGCCTTAAGCTACTTACAAGCATTCAACAGAAACTTACATGCATTTCTCTGAAAGAGGAGCAATATGTTCCAACACTTCAATTCTCTGTGCGAGTGAATGGAGTGTTGCTTCACTTTCTAAATGCTGTCCTTTCAGAGAAAATCACTTTCCTTTGAAAGTGCCTTAAGCTACTTGCAAGCATTCACAAGAAACACTAATGCGTTTCTATGAAAGAGAAGCAGTCTGTTCCAACACTTCAATTCACTGTGCGAAGTGAATGGAGTGTTGCTTCACTTTCTAAATGCTGTCCTTTCAGAGAAAATCACTTTCCTTTGAAAGTGCCTTAAGCTACTTGCAAGCATTAGGAAGAAACTCACATGCGTTTCTCTGAAAGAGAAGCAGTCTGTTCCAACACTTCAATTCACTGTGTGAAGTGAATGGAGTGTTGCCTCACTTTCTAAATGCTGTCCTTTCAGAGAAAATCACTTTCCTTTGAAAGTGCCTTAAGCTACTTACAAGCATTCAACAGAGACTCACATGCGTTTCTCTGAAAGAGAAGCAGTCTGTTCCAACACTTCAATTCAATGTGCGAAGTGAATGGAGTGTTGCTTCACTTTCTAAATGCTGTCCTTTCAGAGAAAATCACTTTCCTTTGAAAGAGCCTTAAGCTGCTTACAAGCATTCACCAGAAACTCACATGCGTTTCTCTGAAAGAGAAGCAGTCTGTTCCAACACTTATATTCACTGTG
Source organism: Myodes glareolus (assembly GCF_982192425.1). Taxonomy (NCBI): domain Eukaryota; kingdom Metazoa; phylum Chordata; class Mammalia; order Rodentia; family Cricetidae; genus Myodes; species Myodes glareolus. The sequence goes on along the minus strand of NC_142032.1, from coordinate 111,169,952 downwards.
CGAAGTGAATGGAGTGTTGCTTCACTTTCTAAATGCTGTCCTTTCAGAGAAAATCACTTTCCTTTGAAAGTGCCTTAAACTACTTTCAAGCATTCACAAAAAACTCACATGCGTTTCTCTGAAAGAGAAGCAGTCTGTTCCAACACTTCAATTCACTGTGCGAAGTGAATGGAGTGTTGATTCAGTTTGTAAATGCTGTCCTTTCAGAGAAAATCACTTTCCTTTGAAAGTGCCTTAAGCAACTTGCAAGCATTCACAAGAAACTCACATGCGTTTCTCTGAAAGAGAAGCAGTCTGTTCCAACACTTCAATTCACTGTGCGAAGTGAATGGAGTGTTGCTTCACTTTCTAAATGCTGTCCTTTCAGAGAAAATCACTTTCCTTTGAAAGTGCCTTAAGCTACTTACAAGCATTCACCAGAAACTCACATGCGTTTATCTGAAAGAGAAGCAGTCTGTTCCAACACTTCAATTCACTGTGCGAAGTGAATGGAGTGTTGCTTCACTTTCTAAATGCTGTCCTTTCAGAGAAAATCACTTTCCTTTGAAAGTGCCTTAAGCTACTTGCAAGCATTAGGAAGAAACTCACATGCGTGTCTCTGAAAGAGAAGCAGTCTGTTCCAACACTTCAATTCACTGTGTGAAGTGAATGAAGCGTGGCCTCACTTTCTAAATTCTGTCCTTTCAGAGAAAATCACTTTCCTTTGAAAGTGCCTTAAGCTACTTACAAGCATTCAACAGAAACTCACATGCGTTTCTCTGAAAGAGAAGCAGTCTGTTCCAACACTTCAATTCAATGTGTGAAGTGAATGGAGTGTTGCTTCACTTTCTAAATGCTGTCCTTTCAGAGAAAATCACTTTCCTTTGAAAGTGCCTTAAGCTACTTACAAGCATTCAACAGAAACTCACATGCATTTCTCTGAAAGAGAAGCAATCTGTTCCAACACTTCAATTCTCTGTGCGAAGTGAATGGAGTGTTGCTTCACTTTCTAAATGCTGTCCTTTCAGAGAAAATCACTTTCCTTTGAAAGTGCCTTAAGCTACTTGCAAGCATTCACAAGAAACACTAATGCATTTGTATGAAAGAGAAGCAGTCTGTTCCAACACTTCAATTCACTGTGCGAAGTGAATGGAGTGTTGCTTCACTTTCTAAATGCTGTCCTTTCAGAGAAAATCACTTTCCTTTGAAAGTGCCTTAAGCTACTTGCAAGCATTAGGAAGAAACTCACATGCGTTTCTCTGAAAGAGAAGCAGTCTGTTCCAACACTTCAATTCACTGTGCGAAATGAATGGAGTGTTGCCTCACTTTCTAAATGCTGTCTTTCAGAGAAAATCACTTTCCATTGAAAGTGCCCAAAACAACTTTCAAGCATTCACAAAAAACTCACATGCTTTTCTCTGAAAGAGAAGCAGTCTGTTCCAACACTTCAATTCACTGTGCAAAGTGAATATAGTGTTGCTTCACTTTCTAAATGCTGTCCTTTCAGAGAAAATCCCTTTCCTTTGAATGTGCCTTAAGCTACTTACAAGCATTCAACAGAAACTTACATGCATTTCTCTGAAAGAGGAGCAATCTGTTCCAACACTTCAATTCTCTGTGCGAGTGAATGGAGTGTTGCTTCACTTTCTAAATGCTGTCCTTTCAGAGAAAATCCCTTTCCTTTGAATGTGCCTTAAGCTACTTACAAGCATTCAACAGAAACTTACATGCATTTCTCTGAAAGAGGAGCAATATGTTCCAACACTTCAATTCTCTGTGCGAGTGAATGGAGTGTTGCTTCACTTTCTAAATGCTGTCCTTTCAGAGAAAATCACTTTCCTTTGAAAGTGCCTTAAGCTACTTGCAAGCATTCACAAGAAACACTAATGCGTTTCTATGAAAGAGAAGCAGTCTGTTCCAACACTTCAATTCACTGTGCGAAGTGAATGGAGTGTTGCTTCACTTTCTAAATGCTGTCCTTTCAGAGAAAATCACTTTCCTTTGAAAGTGCCTTAAGCTACTTGCAAGCATTAGGAAGAAACTCACATGCGTTTCTCTGAAAGAGAAGCAGTCTGTTCCAACACTTCAATTCACTGTTTGAAGTGAATGGAGTGTTGCCTCATTTTCTAAATGCTGTCCTTTCAGAGAAAATCACTTTCCTTTGAAAGTGCCTTAAGCTACTTACAGGCATTCAACAGAGACTCACATGCGTTTCTCTGAAAGAGAAGCAGTCTGTTCCAACACTTCAATTCAATGTGCGAAGTGAATGGAGTGTTGCTTCACTTTCTAAATGCTGTCCTTTCAGAGAAAATCACTTTCCTTTGAAAGTGCCTTAAGCTACTTACAAGCATTCAACAGAAACTCACATGCATTTCTCTGAAAGAGAAGCAATCTGTTCCAACACTTCAATTCTCTGTGCGAAGTGAATGGAGTGTTGCTTCACTTTCTAAATGCTGTCCTTTCAGAGAAAATCACTTTCCTTTGAAAGAGCCTTAAGTTACTTACAAGCATTCACCAGAAACTCACATGCGTTTCTCTGAAAGAGAAGCAGTCTGTTCCAACACTTATATTCACTGTGCGAAGTGAATGGAGTGTTGCTTCACTTTCTAAATGCTGTCCTTTCAGAGAAAATCACTTTCCTTTGAAAGTGCCTTAAGCTACTTTCAAGCATTCACAAAAAACTCACATGCGTTTCTCTGAAAGAGAAGCAGTCTGTTCCAACACTTCAATTCACAGTGCGAAGTGAATGGAGTGTTGATTCAGTTTGTAAATGCTGTCCTTTCAGAGAAAATCACTTTCCTTTGAAAGTGCCTTAAGCAACTTGCAAGCATTCACAAGAAACTCACATGCGTTTCTCTGAAAGAGAAGCAGTCTGTTCCAACACTTCAATTCACTGTGCGAAGTGAATGGAGTGTTGCTTCACTTTCTAAATGCTGTCCTTTCAGAGAAAATCACTTTCCTTTGAAAGTGCCTTAAGCTACTTACAAGCATTCACCAGAAACTCACATGCGTTTCTCTGAAAGAGAAGCAGTCTGTTCCAACACTTCAATTCACTGTGCGAAGTGAATGGAGTGTTGCTTCACTTTCTAAATGCTGTCCTTTCAGAGAAAATCACTTTCCTTTGAAAGTGCCTTAAGCTACTTGCAAGCATTAGGAAGAAACTCACATGCGTGTCTCTGAAAGAGAAGCAGTCTGTTCCAACACTTCAATTCACTGTGTGAAGTGAATGAAGCGTGGCCTCACTTTCTAAATTCTGTCCTTTCAGAGAAAATCACTTTCCTTTGAAAGTGCCTTAAGCTACTTACAAGCATTCAACAGAAACTCACATGCGTTTCTCTGAAAGAGAAGCAGTCTGTTCCAACACTTCAATTCAATGTGTGAAGTGAATGGAGTGTTGCTTCACTTTCTAAATGCTGTCCTTTCAGAGAAAATCACTTTCCTTTGAAAGTGCCTTAAGCTACTTACAAGCATTCAACAGAAACTCACATGCATTTCTCTGAAAGAGAAGCAATCTGTTCCAACACTTCAATTCTCTGTGCGAAGTGAATGGAGTGTTGCTTCACTTTCTAAATCCTGTCCTTTCAGAGAAAATCACTTTCCTTTGAAAGTGCCTTAAGCTACTTGCAAGCATTAGGAAGAAACTCACATGCGTTTCTCTGAAAGAGAAGCAGTCTGTTCCAACACTTCAATTCACTGTGCGAAGTGAATGGAGTGTTGCTTCACTTTCTAAATGCTGTCCTTTCAGAGAAAATCACTTTCCTTTGAAAGTGCCTTAAGCTACTTGCAAGCATTAGGAAGAAACTCACATGCGTTTCTCTGAAAGAGAAGCAGTCTGTTCCAACACTTCAATTCACTGTGCGAAATGAATGGAGTGTTGCCTTACTTTCTAAATGCTGTCTTTCAGAGAAAATCACTTTCCATTGAAAGTGCCCAAAACAACTTTCAAGCATTCACAAAAAACTCACATGCTTTTCTCTGAAAGAGAAGCAGTCTGTTCCAACACTTCAATTCACTGTGCAAAGTGAATATAGTGTTGCTTCACTTTCTAAATGCTGTCCTTTCAGAGAAAATCCCTTTCCTTTGAATGTGCCTTAAGCTACTTACAAGCATTCAACAGAAACTTACATGCATTTCTCTGAAAGAGGAGCAATCTGTTCCAACACTTCAATTCTCTGTGCGAGTGAATGGAGTGTTGCTTCACTTTCTAAATGCTGTCCTTTCAGAGAAAATCCCTTTCCTTTGAATGTGCCTTAAGCTACTTACAAGCATTCAACAGAAACTTACATGCATTTCTCTGAAAGAGGAGCAATATGTTCCAACACTTCAATTCTCTGTGCGAGTGAATGGAGTGTTGCTTCACTTTCTAAATGCTGTCCTTTCAGAGAAAATCACTTTCCTTTGAAAGTGCCTTAAGCTACTTACAAGCATTCACAAGAAACACTAATGCGTTTCTATGAAAGAGAAGCAGTCTGTTCCAACACTTCAATTCACTGTGCGAAGTGAATGGAGTGTTGCTTCACTTTCTAAATGCTGTCCTTTCAGAGAAAATCACTTTCCTTTGAAAGTGCCTTAAGCTACTTGCAAGCATTAGGAAGAAACTCACATGCGTTTCTCTGAAAGAGAAGCAGTCTGTTCCAACACTTCAATTCACTGTGTGAAGTGAATGGAGTGTTGCCTCACTTTCTAAATGCTGTCCTTTCAGAGAAAATCACTTTCCTTTGAAAGTGCCTTAAGCTACTGACAAGCATTCAACAGAGACTCACATGCGTTTCTCTGAAAGAGAAGCAGTCTGTTCCAACACTTCAATTCAATGTGCGAAGTGAATGGAGTGTTGCTTCACTTTCTAAATGCTGTCCTTTCAGAGAAAATCACTTTCCTTTGAAAGTGCCTTAAGCTACTTACAAGCATTCAACAGAAACTCACATGCATTTATCTGAAAGAGAAGCAATCTGTTCCAACACTTCAATTCTCTGTGCGAAGTGAATGGAGTGTTGCTTCACTTTCTAAATGCTGTCCTTTCAGAGAAAATCACTTTCCTTTGAAAGAGCCTTAAGCTGCTTACAAGCATTCACCAGAAACTCACATGCTTTTCTCTGAAAGAGAAGCAGTCTGTTCCAACACTTATATTCACTGTGCGAAGTGAATGGAGTGTTGCTTCACTTTCTAAATGCTGTCCTTTCAGAGAAAATCACTTTCCTTTGAAAGTGCCTTAAGCTACTTTCAAGCATTCACAAAAAACTCACATGCGTTTCTCTGAAAGAGAAGCAGTCTGTTCCAACACTTCAATTCACTGTGCGAAGTGAATGGAGTGTTGATTCAGTTTGTAAATGCTGTCCATTCAGAGAAAATCACTTTCCTTTGAAAGTGCCTTAAGCAACTTGCAAGCATTCACAAGAAACTCACATGCGTTTCTCTGAAAGAGAAGCAGTCTGTTCCAACACTTCAATTCACTGTGCGAAGTGAATGGAGTGTTGCTTCACTTTCTAAATGCTGTCCTTTCAGAGAAAATCACTTTCCTTTGAAAGTGCCTTAAGCTACTTACAAGCATTCACCAGAAACTCACATGCGTTTCTCTGAAAGAGAAGCAGTCTGTTCCAACACTTCAATTAACTGTGCGAAGTGAATGGAGTGTTGCTTCACTTTCTAAATGCTGTCCTTTCAGAGAAAATCACTTTCCTTTGAAAGTGCCTTAAGCTACTTGCAAGCATTAGGAAGAAACTCACATGCGTGTCTCTGAAAGAGAAGCAGTCTGTTCCAACACTTCAATTCACTGTGTGAAGTGAATGAAGCGTGGCCTCACTTTCTAAATTCTGTCCTTTCAGAGAAAATCACTTTCCTTTGAAAGTGCCTTAAGCTACTTACAAGCATTCAACAGAAACTCACATGCGTTTCTCTGAAAGAGAAGCAGTCTGTTCCAACACTTCAATTCAATGTGTGAAGTGAATGGAGTGTTGCTTCACTTTCTAAATGCTGTCCTTTCAGAGAAAATCACTTTCCTTTGAAAGTGCCTTAAGCTACTTACAAGCATTCAACAGAAACTCACATGCATTTCTCTGAAAGAGAAGCAATCTGTTCCAACACTTCAATTCTCTGTGCGAAGTGAATGGAGTGTTGCTTCACTTTCTAAATGCTGTCCTTTCAGAGAAAATCACTTTCCTTTTAAAGTGCCTTAAGCTACTTGCAAGCATTCACAAGAAACACTAATGCGTTTCTATGAAAGAGAAGCAGTCTGTTCCAAGACTACAGTTCACTGTGCGAGGTGAATGGAGTGTTGCCTCACTTTCTAAATGCTGTAATTTCAGAGAAAATCACTTTCAATTGAGAGTGCCCAAAACTACTTTCAAGCATTCACAAAAAACTCACATTGGTTTCTCTGAAAGAGAAGCAGTCTGTTCCAACACTTCAATTCACTGTGCGAAGTGAATATAGTGTTGCTTCACTTTCTAAATGCTGTCCTTTCAGAGAAAATCCCTTTCCTTTGAATGTGCCTTAAGCTACTTACAAGCATTCAACAGAAACTCACATGCATTTCTCTGAAAGAGAAGCAATCTGTTCCAACACTTCAATTCTCTGTGCGAAGTGAATGGAGTGTTGCTTCACTTTCTAAATGCTGTCCTTTCAGAGAAAATCACTTTCCTTTGAAAGTGCCTTAAGCTACTTGCAAGCATTCACAAGAAACACTAATGCGTTTCTATGAAAGAGAAGCAGTCTGTTCCAAGACTACAGTTCACTGTGCGAGGTGAATGGAGTGTTGCTTCACTTTCTAAATGCTGTCCTTTCAGAGAAAATCACTTTCCTTTGACAGTGCCTTAAGCTACTTGCAAGCATTAGGAAGAAACTCACATGCGTTTCTCTGAAAGAGAAGCAGTCTGTTCCAACACTTCAATTCACTGTGCGAAGTGAATGGAGTGTTGCTTCACTTTCTAAATGCTGTCTTTCCGTGAATATCACTTTCCTTTGAAAGTGCCTTAAGCTACTTGCAAGCATTAAAAAGAAACTCACATGCGTTTCTCTGAAAGAGAAGCAGTCTGTTCCAACACTTCAGTTCACTGTGTGAAGAGAATGGAGTGTTGCCTCACTTTCTAAATGCTGTCCTTTCAGAGAAAATCACTTTCCTTTGAAAGTGCCTTAAGCTACTTACAAGCATTCAACACAAACTCACATGCGTTTCTCTGAAAGAGAAGCCGTCTGTTCCAACACTTCAATTCAATAAGTGAAGAGAATGGAGTGTTGCTTCACTTTATAAATGCTGTCCTTTCAGAGAAAATCACTTTCCTTTGAAAGTGCCTTAAGCTACTTACAAACATTCAACAGAAACTAACATGCATTTCTCTGAAAGAGAAGCAATCTGTTCAAACACTTCAATTCTCTGTGCGAAGGGAATGGAGTGTTGCTTCACTTTCTAAATGCTGTCCTTTCAGAGAAAATCACTTTCCTTTGAAAGTGCCTTAAGCTACTTGCAAGCATTCACAAGAAACACTAATGCATTTGTATGAAAGAGAAGCAGTCTGTTCCAACACTTCAATTCACGGTGCGAAGTGAATGGAGTGTTGCTTCACTTTCTAAATGCTGTCCTTTCAGAGAAAATCACTTTCCTTTGAAAGTGCCTTAAGCTACTTGCAAGCATTAGGAAGAAACTCACATGCGTTTCTCTGAAAGAGAAGCAGTCTGTTCCAACACTTCAATTCACTGTGCGAAATGAATGGAGTGTTGCCTCACTTTCTAAATGCTGTCCTGTCAGAGAAAATCACTTTCCATTGAAAGTGCCCAAAACAACTTTAAAGCATTCACAAAAAACTCACATGCGTTTCTCTGAAAGAGAAGCAGTCTGTTCCAACACTTCAATTCAGTGTTCGAAGTGAATATAGTGTTGCTTCACTTTCTAAATGCTGTCCTTTCAGAGAAAATCCCTTTCCTTTGAATGTGCCTTAAGCTACTTACAAGCATTCAACAGAAACTCACATGCATTTCTCTGAAAGAGAAGCAATCTGTTCCAACACTTCAATTCTCTGTGCGAAGTGAATGGAGTGTTGCTTCACTTTCTAAATGCTGTCTTTCAGAGAAAATCACTTTCCTTTGAAAGTGCCTTAAGCTACTTACAAGCATTCAACAGAAACTCACATGCATTTCTCTGAAAGAGAAGCAATCTGTTCCAACACTTCAATTCACTGTGCAAAGTGAATATAGTGTTGCTTCACTTTCTAAATGCTGTCCTTTCAGAGAAAATCCCTTTCCTTTGAATGTGCCTTAAGCTACTTACAAGCATTCAACAGAAACTTACATGCATTTCTCTGAAAGAGGAGCAATCTGTTCCAACACTTCAATTCTCTGTGCGAGTGAATGGAGTGTTGCTTCACTTTCTAAATGCTGTCCTTTCAGAGAAAATCCCTTTCCTTTGAATGTGCCTTAAGCTACTTACAAGCATTCAACAGAAACTTACATGCATTTCTCTGAAAGAGGAGCAATATGTTCCAACACTTCAATTCTCTGTGCGAGTGAATGGAGTGTTGCTTCACTTTCTAAATGCTGTCCTTTCAGAGAAAATCACTTTCCTTTGAAAGTGCCTTAAGCTACTTGCAAGCATTCACAAGAAACACTAATGCGTTTCTATGAAAGAGAAGCAGTCTGTTCCAACACTTCAATTCACTGTGCGAAGTGAATGGAGTGTTGCTTCACTTTCTAAATGCTGTCCTTTCAGAGAAAATCACTTTCCTTTGAAAGTGCCTTAAGCTACTTGCAAGCATTAGGAAGAAACTCACATGCGTTTCTCTGAAAGAGAAGCAGTCTGTTCCAACACTTCAATTCACTGTGTGAAGTGAATGGAGTGTTGCCTCACTTTCTAAATGCTGTCCTTTCAGAGAAAATCACTTTCCTTTGAAAGTGCCTTAAGCTACTTACAAGCATTCAACAGAGACTCACATGCGTTTCTCTGAAAGAGAAGCAGTCTGTTCCAACACTTCAATTCAATGTGCGAAGTGAATGGAGTGTTGCTTCACTTTCTAAATGCTGTCCTTTCAGAGAAAATCACTTTCCTTTGAAAGTGCCTTAAGCTACTTACAAGCATTCAACAGAAACTCACATGCATTTCTCTGAAAGAGAAGCAATCTGTTCCAACACTTCAATTCTCTGTGCGAAGTGAATGGAGTGTTGCTTCACTTTCTAAATGCTGTCCTTTCAGAGAAAATCACTTTCCTTTGAAAGAGCCTTAAGCTGCTTACAAGCATTCACCAGAAACTCACATGCGTTTCTCTGAAAGAGAAGCAGTCTGTTCCAACACTTATATTCACTGTGCGAAGTGAATGGAGTGTTGCTTCACTTTCTAAATGCTGTCCTTTCAGAGAAAATCACTTTCCTTTGAAAGTGCCTTAAGCTACTTTCAATCATTCACAAAAAACTCACATGCGTTTCTCTGAAAGAGAAGCAGTCTGTTCCAACACTTCAATTCACTGTGCGAAGTGAATGGAGTGTTGATTCAGTTTGTAAATGCTGTCCTTTCAGAGAAAATCACTTTCCTTTGAAAGTGCCTTAAGCAACTTGCAAGCATTCACAAGAAACTCACATGCGTTTCTCTGAAAGAGAAGCAGTCTGTTCCAACACTTCAATTCACTGTGCGAAGTGAATGGAGTGTTGCTTCACTTTTTAAATGCTGTCCTTTCAGAGAAAATCACTTTCCTTTGAAAGTGCCTTAAGCTACTTACAAGCATTCACCAGAAACTCACATGCGTTTCTCTGAAAGAGAAGCAGTCTGTTCCAACACTTCAATTCACTGTGCGAAGTGAATGGAGTGTTGCTTCACTTTCTAAATGCTGTCCTTTCAGAGAAAATCACTTTCCTTTGAAAGTGCCTTAAGCTACTTGCAAGCATTAGGAAGAAACTCACATGCGTGTCTCTGAAAGAGAAGCAGTCTGTTCCAACACTTCAATTCACTGTGTGAAGTGAATGAAGCGTGCCCTCACTTTCTAAATTCTGTCCTTTCAGAGAAAATCACTTTCCTTTGAAAGTGCCCTAAGCTACTTACAAGCATTCAACAGAAACTCACATGCGTTTCTCTGAAAGAGAAGCAGTCTGTTCCAACACTTCAATTCAATGTGTGAAGTGAATGGAGTGATGCTTCACTTTCTAAATGCTGTCCTTTCAGAGAAAATCACTTTCCTTTGAAAGTGCCTTAAGCTACTTACAAGCATTCAACAGAAACTCACATGCATTTCTCTGAAAGAGAAGCAATCTGTTCCAACACTTCAATTCTCTGTGCGAAGTGAATGGAGTGTTGCTTCACTTTCTAAATGCTGTCCTTTCAGAGAAAATCACTTTCCTTTTAAAGTGCCTTAAGCTACTTGCAAGCATTCACAAGAAACACTAATGCGTTTCTATGAAAGAGAAGCAGTCTGTTCCAAGACTACAGTTCACTGTGCGAGGTGAATGGAGTGTTGCCTCACTTTCTAAATGCTGTAATTTCAGAGAAAATCACTTTCAATTGAGAGTGCCCAAAACTACTTTCAAGCATTCACAAAAAACTCACATTGGTTTCTCTGAAAGAGAAGCAGTCTGTTCCAACACTTCAGTTCACTGTGTGAAGAGAATGGAGTGTTGCCTCACTTTCTAAATGCTGTCCTTTCAGAGAAAATCACTTTCCTTTGAAAGTGCCTTAAGCTACTTACAAGCATTCAACACAAACTCACATGCGTTTCTCTGAAAGAGAAGCCGTCTGTTCCAACACTTCAATTCAATAAGTGAAGAGAATGGAGTGTTGCTTCACTTTATAAATGCTGTCCTTTCAGAGAAAATCACTTTCCTTTGAAAGTGCCTTAAGCTACTTACAAACATTCAACAGAAACTAACATGCATTTCTCTGAAAGAGAAGCAATCTGTTCAAACACTTCAATTCTCTGTGCGAGTGAATGGAGTGTTGCTTCACTTTCTAAATGCTGTCCTTTCAGAGAAAATCACTTTCCTTTGAAAGTGCCTTAAGCTACTTGCAAGCATTCACAAGAAACACTAATGCATTTGTATGAAAGAGAAGCAGTCTGTTCCAACACTTCAATTCACGGTGCGAAGTGAATGGAGTGTTGCTTCACTTTCTAAATGCTGTCCTTTCAGAGAAAATCACTTTCCTTTGAAAGTGCCTTAAGCTACTTGCAAGCATTAGGAAGAAACTCACATGCGTTTCTCTGAAAGAGAAGCAGTCTGTTCCAACACTTCAATTCACTGTGCGAAATGAATGGAGTGTTGCCTCACTTTCTAAATGCTGTCCTGTCAGAGAAAATCACTTTCCATTGAAAGTGCCCAAAACAACTTTAAAGCATTCACAAAAAACTCACATGCGTTTCTCTGAAAGAGAAGCAGTCTGTTCCAACACTTCAATTCACTGTGCGAAGTGAATATAGTGTTGCTTCACTTTCTAAATGCTGTCCTTTCAGAGAAAATCCCTTTCCTTTGAATGTGCCTTAAGCTACTTACAAGCATTCAACAGAAACTCACATGCATTTCTCTGAAAGAGGAGCAATCTGTTCCAACACTTCAATTCTGTGGGCGAAGTGAATGGAGTGTTGCTTCACTTTCTAAATGCTGTCCTTTCTGAGAAAATCACTTTCCTTTGAAAGTGCCTTAAACTACTTTCAAGCATTCACAAAAAACTCACAAGCGTTTCTCTTAAAGAGAACTAGTCTGTTCCACCACTTCAATTCACTGTGCGAAGTGAATGGAGTGTTGCTTCAGTTTGTAAATGCTGTCCTTTCAGAGAAAATCACTTTCCTTTGAAAGTGCCTTAAGCAACTTGCAAGCATTCACAAGAAACTCACATGCATTTCTCTGAAAGAGAAGCAATCTGTTCCAAAACTTCAATTCTCTGTGCGAAGTGAATGGAGTGTTGCTTCACTTTCTAAATGCTGTCCTTTCAGAGAAAATCACTTTCCTTTGAAAGTGCCTTAAGCTACTTACAAGCATTCAACAGAAACTCACATGCATTGCTCTGAAAGAGAAGCAGTCTGTTCTAACACTTCAATTCACTGTGCGAAGTGAATGGAGTGTTGCTTCACTTTCTAAATGCTGTTCTTTCAGAGAAAATCACTTTCCTTTGAAAGTGCCTTAAGCTACTTGCAAGCATTAGGAAGAAACTCACATGCGTTGCTCTGAAAGAGAAGCAGTCTGTTCCAACACTTCAATTCACTGTGCGAAGTGAATGGAGTGTTGCCTCACTTTTTAAATGCTGTCCTTTCAGAGAAAATCACTTTCCATTGAAAGTGACCAAAACTACCTTCAAGCATTCACAAAAAACTCACATGCGTTTCTCTGAAAGAGAAGCAGTCTGTTCCAACACTTCAATTCAGTGTTCGAAGTGAATATAGTGTTGCTTCACTTTCTAAATGCTGTCCTTTCAGAGAAAATCCCTTTCCTTTGAATGTGCCTTAAGCTACTTACAAGCATTCAACAGAAACTCACATGCATTTCTCTGAAAGAGAAGCAATCTGTTCCAACACTTCAATTCTCTGTGCGAAGTGAATGGAGTGTTGCTTCACTTTCTAAATGCTGTCTTTCAGAGAAAATCACTTTCCTTTGAAAGTGCCTTAAGCTACTTACAAGCATTCAACAGAAACTCACATGCATTTCTCTGAAAGAGAAGCAATCTGTTCCAACACTTCAATTCACTGTGCAAAGTGAATATAGTGTTGCTTCACTTTCTAAATGCTGTCCTTTCAGAGAAAATCCCTTTCCTTTGAATGTGCCTTAAGCTACTTACAAGCATTCAACAGAAACTTACATGCATTTCTCTGAAAGAGGAGCAATCTGTTCCAACACTTCAATTCTCTGTGCGAGTGAATGGAGTGTTGCTTCACTTTCTAAATGCTGTCCTTTCAGAGAAAATCCCTTTCCTTTGAATGTGCCTTAAGCTACTTACAAGCATTCAACAGAAACTTACATGCATTTCTCTGAAAGAGGAGCAATATGTTCCAACACTTCAATTCTCTGTGCGAGTGAATGGAGTGTTGCTTCACTTTCTAAATGCTGTCCTTTCAGAGAAAATCACTTTCCTTTGAAAGTGCCTTAAGCTACTTGCAAGCATTCACAAGAAACACTAATGCGTTTCTATGAAAGAGAAGCAGTCTGTTCCAACACTTCAATTCACTGTGCGAAGTGAATGGAGTGTTGCTTCACTTTCTAAATGCTGTCCTTTCAGAGAAAATCACTTTCCTTTGAAAGTGCCTTAAGCTACTTGCAAGCATTAGGAAGAAACTCACATGCGTTTCTCTGAAAGAGAAGCAGTCTGTTCCAACACTTCAATTCACTGTGTGAAGTGAATGGAGTGTTGCCTCACTTTCTAAATGCTGTCCTTTCAGAGAAAATCACTTTCCTTTGAAAGTGCCTTAAGCTACTTACAAGCATTCAACAGAGACTCACATGCGTTTCTCTGAAAGAGAAGCAGTCTGTTCCAACACTTCAATTCAATGTGCGAAGTGAATGGAGTGTTGCTTCACTTTCTAAATGCTGTCCTTTCAGAGAAAATCACTTTCCTTTGAAAGTGCCTTAAGCTACTTACAAGCATTCAACAGAAACTCACATGCATTTCTCTGAAAGAGAAGCAATCTGTTCCAACACTTCAATTCTCTGTGCGAAGTGAATGGAGTGTTGCTTCACTTTCTAAATGCTGTCCTTTCAGAGAAAATCACTTTCCTTTGAAAGAGCCTTAAGCTGCTTACAAGCATTCACCAGAAACTCACATGCGTTTCTCTGAAAGAGAAGCAGTCTGTTCCAACACTTATATTCACTGTGCGAAGTGAATGGAGTGTTGCTTCACTTTCTAAATGCTGTCCTTTCAGAGAAAATCACTTTCCTTTGAAAGTGCCTTAAGCTACTTTCAATCATTCACAAAAAACTCACATGCGTTTCTCTGAAAGAGAAGCAGTCTGTTCCAACACTTCAATTCACTGTGCGAAGTGAATGGAGTGTTGATTCAGTTTGTAAATGCTGTCCTTTCAGAGAAAATCACTTTCCTTTGAAAGTGCCTTAAGCAACTTGCAAGCATTCACAAGAAACTCACATGCGTTTCTCTGAAAGAGAAGCAGTCTGTTCCAACACTTCAATTCACTGTGCGAAGTGAATGGAGTGTTGCTTCACTTTTTAAATGCTGTCCTTTCAGAGAAAATCACTTTCCTTTGAAAGTGCCTTAAGCTACTTACAAGCATTCACCAGAAACTCACATGCGTTTCTCTGAAAGAGAAGCAGTCTGTTCCAACACTTCAATTCACTGTGCGAAGTGAATGGAGTGTTGCTTCACTTTCTAAATGCTGTCCTTTCAGAGAAAATCACTTTCCTTTGAAAGTGCCTTAAGCTACTTGCAAGCATTAGGAAGAAACTCACATGCGTGTCTCTGAAAGAGAAGCAGTCTGTTCCAACACTTCAATTCACTGTGTGAAGTGAATGAAGCGTGCCCTCACTTTCTAAATTCTGTCCTTTCAAAGAAAATCACTTTCCTTTGAAAGTGCCCTAAGCTACTTACAAGCATTCAACAGAAACTCACATGCGTTTCTCTGAAAGAGAAGCAGTCTGTTCCAACACTTCAATTCAATGTGTGAAGTGAATGGAGTGATGCTTCACTTTCTAAATGCTGTCCTTTCAGAGAAAATCACTTTCCTTTGAAAGTGCCTTAAGCTACTTACAAGCATTCAACAGAAACTCACATGCATTTCTCTGAAAGAGAAGCAATCTGTTCCAACACTTCAATTCTCTGTGCGAAGTGAATGGAGTGTTGCTTCACTTTCTAAATGCTGTCCTTTCAGAGAAAATCACTTTCCTTTTAAAGTGCCTTAAGCTACTTGCAAGCATTCACAAGAAACACTAATGCGTTTCTATGAAAGAGAAGCAGTCTGTTCCAAGACTACAGTTCACTGTGCGAGGTGAATGGAGTGTTGCCTCACTTTCTAAATGCTGTAATTTCAGAGAAAATCACTTTCAATTGAGAGTGCCCAAAACTACTTTCAAGCATTCACAAAAAACTCACATTGGTTTCTCTGAAAGAGAAGCAGTCTGTTCCAACACTTCAATTCACTGTGCGAAGTGAATATAGTGTTGCTTCACTTTCTAAATGCTGTCCTTTCAGAGAAAATCCCTTTCCTTTGAATGTGCCTTAAGCTACTTACAAGCATTCAACAGAAACTCACATGCATTTCTCTGAAAGAGAAGCAATCTGTTCCAACACTTCAATTCTCTGTGCGAAGTGAATGGAGTGTTGCTTCACTTTCTAAATGCTGTCCTTTCAGAGAAAATCACTTTCCTTTGAAAGTGCCTTAAGCTACTTGCAAGCATTCACAAGAAACACT
Source organism: Myodes glareolus (assembly GCF_982192425.1). NCBI lineage: Eukaryota > Metazoa > Chordata > Mammalia > Rodentia > Cricetidae > Myodes > Myodes glareolus. The sequence continues at coordinate 111,154,659 of NC_142032.1, read as the reverse complement.
AATGCGTTTCTATGAAAGAGAAGCAGTCTGTTCCAAGACTACAGTTCACTGTGCGAGGTGAATGGAGTGTTGCTTCACTTTCTAAATGCTGTCCTTTCAGAGAAAATCACTTTCCTTTGACAGTGCCTTAAGCTACTTGCAAGCATTAGGAAGAAACTCACATGCGTTTCTCTGAAAGAGAAGCAGTCTGTTCCAACACTTCAATTCACTGTGCGAAGTGAATGGAGTGTTGCTTCACTTTCTAAATGCTGTCTTTCCGAGAATATCACTTTCCTTTGAAAGTGCCTTAAGCTACTTGCAAGCATTAAAAAGAAACTCACATGCGTTTCTCTGAAAGAGAAGCAGTCTGTTCCAACACTTCAGTTCACTGTGTGAAGAGAATGGAGTGTTGCCTCACTTTCTAAATGCTGTCCTTTCAGAGAAAATCACTTTCCTTTGAAAGTGCCTTAAGCTACTTACAAGCATTCAACACAAACTCACATGCGTTTCTCTGAAAGAGAAGCCGTCTGTTCCAACACTTCAATTCAATATGTGAAGAGAATGGAGTGTTGCTTCACTTTATAAATGCTGTCCTTTCAGAGAAAATCACTTTCCTTTGAAAGTGCCTTAAGCTACTTACAAACATTCAACAGAAACTAACATGCATTTCTCTGAAAGAGAAGCAATCTGTTCAAACACTTCAATTCTCTGTGCGAAGGGAATGGAGTGTTGCTTCACTTTCTAAATGCTGTCCTTTCAGAGAAAATCACTTTCCTTTGAAAGTGCCTTAAGCTACTTGCAAGCATTCACAAGAAACACTAATGCATTTGTATGAAAGAGAAGCAGTCTGTTCCAACACTTCAATTCACGGTGCGAAGTGAATGGAGTGTTGCTTCACTTTCTAAATGCTGTCCTTTCAGAGAAAATCACTTTCCTTTGAAAGTGCCTTAAGCTACTTGCAAGCATTAGGAAGAAACTCACATGCGTTTCTCTGAAAAAGAAGCAGTCTGTTCCAACACTTCAATTCACTGTGCGAAATGAATGGAGTGTTGCCTCACTTTCTAAATGCTGTCCTGTCAGAGAAAATCACTTTCCATTGAAAGTGCCCAAAACAACTTTAAAGCATTCACAAAAAACTCACATGCGTTTCTCTGAAAGAGAAGCAGTCTGTTCCAACACTTCAATTCACTGTGCGAAGTGAATATAGTGTTGCTTCACTTTCTAAATGCTGTCCTTTCAGAGAAAATCCCTTTCCTTTGAATGTGCCTTAAGCTACTTACAAGCATTCAACAGAAACTCACATGCATTTCTCTGAAAGAGGAGCAATCTGTTCCAACACTTCAATTCTGTGGGCGAAGTGAATGGAGTGTTGCTTCACTTTCTAAATGCTGTCCTTTCTGAGAAAATCACTTTCCTTTGAAAGTGCCTTAAACTACTTTCAAGCATTCACAAAAAACTCACAAGCGTTTCTTTTAAAGAGAACCAGTCTGTTCCACCACTTCAATTCACTGTGCGAAGTGAATGGAGTGTTGCTTCAGTTTGTAAATGCTGTCCTTTCAGAGAAAATCACTTTCCTTTGAAAGTGCCTTAAGCAACTTGCAAGCATTCACAAGAAACTCACATGCATTTCTCTGAAAGAGAAGCAATCTGTTCCAAAACTTCAATTCTCTGTGCGAAGTGAATGGAGTGTTGCTTCACTTTCTAAATGCTGTCCTTTCAGAGAAAATCACTTTCCTTTGAAAGTGCCTTAAGCTACTTACAAGCATTCAACAGAAACTCACATGCATTGCTCTGAAAGAGAAGCAGTCTGTTCTAACACTTCAATTCACTGTGCGAAGTGAATGGAGTGTTGCTTCACTTTCTAAATGCTGTTCTTTCAGAGAAAATCACTTTCCTTTGAAAGTGCCTTAAGCTACTTGCAAGCATTAGGAAGAAACTCACATGCGTTGCTCTGAAAGAGAAGCAGTCTGTTCCAACACTTCAATTCACTGTGCGAAGTGAATGGAGTGTTGCCTCACTTTTTAAATGCTGTCCTTTCAGAGAAAATCACTTTCCATTGAAAGTGACCAAAACTGCCTTCAAGCATTCACAAAAAACTCACATGCGTTTCTCTGAAAGAGAAGCAGTCTGTTCCAACACTTCAATTCAGTGTTCGAAGTGAATATAGTGTTGCTTCACTTTCTAAATGCTGTCCTTTCAGAGAAAATCCCTTTCCTTTGAATGTGCCTTAAGCTACTTACAAGCATTCAACAGAAACTCACATGCATTTCTCTGAAAGAGAAGCAATCTGTTCCAACACTTCAATTCTCTGTGCGAAGTGAATGGAGTGTTGCTTCACTTTCTAAATGCTGTCTTTCAGAGAAAATCACTTTCCTTTGAAAGTGCCTTAAGCTACTTACAAGCATTCAACAGAAACTCACATGCATTTCTCTGAAAGAGAAGCAGTCTGTTCTAACACTTCAATTCACTGTGCGAAGTGAATGGAGTGTTGCTTCACTTTCTAAATGCTGTCCTTTCAGAGAAAATCACTTTCCTTTGAAAGTGCCTTAAGCTACTTACAAGCATTCACCAGAAACTCACATGCGTTTCTCTGAAAGAGAAGCAGTCTGTTCCAACACTTCAATTCACTGTGCGAAGTGAATGGAGTGTTGCTTCACTTTCTAAATGCTGTCCTTTCAGAGAAAATCACTTTCCTTTGAAAGTGCCTTAAGCTACTTGCAAGCATTAGGAAGAAACTCACATGCGTTTCTCTGAAAGAGAAGCAGTCTGTTCCAACACTTCAATTCACTGTGCGAAGTGAATGGAGTGTTGCTTCACTTTCTAAATCCTGTCCTTTCAGAGAAAATCACTTTCCTTTGAAAGTGCCTTAAGCTACTTGCAAGCATTAGGAAGAAACTCACATGCGTTTCTCTGAAAGAGAAGCAGTTTGTTCCAACACTTCAATTCACTGTGTGAAGTGAATGGAGTGTTGCCTCGCTTTCTAAATGCTGTCCTTTCAGAGAAAATCACTTTCCTTTCAAAGTGCCTTATGCTACTTACAAGCATTCAACAGAAACTCACATGCGTTTCTCTGAAAGAGAAGCAGTCTGTTCCAACACTTCAATTCAATGTGCGAAGTGAATGGAGTGTTGCGTTACTTTCTAAATGCTGTCCTTTCAGAGAAAATCACTTTCCTTTGAAAGTGCCTTAAGCTACTTACAAGCATTCAACAGAAACTCACATGCATTTCTCTGAAAGAGAAGCAATCTGTTCCAACACTTCAATTCTCTGTGCGAAGTGAATGGAGTGTTGCTTCACTTTCTAAATGCTGTCCTTTCAGAGAAAATCACTTTCCTTTGAAAGTGCCTTAAGCTACTTGCAAGCATTCACAAGAAAAACTAATGCGTTTCTATGAAAGAGAAGCAGTCTGTTCCAACACTTCAATTCACTGTGCGAAGTGAATGGAGTGTTGCTTCACTTTCTAAATGCTGTCCTTTCAAAGAAAATCACTTTCCTTTGAAAGTGCCTTAAGCTACTTGCAAGCATTACGAAGAAACTCACATGCGTTGCTCTGAAAGAGAAGCAGTCTGTTCCAACACTTCAATTCACTGTGCGAAGTGAATGGAGTGTTGCCTCACTTTTTAAATGCTGTCCTTTCAGAGAAAATCACTTTCCATTGAAAGTGCCCAAAACTACTTTCAAGCATTCACAAAAAACTCACATGCGTTTCTCTGAAAGAGAAGCAGTCTGTTCCAACACTTCAATTCAGTGTGCGAAGTGAATATAGTGTTGCTTCACTTCCTAAATGCTGTCCTTTCAGAGAAAATCCCTTTCCTTTGAATGTGCCTTAAGCTACTTACAAGCATTCAACAGAAACTCACATGCATTTCTGTGAAAGAGAAGCAATCAGTTCCAACACTTCAATTCTCTGTGCGAAGTGAATGGAGTGTTGCTTCACTTTCTAAATGCTGTCCTTTCAGAGAAAATCACTTTCCTTTGAAAGTGCCTTAAGCTGCTTACAAGTATTCAACCGAAACTCACATGCATTTCTCTGAAAGAGAAGCAGTCTGTTCTAACACTTCAATTCACTGTGCGAAGTGAATGGAGTGTTGCTTCACTTTCTAAATGCTGTCCTTTCAGAGAAAATCACTTTCCTTTGAAAGTGCCTTAAGCTACTTACAAGCATTCATCAGAAACTCACATGCGTTTCTCTGAAAGAGAAGCAGTCTGTTCCAACACTTCAATTCACTGTGCGAAGTGAATGGAGTGTTGCTTCACTTTCTAAATGCTGTCCTTTCAGAGAAAATCACTTTCCTTTGAAAGTGCCTTAAGCTACTTGCAAGCATTAGTAAGAAACTCACATGCGTTTCTCTGAAAGAGAGCAGTCTGTTCCAACACTTCAATTCTCTGTGCGAAGTGAATGGAGTGTTGCTTCACTGTCTAAATCCTGTCCTTTCAGAGAAAATCACTTTCCTTTGAAAGTGCCTTAAGCTACTTGCAAGCATTAGGAAGAAACTCACATGCGTTTCTCTGAAAGAGAAGCAGTTTGTTCCAACACTTCAATTCACTGTGTGAAGTGAATGGAGTGTTGCCTCGCGTTCTAAATGCTGTCCTTTCAGAGAAAATCACTTTCCTTTCAAAGTGCCTTATGCTACTTACAAGCATTCAACAGAAACTCACATGCATTTCTCTGAAAGAGAAGCAGTCTGTTCCAACACTTCAATTCAATGTGCGAAGTGAATGGAGTGTTGCTTCACTTTCTAAATGCTGTCCTTTCAGAGAAAATCACTTTCCTTTGAAAGTGCCTTAAACAACTTGCAAGCATTTACAAGAAACACTAATGTGTTTCTATGAAAGAGAAGCACTCTGTTCCAACACTTCAATTCATTGTGCGAAGTGAATGGAGTGTTGCTTCACTTTCTAAATGCTGTCCTTTCAGAGAAAATCACTTTCCTTTGAAAGTGCCTTAAGCTACTTACAAGCATTCAACAGAAACACACATGCATTTCTCTGAAAGAGAAGCAGTCTGTTCTAACACTTCAATTCACTGTGCGAAGTGAATGGAGTGTTGCTTCACTTTCTAAATGCTGTCCTTTCAGAGAAAATCACTTTCCTTTGAAAGTGCCTTAAGCTACTTACAAGCATTCACCAGAAACTCACATGTGTTTCTCTGAAAGAGAAGCAGTCTGTTCCAACACTTCAATTCACTGTGCGAAGTGAATGGAGTGTTGCTTCACTTTCTAAATGCTGTCCTTTCAGAGAAAATCACTTTCAGTTGATAGTGCCTTAAGCTACTTGCAAGCATTAGGAAGAAACTCACATGCGTTGCTCTGAAAGAGAAGCAGTCTGTTCCAACACTTCAATTCACTGTGCGAAGTGAATGGAGTGTTGCCTCACTTTTTAAATGCTGTCCTTTCAGAGAAAATCACTTTCCATTGGAAGTGCCCAAAACTACTTTCAAGCATTCACAAAAAACTCACATGCGTTTCTCTGAAAGAGAAGCAGTCTGTTCCAACACTTCAATTCAGTGTGCGAAGTGAATATAGTGTTGCTTTACTTCCTAAATGCTGTCCTTTCAGAGAAAATCCCTTTCCTTTGAATGTGCCTTAAGCTACTTACAAGCATTCAACAGAAACTCACATGCATTTCTGTGAAAGAGAAGCAATCAGTTCCAACACTTCAATTCTCTGTGCGAAGTGAATGGAGTGTTGCTTCACTTTCTAAATGCTGTCCTTTCTGAGAAAATCACTTTCCTTTGAAAGTGCCTTAAGCTGCTTACAAGCATTCAACAGAAACTCACATGCATTTCTCTGAAAGAGAAGCAGTCTGTTCTAACACTTCAATTCACTGTGCGAAGTGAATGGAGTGTTGCTTCACTTTCTAAATGCTGTCCTTTCAGAGAAAATCACTTTCCTTTGAAAGTGCCTTAAGCTACTTACAAGCATTCATCAGAAACTCACATGCGTTTCTCTGAAAGAGAAGCAGTCTGTTCCAACACTTCATTTCACTGTGTGAAGTGAATGGAGTGTGGCTTCACTTTCTAAATGCTGTCCTTTCAGAGAAAATCACTTTCCTTTGAAAGTGCCTTAAGCTACTTGCAAGCATTAGGAAGAAACTCACATGCGTTTCTCTGAAAAAGAAGCAGTCTGTTCCAACACTTCAATTCACTGTGCGAAATGAATGGAGTGTTGCCTCACTTTCTAAATGCTGTCCTGTCAGAGAAAATCACTTTCCATTGAAAGTGCCCAAAACAACTTTAAAGCATTCACAAAAAACTCACATGCGTTTCTCTGAAAGAGAAGCAGTCTGTTCCAACACTTCAATTCACTGTGCGAAGTGAATATAGTGTTGCTTCACTTTCTAAATGCTGTCCTTTCAGAGAAAATCCCTTTCCTTTGAATGTGCCTTAAGCTACTTACAAGCATTCAACAGAAACTCACATGCATTTCTCTGAAAGAGGAGCAATCTGTTCCAACACTTCAATTCTGTGGGCGAAGTGAATGGAGTGTTGCTTCACTTTCTAAATGCTGTCCTTTCTGAGAAAATCACTTTCCTTTGAAAGTGCCTTAAACTACTTTCAAGCATTCACAAAAAACTCACAAGCGTTTCTCTTAAAGAGAACCAGTCTGTTCCACCACTTCAATTCACTGTGCGAAGTGAATGGAGTGTTGCTTCAGTTTGTAAATGCTGTCCTTTCAGAGAAAATCACTTTCCTTTGAAAGTGCCTTAAGCAACTTGCAAGCATTCACAAGAAACTCACATGCATTTCTCTGAAAGAGAAGCAATCTGTTCCAAAACTTCAATTCTCTGTGCGAAGTGAATGGAGTGTTGCTTCACTTTCTAAATGCTGTCCTTTCAGAGAAAATCACTTTCCTTTGAAAGTGCCTTAAGCTACTTACAAGCATTCAACAGAAACTCACATGCATTGCTCTGAAAGAGAAGCAGTCTGTTCTAACACTTCAATTCACTGTTCGAAGTGAATGGAGTGTTGCTTCACTTTCTAAATGCTGTTCTTTCAGAGAAAATCACTTTCCTTTGAAAGTGCCTTAAGCTACTTGCAAGCATTAGGAAGAAACTCACATGCGTTGCTCTGAAAGAGAAGCAGTCTGTTCCAACACTTCAATTCACTGTGCGAAGTGAATGGAGTGTTGCCTCACTTTTTAAATGCTGTCCTTTCAGAGAAAATCACTTTCCATTGAAAGTGACCAAAACTGCCTTCAAGCATTCACAAAAAACTCACATGCGTTTCTCTGAAAGAGAAGCAGTCTGTTCCAACACTTCAATTCAGTGTTCGAAGTGAATATAGTGTTGCTTCACTTTCTAAATGCTGTCCTTTCAGAGAAAATCCCTTTCCTTTGAATGTGCCTTAAGCTACTTACAAGCATTCAACAGAAACTCACATGCATTTCTCTGAAAGAGAAGCAATCTGTTCCAACACTTCAATTCTCTGTGCGAAGTGAATGGAGTGTTGCTTCACTTTCTAAATGCTGTCTTTCAGAGAAAATCACTTTCCTTTGAAAGTGCCTTAAGCTACTTACAAGCATTCAACAGAAACTCACATGCATTTCTCTGAAAGAGAAGCAGTCTGTTCTAACACTTCAATTCACTGTGCGAAGTGAATGGAGTGTTGCTTCACTTTCTAAATGCTGTCCTTTCAGAGAAAATCACTTTCCTTTGAAAGTGCCTTAAGCTACTTACAAGCATTCACCAGAAACTCACATGCGTTTCTCTGAAAGAGAAGCAGTCTGTTCCAACACTTCAATTCACTGTGCGAAGTGAATGGAGTGTTGCTTCACTTTCTAAATGCTGTCCTTTCAGAGAAAATCACTTTCCTTTGAAAGTGCCTTAAGCTACTTGCAAGCATTAGGAAGAAACTCACATGCGTTTCTCTGAAAGAGAAGCAGTCTGTTCCAACACTTCAATTCACTGTGCGAAGTGAATGGAGTGTTGCTTCACTTTCTAAATCCTGTCCTTTCAGAGAAAATCACTTTCCTTTGAAAGTGCCTTAAGCTACTTGCAAGCATTAGGAAGAAACTCACATGCGTTTCTCTGAAAGAGAAGCAGTTTGTTCCAACACTTCAATTCACTGTGTGAAGTGAATGGAGTGTTGCCTCGCTTTCTAAATGCTGTCCTTTCAGAGAAAATCACTTTCCTTTCAAAGTGCCTTATGCTACTTACAAGCATTCAACAGAAACTCACATGCGTTTCTCTGAAAGAGAAGCAGTCTGTTCCAACACTTCAATTCAATGTGCGAAGTGAATGGAGTGTTGCGTTACTTTCTAAATGCTGTCCTTTCAGAGAAAATCACTTTCCTTTGAAAGTGCCTTAAGCTACTTACAAGCATTCAACAGAAACTCACATGCATTTCTCTGAAAGAGAAGCAATCTGTTCCAACACTTCAATTCTCTGTGCGAAGTGAATGGAGTGTTGCTTCACTTTCTAAATGCTGTCCTTTCAGAGAAAATCACTTTCCTTTGAAAGTGCCTTAAGCTACTTGCAAGCATTCACAAGAAAAACTAATGCGTTTCTATGAAAGAGAAGCAGTCTGTTCCAACACTTCAATTCACTGTGCGAAGTGAATGGAGTGTTGCTTCACTTTCTAAATGCTGTCCTTTCAGAGAAAATCACTTTCCTTTGAAAGTGCCTTAAGCTACTTGCAAGCATTACGAAGAAACTCACATGCGTTGCTCTGAAAGAGAAGCAGTCTGTTCCAACACTTCAATTCACTGTGCGAAGTGAATGGAGTGTTGCCTCACTTTTTAAATGCTGTCCTTTCAGAGAAAATCACTTTCCATTGAAAGTGCCCAAAACTACTTTCAAGCATTCACAAAAAACTCACATGCGTTTCTCTGAAAGAGAAGCAGTCTGTTCCAACACTTCAATTCAGTGTGCGAAGTGAATATAGTGTTGCTTCACTTCCTAAATGCTGTCCTTTCAGAGAAAATCCCTTTCCTTTGAATGTGCCTTAAGCTACTTACAAGCATTCAACAGAAACTCACATGCATTTCTGTGAAAGAGAAGCAATCAGTTCCAACACTTCAATTCTCTGTGCGAAGTGAATGGAGTGTTGCTTCACTTTCTAAATGCTGTCCTTTCAGAGAAAATCACTTTCCTTTGAAAGTGCCTTAAGCTGCTTACAAGCATTCAACAGAAACTCACATGCATTTCTCTGAAAGAGAAGCAGTCTGTTCTAACACTTCAATTCACTGTGCGAAGTGAATGGAGTGTTGCTTCACTTTCTAAATGCTGTCCTTTCAGAGAAAATCACTTTCCTTTGAAAGTGCCTTAAGCTACTTACAAGCATTCATCAGAAACTCACATGCGTTTCTCTGAAAGAGAAGCAGTCTGTTCCAACACTTCAATTCACTGTGCGAAGTGAATGGAGTGTTGCTTCACTTTCTAAATGCTGTCCTTTCAGAGAAAATCACTTTCCTTTGAAAGTGCCTTAAGCTACTTGCAAGCATTAGTAAGAAACTCACATGCGTTTCTCTGAAAGAGAGCAGTCTGTTCCAACACTTCAATTCTCTGTGCGAAGTGAATGGAGTGTTGCTTCACTGTCTAAATCCTGTCCTTTCAGAGAAAATCACTTTCCTTTGAAAGTGCCTTAAGCTACTTGCAAGCATTAGGAAGAAACTCACATGCGTTTCTCTGAAAGAGAAGCAGTTTGTTCCAACACTTCAATTCACTGTGTGAAGTGAATGGAGTGTTGCCTCGCGTTCTAAATGCTGTCCTTTCAGAGAAAATCACTTTCCTTTCAAAGTGCCTTATGCTACTTACAAGCATTCAACAGAAACTCACATGCATTTCTCTGAAAGAGAAGCAGTCTGTTCCAACACTTCAATTCAATGTGCGAAGGGAATGGAGTGTTGCTTCACTTTCTAAATGCTGTCCTTTCAGATTAAAACACTTTCCTTTGAAAGTGCCTTAAACAACTTGCAAGCATTTACAAGAAACACTAATGTGTTTCTATGAAAGAGAAGCACTCTGTTCCAACACTTCAATTCATTGTGCGAAGTGAATGGAGTGTTGCTTCACTTTCTAAATGCTGTCCTTTCAGAGAAAATCACTTTCCTTTGAAAGTGCCTTAAGCTACTTACAAGCATTCAACAGAAACACACATGCATTTCTCTGAAAGAGAAGCAGTCTGTTCTAACACTTCAATTCACTGTGCGAAGTGAATGGAGTGTTGCTTCACTTTCTAAATGCTGTCCTTTCAGAGAAAATCACTTTCCTTTGAAAGTGCCTTAAGCTACTTACAAGCATTCACCAGAAACTCACATGTGTTTCTCTGAAAGAGAAGCAGTCTGTTCCAACACTTCAATTCACTGTGCGAAGTGAATGGAGTGTTGCTTCACTTTCTAAATGCTGTCCTTTCAGAGAAAATCACTTTCAGTTGATAGTGCCTTAAGCTACTTGCAAGCATTAGGAAGAAACTCACATGCGTTGCTCTGAAAGAGAAGCAGTCTGTTCCAACACTTCAATTCACTGTGCGAAGTGAATGGAGTGTTGCCTCACTTTTTAAATGCTGTCCTTTCAGAGAAAATCACTTTCCATTGGAAGTGCCCAAAACTACTTTCAAGCATTCACAAAAAACTCACATGCGTTTCTCTGAAAGAGAAGCAGTCTGTTCCAACACTTCAATTCAGTGTGCGAAGTGAATATAGTGTTGCTTTACTTCCTAAATGCTGTCCTTTCAGAGAAAATCCCTTTCCTTTGAATGTGCCTTAAGCTACTTACAAGCATTCAACAGAAACTCACATGCATTTCTGTGAAAGAGAAGCAATCAGTTCCAACACTTCAATTCTCTGTGCGAAGTGAATGGAGTGTTGCTTCACTTTCTAAATGCTGTCCTTTCTGAGAAAATCACTTTCCTTTGAAAGTGCCTTAAGCTGCTTACAAGCATTCAACAGAAACTCACATGCATTTCTCTGAAAGAGAAGCAGTCTGTTCTAACACTTCAATTCACTGTGCGAAGTGAATGGAGTGTTGCTTCACTTTCTAAATGCTGTCCTTTCAGAGAAAATCACTTTCCTTTGAAAGTGCCTTAAGCTACTTACAAGCATTCATCAGAAACTCACATGCGTTTCTCTGAAAGAGAAGCAGTCTGTTCCAACACTTCATTTCACTGTGTGAAGTGAATGGAGTGTGGCTTCACTTTCTAAATGCTGTCCTTTCAGAGAAAATCACTTTCCTTTGAAAGTGCCTTAAGCTACTTGCAAGCATTAGGAAGAAACTCACATGCGTTTCTCTGAAAGAGAGCAGTCTTTTCCAACACTTCAATTCACTGTGCGAAGTGAATGGAGTGTTGCTTCACTTTCTAAATCCTGTCCTTTCAGAGAAAATCATTTTCCTTTGAAAGTGCCTTAAGCTACTTGCAAGCATTAGGAAGAAACTCACATGCGTTTCTCTGAAAGAGAAGCAGTTTGTTCCAACACTTCAATTCACTGTGTGAAGTGAATGGAGTGTTGCCTCGCGTTCTAAATGCTGTCCTTTCAGAGAAAATCACTTTCCTTTCAAAGTGCCTTATGCTACTTACAAGCATTCAACAGAAACTCACATGCGTTTCTCTGAAAGAGAAGCAGTCTGTTCCAACACTTCAATTCAATGTGCGAAGGGAATGGAGTGTTGCTTCACTTTCTAAATGCTGTCCTTTCAGAGAAAATCACTTTCCTTTGAAAGTGCCTTAAGCAACTTGCAAGCATTTACAAGAAACACTAATGTGTTTCTATGAAGGAGAAGCACTCTGTTCCAACACTTCAATTCACTGTGCGAAGTGAATGGAGTGTTGCTTCACTTTCTAAATGCTGTCCTTTCAGAGAAAATCACTTTCCTTTGAAAGTGCCTTAAGCTACTTACAAGCATTCAACAGAAACACACATGCATTTCTCTGAAAGAGAAGCAGTCTGTTCTAACACTTCAATTCACTGTGCGAAGTGAATGGAGTGTTGCTTCACTTTCTAAATGCTGTCCTTTCAGAGAAAATCACTTTCCTTTGAAAGTGCCTTAAGCTACTTACAAGCATTCACCAGAAACTCACATGTGTTTCTCTGAAAGAGAAGCAGTCTGTTCCAACACTTCAATTCAATGTGCGAAGTGAATGGAGTGTTGCTTCACTTTCTAAATGCTGTCCTTTCAGAGAAAATCACTTTCCTTTGATAGTGCCTTAAGCTACTTGCAAGCATTAGGAAGAAACTCACATGCGTTGCTCTGAAAGAGAAGCAGTCTGTTCCAACACTTCAATTCACTGTGCGAAGTGAACGGAGTGTTGCCTCACTTTTTAAATGCTGTCCTTTCAGAGAAAATCACTTTCCATTGAAAGTGCCCAAAACTACTTTCAAGCATTCACAAAAAACTCACATGCGTTACTCTGAAAGAGAAGCAGTCTGTTCCAACACTTCAATTCAGTGTGCGAAGTGAATATAGTGTTGCTTCACTTCCTAAATGCTGTCCTTTCAGAGAAAATCCCTTTCCTTTGAATGTGCCTTAAGCTACTTACAAGCATTCAACAGAAACTCACATGCATTTCTGTGAAAGAGAAGCAATCAGTTCCAACACTTCAATTCTCTGTGCGAAGTGAATGGAGTGTTGCTTCACTTTCTAAATGCTGTCCTTTCAGAGAAAATCACTTTCCTTTGAACGTGCCTTAAGCTACTTACAAGCATTCAACAGAAACTCACATGCATTTCTCTGAAAGAGAAGCAGTCTGTTCTAACACTTCAATTCACTGTGCGAAGTGAATGGAGTGTTGCTTCACTTTCTAAATGCTGTCCTTTCAGAGAAAATCACTTTCCTTTGAAAGTGCCTTAAGCTACTTACAAGCATTCATCAGAAACTCACATGCGTTTCTCTGAAAGAGAAGCAGTCTGTTCCAACACTTCAATTCACTGTGCGAAGTGAATGGAGTGTTGCTTCACTTTCTAAATGCTGTCCTTTCAGAGAAAATCACTTTCCTTTGAAAGTGCCTTAAGCTACTTGCAAGCATTAGGAAGAAACTCACATGACTTTCTCTGAAAGAGAGCAGTCTGTTCCAACACTTCAATTCACTGTGCGAAGTGAATGGAGTGTTGCTTCACTTTCTAAATCCTGTCCTTTCAGAGAAAATCACTTTCCTTTGAAAGTGCCTTAAGCTACTTGCAAGCATTAGGAAGAAACTCACATGCGTTTCTCTGAAAGAGAAGCAGTTTGTTCCAACACTTCAATTCACTGAGTGAAGTGAATGGAGTGTTGCCTCGCTTTCTAAATGCTGTCCTTTCAGAGAAAATCACTTTCCTTTCAAAGTGCCTTATGCTACTTACAAGCATTCAACAGAAACTCACATGCGTTTCTCTGAAAGAGAAGCAGTCTGTTCCAACACTTCAATTCAATGTGCGAAGGGAATGGAGTGTTGCTTCACTTTCTAAATGCTGTCCTTTCAGAGAAAATCACTTTCCTTTGAAAGTGCCTTAAGCTACTTACAAGCATTCAACAGAAACTCACATGCATTTCTCTGAAAGAGAAGCAGTCTGTTCCAACACTTCAATTCACTGTGCGAAGTGAATGGAGTGTTGCTTCACTTTCTAAATGCTGTCCTTTCAGAGAAAATCACTTTCCTTTGAAAGTGCCTTAAGCAACTTGCAAGCATTTACAAGAAACACTAATGTGTTTCTATGAAAGAGAAGCACTCTGTTCCAACACTTCAATTCACTGTGCGAAGTGAATGGAGTGTTGCTTCACTTTCTAAATGCTGTCCTTTCAGAAAAAATCACTTTCCTTTGAAAGTGCCTAAAGCTACGTGCAAGCATTAGGAAGAAACTCACATGCGTTTCTCTGAAAGAGAAGCAGTCTGTTCCAACACTTCAATTCACTGTGTGAAGTGAATGGAGTGTTGTCTCACTTTCTAAATGCTGTCCTTTCAGAGAAAATCACTTTCCTTTGAAAGTGCCTTAAGCTACTTACAAGCATTCAACAGAAACTCACATGCGTTTCTCTGAAAGAGAAGCAGTCTGTTCCAACACTTCAATTCAATGTGCGAAGTGAATGGAGTGTTGCTTCACATTCTAAATGCTGTCCTTTCAGAGAAAATCACTTTCCTTTGAAAGTGCCTTAAGCTACTTGCAAGCATTCAACAGAAACTCACATGCATTTCTGTGAAAGAGAAGCAATCAGTTCCAACACTTCAATTCACTGTGCAAAGTGAATGGAGTGTTGCTTCACTTTCTAAATGCTGTCCTTTCAGAGAAAATCACTTTCCTTTGAAAGTGCCTTAAGCTACTTACAAGCATTCATCAGAAACTCACATGCGTTTCTCTGAAAGAGAAGGTGTCTGTTCCAACACTTCAATTCAATGTGCGAAGGGAATGGAGTGTTGCTTCACTTTCTAAATGCTGTCCTTTCAGAGAAAATCACTTTCCTTTGAAAGTGCCTTAAGCTACTTACAAGCATTCATCAGAAACTCACATGCGTTTCTCTGAAAGAGAAGCAGTCTGTTCCAACTCTTCAATTCACTGTGCGAAGTGAATGGAGTGTTGCTTCACTTTCTAAATGCTGTCCTTTCAGAGAAAATCACTTTCCTTTGAAAGTGCCTTAAGCTACTTGCAAGCATTAGGAAGAAACTCAAATGCGTATCTCTGAAAGAGAGCAGTCTGTTCCAACACTTCAATTCACTGTGCGAAGTGAATGGAGTGTTGCTTCACTTTCTAAATCCTGTCCTTTCAGAGAAAATCACTTTCCTTTGAAAGTGCCTTAAGCTACTTGCAAGCATTAGGAAGAAACTCACATGCGTTTCTCTGAAAGAGAAGCAGTCTGTTCCAACACTTCAATTCACTGTGTGAAGTGAATGGAGTGTTGCCTCGCTTTCTAAATGCTGTCCTTTCAGAGAAAATCACTTTCCTTTCAAAGTGCCTTATTCTACTTACAAGCATTCAACAGAAACTCACATGCGTTTCTCTGAAAGAGAAGGTGTCTGTTCCAACACTTCAATTCAATGTGCGAAGGGAATGGAGTGTTGCTTCACTTTCTAAATGCTGTCCTTTCAGAGAAAATCACTTTCCTTTGAAAGTGCCTTAAGCTACTTACAAGCATTAGGAAGAAACTCACATGCATTTCTCTGAAAGAGAAGCAGTCTGTTCCAACACTTCAATTCACTGTGCGAAGTGAATGGAGTGTTGCTTCACTTTCTAAATTATGTCCTTTCAGAGAAAATCACTTTCCTTTGAAAGTGCCTTAAGCCACTTGCAAGCATTCACAAGAAACACTAATGCGTTTCTATGAAAGAGAAGCACTCTGTTCCAACACTTCAATTCACTGCAAGAAGGGAATGGAGTGTTGCATCACTTTCTAAATGCTGTCCTTTCAGAGAAATTCACTTTCCTTTGAAAGTGCCTTAAGCCACTTGCAAGCATTCACAAGAAACACTAATGCGTTTCTATGAAAGAGAAGCAGTCTGTTCCAACACTTCAATTCAATGTGCGAAGTGAATGGAGTGTTGCCTCACTTTCTAAATGCTGTCCTTTCAGAGAAAATCACTTTCCATTGAAAGTGCCCAAAACTACTTTCAAGCATTCACAAAAAACTCACATGCGTTTCTCTGAAAGAGAAGCAGTCTGTTCCAACACTTCAATTCAGTGTGCGAAGTGAATATAGTGTTGCTTCACTTTCTAAATGCTGTCCTTTCAGAGAAAATCACTTTCCTTTGAATGTGCCTTAAGCTACTTACAAGCATTCAACAGAAACTCACATGCATTTCTCTGAAAGAGAAGCAATCTGTTCCAACACATCAATTCTCTGTGCGAAGTGAATGGAGTGTTGCTTCACTTTCTAAATGTTGTCCTTTCAGAGAAAATCACTTTCCTTTGAAAGTGCCTTAAGCTACTTACAAGCATTCAACAGAAACTCACATGCATTTCTCTGAAAGAGAAGCAGTCTGTTCTAACACTTCAATTCATTGTGCGAAGTGAATGGAGTGTTGCTTCACTTTCTAAATGCTGTCCTTTCAGAGAAAATCACTTTCCTTTGAAAGTGCCTTAAGCTACTTACAAGCATTCACCAGAAACTCACATGCGTTTCTCTGAAAGAGAAGCAGTCTGTTCCAACACTTCAATTCACTGTGCGAAGTGAATGGAGTGTTGCTTCACTTTCTAAATGCTGTCCTTTCAGAGAAAATCACTTTCCTTTGAAAGTGCCTTAAGCTACTTGCAAGCATTAGGAAGAAACTCACATGCGTTTCTCTGAAAGAGAGCAGTCTGTTCCAACACTTCAATTCACTGTGCGAAGTGAATGGAGTGTTGCTTCACTTTCTAAATCCTGTCCTTTCAGAGAAAATCACTTTCCTTTGAAAGTGCCTTAAGCTACTTGCAAGCATTAGGAAGAAACTCACATGCGTTTCTCTGAAAGAGAGCAGTCTGTTCCAACACTTCAATTCACTGTGCGAAGTGAATGGAGTGTTGCTTCACTTTCTAAATCCTGTCCTTTCAGAGAAAATCATTTTCCTTTGAAAGTGCCTTAAGCTACTTGCAAGCATTAGGAAGAAACTCACATGCGTTTCTCTGAAAGATTAGCAGTTTTTTCCAACACTTCAATTCACTGTGTGAAGTGAATGGAGTGTTGCCTCGCGTTCTAAATGCTGTCCTTTCAGAGAAAATCACTTTCCTTTCAAAGTGCCTTATGCTACTTACAAGCATTCAACAGAAACTCACATGCGTTTCTCTGAAAGAGAAGCAGTCTGTTCCAACACTTCAATTCAATGTGCGAAGGGAATGGAGTGTTGCTTCACTTTCTAAATGCTGTCCTTTCAGAGAAAATCACTTTCCTTTGAAAGTGCCTTAAGCAACTTGCAAGCATTTACAAGAAACACTAATGTGTTTCTATGAAAGAGAAGCACTCTGTTCCAACACTTCAATTCACTGTGCGAAGTGAATGGAGTGTTGCTTCACTTTCTAAATGCTGTCCTTTCAGAGAAAATCACTTTCCTTTGAAAGTGCCTTAAGCTACTTACAAGCATTCACCAGAAACTCACATGTGTTTCTCTGAAAGAGAAGCAGTCTGTTCCAACACTTCAATTCACTGTGCGAAGTGAATGGAGTGTTGCTTCACTTTCTAAATGCTGTCCTTTCAGAGAAAATCACTTTCCTTTGATAATGCCTTAAGCTACTTGCAAGCATTAGGAAGAAACTCACATGCGTTGCTCTGAAAGAGAAGCAGTCTGTTCCAACACTTCAATTCACTGTGCGAAGTGAACGGAGTGTTGCCTCACTTTTTAAATGCTGTCCTTTCAGAGAAAATCACTTTCCATTGAAAGTGCCCAAAACTACTTTCAAGCATTCACAAAAAACTCACATGCGTTACTCTGAAAGAGAAGCAGTCTGTTCCAACACTTCAATTCAGTGTGCGAAGTGAATATAGTGTTGCTTCACTTCCTAAATGCTGTCCTTTCAGAGAAAATCCCTTTCCTTTGAATGTGCCTTAAGCTACTTACAAGCATTCAACAGAAACTCACATGCATTTCTGTGAAAGAGAAGCAATCAGTTCCAACACTTCAATTCTCTGTGCGAAGTGAATGGAGTGTTGCTTCACTTTCTAAATGCTGTCCGTTCAGAGAAAATCACTTTCCTTTGAAAGTGCCTTAAGCTACTTACAAGCATTCAACAGAAACTCACATGCATTTCTCTGAAAGAGAAGCAGTCTGTTCTAACACTTCAATTCACTGTGCGAAGTGAATGGAGTGTTGCTTCACTTTCTAAATGCTGTCCTTTCAGAGAAAATCACTTTCCTTTGAAAGTGCCTTAAGCTTCTTACAAGCATTCATCAGAAACTCACATGCGTTTCTCTGAAAGAGAAGCAGTCTGTTCCAATACTTCAATTCACTGTGCGAAGTGAATGGAGTGTTGCTTCACTTTCTAAATGCTGTCCTTTCAGAGAAAATCACTTTCCTTTGAAAGTGCCTTAAGCTACTTGCAAGCATTAGGAAGAAACTCACATGCCTTTCTCTGAAAGAGAGCAGTCTGTTCCAACACTTCAATTCACTGTGCGAAGTGAATGGAGTGTTGCTTCACTTTCTAAATCCTGTCCTTTCAGAGAAAATCACTTTCCTTTGAAAGTGCCTTAAGCTACTTGCAAGCATTAGGAAGAAACTCACATGCGTTTCTCTGAAAGAGAAGCAGTTTGTTCCAACACTTCAATTCACTGTGTGAAGTGAATGGAGTGTTGCCTCGCTTTCTAAATGCTGTCCTTTCAGAGAAAATCACTTTCCTTTCAAAGTGCCTTATGCTACTTACAAGCATTCAACAGAAACTCACATGCGTTTCTCTGAAAGAGAAGCAGTCTGTTCCAACACTTCAATTCAATGTGCGAAGGGAATGGAGTGTTGCTTCACTTTCTAAATGCTGTCCTTTCAGAGAAAATCACTTTCCTTTGAAAGTGCTTTAAGCTACTTACAAGCATTCAACAGAAACTCACATGCATTTCTCTGAAAGACAAGCAGTCTGTTCCAACACTTCAATTCACTGTGCGAAGTGAATGGAGTGTTGCTTCACTTTCTAAATGCTGTCCTTTCAGAGAAAATCACTTTCCTTTGAAAGTGCCTTAAGCAACTTGCAAGCATTTACAAGAAACACTAATGTGTTTCTATGAAAGAGAAGCACTCTGTTCCAACACTTCAATTCACTGTGCGAAGTGAATGGAGTGTTGCTTCACTTTCTAAATGCTGTCCTTTCAGAAAAAATCACTTTCCTTTGAAAGTGCCTAAAGCTACTTGCAAGCATTAGGAAGAAACTCACATGCGTTTCTCTGAAAGAGAAGCAGTCTGTTCCAATACTTCAATTCACTGTGTGAAGTGAATGGAGTGTTGTCTCACTTTCTAAATGCTGTCCTTTCAGAGAAAATCACTTTCCTTTGAAAGTGCCTTAAGCTACTTACAAGCATTCAACAGAAACTCACATGCGTTTCTCTGAAAGAGAAGCTGTCTGTTCCAACACTTCAATTCAATGTGCGAAGTGAATGGAGTGTTGCTTCACATTCTAAATGCTGTCCTTTCAGAGAAAATCACTTTCCTTTGAAAGTGCCTTAAGCTACTTACAAGCATTCAACAGAAACTCACATGCATTTCTCTGAAAGAGAAGCAATCTGTTCCAACACTTCAATTCTCTGTGCGAAGTGAATGGAGTGTTGCATCACTTTCTAAAAGCTGTCCTTTCAGAGAAAATCACTTTCCTTTGAAAGTGCCTTAAGCTACTTGCAAGCATTCAACAGAAACTCACATGCATTTCTGTGAAAGAGAAGCAATCAGTTCCAACACTTCAATTCACTGTGCGAAGTGAATGGAGTGTTGCTTCACTTTCTAAATGCTGTCCTTTCAGAGAAAATCACTTTCCTTTGAAAGTGCCTTAAGCTACTTGCAAGCATTAGGAAGAAACTCACATGCCTTTCTCTGAAAGAGAGCAGTCTGTTCCAACACTTCAATTCACTGTGCGAAGTGAATGGAGTGTTGCTTCACTTTCTAAATCCTGTCCTTTCAGAGAAAATCACTTTCCTTTGAAAGTGGCTTAAGCTACTTGCAAGCATTAGGAAGAAACTCACATGCGTTTCTCTGAAAGAGAAGCAGTTTGTTCCAACACTTCAATTCACTGTGTGAAGTGAATGGAGTGTTGCCTCGCTTTCTAAATGCTGTCCTTTCAGAGAAAATCACTTTCCTTTCAAAGTGCCTTATGCTACTTACAAGCATTCAACAGAAACTCACATGCGTTTCTCTGAAAGAGAAGCAGTCTGTTCCAACACTTCAATTCAATGTGCGAAGGGAATGGAGTGTTGCTTCACTTTCTAAATGCTGTCCTTTCAGAGAAAATCACTTTCCTTTGAAAGTGCCTTAAGCTACTTACAAGCATTCAACAGAAACTCACATGCATTTCTCTGAAAGACAAGCAGTCTGTTCCAACACTTCAATTCACTGTGCGAAGTGAATGGAGTGTTGCTTCACTTTCTAAATGCTGTCCTTTCAGAGAAAATCACTTTCCTTTGAAAGTGCCTTAAGCAACTTGCAAGCATTTACAAGAAACACTAATGTGTTTCTATGAAAGAGTAGCACTCTGTTCCAACACTTCAATTCACTGTGCGAAGTGAATGGAGTGTTGCTTCACTTTCTAAATGCTGTCCTTTCAGAAAAAATCACTTTCCTTTGAAAGTGCCTAAAGCTACTTGCAAGCATTAGGAAGAAACTCACATGCGTTTCTCTGAAAGAGAAGCAGTCTGTTCCAACACTTCAATTCACTGTGTGAAGTTAATGGAGTGTTGTCTCACTTTCTAAATGCTGTCCTTTCAGAGAAAATCACTTTCCTTTGAAAGTGCCTTAAGCTACTTACAAGCATTCAACAGAAACTCACATGCGTTTCTCTGAAAGAGAAGCAGTCTGTTCCAACACTTCAATTCAATGTGCGAAGTGAATGGAGTGTTGCTTCACATTCTAAATGCTGTCCTTTCAGAGAAAATCACTTTCCTTTGAAAGTGCCTTAAGCTACTTACAAGCATTCAACAGAAACTCACATGCATTTCTCTGAAAGAGAAGCAATCTGTTCCAACACTTCAATTCTCTGTGCGAAGTGAATGGAGTGTTGCATCACTTTCTAAAAGCTGTCCTTTCAGAGAAAATCACTTTCCTTTGAAAGTGCCTTAAGCTACTTGCAAGCATTCAACAGAAACTCACATGCATTTCTGTGAAAGAGAAGCAATCAGTTCCAACACTTCAATTCACTGTGCGAAGTGAATGGAGTGTTGCTTCACTTTCTAAATGCTGTCCTTTCAGAGAAAATCACTTTCCTTTGAAAGTGCCTTAAGCTACTTACAAGCATTCATCAGAAACTCACATGCGTTTCTCTGAAAGAGAAGCAGTCTGTTCCAACACTTCAATTCACTGTGCGAAGTGAACGGAGTGTTGCCTCACTTTTTAAATGCTGTCCATTCAGAGAAAATCACTTTCCATTGAAAGTGCCCTAAACTATTTTCAAGCATTCACAAAAAACTCACATGCGTTACTCTGAAAGAGAAGCAGTCTGTTCCAACACTTCAATTCAGTGTGCGAAGTGAATATAGTGTTGCTTCACTTCCTAAATGCTGTCCTTTCAGAGAAAATCCCTTTCCTTTGAATGTGCCTTAAGCTACTTACAAGCATTCAACAGAAACTCACATGCATTTCTGTGAAAGAGAAGCAATCAGTTCCAACACTTCAATTCTCTGTGCGAAGTGAATGGAGTGTTGCTTCACTTTCTAAATGCTGTCCTTTCAGAGAAAATCACTTTCCTTTGAAAGTGCCTTAAGCTACTTACAAGCATTCAACAGAAACTCACATGCATTTCTCTGAAAGAGAAGCAGTCTGTTCTAACACTTCAATTCACTGTGCGAAGTGAATGGAGTGTTGCTTCACTTTCTAAATGCTGTCCTTTCAGAGAAAATCACTTTCCTTTGAAAGTGCCTTAAGCTACTTACAAGCATTCATCAGAAACTCACATGCGTTTCTCTGAAAGAGAAGCAGTCTGTTCCAACATTTCAATTCACTGTGCGAAGTGAATGGAGTGTTGCTTCACTTTCTAAATGCTGTCCTTTCAGAGAAAATCACTTTCCTTTGAAAGTGCCTTAAGCTACTTGCAAGCATTAGGAAGAAACTCACATGCCTTTCTCTGAAAGAGAGCAGTCTGTTCCAACACTTCAATTCACTGTGCGAAGTGAATGGAGTGTTGCTTCACTTTCTAAATCCTGTCCTTTCAGAGAAAATCACTTTCCTTTGAAAGTGCCTTAAGCTACTTGCAAGCATTAGGAAGAAACTCACATGCGTTTCTCTGAAAGAGAAGCAGTTTGTTCCAACACTTCAATTCACTGTGTGAAGTGAATGGAGTGTTGCCTCGCTTTCTAAATGCTGTCCTTTCAGAGAAAATCACTTTCCTTTCAAAGTGCCTTATGCTACTTACAAGCATTCAACAGAAACTCACATGCGTTTCTCTGAAAGAGAAGCAGTCTGTTCCAACACTTCAATTCAATGTGCGAAGGGAATGGAGTGTTGCTTCACTTTCTAAATGCTGTCCTTTCAGAGAAAATCACTTTCCTTTGAAAGTGCCTTAAGCTACTTACAAGCATTCAACAGAAACTCACATGCATTTCTCTGAAAGAGAAGCAGTCTGTTCCAACACTTCAATTCACTGTGCGAAGTGAATGGAGTGTTGCTTCACTTTCTAAATGCTGTCCTTTCAGAGAAAATCACTTTCCTTTGAAAGTGCCTTAAGCAACTTGCAAGCATTTACAAGAAACACTAATGTGTTTCTATGAAAGAGAAGCACTCTGTTCCAACACTTCAATTCACTGTGTGAAGTGAATGGAGTGTTGCTTCACTTTCTAAATGCTGTCCTTTCAGAAAAAATCACTTTCCTTTGAAAGTGCCTAAAGCTATTGCAAGCATTAGGAAGAAACTCACATGCGTTTCTCTGAAAGAGAAGCAGTCTGTTCCAACACTTCAATTCACTGTGTGAAGTGAATGGAGTGTTGTCTCACTTTCTAAATGCTGTCCTTTCAGAGAAAATCACTTTCCTTTGAAAGTGCCTTAAGCTACTTACAAGCATTCAACAGAAACTCACATGCGTTTCTCTGAAAGAGAAGCAGTCTGTTCCAACACTTCAATTCAATGTGCGAAGTGAATGGAGTGTTGCTTCACATTCTAAATGCTGTCCTTTCAGAGAAAATCACTTTCCTTTGAAAGTGCCTTAAGCTACTTACAAGCATTCAACAGAAACTCACATGCATTTCTCTGAAAGAGAAGCAATCTGTTCCAACACTTCAATTCTCTGTGCGAAGTGAATGGAGTGTTGCATCACTTTCTAAAAGCTGTCCTTTCAGAGAAAATCACTTTCCTTTGAAAGTGCCTTAAGCTACTTGCAAGCATTCAACAGAAACTCACATGCATTTCTGTGAAAGAGAAGCAATCAGTTCCAACACTTCAATTCACTGTGCGAAGTGAATGGAGTGTTGCTTCACTTTCTAAATGCTGTCCTTTCAGAGAAAATCACTTTCCTTTGAAAGTGCCTTAAGCTACTTACAAGCATTCATCAGAAACTCACATGCGTTTCTCTGAAAGAGAAGCAGTCTGTTCCAACACTTCAATTCACTGTGCGAAGTGAATGGAGTGTTGCTTCACTTTCTAAATGCTGTCCTTTCAGAGAAAATCACTTTCCTTTGAAAGTGCCTTAAGCTACTTGCAAGCATTAGGAAGAAACTCACATGCGTATCTCTGAAAGAGAGCAGTCTGTTCCAACACTTCAATTCACTGTGCGAAGTGAATGGAGTGTTGCTTCACTTTCTAAATCCTGTCCTTTCAGAGAAAATCACTTTCCTTTGAAAGTGCCTTAAGCTACTTGCAAGCATTAGGAAGAAACTCACATGCGTTTCTCTGAAAGAGAAGCAGTTTGTTCCAACACTTCAATTCACTGTGTGAAGTGAATGGAGTGTTGCCTCGCTTTCTAAATGCTGTCCTTTCAGAGAAAATCACTTTCCTTTCAAAGTGCCTTATTCTACTTACAAGCATTCAACAGAAACTCACATGCGTTTCTCTGAAAGAGAAGGTGTCTGTTCCAACACTTCAATTCAATGTGCGAAGGGAATGGAGTGTTGCTTCACTTTTTAAATGCTGTCCTTTCAGAGAAAATCACTTTCCTTTGAAAGTGCCTTAAGCTACTTACAAGCATTAGGAAGAAACTCACATGCATTTCTCTGAAAGAGAAGCAGTCTGTTCCAACACTTCAATTCACTGCACGAAGGGAATGGAGTGTTGCTTCACTTTCTAAATGCTGTCCTTTCAGAGAAAATCACTTTCCATTGAAAGTGCCCAAAACTACTTTCAAGCATTCACAAAAAACTCACATGCGTATCTCTGAAAGAGAAGCAGTCTGTTCCAACACTTCAATTCAGTGTGCGAAGTGAATATAGTGTTGCTTCACTTTCTAAATGCTGTCCTTTCAGAGAAAATCACTTTCCTTTGAATGTGCCTTAAGCTACTTACAAGCATTCAACAGAAACTCACATGCATTTCTCTGAAAGAGAAGCAATCTGTTCCAACACTTCAATTCTCTGTGCGAAGTGAATGGAGTGTTGCTTCACTTTCTAAATGCTGTCCTTTCAGAGAAAATCACTTTCCTTTGAAAGTGCCTTAAGCTACTTACAAGCATTCAACAGAAACTCACATGCATTTCTCTGAAAGAGAAGCAGTCTGTTCTAACACTTCAATTCATTGTGCGAAGTGAATGGAGTGTTGCTTCACTTTCTAAATGCTGTCCTTTCAGAGAAAATCACTTTCCTTTGAAAGTGCCTTAAGCTACTTACAAGCATTCACCAGAAACTCACATGCGTTTCTCTGAAAGAGAAGCAGTCTGTTCCAACACTTCAATTCACTGTGCGAAGTGAATGGAGTGTTGCTTCACTTTCTAAATGCTGTCCTTTCAGAGAAAATCACTTTCCTTTGAAAGTGCCTTAAGCTACTTGCAAGCATTAGGAAGAAACTCACATGCGTTTCTCTGAAAGAGAGCAGTCTGTTCCAACACTTCAATTCACTGTGCGAAGTGAATGGAGTGTTGCTTCACTTTCTAAATCCTGTCCTTTCAGAGAAAATCACTTTCCTTTGAAAGTGCCTTAAGCTACTTGCAAGCATTAGGAAGAAACTCACATGCGTTTCTCTTAAAGAGAAGCAGTTTGCTCCAACACTTCAATTCACTGTGTGAAGTGAATGGAGTGTTTCCTCGCTTTCTAAATGCTGTCCTTTCAGAGAAAATCACTTTCCTTTCAAAGTGCCTTATGCTACTTACAAGCATTCAACAGCAACTCACATGCGTTTCTCTGAAAGAGAAGCAGTCTGTTCCAACACTTCAATTCACTGCACGAAGGGAATGGAGTGTTGCTTCACTTTCTAAATGCTGTCCTTTCAGAGAAAATCACTTTCCTTTGAAAGTGCCTTAAGCCACTTGCAAGCATTCACAAGAAACACTAATGCGTTTCTATGAAAGAGAAGCAGTTTGTTCCAACACTTCAATTCACTGTGTGAAGTGAATGGAGTGTTGCCTCGCTTTCTAAATGCTGTCCTTTCAGAGAAAATCACTTTCCTTTCAAAGTGCCTTATTCTACTTACAAGCATTCAACAGAAACTCACATGCGTTTCTCTGAAAGAGAAGGTGTCTGTTCCAACACTTCAATTCAATGTGCGAAGGGAATGGAGTGTTGCTTCACTTTCTAAATGCTGTCCTTTCAGAGAAAATCACTTTCCTTTGAAAGTGCCTTAAGCTACTTACAAGCATTAGGAAGAAACTCACATGCATTTCTCTGAAAGAGAAGCAGTCTGTTCCAACACTTCAATTCACTGTGCGAAGTGAATGGAGTGTTGCTTCACTTTCTAAATTATGTCCTTTCAGAGAAAATCACTTTCCTTTGAAAGTGCCTTAAGCCACTTGCAAGCATTCACAAGAAACACTAATGCGTTTCTATGAAAGAGAAGCACTCTGTTCCAACACTTCAATTCACTGCACGAAGGGAATGGAGTGTTGCTTCACTTTCTAAATGCTGTCCTTTCAGAGAAATTCACTTTCCTTTGAAAGTGCCTTAAGCCACTTGCAAGCATTCACAAGAAACACTAATGCGTTCCTATGAAAGAGAAGCAGTCTGTTCCAACACTTCAATTCACTGTGCGAAGTGAATGGAGTGTTGCTTCACTTTCTAAATGCTGTCCTTTTAGAGAAAATCACTTTCCTTTGAAAGGGCCTTAAGCTACTTGCAAGCATTAGGAAGAAACTCACATGCGTTTCTCTGAAGGAGAAGCAGTCTGTTCCAACACTTCAATTCACTGTGCGAAGTGAATGGAGTGTTGCCTCACTTTCTAAATGCTGTCCTTTCAGAGAAAATCACTTTCCATTGAAAGTGCCCAAAACTACTTTCAAGCATTCACAAAAAACTCACATGCGTTTCTCTGAAAGAGAAGCAGTCTGTTCCAATACTTCAATTCAGTGTGCGAAGTGAATATAGTGTTGCTTCACTTTCTAAATGCTGTCCTTTCAGAGAAAATCACTTTCCTTTGAATGTGCCTTAAGCTACTTACAAGCATTCAACAGAAACTCACATGCATTTCTCTGAAAGAGAAGCAATCTGTTGCAACACTTCAATTCTCTGTGCGAAGTGAATGGAGTGTTGCTTCACTTTCTAAATGCTGTCCTTTCAGAGAAAATCACTTTCCTTTGAAAGTGCCTTAAGCTACTTACAAGCATTCAACAGAAACTCACATGCATTTCTCTGAAAGAGAAGCAGTCTGTTCTAACACTTCAATTCACTGTGCGAAGTGAATGGAGTGTTGCTTCACTTTCTAAATGCTGTCCTTTCAGAGAAAATCACTTTCCTTTGAAAGTGCCTTAAGCTACTTACAAGCATTCACCAGAAACTCACATGCGTTTCTCTGAAAGAGAAGCAGTCTGTTCCAACACTTCAATTCACTGTGCGAAGTGAATGGAGTGTTGCTTCACTTTCTAAATGCTGTCCTTTCAGAGAAAATCACTTTCCTTTGAAAGTGCCTTAAGCTACTTGCAAGCATTAGGAAGAAACTCACATGCGTTTCTCTGAAAGAGAGCAGTCTGTTCCAACACTTCAATTCACTGTGCGAAGTGAATGGAGTGTTGCTTCACTTTCTAAAACCTGTCCTTTCAGAGAAAATCACTTTCCTTTGAAAGTGCCTTAAGCTACTTGCAAGCATTAGGAAGAAACTCACATGCGTTTCTCTGAAAGAGAAGCAGTTTGCTCCAACACTTCAATTCACTGTGTGAAGTGAATGGAGTGTTTCCTCGCTTTCTAAATGCTGTCCTTTCAGAGAAAATCACTTTCCTTTCAAAGTGCCTTATGCTACTTACAAGCATTCAACAGAAACTCACATGCGTTTCTCTGAAAGAGAAGCAGTCTGTTCCAACACTTCAATTCACTGCACGAAGGGAATGGAGTGTTGCTTCACTTTCTAAATGCTGTCCTTTCAGAGAAAATCACTTTCCTTTGAAAGTGCCTTAAGCCACTTGCAAGCATTCACAAGAAACACTAATGCGTTTCTATGAAAGAGAAGCAGTCTGTTCCAACACTTCAATTCACTGTGCGAAGTGAATGGAGTGTTGCTTCACTTTCTAAATGCTGTCCTTTTAGAGAAAATCACTTTCCTTTGAAAGGGCCTTAAGCTACTTGCAAGCATTAGGAAGAAACTCACATGCGTTTCTCTGAAGGAGAAGCAGTCTGTTCCAACACTTCAATTCACTGTGCGAAGTGAATGGAGTGTTGCCTCACTTTCTAAATGCTGTCCTTTCAGAGAAAATCACTTTCCATTGAAAGTGCCCAAAACTACTTTCAAGCATTCACAAAAAACTCACATGCGTTTCTCTGAAAGAGAAGCAGTCTGTTCCAACACTTCAATTCACTGTGCGAAGTGAATGGAGTGTTGCTTCACTTTCTAAATGCTGTCCTTTCAGAGAAAATCACTTTCCTTTGAAAGTGCCTTAAGCTACTTGCAAGCATTAGGAAGAAACTCACATGCGTTTCTCTGAAAGAGAGCAGTCTGTTCCAACACTTCAATTCACTGTGCGAAGTGAATGGAGTGTTGCTTCACTTTCTAAATCCTGTCCTTTCAGAGAAAATCACTTTCCTTTGAAAGTGCCTTAAGCTACTTGCAAGCATTAGGAAGAAACTCACATGCGTTTCTCTGAAAGAGAAGCAGTCTGTTCCAACACTTCAATTCACTGTGCGAAGTGAATGGAGGGTTGCTTCACTTTCTAAATGCTGTCCTTTCAGAGAAAATCACTTTCCTTTGAAAGTGCCTTAAGCCACTTGCAAGCATTCACAAGAAACACTAATGCGTTTCTATGAAAGAGAAGCACTCTGTTCCAACACTTCAATTCACTGCACGAAGGGAATGGAGTGTTGCTTCACTTTCTAAATGCTGTCCTTTCAGAGAAAATCACTTTCCTTTGAAAGTGCCTTAAGCCACTTGCAAGCATTCACAAGAAACACTAATGCGTTTCTATGAAAGAGAAGCAGTCTGTTCCAACACTTCAATTCACTGTGCGAAGTGAATGGAGTTTTGCTTCACTTTCTAAATGCTGTCCTTTTAGAGAAAATCACTTTCCTTTGAAAGGGCCTTAAGCTACTTGCAAGCATTAGGAAGAAACTCACATGCGTTTCTCTGAAGGAGAAGCAGTCTGTTCCAACACTTCAATTCAGTGTGCGAAGTGAATGGAGTGTTGCCTCACTTTCTAAATGCTGTCCTTTCAGAGAAAATCACTTTCCATTGAAAGTGTCCAAAACTACTTTCAAGCATTCACAAAAAACTCACATGCGTTTCTCTGAAAGAGAAGCAGTCTGTTCCAACACTTCAATTCACTGTGCGAATTGAATATAGTGTTGCTTCACTTTCTAAATGCTGTCCTTTCAGAGAAAATCACTTTCCTTTGAATGTGCCTTAAGCTACTTACAAGCATTCAACAGAAACTCACATGCATTTCTCTGAAAGAGAAGCAATCTGTTCCAACACTTCAATTCTCTGTGCGAAGTGAATGGCGTGTTGCTTCACTTTCTAAATGCTGTCCTTTCAGAGAAAATCACTTTCCTTTGAAAGTGCCTTAAGCTACTTACAAGCATTCAACAGAAACTCACATGCATTTCTCTGAAAGAGAAGCAGTCTGTTCTAACACTTCAATTCACTGTGCGAAGTGAATGGAGTGTTGCTTCACTTTCTAAATGCTGTCCTTTCAGAGAAAATCACTTTCCTTTGAAAGTGCCTTAAGCTACTTACAAGCATTAGGAAGAAACTCACATGCGTTTCTCTGAAAGAGAAGCAGTCTGTTCCAACACTTCAATTCACTGTGCGAAGTGAATGGAGTGTTGCTTCACTTTCTAAATTATGTCCTTTCAGAGAAAATCACTTTCCTTTGAAAGTGCCTTAAACTACTTGCAAGCATTAGGAAGAAACTCACATGCGTTTCTCTGAAAGAGAAGCAGTCTGTTCCAACACTTCAATTCACTGTGCGAAGTGAATGGAGTTTGGCTTCACTTTCTAAATTATGTCCTTTCAGAGAAAATCACTTTCCTTTGAAAGTGCCTTAAGCAACTTGTTAGCATTCACAAGAAACACTAATGCGTTTCTATGAAAGAGAAGTACTCTGTTCCAACACTTCAGTTCACTGAACAAAGTGAATGGAGTGTTGCTTCACTTTCTAAATGCTGTCCTTTCAGAGAAAATCACTTTCCTTTGAAAGTGCTTTAAGCTACTTGCAAGCATGAGGAAGAAACTCACATGCGTTTCTCTGAAAGAGAAGCAGTCTGTTCCAACACTTCAATTCACTGTGCGAAGTGAATGGAGTGTTGCTTCACTTTCTAAATGCTGTCCTTTCAGAGAAAATCACTTTCCTTTGAAAGTGCATTAAGCTACTTACAAGCATTCACCAGAAACTCACATGCGTTTCTCTGAAAGAGAAGCAGTCTGTTCCAACACTTCAATTCACTGTGCGAAGTGAATGGAGTGTTGCTTCACTTTCTAAATGCTGTCCTTTCAGAGAAAATCACTTTCCTTTGAAAGTGCCTTAAGCTACTTGCAAGCATTAGGAAGAAACTCACATGCGTTTCTCTGAAAGAGAAGCAGTCTGTTCCAACACTACAATTCACTGTGCGAAGTGAATGGAGTGTTGCTTCACTTTCTAAATGCTGTCCTTTCTGAGAAAATCACTTTCTTTGAAAGTGCCTTAAGCTACTTGCAAGCATTAGGAAGAAACTCACATGTGTTTCTCTGAAAGAGAAGCAGTCTGTTCCAAGACTTCAATTCACTGTGTGAAGTGAATGGAGTGTTGCCTCACTTTCTAAATGCTGTCCTCTCAGAGAAAATCACTTTCCTTTGAAAGTGCCTTAAGCTACTTACAAGCATTCACCAGAAACTCACATGCGTTTCTCTGAAAGAGAAGCAGTCTGTTCCAACACTTCAATTCACTGTGCGAAGTGAATGGAGTGTTGCTTCACTTTCTAAATGCTGTCCTTTCAGAGAAAATCACTTTCCTTTGAAAGTGCCTTAAGCAACTTGCAAGCATTCACAAGAAACACTAATGCGTTTCTATGAAAGAGAAGCACTCTGTTCCAACACTTCAATTCACTGCACGAAGTGAATGGAGTGTTGCTTCACTTTCTAAATGCTGTCCTTTCAGAGAAAATCACTTTCCTTTGAAAGTGCCTTAAGCTACTTGCAAGCATTAGGAAGAAACTCACATGTGTTTCTCTGAAAGAGAAGCAGTCTGTTCCAACACTTCAATTCACTGTGCGAAGTGAATGGAGTGTTGCCTCACTTTCTAAATGCTGTCCTTTCAGAGAAAATCACTTTCCTTTGATAGTGCTTTGAGCTACTTGCAAGCATTAGGAAGAAACTCACATCCGTTTCTCTGAAAGAGAAGCAGTCTGTTCCATCCCTTCAATTCACTGTGTGAAGTGAATAGAGTGTTGCCTCACTTTCTAAATGCTGTGCTTTCAGAGAAAATCACTTTCCTTTGAAAGTGCCTTAAGCTACTTACAAGCATTTAACAGAAACTCACATGCGTTTCACTGAAAGAGAAGCAGTCTGTTCCAATACTTCAATTCACTCTGCGAAGTGAATGGAGTATTGCTTCCCTTTCTAAATGCTGTCCTTTCAGAGAAAATCACTTTTCTTTGAAATTGCCTTAAGCTACTTACAAGCATTCAACAGAAACTCACATGCGTTTCTCTGAAAGAGAAGCAGTCTGTTCCAACACTTCAATTCACTGTGCGAAGTGAATGGAGTGTTGCTTCACTTTCTAAATTATGTCCTTTCAGAGAAAATCACTTTCCTTTGAAAGTGCCTTAAGCAACTTGCAAGCATTCACAAGAAACACTAATGAGTTTTTATGAAAGAGAAGCACTCTGTTCCAACACTTCAATTCACTGCACGAAGGGAATGGAGTGTTGCTTACTTTCTAAATGCTGTCCTTTCAGAGAAAATCACTTTCCTTTGAAAGTGCCTTAAGCTACTTGCAAGCATTAGGAAGAAACTCACATGCGTTTCTCTGAAAGAGAAGCAGTCTGTTCCAACACTTCAATTCACTGTGTGAAGTGAATGGAGTGCTGCCTCACTTTCTAAATGCTGTCCTTTCAGAGAAAATCACTTTCCTTTGAAAGTGCCTTAAGCTACTTACAAGCATTCAACAGAAACTCACATGCGTTTCTCTGAAAGTGAAGCAGTCTGTTCCAACACTTCAATTCACTCTGCGAAGTGAATGGAGTGTTGCTTCACTTTCTAAATGCTGTCCTTTCAGAGAAAATCACTTTCCTTTGAAAGTGCCTTCAGCTACTTACAAGCATTCAGCAGAAACTCACATGCATTTCTCTGAAAGAGAAGCAGTCTGTTCCAACACTTCAATTCACTGTGCGAAGTGAATGGAGTGTTGCTTCACTTTCTAAATTATGTCCTTTCAGAGAAAATCACTTTCCTTTGAAAGTGCCTTAAACTACTTGCAAGCATTAGGAAGAAACTCACATGTGTTTCTCTGAAAGAGAAGCAGTCTGTTCCAACACTTCAGTTCACTGTGTGAAGTGAATGGAGTGTTTCCTCACTTTCTAAATGCTGTCCTTTCAGAGAAAATCACTTTCCTTTGAAAGTGCCTTAAGCTACTTACAAGCATTCAACAGAAACTCACATGCATTTCTCTGAAAGAGAAGCAGTCTGTTCCAACACTTCAATTCACTGTTTGAAGTGAAGGGAGTGTTGCTTCACTTTCTAAATGCTGTCCTTTCAGAGAAAATCACTTTCCTTTGAAAGTGCCTTAAGCTACTTACAAGCATTCACCAGAAACTCACATGCGTTTCTCTGAAAGAGAAGCAGTCTGTTCCAACACTTCAATTCACTCTGCGAAGTGAATGGAGTGTTGCTTCACTTTCTAAATGCTGTCCTTTCAGAGAAAATCACTTTCCTTTGAAAGTGCTTTAAGCTACTTGCAAGCATGAGGAAGAAACTCACATGCGTTTCTCTGAAAGAGAAGCAGTCTGTTCCAACACTTCAATTCACTGTGCGAAGTGAATGGAGTGTTGCTTCACTTTCTAAATGCTGTCCTTTCTGAGAAAATCACTTTCCTTTGAAAGTGCCTTAAGCTACTTGCAAGCATTAGGAAGAAACTCACATGCGTTTCTCTGAAAGAGAAGCAGTCTGTTCCAACACTTCAATTCACTGTGTGAAGTGAATGGAGTGTTGCCTCACTTTCTAAATGCTGTCCTCTCAGAGAAAATCACTTTCCTTTGAAAGTGCCTTAAGCTACTTACAAGCATTCAACAGAAACTCACATGTGTTTCTCTGAAAGTGAAGCAGTCTGTTCCAACACTTCAATTCACTGTGCGAAGTGAATGGAGTGTTGCTTCACTTTCTAAATGCTGTCCTTTCAGAGAAAATCACTTTCCTTTGAAAGTGCCTTAAGCTACTTACAAGCATTCAACAGAAACTCACATGCATTTCTCTGAAAGAGAAGCAGTCTGTTCCAACACTTCAATTCACTGTGCGAAGTGAATGGAGTGTTGCTTCACTTTCTAAATTATGTCCTTTCAGAGAAAATCACTTTCCTTTGAAAGTGCCTTAAGCAACTTGCAAGCATTCACAAGAAACACTAATGCATTTCTATGAAAGAGAAGCACTCTGTTCCAACACTTCAATTCACTGCACGAAGGGAATGGAGTGTTGCTTCACTTTCTAAATGCTGTCCTCTCAGAGAAAATCACTTTCCTTTGAAAGTGCCTTCAGCTACTTACAAGCATTCAGCAGAAACTCACATGCATTTCTCTGAACGAGAAGCAGTCTGTTCCAACACTTCAATTCACTGTGCGAAGTGAATGGAGTGTTGCTTCACTTTCTAAATTATGTCCTTTCAGAGAAAATCACTTTCCTTTGAAAGTGCCTTAAACTACTTGCAAGCATTAGGAAGAAACTCACATGTGTTTCTCTGAAAGAGAAGCAGTCTGTTCCAACACTTCAGTTCACTGTGTGAAGTGAATGGAGTGTTTCCTCACTTTCTAAATGCTGTCCTTTCAGAGAAAATCACTTTCCTTTGAAAGTGCCTTAAGCTACTTACAAGCATTCAACAGAAACTCACATGCGTTTCTCTGAAAGAGAAGCAGTCTGTTCCAACACTTCAATTCACTGTGCGAAGTGAATGGAGTGTTGCTTCACTTTCTAAATTATGTCCTTTCAGAGAAAATCACTTTCCTTTGAAAGTGCCTTAAACTACTTGCAAGCATTAGGAAGAAACTCACATGCGTTTCTCTGAAAGAGAAGCAGTCTGTTCCAACACTTCAATTCACTGTGCGAAGTGAATGGAGTTTGGCTTCACTTTCTAAATTATGTCCTTTCAGAGAAAATCACTTTCCTTTGAAAGTGCCTTAAGCAACTTGTTAGCATTCACAAGAAACACTAATGCGTTTCTATGAAAGAGAAGTACTCTGTTCCAACACTTCAGTTCACTGCACAAAGTGAATGGAGTGTTGCTTCACTTTCTAAATGCTGTCCTTTCAGAGAAAATCACTTTCCTTTGAAAGTGCTTTAAGCTACTTGCAAGCATGAGGAAGAAACTCACATGCGTTTCTCTGAAAGAGAAGCAGTCTGTTCCAACACTTCAATTCACTGTGCGAAGTGAATGGAGTGTTGCTTCACTTTCTAAATGCTGTCCTTTCTGAGAAAATCACTTTCCTTTGAAAGTGCCTTAAGCTACTTGCAAGCATTAGGAAGAAACTCACATGCGTTTCTCTGAAAGAGAAGCAGTCTGTTCCAACACTTCAATTCACTGTGTGAAGTGAATGGAGTGTTGCCTCACTTTCTAAATGCTGTCCTCTCAGAGAAAATCACTTTCCTTTGAAAGTGCCTTAAGCTACTTACAAGCATTCAACAGAAACTCACATGTGTTTCTCTGAAAGTGAAGCAGTCTGTTCCAACACTTCAATTCACTCTGCGAAGTGAATGGAGTGTTGCTTCACTTTCTAAATGCTGTCCTTTCAGAGAAAATCAATTTCCTTTGAAAGTGCCTTAAGCTACTTACAAGCATTCAACAGAAACTCACATGCATTTCTCTGAAAGAGAAGCAGTCTGTTCCAACACTTCAATTCACTGTGCGAAGTGAATGGAGTGTTGCTTCACTTTCTAAATTATGTCCTTTCAGAGAAAATCACTTTCCTTTGAAAGTGCCTTAAGCAACTTGCAAGCATTCACAAGAAACACTAATGCGTTTCTATGAAAGAGAAGCACTCTGTTCCAACACTTCAATTCACTGCACGAAGGGAATGGAGTGTTGCTTCACTTTCTAAATGCTGTCCTTTCAGAGAAAATCACTTTCCTTTGAAAGTGCATTAAGCTACTTACAAGCATTCACCAGAAACTCACATGCGTTTCTCTGAAAGAGAAGCAGTCTGTTCCAACACTTCAATTCACTGTGCGAAGTGAATGGAGTGTTGCTTCACTTTCTAAATGCTGTCCTTTCAGAGAAAATCACTTTCCTTTGAAAGTGCCTTAAGCTACTTGCAAGCATTAGGAAGAAACTCACATGCGTTTCTCTGAAAGAGAAGCAGTCTGTTCCAACACTACAATTCACTGTGCGAAGTGAATGGAGTGTTGCTTCACTTTCTAAATGCTGTCCTTTCTGAGAAAATCACTTTCCTTTGAAAGTGCCTTAAGCTACTTGCAAGCATTAGGAAGAAATTCACATGTGTTTCTCTGAAAGAGAAGCAGTCTGTTCCAAGACTTCAATTCACTGTGTGAAGTGAATGGAGTGTTGCCTCACTTTCTAAATGCTGTCCTCTCAGAGAAAATCACTTTCCTTTGAAAGTGCCTTAAGCTACTTACAAGCATTCACCAGAAACTCACATGCGTTTCTCTGAATGAGAAGCAGTCTGTTCCAACACTTCAATTCACTGTGCGAAGTGAATGGAGTGTTGCTTCACTTTCTAAATGCTGTCCTTTCAGAGAAAATCACTTTCCTTTGAAAGTGCCTTAAGCAACTTGCAAGCATTCACAAGAAACACTAATGCGTTTCTATGAAAGAGAAGCACTCTGTTCCAACACTTCAATTCACTGCACGAAGTGAATGGAGTGTTGCTTCACTTTCTAAATGCTGTCATTTCAGAGAAAATCACTTTCCTTTGAAAGTGCCTTAAGCTACTTGCAAGCATAAGGAAGAAACTCACATGTGTTTCTCTGAAAGAGAAGCAGTCTGTTCCAACACTTCAATTCACTGTGCGAAGTGAATGGAGTGTTGCCTCACTTTCTAAATGCTGTCCTTTCAGAGAAAATCACTTTCCTTTGATAGTGCCTTGAGCTACTTGCAAGCATTAGGAAGAAACTCACATCCGTTTCTCTGAAAGAGAAGCAGTCTGTTCCATCCCTTCAATTCACTGTGTGAAGTGAATAGAGTGTTGCCTCACTTTCTAAATGCTGTGCTTTCAGAGAAAATCACTTTCCTTTGAAAGTGCCTTAAGCTACTTACAAGCATTTAACAGAAACTCACATGCGTTTCACTGAAAGAGAAGCAGTCTGTTCCAATACGTCAATTCACTCTGCGAAGTGAATGGAGTATTGCTTCCCTTTCTAAATGCTGTCCTTTCAGAGAAAATCACTTTTCTTTGAAAGTGCCTTAAGCTACTTACAAGCATTCAACAGAAACTCACATGCGTTTCTCTGAAAGAGAAGCAGTCTGTTCCAACACTTCAATTCACTGTGCGAAGTGAATGGTGTGTTGCTTCACTTTCTAAATTATGTCCTTTCAGAGAAAATCACTTTCCTTTGAAAGTGCCTTAAGCAACTTGCAAGCATTCACAAGAAACACTAATGCGTTTCTATGAAAGAGAAGCACTCTGTTCCAACACTTCAATTCACTGCACGAAGGGAATGGAGTGTTGCTTACTTTCTAAATGCTGTCCTTTCAGAGAAAATCACTTTCCTTTGAAAGTGCCTTAAGCTACTTACAAGCATTCACCAGAAACTCACATGCGTTTCTCTGAAAGAGAAGCAGTCTGTTCCAACACTTCAATTCACTGTGTGAAGTGAATGGAGTGTTGCTTCACTTTCTAAATGCTGTCCTTTCAGAGAAAATCACTTTCCTTTGAAAGTGCCTTAAGCTACTTGCAAGCATTAGTAAGAAACTCACATGCGTTTCTCTGAAAGAGAAGCAGTCTGTTCCAACACTTCAATTCACTGCACGAAGTGAATGGAGTGTTGCTTCACTTTCTAAATGCTGTCCTTTCAGAGAAAATCACTTTCCTTTGAAAGTGCCTTAAGCTACTTGTAAGCATTAGGAAGAAACTCACATGTGTTTCTCTGAAAGAGAAGCAGTCTGTTCCAACACTTCAATTCACTGTGCGAAGTGAATGGAGTGTTGCCTCACTTTCTAAATGCTGTCCTTTCAGAGAAAATCACTTTCCTTTGATAGTGCCTTGAGCTACTTGAAAGCATTAGGAAGAAACTCACATCCGTTTCTCTGAAAGAGAAGCAGTCTGTTCCATCCCTTCAATTCACTGTGTGAAGTGAATAGAGTGTTGCCTCACTTTCTAAATGCTGTGCTTTCAGAGAAAATCACTTTCCTTTGAAAGTGCCTTAAGCTACTTACAAGCATTCAACAGAAACTCACATGCGTTTCTCTGAAAGAGAAGCAGTCTGTTCCAACACTTCAATTCACTGTTTGAAGTGAAGGGAGTGTTGCTTCACTTTCTAAATGCTGTCCTTTCAGAGAAAATCACTTTCCTTTGAAAGTGCCTTAAGCTACTTACAAGCATTCACCAGAAACTCACATGCGTTTCTCTGAAAGAGAAGCAGTCTGTTCCAACACTTCAATTCACTCTGCGAAGTGAATGGAGTGTTGCTTCACTTTCTAAATGCTGTCCTTTCAGAGAAAATCACTTTCCTTTGAAAGTGCTTTAAGCTACTTGCAAGCATGAGGAAGAAACTCACATGCGTTTCTCTGAAAGAGAAGCAGTCTGTTCCAACACTTCAATTCACTGTGCGAAGTGAATGGAGTGTTGCTTCACTTTCTAAATGCTGTCCTTTCTGAGAAAATCACTTTCCTTTGAAAGTGCCTTAAGCTACTTGCAAGCATTAGGAAGAAACTCACATGCGTTTCTCTGAAAGAGAAGCAGTCTGTTCCAACACTTCAATTCACTGTGTGA
The DNA here is from genome assembly GCF_982192425.1 of Myodes glareolus. Lineage (NCBI taxonomy): Eukaryota > Metazoa > Chordata > Mammalia > Rodentia > Cricetidae > Myodes > Myodes glareolus. Next base: position 111,117,504 of record NC_142032.1, on the reverse strand, counting down.
AGTGAATGGAGTGTTGCCTCACTTTCTAAATGCTGTCCTCTCAGAGAAAAGCACTTTCCTTTGAAAGGGCCTTAAGCTACTTACAAGCATTCAACAGAAACTCACATGTGTTTCTCTGAAAGTGAAGCAGTCTGTTCCAACACTTCAATTCACTCTGCGAAGTGAATGGAGTGTTGCTTCACTTTCTAAATGCTGTCCTTTCAGAGAAAATCACTTTCCTTTGAAAGTGCCTTAAGCTACTTACAAGCATTCAACAGAAACTCACATGCATTTCTCTGAAAGAGAAGCAGTCTGTTCCAACACTTCAATTCACTGTGCGAAGTGAATGGAGTGTTGCTTCACTTTCTAAATTATGTCCTTTCAGAGAAAATCACTTTCCTTTGAAAGTGCCTTAAGCAACTTGCAAGCATTCACAAGAAACACTAATGCATTTCTATGAAAGAGAAGCACTCTGTTCCAACACTTCAATTCACTGCACGAAGGGAATGGAGTGTTGCTTCACTTTCTAAATGCTGTCCTCTCAGAGAAAATCACTTTCCTTTGAAAGTGCCTTCAGCTACTTACAAGCATTCAGCAGAAACTCACATGCATTTCTCTGAAAGAGAAGCAGTCTGTTCCAACACTTCAATTCACTGTGCGAAGTGAATGGAGTGTTGCTTCACTTTCTAAATTATGACCTTTCAGAGAAAATCACTTTCCTTTGAAAGTGCCTTAAACTACTTGCAAGCATTAGGAAGAAACTCACATGTGTTTCTCTGAAAGAGAAGCAGTCTGTTCCAACACTTCAGTTCACTGTGTGAAGTGAATGGAGTGTTTCCTCACTTTCTAAATGCTGTCCTTTCAGAGAAAATCACTTTCCTTTGAAAGTGCCTTAAGCTACTTACAAGCATTCAACAGAAACTCACATGCGTTTCTCTGAAAGAGAAGCAGTCTGTTCCAACACTTCAATTCACTGTGCGAAGTGAATGGAGTGTTGCTTCACTTTCTAAATTATGTCCTTTCAGAGAAAATCACTTTCCTTTGAAAGTGCCTTAAACTACTTGCAAGCATTAGGAAGAAACTCACATGCGTTTCTCTGAAAGAGAAGCAGTCTGTTCCAACACTTCAATTCACTGTGCGAAGTGAATGGAGTTTGGCTTCACTTTCTAAATTATGTCCTTTCAGAGAAAATCACTTTCCTTTGAAAGTGCCTTAAGCAACTTGTTAGCATTCACAAGAAACACTAATGCGTTTCTATGAAAGAGAAGCACTCTGTTCCAACACTTCAGTTCACTGCACAAAGTGAATGGAGTGTTGCTTCACTTTCTAAATGCTGTCCTTTCAGAGAAAATCACTTTCCTTTGAAAGTGCTTTAAGCTACTTGCAAGCATGAGGAAGAAACTCACATGCGTTTCTCTGAAAGAGAAGCAGTCTGTTCCAACACTTCAATTCACTGTGCGAAGTGAATGGAGTGTTGCTTCACTTTCTAAATGCTGTCCTTTCTGAGAAAATCACTTTCCTTTGAAAGTGCCTTAAGCTACTTGCAAGCATTAGGAAGAAACTCACATGCGTTTCTCTGAAAGAGAAGCAGTCTGTTCCAACACTTCAATTCACTGTGTGAAGTGAATGGAGTGTTGCCTCACTTTCTAAATGCTGTCCTCTCAGAGAAAATCACTTTCCTTTGAAAGTGCCTTAAGCTACTTACAAGCATTCAACAGAAACTCACATGTGTTTCTCTGAAAGTGAAGCAGTCTGTTCCAACACTTCAATTCACTGTGCGAAGTGAATGGAGTGTTGCTTCACTTTCTAAATGCTGTCCTTTCAGAGAAAATCACTTTCCTTTGAAAGTGCCTTAAGCTACTTACAAGCATTCAACAGAAACTCACATGCATTTCTCTGAAAGAGAAGCAGTCTGTTCCAACACTTCAATTCACTGTGCAAAGTGAATGGAGTGTTGCTTCACTTTCTAAATTATGTCCTTTCAGAGAAAATCACTTTCCTTTGAAAGTGCCTTAAGCAACTTGCAAGCATTCACAAGAAACACTAATGCGTTTCAATGAAAGAGAAGCACTCTGTTCCAACACTTCAATTCACTGCACGAAGGGAATGGAGTGTTGCTTCACTTTCTAAATGCTGTCCTTTCAGAGAAAATCACTTTCCTTTGAAAGTGCATTAAGCTACTTACAAGCATTCACCAGAAACTCACATGCGTTTCTCTGAAAGAGAAGCAGTCTGTTCCAACACTTCAATTCACTGTGCGAAGTGAATGGAGTGTTGCTTCACTTTCTAAATGCTGTCCTTTCAGAGAAAATCACTTTCCTTTGAAAGTGCCTTAAGCTACTTGCAAGCATTAGGAAGAAACTCACATGCGTTTCTCTGAAAGAGAAGCAGTCTGTTCCAACACTACAATTCACTGTGCGAAGTGAATGGAGTGTTGCTTCACTTTCTAAATGCTGTCCTTTCTGAGAAAATCACTTTCCTTTGAAAGTGCCTTAAGCTACTTGCAAGCATTAGGAAGAAACTCACATGTGTTGCTCTGAAAGAGAAGCAGTCTGTTCCAAGACTTCAATTCACTGTGTGAAGTGAATGGAGTGTTGCCTCACTTTCTAAATGCTGTCCTCTCAGAGAAAATCACTTTCCTTTGAAAGTGCCTTAAGCTACTTACAAGCATTCACCAGAAACTCACATGCGTTTCTCTGAAAGAGAAGCAGTCTGTTCCAACACTTCAATTCACTGTGCGAAGTGAATGGAGTGTTGCTTCACTTTCTAAATGCTGTCCTTTCAGAGAAAATCACTTTCCTTTGAAAGTGCCTTAAGCAACTTGCAAGCATTCACAAGAAACACTAATGCGTTTCTATGAAAGAGAAGCACTCTGTTCCAACACTTCAATTCACTGCACGAAGTGAATGGAGTGTTGCTTCACTTTCTAAATGCTGTCCTTTCAGAGAAAATCACTTTCCTTTGAAAGTGCCTTAAGCTACTTGCAAGCATTAGGAAGAAACTCACATGTGTTTCTCTGAAAGAGAAGCAGTCTGTTCCAACACTTCAATTCACTGTGCGAAGTGAATGGAGTGTTGCCTCACTTTCTAAATGCTGTCCTTTCAGAGAAAATCACTTTCCTTTGATAGTGCCTTGAGCTACTTGCAAGCATTAGGAAGAAACTCACATCCGTTTCTCTGAAAGAGAAGCAGTCTGTTCCATCCTTTTATTCACTGTGTGAAGTGAATAGAGTGTTGCCTCACTTTCTAAATGCTGTGCTTTCAGAGAAAATCACTTTCCTTTGAAAGTGCCTTAAGCTACTTACAAGCATTCAACAGAAACTCACATGCGTTTCACTGAAAGAGAAGCAGTCTGTTCCAATACTTCAATTCACTCTGCGAAGTGAATGGAGTATTGCTTCCCTTTCTAAATGCTGTCCTTTCAGAGAAAATCACTTTTCTTTGAAAGTGCCTTAAGCTACTTACAAGCATTCAACAGAAACTCACATGCGTTTCTCTGAAAGAGAAGCAGTCTGTTCCAACACTTCAATTCACTGTGCGAAGTGAATGGAGTGTTGCTTCACTTTCTAAATTATGTCCTTTCAGAGAAAATCACTTTCCTTTGAAAGTGCCTTAAGCAACTTGCAAGCATTCACAAGAAACACTAATGCGTTTCTATGAAAGAGAAGCACTCTGTTCCAACACTTCAATTCACTGCACGAAGGGAATGGAGTGTTGCTTACTTTCTAAATGCTGTCCTTTCAGAGAAAATCACTTTCCTTTGAAAGTGCCTTAAGCTACTTACAAGCATTCACCAGAAACTCACATGCGTTTCTCTGAAAGAGAAGCAGTCTGTTCCAACACTTCAATTCACTGTGTGAAGTGAATGGAGTGTTGCTTCACTTTCTAAATGCTGTCCTTTCAGAGAAAATCACTTTCCTTTGAAAGTGCCTTAAGCTACTTGCAAGCATTAGTAAGAAACTCACATGCGTTTCTCTGAAAGAGAAGCAGTCTGTTCCAACACTTCAATTCACTGTGCGAAGTGAATGGAGTTTTGCTTCACTTTCTAAATTATGTCCTTTCAGAGAAAATCACTTTCCTTTGAAAGTGCCTTAAGCTACTTGCAAGCATTAGGAAGAAACTCACATGCGTTTCTCTGAAAGAGAAGCAGTCTGTTCCAACACTTCAATTCACTGTGTGAAGTGAATGGAGTGTTGCCTCACTTTCTAAATGCTGTCCTCACAGAGAAAATCACTTTCCTTTGAAAGTGCCTTAAGCTACTTACAAGCATTCAACAGAAACTCTCATGCATTTCTCTGAAAGAGAAGCAGTCTGTTCCAACACTTCAATTCACTGTGCGAAGTGAATGGAGTTTTGCTTCACTTTCTAAATTATGTCCTTTCAGAGAAAATAACTTTCCTTTGAAAATGCCTTAAGCAACTTGTTAGCATTCACAAGAAACACTAATGCGTTTCTATGAAAGAGAAGCACTCTGTTCCAACATTTCAGTTCACTGCACGAAGTGAATGGAGTGTTGCTTCACTTTCTAAATGCTGTCCTTTCAGAGAAAATCACTTTCCTTTGAAAGTGCCTTAAGCTTCTTACAAGCATTCACCAGAAACTCACATGCGTTTCTCTGAAAGAGAAGCAGTCGGTTCCAACACTTCAATTCACTGTGCGAAGTGAATGGAGTGTTGCTTCACGTTCTAAATGCTGTCCTTTCAGAGAAAATCACTTTCCTTTGAAAGTGCCTTAAGCTACTTGCAAGCATTAGGAAGAAACTCACATGCGTTTCTCTGAAAGAGAAGCAGTCTGTTCCAACACTTCAATTCACTGTGCGAAGTGAATGGAGTGTTGCCTCACTTTCTAAATACTGTCCTTTCAGAGAAAATCACTTTCCTTTGAAAGTGCCTTAAGCTACTTGCAAGCATTCGGAAGAAACTCACATGCGTTTCTCTGAAAGAGAAGCAGTCTGTTCCAACACTTCAATTCACTGTGTGAAGTGAATGGAGTGCTGCCTCACTTTCTAAATGCTGTCCTTTCAGAGAAAATCACTTTCCTTTGAAAGTGCCTTAAGCTACTTACAAGCATTCAACAGAAACTCACATGCGTTTCTCTGAAAGTGAAGCAGTCTGTTCCAACACTTCAATTCACTCTGCGAAGTGAATGGAGTGTTGCTTCACTTTCTAAATGCTGTCCTTTCAGAGAAAATCACTTTCCTTTGAAAGTGCCTTCAGCTACTTACAAGCATTCAGCAGAAACTCACATGCATTTCTCTGAAAGAGAAGCAGTCTGTTCCAACACTTCAATTCACTGTGCGAAGTGAATGGAGTGTTGCTTCACTTTCTAAATTATGTCCTTTCAGAGAAAATCACTTTCCTTTGAAAGTGCCTTAAACTACTTGCAAGCATTAGGAAGAAACTCACATGTGTTTCTCTGAAAGAGAAGCAGTCTGTTCCAACACTTCAGTTCACTGTGTGAAGTGAATGGAGTGTTTCCTCACTTTCTAAATGCTGTCCTTTCAGAGAAAATCACTTTCCTTTGAAAGTGCCTTAAGCTACTTACAAGCATTCAACAGAAACTCACATGCGTTTCTCTGAAAGAGAAGCAGTCTGTTCCAACACTTCAATTCACTGTTTGAAGTGAAGGGAGTGTTGCTTCACTTTCTAAATGCTGTCCTTTCAGAGAAAATCACTTTCCTTTGAAAGTGCCTTAAGCTACTTACAAGCATTCACCAGAAACTCACATGCGTTTCTCTGAAAGAGAAGCAGTCTGTTCCAACACTTCAATTCACTGTGCGAAGTGAATGGAGTGTTGCTTCACTTTCTAAATGCTGTCCTTTCAGAGAAAATCACTTTCCTTTGAAAGTGCTTTAAGCTACTTGCAAGCATGAGGAAGAAACTCACATGCGTTTCTCTGAAAGAGAAGCAGTCTGTTCCAACACTTCAGTTCACTGTGCGAAGTGAATGGAGTGTTGCTTCACTTTCTAAATGCTGTCCTTTCTGAGAAAATCACTTTCCTTTGAAAGTGCCTTAAGCTACTTGCAAGCATTAGGAAGAAACTCACATGCGTTTCTCTGAAAGAGAAGCAGTCTGTTCCAACACTTCAATTCACTGTGTGAAGTGAATGGAGTGTTGCCTCACTTTCTAAATGCTGTCCTCTCAGAGAAAATCACTTTCCTTTGAAAGTGCCTTAAGCTACTTACAAGCATTCAACAGAAACTCACATGTGTTTCTCTGAAAGTGAAGCAGTCTGTTCCAACACTTCAATTCACTGTGCGAAGTGAATGGAGTGTTGCTTCACTTTCTAAATGCTGTCCTTTCAGAGAAAATCACTTTCCTTTGAAAGTGCCTTAAGCTACTTACAAGCATTCAACAGAAACTCACATGCATTTCTCTGAAAGAGAAGCAGTCTGTTCCAACACTTCAATTCACTGTGCGAAGTGAATGGAGTGTTGCTTCACTTTCTAAATTATGTCCTTTCAGAGAAAATCACTTTCCTTTGAAAGTGCCTTAAGCAACTTGCAAGCATTCACAAGAAACACTAATGCATTTCTATGAAAGAGAAGCACTCTGTTCCAACACTTCAATTCACTGCACGAAGGGAATGGAGTGTTGCTTCACTTTCTAAATGCTGTCCTCTCAGAGAAAATCACTTTCCTTTGAAAGTGCCTTAAGCTACTTACAAGCATTCAACAGAAACTCACATGCGTTTCTCTGAAAGTGAAGCAGTCTGTTCCAACACTTCAATTCACTGTGCGAAGTGAATGGAGTGTTGCTTCACTTTCTAAATGCTGTCCTTTCAGAGAAAATCACTTTCCTTTGAAAGTGCCTTAAGCTACTTACAAGCATTCAACAGAAACTCACATGCATTTCTCTGAAAGAGAAGCAGTCTGTTCCAACACTTCAATTCACTGTGCGAAGTGAATGGAGTGTTGCTTCACTTTCTAAATTATGTCCTTTCAGAGAAAATCACTTTCCTTTGAGGTGCCTTAAGCAACTTGCAAGCATTCACAAGAAACACTAATGTGTTTCTATGAAAGAGAAGCACTCTGTTCCAACACTTCAATTCACTGTACGAAGGGAATGGAGTGTTGCTTACTTTCTAAATGCTGTCCTTTCAGAGAAAATCACTTTCCTTTGAAAGTGCCTTAAGCTACTTACAAGCATTCACCAGAAACTCACATGCGTTTCTCTGAAAGAGAAGCAGTCTGTTCCAACACTTCAATTCACTGTGTGAAGTGAATGGAGTGTTGCTTCACGTTCTAAATGCTGTCCTTTCAGAGAAAATCACTTTCCTTTGAAAGTGCCTTAAGCTACTTGCAAGCATTAGTAAGAAACTCACATGCGTTTCTCTGAAAGAGAAGCAGTCTGTTCCAACACTTCAATTCACTGTGCGAAGTGAATGGAGTTTTGCTTCACTTTCTAAATTATGTCCTTTCAGAGAAAATCACTTTCCTTTGAAAGTGCCTTAAGCTACTTGCAAGCATTAGGAAGAAACTCACATGCGTTTCTCTGAAAGAGAAGCAGTCTGTTCCAACACTTCAATTCACTGTGTGAAGTGAATGGATTGTTGCCTCACTTTCTAAATGCTGTCCTCTCAGAGAAAATCACTTTCCTTTGAAAGTGCCTTCAGCTACTTACAAGCATTCAACAGAAACTCACATGCATTTCTCTGAAAGAGAAGCAGTCTGTTCCAACACTTCAATTCACTGTGCGAAGTGAATGGAGTGTTGCTTCACTTTCTAAATTATGTCCTTTCAGAGAAAATCACTTTCCTTTGAAAGTGCCTTAAGCAACTTGCAAGCATTCACAAGAAACACTAATGCGTTTCTATGAAAGAGAAGCACTCTGTTCCAACACTTCAATTCACTGCACGAAGTGAATGGAGTGTTGCTTCACTTTCTAAATGCTGTACTTTCAGAGAAAATCACTTTCCTTTGAAAGTGCCTTAAGCTACTTGCAAGCATTAGGAAGAAACTCACATGCGTTTCTCTGAAAGAGAAGCAGTCTGTTCCAACACTTCAATTCACTGTGCGAAGTGAATGGAGTGTTGCCTCACTTTCTAAATGCTGTCCTTTCTGAGAAAATCACTTTCCTTTGAAAGTGCCTTAAGCTACTTGCAAGCATTAGGAAGAAACTCACATGCGTTTCTCTGAAAGAGAAGCAGTCGGTTCCAACACTTCAATTCACTGTGCGAAGTGAATGGAGTGTTGCTTCACGTTCTAAATGCTGTCCTTTCAGAGAAAATCACTTTCCTTTGAAAGTGCCTTAAGCTACTTGCAAGCATTAGGAAGAAACTCACATGCGTTTCTCTGAAAGAGAAGCAGTCTGTTCCAACACTTCAATTCACTGTGCGAAGTGAATGGAGTGTTGCCTCACTTTCTAAATACTGTCCTTTCAGAGAAAATCACTTTCCTTTGAAAGTGCCTTAAGCTACTTGCAAGCATTCGGAAGAAACTCACATGCGTTTCTCTGAAAGAGAAGCAGTCTGTTCCAACACTTCAATTCACTGTGTGAAGTGAATGGAGTGCTGCCTCACTTTCTAAATGCTGTCCTTTCAGAGCAAATCACTTTCCTTTGAAAGTGCCTTAAGCTACTTACAAGCATTCAACAGAAACTCACATGCGTTTCTCTGAAAGTGAAGCAGTCTGTTCCAACACTTCAATTCACTGTGCGAAGTGAATGGAGTGTTGCTTCACTTTCTAAATGCTGTCCTTTCAGAGAAAATCACTTTCCTTTGAAAGTGCCTTCAGCTACTTACAAGCATTCAACAGAAACTCACATGCATTTCTCTGAAAGAGAAGCAGTCTGTTCCAACACTTCAATTCACTGTGCGAAGTGAATGGAGTGTTGCTTCACTTTCTAAATTATGTCCTTTCAGAGAAAATCACTTTCCTTTGAAAGTGCCTTAAGCACCTTGCAAGCATTCACAAGAAACACTAATGCGTTTCTATGAAAGAGAAGCACTCTGTTCCAACACTTCAATTCACTGCACGAAGTGAATGGAGTGTTGCTTCACTTTCTAAATGCTGTCATTTCAGAGAAAATCACTTTCCTTTGAAAGTGCCTTAAGCTACTTGCAAGCATTAGGAAGAAACTCACATGCGTTTCTCTGAAAGAGAAGCAGTCTGTTCCAACACTTCAATTCACTGTGCGAAGTGAATGGAGTGTTGCCTCACTTTCTAAATGCTGTCCTTTCAGAGAAAATCACTTTCCTTTGATAGTGCCTTAAGCTACTTGCAAGCATTAGGAAGAAACTCACATGCGTTTCTCTGAAAGAGAAGCAGTCTGTTCCAACACTTCAATTCACTGTGCGAAGTGAATGGAGTGTTGCTTCACTTTGTAAATGCTGTCCTTTCAGAGAAAATCACTTTCCTTTGAAAGTGCCTTAATCTATTTACAAGCATTCACCAGAAACTCACATGCGTTTCTCTGAAAGAGAAGCAGTCTGTTCCAACACTTCATTTCACTGTACGAAGTGAATGGAGTGTTGCTTCACTTTCTAAATGCTGTCCTTTCTGAGAAAAGCACTTTCCTTTGAAAGTGCCTTAAGCTACTTGCAAGCATTAGGAAGAAACTCACATGCGTTTCTCTGAAAGAGAAGCAGTCTGTTCCAACACTTCAATTCACTGTGTGAAGTGAATGGAGTGTTGCCTCACTTTCTAAATGCTGTCATCTTAGAGAAAATCACTTTCCTTTGAAAGTGCCTTAAGCTACTTACAAGCATTCAACAGAAACTCACATGCGTTTCTCTGAAAGTGAATCAGTCTGTTCCAACACTTCAATTCACTGTGCGAAGTGAATGGAGTGTTGCTTCACTTTCTAAATGCTGTCCTTTCAGAGAAAATCACTTTCCATTGAAAGTGCCTTAAGCTACTTACAAGCATTCAACAGAAACTCACATGCATTTCTCTGAAAGAGAAGCAGTCTGTTCCAACACTTCAATTCACTGTGCGAAGTGAATGGAGTGTTGCTTCACTTTCTAAATTATGTCCTTTCAGAGAAAATCACTATCCTTTGAAAGTGCCTTATGCAACATGCAAGCATTCACAAGAAACACTAATGCGTTTCTATGAAAGAGAAGCACTCTATTCCAACACTTCAATTCACTGCACGAAGTGAATGGAGTGTTGCCTCACTTTCTAAATGCTGTGCTCTCAGAGAAAATCACTTTCCTTTGAAAGTGACTTAAGCTACTTACAAGCATTTAACAGAAACTCACATGCGTTTCTCTGAAAGAGAAGCAGTCTGTTCCAATACTTCAATTCACTCTGCGAAGTGAATGGAGTATTGCTTCACTTTCAAAATGCTGTCCTTTCAGAGAAAATCACTTTCCTTTGAAAGTGCCTTAAGATACTTTCAAGCATTCAACAGAAACTCACATGCGTTTCTCTGAAAGAGAAGCAGTCTGTTCCAACACTTCAATTCAATGTGCGAAGTGAATGGAGTGTTGCTTCACTTTCTAAATGCTGTCCTTTCTGAGAAAATCACTTTCCTTTGAAAGTGCCTTAAGCTACTTGCAAGCATTAGGAAGAAACTCACATGCGTTTCTCTGAAAGAGAAGCAGTCTGTTCCAACACTTCAATTCAGTGTGTGAAGTGAATGGAGTGTTGCCTCACTTTCTAAATGCTGTCATCTTAGAGAAAATCACTTTCCTTTGAAAGTGCCTTAAGCTACTTACAAGCATTCAACAGAAACTCACATGTGTTTCTCTGAAAGTGAAGCAGTCTGTTCCAAAACTTCAATTCACTGTGCGAAGTGAATGGAGTGTTGCTTCACTTTCTAAATGCTGTCCTTTCAGAGAAAATCACTTTCCATTGAAAGTGCCTTAAGCTACTTACAAGCATTCAACAGAAACTAACATGCATTTCTCTGAAAGAGAAGCAGTCTGTTCCAACACTTCAATTCACTGTGCGAAGTGAATGGAGTGTTGCTTCACTTTCTAAATTATGTCCTTTCAGAGAAAATCACTATCCTTTGAAAGTGCCTTAAGCAACTTGCAAGCATTCACAAGAAACACTAATGCGTTTCTGTGAAAGAGAAGCACTCTATTCCAACACTTCAATTCACTGCACGAAGTGAATGGAGTGTTGCTTCACTTTCTAAATGCTGTCCTTTCAGAGAAAATCACTTTCCTTTGAAAGTGCCTTGAGCTTCTTACAAGCATTCACCAGAAACTCACATGCGTTTCTCTGAAAGAGAAGCAGTCGGTTCCAACACTTCAATTCACTGTGCGAAGTGAACGGAGTGTTGCTTCATTTTCTAAATGCTGTCCTTTCAGAGAAAATCACTTTCCTTTGAAAGTGCCTTAAGCTACTTGCAAGCATTAGGAAGAAACTCACATGCATTTCTCTGAAAGAGAAGCAGTCTGTTCCAACACTTCAATTCACTGTCTGAAGTGAATAGAGTGTTGCCTCACTTTCTAAATGCTGTGCTCTCAGAGAAAATCACTTTCCTTTGAAAGTGCCTTAAGCTACTTACAAGCATTTAACAGAAACTCACATGCGTTTCTCTGAAAGAGAAGCAGTCTGTTCCAATGCTTCAATTCACTCTGCGAAGTGAATGGAGTATTGCTTCACTTTCAAAATGCTGTCCTTTCAGAGAAAATCACTTTCCTTTGAAAGTGCCTTAAGATACTTACAAGCATTCAACAGAAACTCACATGCGTTTCTCTGAAAGAGAAGCAGTCTGTTCCAACACTTCAATTCAATGTGCGAAGTGAATGGAGTGTTGCTTCACTTTCTAAATGCTGTCCTTTCAGAGAAAATCACTTTCCTTTGAAAGTGCATTAAGCTACTTGCAAGCATTAGGAAGAAACTCCCATGCGTTTCTCTGAAAGAGAAGCAGTCTGTTCCAACACTTCAATTCACTGTGCGAAGTGAATGGAATGTTGCTTCACTTTCTAAATGCTGTCCTTTCAGAGAAAATCACTTTCCTTTGAACGTGCCTTAAGCTACTTGCAAGCATTAGGAAGAAACTCACATGTGTTTCTCTGAAAGAGAAGCAGTCTGTTCCAACACTTCAGTTCACTGTGTGAAGTGAATGGAGTGTTTCCTCACTTTCTAAATGCTGTCCTTTCAGAGAAAATCACTTTCCTTTGAAAGTGCCTTAAGCTACTTACAAGCATTCAACAGAAACTCACATGCATTTCTCTGAAAGAGAAGCAGTCTGTTCCAACACTTCAATTCACTGTTTGAAGTGAAGGGAGTGTTGCTTCACTTTCTAAATGCTGTCCTTTCAGAGAAAATCACTTTCCTTTGAAAGTGCCTTAAGCTACTTACAAGCATTCACCAGAAACTCACATGCGTTTCTCTGAAAGAGAAGCAGTGTGTTCCAACACTTCAATTCACTGTGCGAAGTGAATGGAGTGTTGCTTCACTTTCTAAATGCTGTCCTTTCAGAGAAAATCACTTTCCTTTGAAAGTGCTTTAAGCTACTTGCAAGCATGAGGAAGAAACTCACATGCGTTTCTCTGAAAGAGAAGCAGTCTGTTCCAACACTTCAATTCACTGTGCGAAGTGAATGGAGTGTTGCTTCACTTTCTAAATGCTGTCCTTTCTGAGAAAATCACTTTCCTTTGAATGTGCCTTAAGCTACTTGCAAGCATTAGGAAGAAACTCACATGCGTTTCTCTGAAAGAGAAGCAGTCTGTTCCAACACTTCAATTCACTGTGTGAAGTGAATGGAGTGTTGCCTCACTTTCTAAATGCTGTCCTCTCAGAGAAAATCACTTTCCTTTGAAAGTGCCTTAAGCTACTTACAAGCATTCAACAGAAACTCACATGTGTTTCTCTGAAAGTGAAGCAGTCTGTTCCAACACTTCAATTCACTGTGCGAAGTGAATGGAGTGTTGCTTCACTTTCTAAATGCTGTCCTTTCAGAGAAAATCACTTTCCTTTGAAAGTGCCTTAAGCTACTTGCAAGCATTAGGAAGAAACTCACATGCGTTTCTCTGAAAGAGAAGCAGTCTGTTCCAACACTACAATTCACTGTGCGAAGTGAATGGAGTGTTGCTTCACTTTCTAAATGCTGTCCTTTCTGAGAAAATCACTTTCCTTTGAAAGTGCCTTAAGCTACTTGCAAGCATTAGGAAGAAACTCACATGTGTTTCTCTGAAAGAGAAGCAGTCTGTTCCAAGACTTCAATTCACTGTGTGAAGTGAATGGAGTGTTGCCTCACTTTCTAAATGCTGTCCTCTCAGAGAAAATCACTTTCCTTTGAAAGTGCCTTAAGCTACTTACAAGCATTCACCAGAAACTCACATGCGTTTCTCTGAAAGAGAAGCAGTCTGTTCCAACACTTCAATTCACTGTGCGAAGTGAATGGAGTGTTGCTTCACTTTCTAAATGCTGTCCTTTCAGAGAAAATCACTTTCCTTTGAAAGTGCCTTAAGCAACTTGCAAGCATTCACAAGAAACACTAATGCGTTTCTATGAAAGAGAAGCACTCTGTTCCAACACTTCAATTCACTGCACGAAGTGAATGGAGTGTTGCTTCACTTTCTAAATGCTGTCCTTTCAGAGAAAATCACTTTCCTTTGAAAGTGCCTTAAGCTACTTGCAAGCATTAGGAAGAAACTCACATGTGTTTCTCTGAAAGAGAAGCAGTCTGTTCCAACACTTCAATTCACTGTGCGAAGTGAAGGGAGTGTTTCCTCACTTTCTAAATGCTGTCCTTTCAGAGAAAATCACTTTCCTTTGATAGTGCCTTAAGCTACTTGCAAGCATTAGGAAGAAACTCACATCCGTTTCTCTGAAAGAGAAGCAGTCTGTTTCATCCCTTCAATTCACTGTGTGAAGTGAATAGAGTGTTGCCTCACTTTCTAAATGCTGTGCTTTCAGAGAAAATCACTTTCCTTTGAAAGTGCCTTAAGCTACTTACAAGCATTTAACAGAAACTCACATGCGTTTCTCTGAAAGAGAAGCAGTCTGTTCCAATACTTCAATTCACTCTGCGAAGTGAATGGAGTATTGCTTCCCTTTCTAAATGCTGTCCTTTCAGAGAAAATCACTTTTCTTTGAAAGTGCCTTAAGCTACTTACAAGTATTCAACAGAAACTCACATGCGTTTCTCTGAAAGAGAAGCAGTCTGTTCCAACACTTCAATTCACTGTGCGAAGTGAATGGAGTGTTGCTTCACTTTCTAAATTATGTCCTTTCAGAGAAAATCACTTTCTTTGAAAGTGCCTTAAGCAACTTGCAAGCATTCACAAGAAACACTAATGTGTTTCTATGAAAGAGAAGCACTCTGTTCCAACACTTCAATTCACTGCACGAAGGGAATGGAGTGTTGCTTACTTTCTAAATGCTGTCCTTTCAGAGAAAATCACTTTCCTTTGAAAGTGCCTTATGCTACTTACAAGCATTCACCAGAAACTCACATGCGTTTCTCTGAAAGAGAAGCAGTCTGTTCCAACACTTCAATTCACTGTGTGAAGTGAATGGAGTGTTGCTTCACTTTCTAAATGCTGTCCTTTCAGAGAAAATCACTTTCCTTTGAAAGTGCCTTAAGCTACTTGCAAGCATTATTAAGAAACTCACATGCGATTCTCTGAAAGAGAAGCAGTCTGTTCCAACACTTCAATTCACTGTACGAAGTGAATGGAGTTTTGCTTCACTTTCTAAATTATGTCCTTTCAGAGAAAATCACTTTCCTTTGAAAGTGCCTTAAGCTACTTGCAAGCATTAGAAAGAAACTCACATGCGTTTCTCTGAAAGAGAAGCAGTCTGTTCCAACACTTCAATTCACTGTGTGAAGTGAATGGAGTGTTGCCTCACTTTCTAAATGCTGTCCTCTCAGAGAAAATCACTTTCCTTTGAAAGTGCCTTAAGCTACTTACAAGCATTCAACAGAAACTCACATGCGTTTCTCTGAAAGTGAAGCAGTCTGTTCCAACACTTCAATTCACTGTGCGAAGTGAATGGAGTGTTGCTTCACTTTCTAAATGCTGTTCTTTCAGAGAAAATCACTTTCCTTTGAAAGTGCCTTAAGCTACTTACAAGCATTCAACAGAAACTCACATGCATTTCTCTGAAAGAGAAGCAGTCTGTTCCAACACTTCAATTCACTGTGCGAAGTGAATGGAGTGTTGCTTCACTTTCTAAATTATGTCCTTTCAGAGAAAATCACTATCCTTTGAAAGTGCCTTAAGCAACTTGCAAGCATTCACAAGAAACACTAATGCGTTTCTGTGAAAGAGAAGCACTCTATTCCAACACTTCAATTCACTGCACGAAGTGAATGGAGTGTTGCTTCACTTTCTAAATGCTGTCCTTTCAGAGAAAATCACTTTCCTTTGAAAGTGCCTTGAGCTTCTTACAAGCATTCACCAGAAACTCACATGCGTTTCTCTGAAAGAGAAGCAGTCGGTTCCAACACTTCAATTCACTGTGCGAAGTGAACGGAGTGTTGCTTCATTTTCTAAATGCTGTCCTTTCAGAGAAAATCACTTTCCTTTGAAAGTGCCTTAAGCTACTTGCAAGCATTAGGAAGAAACTCACATGCATTTCTCTGAAAGAGAAGCAGTCTGTTCCAACACTTCAATTCACTGTCTGAAGTGAATAGAGTGTTGCCTCACTTTCTAAATGCTGTGCTCTCAGAGAAAATCACTTTCCTTTGAAAGTGCCTTAAGCTACTTACAAGCATTTAACAGAAACTCACATGCGTTTCTCTGAAAGAGAAGCAGTCTGTTCCAATGCTTCAATTCACTCTGCGAAGTGAATGGAGTATTGCTTCACTTTCAAAATGCTGTCCTTTCAGAGAAAATCACTTTCCTTTGAAAGTGCCTTAAGATACTTACAAGCATTCAACAGAAACTCACATGCGTTTCTCTGAAAGAGAAGCAGTCTGTTCCAACACTTCAATTCAATGTGCGAAGTGAATGGAGTGTTGCTTCACTTTCTAAATGCTGTCCTTTCAGAGAAAATCACTTTCCTTTGAAAGTGCATTAAGCTACTTGCAAGCATTAGGAAGAAACTCCCATGCGTTTCTCTGAAAGAGAAGCAGTCTGTTCCAACACTTCAATTCACTGTGCGAAGTGAATGGAATGTTGCTTCACTTTCTAAATGCTGTCCTTTCAGAGAAAATCACTTTCCTTTGAACGTGCCTTAAGCTACTTGCAAGCATTAGGAAGAAACTCACATGTGTTTCTCTGAAAGAGAAGCAGTCTGTTCCAACACTTCAGTTCACTGTGTGAAGTGAATGGAGTGTTTCCTCACTTTCTAAATGCTGTCCTTTCAGAGAAAATCACTTTCCTTTGAAAGTGCCTTAAGCTACTTACAAGCATTCAACAGAAACTCACATGCATTTCTCTGAAAGAGAAGCAGTCTGTTCCAACACTTCAATTCACTGTTTGAAGTGAAGGGAGTGTTGCTTCACTTTCTAAATGCTGTCCTTTCAGAGAAAATCACTTTCCTTTGAAAGTGCCTTAAGCTACTTACAAGCATTCACCAGAAACTCACATGCGTTTCTCTGAAAGAGAAGCAGTGTGTTCCAACACTTCAATTCACTGTGCGAAGTGAATGGAGTGTTGCTTCACTTTCTAAATGCTGTCCTTTCAGAGAAAATCACTTTCCTTTGAAAGTGCTTTAAGCTACTTGCAAGCATGAGGAAGAAACTCACATGCGTTTCTCTGAAAGAGAAGCAGTCTGTTCCAACACTTCAATTCACTGTGCGAAGTGAATGGAGTGTTGCTTCACTTTCTAAATGCTGTCCTTTCTGAGAAAATCACTTTCCTTTGAATGTGCCTTAAGCTACTTGCAAGCATTAGGAAGAAACTCACATGCGTTTCTCTGAAAGAGAAGCAGTCTGTTCCAACACTTCAATTCACTGTGTGAAGTGAATGGAGTGTTGCCTCACTTTCTAAATGCTGTCCTCTCAGAGAAAATCACTTTCCTTTGAAAGTGCCTTAAGCTACTTACAAGCATTCAACAGAAACTCACATGTGTTTCTCTGAAAGTGAAGCAGTCTGTTCCAACACTTCAATTCACTGTGCGAAGTGAATGGAGTGTTGCTTCACTTTCTAAATGCTGTCCTTTCAGAGAAAATCACTTTCCTTTGAAAGTGCCTTAAGCTACTTGCAAGCATTAGGAAGAAACTCACATGCGTTTCTCTGAAAGAGAAGCAGTCTGTTCCAACACTACAATTCACTGTGCGAAGTGAATGGAGTGTTGCTTCACTTTCTAAATGCTGTCCTTTCTGAGAAAATCACTTTCCTTTGAAAGTGCCTTAAGCTACTTGCAAGCATTAGGAAGAAACTCACATGTGTTTCTCTGAAAGAGAAGCAGTCTGTTCCAAGACTTCAATTCACTGTGTGAAGTGAATGGAGTGTTGCCTCACTTTCTAAATGCTGTCCTCTCAGAGAAAATCACTTTCCTTTGAAAGTGCCTTAAGCTACTTACAAGCATTCACCAGAAACTCACATGCGTTTCTCTGAAAGAGAAGCAGTCTGTTCCAACACTTCAATTCACTGTGCGAAGTGAATGGAGTGTTGCTTCACTTTCTAAATGCTGTCCTTTCAGAGAAAATCACTTTCCTTTGAAAGTGCCTTAAGCAACTTGCAAGCATTCACAAGAAACACTAATGCGTTTCTATGAAAGAGAAGCACTCTGTTCCAACACTTCAATTCACTGCACGAAGTGAATGGAGTGTTGCTTCACTTTCTAAATGCTGTCCTTTCAGAGAAAATCACTTTCCTTTGAAAGTGCCTTAAGCTACTTGCAAGCATTAGGAAGAAACTCACATGTGTTTCTCTGAAAGAGAAGCAGTCTGTTCCAACACTTCAATTCACTGTGCGAAGTGAAGGGAGTGTTTCCTCACTTTCTAAATGCTGTCCTTTCAGAGAAAATCACTTTCCTTTGATAGTGCCTTAAGCTACTTGCAAGCATTAGGAAGAAACTCACATCCGTTTCTCTGAAAGAGAAGCAGTCTGTTTCATCCCTTCAATTCACTGTGTGAAGTGAATAGAGTGTTGCCTCACTTTCTAAATGCTGTGCTTTCAGAGAAAATCACTTTCCTTTGAAAGTGCCTTAAGCTACTTACAAGCATTTAACAGAAACTCACATGCGTTTCTCTGAAAGAGAAGCAGTCTGTTCCAATACTTCAATTCACTCTGCGAAGTGAATGGAGTATTGCTTCCCTTTCTAAATGCTGTCCTTTCAGAGAAAATCACTTTTCTTTGAAAGTGCCTTAAGCTACTTACAAGTATTCAACAGAAACTCACATGCGTTTCTCTGAAAGAGAAGCAGTCTGTTCCAACACTTCAATTCACTGTGCGAAGTGAATGGAGTGTTGCTTCACTTTCTAAATTATGTCCTTTCAGAGAAAATCACTTTCTTTGAAAGTGCCTTAAGCAACTTGCAAGCATTCACAAGAAACACTAATGTGTTTCTATGAAAGAGAAGCACTCTGTTCCAACACTTCAATTCACTGCACGAAGGGAATGGAGTGTTGCTTACTTTCTAAATGCTGTCCTTTCAGAGAAAATCACTTTCCTTTGAAAGTGCCTTATGCTACTTACAAGCATTCACCAGAAACTCACATGCGTTTCTCTGAAAGAGAAGCAGTCTGTTCCAACACTTCAATTCACTGTGTGAAGTGAATGGAGTGTTGCTTCACTTTCTAAATGCTGTCCTTTCAGAGAAAATCACTTTCCTTTGAAAGTGCCTTAAGCTACTTGCAAGCATTATTAAGAAACTCACATGCGATTCTCTGAAAGAGAAGCAGTCTGTTCCAACACTTCAATTCACTGTACGAAGTGAATGGAGTTTTGCTTCACTTTCTAAATTATGTCCTTTCAGAGAAAATCACTTTCCTTTGAAAGTGCCTTAAGCTACTTGCAAGCATTAGAAAGAAACTCACATGCGTTTCTCTGAAAGAGAAGCAGTCTGTTCCAACACTTCAATTCACTGTGTGAAGTGAATGGAGTGTTGCCTCACTTTCTAAATGCTGTCCTCTCAGAGAAAATCACTTTCCTTTGAAAGTGCCTTAAGCTACTTACAAGCATTCAACAGAAACTCACATGCGTTTCTCTGAAAGTGAAGCAGTCTGTTCCAACACTTCAATTCACTGTGCGAAGTGAATGGAGTGTTGCTTCACTTTCTAAATGCTGTTCTTTCAGAGAAAATCACTTTCCTTTGAAAGTGCCTTAAGCTACTTACAAGCATTCAACAGAAACTCACATGCATTTCTCTGAAAGAGAAGCAGTCTGTTCCAACACTTCAATTCACTGTGCGAAGTGAATGGAGTGTTGCTTCACTTTCTAAATTATGTCCTTTCAGAGAAAATCACTATCCTTTGAAAGTGCCTTAAGCAACTTGCAAGCATTCACAAGAAACACTAATGCGTTTCTGTGAAAGAGAAGCACTCTATTCCAACACTTCAATTCACTGCACGAAGTGAATGGAGTGTTGCTTCACTTTCTAAATGCTGTCCTTTCAGAGAAAATCACTTTCCTTTGAAAGTGCCTTGAGCTTCTTACAAGCATTCACCAGAAACTCACATGCGTTTCTCTGAAAGAGAAGCAGTCGGTTCCAACACTTCAATTCACTGTGCGAAGTGAACGGAGTGTTGCTTCATTTTCTAAATGCTGTCCTTTCAGAGAAAATCACTTTCCTTTGAAAGTGCCTTAAGCTACTTGCAAGCATTAGGAAGAAACTCACATGCATTTCTCTGAAAGAGAAGCAGTCTGTTCCAACACTTCAATTCACTGTCTGAAGTGAATAGAGTGTTGCCTCACTTTCTAAATGCTGTGCTCTCAGAGAAAATCACTTTCCTTTGAAAGTGCCTTAAGCTACTTACAAGCATTTAACAGAAACTCACATGCGTTTCTCTGAAAGAGAAGCAGTCTGTTCCAATGCTTCAATTCACTCTGCGAAGTGAATGGAGTATTGCTTCACTTTCAAAATGCTGTCCTTTCAGAGAAAATCACTTTCCTTTGAAAGTGCCTTAAGATACTTACAAGCATTCAACAGAAACTCACATGCGTTTCTCTGAAAGAGAAGCAGTCTGTTCCAACACTTCAATTCAATGTGCGAAGTGAATGGAGTGTTGCTTCACTTTCTAAATGCTGTCCTTTCAGAGAAAATCACTTTCCTTTGAAAGTGCATTAAGCTACTTGCAAGCATTAGGAAGAAACTCCCATGCGTTTCTCTGAAAGAGAAGCAGTCTGTTCCAACACTTCAATTCACTGTGCGAAGTGAATGGAATGTTGCTTCACTTTCTAAATGCTGTCCTTTCAGAGAAAATCACTTTCCTTTGAACGTGCCTTAAGCTACTTGCAAGCATTAGGAAGAAACTCACATGTGTTTCTCTGAAAGAGAAGCAGTCTGTTCCAACACTTCAGTTCACTGTGTGAAGTGAATGGAGTGTTTCCTCACTTTCTAAATGCTGTCCTTTCAGAGAAAATCACTTTCCTTTGAAAGTGCCTTAAGCTACTTACAAGCATTCAACAGAAACTCACATGCATTTCTCTGAAAGAGAAGCAGTCTGTTCCAACACTTCAATTCACTGTTTGAAGTGAAGGGAGTGTTGCTTCACTTTCTAAATGCTGTCCTTTCAGAGAAAATCACTTTCCTTTGAAAGTGCCTTAAGCTACTTACAAGCATTCACCAGAAACTCACATGCGTTTCTCTGAAAGAGAAGCAGTGTGTTCCAACACTTCAATTCACTGTGCGAAGTGAATGGAGTGTTGCTTCACTTTCTAAATGCTGTCCTTTCAGAGAAAATCACTTTCCTTTGAAAGTGCTTTAAGCTACTTGCAAGCATGAGGAAGAAACTCACATGCGTTTCTCTGAAAGAGAAGCAGTCTGTTCCAACACTTCAATTCACTGTGCGAAGTGAATGGAGTGTTGCTTCACTTTCTAAATGCTGTCCTTTCTGAGAAAATCACTTTCCTTTGAATGTGCCTTAAGCTACTTGCAAGCATTAGGAAGAAACTCACATGCGTTTCTCTGAAAGAGAAGCAGTCTGTTCCAACACTTCAATTCACTGTGTGAAGTGAATGGAGTGTTGCCTCACTTTCTAAATGCTGTCCTCTCAGAGAAAATCACTTTCCTTTGAAAGTGCCTTAAGCTACTTACAAGCATTCAACAGAAACTCACATGTGTTTCTCTGAAAGTGAAGCAGTCTGTTCCAACACTTCAATTCACTGTGCGAAGTGAATGGAGTGTTGCTTCACTTTCTAAATGCTGTCCTTTCAGAGAAAATCACTTTCCTTTGAAAGTGCCTTAAGCTACTTGCAAGCATTAGGAAGAAACTCACATGCGTT
Source organism: Myodes glareolus (assembly GCF_982192425.1). Taxonomy (NCBI): domain Eukaryota; kingdom Metazoa; phylum Chordata; class Mammalia; order Rodentia; family Cricetidae; genus Myodes; species Myodes glareolus. The sequence continues at coordinate 111,096,280 of NC_142032.1, read as the reverse complement.
TCTCTGAAAGAGAAGCAGTCTGTTCCAACACTACAATTCACTGTGCGAAGTGAATGGAGTGTTGCTTCACTTTCTAAATGCTGTCCTTTCTGAGAAAATCACTTTCCTTTGAAAGTGCCTTAAGCTACTTGCAAGCATTAGGAAGAAACTCACATGTGTTTCTCTGAAAGAGAAGCAGTCTGTTCCAAGACTTCAATTCACTGTGTGAAGTGAATGGAGTGTTGCCTCACTTTCTAAATGCTGTCCTCTCAGAGAAAATCACTTTCCTTTGAAAGTGCCTTAAGCTACTTACAAGCATTCACCAGAAACTCACATGCGTTTCTCTGAAAGAGAAGCAGTCTGTTCCAACACTTCAATTCACTGTGCGAAGTGAATGGAGTGTTGCTTCACTTTCTAAATGCTGTCCTTTCAGAGAAAATCACTTTCCTTTGAAAGTGCCTTAAGCAACTTGCAAGCATTCACAAGAAACACTAATGCGTTTCTATGAAAGAGAAGCACTCTGTTCCAACACTTCAATTCACTGCACGAAGTGAATGGAGTGTTGCTTCACTTTCTAAATGCTGTCCTTTCAGAGAAAATCACTTTCCTTTGAAAGTGCCTTAAGCTACTTGCAAGCATTAGGAAGAAACTCACATGTGTTTCTCTGAAAGAGAAGCAGTCTGTTCCAACACTTCAATTCACTGTGCGAAGTGAAGGGAGTGTTTCCTCACTTTCTAAATGCTGTCCTTTCAGAGAAAATCACTTTCCTTTGATAGTGCCTTAAGCTACTTGCAAGCATTAGGAAGAAACTCACATCCGTTTCTCTGAAAGAGAAGCAGTCTGTTTCATCCCTTCAATTCACTGTGTGAAGTGAATAGAGTGTTGCCTCACTTTCTAAATGCTGTGCTTTCAGAGAAAATCACTTTCCTTTGAAAGTGCCTTAAGCTACTTACAAGCATTTAACAGAAACTCACATGCGTTTCTCTGAAAGAGAAGCAGTCTGTTCCAATACTTCAATTCACTCTGCGAAGTGAATGGAGTATTGCTTCCCTTTCTAAATGCTGTCCTTTCAGAGAAAATCACTTTTCTTTGAAAGTGCCTTAAGCTACTTACAAGTATTCAACTAAACTCACATGCGTTTCTCTGAAAGAGAAGCAGTCTGTTCCAACACTTCAATTCACTGTGCGAAGTGAATGGAGTGTTGCTTCACTTTCTAAATTATGTCCTTTCAGAGAAAATCACTTTCTTTGAAAGTGCCTTAAGCAACTTGCAAGCATTCACAAGAAACACTAATGTGTTTCTATGAAAGAGAAGCACTCTGTTCCAACACTTCAATTCACTGCACGAAGGGAATGGAGTGTTGCTTACTTTCTAAATGCTGTCCTTTCAGAGAAAATCACTTTCCTTTGAAAGTGCCTTATGCTACTTACAAGCATTCACCAGAAACTCACATGCGTTTCTCTGAAAGAGAAGCAGTCTGTTCCAACACTTCAATTCACTGTGTGAAGTGAATGGAGTGTTGCTTCACTTTCTAAATGCTGTCCTTTCAGAGAAAATCACTTTCCTTTGAAAGTGCCTTAAGCTACTTGCAAGCATTATTAAGAAACTCACATGCGATTCTCTGAAAGAGAAGCAGTCTGTTCCAACACTTCAATTCACTGTACGAAGTGAATGGAGTTTTGCTTCACTTTCTAAATTATGTCCTTTCAGAGAAAATCACTTTCCTTTGAAAGTGCCTTAAGCTACTTGCAAGCATTAGAAAGAAACTCACATGCGTTTCTCTGAAAGAGAAGCAGTCTGTTCCAACACTTCAATTCACTGTGTGAAGTGAATGGAGTGTTGCCTCACTTTCTAAATGCTGTCCTCTCAGAGAAAATCACTTTCCTTTGAAAGTGCCTTAAGCTACTTACAAGCATTCAACAGAAACTCACATGCGTTTCTCTGAAAGTGAAGCAGTCTGTTCCAACACTTCAATTCACTGTGCGAAGTGAATGGAGTGTTGCTTCACTTTCTAAATGCTGTTCTTTCAGAGAAAATCACTTTCCTTTGAAAGTGCCTTAAGCTACTTACAAGCATTCAACAGAAACTCACATGCATTTCTCTGAAAGAGAAGCAGTCTGTTCCAACACTTCAATTCACTGTGCGAAGTGAATGGAGTGTTGCTTCACTTTATAAATTATGTACTTTCAGAGAAAATCACTTTCCTTTGAAAGTGCCTTAAGCAACTTGCAAGCATTCACAAGAAACACTAATGCGTTTCTATGAAAGAGAAGCACTCTGTTCCAACACTTCAATTCACTGCACGAAGGGAATGGAGTGTTGCTTCACTTTCTAAATGCTGTCCTCTCAGAGAAAATCACTTTCCTTTGAAAGTGCCTTAAGCTACTTACAAGCATTCAACAGAAACTCACATGCGTTTCTCTGAAAGTGAAGCAGTCTGTTCCAACACTTCAATTCACTGTGCGAAGTGAATGGAGTGTTGCTTCACTTTCTAAATGCTGTCCTTTCAGAGAAAATCACTTTCCTTTGAAAGTGCCTTAAGCTACTTACAAGCATTCAACAGAAACTCACATGCATTTCTCTGAAAGAGAAGCAGTCTGTTCCAACACTTCAATTCACTGTGCGAAGTGAATGGAGTGTTGCTTCACTTTCTAAATTATGTCCTTTCAGAGAAAATCACTTTCCTTTGAAAGTGCCTTAAGCAACTTGCAAGCATTCACAAGAAACACTAATGCGTTTCTATGAAAGAGAAGCACTCTGTTCCAACACTTCAATTCACTGCACGAAGGGAATGGAGTGTTGCTTCACTTTCTAAATGCTGTCCTTTCAGAGAAAATCACTTTCCTTTGAAAGTGCATTAAGCTACTTACAAGCATTCACCAGAAACTCACATGCGTTTCTCTGAAAGAGAAGCAGTCTGTTCCAACACTTCAATTCACTGTGCGAAGTGAATGGAGTGTTGCTTCACTTTCTAAATGCTGTCCTTTCAGAGAAAATAACTTTCCTTTGAAAGTGCCTTAAGCTACTTGCAAGCATTAGGAAGAAACTCACATGCGTTTCTCTGAAAGAGAAGCAGTCTGTTCCAACACTACAATTCACTGTGCGAAGTGAATGGAGTGTTGCTTCACTTTCTAAATGCTGTCCTTTCTGAGAAAATCACTTTCCTTTGAAAGTGCCTTAAGCTACTTGCAAGCATTAGGAAGAAACTCACATGCGTTTCTCTGAAAGAGAAGCAGTCTGTTCCAACACTACAATTCACTGTGCGAAGTGAATGGAGTGTTGCTTCACTTTCTAAATGCTGTCCTTTCTGAGAAAATCACTTTCCTTTGAAAGTGCCTTAAGCTACTTGCAAGCATTAGGAAGAAACTCACAGGTGTTTCTCTGAAAGAGAAGCAGTCTGTTTCAAGACTTCAATTCACTGTGTGAAGTGAATGGAGTGTTGCCTCACTTTCTAAATGCTGTCCTCTCAGAGAAAATCACTTTCCTTTGAAAGTGCCTTAAGCTACTTACAAGCATTCACCAGAAACTCACATGCGTTTCTCTGAAAGAGAAGCAGTCTGTTCCAACACTTCAATTCACTGTGCGAAGTGAATGGAGTGTTGCTTCACTTTCTAAATGCTGTCCTTTCAGAGAAAATCACTTTCCTTTGAAAGTGCCTTAAGCAACTTGCAAGCATTCACAAGAAACACTAATGCGTTTCTATGATAGAGAAGCACTCTGTTCCAACACTTCAATTCACTGCACGAAGTGAATGGAGTGTTGCTTCACTTTCTAAATGCTGTCCTTTCAGAGAAAATCACTTTCCTTTGAAAGTGCCTTAAGCTACTTGCAAGCATTAGGAAGAAACTCACATGTGTTTCTCTGAAAGAGAAGCAGTCTGTTCCAACACTTCAATTCACTGTGCGAAGTGAATGGAGTATTGCTTCCCTTTCTAAATGCTGTCCTTTCAGAGAAAATCACTTTTCTTTGAAAGTGCCTTAAGCTACTTACAAGCATTCAACAGAAACTCACATGCGTTTCTCTGAAAGAGAAGCAGTCTGTTCCAACACTTCAATTCACTGTGCGAAGTGAATGGAGTGTTGCTTCACTTTCTAAATTATGTCCTTTCAGAGAAAATCACTTTCCTTTGAAAGTGCCTTAAGCAACTTGCAAGCATTCACAAGAAACACTAATGCGTTTCTATGAAAGAGAAGCACTCTGTTCCAACACTTCACATCACTGCACGAAGGGAATGGAGTGTTGCTTACTTTCTAAATGCTGTCCTTTCAGAGAAAATCACTTTCCTTTGAAAGTGCCTTAAGCTACTTACAAGCATTCACCAGAAACTCACATGCGTTTCTCTGAAAGAGAAGCAGTCTGTTCCAACACTTCAATTCACTGTGTGAAGTGAATGGAGTGTTGCCTCACTTTCTAAATGCTGTCCTCTCAGAGAAAATCACTTTCCTTTGAAAGTGCCTTAAGCTACTTACAAGCATTCAACAGAAACTCACATGCGTTTCTCTGAAAGTGAAGCAGTCTGTTCCAACACTTCAATTCACTGTGCGAAGTGAATGGAGTGTTGCTTCACTTTCTAAATGCTGTCCTTTCAGAGAAAATCACTTTCCTTTGAAAGTGCCTTAAGCTACTTACAAGCATTCAACAGAAACTCACATGCATTTCTCTGAAAGAGAAGCAGTCTGTTCCAACACTTCAATTCACTGTGCGAAGTGAATGGAGTTTGGCTTCACTTTCTAAATTATGTCCTTTCAGAGAAAATCACTTTCCTTTGAAAGTGCCTTAAGCAACTTGTTAGCATTCACAAGAAACACTAATGCGTTTCTATGAAAGAGAAGCACTCTGTTCCAACACTTCAGTTCACTGCACGAAGTGAATGGAGTGTTGCTTCACTTTCTAAATGCTGTCCTTTCAGAGAAAATCACTTTCCTTTGAAAGTGCTTTAAGCTACTTGCAAGCATGAGGAAGAAACTCACATGCGTTTCTCTGAAAGAGAAGCAGTCTGTTCCAACACTTCAATTCACTGTGCGAAGTGAATGGAGTGTTGCTTCACTTTCTAAATGCTGTCCTTTCTGAGAAAATCACTTTCCTTTGAAAGTGCCTTAAGCTACTTGCAAGCATTAGGAAGAAACTCACATGCGTTTCTCTGAAAGAGAAGCAGTCTGTTCCAACACTTCAATTCACTGTGTGAAGTGAATGGAGTGTTGCCTCACTTTCTAAATGCTGTCCTCTCAGAGAAAATCACTTTCCTTTGAAAGTGCCTTAAGCTACTTACAAGCATTCAACAGAAACTCACATGTGTTTCTCTGAAAGTGAAGCAGTCTGTTCCAACACTTCAATTCACTGTGCGAAGTGAATGGAGTGTTGCTTCACTTTCTAAATGCTGTCCTTTCAGAGAAAATCACTTTCCTTTGAAAGTGCCTTAAGCTGCTTACAAGCATTCAACAGAAACTCACATGCATTTCTCTGAAAGAGAAGCAGTCTGTTCCAACACTTCAATTCACTGTGCGAAGTGAATGGAGTGTTGCTTCACTTTCTAAATTATGTACTTTCAGAGAAAATCACTTTCCTTTGAAAGTGCCTTAAGCAACTTGCAAGCATTCACAAGAAACACTAATGCGTTTCTATGAAAGAGAAGCACTCTGTTCCAACACTTCAATTCACTGCACGAAGGGAATGGAGTGTTGCTTCACTATCTAAATGCTGTCTTCTCAGAGAAAATCACTTTCCTTTGAAAGTGCCTTAAGCTACTTACAAGCATTCAACAGAAACTCACATGCGTTTCTCTGAAAGTGAAGCAGTCTGTTCCAACACTTCAATTCACTGTGCGAAGTGAATGGAGTGTTGCTTCACTTTCTAAATGCTGTCCTTTCAGAGAAAATCACTTTCCTTTGAAAGTGCCTTAAGCTACTTGTTAGCATTCACAAGAAACTCACATGCGTTTCTCTGAAAGAGAAGCAGTCTGTTCCAACACTTCAATTCAATGTGCGAAGTGAATGGAGTGTTGCTTCACTTTCTAAATGCTGTCCTTTCAGAGAAAATCACTTTCCTTTGAAAGTGCTTTAAGCTACTTGCAAGCATGAGGAAGAAACTCACATGCGTTTCTCTGAAAGAGAAGCAGTCTGTTCCAACACTTCAATTCACTGTGCGAAGTGAATGGAGTGTTGCTTCACTTTCTAAATGCTGTCCTTTCTGAGAAAATCACTTTCCTTTGAAAGTGCCTTAAGCTACTTGCAAGCATTAGGAAGAAACTCACATGCGTTTCTCTGAAAGAGAAGCAGTCTGTTCCAACACTTCAATTCACTGTGTGAAGTGAATGGAGTGTTGCCTCACTTTCTAAATGCTGTCCTCTCAGAGAAAATCACTTTCCTTTGAAAGTGCCTTAAGCTACTTACAAGCATTCAACAGAAACTCACATGTGTTTCTCTGAAAGTGAAGCAGTCTGTTCCAACACTTCAATTCACTGTGCGAAGTGAATGGAGTGTTGCTTCACTTTCTAAATGCTGTCCTTTCAGAGAAAATCACTTTCCTTTGAAAGTGCCTTAAGCTACTTACAAGCATTCAACAGAAACTCACATGCATTTCTCTGAAAGAGAAGCAGTCTGTTCCAACACTTCAATTCACTGTGCGAAGTGAATGGAGTGTTGCTTCACTTTCTAAATTATGTACTTTCAGAGAAAATCACTTTCCTTTGAAAGTGCCTTAAGCAACTTGCAAGCATTCACAAGAAACACTAATGCGTTTCTATGAAAGAGAAGCACTATGTTCCAACACTTCAATTCACTGCACGAAGGGAATGGAGTGTTGCTTCACTTTCTAAATGCTGTCTTCTCAGAGAAAATCACTTTCCTTTGAAAGTGCCTTAAGCTACTTACAAGCATTCAACAGAAACTCACATGCGTTTCTCTGAAAGTGAAGCAGTCTGTTCCAACACTTCAATTCACTGTGCGAAGTGAATGGAGTGTTGCTTCACTTTCTAAATGCTGTCCTTTCAGAGAAAATCACTTTCCTTTGAAAGTGCCTTAAGCAACTTGCAAGCATTCACAAGAAACACTAATGCGTTTCTATGAAAGAGAAGCACTCTGTTCCAACACTTCAATTCACTGCACGAAGTGAATGGAGTGTTGCTTCACTTTCTAAATGCTGTCCTTTCAGAGAAAATCACTTTCCTTTGAAAGTGCCTTAAGCTACTTGCAAGCATTAGGAAGAAACTCACATCCGTTTCTCTGAAAGAGAAGCAGTCTGTTCCATCCCTTCAATTCACTGTGTGAAGTGAATAGAGTGTTGCCTCACTTTCTAAATGCTGTGCTTTCAGAGAAAATCACTTTCCTTTGAAAGTGCCTTAAGCTACTTACAAGCATTTAACAGAAACTCACATGCGTTTCTCTGAAAGAGAAGCAGTCTGTTCCAATACTTCAATTCACTCTGCGAAGTGAATGGAGTATTGCTTCCCTTTCTAAATGCTGTCCTTTCAGAGAAAATCACTTTTCTTTGAAAGTGCCTTAAGCTACTTACAAGCATTCAACAGAAACTCACATGCGTTTCTCTGAAAGAGAAGCAGTCTGTTCCAACACTTCAATTCACTGTGCGAAGTGAATGGAGTGTTGCTTCACTTTCTAAATTATGTCCTTTCAGAGAAAATCACTTTCCTTTGAAAGTGCCTTAAGCAACTTGCAAGCATTCACAAGAAACACTAATGCGTTTCTATGAAAGAGAAGCACTCTGTTCCAACACTTCAATTCACTGCACGAAGGGAATGGAGTGTTGCTTACTTTCTAAATGCTGTCCTTTCAGAGAAAATCACTTTCCTTTGAAAGTGCCTTAAGCTACTTACAAGCATTCACCAGAAACTCACATGCGTTTCTCTGAAAGAGAAGCAGTCTGTTCCAACACTTCAATTCACTGTGTGAAGTGAATGGAGTGTTGCTTCACTTTCTAAATGCTGTCCTTTCAGAGAAAATCACTTTCCTTTGAAAGTGCCTTAAACTACTTGCAAGCATTAGTAAGAAACTCACATGCGTTTCTCTGAAAGAGAAGCAGTCTGTTCCAACACTTCAATTCACTGTGCGAAGTGAATGGAGTTTTGCTTCACTTTCTAAATTATGTCCTTTCAGAGAAAATCACTTTCCTTTGAAAGTGCCTTAAGCTACTTGCAAGCATTAGGAAGAAACTCACATGCGTTTCTCTGAAAGAGAAGCAGTCTGTTCCAACACTTCAATTCACTGTGTGAAGTGAATGGAGTGTTGCCTCACTTTCTAAATGCTGTCCTCTCAGAGAAAATCACTTTCCTTTGAAAGTGCCTTAAGCTACTTACAAGCATTCAACAGAAACTCACATGCGTTTCTCTGAAAGTGAAGCAGTCTGTTCCAACACTTCAATTCGCTGTGCGAAGTGAATGGAGTGTTGCTTCACTTTCTAAATGCTGTCCTTTCAGAGAAAATCACTTTCCTTTGAAAGTGCCTTAAGCTACTTACAAGCATTCAACAGAAACTCTCATGCATTTCTCTGAAAGAGAAGCAGTCTGTTCCAACACTTCAATTCACTGTGCGAAGTGAATGGAGTTTTGCTTCACTTTCTAAATTATGTCCTTTCAGAGAAAATCACTTTCCTTTGAAAGTGCCTTAAGCAACTTGTTAGCATTCACAAGAAACACTAATGCGTTTCTATGAAAGAGAAGCACTCTGTTCCAACACTTCAGTTCACTGCACGAAGTGAATGGAGTGTTGCTTCACTTTCTAAATGCTGTCCTTTCAGAGAAAATCACTTTCCTTTGAAAGTGCCTTAAGCTTCTTACAAGCATTCACCAGAAACTCACATGCGTTTCTCTGAAAGAGAAGCAGTCGGTTCCAACACTTCAATTCACTGTGCGAAGTGAATGGAGTGTTGCTTCACGTTCTAAATGCTGTCCTTTCAGAGAAAATCACTTTCCTTTGAAAGTGCCTTAAGCTACTTGCAAGCATTAGGAAGAAACTCACATGCGTTTCTCTGAAAAAGAAGCAGTCTGTTCCAACACTTCAATTCACTGTGCGAAGTGAATGGAGTGTTGCCTCACTTTCTAAATACTGTCCTTTCAGAGAAAATCACTTTCCTTTGAAAGTGCCTTAAGCTACTTGCAAGCATTCGGAAGAAACTCAAATGCGTTTCTCTGAAAGAGAAGCAGTCTGTTCCAACACTTCAATTCACTGTGTGAAGTGAATGGAGTGCTGCCTCACTTTCTAAATGCTGTCCTTTCAGAGAAAATCACTTTCCTTTGAAAGTGCCTTAAGCTACTTACAAGCATTCAACAGAAACTCACATGCGTTTCTCTGAAAGTGAAGCAGTCTGTTCCAACACTTCAATTCACTCTGCGAAGTGAATGGAGTGTTGCTTCACTTTCTAAATGCTCTCCTTTCAGAGAAAATCACTTTCCTTTGAAAGTGCCTTCAGCTACTTACAAGCATTCAGCAGAAACTCACATGCATTTCTCTGAAAGAGAAGCAGTCTGTTCCAACACTTCAATTCACTGTGCGAAGTGAATGGAGTGTTGCTTCACTTTCTAAATTATGTCCTTTCAGAGAAAATCACTTTCCTTTGAAAGTGCCTTAAACTACTTGCAAGCATTAGGAAGAAACTCACATGTGTTTCTCTGAAAGAGAAGCAGTCTGTTCCAACACTTCAGTTCACTGTGTGAAGTGAATGGAGTGTTTCCTCACTTTCTAAATGCTGTCCTTTCAGAGAAAATCACTTTCCTTTGAAAGTGCCTTAAGCTACTTACAAGCATTCAACAGAAACTCACATGCATTTCTCTGAAAGAGAAGCAGTCTGTTCCAACACTTCAATTCACTGTTTGAAGTGAAGGGAGTGTTGCTTCACTTTCTAAATGCTGTCCTTTCAGAGAAAATCACTTTCCTTTGAAAGTGCCTTAAGCTACTTACAAGCATTCACCAGAAACTCACATGCGTTTCTCTGAAAGAGAAGCAGTCTGTTCCAACACTTCAATTCACTGTGTGAAGTGAATGGAGTGTTGCTTCACGTTCTAAATGCTGTCCTTTCAGAGAAAATCACTTTCCTTTGAAAGTGCCTTAAGCTACCTGCAAGCATTAGGAAGAAACTCACATGCGTTTCTCTGAAAGAGAAGCAGTCTGTTCCAACACTTCAATTCACTGTGCGAAGTGAATGGAGTGTTGCCTCACTTTCTAAATACTGTCCTTTCAGAGAAAATCACTTTCCTTTGAAAGTGCCTTAAGCTACTTGCAAGCATTCGGAAGAAACTCACATGCGTTTCTCTGAAAGAGAAGCAGTCTGTTCCAACACTTCAATTCACTGTGTGAAGTGAATGGAGTGCTGCCTCACTTTCTAAATGCTGTCCTTTCAGAGAAAATCACTTTCCTTTGAAAGTGCCTTAAGCTACTTACAAGCATTCAACAGAAACTCACATGCGTTTCTCTGAAAGTGGAGCAGTCTGTTCCAACACTTCAATTCACTCTGCGAAGTGAATGGAGTGTTGCTTCACTTTCTAAATGCTGTCCTTTCAGAGAAAATCACTTTCCTTTGAAAGTGCCTTCAGCTACTTACAAGCATTCAACAGAAACTCACATGCATTTCTCTGAAAGAGAAGCAGTCTGTTCAAACACTTCAATTCACTGTGCGAAGTGAATGGAGTGTTGCTTCACTTTCTAAATTATGTCCTTTCAGAGAAAATCACTTTCCTTTGAAAGTGCCTTAAGCAACTTGCAAGCATTCACAAGAAACACTAATGCGTTTCTATGAAAGAGAAGCACTCTGTTCCAACACTTCAATTCACTGCACGAAGTGAATGGAGTGTTGCTTCACTTTCTAAATGCTGTCCTTTCAGAGAAAATCACTTTCCTTTGAAAGTGCCTTAAGCTACTTGCAAGCATTAGGAAGAAACTCACATGCGTTTCTCTGAAAGAGAAGCAGTCTGTTCCAACACGTCAATTCACTGTGCGAAGTGAATGGAGTGTTGCCTCACTTTCTAAATGCTGTCCTTTCAGAGAAAATCACTTTCCTTTGATAGTGCCTTAAGCTACTTGCAAGCATTAGGAAGAAACTCACATGCGTTTCTCTGAAAGAGAAGCAGTCTGTTCCATCCCTTCAATTCACTGTGTGAAGTGAATAGAGTGTTGCCTCACTTTCTAAATGCTGTGCTTTCAGAGAAAATCACTTTCCTTTGAAAGTGTCTTAAGCTACTTACAAGCATTTAACAGAAACTCACATGCGTTTCTCTGAAAGAGAAGCAGTCTGTTCCAATACTTCAATTCACTCTGCGAAGTGAATGGAGTATTGCTTCCCTTTCTAAATGCTGTCCTTTCAGAGAAAATCACTTTTCTTTGAAAGTGCCTTAAGCTACTTACAAGCATTCAACAGAAACTCACATGCGTTTCTCTGAAAGAGAAGCAGTCTGTTCCAACACTTCAATTCAATGTGCGAACTGAATGGAGTGTTGCTTCACTTTCTAAATGCTGTCCTTTCAGAGAAAATCACTTTCCTTTGAAAGTGCCTTAAGCTACTTACAAGCATTCACCAGAAACTCACATGCGTTTCTCTGAAAGAGAAGCAGTCTGTTCCAACACTTCAATTCACTGTGCGAAGTGAATGGAGTGTTGCTTCACTTTCTAAATGCTGTCCTTTCAGAGAAAATCACTTTCCTTTGAAAGTGCTTTAAGCTACTTGCAAGCATGAGGAAGAAACTCACATGCGTTTCTCTGAAAGAGAAGCAGTCTGTTCCAACACTTCAATTCACTGTGCGAAGTGAATGGAGTGTTGCCTCACTTTCTAAATGCTGTCCTCTCAGAGAAAATCACTTTCCTTTGAAAGTGCCTTAAGCTACTTACAAGCATTCAACAGAAACTCACATGTGTTTCTCTGAAAGTGAAGCAGTCTGTTCCAACACTTCAATTCACTGTGCGAAGTGAATGGAGTGTTGCTTCACTTTCTAAATGCTGTCCTTTCAGAGAAAATCACTTTTCTTTGAAAGTGCCTTAAGCTACTTACAAGCATTCAACAGAAACTCACATGCATTTCTCTGAAAGAGAAGCAGTCTGTTCCAACACTTCAATTCACTGTGCAAAGTGAATGGAGTGTTGCTTCACTTTCTAAATTATGTCCTTTCAGAGAAAATCACTTTCCTTTGAAAGTGCCTTAAGCAACTTGCAAGCATTCACAAGAAACACTAATGCATTTCTATGAAAGAGAAGCACTCTGTTCCAACACTTCAATTCACTGCACGAAGGGAATGGAGTGTTGCTTCACTTTCTAAATGCTGTCCTCTCAGAGAAAATCACTTTCCTTTGAAAGTGCCTTAAGCTACTTACAAGCATTCAACAGAAACTCACATGCGTTTCTCTGAAAGTGAAGCAGTCTGTTCCAACAATTCAATTCACTGTGCGAAGTGAATGGAGTGTTGCTTCACTTTCTAAATGCTGTCCTTTCAGAGAAAATCACTTTCCTTTGAAAGTGCCTTAAGCTACTTACAAGCATTCAACAGAAACTCACATGCATTTCTCTGAAAGAGAAGCAGTCTGTTCCAACACTTCAATTCACTGTGCGAAGTGAATGGAGTGTTGCTTCACTTTCTAAATTATGTCCTTTCAGAGAAAATCACTTTCCTTTGAAAGTGCCTTAAGCAACTTGCAAGCATTCACAAGAAACACTAATGCGTTTCTATGAAAGAGAAGCAGTCTGTTCCAACACTTCAATTCACTGTGCGAAGTGAATGGAGTGTTGCCTCACTTTCTAAATACTGTCCTTTCAGAGAAAATCACTTTCCTTTGAAAGTGCCTTAAGGTACTTGCAAGCATTTGGAAGAAACTCACATGCGTTTCTCTTAAAGAGAAGCAGTCTGTTCCAACACTTCAATTCACTGTGTGAAGTGAATGGAGTGCTGCCTCACTTTCTAAATGCTGTCCTTTCAGAGAAAATCACTTTCCTTTGAAAGTGCCTTAAGCTACTTACAAGCATTCAACAGAAACTCACATGCGTTTCTCTGAAAGTGAAGCAGTCTGTTCCAACAATTCAATTCACTCTGCGAAGTGAATGGAGTGTTGCTTCACTTTCTAAATGCTGTCCTTTCAGAGAAAATCACTTTCCTTTGAAAGTGCCTTCAGCTACTTACAAGCATTCAACAGAAACTCACATGCATTTCTCTGAAAGAGAAGCAGTCTGTTCCAACACTTCAATTCACTGTGCGAAGTGAATGGAGTGTTGCTTCACTTTCTAAATTATGTCCTTTCAGAGAAAATCACTTTCCTTTGAAAGTGCCTTAAGCAACATGCAAGCATTCACAAGAAACACTAATGCGTTTCTATGAAAGAGAAGCACTCTGTTCCAACACTTCAATTCACTGCACGAAGTGAATGGAGTGTTGCTTCACTTTCTCAATGCTGTCCTTTCAGAGAAAATCACTTTCCTTTGAAAGTGCCTTAAGCTACTTGCAAGCATTAGGAAGAAACTCACATGCGTTTCTCTGAAAGAGAAGCAGTCTGTTCCAACACTTCAATTCACTGTGCGAAGTGAATGGAGTGTTGCCTCACTTTCTAAATGCTGTCCTTTCAGAGAAAATCACTTTCCTTTGATAGTGCCTTAAGCTACTTGCAAGCATTAGGAAGAAACTCACATGCGTTTCTCTGAAAGAGAAGCAGTCTGTTCCATCCCTTCAATTCACTGTGTGAAGTGAATAGAGTGTTGCCTCACTTTCTAAATGCTGTGCTTTCAGAGAAAATCACTTTCCTTTGAAAGTGTCTTAAGCTACTTACAAGCATTTAACAGAAACTCACATGCGTTTCTCTGAAAGAGAAGCAGTCTGTTCCAATACTTCAATTCACTCTGCGAAGTGAATGGAGTATTGCTTCCCTTTCTAAATGCTGTCCTTTCAGAGAAAATCACTTTTCTTTGAAAGTGCCTTAAGCTACTTACAAGCATTCAACAGAAACTCACATGCGTTTCTCTGAAAGAGAAGCAGTCTGTTCCAACACTTCAATTCAATGTGCGAACTGAATGGAGTGTTGCTTCACTTTCTAAATGCTGTCCTTTCAGAGAAAATCACTTTCCTTTGAAAGTGCCTTAAGCTACTTGCAAGCATTAGGAAGAAACTCACATGTGTTTCTCTGAAAGAGAAGCAGTCTGTTCCAACACTTCAGTTCACTGTGTGAAGTGAATGGAGTGTTTCCTCACTTTCTAAATGCTGTCCTTTCAGAGAAAATCACTTTCCTTTGAAAGTGCCTTAAGCTACTTACAAGCATTCAACAGAAACTCACATGCATTTCTCTGAAAGAGAAGCAGCCTGTTCCAACACTTCAATTCACTGTTTGAAGTGAAGGGAGTGTTGCTTCACTTTCTAAATGCTGTCCTTTCAGAGAAAATCACTTTCCTTTGAAAGTGCCTTAAGCTACTTACAAGCATTCACCAGAAACTCACATGCGTTTCTCTGAAAGAGAAGCAGTCTGTTCCAACACTTCAATTCACTGTGCGAAGTGAATGGAGTGTTGCTTCACTTTCTAAATGCTGTCCTTTCAGAGAAAATCACTTTCCTTTGAAAGTGCTTTAAGCTACTTGCAAGCATGAGGAAGAAACTCACATGCGTTTCTCTGAAAGAGAAGCAGTCTGTTCCAACACTTCAATTCACTGTGCGAAGTGAATGGAGTGTTGCTTCACTTTCTAAATGCTGTCCTTTCTGAGAAAATCACTTTCCTTTGAAAGTGCCTTAAGCTACTTGCAAGCATTAGGAAGAAACTCACATGCGTTTCTCTGAAAGAGAAGCAGTCTGTTCCAACACTTCAATTCACTGTGTGAAGTGAATGGAGTGTTGCCTCACTTTCTAAATGCTGTCCTCTCAGAGAAAATCACTTTCCTTTGAAAGTGCCTTAAGCTACTTACAAGCATTCAACAGAAACTCACATGTGTTTCTCTGTAAGTGAAGCAGTCTGTTCCAACACTTCAATTCACTGTGCGAAGTGAATGGAGTGTTGCTTCACTTTCTAAATGCTGTCCTTTCAGAGAAAATCACTTTCCTTTGAAAGTGCCTTAAGCTACTTACAAGCATTCAACAGAAACTCACATGCATTTCTCTGAAAGAGAAGCAGTCTGTTCCAACACTTCAATTCACTGTGCGAAGTGAATGGAGTGTTGCTTCACTTTCTAAATTATGTCCTTTCAGAGAAAATCACTTTCCTTTGAAAGTGACTTAAGCAACTTGCAAGCATTCACAAGAAACACTAATGCATTTCTATGAAAGAGAAGCACTCTGTTCCAACACTTCAATTCACTGCACGAAGGGAATGGAGTGATGCTTCACTTTCTAAATGCTGTCCTCTCAGAGAAAATCACTTTCCTTTGAAAGTGCCTTAAGCTACTTACAAGCATTCAACAGAAACTCACATGCGTTTCTCTGAAAGTGAAGCAGTCTGTTCCAACACTTCAATTCACTGTGCGAAGTGAATGGAGTGTTGCTTCACTTTCTAAATGCTGTCCTTTCAGAGAAAATCACTTTCCTTTGAAAGTGCCTTAAGCTACTTACAAGCATTCAACAGAAACTCACATGCATTTCTCTGAAAGAGAAGCAGTCTGTTCCAACACTTCAATTCACTGTGCGAAGTGAATGGAGTGTTGCTTCACTTTCTAAATTATGTCCTTTCAGAGAAAATCACTTTCCTTTGAAAGTGCCTTAAGCAACTTGCAAGCATTCACAAGAAACACTAATGCGTTTCTATGAAAGAGAAGCACTCTGTTCCAACACTTCATTTCACTGCACGAAGGGAATGGAGTGTTGCTTCACTTTCTAAATGCTGTCCTTTCAGAGAAAATCACTTTCCTTTGAAAGTGCATTAAGCTACTTACAAGCATTCACCAGAAACTCACATGCGTTTCTCTGAAAGAGAAGCAGTCTGTTCCAACACTTCAATTCACTGTGCGAAGTGAATGGAGTGTTGCTTCACTTTCTAAATGCTGTCCTTTCTGAGAAAATCACTTTCCTTTGAAAGTGCCTTAAGCTACTTGCAAGCATTAGGAAGAAACTCACATGCGTTTCTCTGAAAGAGAAGCAGTCTGTTCCAACACTACAATTCACTGTGCGAAGTGAATGGAGTGTTGCTTCACTTTCTAAATGCTGTCCTTTCTGAGAAAATCACTTTCCTCTGAAAGTGCCTTAAGCTACTTGCAAGCATTAGGAAGAAACTCACATGTGTTTCTCTGAAAGAGAAGCAGTCTGTTCCAAGACTTCAATTCACTGTGTGAAGTGAATGGAGTGTTGCCTCACTTTCTAAATGCTGTCCTCTCAGAGAAAATCACTTTCCTTTGAAAGTGCCTTAAGCTACTTACAAGCATTCAACAGAAACTCACATGCGTTTTTCTGAAAGTGAAGCAGTCTGTTCCAACACTTCAATTCACTGTGCGAAGTGAATGGAGTGTTGCTTCAGTTTCTAAATGCTGTCCTTTCAGAGAAAATCACTTTCCTTTGAAAGTGCCTTAAGCTACTTACAAGCATTCAACAGAAACTCACATGCATTTCTCTGAAAGAGAAGCAGTCTGTTCCAACACTTCAATTCACTGTGCGAAGTGAATGGAGTGTTGCTTCACTTTCTAAATTATGTCCTTTCAGAGAAAATCACTTTCCTTTGAAAGTGCCTTAAGCAACTTGCAAGCATTCACAAGAAACACTAATGCGTTTCTATGAAAGAGAAGCACTCTGTTCCAACACTTCAATTCACTGCACGAAGGGAATGGAGTGTTGCTTCACTTTCTAAATGCTGTCCTCTCAGAGAAAATCACTTTCCTTTGAAAGTGCCTTAAGCTACTTACAAGCATTCAACAGAAACTCACATGCGTTTCTCTGAAAGTGAAGCAGTCTGTTCCAACAATTCAATTCACTGTGCGAAGTGAATGGAGTGTTGCTTCACTTTCTAAATGCTGTCCTTTCAGAGAAAATCACTTTCCTTTGAAAGTGCCTTAAGCTACTTACAAGCATTCAACAGAAACTCACATGCATTTCTCTGAAAGAGAAGCAGTCTGTTCCAACACTTCAATTCACTGTGCGAAGTGAATGGAGTGTTGCTTCACTTTCTAAATTATGTCCTTTCAGAGAAAATCACTTTCCTTTGAAAGTGCCTTAAGCAACTTGCAAGCATTCACAAGAAACACTAATGCGTTTCTATGAAAGAGAAGCAGTCTGTTCCAACACTTCAATTCACTGTGCGAAGTGAATGGAGTGTTGCCTCACTTTCTAAATACTGTCCTTTCAGAGAAAATCACTTTCCTTTGAAAGTGCCTTAAGGTACTTGCAAGCATTTGGAAGAAACTCACATGCGTTTCTCTTAAAGAGAAGCAGTCTGTTCCAACACTTCAATTCACTGTGTGAAGTGAATGGAGTGCTGCCTCACTTTCTAAATGCTGTCCTTTCAGAGAAAATCACTTTCCTTTGAAAGTGCCTTAAGCTACTTACAAGCATTCAACAGAAACTCACATGCGTTTCTCTGAAAGTGAAGCAGTCTGTTCCAACAATTCAATTCACTCTGCGAAGTGAATGGAGTGTTGCTTCACTTTCTAAATGCTGTCCTTTCAGAGAAAATCACTTTCCTTTGAAAGTGCCTTCAGCTACTTACAAGCATTCAACAGAAACTCACATGCATTTCTCTGAAAGAGAAGCAGTCTGTTCCAACACTTCAATTCACTGTGCGAAGTGAATGGAGTGTTGCTTCACTTTCTAAATTATGTCCTTTCAGAGAAAATCACTTTCCTTTGAAAGTGCCTTAAGCAACATGCAAGCATTCACAAGAAACACTAATGCGTTTCTATGAAAGAGAAGCACTCTGTTCCAACACTTCAATTCACTGCACGAAGTGAATGGAGTGTTGCTTCACTTTCTCAATGCTGTCCTTTCAGAGAAAATCACTTTCCTTTGAAAGTGCCTTAAGCTACTTGCAAGCATTAGGAAGAAACTCACATGCGTTTCTCTGAAAGAGAAGCAGTCTGTTCCAACACTTCAATTCACTGTGCGAAGTGAATGGAGTGTTGCCTCACTTTCTAAATGCTGTCCTTTCAGAGAAAATCACTTTCCTTTGATAGTGCCTTAAGCTACTTGCAAGCATTAGGAAGAAACTCACATGCGTTTCTCTGAAAGAGAAGCAGTCTGTTCCATCCCTTCAATTCACTGTGTGAAGTGAATAGAGTGTTGCCTCACTTTCTAAATGCTGTGCTTTCAGAGAAAATCACTTTCCTTTGAAAGTGTCTTAAGCTACTTACAAGCATTTAACAGAAACTCACATGCGTTTCTCTGAAAGAGAAGCAGTCTGTTCCAATACTTCAATTCACTCTGCGAAGTGAATGGAGTATTGCTTCCCTTTCTAAATGCTGTCCTTTCAGAGAAAATCACTTTTCTTTGAAAGTGCCTTAAGCTACTTACAAGCATTCAACAGAAACTCACATGCGTTTCTCTGAAAGAGAAGCAGTCTGTTCCAACACTTCAATTCAATGTGCGAACTGAATGGAGTGTTGCTTCACTTTCTAAATGCTGTCCTTTCAGAGAAAATCACTTTCCTTTGAAAGTGCCTTAAGCTACTTGCAAGCATTAGGAAGAAACTCACATGTGTTTCTCTGAAAGAGAAGCAGTCTGTTCCAACACTTCAGTTCACTGTGTGAAGTGAATGGAGTGTTTCCTCACTTTCTAAATGCTGTCCTTTCAGAGAAAATCACTTTCCTTTGAAAGTGCCTTAAGCTACTTACAAGCATTCAACAGAAACTCACATGCATTTCTCTGAAAGAGAAGCAGTCTGTTCCAACACTTCAATTCACTGTTTGAAGTGAAGGGAGTGTTGCTTCACTTTCTAAATGCTGTCCTTTCAGAGAAAATCACTTTCCTTTGAAAGTGCCTTAAGCTACTTACAAGCATTCACCAGAAACTCACATGCGTTTCTCTGAAAGAGAAGCAGTCTGTTCCAACACTTCAATTCACTGTGCGAAGTGAATGGAGTGTTGCTTCACTTTCTAAATGCTGTCCTTTCAGAGAAAATCACTTTCCTTTGAAAGTGCTTTAAGCTACTTGCAAGCATGAGGAAGAAACTCACATGCGTTTCTCTGAAAGAGAAGCAGTCTGTTCCAACACTTCAATTCACTGTGCGAAGTGAATGGAGTGTTGCTTCACTTTCTAAATGCTGTCCTTTCTGAGAAAATCACTTTCCTTTGAAAGTGCCTTAAGCTACTTGCAAGCATTAGGAAGAAACTCACATGCGTTTCTCTGAAAGAGAAGCAGTCTGTTCCAACACTTCAATTCACTGGGTGAAGTGAATGGAGTGTTGCCTCACTTTCTAAATGCTGTCCTCTCAGAGAAAATCACTTTCCTTTGAAAGTGCCTTAAGCTACTTACAAGCATTCAACAGAAACTCACATGTGTTTCTCTGTAAGTGAAGCAGTCTGTTCCAACACTTCAATTCACTGTGCGAAGTGAATGGAGTGTTGCTTCACTTTCTAAATGCTGTCCTTTCAGAGAAAATCACTTTCCTTTGAAAGTGCCTTAAGCTACTTACAAGCATTCAACAGAAACTCACATGCATTTCTCTGAAAGAGAAGCAGTCTGTTCCAACACTTCAATTCACTGTGCGAAGTGAATGGAGTGTTGCTTCACTTTCTAAATTATGTCCTTTCAGAGAAAATCACTTTCCTTTGAAAGTGACTTAAGCAACTTGCAAGCATTCACAAGAAACACTAATGCATTTCTATGAAAGAGAAGCACTCTGTTCCAACACTTCAATTCACTGCACGAAGGGAATGGAGTGATGCTTCACTTTCTAAATGCTGTCCTCTCAGAGAAAATCACTTTCGTTTGAAAGTGCCTTAAGCTACTTACAAGCATTCAACAGAAACTCACATGCGTTTCTCTGAAAGTGAAGCAGTCTGTTCCAACACTTCAATTCACTGTGCGAAGTGAATGGAGTGTTGCTTCACTTTCTAAATGCTGTCCTTTCAGAGAAAATCACTTTCCTTTGAAAGTGCCTTAAGTTACTTACAAGCATTCAACAGAAACTCACATGCATTTCTCTGAAAGAGAAGCAGTCTGTTCCAACACTTCAATTCACTGTGCGAAGTGAATGGAGTGTTGCGTCACTTTCTAAATTATGTCCTTTCAGAGAAAATCACTTTCCTTTGAAAGTGCCTTAAGCAACTTGCAAGCATTCACAAGAAACACTAATGCGTTTCTATGAAAGAGAAGCACTCTGTTCCAACACTTCATTTCACTGCACGAAGGGAATGGAGTGTTGCTTCACTTTCTAAATGCTGTCCTTTCAGAGAAAATCACTTTCCTTTGAAAGTGCATTAAGCTACTTACAAGCATTCACCAGAAACTCACATGCGTTTCTCTGAAAGAGAAGCAGTCTGTTCCAACACTTCAATTCACTGTGCGAAGTGAATGGAGTGTTGCTTCACTTTCTAAATGCTGTCCTTTCTGAGAAAATCACTTTCCTTTGAAAGTGCCTTAAGCTACTTGCAAGCATTAGGAAGAAACTCACATGCGTTTCTCTGAAAGAGAAGCAGTCTGTTCCAACACTACAATTCACTGTGCGAAGTGAATGGAGTGTTGCTTCACTTTCTAAATGCTGTCCTTTCTGAGAAAATCACTTTCCTCTGAAAGTGCCTTAAGCTACTTGCAAGCATTAGGAAGAAACTCACATGTGTTTCTCTGAAAGAGAAGCAGTCTGTTCCAAGACTTCAATTCACTGTGTGAAGTGAATGGAGTGTTGCCTCACTTTCTAAATGCTGTCCTCTCAGAGAAAATCACTTTCCTTTGAAAGTGCCTTAAGCTACTTACAAGCATTCAACAGAAACTCACATGCGTTTTTCTGAAAGTGAAGCAGTCTGGTCCAACACTTCAATTCACTGTGCGAAGTGAATGGAGTGTTGCTTCAGTTTCTAAATGCTGTCCTTTCAGAGAAAATCACTTTCCTTTGAAAGTGCCTTAAGCTACTTACAAGCATTCAACAGAAACTCACATGCATTTCTCTGAAAGAGAAGCAGTCTGTTCCAACACTTCAATTCACTGTGCGAAGTGAATGGAGTGTTGCTTCACTTTCTAAATTATGTCCTTTCAGAGAAAATCACTTTCCTTTGAAAGTGCCTTAAGCAACTTGCAAGCATTCACAAGAAACACTAATGCGTTTCTATGAAAGAGAAGCACTCTGTTCCAACACTTCAATTCACTGCACGAAGGGAATGGAGTGTTGCTTACTTTCTAAATGCTGTCCTTTCAGAGAAAATCACTTTCCTTTGAAAGTGCCTTAAGCTACTTAAAAGCATTCACCAGAAACTCACATGCGTTTCTCTGAAAGAGAAGCAGTCTGTTCCAACACTTCAATTCACTGTGTGAAGTGAATGGAGTGTTGCTTCACTTTCTAAATGCTGTCCTTTCTGAGAAAATCACTTTCCTTTGAAAGTGCCTTAAGCTACTTGCAAGCATTAGTAAGAAACTCACATGCGTTTCTCTGAAAGAGAAGCAGTCTGTTCCAACACTTCAATTCACTGTGCGAAGTGAATGGAGTTTTGCTTCACTTTCTAAATTATGTCCTTTCAGAGAAAATCACTTTCCTTTGAAAGTGCCTTAAGCTACTTGCAAGCATTAGGAAGAAACTCACATGCGTTTCTCTGAAAGAGAAGCAGTCTGTTCCAACACTTCAATTCACTGTGTGAAGTGAATGGAGTGCTGCCTCACTTTCTAAATGCTGTCCTTTCAGAGAAAATCACTTTCCTTTGAAAGTGCCTTAAGCTACTTACAAGCATTCAACAGAAACTCACATGCGTTTCTCTGAAAGTGAAGCAGTCTGTTCCAACACTTCAATTCACTCTGCGAAGTGAATGGAGTGTTGCTTCACTTTCTAAATGCTGTCCTTTCAGAGAAAATCACTTTCCTTTGAAAGTGCCTTCAGCTACTTACAAGCATTCAACAGAAACTCACATGCATTTCTCTGAAAGAGAAGCAGTCTGTTCCAACACTTCAATTCACTGTGCGAAGTGAATGGAGTGTTGCTTCACTTTCTAAATTATGTCCTTTCAGAGAAAATCACTTTCCTTTGACAGTGCCTTAAGCAACTTGCAAGCATTCACAAGAAACACTAATGCGTTTCTATGAAAGAGAAGCACTCTGTTCCAACACTTCAATTCACTGCACGAAGTGAATGGAGTGTTGCTTCACTTTCTAAATGCTGTCCTTTCAGAGAAAATCACTTTCCTTTGAAAGTGCCTTAAGCTACTTGCAAGCATTAGGAAGAAACTCACATGCGTTTCTCTGAAAGAGAAGCAGTCTGTTCCAACACTTCAATTCACTGTGCGAAGTTAAAGGAGTGTTGCCTCACTTTCTAAATGCTGTCCTTTCAGAGAAAATCACTTTCCTTTGATTGTTCCTTAAGCTACTTGCAAGCATTAGGAAGAAACTCACATGCGTTTCTCTGAAAGAGAAGCAGTCTGTTCCAACACTTCAATTCACTGTGCGAAGTGAATGGAGTTTTGCCTCACTTTCTAAATGCTGTCCTTTCAGAGAAAATCACTTTCCTTTGAAAGTGCCTTAAGCTACTTACAAGCATTCAACAGAAACTCACATGTGTTTCTCTGAAAGTGAAGCAGTCTGTTCCAACACTTCAATTCACTGTGCGAAGTGAATGGAGTGTTGCTTCACTTTCTAAATGCTGTCCTTTCTGAGAAAATCACTTTTCTTTGAAAGTGCCTTAAGCTACTTGCAAGCATTAGGAAGAAACTCACATGCGTTTCTCTTAAAGAGAAGCAGTCGGTTCCAACACTTCAATTCACTGTGTGAAGTGAATGGAGTGTTGCCTCACTTTCTAAATGCTGTCCTCTCAGAGAAAATCACTTTCCTTTGAAAGTGCCTTAAGCTACTTACAAGCATTCAACAGAAACTCACATGCGTTTCTCTGAAAGTGAAGCAGTCTGTTCCAACACTTAAATTCACTGTGCGAAGTGAATGGAGTGTTGCTTCACTTTCTAAATGCTGTCCTTTCAGAGAAAATCACTTTCCTTTGAAAGTGCCTTAAGCTACTTACAAGCATTCAACAGAAATTCACATGCATTTCTCTGAAAGAGAAGCAGTCTGTTCCAACACTTCAATTCACTGTGCGAAGTGAATGGAGTGTTGCTTCACTTTCTAAATTATGTCCTTTCAGAGAAAATCACTTTCCTTTGAAAGTGCCTTAAGCAACTTGCAAGCATTCACAAGAAACACTAATGCGTTTCTATGAAAGAGAAGCACTCTGTTCCAACACTTCAATTCACTGCACGAAGGGAATGGAGTGTTGCTTCACTTTCTAAATGCTGTCCTTTCAGAGAAAATCACTTTCCTTTGAAAGTGCATTAAGCTACTTACAAGCATTCACCAGAAACTCACATGCGTTTCTCTGAAAGAGAAGCAGTCTGTTCCAACACTTCAATTCACTGTGCGAAGTGAATGGAGTGTTGCTTCACTTTCTAAATGCTGTCCTTTCAGAGAAAATCACTTTCCTTTGAAAGTGCCTTAAGCTACTTGCAAGCATTAGGAAGAAACTCACATGCGTTTCTCTGAAAGAGAAGCAGTCTGTTCCAACACTTCAATTCACTGTGCGAAGTGAATGGAGTGTTGCCTCACTTTCTAAATGCTGTCCTTTCAGAGAAAATCACTTTCCTTTGAAAGTGCCTTAAGCTACTTACAAGCATTCAACAGAAACTCACATGTGTTTCTCTGAAAGTGAATCAGTCTGTTCCAACACTTCAATTCACTGTGCGAAGTGAATGGAGTGTTGCTTCACTTTCTAAATGCTGTCCTTTCTGAGAAAATCACTTTTCTTTGAAAGTGCCTTAAGCTACTTGCAAGCATTAGGAAGAAACTCACATGCGTTTCTCTTAAAGAGAAGCAGTCTGTTCCAACACTTCAATTCACTGTGTGAAGTGAATGGAGTGTTGCCTCACTTTCTAAATGCTGTCCTCTCAGAGAAAATCACTTTCCTTTGAAAGTGCCTTAAGCTACTTACAAGCATTCAACAGAAACTCACATGCGTTTCTCTGAAAGTGAAGCAGTCTGTTCCAACACTTAAATTCACTGTGCGAAGTGAATGGAGTGTTGCTTCACTTTCTAAATGCTGTCCTTTCAGAGAAAATCACTCTCCTTTGAAAGTGCCTTAAGCTACTTACAAGCATTCAACAGAAATTCACATGCATTTCTCTGAAAGAGAAGCAGTCTGTTCCAACACTTCAATTCACTGTGCGAAGTGAATGGAGTGTTGCTTCACTTTCTAAATTATGTCCTTTCAGAGAAAATCACTTTCCTTTGAAAGTGCCTTAAGCAACTTGCAAGCATTCACAAGAAACACTAATGCGTTTCTATGAAAGAGAAGCACTCTGTTCCAACACTTCAATTCACTGCACGAAGGGAATGGATTGTTGCTTCACTTTCTAAATGCTGTCCTTTCAGAGAAAATCACTTTCCTTTGAAAGTGCATTAAGCTACTTACAAGCATTCACCAGAAACTCACATGCGTTTCTCTGAAAGAGAAGCAGTCTGTTCCAACACTTCAATTCACTGTGCGAAGTGAATGGAGTGTTGCTTCACTTTCTAAATGCTGTCCTTTCAGAGAAAATCACTTTCCTTTGAAAGTGCCTTAAGCTACTTGCAAGCATTAGGAAGAAACTCACATGCGTTTCTCTGAAAGAGAAGCAGTCTGTTCCAACACTACAATTCACTGTGCGAAGTGAATGGAGTGTTGCTTCACTTTCTAAATGCTGTCCTTTCTGAGAAAATCACTTTCCTCTGAAAGTGCCTTAAGCTACTTGCAAGCATTAGGAAGAAACTCACATGTGTTTCTCTGAAAGAGAAGCAGTCTGTTCCAAGACTTCAATTCACTGTGTGAAGTGAATGGAGTGTTGCCTCACTTTCTAAATGCTGTCCTCTCAGAGAAAATCACTTTCCTTTGAAAGTGCCTTAAGCTACTTACAAGCATTCAACAGAAACTCACATGCGTTTTTCTGAAAGTGATGCAGTCTGTTCCAACACTTCAATTCACTGTGCGAAGTGAATGGAGTGTTGCTTCACTTTCTAAATGCTGTCCTTTCAGAGAAAATCACTTTCCTTTGAAAGTGCCTTAAGCTACTTACAAGCATTCAACAGAAACTCACATGCATTTCTCTGAAAGAGAAGCAGTCTGTTCCAACACTTCAATTCACTGTGCGAAGTGAATGGAGTGTTGCTTCACTTTCTAAATTATGTCCTTTCAGAGAAAATCACTTTCCTTTGACAGTGCCTTAAGCAACTTGCAAGCATTCACAAGAAACACTAATGCGTTTCTATGAAAGAGAAGCACTCTGTTCCAACACTTCAATTCACTGCACGAAGGGAATGGAGTGTTGCTTACTTTCTAAATGCTGTCCTTTCAGAGAAAATCACTTTCCTCTGAAAGTGCCTTAAGCTACTTACAAGCATTCACCAGAAACTCACATGCGTTTCTCTGAAAGAGAAGCAGTCTGTTCCAACACTTCAATTCACTGTGTGAAGTGAATGGAGTGTTGCTTCACTTTCGAAATGCTGTCCTTTCAGAGAAAATCACTTTCCTTTGAAAGTGCCTTAAGCTACTTGCAAGCATTAGTAAGAAACTCACATGCGTTTCTCTGAAAGAGAAGCAGTCTGTTCCAACACTTCAATTCACTGTGCGAAGTGAATGGAGTTTTGCTTCACTTTCTAAATTATGTCTTTTCAGAGAAAATCACTTTCCTTTGAAAGTGCCTTAAGCTACTTGCAAGCATTAGGAAGAAACTCACATGCGTTTCTCTGAAAGAGAAGCAGTCTGTTCCAACACTTCAATTCACTGTGTGAAGTGAATGGAGTGTTGCCTCACTTTCTAAATGCTGTCCTCTCAGAGAAAATCACTTTCCTTTGAAAGTGCCTTAAGCTACTTACAAGCATTCAACAGAAACTCACATGCGTTTCTCTGAAAGTGAAGCAGTCTGTTCCAACACTTCAATTCACTGTGCGAAGTGAATGGAGTGTTGCTTCACTTTCTAAATGCTGTCCTTTCTGAGAAAATCACTTTCCTTTGAAAGTGCCTTAAGCTACTTACAAGCATTCAACAGAAACTCACATGCATTTCTCTGAAAGAGAAGCAGTCTGTTCCAACACTTCAATTCACTGTGCGAAGTGAATGGAGTTTTGCTTCACTTTCTAAATTATGTCCTTTCAGAGAAAATCACTTTCCTTTGAAAGTGCCTTAAGCAACTTGTTAGCATTCACAAGAAACACTAATGCGTTTCTATGAAAGAGAAGCACTCTGTTCCAACACTTCAGTTCACCTCACGAAGTGAATGGAGTGTTGCTTCACTTTCTAAATGCTGTCCTTTCAGAGAAAATCACTTTCCTTTGAAAGTGCCTTAAGCTTCTTACAAGCATTCACCAGAAACTCACATGCGTTTCTCTGAAAGAGAAGCAGTCTGTTCCAACACTTCAATTCACTCTGCGAAGTGAATGGAGTGTTGCTTCACTTTCTAAATGCTGTCCTTTCAGAGAAAATCACTTTCCTTTGAAAGTGCCTTCAGCTACTTACAAGCATTCAACAGAAACTCACATGCGTTTCTCTGAAAGAGAAGCACTCTGTTCCAACACTTCAATTCAATGCACGAAGTGAATGGAGTGTTGCTTCACTTTCTAAATGCTGTCCTTTCAGAGAAAATCACTTTCCTTTGAAAGTGCCTTAAGCTACTTGCAAGCATTCGGAAGAAACTCACATGCGTTTCTCTGAAAGAGAAGCAGTCTGTTCCAACACTTCAATTCACTGTGCGAAGTGAATGGAGTGTTGCCTCACTTTCTAAATGCTGTCCTTTCAGAGAAAATCACTTTCCTTTGATAGTTCCTTAAGCTACTTGCAAGCATTAGGAAGAAACTCACATGCGTTTCTCTGAAAGAGAAGCAGTCTGTTCCATCCCTTCAATTCACTGTGTGAAGTGAATAGAGTGTTGCCTCACTTTCTAAATGCTGTCCTTTCAGAGAAAATCACTTTCCTTTGAAAGTGCCTTAAGCTACTTACAAGCATTTAACAGAAACTCACATGAGTTTCTCTGAAAGAGAAGCAGTCTGTTCCAATACTTCAATTCACTCTGCGAAGTAATGGAGTATTGCTTCCCTTTTTAAATGCTGTCCTTTCAGAGAAAATCACTTTTCTTTGAAAGTGCCTTAAGCTACTTACAAGCATTCAACAGAAACTCACATGCATTTCTCTGAAAGAGAAGCAGTCTGTTCCAACACTGCAATTCACTGTTCGAAGTGAAGGGAGTGTTGCCTCACTCTCTAAATGCTGTCCTTTCAGAGAAAATCACTTTCCTTTGAAAGTGCCTTAAGCTACTTACAAGCATTCAACAGAAACTCACATGCATTTCTCTGAAAGAGAAGCAGTCTGTTCCAACACTTCAATTCACTGTGCGAAGTGAATGGAGTGTTGCTTCACTTTCTAAATGCTGTCCTTTCAGAGAAAATCACTTTCCTTTGAAAGTGCCTTAAGCTACTTGCAAGCATTAGGAAGAAACTCACATGCGTTTCTCTGAAAGAGAAGCAGTCTGTTCCAACACTTCAATTCACTGTGCGAAGTGAATGGAGTGTTGCCTCACTTTCTAAATGCTGTCCTTTCAGAGAAAATCACTTTCCTTTGAAAGTGCCTTAAGCTACTTGCAAGCATTAGGAAGAAACTCACATGCGTTTTTCTGAAAGAGAAGCAGTCTGTTCCAACACTTCAATTCACTGTGTGAAGTGAATGGAGTGCTGCCTCACTTTCTAAATGCTGTCCTTTCAGGGAAAAATCACTTTCCTTTGAAAGTGCCTTAAGCTACTTACAAGCATTCACCAGAAACTCACATGCATTTCTCTGAAAGAGAAGCAGTCTGTTCCAACAGTGCAATTCACTGTGCGAAGTGAATGGAGTGTTGCTTCACTTTCTAAATGCTGTCCTTTCAGAGAAAATCACTTTCCTTTGAAAGTGCCTTAAGCAACTTGCAAGCATTCACAAGAAACACTAATGCGTTTATGAAAGAGAAGCACTCTGTTCCAACACTTCAATTCACTGCACGAAGTGAATGGAGTGTTGCTTCACTTTCTAAATGCTGTCCTTTCAGAGAAAATCACTTTCCTTTGAAAGTGCCTTAAGCTTCTTACAAGCATTCACCAGAAACTCACATGCGTTTCTCTGAAAGAGAAGCAGTCTGTTCCAACACTTCAATTCAATGTGCGAAGTGAATGGAGTGTTGCTTCAATTTCTAAATGCTGTCCTTTCAGAGAAAATCACTTTCCTTTGAAAGTGCCTTAAGCTACTTGCAAGCATTAGGAAGAAACTCACATGCGTTTCTCTGAAAGAGAAGCAGTCTGTTCCAACACTTCAATTCACTGTGCGAAGTGAATGGAGTGTTGCTTCACTTTCTAAATGCTGTCCTTTCAGAGAAAATCACTTTCCTTTGAAAGTGCCTTAAGCTACTTACAAGCTTTCACAAAAAACTCACATCCGTTTCTCTGAAAGAGAAGCAGTCTGTTCCAACACTTCAATTCACTGTGCGAAGTGAATGGAGTGTTGCTTCACTTTCTACATGCTGTCCTTTCAGAGAAAATCACTTTCCTTTGAAAGTGCCTTAAGCTACTTACAAGCTTTCACAAAAAACTCACATCCGTTTCTCTGAAAGAGAAGCACTCTGTTCCAACACTTCAATTCACTGCACGAAGGGAATGGAGTGTTGCTTACTTTCTAAATGCTGTCCTTTCAGAGAAAATCACTTTCCTTTGAAAGTGCCTTAAGCTACTTACAAGCATTCACCAGAAACTCACATGCGTTTCTCTGAAAGAGAAGCAGTCTGTTCCAACACTTCAATTCACTGTGTGAAGTGAATGGAGTGTTGCTTCACTTTCGAAATGCTGTCCTTTCAGAGAAAATCACTTTCCTTTGAAAGTGCCTTAAGCTACTTGCAAGCATTAGGAAGAAACTCACATGCGTTTCTCTGAAAGAGAAGCAGTCTGTTCCAACACTTCAATTCACTGTGCGAAGTGAATGGAGTTTTGCTTCACTTTCTAAATTATGTCTTTTCAGAGAAAATCACTTTCCTTTGAAAGTGCCTTAAGCTACTTGCAAGCATTAGGAAGAAACTCACATGCGTTTCTCTGAAAGAGAAGCAGTCTGTTCCAACACTTCAATTCACTGTGTGAAGTGAATGGAGTGTTGCCTCACTTTCTAAATGCTGTCCTCTCAGAGAAAATCACTTTCCTTTGAAAGTGCCTTAAGCTACTTACAAGCATTCAACAGAAACTCACATGCGTTTCTCTGAAAGTGAAGCAGTCTGTTCCAACACTTCAATTCACTGTGCGAAGTGAATGGAGTGTTGCTTCACTTTCTAAATGCTGTCCTTTCTGAGAAAATCACTTTCCTTTGAAAGTGCCTTAAGCTACTTACAAGCATTCAACAGAAACTCACATGCATTTCTCTGAAAGAGAAGCAGTCTGTTCCAACACTTCAATTCACTGTGCGAAGTGAATGGAGTTTTGCTTCACTTTCTAAATTATGTCCTTTCAGAGAAAATCACTTTCCTTTGAAAGTGCCTTAAGCAACTTGTTAGCATTCACAAGAAACACTAATGCGTTTCTATGAAAGAGAAGCACTCTGTTCCAACACTTCAGTTCACCTCACGAAGTGAATGGAGTGTTGCTTCACTTTCTAAATGCTGTCCTTTCAGAGAAAATCACTTTCCTTTGAAAGTGCCTTAAGCTTCTTACAAGCATTCACCAGAAACTCACATGCGTTTCTCTGAAAGAGAAGCAGTCGGTTCCAACACTTCAATTCACTGTGCGAAGTGAAGGGAGTGTTGCTTCACGTTCTAAATGCTGTCCTTTCAGAGAAAATCACTTTCCTTTGAAAGTGCCTTAAGCTACTTGCAAGCATTAGGAAGAAACTCACATGCGTTTCTCTGAAAGAGAAGCAGTCTGTTCCAACACTTCAATTCACTGTGCGAAGTGAATGGAGTGTTGCCTCACTTTCTAAATGCTGTCCTTTCAGAGAAAATCACTTTCCTTTGAAAGTGCCTTAAGCTACTTGCAAGCATTCGGAAGAAACTCACATGCGTTTCTCTGAAATAGAAGCAGTCTGTTCCAACACTTCAATTCACTGTGTGAAGTGAATGGAGTGCTGCCTCACTTTCTAAATGCTGTCCTTTCAGAGAAAATCACTTTCCTTTGAAAGTGCCTTAAGCTACTTACAAGCATTCAACAGAAACTCACATGCGTTTCTCTGAAAGTGAAGCAGTCTGTTCCAACACTTCAATTCACTCTGCGAAGTGAATGGAGTGTTGCTTCACTTTCTAAATGCTGTCCTTTCAGAGAAAATCACTTTCCTTTGAAAGTGCCTTCAGCTACTTACAAGCATTCAACAGAAACTCACATGCATTTCTCTGAAAGAGAAGCAGTCTGTTCCAACACTTCAATTCACTGTGCGAAGTGAATGGAGTGTTGCTTCACTTTCTAAATTATGTCCTTTCAGAGAAAATCACTTTCCTTTGACAGTGCCTTAAGCAACTTGCAAGCATTCACAAGAAACACTAATGCGTTTCTATGAAAGAGAAGCACTCTGTTCCAACACTTCAATTCACTGCACGAAGTGAATGGAGTGTTGCTTCACTTTCTAAATGCTGTCCTTTCAGAGAAAATCACTTTCCTTTGAAAGTGCCTTAAGCTACTTGCAAGCATTCGGAAGAAACTCACATGCGTTTCTCTGAAAGAGAAGCAGTCTGTTCCAACACTTCAATTCACTGTGCGAAGTGAATGGAGTGTTGCCTCACTTTCTAAATGCTGTCCTTTCAGAGAAAATCACTTTCCTTTGATAGTTCCTTAAGCTACTTGCAAGCATTAGGAAGAAACTCACATGCGTTTCTCTGAAAGAGAAGCAGTCTGTTCCATCCCTTCAATTCACTGTGTGAAGTGAATAGAGTGTTGCCTCACTTTCTAAATGCTGTCCTTTCAGAGAAAATCACTTTCCTTTGAAAGTGCCTTAAGCTACTTACAAGCATTTAACAGAAACTCACATGCGTTTCTCTGAAAGAGAAGCAGTCTGTTCCAATACTTCAATTCACTCTGCGAAGTAATGGAGTATTGCTTCCCTTTTTAAATGCTGTCCTTTCAGAGAAAATCACTTTTCTTTGAAAGTGCCTTAAGCTACTTACAAGCATTCAACAGAAACTCACATGCATTTCTCTGAAAGAGAAGCAATCTGTTCCAACACTGCAATTCACTGTTCGAAGTGAAGGGAGTGTTGCCTCACTTTCTAAATGCTGTCCTTTCAGAGAAAATCACTTTCCTTTGAAAGTGCCTTAAGCTACTTACAAGCATTCAAGAGAAGCTCACATGTGTTTCTCTGAAAGTGAAGCAGTCTGTTCCAACACTTCAATTCACTGTGCGAAGTGAATGGAGTGTTGCTTCACTTTCTAAATGCTGTCCTTTCAGAGAAAATCACTTTCCTTTGAAATTGCCTTAAGCTACTTACAAGCATTCAACAGAAACTCACATGCATTTCTCTGAAAGAGAAGCAGTCTGTTCCAACACTTCAATTCACTGTGCGAAGTGAATGGAGTGTTGCTTTACTTTCTAAATTATGTCCTTTCAGAGAAAATCACTTTCCTTTGAAAGTGCCTTAAGCAACTTGCAAGCATTCACAAGAAACACTAATGCGTTTCTATGAAAGAGAAGCACTCTGTTCCAACACTTCAATTCACTGCACGAAGGGAATGGAGTGTTGCTTCACTTTCTAAATACTGTCCTTTCAGAGAAAATCACTTTCCTTTGAAAGTGCCTTAAGCTTCTTACAAGCATTCACCAGAAACTCACATGCGTTTCACTGAAAGAGAATCACTCGGTTCCAACACTTCAATTCACTGTGCGAAGTGAATGGTGTATTGCTTCACTTTCTAAATGCTGTCCTTTCAGAGAAAATCACTTTCCTTTGAAAGTGCCTTAAGCTACTTGCAAGCATTAGGAAGAAACTCACATGCGTTTCTCTGAAAGAGAAGCAGTCTGTTCCAACACTTCAATTCACTGTGCGAAGTGAATGGAGTGTTGCCTCACTTTCTAAATGCTGTCCTTTCAGAGAAAATCACTTTCCTTTGAAAGTGCCTTAAGCTACTTGCAAGCATTAGGAAGAAACTCACATGCGTTTCTCTGAAAGAGAAGCAGTCTGTTCCAACACTTCAATTCACTGTGTGAAGTGAATGGAGTGCTGCCTCACTTTCTAAATGCTGTCCTTTCAGAGAAAATCACTTTCCTTTGAAAGTGCCTTAAGCTACTTACAAGCATTCACCAGAAACTCACATGCATTTCTCTGAAAGAGAAGCAGTCTGTTCCAACAGTTCAGTTCACTGTGCGAAGTGAATGGAGTGTTGCTTCACTTTCTAAATGCTGTCCTTTCAGAGAAAATCACTTTCCTTTGAAAGTGCCTTAAGCAACTTGCAAGCATTCACAAGAAACACTAATGCGTTTCTATGAAAGAGAAGCACTCTGTTCCAACACTTCAATTCACTGCACGAAGTGAATGGAGTGTTGCTTCACTTTCTAAATGCTGTCCTTTCAGAGAAAATCACTTTCCTTTGAAAGTGCCTTAAGCTTCTTACAAGCATTCACCAGAAACTCACATGCGTTTCTCTGAAAGAGAAGCAGTCTGTTCCAACACTTCAATTCAATGTGCGAAGTGAATGGAGTGTTGCTTCAATTTCTAAATGCTGTCCTTTCAGAGAAAATCACTTTCCTTTGAAAGTGCCTTAAGCTACTTGCAAGCATTAGGAAGAAACTCACATGCGTTTCTCTGAAAGAGAAGCAGTCTGTTCCAACACTTCAATTCACTGTGCGAAGTGAATGGAGTGTTGCTTCACTTTCTAAATGCTGTCCTTTCAGAGAAAATCACTTTCCTTTGAAAGTGCCTTAAGATACTTACAAGCATTCAACAGAAACTCACATGCATTTCTCTGAAAGAGAAGCAGTCTGTTCCAACACTTCAATTCACTGTGCGAAGTGAATGGAGTGTTGCTTCACTTTCTAAATGCTGTCCTTTCAGAGAAAATCACTTTCCTTTGAAAGTGCCTTAAGCTACTTGCAAGCATTAGGAAGAAACTCACATGCGTTTCTCTGAAAGAGAAGCAGTCTGTTCCAACACTTCAATTCACTGTGCGAAGTGAATGGAGTGTTGCTTCACTTTCTAAATGCTGTCCTTTCTGAGAAAATCACTTTCCTTTGAAAGTGCCTTAAGCTACTTGCAAGCATTACTTGCAAGCATTAGGAAGAAACTCACATGTGTTTCTCTGAAAGAGAAGCAGTCTGTTCCATCACTTCAATTCACTGTGTGAAGTGAATGGAGTGTTGCCTCACTTTCTAAATGCTGTCCTCTCAGAGAAAATCACTTTCCTTTGAAAGTGCCTTAAGCTACTTACAAGCATTCAACAGAAACTCACATGCGTTTCTCTGAAAGTGAAGCAGTCTGTTCCAACACTTCAATTCACTGTGCGAAGTGAATGGAGTGTTGCTTCACTTTCTAAATGCTGTCCTCTCAGAGAAAATCACTTTCCTTTGAAAGTGCCTTAAGCTACTTACAAGCTTTCAACAGACTCACATGCGTTTCTCTGAAAGTGAAGCTGTCTGTTCCAACACTTCAATTCACTCTGCGAAGTGAATGGAGTTTTGCTTCACTTTCTAAATGATGTCCTTTCAGAGAAAATCACTTTCCTTTGAAAGTGCCTTAAGCTACTTACAAGCATTCAACAGAAAATCACCTGCGTTTCTCTGAATGAGAAGCAGTCTGTGCCAACACTTCAATTCAATGTGCGAAGTGAATGGAGTGTTGCTTCACTTTCTAAATGCTGTCCTTTCAGAGAAAATCACTTTCCTTTGAAAGTGCCTTAAGCTACTTGCAAGCATTAGGAAGAAACTCACATGCGTTTCTCTGAAAGAGAAGCAGTCTGTTCCAACACTTCAATTCACTGTGCGAAGTGAATGGAGTGTTGCTTCACTTTCTAAATGCTGTCCTTTCAGAGAAAATCACTTTCCTTTGAAAGTGCCTTAAGCTACTTGCAAGCATTAGGAAGAAACTCACATGCGTTTCTCTGAAAGAGAAGCAGTCTGTTCCAACACTTCAATTCACTGTGTGAAGTGAATGGAGTGTTGCCTCACTTTCTAAATGCTGTCCTCTCAGAGAAAATCACTTTCCTTTGAAAGTGCCTTAAGCTACTTGCAAGCATTAGGAAGAAACTCACATGCGTTTCTCTGAAAGAGAAGCAGTCTGTTCCAACACTTCAATTCACTGTGCGAAGTGAATGGAGTGTTGCTTCACTTTCTAAATGCTGTCTTTTCAGAGAAAATCACTTTCCTTTGATAGTGCCTTAAGCTACTTACAAGCATTCAACAGAAACTCACATGCATTTCTCTGAAAGAGAAGCAGTCTGTTCCAACACTTCAATTCACTGTGCGAAGTGAATGGAGTGTTGCTTCACTTTCTAAATTATGTCCTTTCAGAGAAAATCACTTTCCTTTGAAAGTGCCTTAAGCAACTTGCAAGCATTCACAAGAAACACTAATGCGTTTCTATGAAAGAGAAGCACTCTGTTCCAACACTTCAATTCACTGTGCGAAGTGAATGGAGTGTTGCTTCACTTTCTAAATTATGTCCTTTCAGAGAAAATCACTTTCCTTTGAAAGTGCCTTAAGCAACTTGCAAGCATTCACAAGAAACACTAATGCGTTTCTCTGAAAGAGAAGCACTCTGTTCCAACACTTCAATTCACTGCACGAAGTGAATGGAGTGTTGCTTCACTTTCTAAATGCTGTCCTTTCAGAGAAAATCACTTTCCTTTGAAAGTGCCTTAGGCTTCTTACAAGCATTCAGCAGAAACTCACATGCGTTTCTCTGAAAGAGAAGCAGTCGGTTCCAACACTTCAATTCACTGTGCGAAGTGAACGGAGTGTTGCTTCATTTTCTAAATGCTGTCCTTTCAGAGAAAATCACTTTCCTTTGAAAGTGCCTTAAGCTACTTGCAAGCATTAGGAAGAAACTCACATGTGTTTTTCTGAAAGAGAAGCAGTCTGTTCCAACACTTCAATACACTGTGTGAAGTGAATAGAGTGTTGCCTCACTTTCTAAATGCTGTGCTTTCAGAGAAAATCACTTTCCTTTGAAAGTGCCTTAAGTTACTTACAAGCATTTAACAGAAACTCACATGCGTTTCTCTGAAAGAGAAGCAGTCTGTTCCAATACTTCAATTCACTCTGCGAAGTGAATGGAATGTTGCTTCACTTTCTAAATGCTGTCCTTTCAGAGAAAATCACTTTCCTTTGAAAGTGCCTTAAGCTACTTACAAGCATTCAACAGAAACTCACATGCGTTTCTCTGAAAGAGAAGCAGTCTGTTCCAACACTTCAATTCAATGTGCGAAGTGAATGGAGTGTTGCTTCACTTTCTAAATGCTGTCCTTTCAGAGAAAATCACTTTCCTTTGAAAGTGCCTTAAGCTACTTGCAAGCATTAGGAAGAAACTCACATGCGTTTCTCTGAAAGAGAAGCAGTCTGTTCCAACACTTCAATTCACTGAGCGAAGTGAATGGAGTGTTGCTTCACTTTCTAAATGCTGTCCTTTCAGAGAAAATCACTTTCCTTTGAAAGTGCCTTAAGCTACTTGCAAGCATTAGGAAGAAACTCACATGCGTTTCTCTGAAAGAGAAGCAGTCTGTTCCAACACTTCAGTTCATTGGGTGAAGTGAATTGAGTGTTGCCTCACTTTCTAAATGCTGTCCTTTCAGAGAAAATCACTTTCCTTTGAAAGTGCCTTAAGCTACTTACAAGCATTCAACAGAAACTCACATGCATTTCTCTGAAAGAGAAGCAGTCTGTTCCAACACTTCAATTCACTGTTCGAAATGAAGGGAGTGTTGCTTCACTTTCTAAATGCTGTCCTTTCAGAGAAAATCACTTTCCTTTGAAAGTGCCTTAAGCTACTTACAAGCATTCACCAGAAACTCACATGCATTTCTCTGAAAGAGAAGCAGTCTGTACCAACACTTCAATTCACTGTGCGAAGTGAATGGAGTGTTGCTTCACTTTCTAAATGCTGTCCTTTCAGAGAAAATCACTTTCCTTTGAAATTGCCTTAAGCTACTTGCAAGCATTAGGAAGAAACTCACATGCGTTTCTCTGAAAGAGAAGCAGTCTGTTCCAACACTTCAATTCACTGTGCGAAGTGAATGGAGTGTTGCCTCACTTTCTAAATGCTGTCCTTTCAGAGAAAATCACTTTTCTTTGAAAGTGCCTTAAGCTACTTGCAAGCATTAGGAAGAAACTCACATGCGTTTCTCTGAAAGAGAAGCAGTCTGTTCCAACACTTCTATTCACTGTGTGAAGTGAATGGAGTGTTGCCTCACTTTCTAAATGCTGTCCTCTCAGAGAAAATCACTTTCCTTTGAAAGTGCCTTAAGCTACTTACAAGCATTCAACAGAAACTCACATGCGTTTCTCTGAAAGAGAAGCAGTCTGTTCCAACACTTCAATTCACTGTGCGAAGTGAATGGAGTGTTGCTTCACTTTCTAAATGCTGTCCTTTCAGAGAAAATCACTTTCCTTTGAAAGTGCCTTAAGCTACTTACAAGCATTCAACAGAAACTCGCATGCATTTCTCTGAAAGAGAAGCAGTCTGTTCCAACACTTCAATTCACTGTGCGAAGTGAATGGAGTGTTGCTTCACTTTCTAAATGCTGTCCTTTCAGAGAAAATCACTTTCCTTTGAAAGTGCCTTAAGCAACTTGCAAGCATTCACAAGAAACACTAATGTGTTTCTATGAAAGAGAAGCACTCTGTTCCAACACTTCAATTCACTGCACGAAGGGAATGGAGTGTTGCTTCACTTTCTAAATGCTGTCCTTTCAGAGAAAATCACTTTCCTTTGAAAGTGCCTTAAGCTACTTACAAGCATTCAAC
Organism: Myodes glareolus; assembly: GCF_982192425.1. Lineage (NCBI taxonomy): Eukaryota > Metazoa > Chordata > Mammalia > Rodentia > Cricetidae > Myodes > Myodes glareolus. Next base: position 111,059,337 of record NC_142032.1, on the reverse strand, counting down.
AGAAACTCACATGCATTTCTCTGAAAGAGAAGCAGTCTGTTCCAACACTTCAATTCACTGTGCGAAGTGAATGGAGTGTTTCCTCACTTTCTAAATTATGTCCTTTCAGAGAAAATCACTTTCCTTTGAAAGTGCCTTAAGCAACTTGCAAGCATTCACAAGAAACACTAATGCGTTTCTATGAAAGAGAAGCACTCTGTTCCAACACTTCAATTCACTGCACGAAGTGAATGGAGTGTTGCTTCACTTTCTAAATGCTGTCCTTTCAGAGAAAATCACTTTCCTTTGAAAGTGCCTTAAGCTACTTGCAAGCATTAGGAAGAAACTCACATGCGTTTCTCTGAAAGAGAAGCAGTCTGTTCCAACACTTCAATTCACTGTGTGAAGTGAATGGAGTGCTGCCTCACTTTCTAAATGCTGTCCTTTCAGAGAAAATCACTTTCCTTTGAAAGTGCCTTAAGTTACTTACAAGCATTCACCAGAAACTCACATGCATATCTCTGAAATAAAAGCAGTCTGTTCCAACACTTCAATTCACTGTTCGAAGTGAATGGAGTGTTGCTTCACTTTCTAAATGCTGTCCTTTCAGAGAAAATCACTTTCCTTTGAAAGTGCCTTAAGCGACTTACAAGGATTCACCAGAAACTCACATGCGTTTCTCTGAAAGAGAAGCAGTCTGTTCCAACACTTCAATTCACTGTGCGAAGTGAATGGAGTGTTGCTTCACTTTGTAAATGCTGTCCTTTCAGAGAAAATCACTTTCCTTTGAAAGTGCCTTAAGCTACTTACAAGCATTCAACAGAAACTCACATGCGTTTCTCTGAAAGAGAAGCAGTCTGTTCCAACACTTCAATTCACTGTGCGAAGTGAATGGAGTGTTGCTTCACTTTCTACATGCTGTCCTTTCTGAGAAAATCACTTTTCTTTGAAAGTGCCTTAAGCTACTTGCAAGCATTAGGAAGAAACTCACATGCGTTTCTCTTAAAGAGAAGCAGTCTGTTCCAACACTTCAATTCACTGTGAAGTGAATGGAGTGTTGCCTCACTTTCTAAATGCTGTCCTCTCAGAGAAAATCACTTTCCTTTGAAAGTGCCTTAAGCTACTTACAAGCATTCAACAGAAATTCACATGCATTTCTCTGAAAGAGAAGCAGTCTGTTCCAACACTTCAATTCACTGTGCGAAGTGAATGGAGTGTTGTTTCACTTTCTAAATTATGTCCTTTCAGAGAAAATCACTTTCCTTTGAAAGTGCCTTAAGCAACTTGCAAGCATTCACAAGAAACACTAATGCGTTTCTATGAAAGAGAAGCACTCTGTTCCAACACTTCAATTCACTGCACGAAGGGAATGGAGTGTTGCTTCACTTTCTAAATGCTGTCCTTTCAGAGAAAATCACTTTCCTTTGAAAGTGCCTTAAGCTTCTTACAAGCATTCACCAGAAACTGACATGCGTTTCTCTGAAAGAGAAGCAGTCGGTTCCAACACTTCAATTCATTGTGCGAAGTGAATGGAGTGTTGCTTCACGTTCTAAATGCTGTCCTTTCAGAGAAAATCACTTTCCTTTGAAAGTGCCTTAAGCTACTTGCAAGCATTAGGAAGAAACTCACATGCGTTTCTCTGAAAGAGAAGCAGTCTGTTCCAACACTTCAATTCACTGTGCGAAGTGAATGGAGTTTTGCCTCACTTTCTAAATGCTGTCCTTTCAGAGAAAATCACTTTCCTTTGAAAGTGCCTTAAGCTACTTGCAAGCATTAGGAAGAAACTCACATGCGTTTCTCTGAAAGAGAAGCAGTCTGTTCCAACACTTCAATTCACTGTGTGAAGTGAATGGAGTGCTGCCTCACTTTCTAAATGCTGTCCTTTCAGAGAAAATCACTTTCCTTTGAAAGTGCCTTAAGCTACTTACAAGCATTCACCAGAAACTCACATGCATATCTCTGAAATAGAAGCAGTCTGTTCCAACACTTCAATTCACTGTTCGAAGTGAATGGAGTGTTGCTTCACTTTCTAAATGCTGTCCTTTCAGAGAAAATCACTTTCCTTTGAAAGTGCCTTAAGCTACTTACAAGCATTCACCAGAAACTCACATGCGTTTCTCTGAAAGAGAAGCAGTCTGTTCCAACACTTCAATTAAATGTGCGAAGTGAACGGAGTGTTGCTTCACTTTGTAAATGCTGTCCTTTCAGAGAAAATCACTTTCCTTTGAAAGTGCCGTAAGCTATTTACAAGCATTCAACAGAAACTCACATGCGTTTCTCTGAAAGAGAAGCAGTCTGTTCCAACACTTCAATTCACTGTGCGAAGTGAATGGAGTGTTGCTTCACTTTCTAAATACTGTCCTTTCAGAGAAAATCACTTTCCTTTGAAAGTGCCTTAAGCTACTTGCAAGCATTAGGAAGAAACTCACATGCGTTTCTCTGAAAGAGAAGCAGTCTGTTCCAACACTTCAATTCACTGTGCGAAGTGAATGGAGTGTTGCTTCACTTTGTAAATGCTGTCCTTTCAGAGAAAATCACTTTCCTTTGAAAGTGCCTTAAGCTACTTACAAGCATTCAACAGAAACTCACATGCGTTTCTCTGATAGAGAAGCAGTCTGTTCCAACACTTCAATTCACTGTACGAAGTGAATGGAGTGTTGCTTCACTTTCTAAATTATGTCCTTTCAGAGAAAATCACTTTCCTTTGAAAGTGCCTTAAGCTACTTGCAAGCATTCACAAGAAACACTAATGCGTTTCTATGAAAGAGAAGCACTCTGTTGCAACACTTCAATTCACTGCACGAAGGGAATGGAGTGTTGCTTCACTTTCTAAACGCTGTCCTTTCAGAGAAAATCACTTTCCTTTGAAAGTGCCTTAAGCTACTTACCAGCATTCACCAGAAACTCACATGCGTTTCTCTGAAAGAGAAGCAGTCTGTTCCAACACTTCAATTCACTGTGCGAAGTGAATGGAGTGTTGCTTCACTTTCTAAATGCTGTCCTTTCTGAGAAAATCACTTTTCTTTGAAAGTGCCTTAAGCTACTTGCAAGCATTAGGAAGAAACTCACATGCGTTTCTCTTAAAGAGAAGCAGTCTGTTCCAACACTTCAATTCACTGTGAAGTGAATGGAGTGTTGCCTCACTTTCTAAATGCTGTCCTCTCAGAGAAAATCACTTTCCTTTGAAAGTGCCTTAAGCTACTTACAAGCATTCAACGGAAACTCACATGCGTTTCTCTGAAAGTGAAGCAGTCTGTTCCAACACTTCACTTCACTGTGCGAAGTGAATGGAGTGTTGCTTCACTTTCTAAATGCTGTCCTTTCAGAGAAAATCACTTTCCTTTGAAAGTGCCTTAAGCTACTTACAAGCATTCAACAGAAATTCACATGCATTTCTCTGAAAGAGAAGCAGTCTGTTCCAACACTTCAATTCACTGTGCGAAGTGAATGTGGTGTTGTTTCACTTTCTAAATTATGTCCTTTCAGAGAAAATCACTTTCCTTTGAAAGTGCCTTAAGCAACTTGCAAGCATTCACAAGAAACACTAATGCGTTTCTATGAAAGAGAAGCACTCTGTTCCAACACTTCAATTCACTGCACAAAGGGAATGGAGTGTTGCTTCACTTTCTAAATGCTGTCCTATCAGAGAAAATCACTTTCCTTTGAAAGTGCCTTAAGCATCTTACAAGCATTCACCAGAAACTCACATGCGTTTCTCTGAAAGAGAAGCAGTCGGTTCCAACACTTCAATTCATTGTGCGAAGTGAATGGAGTGTTGCTTCACGTTCTAAATGCTGTCCTTTCAGAGAAAATCACTTTCCTTTGAAAGTGCCTTAAGCTACTTGCAAGCATTAGGAAGAAACTCACATGCGTTTCTCTGAAAGAGAAGCAGTCTGTTCCAACACTTCAATTCACTGTGCGAAGTGAATGGAGTGTTGCCTCACTTTCTAAATGCTGTCCTTTCAGAGAAAATCACTTTCCTTTGAAAGTGCCTTAAGCTACTTGCAAGCATTAGGAAGAAACTCACATGCGTTTCTCTGAAAGAGAAGCAGTCTGTTCCAACACTTCAATTCACTGTGTGAAGTGAATGGAGTGCTGCCTCACTTTCTAAATGCTGTCCTTTCAGAGAAAATCACTTTCCTTTGAAAGTGCCTTAAGCTACTTACAAGCATTCACCAGAAACTCACATGCATATCTCTGAAATAGAAGCAGTCTGTTCCAACACTTCAATTCACTGTTCGAAGTGAATGGAGTGTTGCTTCACTTTCTAAATGCTGTCCTTTCAGAGAAAATCACTTTCCTTTGAAAGTGCCTTAAGCTACTTACAAGCATTCACCAGAAACTCACATGCGTTTCTCTGAAAGAGAAGCAGTCTGTTCCAACACTTCAATTCAATGTGCGAAGTGAACGGAGTGTTGCTTCACTTTGTAAATGCTGTCCTTTCAGAGAAAATCACTTTCCTTTGAAAGTGCCTTAAGCTACTTACAAGCATTCAACAGAAACTCACATGCGTTTCTCTGAAAGAGAAGCAGTCTGTTCCAACACTTCAATTCACTGTGCGAAGTGAATGGAGTGTTGCTTCACTTTCTAAATACTGTCCTTTCAGAGAAAATCACTTTCCTTTGAAAGTGCCTTAAGCTACTTGCAAGCATTAGGAAGAAACTCACATGCGTTTCTCTGAAAGGAAGCAGTCTGTTCCAACACTTCAATTCACTGTGCGAAGTGAATGGAGTGTTGCTTCACTTTCTAAATGCTGTCCTTTCAGAGAAAATCACTTTCCTTTGAAAGTGCCTTAAGCTACTTTCAAGCATTAGGAAGAAACTCACATGCGTTTCTCTGAAAGAGAAGCAGTCTGTTCCAAACTTCAGTTCACTGTGTGAAGTGAATGGAGTGTTGCCTCACTTTCTAAATGCTGTCCTTTCAGAGAAAATCACTTTCCTTTGAAAGTGCCTTAAGCTACTTGCAAGCATTCAACAGAAACTCACATGCATTTCTCTGAAAGAGAAGCAGTCTGTTCCAACACTTCAATTCACTGCTCGAAGTGAAGGGAGTGTTGCTTCACTTTCTAAATGCTGTCCTTTCAGAGAAAATCACTTTCCTTTGAAAGTGCCTTAAGCTACTTACAAGCATTCACCAGAAACTCACATGCGTTTCTCTGAAAGAGAAGCAGTCTGTTCCAACACTTCAATTCACTGTGCGAAGTGAATGGAGTGTTGCTTCACTTTCTAAATGCTGTCCTTTCAGAGAAAATCACTTTCCTTTGAAAGTGCCTTAAGCTACTTGCAAGCATTAGGAAGAAACGCACATGCGTTTCTCTGAAAGAGAAGCAGTCTGTTCCAACACTTCAATTCACTGTGCGAAGTGAATGGAGTGTTGCTTCACTTTCTAAATGCTGTCCTTTCTGAGAAAATCACTTTCCTTTGAAAGTGCCTTAAGCTAATTGCAAGCATTAGGAAGAAACTCACATGCGTTTCTCTGAAAGAGAAGCAGTCTGTTCCAACACTTCAATTCACTGTGTGAAGTGAATGTGGTGTTGCCTCACTTTCTAATTGCTGTCCTCTCAGAGAAAATCACTTTCCATTGAAAGTGCCTTAAGCTACTTACAAGCATTCAACAGAAACTCACATGCGTTTCTCTGAAAGTGAAGCAGTCTGTTCCAACACTTCAGTTCACTGTGCGAAGTGAATGTAGTGTTGCTTCACTTTCTAAATGCTGTCCTTTCAGAGAAAATCACTTTCCTTTGAAAGTGCCTTAAGCTACTTACAAGCATTCACCAGAAACTCACATGCATTTCTCTGAAAGAGAAGCAGTCTGTTCCAACACTTCAATTCACTGTGCGAAGTGAATGGAGTGTTGCTTCACTTTCTAAATTATGTCCTTTCAGAGAAAATCACTTTCCTTTGAAAGTGCCTTAAGCAACTTGCAAGCATTCACAAGAAACACTAATGCGTTTCTATGAAAGAGAAGCACTCTGTTCCAACACTTCAATTCACTGCACGAAGGGAATGGAGTGTTGCTTCACTTTCTAAATGCTGTCCTTTCAGAGAAAATCACTTTCCTTTGAAAGTGCCTTAAGCTACTTACAAGCATTCACCAGAAACTAACATGCGTTTCTCTGAAAGAGAAGCAGTCTGTTCCAACACTTCAATTTACTGTGCGAAGTGAATGGAGTGTTGCTTCACTTTCTAAATGCTGTCCTTTCAGAGAAAATCACTTTCCTTTGAAAGTGCATTAAGCTACTTGCAAGCATTAGGAAGAAACTCACATGCGTTTCTCTGAAAGAGAAGCAGTCTGTTCCAACACTTCAATTCACTGTGCGAAGTGAATGGAGTGTTGCTTCACTTTCTAAATGCTGTCCTTTCAGAGAAAATCACTTTCCTTTGAAAGTGCCTTAAGCTACTTGCAAGCATTAGGAAGAAACTCACATGCGTTTCTCTGAAAGAGAAGCAGTCTGTTCCAACACTTCAATTCAATGTGCGAAGTGAATGGAGTGTTGCCTCACTTTCTAAATGCTGTCCTTTCAGAGAAAATCACTTTCCTTTGAAAGTGCCTTAAGCTACTTGCAAGCATTAGGAAGAAACTCACATGCGTTTCTCTGAAAGAGAAGCAGTCTGTTCCAACACTTCAATTCACTGTGTGAAGTGAATGGAGTGCTGCCTCACTTTCTAAATGCTGTCCTTTCAGAGAAAATCACTTTCCTTTGAAAGTGCCTTAAGCTACTTACAAGCATTCAACAGAAACTCACATGCGTTTCTCTGAAAGTGAAGCAGTCTGTTCCAACACTTCAATTCACTCTGCGAAGTGAATGGAGTGTTGCTTCAATTTCTAAATGCTGTCCTTTCAGAGAAAATCACTTTCCTTTGAAAGTGCCTTAAGCTACTTACAAGCATTCAACAGAAACTCACATTCATTTCTCTGAAAGAGAAGCAGTCTGTTCCAACACTTCAATTCACTGTGTGAAGTGAATGGAGTGTTGCTTCACTTTCTAAATTATGTCCTTTCAGAGGAAATCACTTTCCTTTGAAAGTGCCTTAAGCAACTTGCAAGCATTCACAAGAAACACTAATGTGTTTCTATGAAAGAGAAGCACTCTGTTCCAACACTTCAATGCACTGCACGAAGTGAATGGAGTGTTGCTTCACTTTCTAAATGCTGTCCTTTCAGAGAAAATCACTTTCCTTTGAAAGTGCCTTAAGCTACTTGCAAGCATTAGGAAGAAACTCACATGCGTTTCTCTGAAAGAGAATCAGTCTGTTCCAACACTACAATTCACTGTGCGAAATGAATGGAGTGTTGCCTCACTTTCTAAATGCTGTCCTTTCAGAGAAAATCACTTTCCTTTGAAAGTGCCTTAAACTACTTTCAAGCATTCACAAAAAACTCACATGCGCTTCTCTGAAAGAGAAGCAGTCTGTTCCAACACTTCAATTCACTGTGTGAAGTGAATGGAGTGTAGCCTCACTTTCTAAATGCTGTCTTTTCAGAGAAAATCACTTTCCTTTGAAAGTGCCTTAAGCTACTTACAAGCATTCAACAGAAACTCACATGCATTTCTCTGAAAGAGAAGCAGTCTGTTCCAACACTTCAATTCACTGTTCGAAGTGAAGGGAGTGTTGCTTCACTTTCTAAATGCTGTCTTTTCAGAGAAAATCACTTTCCTTTGAAAGTGCCTTAAGCTACTTACAAGCATTCACCAGAAACTCACATGCGTTTCTCTGAAAGAGAAGCAGTCTGTTCCAACACTTCAATTCACTATGCGAAGTGAATGGAGTGTTGCTTCACTTTATAAATTATGTCCTTTCAGAGAAAATCACTTTCCTTTGAAAGTGCCTTAAGCTACTTGCAAGCATTAGGAAGAAACTCACATGCGTTTCTCTGAAAGAGAAGCAGTCTGTTCCAACACTTCAATTCACTGTTTGAAGTGAATGGAGTGTTGCCTCACTTTCTAAATGCTGTCCTCTCAGAGAAAATCACTTTCCTTTGAAAGTGCCTTAAGCTACTTACAAGCATTCAACAGAAACTCACATGCGTTTCTCTGAAAGTGAAGCAGTCTGTTCCAACACTTCAATTCACTGTTCGAAGTGAAGGGAGTGTTGCTTCACTTTCTAAATGCTGTCCTTTCAGAGAAAATCACTTTCCTTTGAAAGAGCCTTAAGCTACTTGCAAGCATTAGGAAGAAACTCACATGCGTTTCTCTGAAAGAGAAGCAGTCTGTTCCAACACTTCAATTCACTGTGCGAAGTGAATGGAGTGTTGCTTCACTTTCTAAATGCTGTCCTTTCTGAGAAAATCCCTTTCCTTTGAAAGTGCCTTAAGCTACTTGCAAGCATTAGGAAGAAACTCACATGCGTTTCTCTGAAAGAGAAGCAGTCTGTTCCAACACTTCAATTCACTGTGTGAAGTGAATGGAGTGGTGCCTCACTTTCTAAATGCTGTCCTCTCAGAGAAAATCACTTTCCTTTGAAAGTGCCTTAAGCTACTTACAAGCATTCACCAGAAACTCACATGCGTTTCTCTGAAAGTGAAGCAGTCTGTTCCAACACTTCAATTCACTGTGCGAAGTGAATGTAGTGTTGCTTCACTTTCTAAATGCTGTCCTTTCAGAGAAAATCACTTTCCTTTGAAAGTGCCTTAAGCTACTTACAAGCATTCAACAGAAACTCACATGCATTTCTCTGAAAGAGAAGCAGTGTGTTCCAACACTTCAATTCACTGTGCGAAGTGAATGGAGTGTTGCTTCACTTTCTAAATTATGTCCTTTCAGAGAAAATCACTTTCCTTTGAAAGTGCCTTAAGCAACTTGCAAGCATTCACAAGAAACACTAATGTGTTTCTATGAAAGAGAAGCACTCTGTTCCAACACTTCAATTCACTGCACGAAGTGAATGGAGTGTTGCTTCACTTTCTAAATGCTGTCCTTTCAGAGAAAATCACTTTCCTTTGAAAGTGCCTTAAGCAACTTGCAAGCATTAGGAAGAAACTCACATGCGTTTCTCTGAAAGAGAAGCAGTCTGTTCCAACACTTCAATTCACTGTGCGAAGTGAATGGAGTGTTGCCTCACTTTCTAAATGCTGTCCTTTCAGAGAAAATCACTTTCCTTTGAAAGTGCCTTAAGCTACTTGCAAGCATTAGGAAGAAACTCACATGCGTTTCTCTGAAAGATAAGCAGTCTGTTCCAACATTTCAATTCACTGTGTGAAGTGAATGGAGTGCTGCCTCACTTTCTAAATGCTGTCCTTTCAGAGAAAATCACTTTCCTTTGAAAGTGCCTTAAGCTACTTACAAGCATTCACCAGAAACTCACATGCGTTTCTGTGAAAGAGAAGCAGTCTGTTCCAACACTTCAATTCACTGTGCGAAGTGAATGGAGTGTTGCTTCACTTTCTAAATGCTGTCCTTTCAGAGAAAATCACTTTCCTTTGAAAGTGCCTTAAGCAACTTGCAAGCATTCACAAGAAACAATAATGCGTTTCTATGAAAGAGAAGCACTCTGTTCCAACACTTCAATTCACTGCACGAAGTGAATGGAGTGTTGCTTCACTTTCTAAATGATGTCCTTTCAGAGAAAATGACTTTCCTTTGAAAGTGCCTTAAGCTTCTTACAAGCATTCACCAGAAACTCACATGCGTTTCTCTGAAAGAGAAGCAGTCGGTTCCAACACTTCAATTCACTGTGCGAAGTGAATGGAGTGTTGCTTCATTTTCTAAATGCTGTCCTTTCAGAGAAAATCACTTTCCTTTGAAAGTGCCTTAAGCTACTTGCAAGCATTAGGAAGAAACTCACATGGGTTTCTCTGAAAGAGAAGCAGTCTGTTCCAACACTACAATTCACTGTGCGAAATGAATGGAGTGTTGCCTCACTTTCTAAATGCTGTCCTTTCAGAGAAAATCACTTTCCTTTGAAAGTGCCTTAAACTACTTTCAAGCATTCACAAAAAACTCACATGCGCTTCTCTGAAAGAGAAGCAGTCTGTTCCAACACTTCAATTCACTGTGTGAAGTGAATGGAGTGTAGCCTCACTTTCTAAATGCTGTCTTTTCAGAGAAAATCACTTTCCTTTGAAAGTGCCTTAAGCTACTTACAAGCATTCAACAGAAACTCACATGCATTTCTCTGAAAGAGAAGCAGTCTGTTCCAACACTTCAATTCACTGTTCGAAGTGAAGGGAGTGTTGCTTCACTTTCTAAATGCTGTCCTTTCAGAGAAAATCACTTTCCTTTGAAAGTGCCTTAAGCTACTTACAAGCATTCACCAGAAACTCACATGCGTTTCTCTGAAAGAGAAGCAGTCTGTTCCAACACTTCAATTCACTATGCGAAGTGAATGGAGTGTTGCTTCACTTTCTAAATGCTGTCCTTTCAGAGAAAATCACTTTCCTTTGAAAGTGCCTTAAGCTACTTGCAAGCATTAGGAAGAAACTCACATGCGTTTCTCTGAAAGAGAAGCAGTCTGTTCCAACACTTCAATTCACTGTTTGAAGTGAATGGAGTGTTGCCTCACTTTCTAAATGCTGTCCTCTCAGAGAAAATCACTTTCCTTTGAAAGTGCCTTAAGCTACTTACAAGCATTCAACAGAAACTCACATGCGTTTCTCTGAAAGTGAAGCAGTCTGTTCCAACACTTCAATTCACTGTTCGAAGTGAAGGGAGTGTTGCATCACTTTCTAAATGCTGTCCTTTCAGAGAAAATCACTTTCCTTTGAAAGAGCCTTAAGCTACTTGCAAGCATTAGGAAGAAACTCACATGCGTTTCTCTGAAAGAGAAGCAGTCTGTTCCAACACTTCAATTCACTGTGCGAAGTGAATGGAGTGTTGCTTCACTTTCTAAATGCTGTCCTTTCTGAGAAAATCCCTTTCCTTTGAAAGTGCCTTAAGCTACTTGCAAGCATTAGGAAGAAACTCACATGCGTTTCTCTGAAAGAGAAGCAGTCTGTTCCAACACTTCAATTCACTGTGTGAAGTGAATGGAGTGGTGCCTCACTTTCTAAATGCTGTCCTCTCAGAGAAAATCACTTTCCTTTGAAAGTGCCTTAAGCTACTTACAAGCATTCACCAGAAACTCACATGCGTTTCTCTGAAAGTGAAGCAGTCTGTTCCAACACTTCAATTCACTGTGCGAAGTGAATGTAGTGTTGCTTCACTTTCTAAATGCTGTCCTTTCAGAGAAAATCACTTTCCTTTGAAAGTGCCTTAAGCTACTTACAAGCATTCAACAGAAACTCACATGCATTTCTCTGAAAGAGAAGCAGTGTGTTCCAACACTTCAATTCACTGTGCGAAGTGAATGGAGTGTTGCTTCACTTTCTAAATTATGTCCTTTCAGAGAAAATCACTTTCCTTTGAAAGTGCCTTAAGCAACTTGCAAGCATTCACAAGAAACACTAATGTGTTTCTATGAAAGAGAAGCACTCTGTTCCAACACTTCAATTCACTGCACGAAGTGAATGGAGTGTTGCTTCACTTTCTAAATGCTGTCCTTTCAGAGAAAATCACTTTCCTTTGAAAGTGCCTTAAGCAACTTGCAAGCATTAGGAAGAAACTCACATGCGTTTCTCTGAAAGAGAAGCAGTCTGTTCCAACACTTCAATTCACTGTGCGAAGTGAATGGAGTGTTGCCTCACTTTCTAAATGCTGTCCTTTCAGAGAAAATCACTTTCCTTTGAAAGTGCCTTAAGCTACTTGCAAGCATTAGGAAGAAACTCACATGCGTTTCTCTGAAAGATAAGCAGTCTGTTCCAACATTTCAATTCACTGTGTGAAGTGAATGGAGTGCTGCCTCACTTTCTAAATGCTGTCCTTTCAGAGAAAATCACTTTCCTTTGAAAGTGCCTTAAGCTACTTACAAGCATTCACCAGAAACTCACATGCGTTTCTGTGAAAGAGAAGCAGTCTGTTCCAACACTTCAATTCACTGTGCGAAGTGAATGGAGTGTTGCTTCACTTTCTAAATGCTGTCCTTTCAGAGAAAATCACTTTCCTTTGAAAGTGCCTTAAGCAACTTGCAAGCATTCACAAGAAACAATAATGCGTTTCTATGAAAGAGAAGCACTCTGTTCCAACACTTCAATTCACTGCACGAAGTGAATGGAGTGTTGCTTCACTTTCTAAATGATGTCCTTTCAGAGAAAATGACTTTCCTTTGAAAGTGCCTTAAGCTTCTTACAAGCATTCACCAGAAACTCACATGCGTTTCTCTGAAAGAGAAGCAGTCGGTTCCAACACTTCAATTCACTGTGCGAAGTGAATGGAGTGTTGCTTCATTTTCTAAATGCTGTCCTTTCAGAGAAAATCACTTTCCTTTGAAAGTGCCTTAAGCTACTTGCAAGCATTAGGAAGAAACTCACATGGGTTTCTCTGAAAGAGAAGCAGTCTGTTCCAACACTTCAATTCACTGTGCGAAGTGAGTGGAGTGTTGCCTCACTTTCTAAATGCTGTCCTTTCAGAGAAAATCACTTTCCTTTGAAAGTGCCTTAAGCTACTTGCAAGCATTCACAAGAAACACTAATGCGTTTCTCTGAAAGAGAAGCAGTCTGTTCCAACACTTCAATTCATTGCGCGAAGGGAATGGAGTGTTGCTTTACTTTCTAAATGCTGTCCTTTCAGAGAAAATCACTTTCGTTTGAAAGTGCCTTAAGCTACTTACAAGCATTCAACAGAAACTCACATGCGTTTCTCTGAAAGAGAAGCAGTCTGTTCCAACACTTCAATTCATTGCGCGAAGGGAATGGAGTGTTGCTTTACTTTCTAAATGCTGTCCTTTCAGAGAAAATCACTTTCCTTTGAAAGTGCCTTAAGCTTCTTACAAGCATTCACCAGAAACTCACATGCGTTTCTCTGAAAGAGAAGCAGTCTGTTCCAACACTTCAATTTACTGTGCGAAGTGAATGGAGTGTTGCTTCACTTTCTAAATGCTGTCCTTTCAGAGAAAATCACTTTCCTTTGAAAGTGCCTTAAGCTACTTGCAAGCATTAGGAAGAAACTCACATGCGTTTCTCTGAAAGAGAAGCAGTCTGTTCCAACACTTCAATTCACTGTGCGAAGTGAATGGAGTGTTGCTTCACTTTCTAAATGCTGTCCTTTCAGAGAAAATCACTTTCCTTTGAAAGTGCCTTAAGCTACTTGCAAGCATTAGGAAGAAACTCACATGCGTTTCTCTGAAAGAGAAGCAGTCTGTTCCAACACTTCAATTCACTGTGCGAAGTGAATGGAGTGTTGCCTCACTTTCTAAATGCTGTCCTTTCAGAGAAAATCACTTTCCTTTGAAAGTGCCTTAAGCTACTTGCAAGCATTAGGAAGAAACTCACATGCGTTTCTCTGAAAGAGAAGCAGTCTGTTCCAACACTTCAATTCACTGTGTGAAGTGAATGGAGTGCTGCCTCACTTTCTAAATGCTGTCCTTTCAGAGAAAATCACTTTCCTTTGAAAGTGCCTTAAGCTACTTTCAAGCATTCACCAGAAACTCACATGCGTTTCTGTGAAAGAGAAGCAGTCGGTTCCAACACTTCAATTCACTGTGCGAAGTGAATGGAGTGTTGCTTCACTTTCTAAATGCTGTCCTTTCAGAGAAAATCACTTTCCTTTGAAAGTGCCTTAAGCAACTTGCAAGCATTCACAAGAAACACTAATGCGTTTCTATGAAAGAGAAGCACTCTGTTCCAAAACTTCAATTCACTGCACGAAGTGAATGGAGTGTTGCTTCACTTTCTAAATGATGTCCTTTCAGAGAAAATCACTTTCCTTTGAAAGTGCCTTAAGCTTCTTACAAGCATTCACCAGAAACTCACATGCGTTTCTCTGAAAGAGAAGCAGTCGGTTCCAACACTTCAATTCACTGTGCGAAGTGAATGGAGTGTTGCTTCATTTTCTAAATGCTGTCCTTTCAGAGAAAATCACTTTCCTTTGAAAGTGCCTTAAGCTACATGCAAGCATTAGGAAGAAACTCACATGCGTTTCTCTGAAAGAGAAGCAGTCTGTTCCAACACTTCAATTCACTGTGCGAAGTGAGTGGAGTGTTGCCTCACTTTCTAAATGCTGTCCTTTCAGAGAAAATCACTTTCCTTTGAAAGTGCCTTAAGCTACGTACAAGCATTCACAAGAAACAGTAATGCGTTTCTCTGAAAGAGAAGCAGTCTGTTCCAACACTTCAATTCATTGCGCGAAGGGAATGGAGTGTTGCTTTACTTTCTAAATGCTGTCCTTTCAGAGAAAATCACTTTCCTTTGAAAGTGCCTTAAGCTACTTACAAGCATTCAACAGAAACTCACATGCATTTCTCTGAAAGAGAAGCAGTCTGTTCCAACACTTCAATTCACTGTACAAAGTGAATGGAGTGTTGCTTCACTTTCTAAATGCTGTCCTTTCAGAGAAAATCACTTTCCTTTGAAAGTGCCTTAAGCTACTTACAAGCATTCACCAGAAACTCACATGCGTTTCTCTGAAAGAGAAGCAGTCTGTTCCAACACTTCAATTCACTGTGCGAAGTGAATGGAGTGTTGCTTCACTTTCTAAATGCTGTCCTTTCAGAGAAAATCACTTTCCTTTGAAAGTGCCTTAAGCTACTTGCAAGCATTAGGAAGAAACTCACATACGTTTCTCTGAAAGAGAAGCAGTCTGTTCCAACACTTCAATTCACTGTGCGAAGTGAATGGAGTGTTGCTTCACTTTCTAAATGCTCTCCATTCTGAGAAAATCACTTTCCTTTGAAAGTGCCTTAAGCTACTTGCAAGCATTAGGAAGAAACTCACATGCGTTTCTCTGAAAGAGAAGCAGTCTATTCCAACACTTCAATTCACTGTGTGAAGTGAATGGAGTGTTGCCTCACTATCTAAATGCTGTCCTCTCAGAGAAAATCACTTTCCTTTGAAAGTGACTTAAACTACTTACAAGCATTCAACAGAAACTCACATGCGTTTCTCTGAAAGTGAAGCAGTCTGTTCCAACACTTCAATTCACTGTGCGAAGTGAATGGAGTGTTGCTTCACTTTCTAAATGCTGTCCTTTCAGAGAAAATCACTTTCCTTTGAAAGTGCCTTAAGCTACTTACAAGCATTCAACAGAAACTCACATGCATTTCTCTGAAAGAGAAGCACTCTGTTCCAACACTTCAATTCACTGCACGAAGTGAATGGAGTGTTGCTTCACTTTCTAAATGCTGTCCTTTCAGAAAAAATCACTTTCCTTTGAAAGTGCCTTAAGCTTCTTACAAGCATTCACCAGAAACTCACATGTGTTTCACTGAAAGAGAAGCAGTCGGTTCCAACACTTCAATTCACTGTGCGAAGTGAATGGAGTGTTGCTTCACTTTCTAAATGCTGTCCTTTCAGAGAAAATCACTTTCCTTTGAAAGTGCCTTAAGCTACTTGCAAGCATTAGGAAGAAACTCACATGCGTTTCTCTTAAAGAGAAGCAGTCTGTTCCAACACTTCAATTCAATGTGCGAAGTGAATGGAGTGTTGCTTCACTTTCTAAATGCTGTCCTTTCAGAGAAAATCACTTTCCTTTGAAAGTGCCTTAAGCTACTTGCAAGCATTAGGAAGAAACTCACATGCGTTTCTCTGAAAGAGAAGCAGTCTGTTCCAACACTTCAATTCACTGTGTGAAGTGAATGGAGTGTTGCCTCACTTTCTAAATGCTGTCCTTTTAGAGAAAATCACTTTCCTTTGAAAGTGCCTTAAGCTACTTACAAGCATTTAACAGAAACTCACATGCATTTCTCTGAAAGAGAAGCAGTCTGTTCCAACACTTCAATTCATTGTTCGAAGTGAAGGGAGTGTTGCTTCACTTTCTAAATGCTGTCCTTTCAGAGAAAATCACTTTCCTTTGAAAGTGCCTTAAGCTACTTACAAGCATTCAGCAGAAACTCACATGCATTTCTCTGAAAGAGAAGCAGTCTGTTCCAACACTTCAATTCACTGTGCGAAGTGAATGGAGTGTTGCTTCACTTTCTAAATGCTGTCCTTTCAGAGAAAATCACTTTCCTTTGAAAGTGCCTTAAGCTACTTGCAAGCATTAGGAAGAAACTCACATGCGTTTCTCTGAAAGAGAAGCAGTCTGTTCCAACACTTCAATTCACTGTGCGAAGTGAATGGAGTGGTGCCTCACTTTCTAAATGCTGTCCTTAATGAGAAAATCACTTTCCTTTGAAAGTGCCTTAAGCTACTTGCAAGCATTAGGAAGAAACTCACATGCGTTTCTCTGAAAGAGAGGCAGTCTGTTCCAACACTTCAATTCACTGTGTGAAGTGAATGGAGTGTTGCCTCACTTTCTAAATGCTGTCCTCTCAGAGAAAATCACTTTCCTTTGAAAGAGCCTTAAGCTACTTACAAGCATTCAACAGAAACTCACATGCATTTCTCTGAAAGAAAAGCAGTCTGTTCCAACACTTCAATTCAATGTGCGAAGTGAATGGAGTGTTGCTTCACTTTCTAAATTATGTCCTTTCAGAGAAAATCACTTTCCTTTGAAAGTGCCTTAAGCAACTTGCAAGCATTCACAAGAAACATTAATGCGTTTCTATGAAAGAGAAGCACTCTGTTCCAACACTTCAATTCACTGCACGAAGTGAATGGAGTGTTACTTCACTTTCTAAATGCTGTCCTTTCAGAGAAAATCACTTTCCTTTGAAAGTGCCTTAAGCTTCTTGCAAGCATTCACCAGAAACTCACATGCGTTTCTCTGAAAGAGAAGCAGTCGGTTCCAACACTTCAATTCACTGGGCGAAGTGAATGGAGTGTTGCTTCACTTTGTAAATGCTGTCCTTTCAGAGAAAATCACTTTCCTTTGAAAGTGCCTTAAGCTACTTGCAAGCATTTGGAAGAAACTCACATGCGTTTCTCTGAAAGAGAAGCAGTCTGTTCCAACACTTCAATTCACTGTGCGAAGTGAATGGAGTGTTGCCTCACTTTCTAAATGCTGTCCTTTCAGAGACAATCACTTTCCCTTGAAAGTGCCTTAAGCTACTTGCAAGCATTAGGAAGAAACTCACATGCGTTTCTCTGAAAGAGATGCAGTCTGTTCCAACACTTCAATTCACTGTGCGAAGTGAATGGAGTGTTTCTTCACTTTCTAAATGCTGTTCTTTCAGAGAAAATCACTTTCCTTTGAAAGTGTCTTAAGCTACTTGCTAGCATTAGGAAGAAACTCACATGCTTTTCTCTGAAAGAGAAGCAGTCCGTTCCAACACTTCAATTCACTGTGCGAAGTGAATGGAGTGGTGCTTCACTTTCTAAATGCTGTCCTTTCAGAGAAAATCACTTTCCTTTGAAAGTGCCTTAAGCTACTTGCAAGCATTATTAAGAAACTCACATGCGTTTCTCTGAAAGAGAAGCAGTCTGTTCCAACACTTCAATTCACTGTGCGAAGTGAATGGAGTGTTGCCTCACTTTCTAAATGCTGTCCTTTCAGAGAAAATCACTTTCCATTGAAAGTGCCTTAAACTACTTTCAAGCATTCACAAAAAACTCACATGCGTTTCTCTGAAAGAGAAGCAGTCTGTTCCAACACTTCAATTCACTGTGCGAAGTGAATGGAGTGTTGCTTCAGTTTCTAAATGCTGTCCTTTCAGAGAAAATCCCTTTCCTTTGAATGTGCCTTAAGCTACTTACAAGCATTCAACAGAAACTCACATGCATTTCTCTGAAAGAGAAGCAATCTGTTCCAACACTTCAATTCTCTGTGCGAAGTGAATGGAGTGTTGCTTCACTTTCTAAATGCTGTCCTTTCAGAGAAAATCACTTTCTTTGAAAGTGCCTTAAGCTACTTGCAAGCATTCACAAGAAACACTAATGCGTTTCTCTGAAAGAGAAGCAGTCTGTTCCAACACTTCAATTCATTGCGCGAAGGGAATGGAGTGTTGCTTTACTTTCTAAATGCTGTCCTTTCAGAGAAAATCACTTTCCTTTGAAAGTGCCTTAAGCTACTTACAAGCATTCAACAGAAACTCACATGCATTTCTCTGAAAGAGAAGCAGTCTGTTCCAACACTTCAATTCACTGTACAAAGTGAATGGAGTGTTGCTTCACTTTCTAAATGCTGTCCTTTCAGAGAAAATCACTTTCCTTTGAAAGTGCCTTAAGCTACTTACAAGCATTCACCAGAAACTCACATGCGTTTCTCTGAAAGAGAAGCAGTCTGTTCCAACACTTCAATTCACTGTGCGAAGTGAATGGAGTGTTGCTTCACTTTCTAAATGCTGTCCTTTCAGAGAAAATCACTTTCCTTTGAAAGTGCCTTAAGCTACTTGCAAGCATTAGGAAGAAACTCACATACGTTTCTCTGAAAGAGAAGCAGTCTGTTCCAACACTTCAATTCACTGTGCGAAGTGAATGGAGTGTTGCTTCACTTTCTAAACGCTCTCCATTCTGAGAAAATCACTTTCCTTTGAAAGTGCCTTAAGCTACTTGCAAGCAATAGGAAGAAACTCACATGCGTTTCTCTGAAAGAGAAGCAGTCTGTTCCAACACATCAATTCACTGTGTGAAGTGAATGGAGTGTTGCCTCACTTTCTAAATGCTGTCCTCTCAGAGAAAATCACTTTCCTTTGAAAGTGCCTTAAACTACTTACAAGCATTCAACAGAAACTCACATGCGTTTCTCTGAAAGTGAAGCAGTCTGTTCCAACACTTCAATTCACTGTGCGAAGTGAATGGAGTGTTGCTTCACTTTCTAAATGCTGTCCTTTCAGAGAAAATCACTTTCCTTTGAAAGTGCCTTAAGCTACTTACAAGCATTCAAAAGAAACTCACATGCATTTCTCTGAAAGAGAAGCACTCTGTTCCAACACTTCAATTCACTGCACGATGTGAATGGAGTGTTGCTTCACTTTCTAAAAGCTGTCCTTTCAGAGAAAATCACTTTCCTTTGAAAGTGCCTTAAGCTTCTTACAAGCATTCACCAGAAACTCACATGTGTTTCACTGAAAGAGAAGCAGTCGGTTCCAACACTTCAATTCACTGTGCGAAGTGAATGGAGTGTTGCTTCACTTTCTAAATGCTGTCCTTTCAGAGAAAATCACTTTCCTTGGAAAGTGCCTCAAGCTACTTCCAAGCATTAGGAAGAAACTCACATGCGTTTCTCTTAAAGAGAAGCAGTCTGTTCCAACACTTCAATTCACTGTGCGAAGTGAATGGAGTGTTGCCTCACTTTCTAAATGCTGTCCTTTCAGAGAAAATCACTTTCCTTTGAAAGTGCCTTAAGCTACTTGCAAGCATTAGGAAGAAACTCACATGCGTTTCTCTGAAAGAGAAGCAGTCTGTTCCAACACTTCAATTCACTGTGCGAAGTGAATGGAGTGTTGCTTCACTTTGTAAATGCTGTCCTTTCAGAGAAAATCACTTTCCTTTGAAAGTGCCTTAAACAACTTGCAAGCATTCACAAGAAACACTAATGCGTTTCTATGAAAGAGAAGCACTCTGTTCCAACATTTCAATTCACTGCACGAAGGGAATGGAGTGTTGCTTCACTTTCTAAATGCTGTCCTTTCAGAGAAAATCACTTTCCTTTGAAAGTGCCTTAAGCTACTTACAAGCTTTCAACAGAAACTCACATGCGTTTCTCTGAAAGAGAAGCAGTCTGTTCCAACACTTCAATTCACTGTGCGAAGTGAATGGAGTGTTGCTTCACTTTCTAAATGCTGTCCTTTAAGAGAAAATCACTTTCCTTTGAAAGTGCCTTAAACTACTTTCAAGCATTCACAAAAAACTCACATGTGTTTCTTTTAAAGAGAAGCAGTCTGTTCCAACACTTCAATTCACTGTGCGAAGTGAATGGAGTGTTGCTTCAGTTTCTAAATGCTGTCCTTTCAGAGAAAATCACTTTCCTTTGAAAGTGCCTTAAGCAACTTGCAAGAATTCACAACAAACTCACATGCGTTTCTCTGAAAGAGAAGCAGTCTGTTCCAACACTTCAATTCACTGTGCGAAGTGAATGGAGTGTTGCTTCACTTTCTAAATGCTGTCCTTTCAGAGAAAATCACTTTCCTTTGAAGGTGCCTTAAGCTACTTACAAGCATTCACCAGAAACTCACATGCGTTTCTCTGAAAGTGAAGCAGTCTGTTCCAACACTTCAATTCACTGTGCGAAGTGAATGGAGTGAAGCTTCACTTTCTAAATGCTGTCCTTTCTGAGAAAATCACTTTCCTTTGAAAGTGCCTTAAGCTACTTGCAAGCATTAGGAAGAAACTCACATGCGTTTCTCTGAAAGAGAAGCAGTCTGTTCCAACACTTCAATTCACTGTGCGAAGTGAATGGAGTGAAGCTTCAGTTTCTAAATGCTGTCCTTTCTGAGAAAATCACTTTCCTTTGAAAGTGCCTTAAGCTACTTGCAAGCATTAGGAAGAAACTCACATGCGTTTCTCTGAAAGAGAAGCAGTCTGTTCCAACACTTCAATTCACTGTGTGAAATGAATGGAGTGTTGCCTCACTTTCTAAATGCTGTCATCTCAGAGAAAATCACTTTCCTTTGAAAGTGCCTTAAGCTACTTACAAGCATTCAACAGAAATTCACATACGTTTCTCTGAAAGTGAAGCAGTCTGTTCCAACACTTCAATTCACTGTGCGAAGTGAATGGAGTGTTGCTTCACTTTCTAAATGCTGTCCTTTCAGAAAAAATCACTTTCCTTTGAAAGTGCCTTAAGCTACTTACAAGCATTCAACAGAAACTCACATGCATTTCTCTGAAAGAGAAGCAGTCTGTTCCAACACTTCAATTCACTGTGTGAAGTGAATGGAGTGTTGCTTCACGTTCTAAATGCTGTCCTTTCAGAGAAAATCACTTTCCTTTGAAAGTGCCTTAAGCTACTTACAAGCATTCACCAGAAACTCACATGCGTTTCTCTGAAAGTGAAGCAGTCTGTTCCAACACTTCAATTCACTGTGCGAAGTGAATGGAGTGTTGCTTCACTTTCTAAATGCTGTTCTTTCAGAGAAAATCACTTTCCTTTGAAAGTGCCTTAAGCTACTTACAAGCATTTAACAGAAACTCACATGCATTTCTCTGAAAGAGAAGCAGTCTGTTCCAACACTTCAATTCACTGTGCGAAGTGAATGGAGTGTTGCTTCACTTTCTAAATTATGTCCTTTCAGAGAAAATCACTTTCCTTTGAAAGTACCTTAAGCAACTTGCAAGCATTCACAAGAAACACTAATGCGTTTCTATGAAAGAGAAGCAGTCTGTTCCAACACTTCAATTCACTGTGTGAAGTGAATTGAGTGTTGCCTCACTTTCTAAATGCTGTCCTTTTAGAGAAAATCACTTTCCTTTGAAAGTGCCTTAAGCTACTTACAAGCATTTAACAGAAACTCACATGCATTTCTCTGAAAGAGAAGTAGTCTGTTCCAACACTTCAATTCATTGTTCGAAGTGAAGGGAGTGTTGCTTCACTTTCTAAATGCTGTCCTTTCAGAGAAAATCACTTTCCTTTGAAAGTGCCTTAAGCTACTTACAAGCATTCAGCAGAAACTCACATGCATTTCTCTGAAAGAGAAGCAGTCTGTTCCAACACTTCAATTCACTGTGCGAAGTGAATGGAGTGCTGCTTCACTTTCTAAATGCTGTGGTTTCAGAGAAAATCACTTTCCTTTGAAAGTGCCTTAAGCTACTTACAAGCATTTAACAGAAACTCACATGCGTTTCTCTGAAAGAGAAGTAGTCTGTTCCAATACTTCAATTCACTCTGCGAAGTGAATGGAGTTTTGCTTCACTTTCTAAATGCTGTCCTTTCAGAGAAAATCACTTTCCTTTGAAAGAGCCTTAAGCTACTTACAAGCATTCAACAGAAACTCACATGCGTTTCTCTGAAAGAGAAGCAGTCTGTTCCAACACTTCAATTCAATGTGCGAAGTGAATGGAGTGTTGCTTCACTTTCTAAATGCTGTCCTTTAAGAGAAAATCACTTTCCTTTGAAAGTGCCTTAAGCTACTTGCAAGCATTAGGAAGAAACTCACATGCGTTTCTCTGAAAGAGAAGCAGTCTGTTCCAACCCTTCAATTCACTGTGCGAAGTTAATGGAGTGTTGCTTCACTTTCTAAATGCTGTCCTTTCAGAGAAAATCACTTTCCTTTGAAAGTGCCTTAAGCTACTTGCAAGCATTAGGAAGAAATTCACATGCGTTTCTCTGAAAGAGAAGCAGTCTGTTCCAACACTTCAATTCACTGTGTGAAGTGAATGGAGTGTTGCCTCACTTTCTAAATGCTGTCCTTTCAGAGAAAATCATTTTCCATTGAAAGTGCCTTAAACTACTTTCAAGCATTCACAAAAAACTCACATGCGTTTCTCTGAAAGAGAAGCAGTCTGTTCCAACACTTCAATTCACTGTGCGAAGTGAATGGAGTGTTGCTTCAGTTTCTAAATGCTGTCCTTTCAGAGAAAATCCCTTTCCTTTGAATGTGCCTTAAGCTACTTAAAAGCATTCAACAGAAACTCACATGCATTTCTCTGAAAGAGAAGCAATCTGTTCCAACACTTCAATTCTCTGTGCGAAGTGAATGGAGTGTTGCTTCACTTTCTAAATGCTGTCCTTTCAGAGAAAATCACTTTCCTTTGAAAGTGCCTTAAGCTACTTGCAAGCATTCACAAGAAACACTAATGCGTTTCTCTGAAAGAGAAGCAGTCTGTTCCAACACTTCAATTCATTGCGCGAAGGGAATGGAGTGTTGCTTTACTTTCTAAATGCTGTCCTTTCAGAGAAAATCACTTTCCTTTGAAAGTGCCTTAAGCTACTTACAAGCATTCAACAGAAACTCACATGCATTTCTCTGAAAGAGAAGCAGTCTGTTCCAACACTTAAATTCACTGTACAAAGTGAATGGAGTGTTGCTTCACTTTCTAAATGCTGTCCTTTCAGAGAAAATCACTTTCCTTTGAAAGTGCCTTAAGCTACTTACAAGCATTCACCAGAAACTCACATGCGTTTCTCTGAAAGAGAAGCAGTCTGTTCCAACACTTCAATTCACTGTGCGAAGTGAATGGAGTGTTGCTTCACTTTCTAAATGCTGTCCTTTCAGAGAAAATCACTTTCCTTTGAAAGTGCCTTAAGCTACTTACAAGCATTAGGAAGAAACTCACATACATTTCTCTGAAAGAGAAGCAGTCTGTTCCAACACTTCAATTCACTGTGCGAAGTGAATGGAGTGTTGCTTCACTTTCTAAACGCTCTCCATTCTGAGAAAATCACTTTCCTTTGAAAGTGCCTTAAGCTACTTGCAAGCAATAGGAAGAAACTCACATGCGTTTCTCTGAAAGAGAAGCAGTCTGTTCCAACACTTCAATTCACTGTGTGAAGTGAATGGAGTGTTGCCTCACTTTCTAAATGCTGTCCTCTCAGAGAAAATCACTTTCCTTTGAAAGTGCCTTAAACTACTTACAAGCATTCAACAGAAACTCACATGCGTTTCTCTGAAAGTGAAGCAGTCTGTTCCAACACTTCATTTCACTGTGCAAAGTGAATGGAGTGTTGCTTCACTTTCTAAATGCTGTCCTTTCAGAGAAAATCACTTTCCTTTGAAAGTGCCTTAAGCTACTTACAAGCATTCAACAGAAACTCACATGCATTTCTCTGAAAGAGATGCAGTCTGTTCCAACACTTCAATTCACTGTGCGAAGTGAATGGAGTGTTGCTTCACTTTCTAAATTATATCCTTTCAGAGAAAATCACTTTCCTTTGAAAGTGCCTTAAGCAACTTGCAAGCATTCACAAGAAACACTAATGCGTTTCTATGAAAGAGAAGCAGTCTGTTCCAACACTTCAATTCACTGTGTGAAGTGAATGGAGTGTTGCCTCACTTTCTAAATGCTGTCCTTTTAGAGAAAATCACTTTCCTTTGAAAGTGCCTTAAGCTACTTACAAGCATTTAACAGAAACTCACATGCATTTCTCTGAAAGAGAAGCAGTCTGTTCCAACACTTCAATTCATTGTTCGAAGTGAAGGGAGTGTTGCTTCACTTTCTAAATGCTGTCCTTTCAGAGAAAATCACTTTCCTTTGAAAGTGCCTTAAGCTACTTACAAGCATTCAGCAGAAACTCACATGCATTTCTCTGAAAGAGAAGCAGTCTGTTCCAACACTTCAATTCACTGTGCGAAGTGAATGGAGTGCTGCTTCACTTTCTAAATGCTGTGGTTTCAGAGAAAATCACTTTCCTTTGAAAGTGCCTTAAGCTACTTACAAGCATTTAACAGAAACTCACATGCGTTTCTCTGAAAGAGAAGTAGTCTGTTCCAATACTTCAATTCACTCTGCGAAGTGAATGGAGTTTTGCTTCACTTTCTAAATGCTGTCCTTTCAGAGAAAATCACTTTCCTTTGAAAGAGCCTTAAGCTACTTACAAGCATTCAACAGAAACTCACATGCGTTTCTCTGAAAGAGAAGCAGTCTGTTCCAACACTTCAATTCAATGTGCGAAGTGAATGGAGTGTTGCTTCACTTTCTAAATGCTGTCCTTTAAGAGAAAATCACTTTCCTTTGAAAGTGCCTTAAGCTACTTGCAAGCATTAGGAAGAAACTCACATGCGTTTCTCTGAAAGAGAAGCAGTCTGTTCCAACCCTTCAATTCACTGTGCGAAGTTAATGGAGTGTTGCTTCACTTTCTAAATGCTGTCCTTTCAGAGAAAATCACTTTCCTTTGAAAGTGCCTTAAGCTACTTGCAAGCATTAGGAAGAAATTCACATGCGTTTCTCTGAAAGAGAAGCAGTCTGTTCCAACACTTCAATTCACTGTGTGAAGTGAATGGAGTGTTGCCTCACTTTCTAAATGCTGTCCTTTCAGAGAAAATCATTTTCCATTGAAAGTGCCTTAAACTACTTTCAAGCATTCACAAAAAACTCACATGCGTTTCTCTGAAAGAGAAGCAGTCTGTTCCAACACTTCAATTCACTGTGCGAAGTGAATGGAGTGTTGCTTCAGTTTCTAAATGCTGTCCTTTCAGAGAAAATCCCTTTCCTTTGAATGTGCCTTAAGCTACTTAAAAGCATTCAACAGAAACTCACATGCATTTCTCTGAAAGAGAAGCAATCTGTTCCAACACTTCAATTCTCTGTGCGAAGTGAATGGAGTGTTGCTTCACTTTCTAAATGCTGTCCTTTCAGAGAAAATCACTTTCCTTTGAAAGTGCCTTAAGCTACTTGCAAGCATTCACAAGAAACACTAATGCGTTTCTCTGAAAGAGAAGCAGTCTGTTCCAACACTTCAATTCATTGCGCGAAGGGAATGGAGTGTTGCTTTACTTTCTAAATGCTGTCCTTTCAGAGAAAATCACTTTCCTTTGAAAGTGCCTTAAGCTACTTACAAGCATTCAACAGAAACTCACATGCATTTCTCTGAAAGAGAAGCAGTCTGTTCCAACACTTAAATTCACTGTACAAAGTGAATGGAGTGTTGCTTCACTTTCTAAATGCTGTCCTTTCAGAGAAAATCACTTTCCTTTGAAAGTGCCTTAAGCTACTTACAAGCATTCACCAGAAACTCACATGCGTTTCTCTGAAAGAGAAGCAGTCTGTTCCAACACTTCAATTCACTGTGCGAAGTGAATGGAGTGTTGCTTCACTTTCTAAATGCTGTCCTTTCAGAGAAAATCACTTTCCTTTGAAAGTGCCTTAAGCTACTTACAAGCATTAGGAAGAAACTCACATACATTTCTCTGAAAGAGAAGCAGTCTGTTCCAACACTTCAATTCACTGTGCGAAGTGAATGGAGTGTTGCTTCACTTTCTAAACGCTCTCCATTCTGAGAAAATCACTTTCCTTTGAAAGTGCCTTAAGCTACTTGCAAGCAATAGGAAGAAACTCACATGCGTTTCTCTGAAAGAGAAGCAGTCTGTTCCAACACTTCAATTCACTGTGTGAAGTGAATGGAGTGTTGCCTCACTTTCTAAATGCTGTCCTCTCAGAGAAAATCACTTTCCTTTGAAAGTGCCTTAAACTACTTACAAGCATTCAACAGAAACTCACATGCGTTTCTCTGAAAGTGAAGCAGTCTGTTCCAACACTTCATTTCACTGTGCAAAGTGAATGGAGTGTTGCTTCACTTTCTAAATGCTGTCCTTTCAGAGAAAATCACTTTCCTTTGAAAGTGCCTTAAGCTACTTACAAGCATTCAACAGAAACTCACATGCATTTCTCTGAAAGAGATGCAGTCTGTTCCAACACTTCAATTCACTGTGCGAAGTGAATGGAGTGTTGCTTCACTTTCTAAATTATATCCTTTCAGAGAAAATCACTTTCCTTTGAAAGTGCCTTAAGCAACTTGCAAGCATTCACAAGAAACACTAATGCGTTTCTATGAAAGAGAAGCAGTCTGTTCCAACACTTCAATTCACTGTGTGAAGTGAATGGAGTGTTGCCTCACTTTCTAAATGCTGTCCTTTTAGAGAAAATCACTTTCCTTTGAAAGTGCCTTAAGCTACTTACAAGCATTTAACAGAAACTCACATGCATTTCTCTGAAAGAGAAGCAGTCTGTTCCAACACTTCAATTCATTGTTCGAAGTGAAGGGAGTGTTGCTTCACTTTCTAAATGCTGTCCTTTCAGAGAAAATCACTTTCCTTTGAAAGTGCCTTAAGCTACTTACAAGCATTCAGCAGAAACTCACATGCATTTCTCTGAAAGAGAAGCAGTCTGTTCCAACACTTCAATTCACTGTGCGAAGTGAATGGAGTGCTGCTTCACTTTCTAAATGCTGTGGTTTCAGAGAAAATCACTTTCCTTTGAAAGTGCCTTAAGCTACTTACAAGCATTTAACAGAAACTCACATGCGTTTCTCTGAAAGAGAAGTAGTCTGTTCCAATACTTCAATTCACTCTGCGAAGTGAATGGAGTTTTGCTTCACTTTCTAAATGCTGTCCTTTCAGAGAAAATCACTTTCCTTTGAAAGAGCCTTAAGCTACTTACAAGCATTCAACAGAAACTCACATGCGTTTCTCTGAAAGAGAAGCAGTCTGTTCCAACACTTCAATTCAATGTGCGAAGTGAATGGAGTGTTGCTTCACTTTCTAAATGCTGTCCTTTAAGAGAAAATCACTTTCCTTTGAAAGTGCCTTAAGCTACTTGCAAGCATTAGGAAGAAACTCACATGCGTTTCTCTGAAAGAGAAGCAGTCTGTTCCAACCCTTCAATTCACTGTGCGAAGTTAATGGAGTGTTGCTTCACTTTCTAAATGCTGTCCTTTCAGAGAAAATCACTTTCCTTTGAAAGTGCCTTAAGCTACTTGCAAGCATTAGGAAGAAATTCACATGCGTTTCTCTGAAAGAGAAGCAGTCTGTTCCAACACTTCAATTCACTGTGTGAAGTGAATGGAGTGTTGCCTCACTTTCTAAATGCTGTCCTTTCAGAGAAAATCATTTTCCATTGAAAGTGCCTTAAACTACTTTCAAGCATTCACAAAAAACTCACATGCGTTTCTCTGAAAGAGAAGCAGTCTGTTCCAACACTTCAATTCACTGTGCGAAGTGAATGGAGTGTTGCTTCAGTTTCTAAATGCTGTCCTTTCAGAGAAAATCCCTTTCCTTTGAATGTGCCTTAAGCTACTTAAAAGCATTCAACAGAAACTCACATGCATTTCTCTGAAAGAGAAGCAATCTGTTCCAACACTTCAATTCTCTGTGCGAAGTGAATGGAGTGTTGCTTCACTTTCTAAATGCTGTCCTTTCAGAGAAAATCACTTTCCTTTGAAAGTGCCTTAAGCTACTTGCAAGCATTCACAAGAAACACTAATGCGTTTCTCTGAAAGAGAAGCAGTCTGTTCCAACACTTCAATTCATTGCGCGAAGGGAATGGAGTGTTGCTTTACTTTCTAAATGCTGTCCTTTCAGAGAAAATCACTTTCCTTTGAAAGTGCCTTAAGCTACTTACAAGCATTCAACAGAAACTCACATGCATTTCTCTGAAAGAGAAGCAGTCTGTTCCAACACTTAAATTCACTGTACAAAGTGAATGGAGTGTTGCTTCACTTTCTAAATGCTGTCCTTTCAGAGAAAATCACTTTCCTTTGAAAGTGCCTTAAGCTACTTACAAGCATTCACCAGAAACTCACATACGTTTCTCTGAAAGAGAAGCAGTCTGTTCCAACACTTCAATTCACTGTGCGAAGTGAATGGAGTGTTGCTTCACTTTCTAAATGCTGTCCTTTCAGAGAAAATCACTTTCCTTTGAAAGTGCCTTAAGCTACTTACAAGCATTAGGAAGAAACTCACATACATTTCTCTGAAAGAGAAGCAGTCTGTTCCAACACTTCAATTCACTGTGCGAAGTGAATGGAGTGTTGCTTCACTTTCTAAACGCTCTCCATTCTGAGAAAATCACTTTCCTTTGAAAGTGCCTTAAGCTACTTGCAAGCAATAGGAAGAAACTCACATGCGTTTCTCTGAAAGAGAAGCAGTCTGTTCCAACACTTCAATTCACTGTGTGAAGTGAATGGAGTGTTGCCTCACTTTCTAAATGCTGTCCTCTCAGAGAAAATCACTTTCCTTTGAAAGTGCCTTAAACTACTTACAAGCATTCAACAGAAACTCACATGCGTTTCTCTGAAAGTGAAGCAGTCTGTTCCAACACTTCATTTCACTGTGCAAAGTGAATGGAGTGTTGCTTCACTTTCTAAATGCTGTCCTTTCAGAGAAAATCACTTTCCTTTGAAAGTGCCTTAAGCTACTTACAAGCATTCAACAGAAACTCACATGCATTTCTCTGAAAGAGATGCAGTCTGTTCCAACACTTCAATTCACTGTGCGAAGTGAATGGAGTGTTGCTTCACTTTCTAAATTATATCCTTTCAGAGAAAATCACTTTCCTTTGAAAGTGCCTTAAGCAACTTGCAAGCATTCACAAGAAACACTAATGCGTTTCTATGAAAGAGAAGCAGTCTGTTCCAACACTTCAATTCACTGTGTGAAGTGAATGGAGTGTTGCCTCACTTTCTAAATGCTGTCCTTTTAGAGAAAATCACTTTCCTTTGAAAGTGCCTTAAGCTACTTACAAGCATTTAACAGAAACTCACATGCATTTCTCTGAAAGAGAAGCAGTCTGTTCCAACACTTCAATTCATTGTTCGAAGTGAAGGGAGTGTTGCTTCACTTTCTAAATGCTGTCCTTTCAGAGAAAATCACTTTCCTTTGAAAGTGCCTTAAGCTACTTACAAGCATTCAGCAGAAACTCACATGCATTTCTCTGAAAGAGAAGCAGTCTGTTCCAACACTTCAATTCACTGTGCGAAGTGAATGGAGTGCTGCTTCACTTTCTAAATGCTGTGGTTTCAGAGAAAATCACTTTCCTTTGAAAGTGCCTTAAGCTACTTACAAGCATTTAACAGAAACTCACATGCGTTTCTCTGAAAGAGAAGTAGTCTGTTCCAATACTTCAATTCACTCTGCGAAGTGAATGGAGTTTTGCTTCACTTTCTAAATGCTGTCCTTTCAGAGAAAATCACTTTCCTTTGAAAGAGCCTTAAGCTACTTACAAGCATTCAACAGAAACTCACATGCGTTTCTCTGAAAGAGAAGCAGTCTGTTCCAACACTTCAATTCAATGTGCGAAGTGAATGGAGTGTTGCTTCACTTTCTAAATGCTGTCCTTTAAGAGAAAATCACTTTCCTTTGAAAGTGCCTTAAGCTACTTGCAAGCATTAGGAAGAAACTCACATGCGTTTCTCTGAAAGAGAAGCAGTCTGTTCCAACCCTTCAATTCACTGTGCGAAGTTAATGGAGTGTTGCTTCACTTTCTAAATGCTGTCCTTTCAGAGAAAATCACTTTCCTTTGAAAGTGCCTTAAGCTACTTGCAAGCATTAGGAAGAAATTCACATGCGTTTCTCTGAAAGAGAAGCAGTCTGTTCCAACACTTCAATTCACTGTGTGAAGTGAATGGAGTGTTGCCTCACTTTCTAAATGCTGTCCTTTCAGAGAAAATCATTTTCCATTGAAAGTGCCTTAAACTACTTTCAAGCATTCACAAAAAACTCACATGCGTTTCTCTGAAAGAGAAGCAGTCTGTTCCAACACTTCAATTCACTGTGCGAAGTGAATGGAGTGTTGCTTCAGTTTCTAAATGCTGTCCTTTCAGAGAAAATCCCTTTCCTTTGAATGTGCCTTAAGCTACTTAAAAGCATTCAACAGAAACTCACATGCATTTCTCTGAAAGAGAAGCAATCTGTTCCAACACTTCAATTCTCTGTGCGAAGTGAATGGAGTGTTGCTTCACTTTCTAAATGCTGTCCTTTCAGAGAAAATCACTTTCCTTTGAAAGTGCCTTAAGCTACTTGCAAGCATTCACAAGAAACACTAATGCGTTTCTCTGAAAGAGAAGCAGTCTGTTCCAACACTTCAATTCATTGCGCGAAGGGAATGGAGTGTTGCTTTACTTTCTAAATGCTGTCCTTTCAGAGAAAATCACTTTCCTTTGAAAGTGCCTTAAGCTACTTACAAGCATTCAACAGAAACTCACATGCATTTCTCTGAAAGAGAAGCAGTCTGTTCCAACACTTAAATTCACTGTACAAAGTGAATGGAGTGTTGCTTCACTTTCTAAATGCTGTCCTTTCAGAGAAAATCACTTTCCTTTGAAAGTGCCTTAAGCTACTTACAAGCATTCACCAGAAACTCACATGCGTTTCTCTGAAAGAGAAGCAGTCTGTTCCAACACTTCAATTCACTGTGCGAAGTGAATGGAGTGTTGCTTCACTTTCTAAATGCTGTCCTTTCAGAGAAAATCACTTTCCTTTGAAAGTGCCTTAAGCTACTTGCAAGCATTAGGAAGAAACTCACATACATTTCTCTGAAAGAGAAGCAGTCTGTTCCAACACTTCAATTCACTGTGCGAAGTGAATGGAGTGTTGCTTCACTTTCTAAACGCTCTCCATTCTGAGAAAATCACTTTCCTTTGAAAGTGCCTTAAGCTACTTGCAAGCAATAGGAAGAAACTCACATGCGTTTCTCTGAAAGAGAAGCAGTCTGTTCCAACACTTCAATTCACTGTGTGAAGTGAATGGAGTGTTGCCTCACTTTCTAAATGCTGTCCTCTCAGAGAAAATCACTTTCCTTTGAAAGTGCCTTAAACTACTTACAAGCATTCAACAGAAACTCACATGCGTTTCTCTGAAAGTGAAGCAGTCTGTTCCAACACTTCATTTCACTGTGCAAAGTGAATGGAGTGTTGCTTCACTTTCTAAATGCTGTCCTTTCAGAGAAAATCACTTTCCTTTGAAAGTGCCTTAAGCTACTTACAAGCATTCAACAGAAACTCACATGCATTTCTCTGAAAGAGATGCAGTCTGTTCCAACACTTCAATTCACTGTGCGAAGTGAATGGAGTGTTGCTTCACTTTCTAAATTATATCCTTTCAGAGAAAATCACTTTCCTTTGAAAGTGCCTTAAGCAACTTGCAAGCATTCACAAGAAACACTAATGCGTTTCTATGAAAGAGAAGCAGTCTGTTCCAACACTTCAATTCACTGTGTGAAGTGAATGGAGTGTTGCCTCACTTTCTAAATGCTGTCCTTTTAGAGAAAATCACTTTCCTTTGAAAGTGCCTTAAGCTACTTACAAGCATTTAACAGAAACTCACATGCATTTCTCTGAAAGAGAAGCAGTCTGTTCCAACACTTCAATTCATTGTTCGAAGTGAAGGGAGTGTTGCTTCACTTTCTAAATGCTGTCCTTTCAGAGAAAATCACTTTCCTTTGAAAGTGCCTTAAGCTACTTACAAGCATTCACCAGAAACTCACATGCATTTCTCTGAAAGAGAAGCAGTCTGTTCCAACACTTCAATTCACTGTGCGAAGTGAATGGAGTGTTGCTTCACTTTCTAAATGCTGTCCTTTCAGAGAAAATCACTTTCCTTTGAAAGTGCCTTAAGCTACTTACAAGCATTTAACAGAAACTCACATGCGTTTCTCTGAAAGAGAAGTAGTCTGTTCCAATACTTCAATTCACTCTGCGAAGTGAATGGAGTTTTGCTTCACTTTCTAAATGCTGTCCTTTCAGAGAAAATCACTTTCCTTTGAAAGAGCCTTAAGCTACTTACAAGCATTCAACAGAAACTCACATGCGTTTCTCTGAAAGAGAAGCCGTCTATTCCAACACTTCAATTCAATGTGCGAAGTGAATGGAGTGTTGCTTCACTTTCTAAATGCTGTCCTTTAAGAGAAAATCACTTTCCTTTGAAAGTGCCTTAAGCTACTTGCAAGCATTAGGAAGAAACTCACATGCGTTTCTCTGAAAGAGAAGCAGTCTGTTCCAACACTTCAATTCACTGTGCGAAGTTAATGGAGTGTTGCTTCACTTTCTAAATGCTGTCCTTTCAGAGAAAATCACTTTCCTTTGAAAGTGCCTTAAGCTACTTGCAAGCATTAGGAAGAAATTCACATGCGTTTCTCTGAAAGAGAAGCAGTCTGTTCCAACACTTCAATTCACTGTGTGAAGTGAATGGAGTGTTGCCTCACTTTCTAAATGCTGTCCTTTCAGAGAAAATCACTTTCCTTTGAAAGTGCCTTAAGCTACTTGCAAGCATTAGGAAGAAACTCACATGCGTTTCTCTGAAAGAGAAGCAGTCTGTTCCAACACTTCAATTCACTGTCCGAAGTGAATGGAGTGTTGCTTCACTTTCTAAATGCTGTCCTTTCAGAGAAAATCACTTTCCTTTGAAAGTTCCTTAAGCTACTTACAAGCATTAGGAAGAAACTCACATGCGTTTCTCTGAAAGAGAAGCAGTCTGTTCCAACACTTCAATTCACTGCGCGAAGTGAATGGAGTGTTGCATCACTTTCTAAATTCTGTCCTTTCAGAGAAAATCACTTTCCTTTGAAAGTGCCTTAAACTACTTTCAAGTATTCACAAAAAACACACATGCGTTTCTCTTAAAGAGAAGCAGTCTGTTCCAACACTTCAATTCACTGTGTGAAGTGAATGGAGTGTTGCCTCACTTTCTAAATGCTGTCATCTCAGAGAAAATCACTTTCCTTTGAAAGTGCCTTAAGCTACTTACAAGCATTCAACAGAAACTCACATGCGTTTCTCTGAGGTGAAGCAGTCTGTTCCAACACTTCAATTCACTGTGCGAAGTAAATGGAGTGTTGCTTCAGTTTCTAAATGCTGTCCTTTCAGAGAAAATCACTTTCCTTTGAAAGTGCCTTAAGCAACTTGCAAGAATTCACAAGAAACTCACATGCGTTTCTCTGAAAGAGAAGCAGTCTGTTCCAACACTTCAATTCACTGTGCAAAGTGAATGGAGAGTTGCTTCACTTTCTAAATGCTGTCCTTTCAGAGAAAATCACTTTCCTTTGAAAGTGCCTTAAGCTACTTGCAAGCATTCACAAGAAACACTAATGCGTTTCTCTGAAAGAGAAGCAGTCTGTTCCAACACTTCAATTCACTGTGCAAAGTGAATGGAGTGTTGCTTCACTTTCTAAATGCTGTCCTTTCAGAGAAAATCACTTTCCTTTGAAAGTGCCTTAAGCAACTTGCAAGCATTCACAAGAAACACTAATGCGTTTCTATGAAAGAGAAGCACTCTGTTCCAACACTTCAATTCACTGTGCAAAGTGAATGGAGTGTTGCTTCACTTTCTAAATGCTGTCCTTTCAGAGAAAATCACTTTCCTTTGAAAGTGCCTTAAGCAACTTGCAAGCATTCACAAGAAACACTAATGCGTTTCTATGAAAGAGAAGCACTCTGTTCCAACATTTCAATTCACTGCACGAAGGGAATTGAGTGTTGCTTCACTTTCTAAATGCTGTCCTTTCAGAGAAAATCACTTTCCTTTGAAAGTGCCTTAAGCTACTTACAAGCATTCACCAGAAACTCACATGCGTTTCTCTTAATGCGAAGAAGTCTGTTCCAACACTTCAATTTTTGTGCGAAGTGAATGGAGTGTTGCTTCACTTTCTAAATGCTGTCCAATCAGAGAAAATCACTTTCCTTTGAAAGTGCCTTAAGCTACTTGCAAGCATTAGGAAGAAACTCACATGCGTTTCTGTGAAAGAGAAGCAGTCTGTTCCAACACTTCAATTCACTGTGCGAAGTGAATGGAGTGTTGCTTCACTTTCTAAATGCTGTCCTTTCAGAGAAAATCACTTTCCTTTGAAAGTGCCTTAAGCTACTTGCAAGCATTCACAAGAAACACTAATGCGTTTCTATGAAAGAGAAGCAGTCTGTTCCAACACTTCAATTCATTGCACGAAGGGAATGGAGTGTCGCTTTACTTTCTAAATGCTGTCCTTTCAGAGAAAATCACTTTCCTTTGAAAGTGCCTTAAGCAACATGCAAGCATTCACAAGAAACACTAATGCGTTTCTATGAAAGAGAAGCACTCTGTTCCAACACTTCAATTCACTGCACGAAGGGAATGGAGTGTTGCTTCACTTTCTAAATGCTGTCCTTTCAGAGAAAATCACTTTCCTTTGAAAGTTCCTTAAGCTACTTACAAGCATTAGGAAGAAACTCACATGCGTTTCTCTGAAAGAGAAGCAGTCTGTTCCAACACTTCAATTCACTGTGTGAAGTGAATGGAGTGTTGCTTCACTTTCTAAATGCTGTCCTTTCAGAGAAAATCACTTTCCTTTGAAAGTGCCTTAAGCTACTTACAAGCATTCAACAGAAACTCACATGCATTTCTCTGAAAGAGAAGCAGTCTGTTCCAACACTTCAATTCAGTGTTCGAAGTGAATGGAGTGTTGCTTCACTTTCTAAATGCTGTCCTTTCAGAGAAAATCATTTTCCTTTGAAAGAGCCTTAAGCTACTTAAAAGCATTCACCAGAAACTCACATGCGTTTCTCTGAAAGAGACGCAGTCTGTTCCAACACTTCAATTCACTGTGCGAAATGAATGGAGTGTTGCCTCACTTTCTAAATGCTGTCCTTTCAGAGAAAATCACTTTCCTTTGAAAGTGCCTTAAGCTACTTACAACCATTCAACAGAAACTCACATGCATTTCTCTGAAAGAGAAGCAGTCTGTTCCAACACTTCAATTCACTGTGCGAAGTGAATGGAGTGTTGCTTCACTTTCTAAATTATGTCCTTTCAGAGAAAATCACTTTCCTTTGAAAGTGCCTTAAGCAACTTGCAAGCATTCACAAGAAACACTAATGCGTTTCTATGAAAAGGAAGCACTCTGTTCCAACACTTCAATTCACTGCACGAAGTGAATGGTGTGTTGCTTCACTTTCTAAATGCTGTCCTTTCAGAGAAAATCACTTTCCTTTGAAAGTGCCTTAAGCTTCTTACAAGCATTCACCAGAAACTCACATGCGTTTCTCTGAATGAGAAGCAGTCTGTTCCAACACTTCAATTCACTGTGCGAAGTGAATGGAGTGTTGCTTCACTTTCTAAATGCTGTCCTTTCAGAGAAAATCACTTTCCTTTGAAAGTGCCTTAAGCTACTTACAAGCATTCAACAGAAACTCACATGCATTTCTCTGAAAGAGAAGCAGTCTGTTCCAACACTTCAATTCACTGTTCGAAGTGAATGGAGTGTTGCTTCACTTTCTAAATGCTGTCCTTTCAGAGAAAATCACTTTCCTTTGAAAGTGCCTTAAGCTACTTAAAAGGATTCACCAGAAACTCACTTGCGTTTCTCTGAAAGAGAAGCAGTCTTTTCCAACACTTCAATTCACTGTGCAAAGTGAATGGAGTGTTGCCTCACTTTCTAAATGCTGTCCTCTCAGAGAAAATCACTTTCCTTTGAAAGTGCCTTAAGCTACTTACAAGCATTCAACAGAAACTCACATGCGTTTCTCTGAAAGTGAAGCAGTCTGTTCCAACACTTCAATTCACTGTGCGAAGTGAATGGAGTGTTGCTCCACTTTCTAAATGCTGTCCTTTCAGAGAAAATCACTTTCCTTTGAAAGTGCCTTAAGCTACTTACAAGCATTCAACAGAAACTCACATGCATTTCTCTGAAAGAGAAGCAGTCTGTTCCAACACTTCAATTCACTGTGCGAAGTGAATGGAGTGTTGCTTCACTTTCTAAATTATGTCCTCTCAGAAAAATCACTTTCCTTTGAAAGTGCCTTAAACAACTTGCAAGCATTCACAAGAAACACTAATGCGTTTCTATGAAAAAG
This sequence comes from Myodes glareolus, assembly GCF_982192425.1. NCBI lineage: Eukaryota > Metazoa > Chordata > Mammalia > Rodentia > Cricetidae > Myodes > Myodes glareolus. Next base: position 111,023,318 of record NC_142032.1, on the reverse strand, counting down.
AAGCATTCTGTTCCAACACTTCAATTCACTGCACGAAGTGAATGGAGTGTTGCTTCACTTTCTAAATGCTGTCCTTTCAGAGAAAATCACTTTCCTTTGAAAGTGCCTTAAGCTACTTACAAGCATTCACCAGAAACTCACATGCCTTTCTCTGAATGAGAAGCATTCGGTTCCAACACTTCAATTCACTGTGCGCAGTGAATGGAGTGTTGCTTCATTTTCTAAATGCTGTCCTTTCAGAGAAAATCACTTTCCTTTGAAAGTGCCTTAAGCTACTTGCAAGCATTAGGAAGAAACTCACATGCGTTTCACTGAAAGAGAAGCAGTCGGTTCCAACACTTCAATTCACTGTGCGAAGTGAATGGAGTGTTGCCTCACTTTCTAAATGCTGTCCTTTCAGAGAAAATCACTTTCCTTTGAAAGTGCCTTAAACTATTTCAAGCATTCACAAAAAACTCACATGCGCTTCTCTGAAAGAGAAGCAGTCTGTTCCAACACTTCATTCACTGTGCGAAGTGAATGGAGTGTTGCTTCACTTTCTAAATGCTGTCCTTTCAGAGAAAATCACTTTCCTTTGATAGTGCCTTAAGCTTCTTGCAAGCATTAGGAAGAAACTCACATGCGTTTCTCTGAAAGAGAAGCAGTCTGTTCCAACACTTCAATTCACTGTGTGAAGTGAATTGAGTGTTGCATCACTTTCTAAATGCTGTCCTTTCAGAGAAAATCACTTTCCTTTGAAAGTGCCTTAAGCTACTTACAAGCATTTAAGAGAAACTCACATGCGTTTCTCTGAAAGAGAAGCAGTCTGTTCCAACACTTCAATTCACTGTGTGAAGTGAATGGAGTGTTGCCTCACTTTCTAAATGCTGTCCTCTCAGAGAAAATCACTTTCCTTTGAAAGTGCCTTAAGCTACTTACAAGAATTCAACAGAAACTCACATGCGTTTCTCTGAAAGTGAAGCAGTCTGTTCCATCACTTCAATTCACTGTGCGAAGTGAATGGAGTGTTGCTTCACTTTCTAAATGCTGTCCTTTCAGAGAAAATCACTTTCCTTTGAAAGTGCCTTAAGCTACTTACAAGCATTCAACAGAAACTCACATGCATTTCTCTGAAAGAGAAGCAGTCTGTTACAACACTTCAATTCACTGTGCGAAGTGAATGGAGTGTAGCTTCACTTTCTAAATTATGTTCTTTCAGAGGAAATCTCTTTCCTTTGAAAGTGCCTTAAGCAACTTGCAAGCATTAGGAAGAAACTCACATGCGTTTCTCTGAAAGAGAAGCAGTCTGTTCCAACACTTCAATTCACTGTGCGAAGTGAATGGAGTGTTGCTTCACTTTCTAAATGCTGTCCTTTCAGATAAATTCACTTTCCTTTGAAAGTGCCTTAAGCTTCTTACAAGCATTCACCAGAAACTCACATGCGTTTCTCTGAAAGAGAAGCAGTCGGTTCAAACACTTCAATTCACTGTGCGAAGTGAATGGAGTGTTGTTTCATTTTCTAACTGCTGTCCTTTCAGAGAAAATCACTTTCCTTTGAAAGTGCCTTAAGCTACTTGCAAGCATTAGGAAGAAACTCACATGCGTTTCTCTGAAAGAGAAGCAGTCTGTTCCAACACTTCAATTCACTGTGCGAAGTGAATGGAGTGTTGCCTCACTTTCTAAATGCTGTCCTTTCGGAGAAAATCACTTTCCTTTGAAAGTGCCTTAAACTACTTTCAAGCATTCACAAAAAACTCACATGCGCTTCTCTGAAAGAGAAGCAGTCTGTTCCAACACTTCAATTCACTGTGCGAAGTGAATGGAGTGTTGCTTCACTTTCTAAATGCTGTCCTTTCAGAGAAAATCACTTTCCTTTGATAGTGCCTTAAGCTACTTGCAAGCATTAGGAAGAAACTCACATGCGTTTCTCTGAAAGAGAAGCAGTCTGTTCCAACACTTCAATTCACTGTGTGAAGGGAATAGAGTGTTGCCTCATTTTCTAAATGCTGTCCTTTCAGAGAAAATCACTTTCCTTTGAAAGTGCCTTAAGCTACTTACAAGCATTTAACAGAAACTCACATGCGTTTCTCTGAAAGAGAAGCAGTCTGTTCCAACACTTCAATTCACTGTGCGAAGTGAATGGAGTGTTGCTTCACTTTCTAAATGCTGTTCTTTCAGAGAAAATCACTTTCCTTTGAAAGTGCCTTAAGCTACTTGCAAGCATTAGGAAGAAACTCACATGCGTTTCTCTGAAAGAGAAGCAGTCTGTTCCAACACTTCAATTCACTGTGCGAAGTGAATGGAGTGTTGCTTCACTTTCTAAATGCTGTCCTTTCAGAGAAAATCACTTTCCTTTGAAAGTGCCTTAAGCTACTTGCAAGCATTAGGAAGAAACTCACATGCGTTTCTCTGAAAGAGAAGCAGTCTGTTCCAACACTTCAATTCACTGTGTGAAGTGAATGGAGTGTTGCTTCACTTTCTAAATGCTGTCCTCTCAGAGAAAATCACTTTCCTTTGAAAGTGCCTTAAGCTACTTACAAGCATTCAACAGAAACTCACATGCGTTTCTCTGAAAGTGAAGCAGTCTGTTCCAACACTTCAATTCACTGTGCGAAGTGAATGGAGTGTTGCTTCACTTTCTAAATGCTGTCCTTTCAGAGAAAATCACTTTCCTTTGAAAGTGCCTTAAGCTACTTACAAGCATTCAACAGAAACTCACATGCATTTCTCTGAAAGAGAAGCAGTCTGTTCCAACACTTCAATTCACTGTGCGAAGTGAATGGAGTGTTGCTTCACTTTCTATATTATGTCCTTTCAGAGAAAATCACTTTCCTTTGAAAGTGCCTTAAGCAACTTGCAAGCATTCACAAGAAACACTAATGCGTTTCTATGAAAGAGAAGCACTCTGTTCCAACACTTCAATTCACTGCACGAAGTGAATGGAGTGTTGCTTCACTTTCTAAATGCTGTCCTTTCAGAGAAAATCACTTTCCTTTGAAAATGCCTTAAGCTTCTTATAAGCATTCACCAGAAACTCACATGCGTTTCTCTGAAAGAGAAGCAGTCGGTTCAAACACTTCAATTCACTGTGCGAAGTGAATGGAGTGTTGCTTCATTTTCTAAATGCTGTCCTTTCAGAGAAAATCACTTTCCTTTTAAAGTGCCTTAAGCTACTTGCAAGCATTAGGAAGAAACTCACATGCGTTTCTCTGAAAGAGAAGCAGTCTGTTCCAACACTTCAATTCACTGTGCGAAGTGAATGGAGTGTTGCCTCACTTTTTAAATGCTGTCCTTTCAGAGAAAATCACTTTCCTTTGAATGTGCCTTAAACTACTTTCAAGCATTCACAAAAAACTCACATTCGCTTCTCTGAAAGAGACGCAGTCTGTTCCAACACTTCAATTCACTGTGCGAAGGGAATGGAGTGTTGCTTCACTTTCTAAATGCTGTCCTTTCAGAGAAAATCACTTTCCTTTGATAGTGCCTTAAGCTACTTTCAAGCATTAGGAAGAAACTCACATGCGTTTCTCTGAAAGAGAAGCAGTCTGTTCCAACACTTCAATTCACTGTGTGAAGGGAATAGAGTGTTGCCTCACTTTCTAAATGCTGTCCTTTCAGAGAAAATCACTTTCCTTTGAAAGTGCCTTAAGCTACTTACAAGCATTTAACAGAAACTCACATGCGTTTCTCTGAAAGTGAAGCAGTCTGTTCCAACATTTCAATTCATTGCGCGAAGGGAATGGAGTGTTGCTTTACTTTCTAAATGCTGTCCTTTCAGAGAAAATCACTTTCCTTTGAAAGAGCCTTAAGCTACTTACAAGCATTCAACAGAAACTTACATGCATTTCTCTGAAAGAGAAGCAGTCTGTTCCAACACTTCAATTCACTGTACAAAGTGAATGGAGTGTTGCTTCACTTTCTAAATGCTGTCCTTTCAGAGAAAATCACTTTCCTTTGAAAGTGCCTTAAGCAACTTGCAAGCATTCACAAGAAACACTAATGCGTTTCTATGAAAGAGAAGCACTCTGTTCCAACACTTCAATTCACTGCACGAAGGGAATTGAGTGTTGCTTCACTTTCTAAATGCTGTCCTTTCAGAGAAAATCACTTTCCTTTGAAAGTGCCTTAAGCTACTTGCAAGCATTAGGAAGAAACTCACATGCGTTTCTCTGAAAGAGAAGCAGTCTGTTCCAACATTTCAATTCACTGTGCGAAGTGAATGGAGTGTTGCTTCACTTTCTAAATTCTGTCCTTTCAGAGAAAATCACTTTCCTTTGAAAGTGCCTTAAGCAACTTGCAAGAATTCAAAAGAAACTCACATGCGTTTCTCTGAAAGAGAAGCAGTCTGTTCCAACACTTCAATTCACTGTGTGAAGTGAATGGAGTGTTGCCTCACTTTCTAAATGCTGTCCTTTCAGAGAAAATCACTTTCCTTTGAAAGTGCCTTAAGCTACTTACAAGCATTCAACAGAAACTCACATGCATTTCTCTGAAAGAGAAGCAGTCTGTTCCAACACTTCAATTCAGTGTTCGAAGTGAATGGAGTGTTGCTTCACTTTCTAAATGCTGTCCTTTCAGAGAAAATCACTTTCCTTTGAAAGAGCCTTAAGCTACTTAAAAGCATTCACCAGAAACTCACATGCGTTTCTCTGAAAGAAAAGCAGTCTGTTCCAACACTTCAATTCACTGTGCGAAATGAATGGAGTGTTGCCTCACTTTCTAAATGCTGTCCTTTCAGAGAAAATCACTTTCCTTTGAAAGTGCCTTAAGCTACTTACAAGCATTCAACAGAAACTCACATGCATTTCTCTGAAAGAGAAGCAGTCTGTTCAAACACTTCAATTCACTGTGCGAAGTGAATGGAGTGTTGCTTCACTTTCTAAATTATGTCCTTTCAGAGAAAATCACTTTCCTTTGAAAGTGCCTTAAGCAACTTGCAAGCATTCACAAGAAACACTAATGCGTTTCTATGAAAAAGAAGCATTCTGTTCCAACACTTCAATTCACTGCACGAAGTGAATGGAGTGTTGCTTCACTTTCTAAATGCTGTCCTTTCAGAGAAAATCACTTTCCTTTGAAAGTGCCTTAAGCTACTTACAAGCATTCACCAGAAACTCACATGCCTTTCTCTGAATGAGAAGCATTCGGTTCCAACACTTCAATTCACTGTGCGAAGTGAATGGAGTGTTGCTTCATTTTCTAAATGCTGTCCTTTCAGAGAAAATCACTTTCCTTTGAAAGTGCCTTAAGCTACTTGCAAGCATTAGGAAGAAACTCACATGTGTTTCACTGAAAGAGAAGCAGTCTGTTCCAACACTTCAATTCACTGTGCGAAGTGAATGGAGTGTTGCCTCACTTTCTAAATGCTGTCCTTTCAGAGAAAATCACTTTCCTTTGAAAGTGCCTTAAACTATTTCAAGCATTCACAAAAAACTCACATGCGCTTCTCTGAAAGAGAAGCAGTCTGTTCCAACACTTCAATTCACTGTGCGAAGTGAATGGAGTGTTGCTTCACTTTCTAAATGCTGTCCTTTCAGAGAAAATCACTTTCCTTTGATAGTGCCTTAAGCTACTTGCAAGCATTAGGAAGAAACTCACATGCGTTTCTCTGAAAGAGAAGCAGTCTGTTCCAACACTTCAATTCACTGTGTGAAGTGAATTGAGTGTTGCATCACTTTCTAAATGCTGTCCTTTCAGAGAAAATCACTTTCCTTTGAAAGTGCCTTAAGCTACTTACAAGCATTTAAGAGAAACTCACATGCGTTTCTCTGAAAGAGAAGCAGTCTGTTCCAACACTTCAATTCACTGTGTGAAGTGAATGGAGTGTTGCCTCACTTTCTAAATGCTGTCCTCTCAGAGAAAATCACTTTCCTTTGAAAATGCCTTAAGCTACTTACAAGAATTCAACAGAAACTCACATGCGTTTCTCTGAAAGTGAAGCAGTCTGTTCCAACACTTCAATTCACTGTGCGAAGTGAATGGAGTGTTGCTTCACTTTCTAAATGCTGTCCTTTCAGAGAAAATCACTTTCCTTTGAAAGTGCCTTAAGCTACTTACAAGCATTCAACAGAAACTCACATGCATTTCTCTGAAAGAGAAGCAGTCGGTTCAAACACTTCAATTCACTGTGCGAAGTGAATGGAGTGTAGCTTCACTTTCTAAATTATGTTCTTTCATAGGAAATCTCTTTCCTTTGAAAGTGCCTTAAGCAACTTGCAAGCATTAGGAAGAAACTCACATGCGTTTCTCTGAAAGAGAAGCAGTCTGTCCCAACACTTCAATTCACTGTGCGAAGTGAATGGAGTGTTGCTTCACTTTCTAAATGCTGTCCTTTCAGATAAATTCACTTTCCTTTGAAAGTGCCTTAAGCTTCTTACAAGCATTCACCAGAAACTCACATGCGTTTCTCTGAAAGAGAAGCAGTCGGTTCAAACACTTCAATTCACTGTGCGAAGTGAATGGAGTGTTGTTTCATTTTCTAACTGCTGTCCTTTCAGAGAAAATCACTTTCCTTTGAAAGTGCCTTAAGCTACTTGCAAGCATTAGGAAGAAACTCACATGCGTTTCTCTGAAAGAGAAGCAGTCTGTTCCAACACTTCAATTCACTGTGCGAAGTGAATGGAGTGTTGCCTCACTTTCTAAATGCTGTCCTTTCGGAGAAAATCACTTTCCTTTGAAAGTGCCTTAAACTACTTTCAAGCATTCACAAAAAACTCACATGCGCTTCTCTGAAAGAGAAGCAGTCTGTTCCAACACTTCAATTCACTGTGCGAAGTGAATGGAGTGTTGCTTCACTTTCTAAATGCTGTCCTTTCAGAGAAAATCACTTTCCTTTGATAGTGCCTTAAGCTACTTGCAAGCATTAGGAAGAAACTCACATGCGTTTCTCTGAAAGAGAAGCAGTCTGTTCCAACACTTCAATTCACTGTGTGAAGGGAATAGAGTGTTGCCTCATTTTCTAAATGCTGTCCTTTCAGAGAAAATCACTTTCCTTTGAAAGTGCCTTAAGCTACTTACAAGCATTTAACAGAAACTCACATGCGTTTCTCTGAAAGAGAAGCAGTCTGTTCCAACACTTCAATTCACTGTGCGAAGTGAATGGAGTGTTGCTTCACTTTCTAAATGCTGTTCTTTCAGAGAAAATCACTTTCCTTTGAAAGTGCCTTAAGCTACTTGCAAGCATTAGGAAGAAACTCACATGCGTTTCTCTGAAAGAGAAGCAGTCTGTTCCAACACTTCAATTCACTGTGCGAAGTGAATGGAGTGTTGCTTCACTTTCTAAATGCTGTCCTTTCAGAGAAAATCACTTTCCTTTGAAAGTGCCTTAAGCTACTTGCAAGCATTAGGAAGAAACTCACATGCGTTTCTCTGAAAGAGAAGCAGTCTGTTCCAACACTTCAATTCACTGTGTGAAGTGAATGGAGTGTTGCTTCACTTTCTAAATGCTGTCCTCTCAGAGAAAATCACTTTCCTTTGAAAGTGCCTTAAGCTACTTACAAGCATTCAACAGAAACTCACATGCGTTTCTCTGAAAGTGAAGCAGTCTGTTCCAACACTTCAATTCACTGTGCGAAGTGAATGGAGTGTTGCTTCACTTTCTAAATGCTGTCCTTTCAGAGAAAATCACTTTCCTTTGAAAGTGCCTTAAGCTACTTACAAGCATTCAACAGAAACTCACATGCATTTCTCTGAAAGAGAAGCAGTCTGTTCCAACACTTCAATTCACTGTGCGAAGTGAATGGAGTGTTGCTTCACTTTCTATATTATGTCCTTTCAGAGAAAATCACTTTCCTTTGAAAGTGCCTTAAGCAACTTGCAAGCATTCACAAGAAACACTAATGCGTTTCTATGAAAGAGAAGCACTCTGTTCCAACACTTCAATTCACTGCACGAAGTGAATGGAGTGTTGCTTCACTTTCTAAATGCTGTCCTTTCAGAGAAAATCACTTTCCTTTGAAAATGCCTTAAGCTTCTTATAAGCATTCACCAGAAACTCACATGCGTTTCTCTGAAAGAGAAGCAGTCGGTTCAAACACTTCAATTCACTGTGCGAAGTGAATGGAGTGTTGCTTCATTTTCTAAATGCTGTCCTTTCAGAGAAAATCACTTTCCTTTTAAAGTGCCTTAAGCTACTTGCAAGCATTAGGAAGAAACTCACATGCGTTTCTCTGAAAGAGAAGCAGTCTGTTCCAACACTTCAATTCACTGTGCGAAGTGAATGGAGTGTTGCCTCACTTTTTAAATGCTGTCCTTTCAGAGAAAATCACTTTCCTTTGAAAGTGCCTTAAACTACTTTCAAGCATTCACAAAAAACTCACATTCGCTTCTCTGAAAGAGACGCAGTCTGTTCCAACACTTCAATTCACTGTGCGAAGGGAATGGAGTGTTGCTTCACTTTCTAAATGCTGTCCTTTCAGAGAAAATCACTTTCCTTTGATAGTGCCTTAAGCTACTTTCAAGCATTAGGAAGAAACTCACATGCGTTTCTCTGAAAGAGAAGCAGTCTGTTCCAACACTTCAATTCACTGTGTGAAGGGAATAGAGTGTTGCCTCACTTTCTAAATGCTGTCCTTTCAGAGAAAATCACTTTCCTTTGAAAGTGCCTTAAGCTACTTACAAGCATTTAACAGAAACTCACATGCGTTTCTCTGAAAGTGAAGCAGTCTGTTCCAACATTTCAATTCATTGCGGGAAGGGAATGGAGTGTTGCTTTACTTTCTAAATGCTGTCCTTTCAGAGAAAATCACTTTCCTTTGAAAGAGCCTTAAGCTACTTACAAGCATTCAACAGAAACTTACATGCATTTCTCTGAAAGAGAAGCAGTCTGTTCCAACACTTCAATTCACTGTACAAAGTGAATGGAGTGTTGCTTCACTTTCTAAATGCTGTCCTTTCAGAGAAAATCACTTTCCTTTGAAAGTGCCTTAAGCAACTTGCAAGCATTCACAAGAAACACTAATGCGTTTCTATGAAAGAGAAGCACTCTGTTCCAACACTTCATTCACTGCACGAAGGGAATTGAGTGTTGCTTCACTTTCTAAATGCTGTCCTTTCAGAGAAAATCACTTTCCTTTGAAAGTGCCTTAAGCTACTTGCAAGCATTAGGAAGAAACTCACATGCGTTTCTCTGAAAGAGAAGCAGTCTGTTCCAACATTTCAATTCACTGTGCGAAGTGAATGGAGTGTTGCTTCACTTTCTAAATTCTGTCCTTTCAGAGAAAATCACTTTCCTTTGAAAGTTCCTTAAGCTACTTACAAGCATTCACCAGAAACTCACATGCGTTTCTCTGAAAGAGGAGCAGTCTGTTCCAACACTTCAATTCACTGTGCAAAGTGAATGGAGTGTTGCTTCACTTTCTAAATGCTGTCCAATCAGAGAAAATCTCTTTCCTTTGAAAGTGCCTTAAGCTACTTGCAAGCATTAGGAAGAAACTCACATGCGTTTCTCTGAAAGAGAAGCAGTCTGTTCCAACACTTCAATTCACTGTCCGAAGTGAATGGAGTGTTGCTTCACTTTCTAAATTCTGTCCTTTCAGAGAAAATCACTTTCCTTTGAAAGTGCCTTAAACTACTTTCAAGCATTCACAAAAAACTCACATGCGTTTCTGTGAAAGAGAAGCAGTCTGTTCCAACACTTCAATTCACTGTGCGAAGTAAATGGAGTGTTGCTTCAGTTTCTAAATGCTGTCCTTTCAGAGAAAATCACTTTCCTTTGAAAGTGCCTTAAGCAACTTGCAAGAATTCACCAGAAACTCACATGCGTTTCTCTGAAAGAGAAGCAGTCTGTTCCAACACTTCAATTCACTGTTCGAAGTGAATGGAGTGTTGCTTCACTTTCTAAATGCTGTCCTTTCAGAGAAAATCACTTTCCTTTGAAAGTACCTTAAGCTACCTACAAGCATTCAACAGAAACTCACATGCATTTCTCTGAAAGAGAAGCATTCTGTTCCAACACTTCAATTCACTGTGCGAAGTGAATGGAGTGTTGCTTCACTTTCTAAATTATGTCCTTTCAGAGAAAATCACTTTCCTTTGAAAGTGCCTTAAGCAACTTGCAAGCATTCACAAGAAACACTAATGCGTTTCTATGAAAGAGAAGCACTCTGTTCCAACACTTGAATTCACTGCACGAAGTGAATGGAGTGTTGCTTCACTTTCTAAATGCTGTCCTTTCAGAGAAAATCACGTTCCTTTGAAAGTGCCTTAAGCTTCTTACAAGCATTCACCAGAAACTCACATGCGTTTCTCTGAAAGAGAAGCAGTCGGTTCAAACACTTCAATTCACTGTGCGAAGTGAATGGAGTGTTGCTTCATTTTCTAACTGCTGTCCTTTCAGAGAAAATCACTTTCCTTTGAAAGTGCCTTAAGCTACTTACAAGCATTCAACAGAAACTCACATGTGTTTCTCTGAAAGAGAAGCAGTCTGTTCCAACACTTCAATTCACTGTGCGAAGTGAATGGAGTGTTGCCCCACTTTCTAAATGCTGTCCTTTCAGAGAAAATCACTTTCCTTTGAAAGTGCCTTAAACTACTTTCAAGCATTCACAAAAAACTCACATGCGCTTCTCTGAAAGAGAAGCAGACTGTTCCAACACTTCAATTCACTGTGCGAAGTGAATGGAGTGTTGCTTCACTTTCTAAATGCTGTTCTTTCAGAGAAAATCACTTTCCTTTGAAATTGTCTTAAGCTACTTGCAAGCATTAGGAAGAAACTCACATGCGTTTCTCTGAAAGAGAAGCAGTCCGTTCCAACACTTCAATTCACTGTGCGAAGTGAATGGAGTGTTGCTTCAGTTTCTAAATGCTGTCCTTTCAGAGAAAATCACTTTCCTTTGAAAGTGCCTTAAGCTACTTGCAAGCATTAGTAAGAAACTCACATGCGTTTCTCTGAAAGAGAAGCAGTCTGTTCCAACACTTCAATTCACTGTGCGAAGTGAATGGAGTGTTGCTTCACTTTCTAAATGCTGTCCTTTCAGAGAAAATCACTTTCCTTTGAAAGTGCCTTAAACTACTTTCACGCATTCACAAAAAACTCACATGCGTTTCTGTGAAAGAGAAGCAGTCTGTTCCAACACTTCAATTCACTGTGCGAAGTAAATGGAGTGCTGCTTCAGTTTCTAAATGCTGTCCTTTCAGAGAAAATCACTTTCCTTTGAAAGTGCTTTAAGCAACTTGCAAGAATTCACAAGAAACTCACATGCCGTTTCTCTGAAAGAGAAGCAGTCTGTTCCAACACTTCAATTCACTGTGCGAAGTGAATGGAGTGTTGCTTCACTTTCTAAATGCTGTCCTCTCAGAGAAAATCACTTTCCTTTGAAAGTGCCTTAAGCTACTTGCAAGCATTCACAAGAAACACTAATGTGTTTCTATGAAAGAGAAGCAGTCTGTTCCAACACTTCAATTCATTGCCCGAAGGGAATGGAGTGTCGCTTCAGTTTCTAAATGCTGTCCTTTCAGAGAAAATCACTTTCCTTAGAAAGAGCCTTAAGCTACTTACAAGCATTCAACAGAAACTCACATGCATTTCTCTGAAAGAGAAGCAGTCTGTTCCAACACTTCAATTCACTGTACAAAGTGAATGGAGTGTTGCTTCACTTTCTAAATGCTGTCCTTTCAGAGAAAATCACTTTCCTTTGAAAGTGCCTTAAGCAACTTGCAAGAATTCACAAGAAACACTAATGCGTTTCTATGAAAGAGAAGCACTCTGTTCCAACACTTCAATTCACTGCACGAAGGGAATGGAGTGTTGCTTCACTTTCTAAATGCTGTTCTTTCAGAGAAAATCACTTTCCTTTGAAAGTGCCTTAAGCTACTTACAAGCATTAGGAAGAAACTCACATGCATTTCTCTGAAAGAGAAGCAGTCTGTTCCAACACTTCAATTCACTGTGCGAAGTGAATGGAGTGTTGCTTCACTTTCTAAATGCTGTCCTTTCAGAGAAAATCACTTTCCTTTGAAAGTGCCTTAAGCTACTTGCAAGCATTAGGAAGAAACTCACATGCGTTTCTCTGAAAGAGAAGCAGTCTGTTCCAACACATCAATTCACTGTGCGAAGTGAATGGAGTGTTGCTTCACTTTCTAAATGCTGTCCTTTAAGAGAAAATCACTTTCCTTTGAAAGTGCCTTAAACTACTTTTAAGCATTCACAAAAAACTCACATGCGTTTCTGTGAAAGAGAAGCAATCTGTTCCAACACTTCAATTCACTGTGCGAAGTAAATGGAGTGTTGCTTCAGTTTCCAAATGCTGTCCTTTCAGAGAAAATCACTTTCCTTTGAAAGTGCCTTAAGCAACTTGCAAGAATTCACAAGAAACTCACATGCGTTTCTCTGAAAGAGAAGCAGTCTGTTCCAACACTTCAATTCACTGTGCGAAGTGAATGGAGTGTTGCTTCACTTTCTAAATGCTGTCCTTTCAGAGAAAATCACTTTCCTTTGAAAGTGCCTTAAGCTACTTGCAAGCATTCACAAGAAACACTAATGCGTTTCTATGAAAGAGAAGCAGTCTGTTCCAACACTTCAATTCATTGCCCGAAGGGAATGGAGTGTCGCTTTACTTTCTAAATGCTGTCCTTTCAGAGAAAATCACTTTCCTTTGAAAGAGCCTTAAGCTACTTACAAGCATTCAACAGAAACTCACATGCATTTCTCTGAAAGAGAAGCAGTCTGTTCCAACACTTCAATTCACTTTACAAAGTGAATGGAGTGTTGCTTCACTTTCTAAATGCTGTCCTTTCAGAGAAAATCACTTTCCTTTGAAAGTGCCTTAAGCAACTTGCAAGCATTCACAAGAAACACTAATGCGTTTCTATGAAAGAGAAGCACTCTGTTCCAACACTTTAATTCACTGCACGAAGGGAATGGAGTGTTGCTTCACTTTCTGAATGCTGTCCTTTCAGAGAAAATCACTTTCCTTTGAAAGTGCCTTAAGCTACTTGCAAGCATTAGGAAGAATTTCACATGCGTTTCTCTGAAAGAGAAGCAGTCTCTTTCAACACTTCAATTCACTGTGCGAAGTGAATGGAGTGTTGCATCACTTTCTAAATTCTGTCCTTTCAGAGAAAATCACTTTCCTTTGAAAGTGCCTTAAACTACTTTCAAGCATTCACAAAAAACTCACATGCGTTTCTCTTAAAGAGAAGCAGTCTGTTCCAACACTTCAATTCACTGTTTGAAGTGAATGGAGTGTTGCTTCAGTTTCTAAATGCTGTCCTTTCAGAGAAAATCACTTTCCTTTGAAAGTGCCTTAAGCAACTTGCAAGAATTCACAAAAAACTCACATGCGTTTCTCTGAAAGAGAAGCAGTCTGTTCCAACACTTCAATTCACTGTGCAAAGTGAATGGAGTGTTGCTTCACTTTCTAAATGCTGTCCTTTCAGAGAAAATCACTTTCCTTTGAAAGTGCCTTAAGTTACTTGCAAGCATTAGGAAGAAACTCACATGCGTTTCTCTGAAAGAGAAGCAGTCTGTTCCAACACTTCAATTCACTGTGCGAAGTGAATGGAGTGTTGCTTCACTTTCTAAATGCTGTCCTTTCAGAGAAAATCACTTTCCTTTGAAAGTGCCTTAAGCTACTTACAAGCATTCAACAAAAACTCACATGCATTTCTCTGAAAGAGAAGCAGTCTGTTCCAACACTTCAATTCACTGTGCGAAGTGAATGGAGTGTTGCTTCACTTTCTAAATGCTGTCCTTTCAGAGAAAATCACTTTCCTTTGAAAGTGCCTTAAGCTACTTACAAGCATTCACCAGAAACTCACATGCATTTCTCTGAAAGAGAAGCAGTCTGTTCCAATACTTCAATTCACTCTGCGAAGTGAATGGAGTGTTGCCTCAATTTCTAAATGCTGTCGTTTCAAAGAAAATCACTTTCCTTTGAAAGTGCCTTAAGCTACTTACAAGCATTTAACAGAAACTCACATGCATTTCTCTGAAAGAGAAGCAGTCTGTTCCAACACTTCATTTCACTGTGCGAAGTGAATGGAGTGTTGCTTCACTTTCTAAATGCTGTCCTTTCAGAGAAAATCACTTTCCTTTGAAAGTGCCTTAAGCTACTTGCAAGCATTAGGAAGAAACTCACATGCGTTTCTCTGAAAGAGAAGCAGTCTGTTCCAACACTTCAATTCACTGTGCGAAGTGAATGGAGTGTTGCTTCACTTTCTAAATTCTGTCCTTTCAGAGAAAATCACTTTCCTTTGAAAGTGCCTTAAACTACTTTCAAGCATTCACAAAAAACTCACATGCGTTTCTGTGAAAGAGAAGCAGTCTGTTCCAACACTTCAATTCACTGTGCGAAGTAAATGGAGTGTTGCTTCACTTTCTAAATGCTGTCCTTTCAGAGAAAATCACTTTCCTTTGAAAGTGCCTTAAGCAACTTGCAAGAATTCACAAGAAACTCACATGCGTTTCTCTGAAAGAGAAGCAGTCTGTTCCAACACTTCAATTCACTGTGCGAAGTGAATGGAGTGTTGCTTCACTTTCTAAATGCTGTCCTTTCAGAGAAAATCACTTTCCTTTGAAAGTGCCTTAAGCTGCTTGCAAGCATTCACAAGAAACACTAATGCGTTTCTATGAAAGAGAAGCAGTCTGTTCCAACACTTCAATTCATTGCCCGAAGGGAATGGAGTGTCGCTTTACTTTCTAAATGCTGTCCTTTCAGAGAAAATCACTTTCCTTTGAAAGAGCCTTAAGCTACTTACAAGCATTCAACAGAAACTCACATGCATTTCTCTGAAAGAGAAGCAGTCTGTTCCAACACTTCAATTCACTGTACAAAGTTGATGGAGTGTTGCTTCACTTTCTAAATGCTGTCCTTTCAGAGAAAATCACTTTCCTTTGAAGGTGCCTTAAGCAATTTGCAAGCATTCACAAGAAACACTAATGCGTTTCTATGAAAGAGAAGCACTCTGTTCCAACACTTCAATTCACTGCACGAAGGGAATGGAGTGTTGCTTCACTTTCTAAATGCTGTCCTTTCAGAGAAAATCACTTTCCTTTGAAAGTGCCTTAAGCTACTTACAAGCATTAGGAAGAAACTCACATGCGTTTCTCTGAAAGAGAAGCAGTCTGTTCCAACACTTCAATTCACTGTGCGAAGTGAATGGAGTGTTGCATCACTTTCTAAATTCTGTCCTTTCAGAGAAAATCACTTTCCTTTGAAAGTGCCTTAAACTACTTTCAAGCATTCACAAAAAACTCACATGCGTTTCTCTTAAAGAGAAGCAGTCTGTTCCAACACTTCAATTCACTGTTTGAAGTGAATGGAGTGTTGCTTCAGTTTCTAAATGCTGTCCTTTCAGAGAAAATCACTTTCCTTTGAAAGTGCCTTAAGCAACTTGCAAGAATTCACAAAAAACTCACATGCGTTTCTCTGAAAGAGAAGCAGTCTGTTCCAACACTTCAATTCACTGTGCAAAGTGAATGGAGTGTTGCTTCACTTTCTAAATGCTGTCCTTTCAGAGAAAATCACTTTCCTTTGAAAGTGCCTTAAGTTACTTGCAAGCATTAGGAAGAAACTCACATGCGTTTCTCTGAAAGAGAAGCAGTCTGTTCCAACACTTCAATTCACTGTGCGAAGTGAATGGAGTGTTGCTTCACTTTCTAAATGCTGTCCTTTCAGAGAAAATCACTTTCCTTTGAAAGTGCCTTAAGCTACTTACAAGCATTCAACAAAAACTCACATGCATTTCTCTGAAAGAGAAGCAGTCTGTTCCAACACTTCAATTCACTGTGCAAAGTGAATGGAGTGTTGCTTCACTTTCTAAATGCTGTCCTTTCAGAGAAAATCACTTTCCTTTGAAAGTGCCTTAATCTACTTTCAAGCAATCACAAAAAACTCACTTGCGTTTCTCTGAAACCGAAGCAGTCTCTTCCAACACTTCAATTCACTGTGTGAAGTGAATGGAGTGTTGCTTCACTTTCTAAATGCTGTCCTTTCAGAGAAAATCACTTTCCTTTGAAAGTGCCTTAAGCTACTTACAAGCATTCACCAGAAACTCACATGCGTTTCTATGAAAGAGAAGCAGTCTGTTCCAACACTTCAATTCACTGTGCGAAGTGAATGGAGTGTTGCTTCACTTTCTAAATGCTGTCCTTTCAGAGAAAATCACTTTCCTTTGAAAGTGCCTTAAGCTACTTGCAAGCATTAGGAAGAAACTCACATGCGTTTCTCTGAAATAGAAGCAGTCCGATCCAACACTTCAATTCACGGTGCGAAGTGAATGGAGTGTTGCATCACTTTCTAAATGCTGTCCTTTCTGAGAAAATCACTTTCCTTTGAAAGTGCCTTAAGCAACTTGCAAGCATTCACAAGAAACACTAATGCGTTTCTATGAAAGAGAAGCACTCTGTTCCAACACTTCAATTCACTGTGCGAAGTGAATGGAGTGTTGCTTCACTTTCTAAATGCTGTCCTTACAGAGAAAATCACTTTCCTTTGAAAGTGCCTTAAGCTTCTTACAAGCATTCACCAGAAAATCACATGCGTTTCTCTGAAAAAGAAGCAGTCGGTTCCAACACTTCAATTCACTGTGCGAAGTGAATGGAGTGTTGCTTCATTTTCTAAATGCTGTCCTTTCAGAGAAAATCACTTTCCTTTGAAAGTGGCTTAAGCTACTTGCAAGCATTAGGAAAAAACTCACATGCGTTTCTCTGAAAGAGAAGCAGTCTGTTCCAACACTTCAATTCACTGTGCGAAGTGAATGGAGTTTTGCTTCACTTTCTAAATGCTGTCCTTTCAGAGAAAATCACTTTCCTTTGATAGTGCCTTAAGCTACTTGCAAGCATTAGGAAGAAACTCACATGCGTTTCTCTGAAAGAGAAGCAGTCTGTTCCAACACTTCAATTCACTGTGTGAAGTGAATAGAGTGTTGCCTCACTTTCTAAATGCTGTCCTTTCAGAGAAAATCACTTTCCTTTGAAAATGCCTTAAGCTACTTACAAGCATTTAACAGAAACTCACATGCGTTTCTCTGAAAGAGAAGCAGTCTGTTCCAACACTTCAATTCACTGTGCGAAGTGAATGGAGTGTTGCTTCACTTTCTAAATGCTGTTCTTTCAGAGAAAATCACTTTCCTTTGAAAGTGCCTTAAGCTACTTGCAAGCATTAGGAAGAAACTCACATGCGTTTCTCTGAAAGAGAAGCAGTCCATTCCAACACTTCAATTCACTGTGCGAAGTGAATGGAGTGTTGCTTTACTTTCTAAATGCTGTCCTTTCAGAGAAAATCACTTTCCTTTGAAAGTGCCTTAAGCTACTTGCAAGCATTAGGAAGAAACTCACATGCGTTTCTCTGAAAGAGAAGCAGTCTGTTCCAACACTTCAATTCACTGTGCGAAGTGAATGGAGTGTTGCCTCACTTTCTAAATGCTGTCCTTTCAGAGAAAATCACTTTCCATTGAAAGTGCCTTAAACTACTTTCAAGCATTCACAAAAAACTCACATGCGTTTCTCTGAAAGAGAAGCAGTCTGTTCGAACATTCAATTCATTGCGCGAAGGGAATGGAGTGTCGCTTTACTTTCTAAATGCTGTCCTTTCAGAGAAAATCACTTTCCTTTGAAAGTGCCTTAAGCTACTTACAAGCATTCACCAGAAACTCACATGCGTTTCTCTGAAAGAGAAGCAGTCTGTTCCAACACTTCAATTCACTGTGCGAAGTGAATGGAGTGTTGCATCACTTTCTAAATGCTGTCCTTTCAGAGAAAATCACTTTCCTTTGAAAGTGCCTTAAACTACTTTCAAGCATTCACAAAAAACTCACATGGGTTTCTCTTAAAGAGAAGCAGTCTGTTCCAACACTTCAATTCACTGTGCAAAGTGAATGGAGTGTTGCTTCAGTTTCTAAATGCTGTCCTTTCAGAGAAAATCACTTTCCTTTGAAAGTGCCTTAAGCAACTTGCAAGAATTCACAAGAAACTCACATGCGTTTCTCTGAAAGAGAAGCAGTCTGTTCCAACACTTCAATTCACTGTGCGAAGTGAATGGAGTGTTGCTTCACTTTCTAAATCCTGTCCTTTCAGAGAAAATCACTTTCCTTTGAAAGTGCCTTAAGCTACTTACAAGCATTCACCAGAAACTCACATGCGTTTCTCTGAAAGAGAAGCAGTCTGTTCCAATACTTCAATTCACTCTGCGAAGTGAATGGAGTGTTGCTTCACTTTCTAAATGCTGTCGTTTCAGAGAAAATCACTTTCCTTTGAAAGTGCCTTAAGCTACTTGCAAGCATTCAACAGAAACTCACATGCGTTTCTCTTAAAGAGAAGCAGTCTGTTCCAACACTTCAATTCACTGTGCGAAGTGAATGGAGTGTTGCTTCACTTTCTAAATCCTGTCCTTTCAGAGAAAATCACTTTCCTTTGAAAGTGCCTTAAGCTACTTACAAGCATTCAACAGAAACTCACATGCATTTCTCTGAAAGAGAAGCAGTCTGTTCCAACACTTCAATTCACTGCACGAAGGGAATGGAGTGATGCTTCACTTTCTAAATGCTGTCCTTTCAGAGAAAATCACTTTCCTTTGAAAGTGCCTTAAGCTACTTACAAACATTCAACAGAAACACACATGCGTTTCTCTGAAAGAGAAGCAGTCTGTTCCAACACTTCAATTCACTGTGCGAAGTGAATGGAGTGCTGCTTCGCTTTCTAAATGCTGTCCTTTAAGAGAAAATCACTTTCCTTTGAAAGTGCCTTAAACTACTTTCAAGCATTCACAAAAAACTCACATGCGTTTCTCTTAAAGAGAAGAAGTCTGTTCTAACACTTCAATTAACTGTGCGAAGTGAATGGAGTGTTGCTTCAGTTTCTAAATGCTGTCCTTTCAGAGAAAATCACTTTCCATTGAAAGTGCCCAAAACTACTTTCAAGCATTCACAAAAAACTCACATGCGTTTCTCTGAAAGAGAAGCAGTCTGTTCCAACACTTCAATTCAGTGTGCGAAGTGAATATAGTGTTGCTTCACTTTCTAAATGCTGTCCTTTCAGAGAAAATCACTTTCCTTTGAATGTGCCTTAAGCTACTTACAAGCATTCAACTGAAACTCACATGCATTTCTCTGAAAGAGAAGCAGTCTGTTCCAAAACTTCAATTCACTGTGCGAAGTGAATGGAGTGTTGCTTCACTTTCTAAATGCTGTCCTTTCAGAGAAAATCACTTTCCTTTGAAAGTGCCTTAAGCAACTTGCAAGCATTCACAAGAAACACTAATGCGTTTCTATGAAAGAGAAGCACTCTGTTCCAACACTTCAATTCACTGCACGAAGTGAATGGAGTGTTGCTTCACTTTCTAAATGCTGTCCTTTCAGAGAAAATCACTTTCCTTTGAAAGTGCCTTAAGCTACTTGCAAGCATTCAACAGAAACTCACATGCGTTTCTCTTAAAGAGAAGCAGTCTGTTCCAACACTTCAATTCACTGTGCGAAGTGAATGGAGTGTTGCTTCACTTTCTAAATCCTGTCCTTTCAGAGAAAATCACTTTCCTTTGAAAGTGCCTTAAGCTACTTACAAGCATTCAACAGAAACTCACATGCGGTTCTCTTAAAGAGAAGCAGTCTGTTCCAACACTTCAATTCACTGCACGAAGGGAATGGAGTGATGCTTCACTTTCTAAATGCTGTCCTTTCAGAGAAAATCACTTTCCTTTGAAAGTGCCTTAAGCTACTTACAAACATTCAACAGAAACACACATGCGTTTCTCTGAAAGAGAAGCAGTCTGTTCCAACACTTCAATTCACTGTGCGAAGTGAATGGAGTGCTGCTTCGCTTTCTAAATGCTGTCCTTTAAGAGAAAATCACTTTCCTTTGAAAGTGCCTTAAACTACTTTCAAGCATTCACAAAAAACTCACATGCGTTTCTCTTAAAGAGAAGAAGTCTGTTCTAACACTTCAATTAACTGTGCGAAGTGAATGGAGTGTTGCTTCAGTTTCTAAATGCTGTCCTTTCAGAGAAAATCACTTTCCATTGAAAGTGCCCAAAACTACTTTCAAGCATTCACAAAAAACTCACATGCGTTTCTCTGAAAGAGAAGCAGTCTTTTCCAACACTTCAATTCAGTGTGCGAAGTGAATATAGTGTTGCTTCACTTTCTAAATGCTGTCCTTTCAGAGAAAATCACTTTCCTTTGATAGTGCCTTAAGCTACTTGCAAGCATTAGGAAGAAACTCACATGCGTTTTTCTGAAAGAGAAGCAGTCTGTTCCAACACTTCAATTCACTGTGTGAAGTGAATAGAGTGTTGCCTCACTTTCTAAATGCTGTCCTTTCAGAGAAAATCACTTTCCTTTGAAAGTGCCTTAAGCTACTTACAAGCATTTAACAGAAACTCACATGCGTTTCTCTGAAAGAGAAGCAGTCTGTTCCATTACTTCAATTCACTGTGCGAAGTGAATGGAGTGTTGCTTCACCTTCTAAATGCTGTTCTTTCAGAGAAAATCACTTTCCTTTGAAAGTGCCTTAAGCTACTTGCAAGCATTAGGAAGAAACTCACATGCGTTTCTCTGAAAGAGAAGCAGTCCGTTCCAACACTTCAATTCACTGTGCGAAGTGAATGGAGTGTTGCTTCACTTTCTAAATGCTGTCCTTTCAGAGAAAATCACTTTCCTTTGAAAGTGCCTTACGCTACTTTCAAGCATTAGGAAGAAACTCACATGCGTTTCTCTGAAAGAGAAGCAGTCTGTTCCAACACTTCAATTCACTGTGCGAAGTGAATGGAGTGTTGCCTCACTTTCTAAATGCTGTCCTTTCAGAGAAAATCACTTTCCATTGAAAGTGCCTTAAACTACTTTCAAGCATTCACAAAAAACTCACATGAGTTTCTCTGAAAGAGAAGCAGTCTGTTCCAACACTTCAATTCACTGTGCGAAGTGAATGGAGTGTTGGTTCACTTTCTAAATGCTGTCCTTTCAGAGAAAATCCCTTTCCTTTGAATGTGCCTTAAGCTACTTACAAGCATTCAACAGAAACTCACATGCATTTCTCTGAAAGAGAAGCAATCTGGTCCAACACTTCAATTCTCTGTGCGAAGTGAATGGAGTGTTGCTTCACTTTCTAAATGCTGTCCTTTCAGAGAAAATCACTTTCCTTTGAAAGTGCCTTAAGCTGCTTGCAAGCATTCACAAGAAACACTAATGCGTTTCTATGAAAGAGAAGCAGTCTGTTCCAACACTTCAATTCATTGCCCGAAGGGAATGGAGTGTCGCTTTACTTTCTAAATGCTGTCCTTTCAGAGAAAATCACTTTCCTTTGAAAGAGCCTTAAGCTACTTACAAGCATTCAACAGAAACTCACATGCATTTCTCTGAAAGAGAAGCAGTCTGTTCCAACACTTCAATTCACTGTACAAAGTGAATGGAGTGTTGCTTCACTTTCTAAATGCTGTCCTTTCAGAGAAAATCACTTTCCTTTGAAGGTGCCTTAAGCAATTTGCAAGCATTCACAAGAAACACTAATGCGTTTCTATGAAAGAGAAGCACTCTGTTCCAACACTTCAATTCACTGCACGAAGGGAATGGAGTGTTGCTTCACTTTCTAAATGCTGTCCTTTCAGAGAAAATCACTTTCCTTTGAAAGTGCCTTAAGCTACTTACAAGCATTAGGAAGAAACTCACATGCGTTTCTCTGAAAGAGAAGCAGTCTGTTCCAACACTTCAATTCACTGTGCGAAGTGAATGGAGTGTTGCATCACTTTCTAAATTCTGTCCTTTCAGAGAAAATCACTTTCCTTTGAAAGTGCCTTAAACTACTTTCAAGCATTCACAAAAAACTCACATGCGTTTCTCTTAAAGAGAAGCAGTCTGTTCCAACACTTCAATTCACTGTTTGAAGTGAATGGAGTGTTGCTTCAGTTTCTAAATGCTGTCCTTTCAGAGAAAATCACTTTCCTTTGAAAGTGCCTTAAGCAACTTGCAAGAATTCACAAAAAACTCACATGCGTTTCTCTGAAAGAGAAGCAGTCTGTTCCAACACTTCAATTCACTGTGCAAAGTGAATGGAGTGTTGCTTCACTTTCTAAATGCTGTCCTTTCAGAGAAAATCACTTTCCTTTGAAAGTGCCTTAAGTTACTTGCAAGCATTAGGAAGAAACTCACATGCGTTTCTCTGAAAGAGAAGCAGTCTGTTCCAACACTTCAATTCACTGTGCGAAGTGAATGGAGTGTTGCTTCACTTTCTAAATGCTGTCCTTTCAGAGAAAATCACTTTCCTTTGAAAGTGCCTTAAGCTACTTACAAGCATTCAACAAAAACTCACATGCATTTCTCTGAAAGAGAAGCAGTCTGTTCCAACACTTCAATTCACTGTGCGAAGTGAATGGAGTGTTGCTTCACTTTCTAAATGCTGTCCTTTCAGAGAAAATCACTTTCCTTTGAAAGTGCCTTAAGCTACTTACAAGCATTCACCAGAAACTCACATGCATTTCTCTGAAAGAGAAGCGGTCTGTTCCAATACTTCAATTCACTCTGCGAAGTGAATGGAGTGTTGCCTCACTTTCTAAATGCTGTCGTTTCAAAGAAAATCACTTTCCTTTGAAAGTGCCTTAAGCTACTTACAAGCATTTAACAGAAACTCACATGCATTTCTCTGAAAGAGAAGCAGTCTGTTCCAACACTTCAATTCACTGTGTGAAGTGAATAGAGTGTTGCCTCACTTTCTAAATGCTGTCCTTTCAGAGAAAATCACTTTCCTTTGAAAGTGCCTTAAGCTACTTACAAGCATTTAACAGAAACTCACATGCGTTTCTCTGAAAGAGAAGCAGTCTGTTCCATTACTTCAATTCACTGTGCGAAGTGAATGGAGTGTTGCTTCACCTTCTAAATGCTGTTCTTTCAGAGAAAATCACTTTCCTTTGAAAGTGCCTTAAGCTACTTGCAAGCATTAGGAAGAAACTCACATGCGTTTCTCTGAAAGAGAAGCAGTCCGTTCCAACACTTCAATTCACTGTGCGAAGTGAATGGAGTGTTGCTTCACTTTCTAAATGCTGTCCTTTCAGAGAAAATCACTTTCCTTTGAAAGTGCCTTACGCTACTTTCAAGCATTAGGAAGAAACTCACATGCGTTTCTCTGAAAGAGAAGCAGTCTGTTCCAACACTTCAATTCACTGTGCGAAGTGAATGGAGTGTTGCCTCACTTTCTAAATGCTGTCCTTTCAGAGAAAATCACTTTCCATTGAAAGTGCCTTAAACTACTTTCAAGCATTCACAAAAAACTCACATGAGTTTCTCTGAAAGAGAAGCAGTCTGTTCCAACACTTCAATTCACTGTGCGAAGTGAATGGAGTGTTGGTTCACTTTCTAAATGCTGTCCTTTCAGAGAAAATCCCTTTCCTTTGAATGTGCCTTAAGCTACTTACAAGCATTCAACAGAAACTCACATGCATTTCTCTGAAAGAGAAGCAATCTGGTCCAACACTTCAATTCTCTGTGCGAAGTGAATGGAGTGTTGCTTCACTTTCTAAATGCTGTCCTTTCAGAGAAAATCACTTTCCTTTGAAAGTGCCTTAAGCTGCTTGCAAGCATTCACAAGAAACACTAATGCGTTTCTATGAAAGAGAAGCAGTCTGTTCCAACACTTCAATTCATTGCCCGAAGGGAATGGAGTGTCGCTTTACTTTCTAAATGCTGTCCTTTCAGAGAAAATCACTTTCCTTTGAAAGAGCCTTAAGCTACTTACAAGCATTCAACAGAAACTCACATGCATTTCTCTGAAAGAGAAGCAGTCTGTTCCAACACTTCAATTCACTGTACAAAGTGAATGGAGTGTTGCTTCACTTTCTAAATGCTGTCCTTTCAGAGAAAATCACTTTCCTTTGAAGGTGCCTTAAGCAATTTGCAAGCATTCACAAGAAACACTAATGCGTTTCTATGAAAGAGAAGCACTCTGTTCCAACACTTCAATTCACTGCACGAAGGGAATGGAGTGTTGCTTCACTTTCTAAATGCTGTCCTTTCAGAGAAAATCACTTTCCTTTGAAAGTGCCTTAAGCTACTTACAAGCATTAGGAAGAAACTCACATGCGTTTCTCTGAAAGAGAAGCAGTCTGTTCCAACACTTCAATTCACTGTGCGAAGTGAATGGAGTGTTGCATCACTTTCTAAATTCTGTCCTTTCAGAGAAAATCACTTTCCTTTGAAAGTGCCTTAAACTACTTTCAAGCATTCACAAAAAACTCACATGCGTTTCTCTTAAAGAGAAGCAGTCTGTTCCAACACTTCAATTCACTGTTTGAAGTGAATGGAGTGTTGCTTCAGTTTCTAAATGCTGTCCTTTCAGAGAAAATCACTTTCCTTTGAAAGTGCCTTAAGCAACTTGCAAGAATTCACAAAAAACTCACATGCGTTTCTCTGAAAGAGAAGCAGTCTGTTCCAACACTTCAATTCACTGTGCAAAGTGAATGGAGTGTTGCTTCACTTTCTAAATGCTGTCCTTTCAGAGAAAATCACTTTCCTTTGAAAGTGCCTTAAGTTACTTGCAAGCATTAGGAAGAAACTCACATGCGTTTCTCTGAAAGAGAAGCAGTCTGTTCCAACACTTCAATTCACTGTGCGAAGTGAATGGAGTGTTGCTTCACTTTCTAAATGCTGTCCTTTCAGAGAAAATCACTTTCCTTTGAAAGTGCCTTAAGCTACTTACAAGCATTCAACAAAAACTCACATGCATTTCTCTGAAAGAGAAGCAGTCTGTTCCAACACTTCAATTCACTGTGCGAAGTGAATGGAGTGTTGCTTCACTTTCTAAATGCTGTCCTTTCAGAGAAAATCACTTTCCTTTGAAAGTGCCTTAAGCTACTTACAAGCATTCACCAGAAACTCACATGCATTTCTCTGAAAGAGAAGCGGTCTGTTCCAATACTTCAATTCACTCTGCGAAGTGAATGGAGTGTTGCCTCACTTTCTAAATGCTGTCGTTTCAAAGAAAATCACTTTCCTTTGAAAGTGCCTTAAGCTACTTACAAGCATTTAACAGAAACTCACATGCATTTCTCTGAAAGAGAAGCAGTCTGTTCCAACACTTCATTTCACTGTGCGAAGTGAATGGAGTGTTGTTTCACTTTCTAAATGCTGTCCTTTCAGAGAAAATCACTTTCCTTTGAAAGTGCCTTAAGCTACTTGCAAGCATTAGGAAGAAACTCACATGCGTTTCTCTGAAAGAGAAGCAGTCTGTTCCAACACTTCAATTCACTGTGCGAAGTGAATGGAGTGTTGCTTCACTTTCTAAATTCTGTCCTTTCAGAGAAAATCACTTTCCTTTGAAAGTGCCTTAAACTACTTTCAAGCATTCACAAAAAACTCACATGCGTTTCTGTGAAAGAGAAGCAGTCTGTTCCAACACTTCAATTCACTGTGCGAAGTAAATGGAGTGTTGCTTCACTTTCCAAATGCTGTCCTTTCAGAGAAAATCACTTTCCTTTGAAAGTGCCTTAAGCAACTTGCAAGAATTCACAAGAAACTCACATGCGTTTCTCTGAAAGAGAAGCAGTCTGTTCCAACACTTCAATTCACTGTGCGAAGTGAATGGAGTGTTGCTTCACTTTCTAAATGCTGTCCTTTCAGAGAAAATCACTTTCCTTTGAAAGTGCCTTAAGCTGCTTGCAAGCATTCACAAGAAACACTAATGCGTTTCTATGAAAGAGAAGCAGTCTGTTCCAACACTTCAATTCATTGCCCGAAGGGAATGGAGTGTCGCTTTACTTTCTAAATGCTGTCCTTTCAGAGAAAATCACTTTCCTTTGAAAGAGCCTTAAGCTACTTACAAGCATTCAACAGAAACTCACATGCATTTCTCTGAAAGAGAAGCAGTCTGTTCCAACACTTCAATTCACTGTACAAAGTTGATGGAGTGTTGCTTCACTTTCTAAATGCTGTCCTTTCAGAGAAAATCACTTTCCTTTGAAGGTGCCTTAAGCAATTTGCAAGCATTCAAAAGAAACACTAATGCGTTTCTATGAAAGAGAAGCAGTCTGTTCCAACACTTCAATTCACTGTGCGAAGTGAATGGAGTGTTGCTTCACTTTCTAAATGCTGTCCTTTCAGAGAAAATCACTTTCCTTTGAAAGTGCCTTAAGCTACTTGCAAGCATTAGGAAGAAACTCACATGCGTTTCTCTGAAATAGAAGCAGTCCGATCCAACACTTCAATTCACGGTGCGAAGTGAATGGAGTGTTGCATCACTTTCTAAATGCTGTCCTTTCTGAGAAAATCACTTTCCTTTGAAAGTGCCTTAAGCAACTTGCAAGCATTCACAAGAAACACTAATGCGTTTCTATGAAAGAGAAGCACTCTGTTCCAACACTTCAATTCACTGTGCGAAGTGAATGGAGTGTTGCTTCACTTTCTAAATGCTGTCCTTACAGAGAAAATCACTTTCCTTTGAAAGTGCCTTAAGCTTCTTACAAGCATTCACCAGAAAATCACATGCGTTTCTCTGAAAAAGAAGCAGTCGGTTCCAACACTTCAATTCACTGTGCGAAGTGAATGGAGTGTTGCTTCATTTTCTAAATGCTGTCCTTTCAGAGAAAATCACTTTCCTTTGAAAGTGGCTTAAGCTACTTGCAAGCATTAGGAAAAAACTCACATGCGTTTCTCTGAAAGAGAAGCAGTCTGTTCCAACACTTCAATTCACTGTGCGAAGTGAATGGAGTTTTGCTTCACTTTCTAAATGCTGTCCTTTCAGAGAAAATCACTTTCCTTTGATAGTGCCTTAAGCTACTTGCAAGCATTAGGAAGAAACTCACATGCGTTTCTCTGAAAGAGAAGCAGTCTGTTCCAACACTTCAATTCACTGTGTGAAGTGAATAGAGTGTTGCCTCACTTTCTAAATGCTGTCCTTTCAGAGAAAATCACTTTCCTTTGAAAATGCCTTAAGCTACTTACAAGCATTTAACAGAAACTCACATGCGTTTCTCTGAAAGAGAAGCAGTCTGTTCCAACACTTCAATTCACTGTGCGAAGTGAATGGAGTGTTGCTTCACTTTCTAAATGCTGTTCTTTCAGAGAAAATCACTTTCCTTTGAAAGTGCCTTAAGCTACTTGCAAGCATTAGGAAGAAACTCACATGCGTTTCTCTGAAAGAGAAGCAGTCCATTCCAACACTTCAATTCACTGTGCGAAGTGAATGGAGTGTTGCTTTACTTTCTAAATGCTGTCCTTTCAGAGAAAATCACTTTCCTTTGAAAGTGCCTTAAGCTACTTGCAAGCATTAGGAAGAAACTCACATGCGTTTCTCTGAAAGAGAAGCAGTCTGTTCCAACACTTCAATTCACTGTGCGAAGTGAATGGAGTGTTGCCTCACTTTCTAAATGCTGTCCTTTCAGAGAAAATCACTTTCCATTGAAAGTGCCTTAAACTACTTTCAAGCATTCACAAAAAACTCACATGCGTTTCTCTGAAAGAGAAGCAGTCTGTTCGAACATTCAATTCATTGCGCGAAGGGAATGGAGTGTCGCTTTACTTTCTAAATGCTGTCCTTTCAGAGAAAATCACTTTCCTTTGAAAGTGCCTTAAGCTACTTACAAGCATTCACCAGAAACTCACATGCGTTTCTCTGAAAGAGAAGCAGTCTGTTCCAACACTTCAATTCACTGTGCGAAGTGAATGGAGTGTTGCATCACTTTCTAAATGCTGTCCTTTCAGAGAAAATCACTTTCCTTTGAAAGTGCCTTAAACTACTTTCAAGCATTCACAAAAAACTCACATGGGTTTCTCTTAAAGAGAAGCAGTCTGTTCCAACACTTCAATTCACTGTGCAAAGTGAATGGAGTGTTGCTTCAGTTTCTAAATGCTGTCCTTTCAGAGAAAATCACTTTCCTTTGAAAGTGCCTTAAGCAACTTGCAAGAATTCACAAGAAACTCACATGCGTTTCTCTGAAAGAGAAGCAGTCTGTTCCAACACTTCAATTCACTGTGCGAAGTGAATGGAGTGTTGCTTCACTTTCTAAATCCTGTCCTTTCAGAGAAAATCACTTTCCTTTGAAAGTGCCTTAAGCTACTTACAAGCATTCACCAGAAACTCACATGCGTTTCTCTGAAAGAGAAGCAGTCTGTTCCAATACTTCAATTCACTCTGCGAAGTGAATGGAGTGTTGCTTCACTTTCTAAATGCTGTCGTTTCAGAGAAAATCACTTTCCTTTGAAAGTGCCTTAAGCTACTTGCAAGCATTCAACAGAAACTCACATGCGTTTCTCTTAAAGAGAAGCAGTCTGTTCCAACACTTCAATTCACTGTGCGAAGTGAATGGAGTGTTGCTTCACTTTCTAAATCCTGTCCTTTCAGAGAAAATCACTTTCCTTTGAAAGTGCCTTAAGCTACTTACAAGCATTCAACAGAAACTCACATGCATTTCTCTGAAAGAGAAGCAGTCTGTTCCAACACTTCAATTCACTGCACGAAGGGAATGGAGTGATGCTTCACTTTCTAAATGCTGTCCTTTCAGAGAAAATCACTTTCCTTTGAAAGTGCCTTAAGCTACTTACAAACATTCAACAGAAACACACATGCGTTTCTCTGAAAGAGAAGCAGTCTGTTCCAACACTTCAATTCACTGTGCGAAGTGAATGGAGTGCTGCTTCGCTTTCTAAATGCTGTCCTTTAAGAGAAAATCACTTTCCTTTGAAAGTGCCTTAAACTACTTTCAAGCATTCACAAAAAACTCACATGCGTTTCTCTTAAAGAGAAGAAGTCTGTTCTAACACTTCAATTAACTGTGCGAAGTGAATGGAGTGTTGCTTCAGTTTCTAAATGCTGTCCTTTCAGAGAAAATCACTTTCCATTGAAAGTGCCCAAAACTACTTTCAAGCATTCACAAAAAACTCACATGCGTTTCTCTGAAAGAGAAGCAGTCTGTTCCAACACTTCAATTCAGTGTGCGAAATGAATATAGTGTTGCTTCACTTTCTAAATGCTGTCCTTTCAGAGAAAATCACTTTCCTTTGAATGTGCCTTAAGCTACTTACAAGCATTCAACTGAAACTCACATGCATTTCTCTGAAAGAGAAGCAGTCTGTTCCAAAACTTCAATTCACTGTGCGAAGTGAATGGAGTGTTGCTTCACTTTCTAAATGCTGTCCTTTCAGAGAAAATCACTTTCCTTTGAAAGTGCCTTAAGCAACTTGCAAGCATTCACAAGAAACACTAATGCGTTTCTATGAAAGAGAAGCACTCTGTTCCAACACTTCAATTCACTGCACGAAGTGAATGGAGTGTTGCTTCACTTTCTAAATGCTGTCCTTTCAGAGAAAATCACTTTCCTTTGAAAGTGCCTTAAACTACTTGCAAGCATTCAACAGAAACTCACATGCGTTTCTCTTAAAGAGAAGCAGTCTGTTCCAACACTTCAATTCACTGTGCGAAGTGAATGGAGTGTTGCTTCACTTTCTAAATCCTGTCCTTTCAGAGAAAATCACTTTCCTTTGAAAGTGCCTTAAGCTACTTACAAGCATTCAACAGAAACTCACATGCGGTTCTCTTAAAGAGAAGCAGTCTGTTCCAACACTTCAATTCACTGCACGAAGGGAATGGAGTGATGCTTCACTTTCTAAATGCTGTCCTTTCAGAGAAAATCACTTTCCTTTGAAAGTGCCTTAAGCTACTTACAAACATTCAACAGAAACACACATGCGTTTCTCTGAAAGAGAAGCAGTCTGTTCCAACACTTCAATTCACTGTGCGAAGTGAATGGAGTGCTGCTTCGCTTTCTAAATGCTGTCCTTTAAGAGAAAATCACTTTCCTTTGAAAGTGCCTTAAACTACTTTCAAGCATTCACAAAAAACTCACATGCGTTTCTCTTAAAGAGAAGAAGTCTGTTCTAACACTTCAATTAACTGTGCGAAGTGAATGGAGTGTTGCTTCAGTTTCTAAATGCTGTCCTTTCAGAGAAAATCACTTTCCATTGAAAGTGCCCAAAACTACTTTCAAGCATTCACAAAAAACTCACATGCGTTTCTCTGAAAGAGAAGCAGTCTGTTCCAACACTTCAATTCAGTGTGCGAAGTGAATATAGTGTTGCTTCACTTTCTAAATGCTGTCCTTTCAGAGAAAATCACTTTCCTTTGATAGTGCCTTAAGCTACTTGCAAGCATTAGGAAGAAACTCACATGCGTTTTTCTGAAAGAGAAGCAGTCTGTTCCAACACTTCAATTCACTGTGTGAAGTGAATAGAGTGTTGCCTCACTTTCTAAATGCTGTCCTTTCAGAGAAAATCACTTTCCTTTGAAAGTGCCTTAAGCTACTTACAAGCATTTAACAGAAACTCACATGCGTTTCTCTGAAAGAGAAGCAGTCTGTTCCATTACTTCAATTCACTGTGCGAAGTGAATGGAGTGTTGCTTCACTTTCTAAATGCTGTTCTTTCAGAGAAAATCACTTTCCTTTGAAAGTGCCTTAAGCTACTTGCAAGCATTAGGAAGAAACTCACATGCGTTTCTCTGAAAGAGAAGCAGTCCGTTCCAACACTTCAATTCACTGTGCGAAGTGAATGGAGTGTTGCTTCACTTTCTAAATGCTGTCCTTTCAGAGAAAATCACTTTCCTTTGAAAGTGCCTTACGCTACTTTCAAGCATTAGGAAGAAACTCACATGCGTTTCTCTGAAAGAGAAGCAGTCTGTTCCAACACTTCAATTCACTGTGCGAAGTGAATGGAGTGTTGCCTCACTTTCTAAATGCTGTCCTTTCAGAGAAAATCACTTTCCATTGAAAGTGCCTTAAACTACTTTCAAGCATTCACAAAAAACTCACATGAGTTTCTCTGAAAGAGAAGCAGTCTGTTCCAACACTTCAATTCACTGTGCGAAGTGAATGGAGTGTTGGTTCACTTTCTAAATGCTGTCCTTTCAGAGAAAATCCCTTTCCTTTGAATGTGCCTTAAGCTACTTACAAGCATTCAACAGAAACTCACATGCATTTCTCTGAAAGAGAAGCAATCTGGTCCAACACTTCAATTCTCTGTGCGAAGTGAATGGAGTGTTGCTTCACTTTCTAAATGCTGTCCTTTCAGAGAAAATCACTTTCCTTTGAAAGTGCCTTAAGCTGCTTGCAAGCATTCACAAGAAACACTAATGCGTTTCTATGAAAGAGAAGCAGTCTGTTCCAACACTTCAATTCATTGCCCGAAGGGAATGGAGTGTCGCTTTACTTTCTAAATGCTGTCCTTTCAGAGAAAATCACTTTCCTTTGAAAGAGCCTTAAGCTACTTACAAGCATTCAACAGAAACTCACATGCATTTCTCTGAAAGAGAAGCAGTCTGTTCCAACACTTCAATTCACTGTACAAAGTGAATGGAGTGTTGCTTCACTTTCTAAATGCTGTCCTTTCAGAGAAAATCACTTTCCTTTGAAGGTGCCTTAAGCAATTTGCAAGCATTCACAAGAAACACTAATGCGTTTCTATGAAAGAGAAGCACTCTGTTCCAACACTTCAATTCACTGCACGAAGGGAATGGAGTGTTGCTTCACTTTCTAAATGCTGTCCTTTCAGAGAAAATCACTTTCCTTTGAAAGTGCCTTAAGCTACTTACAAGCATTAGGAAGAAACTCACATGCGTTTCTCTGAAAGAGAAGCAGTCTGTTCCAACACTTCAATTCACTGTGCGAAGTGAATGGAGTGTTGCATCACTTTCTAAATTCTGTCCTTTCAGAGAAAATCACTTTCCTTTGAAAGTGCCTTAAACTACTTTCAAGCATTCACAAAAAACTCACATGCGTTTCTCTTAAAGAGAAGCAGTCTGTTCCAACACTTCAATTCACTGTTTGAAGTGAATGGAGTGTTGCTTCAGTTTCTAAATGCTGTCCTTTCAGAGAAAATCACTTTCCTTTGAAAGTGCCTTAAGCAACTTGCAAGAATTCACAAAAAACTCACATGCGTTTCTCTGAAAGAGAAGCAGTCTGTTCCAACACTTCAATTCACTGTGCAAAGTGAATGGAGTGTTGCTTCACTTTCTAAATGCTGTCCTTTCAGAGAAAATCACTTTCCTTTGAAAGTGCCTTAAGTTACTTGCAAGCATTAGGAAGAAACTCACATGCGTTTCTCTGAAAGAGAAGCAGTCTGTTCCAACACTTCAATTCACTGTGCGAAGTGAATGGAGTGTTGCTTCACTTTCTAAATGCTGTCCTTTCAGAGAAAATCACTTTCCTTTGAAAGTGCCTTAAGCTACTTACAAGCATTCAACAAAAACTCACATGCATTTCTCTGAAAGAGAAGCAGTCTGTTCCAACACTTCAATTCACTGTGCGAAGTGAATGGAGTGTTGCTTCACTTTCTAAATGCTGTCCTTTCAGAGAAAATCACTTTCCTTTGAAAGTGCCTTAAGCTAATTACAAGCATTCACCAGAAACTCACATGCATTTCTCTGAAAGAGAAGCGGTCTGTTCCAATACTTCAATTCACTCTGCGAAGTGAATGGAGTGTTGCCTCACTTTCTAAATGCTGTCGTTTCAAAGAAAATCACTTTCCTTTGAAAGTGCCTTAAGCTACTTACAAGCATTTAACAGAAACTCACATGCATTTCTCTGAAAGAGAAGCAGTCTGTTCCAACACTTCATTTCACTGTGCGAAGTGAATGGAGTGTTGTTTCACTTTCTAAATGCTGTCCTTTCAGAGAAAATCACTTTCCTTTGAAAGTGCCTTAAGCTACTTGCAAGCATTAGGAAGAAACTCACATGCGTTTCTCTGAAAGAGAAGCAGTCTGTTCCAACACTTCAATTCACTGTGCGAAGTGAATGGAGTGTTGCTTCACTTTCTAAATTCTGTCCTTTCAGAGAAAATCACTTTCCTTTGAAAGTGCCTTAAACTACTTTCAAGCATTCACAAATAACTCACATGCGTTTCTGTGAAAGAGAAGCAGTCTGTTCCAACACTTCAATTCACTGTGCGAAGTAAATGGAGTGTTGCTTCACTTTCCAAATGCTGTCCTTTCAGAGAAAATCACTTTCCTTTGAAAGTGCCTTAAGCAACTTGCAAGAATTCACAAGAAACTCACATGCGTTTCTCTGAAAGAGAAGCAGTCTGTTCCAACACTTCAATTCACTGTGCGAAGTGAATGGAGTGTTGCTTCACTTTCTAAATGCTGTCCTTTCAGAGAAAATCACTTTCCTTTGAAAGTGCCTTAAGCTGCTTGCAAGCATTCACAAGAAACACTAATGCGTTTCTATGAAAGAGAAGCAGTCTGTTCCAACACTTCAATTCATTGCCCGAAGGGAATGGAGTGTCGCTTTACTTTCTAAATGCTGTCCTTTCAGAGAAAATCACTTTCCTTTGAAAGAGCCTTAAGCTACTTACAAGCATTCAACAGAAACTCACATGCATTTCTCTGAAAGAGAAGCAGTCTGTTCCAACACTTCAATTCACTGTACAAAGTTGATGGAGTGTTGCTTCACTTTCTAAATGCTGTCCTTTCAGAGAAAATCACTTTCCTTTGAAGGTGCCTTAAGCAATTTGCAAGCATTCAAAAGAAACACTAATGCGTTTCTATGAAAGAGAAGCACTCTGTTCCAACACTTCAATTCACTGCACGAAGGGAATGGAGTGTTGCTTCACTTTCTAAATGCTGTCCTTTCAGAGAAAATCACTTTCCTTTGAAAGTGCCTTAAGCTACTTAAAAGCATTAGGAAGAAACTCACATGCGTTTCTCTGAAAGAGAAGCAGTCTGTTCCAACACTTCAATTCACTGTGCGAAGTGAATGGAGTGTTGCATCACTTTCTAAATTCTGTCCTTTCAGAGAAAATCACTTTCCTTTGAAAGTGCCTTAAACTACTTTCAAGCATTCACAAAAAACTCACATGCGTTTCTCTGAAAGAGAAGCAGTCTGTTCCAACACTTCAATTCAGTGTGCGAAGTGAATATAGTGTTGCTTCACTTTCTAAATGCTGTCCTTTCAGAGAAAATCACTTTCCTTTGATAAAGCCTTAAGCTACTTGCAAGCATTAGGAAGAAACTCACATGCGTTTCTCTGAAAGAGAAGCAGTCTGTTCCAACACTTCAATTCACTGTGTGAAGTGAATAGAGTGTTGCCTCACTTTCTAAATGCTGTCCTTTCAGAGAAAATCACTTTCCTTTGAAAGTGCCTTAAGCTACTTACAAGCATTTAACAGAAACTCACATGCGTTTCTCTGAAAGAGAAGCAGTCTGTTCCATTACTTCAATTCACTGTGCGAAGTGAATGGAGTGTTGCTTCACTTTCTAAATGCTGTTCTTTCAGAGAAAATCACTTTCCTTTGAAAGTGCCTTAAGCTACTTGCAAGCATTAGGAAGAAACTCACATGCGTTTCTCTGAAAGAGAAGCAGTCCGTTCCAACACTTCAATTCACTGTGCGAAGTGAATGGAGTGTTGCTTCACTTTCTAAATGCTGTCCTTTCAGAGAAAATCACTTTCCTTTGAAAGTGCCTTAAGCTACTTTCAAGCATTAGGAAGAAACTCACATGCGTTTCTCTGAAAGAGAAGCAGTCTGTTCCAACACTTCAATTCACTGTGCGAAGTGAATGGAGTGTTGCCTCACTTTCTAAATGCTGTCCTTTCAGAGAAAATCACTTTCCATTGAAAGTGCCTTAAACTACTTTCAAGCATTCACAAAAAACTCACATGAGTTTCTCTGAAAGAGAAGCAGTCTGTTCCAACACTTCAATTCACTGTGCGAAGTGAATGGAGTGTTGGTTCACTTTCTAAATGCTGTCCTTTCAGAGAAAATCCCTTTCCTTTGAATGTGCCTTAAGCTACTTACAAGCATTCAACAGAAACTCACATGCATTTCTCTGAAAGAGAAGCAATCTGGTCCAACACTTCAATTCACTGTGCGAAGTGAATGGAGTGTTGCTTCACTTTCTAAATGCTGTCCTTTCAGAGAAAATCACTTTCCTTTGAAAGTGCCTTAAGCTGCTTGCAAGCATTCACAAGAAACACTAATGCGTTTCTATGAAAGAGAAGCAGTCTGTTCCAACACTTCAATTCATTGCCCGAAGGGAATGGAGTGTCGCTTTACTTTCTAAATGCTGTCCTTTCAGAGAAAATCACTTTCCTTTGAAAGAGCCTTAAGCTACTTACAAGCATTCAACAGAAACTCACATGCATTTCTCTGAAAGAGAAGCAGTCTGTTCCAACACTTCAATTCACTGTACAAAGTGAATGGAGTGTTGCTTCACTTTCTAAATGCTGTCCTTTCAGAGAAAATCACTTTCCTTTGAAGGTGCCTTAAGCAATTTGCAAGCATTCACAAGAAACACTAATGCGTTTCTATGAAAGAGAAGCACTCTGTTCCAACACTTCAATTCACTGCACGAAGGGAATGGAGTGTTGCTTCACTTTCTAAATGCTGTCCTTTCAGAGAAAATCACTTTCCTTTGAAAGTGCCTTAAGCTACTTACAAGCATTAGGAAGAAACTCACATGCGTTTCTCTGAAAGAGAAGCAGTCTGTTCCAACACTTCAATTCACTGTGCGAAGTGAATGGAGTGTTGCATCACTTTCTAAATTCTGCCCTTTCAGAGAAAATCACTTTCCTTTGAATGTGCCTTAAGCTACTTACAAGCATTCAACAAAAACTCACATGCATTTCTCTGAAAGAGAAGCAGTCTGTTCCAACACTTCAATTCACTGTGCGAAGTGAATGGAGTGTTGCTTCACTTTCTAAATGCTGTCCTTTCAGAGAAAATCACTTTCCTTTGAAAGTGCCTTAAGCTACTTACAAGCATTCACCAGAAACTCACATGCATTTCTCTGAAAGAGAAGCGGTCTGTTCCAATACTTCAATTCACTCTGCGAAGTGAATGGAGTGTTGCCTCACTTTCTAAATGCTGTCGTTTCAAAGAAAATCACTTTCCTTTGAAAGTGCCTTAAGCTACTTACAAGCATTTAACAGAAACTCACATGCATTTCTCTGAAAGAGAAGCAGTCTGTTCCAACACTTCATTTCACTGTGCGAAGTGAATGGAGTGTTGCTTCACTTTCTAAATGCTGTCCTTTCAGAGAAAATCACTTTCCTTTGAAAGTGCCTTAAGCTACTTGCAAGCATTAGGAAGAAACTCACATGCGTTTCTCTGAAAGAGAAGCAGTCTGTTCCAACACTTCAATTCACTGTGCGAAGTGAATGGAGTGTTGCATCACTTTCTAAATTCTGTCCTTTCAGAGAAAATCACTTTCCTTTGAAAGTGCCTTAAACTACTTTCAAGCATTCACAAAAAACTCACATGCGTTTCTCTGAAAGAGAAGCAGTCTGTTCCAACACTTCAATTCAGTGTGCGAAGTGAATATAGTGTTGCTTCACTTTCTAAATGCTGTCCTTTCAGAGAAAATCACTTTCCTTTGATAAAGCCTTAAGCTACTTGCAAGCATTAGGAAGAAACTCACATGCGTTTCTCTGAAAGAGAAGCAGTCTGTTCCAACACTTCAATTCACTGTGTGAAGTGAATAGAGTGTTGCCTCACTTTCTAAATGCTGTCCTTTCAGAGAAAATCACTTTCCTTTGAAAGTGCCTTAAGCTACTTACAAGCATTTAACAGAAACTCACATGCGTTTCTCTGAAAGAGAAGCAGTCTGTTCCATTACTTCAATTCACTGTGCGAAGTGAATGGAGTGTTGCTTCACTTTCTAAATGCTGTTCTTTCAGAGAAAATCACTTTCCTTTGAAAGTGCCTTAAGCTACTTGCAAGCATTAGGAAGAAACTCACATGCGTTTCTCTGAAAGAGAAGCAGTCCGTTCCAACACTTCAATTCACTGTGCGAAGTGAATGGAGTGTTGCTTCACTTTCTAAATGCTGTCCTTTCAGAGAAAATCACTTTCCTTTGAAAGTGCCTTAAGCTACTTTCAAGCATTAGGAAGAAACTCACATGCGTTTCTCTGAAAGAGAAGCAGTCTGTTCCAACACTTCAATTCACTGTGCGAAGTGAATGGAGTGTTGCCTCACTTTCTAAATGCTGTCCTTTCAGAGAAAATCACTTTCCATTGAAAGTGCCTTAAACTACTTTCAAGCATTCACAAAAAACTCACATGAGTTTCTCTGAAAGAGAAGCAGTCTGTTCCAACACTTCAATTCACTGTGCGAAGTGAATGGAGTGTTGGTTCACTTTCTAAATGCTGTCCTTTCAGAGAAAATCCCTTTCCTTTGAATGTGCCTTAAGCTACTTACAAGCATTCAACAGAAACTCACATGCATTTCTCTGAAAGAGAAGCAATCTGGTCCAACACTTCAATTCACTGTGCGAAGTGAATGGAGTGTTGCTTCACTTTCTAAATGCTGTCCTTTCAGAGAAAATCACTTTCCTTTGAAAGTGCCTTAAGCTGCTTGCAAGCATTCACAAGAAACACTAATGCGTTTCTATGAAAGAGAAGCAGTCTGTTCCAACACTTCAATTCATTGCCCGAAGGGAATGGAGTGTCGCTTTACTTTCTAAATGCTGTCCTTTCAGAGAAAATCACTTTCCTTTGAAAGAGCCTTAAGCTACTTACAAGCATTCAACAGAAACTCACATGCATTTCTCTGAAAGAGAAGCAGTCTGTTCCAACACTTCAATTCACTGTACAAAGTGAATGGAGTGTTGCTTCACTTTCTAAATGCTGTCCTTTCAGAGAAAATCACTTTCCTTTGAAGGTGCCTTAAGCAATTTGCAAGCATTCACAAGAAACACTAATGCGTTTCTATGAAAGAGAAGCACTCTGTTCCAACACTTCAATTCACTGCACGAAGGGAATGGAGTGTTGCTTCACTTTCTAAATGCTGTCCTTTCAGAGAAAATCACTTTCCTTTGAAAGTGCCTTAAGCTACTTACAAGCATTAGGAAGAAACTCACATGCGTTTCTCTGAAAGAGAAGCAGTCTGTTCCAACACTTCAATTCACTGTGCGAAGTGAATGGAGTGTTGCATCACTTTCTAAATTCTGCCCTTTCAGAGAAAATCACTTTCCTTTGAATGTGCCTTAAGCTACTTACAAGCATTCAACAAAAACTCACATGCATTTCTCTGAAAGAGAAGCAGTCTGTTCCAACACTTCAATTCACTGTGCGAAGTGAATGGAGTGTTGCTTCACTTTCTAAATGCTGTCCTTTCAGAGAAAATCACTTTCCTTTGAAAGTGCCTTAAGCTACTTACAAGCATTCACCAGAAACTCACATGCATTTCTCTGAAAGAGAAGCGGTCTGTTCCAATACTTCAATTCACTCTGCGAAGTGAATGGAGTGTTGCCTCACTTTCTAAATGCTGTCGTTTCAAAGAAAATCACTTTCCTTTGAAAGTGCCTTAAGCTACTTACAAGCATTTAACAGAAACTCACATGCATTTCTCTGAAAGAGAAGCAGTCTGTTCCAACACTTCATTTCACTGTGCGAAGTGAATGGAGTGTTGCTTCACTTTCTAAATGCTGTCCTTTCAGAGAAAATCACTTTCCTTTGAAAGTGCCTTAAGCTACTTGCAAGCATTAGGAAGAAACTCACATGCGTTTCTCTGAAAGAGAAGCAGTCTGTTCCAACACTTCAATTCACTGTGCGAAGTGAATGGAGTGTTGCTTCACTTTCTAAATTCTGTCCTTTCAGAGAAAATCACTTTCCTTTGAAAGTGCCTTAAACTACTTTCAAGCATTCACAAA
This sequence comes from Myodes glareolus, assembly GCF_982192425.1. Lineage (NCBI taxonomy): Eukaryota > Metazoa > Chordata > Mammalia > Rodentia > Cricetidae > Myodes > Myodes glareolus. The sequence goes on along the minus strand of NC_142032.1, from coordinate 110,984,790 downwards.
AAACTCACATGCGTTTCTGTGAAAGAGAAGCAGTCTGTTCCAACACTTCAATTCACTGTGCGAAGTAAATGGAGTGTTGCTTCACTTTCTAAATGCTGTCCTTTCAGAGAAAATCACTTTCCTTTGAAAGTGCCTTAAGCAACTTGCAAGAATTCACAAGAAACTCACATGCATTTCTCTGAAAGAGAAGCAGTCTGTTCCAACACTTCAATTCACTGTGCGAAGTGAATGGAGTGTTGCTTCACTATCTAAATGCTGTCCTTTCAGAGAAAATCACTTTCTTTTGAAAGTGCCTTAAGCTGCTTGCAAGCATTCACAAGAAACACTAATGCGTTTCTATGAAAGAGAAGCAGTCTGTTCCAACACTTCAATTCATTGCCCGAAGGGAATGGAGTGTCGCTTTACTTTCTAAATGCTGTCCTTTCAGAGAAAATCACTTTCCTTTGAAAGAGCCTTAAGCTACTTACAAGCCTTCAACAGAAACTCACATGCATTTCTCTGAAAGAGAAGCAGTCTGTTCCAACACTTCAATTCACTGTGCGAAGTGAATGGAGTGTTGCTTCACTTTCTATATTATGTCCTTTCAGAGAAAATCACTTTCCTTTGAAAGTGCCTTAATCTACTTTCAAGCAATCACAAAAAACTCACTTGCGTTTCTCTGAAACCGAAGCAGTCTCTTCCAACACTTCAATTCACTGTGTGAAGTGAATGGAGTGTTGCTTCACTTTCTAAATGCTGTCCTTTCAGAGAAAATCACTTTCCTTTGAAAGTGCCTTAAGCTACTTACAAGCATTCACCAGAAACTCACATGAGTTTCTCTGAAAGAGAAGCAGTCTGTTCCAACACTTCAATTCACTGTGCGAAGTGAATGGAGTGTTGCTTCAATTTCTAAATGCTGTCCTTTCAGAGAAAATCACTTTCCTTTGAAAGTGCCTTAAGCTACTTGCAAGCATTAGGAAGAAACTCACATGCGTTTCTCTGAAATAGAAGCAGTCCGATCCAACACTTCAATTCACGGTGCGAAGTGAATGGAGTGTTGCATCACTTTCTAAATGCTGTCCTTTCTGAGAAAATCACTTTCCTTTGAAAGTGCCTTAAGCAACTTGCAAGCATTCACAAGAAACACTAATGCGTTTCTATGAAAGAGAAGCACTCTGTTCCAACACTTCAATTCACTGCACGAAGTGAATGGAGTGTTGCTTCACTTTCTAAATGCTGTACTTACAGAGAAAATCACTTTCCTTTGAAAGTGCCTTAAGCTTCTTACAAGCATTCACCAGAAAATCACATGCGTTTCTCTGAAAAAGAAGCAGTCGGTTCCAACACTTCAATTCACTGTGCGAAGTGAATGGAGTGTTGCTTCATTTTCTAAATGCTGTCCTTTCAGAGAAAATCACTTTCCTTTGAAAGTGGCTTAAGCTACTTGCAAGCATTAGGAAAAAACTCACATGCGTTTCTCTGAAAGAGAAGCAGTCTGTTCCAACACTTCAATTCACTGTGCGAAGTGAATGGAGTTTTGCTTCACTTTCTAAATGCTGTCCTTTCAGAGAAAATCACTTTCCTTTGATAGTGCCTTAAGCTACTTGCAAGCATTAGGAAGAAACTCACATGCGTTTCTCTGAAAGAGAAGCAGTCTGTTCCAACACTTCAATTCACTGTGTGAAGTGAATAGAGTGTTGCCTCACTTTCTAAATGCTGTCCTTTCAGAGAAAATCACTTTCCTTTGAAAATGCCTTAAGCTACTTACAAGCATTTAACAGAAACTCACATGCGTTTCTCTGAAAGAGAAGCAGTCTGTTCCAACACTTCAATTCACTGTGCGAAGTGAATGGAGTGTTGCTTCACTTTCTAAATGCTGTTCTTTCAGAGAAAATCACTTTCCTTTGAAAGTGCCTTAAGCTACTTGCAAGCATTAGGAAGAAACTCACATGCGTTTCTCTGAAAGAGAAGCAGTCCGTTCCAACACTTCAATTCACTGTTCGAAGTGAATGGAGTGTTGCTTTACTTTCTAAATGCTGTCCTTTCAGAGAAAATCACTTTCCTTTGAAAGTGCCTTAAGCTACTTGCAAGCATTAGGAAGAAACTCACATGCGTTTCTCTGAAAGAGAAGCAGTCTGTTCCAACACTTCAATTCACTGTGCGAAGTGAATGGAGTGTTGCCTCACTTTCTAAATGCTGTCCTTTCAGAGAAAATCACTTTCCATTGAAAGTGCCTTAAACTACTTTCAAGCATTCACAAAAAACTCACATGCGTTTCTCTGAAAGAGAAGCAGTCTGTTCGAACATTCAATTCATTGCGCGAAGGGAATTTAGTGTCGCTTTACTTTCTAAATGCTGTCCTTTCAGAGAAAATCACTTTCCTTTGAAAGTGCCTTAAGCTACTTACAAGCATTCACCAGAAACTCACATGCGTTTCTCTGAAAGAGAAGCAGTCTGTTCCAACACTTCAATTCACTGTGCGAAGTGAATGGAGTGTTGCATCACTTTCTAAATGCTGTCCTTTCAGAGAAAATCACTTTCCTTTGAAAGTGCCTTAAACTACTTTCAAGCATTCACAAAAAACTCACATGGGTTTCTCTTAAAGAGAAGCAGTCTGTTCCAACACTTCAATTCACTGTGCAAAGTGAATGGAGTGTTGCTTCAGTTTCTAAATGCTGTCCTTTCAGAGAAAATCACTTTCCTTTGAAAGTGCCTTAAGCAACTTGCAAGAATTCACAAGAAACTCACATGCGTTTCTCTGAAAGAGAAGCAGTCTGTTCCAACACTTCAATTCACTGTGCGAAGTGAATGGAGTGTTGCTTCAATTTCTAAATGCTGTCCTTTCAGAGAAAATCACTTTCCTTTGAAAGTGCCTTAAGCTACTTACAAGCATTCACCAGAAACTCACATGCGTTTCTCTGAAAGAGAAGCAGTCTGTTCCAATACTTCAATTCACTCTGAGAAGTGAATGGAGTGTTGCTTCACTTTCTAAATGCTGTCGTTTCAGAGAAAATCACTTTCCTTTGAAAGTGCCTTAAGCTACTTGCAAGCATTCAACAGAAACTCACATGCGTTTCTCTTAAAGAGAAGCAGTCTGTTCCAACACTTCAATTCACTGTGCGAAGTGAATGGAGTGTTGCTTCACTTTCTAAATCCTGTCCTTTCAGAGAAAATCACTTTCCTTTGAAAGTGCCTTAAGCTACTTACAAGCATTCAACAGAAACTCACATGCATTTCTCTGAAAGAGAAGCAGTCTGTTCCAACACTTCAATTAACTGTGCGAAGTGAATGGAGTGTTGCTTCAGTTTCTAAATGCTGTCCTTTCAGAGAAAATCACTTTCCATTGAAAGTGCCCAAAACTACTTTCAAGCATTCACAAAAAACTCACATGCGTTTCTCTGAAAGAGAAGCAGTCTGTTCCAACACTTCAATTCAGTGTGCGAAGTGAATATAGTGTTGTTTCACTTTCTAAATGCTGTCCTTTCAGAGAAAATCACTTTCCTTTGAATGTGCCTTAAGCTACTTACAAGCATTCAACTGAAACTCACATGCATTTCTCTGAAAGAGAAGCAGTCTGTTCCAAAACTTCAATTCACTGTGCGAAGTGAATGGAGTGTTGCTTCACTTTCTAAATGCTGTCCTTTCAGAGAAAATCACTTTCCTTTGAAAGTGCCTTAAGCAACTTGCAAGCATTCACAAGAAACACTAATGCGTTTCTATGAAAGAGAAGCACTCTGTTCCAACACTTCAATTCACTGCACGAAGTGAATGGAGTGTTGCTTCACTTTCTAAATGCTGTCCTTTCAGAGAAAATCACTTTCCTTTGAAAGTGCCTTAAACTACTTGCAAGCATTCAACAGAAACTCACATGCGTTTCTCTTAAAGAGAAGCAGTCTGTTCCAACACTTCAATTCACTGTGCGAAGTGAATGGAGTGTTGCTTCACTTTCTAAATCCTGTCCTTTCAGAGAAAATCACTTTCCTTTGAAAGTGCCTTAAGCTACTTACAAGCATTCAACAGAAACTCACATGCGGTTCTCTTAAAGAGAAGCAGTCTGTTCCAACACTTCAATTCACTGCACGAAGGGAATGGAGTGATGCTTCACTTTCTAAATGCTGTCCTTTCAGAGAAAATCACTTTCCTTTGAAAGTGCCTTAAGCTACTTACAAACATTCAACAGAAACACACATGCGTTTCTCTGAAAGAGAAGCAGTCTGTTCCAACACTTCAATTCACTGTGCGAAGTGAATGGAGTGTTGCTTCACTTTCTAAATGCTGTCCTTTAAGAGAAAATCACTTTCCTTTGAAAGTGCCTTAAACTACTTTCAAGCATTCACAAAAAACTCACATGCGTTTCTCTTAAAGAGAAGAAGTCTGTTCTAACACTTCAATTAACTGTGCGAAGTGAATGGAGTGTTGCTTCAGTTTCTAAATGCTGTCCTTTCAGAGAAAATCACTTTCCATTGAAAGTGCCCAAAACTACTTTCAAGCATTCACAAAAAACTCACATGCGTTTCTCTGAAAGAGAAGCAGTCTGTTCCAACACTTCAATTCAGTGTGCGAAGTGAATATAGTGTTGCTTCACTTTCTAAATGCTGTCCTTTCAGAGAAAATCACTTTCCTTTGATAGTGCCTTAAGCTACTTGCAAGCATTAGGAAGAAACTCACATGCGTTTCTCTGAAAGAGAAGCAGTCTGTTCCAACACTTCAATTCACTGTGTGAAGTGAATAGAGTGTTGCCTCACTTTCTAAATGCTGTCCTTTCAGAGAAAATCACTTTCCTTTGAAAGTGCCTTAAGCTACTTACAAGCATTTAACAGAAACTCACATGCGTTTCTCTGAAAGAGAAGCAGTCTGTTCCATTACTTCAATTCACTGTGCGAAGTGAATGGAGTGTTGCTTCACTTTCTAAATGCTGTTCTTTCAGAGAAAATCACTTTCCTTTGAAAGTGCCTTAAGCTACTTGCAAGCATTAGGAAGAAACTCACATGCGTTTCTCTGAAAGAGAAGCAGTCCGTTCCAACACTTCAATTCACTGTGCGAAGTGAATGGAGTGTTGCTTCACTTTCTAAATGCTGTCCTTTCAGAGAAAATCACTTTCCTTTGAAAGTGCCTTAAGCTACTTTCAAGCATTAGGAAGAAACTCACATGCGTTTCTCTGAAAGAGAAGCAGTCTGTTCCAACACTTCAATTCACTGTGCGAAGTGAATGGAGTGTTGGTTCACTTTCTAAATGCTGTCCTTTCAGAGAAAATCACTTTCCTTTGAATGTGCCTTAAGCTACTTACAAGCATTCAACAGAAACTCACATGCATTTCTCTGAAAGAGAAGCAATCTGGTCCAACACTTCAATTCTCTGTGCGAAGTGAATGGAGTGTTGCTTCACTTTCTAAATGCTGTCCTTTCAGAGAAAATCACTTTCCTTTGAAAGTGCCTTAAGCTACTTGCAAGCATTCACAAGAAACACTAATGCGTTTCTCTGAAAGAGAAGCAGTCTGTTCGAACATTCAGTTCATTGCGCGAAGGGAATGGAGTGTCGCTTTACTTTCTAAATGCTGTCCTTTCAGAGAAAATCACTTTCCTTTGAAAGTGCCTTAAGCTACTTACAAGCATTCAACAGAAACTCACATGCATTTCTCTGAAAGAGAAGCAGTCTGTTCCAACACTTCAATTCACTGCACGAAGGGAATGGAGTGATGCTTCACTTTCTAAATGCTGTCCTTTCAGAGAAAATCACTTTCCTTTGAAAGTGCCTTAAGCTACTTACAAACATTCAACAGAAACACACATGCGTTTCTCTGAAAGAGAAGCAGTCTGTTCCAACACTTCAATTCACCGTGCGAAGTGAAGGGAGTGCTGCTTCACTTTCTAAATGCTGTCCTTTAAGAGAAAATCACTTTCCTTTGAAAGTGCCTTAAACTACTTTCAAGCATTCACAAAAAACTCACATGCGTTTCTCTGAAAGAGAAGCAGTCTGTTCCAACACTTCAATTCAGTGTGCGTAGTGAATATAGTGTTGCTTCACTTTCTAAATGCTGTCCTTTCAGAGAAAATCACTTTCCTTTGAATGTGCCTTAAGCTACTTACAAGCATTCAACTGAAACTCACATGCATTTCTCTGAAAGAGAAGCAGTCTGTTCCAAAACTTCAATTCACTGTGCGAAGTGAATGGAGTGTTGCTTCACTTTCTAAATGCTGTCCTTTCAGAGAAAATCACTTTCCTTTGAAAGTGCCTTAAGCAACTTGCAAGCATTCACAAGAAACACTAATGCGTTTCTATGAAAGAGAAGCACTCTGTTCCAACACTTCAATTCACTGCACGAAGTGAATGGAGTGTTGCTTCACTTTCTAAATGCTGTCCTTTCAGAGAAAATCACTTTCCTTTGAAAGTGCCTTAAACTACTTTCAAGCATTCACAAAAAACTCACATGTGCTTCTCTGAAAGAGAAGCTGTCTGTTCCAACACTTCAATTCACTGTGCGAAGTGAATGGAGTGTTGCTTCACTTTCTAAATGCTGTCCTTTCAGAGAAAATCACTTTCCTTTGATAGTGCCTTTAGCTACTTGCAAGCATTAGGAAGAAACTCACATGCGTTTCTCTGAAAGAGAAGCAGTCTGTTCCAACACTTCAATTCACTGTGTGAAGTGAATAGAGTGTTGCCTCACTTTCTAAATGCAGTCCTTTCAGAGAAAATCACTTTCCTTTGAAAGTGCCTTAAGCTACTTACAAGCATTTAACAGAAACTCACATGCGTTTCTCTGAAAGAGAAGCAGTCTGTTCCATTACTTCAATTCACTGTGCGAAGTGAATGGAGTGTTGCTTCACTTTCTAAATGCTGTCCTTTCAGAGAAAATCACTTTCCTTTGAAAGTGCCTTAAGCTACTTTCAAGCATTAGGAAGAAACTCACATGCGTTTCTCTGAAAGAGAAGCAGTCTGTTCCAACACTTCAATTCACTGTGCGAAGTGAATGGAGTGTTGCCTCACTTTCTAAATGCTGTCCTTTCAGAGAAAATCACTTTCCATTGAAAGTGCCTTAAACTACTTTCAAGCATTCACAAAAAACTCACATGAGTTTCTCTGAAAGAGAAGCAGTCTGTTCCAACACTTCAATTCACTGTGCGAAGTGAATGGAGTGTTGGTTCACTTTCTAAATGCTGTCCTTTCAGAGAAAATCCCTTTCCTTTGAATGTGCCTTAAGCTACTTACAAGCATTCAACAGAAACTCACATGCATATCTCTGAAAGAGAAGCAATCTGTTCCAACACTTCAATTCTCTGTGCGAAGAGAATGGAGTGTTGCTTCACTTTCTAAATGCTGTCCTTTCAGAGAAAATCACTTTCCTTTGAAAGTGCCTTAAGCTACTTGCAAGCATTCACCAGAAACTAACATGCGTTTCTCTGAAAGAGAAGCAGTCTGTTCGAACATTCAATTCATTGCGCGAAGGGAATGGAGTGTCGCTTTACTTTCTAAATGCTGTCCTTTCAGAGAAAATCACTTTCCTTTGAAAGTGCCTTAAGCAACTTGCAAGAATTCACAAGAAACTCACATGCGTTTCTCTGAAAGAGAAGCAGTCTGTTCCAACACTTCAATTCACTGTGCGAAGTGAATGGAGTGTTGCTTCACTTTCTAAATGCTGTCCTTTCAGAGAAAATCACTTTCCTTTGAAAGTGCCTTAAGCTACTTACAAGCATTCACCAGAAACTCACATGCGTTTCTCTGAAAGAGAAGCAGTCTGTTCCAATACTTCAATTCACTCTGCGAAGTGAATGGAGTGTTACTTCACTTTCTAAATGCTGTCGTTTCAGAGAAAATCACTTCCCTTGAAAGTGCCTTAAGCTACTTGCAAGCATTCAACAGAAACTCACATGCGTTTCTCTTAAAGAGAAGCAGTCTGTTCCAACACTTCAATTCACTGTGCGAAGTGAATGGAGTGTTGCTTCACTTTCTAAATGCTGTCCTTTCAGAGAAAATCACTTTCCTTTGAAAGTGCCTTAAGCTACTTACAAGCATTCAACAGAAACTCACATGCATTTCTCTGAAAGAGAAGCAGTCTGTTCCAACACTTCAATTCACTGCACGAAGGGAATGGAGTGATGCTTCACTTTCTAAATGCTGTCCTTTCAGAGAAAATCACTTTCCTTTGAAAGTGCCTTAAGCTACTTACAAACATTCAACAGAAACACACATGCGTTTCTCTGAAAGAGAAGCAGTCTGTTCCAACACTTCAATTCACTGTGCGAAGTGAATGGAGTGCTGCTTCACTTTCTAAATGCTGTCCTTTAAGAGAAAATCACTTTCCTTTGAAAGTGCCTTAAACTACTTTCAAGCATTCACAAAAAACTCACATGCGTTTCTCTTAAAGAGAAGCAGTCTGTTCTAACACTTCAATTAACTGTGCGAAGTGAATGGAGTGTTGCTTCAGTTTCTAAATGCTGTCCTTTCAGAGAAAATCACTTTCCATTGAAAGTGCCCAAAACTACTTTCAAGCATTCACAAAAAACTCACATGCGTTTCTCTGATAGAGAAGCAGTCTGTTCCAACACTTCAATTCAGTGTGCGAAGTGAATATAGTGTTGCTTCACTTTCTAAATGCTGTCCTTTCAGAGAAAATCACTTTCCTTTGAATGTGCCTTAAGCTACTTACAAGCATTCAACTGAAACTCACATGCATTTCTCTGAAAGAGAAGCAGTCTGTTCCAAAACTTCAATTCACTGTGCGAAGTGAATGGAGTGTTGCTTCACTTTCTAAATGCTGTCCTTTCAGAGAAAATCACTTTCCTTTGAAAGTGCCTTAAGCAACTTGCAAGCATTCACAAGAAACACTAATGCGTTTCTATGAAAGAGAAGCACTCTGTTCCAACACTTAGTTCACTGCACGAAGTGAATGGAGTGTTGCTTCACTTTCTAAATGCTGTCCTTTCAGAGAAAATCACTTTCCTTTGAAAGTGCCTTAAACTACTTTCAAGCATTCACAAAAAACTCACATGCGCTTCTCTGAAAGAGAAGCTGTCTGTTCCAACACTTCAATTCACTGTGCGAAGTGAATTGAGTGTTGCTTCACTTTCTAAATGCTGTCCTTTCAGAGAAAATCACTTTCCTTTGATAGTGCCTTAAGCTACTTGCAAGTATTAGGAAGAAACTCACATGCGTTTCTCTGAAAGAGAAGCAGTCTGTTCCAACACTTCAATTCACTGTGTGAAGTGAATAGAGTGTTGCCTCACTTTCTAAATGCTGTCCTTTCAGAGAAAATCACTTTCCTTTGAAAGTGCCTTAAGCTACTTACAAGCATTTAACAGAAACTCACATGCGTTTCTCTGAAAGAGAAGCAGTCTGTTCCATTACTTCAATTCACTGTGCGAAGTGAATGGAGTGTTGCTTCACTTTCTAAATGCTGTTCTTTCAGAGAAAATCACTTTCCTTTGAAAGTGCCTTAAGCTACTTGCAAGCATTAGGAAGAAACTCACATGCGTTTCTCTGAAAGAGAAGCAGTCCGTTCCAACACTTCAATTCACTGTGTGAAGTGAATGGAGTGTTGCTTCACTTTCTAAATGCTGTCCTTTCAGAGAAAATCACTTTCCTTTGAAAGTGCCTTAAGCTACTTTCAAGCATTAGGAAGAAACTCACATGCGTTTCTCTAAAAGAGAAGCATTCTGTTCCAACACTTCAATTCACTGTGCGAAGTGAATGGAGTGTTGCTTCACTTTCTAAATGCTGTCCTTTCAGAGAAAATCACTTTCCTTTGAAAGTGCCTTAAGCTACTTGCAAGCATTAGGAAGAAACTCACATGCGTTTCTCTGAAAGAGAAGCAGTCTGTTCCAACACTTCAATTCACTGTGTGAAGTGAATGGAGTGTTGCCTCACTTTTTAAATGCTGTCCTTTCAGAGAAAATCACTTTCCTTTGAAAGTGCCTTAAGCTACTTACAAGCATTCACCAGAAACTCACATGCGTTTCTCTGAAAGAGAAGCAGTCTGTTCCAACACTTCAATTCAAAGTGCGAAGTGAATGGAGTGTTGCTTCACTTTCTAAATGCTGTCCTTTCAGAGAAAATCACTTTCCTTTGAAAGTGCCTTAAGCAACTTGCAAGCATTCACAAGAAACACTAATGCGTTTATATGAAAGAGAAGTACTCTGTTCCAACACTTCAATTCACTGCACGAAGGGAATGGAGTGTTGCTTCACTTTCTAAATGCTGTCCTTTCAGAGAAAATCACTTTCCTTTTAAAGTGCCTTAAACTACTTTCAAGCATTCATAAAAAACTCACATGCGTTTCTGTGAAAGAGAAGCAGTCTGTTCCAACACTTCAATTCACTGTGCGAAGTGAATGGAGTGATGCTTCACTTTCTAAATGCTGTCCTTTCAGAGAAAATCACTTTCCTTTGATAGTGCCTTAAGCTACTTGCAAGCATTAGGAAGAAACTCACATGCGTTTCTCTGAAAGAGAATCAGTCTGTTCCAACACTTCAATTCACTGTGCGAAGTGAATGGAGTGTTGGCTCACTTTCTAAATGCTGTCCTTTCAGAGAAAATCACTTTCCTTTTAAAGTGCCTTAAACTACTTTCAAGCATTCATAAAAAACTCACATGCGTTTCTGTGAAAGAGAAGCAGTCTGTTCCAACACTTCAATTCACTGTGCGAAGTGAATGGAGTGTTGCTTCACTTTCTAAATGCTGTCCTTTCAGAGAAAATCACTTTCCTTTGATAGTGCCTTAAGCTACTTGCAAGTATTAGGAAGAAACTCACATGCGTTTCTCTGAAAGAGAAGCAGTCTGTTCCAACACTTCAATTCACTGTGTTAAGTGAATGGAGTGTTGCTTCACTTTCTAAATGCTGTCATTTCAGAGAAAATCACTTTCTTGGAAAGTGCCTGAAGCAACTTGCAAGAATTCACAAGAAACTCACATGCGTTTCTCGGAAAGAGAAGCAGTCTGTTCCAACACTTCAATTCACTGTGCGAAGTGAATGGAGTGTTGCTTCACTTTCTAAATGCTGTCCTTTCAGAGAAAATCACTTTCCTTTGAAAGTGCCTTAAGCTACTTACAAGCATTCACCAGAAACTCACATGCGTTTCTCTGAAAGAGAAGCAGTCTGTTCCAATACTTCAATTCACTCTGCGAAGTGAATGGAGTGTTGCTTACTTTCTAAATGCTGTCCTTTCAGAGAAAATCACTTTCCTTTGAAAGTGCCTTAAGCTACTTACAAGCATTCACCAGAAACTCACATGCATTTCTGTGAAAGAGAAGCAGTCTGTTGCAACACTTCAATTCACTGTGTGAAGTGAATGGAGTGTTGCCTCACTTTTTAAATGCTGTCCTTTCAGAGAAAATTACTTTCCTTTGAAAGTGCTTTAAGCTACTTGCAAGCATTCACCAGAAACTCACATGCGTTTCTCTGAAAGAGAAGCAGTCTGTTCCAATACTTCAATTCACTGTGAGAAGTGAATGGAGTGTTGCTTCACTTTCTAAATGCTGTCCTTTCAGAGAAAATCACTTTCCTTTGAAAGTGCCTTAAGCTACTTAAAAGCATTAGGAAGAAACTCACATGCGTTTCTCTAAAAGAGAAGCAGACTGTTCCAACACTTCAATTCACTGTGCGAAGTGAATGGAGTGTTGCTTCACTTTCTAAATGCTGTACTTTCAGAGAAAATCACTTTCCTTTGAAAGTGCCTTAAGCTACTTGCAAGCATTAGGAAGAAACTCACATGCGTTTCTCTGAAAGAGAAGCAGTCTGTTCCAACACTTCAATTCAATGTGCGAAGTGAATGGAGTGTTGCTTCACTTTCTAAATGCTGTCCTTTCAGAGAAAATCACTTTCCTTTGAAAGTGCCTTAAGCAACTTGCAAGCATTCACAAGAAACACTAATGCGTTTATATGAAAGAGAAGTACTCTGTTCCAACACTTCAATTCACTGCACGAAGGGAATGGAGTGTTGCTTCACTTTCTAAATGCTGTACTTTCAGAGAAAATCACTTTCCTTTGAAAGTGCCTTAAGCTACTTACAAGCATTCACCAGAAACTCACATGCGTTTCTCTGAAAGAGAAGCAGTCGGTTCCAACATTTCAATTCACTGTGAGAAGTGAATGGAGTGTTGCTTCACTTTCTAAATGCTGTCCTTTCAGAGAAAATCACTTTCCTTTGAAAGTGCCTTAAGCTACTTGCAAGCATTAGGAAGAAACTCACATGCGTTTCTCTGAAAGAGAATCAGTCTGTCCCAACACTTCAATTCACTGTGCGAGTGAATGGAGTGTTGCCTCACTTTCTAAATGCTTTCCTTTCAGAGAAAATCACTTTCCTTTTAAAGTGCCTTAAACTACTTTCAAGCATTCATAAAAAACTCACATGCGTTTCTCTGAAAGAGAAGCAGTCTGTTCCAACACTTCAATTCACTGTGCGAAGTGAATGGAGTGTTGCTTCACTTTCTAAATGCTGTCCTTTCAGAGAAAATCACTTTCCTTTGATAGTGCCTTAAGCTACTTGCAAGCATTAGGAAGAAACTCACATGCGTTTCTCTGAAAGAGAAGCAGTCTGTTCCAACACTTCAATTCACTGTGTTAAGTGAATGGAGTGTTGCTTCACTTTCTAAATGCTGTCCATTCAGAGAAAATCACTTTCTTTGAAAGTGCCTGAAGCAACTTGCAAGAATTCACAAGAAACTCACATGCGTTTCTCGGAAAGAGAAGCAGTCTGTTCCAACACTTCAATTCACTGTGCGAAGTGAATGGAGTGTTGCATCACTTTCTAAATGCTGTCCTTTCAGAGAAAATCACTTTCCTTTGAAAGTGCCTTAAACTACTTTCAAGCATTCACAAAAAACTCACATGCGGTTCTCTTAAAGAGAAGCAGTCTGTTCCAACACTTCAATTCACTGTGCAAAGTGAATGGAGTGTTGCTTCAGTTTCTAAATGCTGTCCTTTCAGAGAAAATCACTTTCCTTTGAAAGTGCCTTAAGCAACTTGCAAGAATTCACAAGAAACTCACATGCGTTTCTCTGAAAGAGAAGCAGTCTGTTCCAACACTTCAATTCACTGTGCGAAGTGAATGGAGTGTTGCTTCACTTTCTAAATGCTGTCCTTTCAGAGAAAATCACTTTCCTTTGAAAGTGCCTTAAGCTACTTACAAGCATTCAACAGAAACTCACATGCGTTTCTCTGAAAGAGAAGCAGTCTGTTCCAATACTTCAATTCATTCTGCGAAGTGAATGGAGTGTTCCTTCACTTTCTAAATGCTGTCCTTTCAGAGAAAATCACTTTCCTTTGAAAGTGCCTTAAGCTACTTGCAAGCATTCAACAGAAACTCACATGCGTTTCTCTTAAAGAGAAGCAGTCTGTTCCAACACTTCAATTCACTGTGCGAAGTGAATGGAGTGTTGCTACACTTTCTAAATCCTGTCCTTTCAGAGAAAATCACTTTCCTTTGAAAGTGCCTTAAGCTACTTACAAGCATTCAACAGAAACTCACATGCATTTCTCTGAAAGAGAAGCAGTCTGTTCCAACACTTCAATTCACTGCACGAAGGGAATGGAGTGATGCTTCACTTTCTAAATGCGGTCCTTTCAGAGAAAATCACTTTCCTTTGAAAGTGCCTTAAGCTACTTACAAACATTCAACAGAAACACACATGCGTTTCTCTGAAAGAGAAGCAGTCTGTTCCAACACTTCAATTCACTGTGCGAAGTGAATGGAGTGCTGCTTCACTTTCTAAATGCTGTCCTTTAAGAGAAAATCACTTTCCTTTGAAAGTGCCTTAAACTACTTTCAAGCATTCACAAAAAACTCACATGCGTTTCTCTGAAAGAGAAGCAGTCTGTTCCAACACTTCAATTCAGTGTGCGAAGTGAATATAGTGTTGCTTCACTTTCTAAATGCTGTCCTTTCAGAGAAAATCACTTTCCTTTGAATGTGCCTTAAGCTACTTACAAGCATTCAACTGAAACTCACATGCATTTCTCTGAAAGAGAAGCAGTCTGTTCCAAAACTTCAATTCACTGTGCGAAGTGAATGGAGTGTTGCTTCACTTTCTAAATGCTGTCCTTTCAGAGAAAATCACTTTCCTTTGAAAGTGCCTTAAGCAACTTGCAAGCATTCACAAGAAACACTAATGCGTTTCTATGAAAGAGAAGCACTCTGTTCCAACACTTCAATTCACTGCACGAAGTGAATGGAGTGTTGCTTCACTTTCTAAATGCTGTCCTTTCAGAGAAAATCACTTTCCTTTGAAAGTGCCTTAAACTACTTTCAAGCATTCACAAAAAACTCACATGCGCTTCTCTGAAAGAGAAGCAGTCTGTTCCATTACTTCAATTCACTGTGCGAAGTGAATGGAGTGTTGCTTCACTTTCTAAATGCTGTCCTTTCAGAGAAAATCACTTTCCTTTGATAGTGCCTTAAGCTACTTGCAAGCATTAGGAAGAAACTCACATGCGTTTCTCTGAAAGAGAAGCAGTCTGTTCCAACACTTCAATTCACTGGGTGAAGTGAATAGAGTGTTGCCTCACTTTCTAAATGCAGTCCTTTCAGAGAAAATCACTTTCCTTTGAAAGTGCCTTAAGCTACTTACAAGCATTTAACAGAAACTCACATGCGTTTCTCTGAAAGAGAAGCAGTCTGTTCCATTACTTCAATTCACTGTGCGAAGTGAATGGAGTGTTGCTTCACTTTCTAAATGCTGTTCTTTCAGAGAAAATCACTTTCCTTTGAAAGTGCCTTAAGCTACTTGCAAGCATTAGGAAGAAACTCACATGCGTTTCTCTGAAAGAGAAGCAGTCCGTTCCAACACTTCAATTCACTGTTCGAAGTGAATGGAGTGTTGCTTCACTTTCTAAATGCTGTCCTTTCAGAGAAAATCACTTTCCTTTGAAAGTGCCTTAAGCTACTTTCAAGCATTAGGAAGAAACTCACATGCGTTTCTCTGAAAGAGAAGCAGTCTGTTCCAACACTTCAATTCACTGTGCGAAGTGAATGGAGTGTTGCCTCACTTTCTAAATGCTGTCCTTTCAGAGAAAATCACTTTCCATTGAAAGTGCCTTAAACTACTTTCAAGCATTCACAAAAAACTCACATGAGTTTCTCTGAAAGAGAAGCAGTCTGTTCCAACACTTCAATTCACTGTGCGAAGTGAATGGAGTGTTGGTTCACTTTCTAAATGCTGTCCTTTCAGAGAAAATCCCTTTCCTTTGAATGTGCCTTAAGCTACTTACAAGCATTCAACAGAAACTCACATGCATTTCTCTGAAAGAGAAGCAATCTGTTCCAACACTTCAATTCTCTGTGCGAAGAGAATGGAGTGTTGCTTCACTTTCTAAATGCTGTCCTTTCAGAGAAAATCACTTTCCTTTGAAAGTGCCTTAAGCTACTTGCAAGCATTCACAAGAAACACTAATGCGTTTCTCTGAAAGAGAAGCAGTCTGTTCGAACATTCAATTCATTGCGCGAAGGGAATGGAGTGTCGCTTTACTTTCTAAATGCTGTCCTTTCAGAGAAAATCACTTTCCTTTGAAAGTGCCTTAAGCTACTTACAAGCATTCAACAGAAACTCACATGCGTTTCTCTGAAAGAGAAGCAGTCTGTTCCAACACTTCAATTCACTGTGCGAAGTGAATGGAGTGTTGCATCACTTTCTAAATGCTGTCCTTTCAGAGAAAATCACTTTCCTTTGAAAGTGCCTTAAACTACTTTCAAGCATTCACAAAAAACTCACATGCGTTTCTCTTAAAGAGAAGCAGTCTGTTCCAACACTTCAATTCACTGTGCAAAGTGAATGGAGTGTTGCTTCAGTTTCTAAATGCTGTCCTTTCAGAGAAAATCACTTTCCTTTGAAAGTGCCTTAAGCAACTTGCAAGAATTCACAAGAAACTCACATGCGTTTCTCTGAAAGAGAAGCAGTCTGTTCCAACACTTCAATTCACTGTGCGAAGTGAATGGAGTGTTGCTTCACTTTCTAAATGCTGTCCTTTCAGAGAAAATCACTTTCCTTTGAAAGTGCCTTAAGCTACTTACAAGCATTCACCAGAAACTCACATGCGTTTCTCTGAAAGAGAAGCAGTCTGTTCCAACACTTCATTTCACTGTGCGAAGTGAATGGAGTGCTGCTTCACTTTCTAAATGCTGTCCTTTAAGAGAAAATCACTTTCCTTTGAAAGTGCCTTAAACTACTTTCAAGCATTCACAAAAAACTCACATGCGTTTCTCTTAAAGAGAAGCAGTCTGTTCTAACACTTCAATTAACTGTGCGAAGTGAATGGAGTGTTGCTTCAGTTTCTAAATGCTGTCCTTTCAGAGAAAATCACTTTCCATTGAAAGTGCCCAAAACTACTTTCAAGCATTCACAAAAAACTCACATGCGTTTCTCTGATAGAGAAGCAGTCTGTTCCAACACTTCAATTCAGTGTGCGAAGTGAATATAGTGTTGCTTCACTTTCTAAATGCTGTCCTTTCAGAGAAAATCACTTTCCTTTGAATGTGCCTTAAGCTACTTACAAGCATTCAACTGAAACTCACATGCATTTCTCTGAAAGAGAAGCAGTCTGTTCCAAAACTTCAATTCACTGTGCGAAGTGAATGGAGTTTTGCTTCACTTTCTAAATGCTGTCCTTTCAGAGAAAATCACTTTCCTTTGAAAGTGCCTTAAGCAACTTGCAAGCATTCACAAGAAACACTAATGCGTTTCTATGAAAGAGAAGCACTCTGTTCCAACACTTCAATTCACTGCACGAAGTGAATGGAGTGTTGCTTCACTTTCTAAATGCTGTCCTTTCAGAGAAAATCACTTTCCTTTGAAAGTGCCTTAAACTACTTTCAAGCATTCACAAAAAACTCACATGCGCTTCTCTGAAAGAGAAGCTGTCTGTTCCAACACTTCAATTCACTGTGCGAAGTGAATGGAGTGTTGCTTCACTTTCTAAATGCTGTCCTTTCAGAGAAAATCACTTTCCTTTGATAGTGCCTTAAGCTACTTGCAAGTATTAGGAAGAAACTCACATGCGTTTCTCTGAAAGAGAAGCAGTCTGTTCCAACACTTCAATTCACTGTGTGAAGTGAATAGAGTGTTGCCTCACTTTCTAAATGCTGTCCTTTCAGAGAAAATCACTTTCCTTTGAAAGTGCCTTAAGCTACTTACAAGCATTTAACAGAAACTCACATGCGTTTCTCTGAAAGAGAAGCAGTCTGTTCCATTACTTCAATTCACTGTGCGAAGTGAATGGAGTGTTGCTTCACTTTCTAAATGCTGTTCTTTCAGAGAAAATCACTTTCCTTTGAAAGTGCCTTAAGCTACTTGCAAGCAGTAGGAAGAAACTCACATGCGTTTCTCTGAAAGAGAAGCAGTCCGTTCCAACACTTCAATTCACTGTGCGAAGTGAATGGAGTGTTGCTTCACTTTCTAAATGCTGTCCTTTCAGAGAAAATCACTTTCCTTTGAAAGTGCCTTAAGCTACTTTCAAGCATTAGGAAGAAACTCACATGCGTTTCTCTGAAAGAGAAGCAGTCTGTTCCAACACTTCAATTCACTGTGCGAAGTGAATGGAGTGTTGCCTCACTTTCTAAATGCTGTCCTTTCAGAGAAAATCACTTTCCATTGAAAGTGCCTTAAACTACATTCAAGCATTCACAAAAAACTCACATGAGTTTCTCTGAAAGTGAAGCAGTCTGTTCCAACACTTCAATTCACTGTGCGAAGTGAATGGAGTGTTGGTTCACTTTCTAAATGCTGTCCTTTCAGAGAAAATCCCTTTCCTTTGAATGTGCCTTAAGCTACTTACAAGCATTCAACAGAAACTCACATGCATTTCTCTGAAAGAGAAGCAATCTGTTCCAACACTTCAATTCTCTGTGCGAAGTGAATGGAGTGTTGCTTCACTTTCTAAATGCTGTCCTTTCAGAGAAAATCACTTTCCTTTGAAAGTGCCTTAAGCTACTTACAAGCATTCACAAGAAACACCAATGCGTTTCTATGAAAGAGAAGCAGTCTGTTCCAACACTTCAATTCATTGCGAGAAGGGAATGGAGTGTTGCTTTACTTTCTAAATGCTGTCCTTTCAGAGAAAATCACTTTCCTTTGAAAGAGCCTTAAGCTACTTACAAGCATTCAACAGAAACTCACATGCATTTCTCTGAAAGAGAAGCAGTCTGTTCCAACACTTCAATTCACTGTACAAAGTGAATGGAGTGCTGCTTCACTTTCTAAATGCTGTCCTTTCAGAGAAAATCACTTTCCTTTGAATGTGCCTTAAGCAACTTACAAGCATTCACAAGAAACACTAATGCGTTTCTATGAAAGAGAAGCAGTCTGTTCCAACACTTCAATTCACTGCACGAAGGGAATGGAGTGTTGCTTCACTTTCTAAATGCTGTCCTTTCAGAGAAAATCACTTTCCTTTGAAAGTGCCTTAAGCTACTTACAAGCATTCACCAAAAACTCACATGCGTTTCTCTGAAAGAGAAGCAGTCTGTTCCAACACTTCAATTCACTGTGCGAAGTGAATGGAGTGTTGCTTCACTTTCTAAATGCTGTCCTTTCAGAGAAAATCACTTTCCTTTAAAAGTGCCTTAAGCTACTTGCAAGCATTCACAAGAAACACTAATGCGTTTCTATGAAAGAGAAGCAGTCTGTTCCAACACTTCTATTCATTGCGCGAAGGGAATTGAGTGTTGCTTTACTTTCTAAATGCTGTCCTTTAGGAGAAAATCACTTTCCTTTGAAAGAGCCTTAAGCTACTTACAAGCATTCAACAGAAACTCACATGCATTTCTCTGAAAGAGAAGCAGTCTGTTCCAACACTTCAATTCACTTTACAAAGTGAATGGAGTGTTGCTTCACTTTCTAAATGCTGTCCTTTCAGAGAAAATCACTTTCCTTTGAAAGTGCCTTAAGCAACTTGCAAGCATTCACAAGAAACACTAATGCGTTTCTATGAAAGAGAAGCACTCTGTTCCAACACTTCAATTCACTGCACGAAGGGAATGGAGTGTTGCTTCACCTTCTAAATGCTGTCCTTTCAGAGAAAATCACTTTCCTTTGAAAGTGCCTTAAGCTACTTACAAGCATTAGGAAGAAACTCACATGCGTTTCTCTGAAAGAGAAGCAGTCTGTTCCAACACTTCAATTCACTGTGCGAAGTGAATGGAGTGTTGCAGCACTTTCTAAATTCTGTCCTTTCAGAGAAAATCACTTTCCTTTGAAAGTGCCTTAAACTACTTTCAAGCATTCACAAAAAACTCACATGCGTTTCTCTTAAAGAGAAGCAGTCTGTTCCAACACTTCAATTCACTGTGCGAAGTGAATGGAGTGTTGCTTCAGTTTCTAAATGCTGTCCTTTCAGAGAAAATCACTTTCCTTTGAAAGTGCCTTAAGCAACTTGCAAGAATTCACAAGAAACTCACATGCGTTTCTCTGAAAGAGAAGCAGTCTGTTCCAACACTTCAGTTCACTGTGCGAAGTGAATGGAGTGTTGCTTCACTTTCTAAATGCTGTCCTTTCAGAGAAAATCACTTTCCTTTGAAAGTGCCTTAAGCTACTTACAAGCATTCACCAGAAACTCACATGCGTTTCTCTGAAAGAGAAGCAGTCTGTTCCAATACTTCAATTCACTCTGCGAAGTGAATGGAGTGTTGCTTCACTTTCTAAATGCTGTCGTTTCAGAGAAAATCACTTTCCTTTGAAAGTGCCTTAAGCTACTTACAAGCATTCAACAGAAACTCACATGCATTTCTCTGAAAGAGAAGCAGTCTGTTGCAACACTTCAATTCACTGTGTGAAGTGAATGGAGTGTTGCCTCACTTTTTAAATGCTGTCCTTTCAGAGAAAATCACTTTCCTTTGAAAGTGCCTTAAGAAACTTGCAAGCATTCACCAGAAACTCACATGCGTTTCTCTGAATGAGAAGCAGTCTGTTCCAATACTTCAATTCATTCTGCGAAGTGAATGGAGTGTTGCTTCACTTTCTAAATGCTGTCCTTTCAGAGAAAATCACTTTCCTTTGAAAGTGCCTTAAGCTACTTACAAGCATTCAACAGAAACTCACATGCATTTCTCTGAAAGAGAAGCAGTCTGTTCCAACACTTCAATTCACTGTGCGAAGTGAATGGAGTGTTGCTTCACTTTCTAAATGCTGTCCTTTCAGAGAAAATCACTTTCCTTTGAAAGTGCCTTAAGCTACTTGCAAGCATTAGGAAGAAACTCACATGCGTTTCTCTAAAAGAGAAGCATTCTGTTCCAACACTTCAATTCACTGTGCGAAGTGAATGGAGTGTTGCTTCACTTTCTAAATGCTGTCCTTTCAGAGAAAATCACTTTCCTTTGAAAGTGCCTTAAGCTACTTGCAAGCATTAGGAAGAAACTCACATGCGTTTCTCTGAAAGAGAAGCAGTCTGTTCCAACACTTCAATTCACTGTGTGAAGTGAATGGAGTGTTGCCTAACTTTCTAAATGCTGTCCTTTCAGAGAAAATCACTTTCCTTTGAAAGTGCCTTAAGCTACGTACAAGCATTCACCAGAAACTCACATGCGTTTCTCTGAAAGAGAAGCAGTCTGTTCCAACACTTCAATTCAAAGTGCGAAGTGAATGGAGTGTTGCTTCACTTTCTAAATGCTGTCCTTTCAGAGAAAATCACTTTCCTTTGAAAGTGCCTTAAGCAACTTGCAAGCATTCACAAGAAACACTAATGCGTTTATATGAAAGAGAAGTACTCTGTTCCAACACTTCAATTCACTGCACGAAGGGAATGGAGTGTTGCTTCACTTTCTAAATGCTGTCCTTTCAGAGAAAATCACTTTCCTTTTAAAGTGCCTTAAACTACTTTCAAGCATTCATAAAAAACTCACATGCGTTTCTGTGAAAGAGAAGCAGTCTGTTCCAACACTTCAATTCACTGTGCGAAGTGAATGGAGTGTTGCTTCACTTTCTAAATGCTGTCCTTTCAGAGAAAATCACTTTCCTTGGATAGTGCCTTAAGCTACTTGCAAGCATTAGGAAGAAACTCACATGCGTTTCTCTGAAAGAGAATCAGTCTGTTCCAACACTTCATTCACTGTGCGAAGTGAATGGAGTGTTGCCTCACTTTCTAAATGCTGTCCTTTCAGAGAAAATCACTTTCCTTTTAAAGTGCCTTAAACTACTTTCAAGCATTCATAAAAAACTCACATGCGTTTCTGTGAAAGAGAAGCAGTCTGTTCCAACACTTCAATTCACTGTGCGAAGTGAATGGAGTGTTGCTTCACTTTCTAAATGCTGTCCTTTCAGAGAAAATCACTTTCCTTTGATAGTGCCTTAAGCTACTTGCAAGCATTAGGAAGAAACTCACATGCGTTTCTCTGAAAGAGAAGCAGTCTGTTCCAACACTTCAATTCACTGTGTTAAGTGAATGGAGTGTTGCTTCACTTTCTAAATGCTGTCATTTCAGAGAAAATCACTTTCTTGGAAAGTGCCTGAAGCAACTTGCAAGAATTCACAAGAAACTCACATGCGTTTCTCGGAAAGAGAAGCAGTCTGTTCCAACACTTCAATTCACTGTGCGAAGTGAATGGAGTGTTGCTTCACTTTCTAAATGCTGTCCTTTCAGAGAAAATCACTTTCCTTTGAAAGTGCCTTAAGCTACTTACAAGCATTCACCAGAAACTCACATGCGTTTCTCTGAAAGAGAAGCAGTCTGTTCCAATACTTCAATTCACTCTGCGAAGTGAATGGAGTGTTGCTTCACTTTCTAAATGCTGTCCTTTCAGAGAAAATCACTTTCCTTTGAAAGTGCCTTAAGCTACTTACAAGCATTCACCAGAAACTCACATGCATTTCTCTGAAAGAGAAGCAGTCTGTTGCAACACTTCAATTCACTGTGTGAAGTGAATGGAGTGTTGCCTCACTTTTTAAATGCTGTCCTTTCAGAGAAAATTACTTTCCTTTGAAAGTGCTTTAAGCTACTTGCAAGCATTCACCAGAAACTCACATGCGTTTCTCTGAAAGAGAAGCAGTCTGTTCCAATACTTCAATTCATTGTGAGAAGTGAATGGAGTGTTGCTTCACTTTCTAAATGCTGTCCTTTCAGAGAAAATCACTTTCCTTTGAAAGTG
Source organism: Myodes glareolus (assembly GCF_982192425.1). Classification (NCBI taxonomy): domain Eukaryota; kingdom Metazoa; phylum Chordata; class Mammalia; order Rodentia; family Cricetidae; genus Myodes; species Myodes glareolus. Next base: position 110,962,750 of record NC_142032.1, on the reverse strand, counting down.
CCTTAAGCTACTTAAAAGCATTAGGAAGAAACTCACATGCGTTTCTCTAAAAGAGAAGCAGACTGTTCCAACACTTCAATTCACTGTGCGAAGTGAATGGAGTGTTGCTTCACTTTCTAAATGCTGTCCTTTCAGAGAAAATCACTTTCCTTTGAAAGTGCCTTAAGCTACTTGCAAGCATTAGGAAGAAACTCACATGCGTTTCTCTGAAAGAGAAGCAGTCTGTTCCAACACTTCAATTCAATGTGCGAAGTGAATGGAGTGTTGCTTCACTTTCTAAATGCTGTCCTTTCAGAGAAAATCACTTTCCTTTGAAAGTGCCTTAAGCAACTTGCAAGCATTCACAAGAAACACTAATGCGTTTATATGAAAGAGAAGTACTCTGTTCCAACACTTCAATTCACTGCACGAAGGGAATGGAGTGTTGCTTCACTTTCTAAATGCTGTAATTTCAGAGAAAATCACTTTCCTTTGAAAGTGCCTTAAGCTACTTACAAGCATTCACCAGAAACTCACATGCGTTTCTCTGAAAGAGAAGCAGTCGGTTCCAACATTTCAATTCACTGTGAGAAGTGAATGGAGTGTTGCTTCACTTTCTAAATGCTGTGCTTTCAGAGAAAATCACTTTCCTTTGAAAGTGCCTTAAGCTACTTGCAAGCATTAGGAAGAAACTCACATGCGTTTCTCTGAAAGAGAATCAGTCTGTCCCAACACTTCAATTCACTGTGCGAAGTGAATGGAGTGTTGCCTCACTTTCTAAATGCTTTCCTTTCAGAGAAAATCACTTTCCTTTTAAAGTGCCTTAAACTACTTTCAAGCATTCATAAAAAACTCACATGCGTTTCTCTGAAAGAGAAGCAGTCTGTTCCAACACTTCAATTCACTGTGCGAAGTGAATGGAGTGTTGCTTCACTTTCTAAATGCTGTCCTTTCAGAGAAAATCACTTTCCTTTGATAGTGCCTTAAGCTACTTGCAAGCATTAGGAAGAAACTCACATGCGTTTCTCTGAAAGAGAAGCAGTCTGTTCCAACACTTCAATTCACTGTGCGAAGTGAATGGAGTGTTGCTTCACTTTCTAAATGCTGTCCTTTCAGAGAAAATCACTTTCCTTTAAAAGTGCCTTAAGCTACTTGCAAGCATTCACAAGAAACACTAATGCGTTTCTATGAAAGAGAAGCAGTCTGTTCCAACACTTCTATTCATTGCGCGAAGGGAATTGAGTGTTGCTTTACTTTCTAAATGCTGTCCTTTAGGAGAAAATCACTTTCCTTTGAAAGAGCCTTAAGCTACTTACAAGCATTCAACAGAAACTCACATGCATTTCTCTGAAAGAGAAGCAGTCTGTTCCAACACTTCAATTCACTTTACAAAGTGAATGGAGTGTTGCTTCACTTTCTAAATGCTGTCCTTTCAGAGAAAATCACTTTCCTTTGAAAGTGCCTTAAGCAACTTGCAAGCATTCACAAGAAACACTAATGCGTTTCTATGAAAGAGAAGCACTCTGTTCCAACACTTCAATTCACTGCACGAAGGGAATGGAGTGTTGCTTCACCTTCTAAATGCTGTCCTTTCAGAGAAAATCACTTTCCTTTGAAAGTGCCTTAAGCTACTTACAAGCATTAGGAAGAAACTCACATGCGTTTCTCTGAAAGAGAAGCAGTCTGTTCCAACACTTCAATTCACTGTGCGAAGTGAATGGAGTGTTGCAGCACTTTCTAAATTCTGTCCTTTCAGAGAAAATCACTTTCCTTTGAAAGTGCCTTAAACTACTTTCAAGCATTCACAAAAAACTCACATGCGTTTCTCTTAAAGAGAAGCAGTCTGTTCCAACACTTCAATTCACTGTGCGAAGTGAATGGAGTGTTGCTTCAGTTTCTAAATGCTGTCCTTTCAGAGAAAATCACTTTCCTTTGAAAGTGCCTTAAGCAACTTGCAAGAATTCACAAGAAACTCACATGCGTTTCTCTGAAAGAGAAGCAGTCTGTTCCAACACTTCAGTTCACTGTGCGAAGTGAATGGAGTGTTGCTTCACTTTCTAAATGCTGTCCTTTCAGAGAAAATCACTTTCCTTTGAAAGTGCCTTAAGCTACTTACAAGCATTCACCAGAAACTCACATGCGTTTCTCTGAAAGAGAAGCAGTCTGTTCCAATACTTCAATTCACTCTGCGAAGTGAATGGAGTGTTGCTTCACTTTCTAAATGCTGTCGTTTCAGAGAAAATCACTTTCCTTTGAAAGTGCCTTAAGCTACTTACAAGCATTCAACAGAAACTCACATGCATTTCTCTGAAAGAGAAGCAGTCTGTTGCAACACTTCAATTCACTGTGTGAAGTGAATGGAGTGTTGCCTCACTTTTTAAATGCTGTCCTTTCAGAGAAAATCACTTTCCTTTGAAAGTGCCTTAAGAAACTTGCAAGCATTCACCAGAAACTCACATGCGTTTCTCTGAAAGAGAAGCAGTCTGTTCCAATACTTCAATTCATTCTGCGAAGTGAATGGAGTGTTGCTTCACTTTCTAAATGCTGTCCTTTCAGAGAAAATCACTTTCCTTTGAAAGTGCCTTAAGCTACTTACAAGCATTCAACAGAAACTCACATGCATTTCTCTGAAAGAGAAGCAGTCTGTTCCAACACTTCAATTCACTGTGCGAAGTGAATGGAGTGTTGCTTCACTTTCTAAATGCTGTCCTTTCAGAGAAAATCACTTTCCTTTGAAAGTGCCTTAAGCTACTTGCAAGCATTAGGAAGAAACTCACATGCGTTTCTCTAAAAGAGAAGCATTCTGTTCCAACACTTCAATTCACTGTGCGAAGTGAATGGAGTGTTGCTTCACTTTCTAAATGCTGTCCTTTCAGAGAAAATCACTTTCCTTTGAAAGTGCCTTAAGCTACTTGCAAGCATTAGGAAGAAACTCACATGCGTTTCTCTGAAAGAGAAGCAGTCTGTTCCAACACTTCAATTCACTGTGTGAAGTGAATGGAGTGTTGCCTAACTTTCTAAATGCTGTCCTTTCAGAGAAAATCACTTTCCTTTGAAAGTGCCTTAAGCTACGTACAAGCATTCACCAGAAACTCACATGCGTTTCTCTGAAAGAGAAGCAGTCTGTTCCAACACTTCAATTCAAAGTGCGAAGTGAATGGAGTGTTGCTTCACTTTCTAAATGCTGTCCTTTCAGAGAAAATCACTTTCCTTTGAAAGTGCCTTAAGCAACTTGCAAGCATTCACAAGAAACACTAATGCGTTTATATGAAAGAGAAGTACTCTGTTCCAACACTTCAATTCACTGCACGAAGGGAATGGAGTGTTGCTTCACTTTCTAAATGCTGTCCTTTCAGAGAAAATCACTTTCCTTTTAAAGTGCCTTAAACTACTTTCAAGCATTCATAAAAAACTCACATGCGTTTCTGTGAAAGAGAAGCAGTCTGTTCCAACACTTCAATTCACTGTGCGAAGTGAATGGAGTGTTGCTTCACTTTCTAAATGCTGTCCTTTCAGAGAAAATCACTTTCCTTGGATAGTGCCTTAAGCTACTTGCAAGCATTAGGAAGAAACTCACATGCGTTTCTCTGAAAGAGAATCAGTCTGTTCCAACACTTCATTCACTGTGCGAAGTGAATGGAGTGTTGCCTCACTTTCTAAATGCTGTCCTTTCAGAGAAAATCACTTTCCTTTTAAAGTGCCTTAAACTACTTTCAAGCATTCATAAAAAACTCACATGCGTTTCTGTGAAAGAGAAGCAGTCTGTTCCAACACTTCAATTCACTGTGCGAAGTGAATGGAGTGTTGCTTCACTTTCTAAATGCTGTCCTTTCAGAGAAAATCACTTTCCTTTGATAGTGCCTTAAGCTACTTGCAAGCATTAGGAAGAAACTCACATGCGTTTCTCTGAAAGAGAAGCAGTCTGTTCCAACACTTCAATTCACTGTGTTAAGTGAATGGAGTGTTGCTTCACTTTCTAAATGCTGTCATTTCAGAGAAAATCACTTTCTTGGAAAGTGCCTGAAGCAACTTGCAAGAATTCACAAGAAACTCACATGCGTTTCTCGGAAAGAGAAGCAGTCTGTTCCAACACTTCAATTCACTGTGCGAAGTGAATGGAGTGTTGCTTCACTTTCTAAATGCTGTCCTTTCAGAGAAAATCACTTTCCTTTGAAAGTGCCTTAAGCTACTTACAAGCATTCACCAGAAACTCACATGCGTTTCTCTGAAAGAGAAGCAGTCTGTTCCAATACTTCAATTCACTCTGCGAAGTGAATGGAGTGTTGCTTCACTTTCTAAATGCTGTCCTTTCAGAGAAAATCACTTTCCTTTGAAAGTGCCTTAAGCTACTTACAAGCATTCACCAGAAACTCACATGCATTTCTCTGAAAGAGAAGCAGTCTGTTGCAACACTTCAATTCACTGTGTGAAGTGAATGGAGTGTTGCCTCACTTTTTAAATGCTGTCCTTTCAGAGAAAATTACTTTCCTTTGAAAGTGCTTTAAGCTACTTGCAAGCATTCACCAGAAACTCACATGCGTTTCTCTGAAAGAGAAGCAGTCTGTTCCAATACTTCAATTCATTGTGAGAAGTGAATGGAGTGTTGCTTCACTTTCTAAATGCTGTCCTTTCAGAGAAAATCACTTTCCTTTGAAAGTGCCTTAAGCTACTTAAAAGCATTAGGAAGAAACTCACATGCGTTTCTCTAAAAGAGAAGCAGACTGTTCCAACACTTCAATTCACTGTGCGAAGTGAATGGAGTGTTGCTTCACTTTCTAAATGCTGTCCTTTCAGAGAAAATCACTTTCCTTTGAAAGTGCCTTAAGCTACTTGCAAGCATTAGGAAGAAACTCACATGCGTTTCTCTGAAAGAGAAGCAGTCTGTTCCAACACTTCAATTCAATGTGCGAAGTGAATGGAGTGTTGCTTCACTTTCTAAATGCTGTCCTTTCAGAGAAAATCACTTTCCTTTGAAAGTGCCTTAAGCAACTTGCAAGCATTCACAAGAAACACTAATGCGTTTATATGAAAGAGAAGTACTCTGTTCCAACACTTCAATTCACTGCACGAAGGGAATGGAGTGTTGCTTCACTTTCTAAATGCTGTAATTTCAGAGAAAATCACTTTCCTTTGAAAGTGCCTTAAGCTACTTACAAGCATTCACCAGAAACTCACATGCGTTTCTCTGAAAGAGAAGCAGTCGGTTCCAACATTTCAATTCACTGTGAGAAGTGAATGGAGTGTTGCTTCACTTTCTAAATGCTGTGCTTTCAGAGAAAATCACTTTCCTTTGAAAGTGCCTTAAGCTACTTGCAAGCATTAGGAAGAAACTCACATGCGTTTCTCTGAAAGAGAATCAGTCTGTCCCAACACTTCAATTCACTGTGCGAAGTGAATGGAGTGTTGCCTCACTTTCTAAATGCTTTCCTTTCAGAGAAAATCACTTTCCTTTTAAAGTGCCTTAAACTACTTTCAAGCATTCATAAAAAACTCACATGCGTTTCTCTGAAAGAGAAGCAGTCTGTTCCAACACTTCAATTCACTGTGCGAAGTGAATGGAGTGTTGCTTCACTTTCTAAATGCTGTCCTTTCAGAGAAAATCACTTTCCTTTGATAGTGCCTTAAGCTACTTGCAAGCATTAGGAAGAAACTCACATGCGTTTCTCTGAAAGAGAAGCAGTCTGTTCCAACACTTCAATTCACTGTGTTAAGTGAATGGAGTGTTGCTTCACTTTCTAAATGCTGTCCTTTCAGAGAAAATCACTTTCTTTGAAAGTGCCTGAAGCAACTTGCAAGAATTCACAAGAAACTCACATGCGTTTCTCGGAAAGAGAAGCAGTCTGTTCCAACACTTCAATTCACTGTGCGAAGTGAATGGAGTGTTGCTTCACTTTCTAAATGCTGTCCTTTCAGAGAAAATCACTTTCCTTTGAAAGTGCCTTAAGCCACTTGCAAGCATTCACAAGAAACACTAATGCGTTTCTATGAAAGAGAAGCACTCTGTTCCAACACTTCAATTCACTGCACGAAGGGAATGGAGTGTTGCTTCACTTTCTAAATGCTGACCTTTCAGAGAAAATCACTTTCCTTTGAAAGTGCCTTAAGCTACTTACAAGCATTAGGAAGAAACTCACATGCTTTTCTCTGAAAGAGAAGCAGTCTGTTCCAACACTTCAACTCATCGTGCGAAGTGAATGGAGTGTTGCTTCACTTTCTAAATGCTGTCCTTTCAGAGAAAATCACTTTCCTTTGAAAGTGCCTTAAGCTACTTACAAGCATTCACCAGAAACTCACATGCGTTTCTCCGAAAGAGAAGCAGTCGGTTCCAACACTTCAATTCACTGTGAGAAGTGAATGGAGTGTTGATTCACTTTCTAAATGCTGTCCTTTCAGAGAAAATCACTTTCCTTTGAAAGTGCCTTAAGCTACTTGCAAGCATTAGGAAGAAACTCACATGCATTTCTGAAAGAGAATCAGTCTGTTCCAACACTTCAATTCACTGTGCGAAGTGAATGGAGTGTTGCCACACTTTCTAAATGCTGTCCTTTCAGAGAAAATCACTTTCCTTTTAAAGTGCCTTAAACTACTTTCAAGCATTCATAAAAAACTCACATGCGTTTCTCTGAAAGAGAAGCAGTCTGTTCCAACACTTCAATTCACTGTGTGAAGTGAAAGGATTGTTGCTTCACTTTCTAAATGCTGTCCTTTCAGAGAAAATCGCTTTCCTTTGAAAGTGCCTGAAGCAACTTGCAAGAATTCACAAGAAACTCACATGCGTTTCTCGGAAAGAGAAACAGTCTGTTCCAACACTTCAATTCACTGTGCGAAGTGAATGGAGTGTTGCTTCACTTTCTAAATGCTGTCCTTTCAGAGAAAATCACTTTCCTTTGAAAGTGCCTTAAGCCACTTGCAAGCATTCACAAGAAACACTAATGCGTTTCTATGAAAGAGAAGCACTCTGTTCCAACACTTCAATTCACTGCACGAAGGGAATGTAGTGTTGCTTCACTTTCTAAATGCTGACCTTTCAGAGAAAATCACTTTCCTTTGAAAGTGCCTTAAGCTACTTACAAGCATTAGGAAGAAACTCACATGCTTTTCTCTGAAAGAGAAGCAGTCTGTTCCTACACTTCAATTCATCGTGCGAAGTGAATGGAGTGTTGCTTCACTTTCTAAATGCTGTCCTTTCAGAGAAAATCACTTTCCTTTCAAAGTGCCTTAAGCTTCTTACAAGCATTCACCAGAAACTCACATGCGTTTCTCTGAAAGAGAAGCAGTCTGTTCCAATACTTCAATTCACTCTGCGAAGTGAATGGAGTGTTGCTTCACTTTCTAAATGCTGTCCTTTCAGAGAAAATCACTTTCCTTTGAAAGTGCCTTAAGCTACTTACAAGCATTGAACAGAAACTCACATGCATTTCTCTGAAAGAGAAGCAGTCTGTTCCAACACTTCAATTCACTGTGCGAAGTGAATGGAGTGTTGCTTCACTTTCTAAATGCTGTCCTTTCAGAGAAAATCTCTTTCCTTTGAAAGTGCCTTAAGCTACTTGCAAGCATTAGGAAGAAACTCACATGCATTTCTCTGAAAGAGAAGCAGTCTGTTCCAACACTTCAATTCACTGTGTGAAGTGAATGGAGTGTTACCTCACTTTCTAAATGCTGTCCTTTCAGAGAAAATCACTTTCCTTTGAAAGTGCCTTAAGCTACTTACAAGCATTCACCAGAAACTCACGTGCGTTTCTCTGAAAGAGAAGCAGTCTGTTCCAACACTTCAATTCAATGTGCGAAGTGAATGGAGTGTTGCTTCACTTTCTAAATTATGTCCTTTCAGAGAAAATCACTTTCCTTTGAAAGTGCCTTAAGCAACCTGCAAGCATTCACAAGAAACACTAATGCATTTATATGAAAGAGAAGCAATCTGTTCCAACACTTCAATTATCTGTGCGAAGTGAATGGAGTGTTGCTTCACTTTCTAAATGCTGTCCTTTCAGAGAAAATCACTTTCCTTTGAAAGTGCCTTAAGCTACTTACAAGCATTCACCAGAAACTCACATGCGTTTCTCTGGAAGAGAAGCAGTCGGTTCCAACACTTCAATTCACTCTGCGAAGTGAATGGAGTGTTGCTTCACTTTCTAAATGCTGTCATTTCAGAGAAAATCACTTTCCTTTGAAAGTGCCTTAAGCTACTTGCAAGCATTAGGAAGAAACTCACATGCGTTTCTCTGAAAGAGAATCAGTCTGTTCCAACACTTTAATTCACTGTGCGAAGTGAATGGAGTGTTGCCTCACTTTCTAAATTCTGTCCTTTCAGAGAAAATCTCTTTCCTTTGAAAGTGCCTTAAACTACTTTCAAGCATTCATAAAAAACTCACATGCGTTTCTCTGAAAGAGAAGCAGTCTGTTCCAACACTTCAATTCACTGTGCGAAGTGAATGGAGTGTTGCTTCACTTTCTAAATGCTGTCCTTTCAGAGAAAATCACTTTCCTTTGATAGTGCCTTAAGCTACTAGCAAGCATTAGGAAGAAACTCACATGCGTTTCTCTGAAAGAGAAGCAGTCTGTTCCAACACTTCAATTCACTGTGTGAAGTGAATAGAGTGTTGCCTCACTTTCTAAATGCTGTCCTTTCAGAGAAAATCACTTTCCTTTGAAAGTGCCTTAAGCTACTTAAAAGCATTCACCAGAAACTCACATACGTTTCTCTGAAAGAGAAGCAGTCTGTTCCAACACTTCAATTCACTGTGCGAAGTGAATGGAGTGTTTCTTCACTTTCTAAATGCTGTCCTTTCAGAGAAAATCACTTTCCTTTGAAAGTGCGTTAAACTACTTTCAAGCATTCGCAAAAAACTCACATGCGTTTCTCTTAAAGAGAAGCAGTCTGTTCCAACACTTCAATTCACTGTGCAAAGTGAATGGAGTGTTGCTTCACTTTCTAAATGCTGTCCTTTCAGAGAAAATCACTTTGCTTTGTAAGTGCCTTAAGCTACTTGCAAGCATTAGGAAGAAGCTCACATGCGTTTCTCTGAAAGAGAAGTAGTCTGTTCCAACACTTCAATTCAATGTGCGAAGTGAATGGAGTGTTGCTTCTCTTTCTAAATGCTGTCCTTTCAGAAAAAATCACTTTCCTTTGAAAGTGCCTTAAGCCACTTGCAAGCATTCACAAGAAACACTAATGCGTTTCTATGAAAGAGAAGCACTCTGTTCCAACACTTCAATTCACTGCACGAAGTGAATAGAGTGTTGCTTCACTTTCTAAATGCTGTCCTTTCAGAGAAAATCACTTTCCTTTGAAAGTGCGTTAAACTACTTTCAAGCATTCGCAAAAAACTCACATGCGTTTCTCTTAAAGAGAAGCAGTCTGTTCCAACACTTCAATTCACTGTGCAAAGAGAATGGAGTGTTGCTTCAGTTTCTAAATGCTGTCCTTTCAGAGAAAATCACTTTGCTTTGTAAGTGCCTTAAGCTACTTGCAAGCATTAGGAAGAAGCTCACATGCGTTTCTCTGAAAGAGAAGTAGTCTGTTCCAACACTTCAATTCACTGTGCGAAGTGAATGGAGTGTTGCTTCACTTTCTAAATTATGTCCTTTCAGAGAAAATCACTTTCCTTTGAAAGTGCCTTAAGCAACCTGCAAGCATTCACAAGAAACACTAATGCATTTATATGAAAGAGAAGCAATCTGTTCCAACACTTCAATTATCTGTGCGAAGTGAATGGAGTGTTGCTTCACTTTCTAAATGCTGTCCTTTCAGAGAAAATCACTTTCCTTTGAAAGTGCCTTAAGCTACTTACAAGCATTCACCAGAAACTCACATGCGTTTCTCTGGAAGAGAAGCAGTCGGTTCCAACACTTCAATTCACTCTGCGAAGTGAATGGAGTGTTGCTTCACTTTCTAAATGCTGTCATTTCAGAGAAAATCACTTTCCTTTGAAAGTGCCTTAAGCTACTTGCAAGCATTAGGAAGAAACTCACATGCGTTTCTCTGAAAGAGAATCAGTCTGTTCCAACACTTTAATTCACTGTGCGAAGTGAATGGAGTGTTGCCTCACTTTCTAAATTCTGTCCTTTCAGAGAAAATCTCTTTCCTTTGAAAGTGCCTTAAACTACTTTCAAGCATTCATAAAAAACTCACATGCGTTTCTCTGAAAGAGAAGCAGTCTGTTCCAACACTTCAATTCACTGTGCGAAGTGAATGGAGTGTTGCTTCACTTTCTAAATGCTGTCCTTTCAGAGAAAATCACTTTCCTTTGATAGTGCCTTAAGCTACTAGCAAGCATTAGGAAGAAACTCACATGCGTTTCTCTGAAAGAGAAGCAGTCTGTTCCAACACTTCAATTCACTGTGTGAAGTGAATAGAGTGTTGCCTCACTTTCTAAATGCTGTCCTTTCAGAGAAAATCACTTTCCTTTGAAAGTGCCTTAAGCTACTTAAAAGCATTCACCAGAAACTCACATACGTTTCTCTGAAAGAGAAGCAGTCTGTTCCAACACTTCAATTCACTGTGCGAAGTGAATGGAGTGTTGCTTCACTTTCTAAATGCTGTCCTTTCAGAGAAAATCACTTTCCTTTGAAAGTGCGTTAAACTACTTTCAAGCATTCGCAAAAAACTCACATGCGTTTCTCTTAAAGAGAAGCAGTCTGTTCCAACACTTCAATTCACTGTGCAAAGTGAATGGAGTGTTGCTTCACTTTCTAAATGCTGTCCTTTCAGAGAAAATCACTTTGCTTTGTAAGTGCCTTAAGCTACTTGCAAGCATTAGGAAGAAGCTCACATGCGTTTCTCTGAAAGAGAAGTAGTCTGTTCCAACACTTCAATTCAATGTGCGAAGTGAATGGAGTGTTGCTTCTCTTTCTAAATGCTGTCCTTTCAGAGAAAATCACTTTCCTTTGAAAGTGCCTTAAGCCACTTGCAAGCATTCACAAGAAACACTAATGCGTTTCTATGAAAGAGAAGCACTCTGTTCCAACACTTCAATTCACTGCACGAAGTGAATAGAGTGTTGCTTCACTTTCTAAATGCTGTCCTTTCAGAGAAAATCACTTTCCTTTGAAAGTGCGTTAAACTACTTTCAAGCATTCGCAAAAAACTCACATGCGTTTCTCTTAAAGAGAAGCAGTCTGTTCCAACACTTCAATTCACTGTGCAAAGAGAATGGAGTGTTGCTTCAGTTTCTAAATGCTGTCCTTTCAGAGAAAATCACTTTGCTTTGTAAGTGCCTTAAGCTACTTGCAAGCATTAGGAAGAAGCTCACATGCGTTTCTCTGAAAGAGAAGTAGTCTGTTCCAACACTTCAATTCACTGTGCGAAGTGAATGGAGTGTTGCTTCACTATCTAAATGCTGTCCTTTCAGAGAAAATCACTTTCCTTTGAAAGTGCCTTAAGCCACTTGCAAGCATTCACAAGAAACACTAATGCGTTTCTATGAAAGAGAAGCACTCTGTTCCAACACTTCAATTCACTGCACGAAGTGAATGGAGTGTTGCTTCACTTTCTAAATGCTGTCCTTTCAGAGAAAATCACTTTCCTTTGAAAGTGCTTTAAGCAACTTACAAGCATTCACAAGAAACACTAATGCGTTTCTATGAAAGAGAAGCAGTCTGTTCCAACACTTCAATTCACTGCACGAAGGGAATGGAGTGTTGCTTCACTTTCTAAATGCTGTCCTTTCAGAGAAAATCACTTTCCTGTGAAAGTGCCTTAAGCTACTTACAAGCATTCACCAGAAACTCACATGCGTTTCTCTGAAAGAGAAGCAGTCTGTTCCAACACTTCAATTCACTGTGCGAAGTGAATGGAGTGTTGCTTCACTTTCTAAATGCTGTCCAATCAGAGAAAATCACTTTCCTTTGAAAGTGCCTTAAGCTACTTGCAAGCATTAGGAAGAAACTCACATGCGTTTCTCTGAAAGAGAAGCAGTCTGTTCCAACACTTCAATTCACTGTGCGAAGTGAATGGAGTGTTGCTTCAGTTTCTAAATTCTGTCCTTTCAGAGAATATCACTTTCCTTTGAAAGTGCCTTAAACTACTTTCAAGCATTTACAAAAAACTCACATGCGTTTCTGTGAAAGAGAAGCAGTCTGTTCCAACACTTCAATTCACTGTCCGAAGTAAATGGAGTGTTGCTTCAGTTTCTAAATGCTGTCCTTTCAGAGAAAATCACTTTCCTTTGAAAGTGCCTTAAGCAACTTGCAAGAATTCACAAGAAATTCACATGCGTTTCTCTGAAAGAGAAGCAGTCTGTTCCAACACTTCAATTCACTGTGCGAAGTGAATGGAGTGTTGCTTCACTTTCTAAATGCTGTCCTTTCAGAGAAAATCACTTTCCTTTGAAAGTGCCTTAAGCTACTTGCAAGCATTCACAAGACACTAATGCGTTTCTATGAAAGAGAAGCAGTCTGTTCCAACACTTCAATTCATTGCGCGAAGGGAATTGAGTGTTGCTTTACTTTCTAAATTCTGTCCTTTCAGAGAAAATCACTTTCCTTTGAAAGAGCCTTAAGCTACTTACAAGCATTCAACAGAAACTCACATGCATTTCTCTGAAAGAGAAGGAGTCTGTTCCAACACTTCAATTCACTGTACAAAGTGAATGGAGTGTTGCTTCACTTTCTAAATGCTGTCCTTTCAGAGAAAATCACTTTCCTTTGAAAGTGCCTTAAGCAACTTGCAAGCATTCACAAGAAACACTAATGCGTTTCTATGAAAGAGAAGCACTCTGTTCCAACACTTCAATTAACTGCACGAAGGGAATGGAGTGTTGCTTCACTTTCTAAATGCTGTCCTTTCAGAGAAAATCACTTTCCTTTGAAAGTGCCTTAAGCTACTTACAAGCATTAGGAAGAAACTCACATGTGTTTCTCTGAAAGAGAAGCAGTCTGTTCCAACACTTCAATTCACTGTGCGAAGTGAATGGAGTGTTGCTTCACTTTCTAAATTCTGTCCCTTCAGAGAAAATCACTTTCCTTTGAAAGTGCCTTAAACTACTTTCAAGCATTCACAAAAAACTCACATGCGTTTCTCTTAAAGAGAAGCAGTCTGTTCCAACACTTCAATTCACTGTGCGAAGTGAATGGAGTGTTCCTTCACTTTCTAAATGCTGTCCTTTCAGAGAAAATCACGTTCCTTTGAAAGTGCCTTAAGCTACTTACAAGCATTCACCAGAAACTCACATGCGTTTCTCTGAAAGAGAAGCAGTCTGTTCCAATACTTCAATTTATCTGCGAAGTGAATGGAGTGTTGCTTCACTTTCTAAATGCTGTCGTTTCAGAGAAAATCACTTTCCTTTGAAAGTGCCTTAAGCTACTTACAAGCATTCAACAGAAACTCACATGAATTTCTCTGAAAGAGAAGCAGTCTGTTGCAACACTTCAATTCACTGTGTGATGTGAATGGAGTGTTGCCTCACTTTTTAAATGCTGTCCTTTCAGAGAAAATCACTTTCCTTTGAAAGTGCCTTAAGCTACTTGCAAGCATTAGGAAGAAACTCACATGCGTTTCTCTGAAAGAGAAGCAGTCTGTTCCAACACTTCAATTCCCTGTGTGAAGTGAATGGAGTGTTGCCACACTTTCTAAATGCTGTCCTTTCAGAGAAAATCACTTTCCTTTGAAAGTGCCTTAAGCTACTTAAAAGCATTCACCAGAAACTCACATGCGTTTCTCTGAAAGAGAAGCAGTCTGTTCCAACACTTCAATTCAATGTGCGAAGTGAATGGAGTGTTGCTTCACTTTCTAAATTATGTCCTTTCAGAGAAAATCACTTTCCTTTGAAAGTGCCTTAAGCAACTTGCAAGCATTCACAAGAAACACTAATGCGTTTATATGAAAGAGAAGTACTCTGTTCCAACATTCCAATTCACTGCACGAAGGGAATGGTGTGTTGCTTCACTTTCTAAATGCTGTCCTTTCAGAGAAAATCACTTTCCTTTGAAAGTGCCTTAAGCTACTTACAAGCATTCACCAGAAACTCACATGCGTTTCTCTGAAAGAGAAGCAGTAGGTTCCAACGCTTCAATTCAATGTGCGAAGTGAATGGAGTGTTGCTTCACTTTCTAAATGCTGTCCTTTCAGAGAAAATCACTTTCCTTTGAAAGTGCCTTAAGCTACTTGCAAGCATTAGGAAGAAACTCACATGCGTTTCTCTGAAAGAGAATCAGTCTGTTCCAACACTTCAATTCACTGTGCGAAGTGAATGGAGTGTTGCCTCACTTTCTAAATGCTGTCCTTTCAGAGAAAATCACTTTCCTTTGAACGTGCCTTAATCTACTTTCAAGCATTCATAAAAAACTCACATGCGTTTCTCTGAAAGAGAAGCAGTCTGTTGCAACACTTCAATTCACTGTGCGAAGTGAATGGAGTGTTGCTTCACTTTCTAAATGCTGTCCTTTCAGAGAAAATCACTTTCCTTTGATAGTGCCTTAAGCTACTTGCAAGCATTAGGAAGAAACTCACATGCGTTTCTCTGAAAGAGAAGCAGTCTGTTCCAACACTTCAATTCACTGTGTGAAGTGAATGGAGTGTTGCTTCACTTTCTAAATGCTGTCCTTTCAGAGAAAATCACTTTCCTTTGAAAGTGCCTGAAGCAACTTGCAAGAATTCACAAGAAACTCACATGCGTTTCTCGGAAAGAAAAGCAGTCTGTTCCAACACTTCAATTCACTGTGCGAAGTAAATGGAGTGTTGCTTCACTTTCTAAATGCTGTCCTTTCAGAGAAAATCACTTTCCTTTGAAAGTGCCTTAAGCCACTTGCACGCATTCACAAGAAACACTAATGCGTTTCTATGAAAGAGAAGCACTCTGTTCCAACACTTTAATTCACTGCACGAAGGGAATGGAGTGTTGCTTCACTTTCTAAATGCTGACCTTTCAGAGAAAATCTCTTTCTTTTGAAAGTGCCTTAAGCTACTTACAAGCATTAGGAAGAAACTCACATGCTTTTCTCTGAAAGAGAAGCAGTCTGTTCCAACACTTCAATTCACTGTGCGAAGTGAATGGAGTGTTGCATCACTTTCTAAATTCTGTCCTTTCAGAGAAAATCACTTTCCTTTGAAAGTGCCTTAAACTACTTTCAAGCATTCACAAAAACTCACATGGGTTTCTCTTAAAGAGAAGCAGTCTATTCCAACACTTCAATTCACTGTGCGAAGTGAAGGGAGTGTTGCTTCAGTTTCTAAATGCTGTCCTTTCAGAGAAAATCACTTTCCTTTGAAAGTGCCTTAAGCAACTTGCAAGAATTCACAAGAAACTCACATGCGTTTCTCTGAAAGAGAAGCAGTCTGTTCCAATACTTCAATTCACTCTGCGAAGTGAATGGAGTGTTGCTTCACTTTCTAAATGCTGTCCTTACAGAGAAAATCAGTTTCCTTTGAAAGTGCCTTAAGCTACTTACAAGCATTCAACAGAAACTCACATGCATTTCTCTGAAAGAGAAGCAGTCTGTTCCAACACTTCAATTCACTGCACGAAGGGAATGGAGTGTTGCTTCACTTTCTAAATGCTGTCCTTTCAGAGAAAATCACTTTCCTTTGAAAGTGCCTTAAGCTACTTACAAGCATTCAACAGAAACTCACATGCATTTCTCTGAAAGAGAAGCAGTCTGTTCCAACACTTCAATTCACTGCACGAAGGGAATGGAGTGTTGCTTCACTTTCTAAATGCTGTCCTTTCAGAGAAAATCACTTTCCTTTGAAAGTGCCTTAAGCTACTTACAAGCATTCAACAGAAACTCACATGCATTTCTCTGAAAGAGAAGCAGTCTGTTCCAACACTTCAATTCACTGTGTGATGTGAATGGAGTGTTGCCTCACTTTTTAAATGCTGTCCTTTCAGAGAAAATCACTTTCCTTTGAAAGTGCCTTAAGCTACTTACAAGCATTCAACAGAAACTCACATGAATTTCTCTGAAAGAGAAGCAGTCTGTTGCAACACTTCAATTCACTGTGTGATGTGAATGGAGTGTTGCCTCACTTTTTAAATGCTGTCCTTTCAGAGAAAATCACTTTCCTTTGAAAGTGCCTTAAGCTACTTGCAAGCATTAGGAAGAAACTCACATGCGTTTCTCTGAAAGAGAAGCAGTAGGTTCCAACGCTTCAATTCAATGTGCGAAGTGAATGGAGTGTTGCTTCACTTTCTAAATGCTGTCCTTTCAGAGAAAATCACTTTCCTTTGAAAGTGCCTTAAGCTACTTGCAAGCATTAGGAAGAAACTCACATGCGTTTCTCTGAAAGAGAATCAGTCTGTTCCAACACTTCAATTCACTGTGCGAAGTGAATGGAGTGTTGCCTCACTTTCTAAATGCTGTCCTTTCAGAGAAAATCACTTTCCTTTGAACGTGCCTTAATCTACTTTCAAGCATTCATAAAAAACTCACATGCGTTTCTCTGAAAGAGAAGCAGTCTGTTGCAACACTTCAATTCACTGTGCGAAGTGAATGGAGTGTTGCTTCACTTTCTAAATGCTGTCCTTTCAGAGAAAATCACTTTCCTTTGATAGTGCCTTAAGCTACTTGCAAGCATTAGGAAGAAACTCACATGCGTTTCTCTGAAAGAGAAGCAGTCTGTTCCAACACTTCAATTCACTGTGTGAAGTGAATGGAGTGTTGCTTCACTTTCTAAATGCTGTCCTTTCAGAGAAAATCACTTTCCTTTGAAAGTGCCTGAAGCAACTTGCAAGAATTCACAAGAAACTCACATGCGTTTCTCGGAAAGAAAAGCAGTCTGTTCCAACACTTCAATTCACTGTGCGAAGTAAATGGAGTGTTGCTTCACTTTCTAAATGCTGTCCTTTCAGAGAAAATCACTTTCCTTTGAAAGTGCCTTAAGCCACTTGCACGCATTCACAAGAAACACTAATGCGTTTCTATGAAAGAGAAGCACTCTGTTCCAACACTTTAATTCACTGCACGAAGGGAATGGAGTGTTGCTTCACTTTCTAAATGCTGACCTTTCAGAGAAAATCTCTTTCCTTTGAAAGTGCCTTAAGCTACTTACAAGCATTAGGAAGAAACTCACATGCTTTTCTCTGAAAGAGAAGCAGTCTGTTCCAACACTTCAATTCACTGTGCGAAGTGAATGGAGTGTTGCATCACTTTCTAAATTCTGTCCTTTCAGAGAAAATCACTTTCCTTTGAAAGTGCCTTAAACTACTTTCAAGCATTCACAAAAAACTCACATGCGTTTCTCTTAAAGAGAAGCAGTCTATTCCAACACTTCAATTCACTGTGCGAAGTGAAGGGAGTGTTGCTTCAGTTTCTAAATGCTGTCCTTTCAGAGAAAATCACTTTCCTTTGAAAGTGCCTTAAGCTACTTACAAGCATTCAACAGAAACTCACATGCATTTCTCTGAAAGAGAAGCAGTCTGTTCCAACACTTCAATTCACTGCACGAAGGGAATGGAGTGTTGCTTCACTTTCTAAATGCTGTCCTTTCAGAGAAAATCACTTTCCTTTGAAAGTGCCTTAAGCTACTTACAAGCATTCAACAGAAACTCACATGCATTTCTCTGAAAGAGAAGCAGTCTGTTCCAACACTTCAATTCACTGCACGAAGGGAATGGAGTGTTGCTTCACTTTCTAAATGCTGTCCTTTCAGAGAAAATCACTTTCCTTTGAAAGTGCCTTAAGCTACTTACAAGCATTCAACAGAAACTCACATGCATTTCTCTGAAAGAGAAGCAGTCTGTTCCAACACTTCAATTCACTGTGTGATGTGAATGGAGTGTTGCCTCACTTTTTAAATGCTGTCCTTTCAGAGAAAATCACTTTCCTTTGAAAGTGCCTTAAGCTACTTACAAGCATTCAACAGAAACTCACATGAATTTCTCTGAAAGAGAAGCAGTCTGTTGCAACACTTCAATTCACTGTGTGATGTGAATGGAGTGTTGCCTCACTTTTTAAATGCTGTCCTTTCAGAGAAAATCACTTTCCTTTGAAAGTGCCTTAAGCTACTTGCAAGCATTAGGAAGAAACTCACATGCGTTTCTCTGAAAGAGAAGCAGTCTGTTCCAACACTTCAATTCCCTGTGTGAAGTGAATGGAGTGTTGCCACACTTTCTAAATGCTGTCCTTTCAGAGAAAATCACTTTCCTTTGAAAGTGCCTTAAGCTACTTAAAAGCATTCACCAGAAACTCACATGCGTTTCTCTGAAAGAGAAGCAGTCTGTTCCAACACTTCAATTCAATGTGCGAAGTGAATGGAGTGTTGCTTCACTTTCTAAATTATGTCCTTTCAGAGAAAATCACTTTCCTTTGAAAGTGCCTTAAGCAACTTGCAAGCATTCACAAGAAACACTAATGCGTTTATATGAAAGGGAAGTACTCTGTTCCAACATTCCAATTCACTGCACGAAGGGAATGGTGTGTTGCTTCACTTTCTAAATGCTGTCCTTTCAGAGAAAATCACTTTCCTTTGAAAGTGCCTTAAGCTACTTACAAGCATTCACCAGAAACTCACATGCGTTTCTCTGAAAGAGAAGCAGTAGGTTCCAACGCTTCAATTCAATGTGCGAAGTGAATGGAGTGTTGCTTCACTTTCTAAATGCTGTCCTTTCAGAGAAAATCACTTTCCTTTGAAAGTGCCTTAAGCTACTTGCAAGCATTAGGAAGAAACTCACATGCGTTTCTCTGAAAGAGAATCAGTCTGTTCCAACACTTCAATTCACTGTGCGAAGTGAATGGAGTGTTGCCTCACTTTCTAAATGCTGTCCTTTCAGAGAAAATCACTTTCCTTTGAACGTGCCTTAATCTACTTTCAAGCATTCATAAAAAACTCACATGCGTTTCTCTGAAAGAGAAGCAGTCTGTTGCAACACTTCAATTCACTGTGCGAAGTGAATGGAGTGTTGCTTCACTTTCTAAATGCTGTCCTTTCAGAGAAAATCACTTTCCTTTGATAGTGCCTTAAGCTACTTGCAAGCATTAGGAAGAAACTCACATGCGTTTCTCTGAAAGAGAAGCAGTCTGTTCCAACACTTCAATTCACTGTGTGAAGTGAATGGAGTGTTGCTTCACTTTCTAAATGCTGTCCTTTCAGAGAAAATCACTTTCCTTTGAAAGTGCCTGAAGCAACTTGCAAGAATTCACAAGAAACTCACATGCGTTTCTCGGAAAGAAAAGCAGTCTGTTCCAACACTTCAATTCACTGTGCGAAGTAAATGGAGTGTTGCTTCACTTTCTAAATGCTGTCCTTTCAGAGAAAATCACTTTCCTTTGAAAGTGCCTTAAGCCACTTGCACGCATTCACAAGAAACACTAATGCGTTTCTATGAAAGAGAAGCACTCTGTTCCAACACTTTAATTCACTGCACGAAGGGAATGGAGTGTTGCTTCACTTTCTAAATGCTGACCTTTCAGAGAAAATCTCTTTCCTTTGAAAGTGCCTTAAGCTACTTACAAGCATTAGGAAGAAACTCACATGCTTTTCTCTGAAAGAGAAGCAGTCTGTTCCAACACTTCAATTCACTGTGCGAAGTGAATGGAGTGTTGCATCACTTTCTAAATTCTGTCCTTTCAGAGAAAATCACTTTCCTTTGAAAGTGCCTTAAACTACTTTCAAGCATTCACAAAAAACTCACATGCGTTTCTCTTAAAGAGAAGCAGTCTATTCCAACACTTCAATTCACTGTGCGAAGTGAAGGGAGTGTTGCTTCAGTTTCTAAATGCTGTCCTTTCAGAGAAAATCACTTTCCTTTGAAAGTGCCTTAAGCAACTTGCAAGAATTCACAAGAAACTCACATGCGTTTCTCTGAAAGAGAAGCAGTCTGTTCCAATACTTCAATTCACTCTGCGAAGTGAATGGAGTGTTGCTTCACTTTCTAAATGCTGTCCTTACAGAGAAAATCAGTTTCCTTTGAAAGTGCCTTAAGCTACTTACAAGCATTCAACAGAAACTCACATGCATTTCTCTGAAAGAGAAGCAGTCTGTTCCAACACTTCAATTCACTGCACGAAGGGAATGGAGTGTTGCTTCACTTTCTAAATGCTGTCCTTTCAGAGAAAATCACTTTCCTTTGAAAGTGCCTTAAGCTACTTACAAGCATTCAACAGAAACTCACATGCATTTCTCTGAAAGAGAAGCAGTCTGTTCCAACACTTCAATTCACTGTGCGAAGTGAATGGAGTGTTGCTTCACTTTCTAAATGCTGTCCTTTCAGAGAAAATCACTTTCCTTTGAAAGTGCCTTAAGCTACTTACAAGCATTCACCAGAAACTAACATCCGTTTCTCTGAAAGAGAAGCAGTCGGTTCCAACACTTCAATTCACTGTGCGAAGTGAATGGTGTGTTGCATCACTTTCTAAATTCTGTCCTTTCAGAGAAAATCACTTTCCTTTGAAAGTGCCTTAAACTACTTTCAAGCATTCACAAAAAACTCACATGCGTTTCTCTTAAAGAGAAGCAGTCTGTTCCAACACTTCAATTCACTGTGCGAAGTGAATGGAGTGTTGCTTCACTTTCTAAATGCTGTCCTTTCAGAGAAAATCACTTTCCTTTGAAAGTGCCTTAAGCTACTTACAAGCATTCACCAGAAACTAACATCCGTTTCTCTGAAAGAGAAGCAGTCTGTTCCAACACTTCAATTCACTGTGCGAAGTGAATGGAGTGTTGCATCACTTTCTAAATTCTGTCCTTTCAGAGAAAATCACTTTCCTTTGAAAGTGCTTAAACTACTTTCAAGCATTCACAAAAAACTCACATGCGTTTCTCTTAAAGAGAAGCAGTCTGTTCCAACACTTCAATTCACTGTGCGAAGTGAATGGAGTGTTGCTTCAGTTTCTAAATGCTGTCCTTTCAGAGAAAATCACTTTCCTTTGAAAGTGCCTTAAACTACTTTCAAGCATTCGCAAAAAACTCACATGCGTTTCTCTTAAAGAGAAGCAGTCTGTTCCAACACTTCAATTCACTGTGCAAAGTGAATGGAGTGTTGCTTCAGTTTCTAAATGCTGTCCTTTCAGAGAAAATCACTTTCCTTTGAAAGTGCCTTAAGCAACTTGCAAGCATTCACAAGAAACACTAATGCGTTTCTATGAAAGAGAAGCAGTCTGTTCCAACACTTCAATTCACTGTGCGAAGTGAATGGAGTGTTGCTTCACTTTCTAAATGCTGTCCTTTCAGAGAAAATCACTTTCCTTTGAAAGTGCCTTAAGCTACTTGCAAGCATTAGGAAGAAGCTCACATGCGTTTCTCTGAAAGAGAAGCAGACTGTTCCAACACTTCAATTCACTGTGCGAAGTGAATGGAGTGTTGCTTCACTTTCTAAATTCTGTCCTTTCAGAGAAAATCACTTTCCTTTGAAAGTGCCTTAAACTACTTTCAAGCATTCACAAAAAACTCACATGCGTTTCTCTGAAAGACAAGCAGTCTGTTCCAACACTTCAATTCACTGTGCGAAGTGAATGGAGTGTTGCTTCACTTTCTAAATGCTGTCCTTTCAGAGAAAATCACTTTCCTTTGATAGTGCCTGAAGCAACTTGCAAGAATTCACAAGAAACTCACATGCGTTTCTCGGAAAGAGAAGCAGTCGGTTCCAACACTTCAATTCACTGTGCGAAGTGAATGGAGTGTTGCTTCACTTTCTAAATGCTGTCCTTTCAGAGGAAATCACTTTCCTTTGAAAGTGCCTTAAGCTTCTTACAAGCATTCACCAGAAACTCACATGCGTTTCTCTGAAAGAGAAGCAGTCTGTTCCAATACTTCAATTAACTCTGCGAAGTGAATGGAGTGTTGCTTCACTTTCTAAATGCTGTCCTTTCAGAGAAAATCACTTTCCTTTGAAAGTGCCTTAAGCTACTTACAAGCATTCAACAGAAACTCACATGCATTTCTCTGAAAGAGAAGCAGTCTGTTCCAACACTTCAATTCACTGTGCGAAGTGAATGGAGTGTTGCTTCACTTTCTAAATGCTGTCCTTTCAGAGAAAATCACTTTCCTTTGAAAGTACCTTAAGCTACTTACAAGCATTCACCAGAAACTAACATGCGTTTCTCTGAAAGAGAAGCAGTCTGTTCCAACACTTCAATTCACTGTGCGAAGTGAATGGAGTGTTGCATCACTTTCTAAATTCTGTCCTTTCAAAGAAAATCACTTTCCTTTGAAAGTGCCTTAAACTACTTTCAAGCATTCACAAACAACTCACAAGCGTTTCTCTGAAAGAGAAGCAGTCTGTTCCAACACTTCAATTCACTGTGCGAAGTGAATGGAGTGTTGCTTCACTTTCTAAATGCTGTCCTTTCAGAGAAAATCACTTTCCTTTGAAAGTGCCTTAAGCTTCTTACAAGCATTCACCAGAAACTCACATGCGTTTCTCTGAAAGAGAAGCAGTCTGTTCCAACACTTCAATTCACTGTGCGAAGTGAATGGAGTGTTGCTTCACTTTCTAAATGCTGTCCTTTCAGAGAAAATCACTTTCCTTTGAAAGTGCCTTAAGCTACTAGCAAGCATTAGGAAGAAACTCACATGCGTTTCTCTGAAAGAGAAGCAGACTGTTCAAACACTTCAATTCACTGTGCGAAGAGAATGGAGTGTTGCTTCACTTTCTAAATGCTGTCCTTTCAGAGAAAATCACTTTCCTTTGAAAGTGCCGTAAGCAACTTGCAAGCATTCACAAGAAACACTAATGCGTTTATATGAAAGAGAAGTACTCTGTTCCAACACTTCAATTCACTGTGCGAAGTGAATGGAGTGTTGCTTCACTTTCTAAATGCTGTCCTTTCAGAGAAAATCACTTTCCTTTGAAAGTGCCTTAAGCTACTTACAAGCATTCACCAGAAATTCACATGCGTATCTCTGAAAGAGAAGCAGTCTGTTCCAACACTTCAATTCACTGTGAGAAGTGAATGGAGTGTTGCTTCAGTTTCTAAATGCTGTCCTTTCAGAGAAAATCACTTTCCTTTGAAAGTGCCTTAAGCTTCTTACAAGCATTCACCAGAAACTTACATGCGTTTCTCTGAAAGAGAAGCAGTCTGTTCCAGCACTTCAATTCACTGTGCGAAGTGAATGGAGTGTTGCTTCACTTTCTAAATGCTGTCCTTTCAGAGAAAATCACTTTCCTTTGAAAGTGCCTTAAGCTACTTGCAAGCATTAGGAAGAAACTCACATGCGTTTCTCTGAAAGAGAAGCAGACTGTTCAAACACTTCAATTCACTGTGCGAAGTGAATGGAGTGTTACTTCACTATCTAAATTCTGTCCTTTCAGAGAAAATCACTTTCCTTTGAAAGTGCCTTAAACTACTTTCAAGCATTCACAAAAAAACTCACATGAGTTTCTCTGAAAGAGAAGCAGTTGTTCCAAAACTTCAATTCACTGTGCGAAGTGAATGGAGTGTTGCTTCACTTTCTAAATGCTGTCCTTTCAGAGAAAATCACTTTCCTTTGAAAGTGCCTTAAACTACTTTCAAGCATTCGCAAAAAACTCACATGCGTTTCTCTTAAAGAGAAGCAGTCTGTTCCAACACTTCAATTCACTGTGCAAAGTGAATGGAGTGTTGCTTCAGTTTCTAAATGCTGTCCTTTCAGAGAAAATCACTTTCCTTTGAAAGTGCCTTAAGCAACTTGCAAGCATTCACAAGAAACTCACATGCGTTTCTCTGAAAGAGAAGCAGTCTGTTCCAACACTTCAATTCACTGTGCGAAGTGAATGGAGTGTTGCTTCACTTTCTAAATGCTGTCCTTTCAGAGAAAATCACTTTCCTTTGAAAGTGCCTTAAGCTACTTGCAAGCATTAGGAAGAAGCTCACATGCGTTTCTCTGAAAGAGAAGCAGACTGTTCCAACACTTCAATTCACTGTGCGAAGTGAATGGAGTGTTGCTTCACTTTCTAAATTCTGTCCTTTCAGAGAAAATCACTTTCCTTTGAAAGTGCCTTAAACTACTTTCAAGCATTCACAAAAAACTCACATGCGTTTCTCTGAAAGAGAAGCAGTCTGTTCCAACACTTCAATTCACTGTGCGAAGTGAATGGAGTGTTGCTTCACTTTCTAAATGCTGTCCTTTCAGAGAAAATCACTTTCCTTTGATAGTGCCTGAAGCAACTTGCAAGAATTCACAAGAAACTCACATGCGTTTCTCGGAAAGAGAAGCAGTCGGTTCCAACACTTCAATTCACTGTGCGAAGTGAATGGAGTGTTGCTTCACTTTCTAAATGCTGTCCTTTCAGAGGAAATCACTTTCCTTTGAAAGTGCCTTAAGCTTCTTACAAGCATTCACCAGAAACTCACATGCGTTTCTCTGAAAGAGAAGCAGTCTGTTCCAATACTTCAATTCACTCTGCGAAGTGAATGGAGTGTTGCTTCACTTTCTAAATGCTGTCCTTTCAGAGAAAATCACTTTCCTTTGAAAGTGCCTTAAGCTACTTACAAGCATTCAACAGAAACTCACATGCATTTCTCTGAAAGAGAAGCAGTCTGTTCCAACACTTCAATTCACTGTGCGAAGTGAATGGAGTGTTGCTTCACTTTCTAAATGCTGTCCTTTCAGAGAAAATCACTTTCCTTTGAAAGTACCTTAAGCTACTTACAAGCATTCACCAGAAACTAACATGGGTTTCTCTGAAAGAGAAGCAGTCTGTTCCAACACTTCAATTCACTGTGCGAAGTGAATGGAGTGTTGCATCACTTTCTAAATGCTGTCCTTTCAGAGAAAATCACTTTCCTTTGAAAGTGCCTTAAACTACTTTCAAGCATTCACAAACAACTCACAAGCGTTTCTCTGAAAGAGAAGCAGTCTGTTCCAACACTTCAATTCACTGTGCGAAGTGAATGGAGTGTTGCTTCACTTTCTAAATGCTGTCCTTTCAGAGAAAATCACTTTCCTTTGAAAGTGCCTTAAGCTACTTGCAAGCATTAGGAAGAAGCTCACATGCATTTCTCTGAAAGAGAAGCAGACTGTTCCAACACTTCAATTCACTGTGCGAAGTGAATGGAGTGTTGCTTCACTTTCTAAATTCTGTCCTTTCAGAGAAAATCACTTTCCTTTGAAAGTGCCTTAAACTACTTTCAAGCATTCACAAAAAACTCACATGCGTTTCTCTGAAAGAGAAGCAGTCTGTTCCAACACTTCAATTCACTGTGCGAAGTGAATGGAGTGTTGCTTCACTTTCTAAATGCTGTCCTTTCAGAGAAAATCACTTTCCTTTGATAGTGCCTGAAGCAACTTGCAAGAATTCACAAGAAACTCACATGCGTTTCTCGGAAAGAGAAGCAGTCGGTTCCAACACTTCAATTCACTGTGCGAAGTGAATGGAGTGTTGCTTCACTTTCTAAATGCTGTCCTTTCAGAGGAAATCACTTTCCTTTGAAAGTGCCTTAAGCTTCTTACAAGCATTCACCAGAAACTCACATGCGTTTCTCTGAAAGAGAAGCAGTCTGTTCCAATACTTCAATTCACTCTGCGAAGTGAATGGAGTGTTGCTTCACTTTCTAAATGCTGTCCTTTCAGAGAAAATCACTTTCCTTTGAAAGTGCCTTAAGCTACTTACAAGCATTCAACAGAAACTCACATGCATTTCTCTGAAAGAGAAGCAGTCTGTTCCAACACTTCAATTCACTGTGCGAAGTGAATGGAGTGTTGCTTCACTTTCTAAATGCTGTCCTTTCAGAGAAAATCACTTTCCTTTGAAAGTACCTTAAGCTACTTACAAGCATTCACCAGAAACTAACATGCGTTTCTCTGAAAGAGAAGCAGTCTGTTCCAACATTTCAATTCACTGTGCGAAGTGAATGGAGTGTTGCATCACTTTCTAAATTCTGTCCTTTCAGAGAAAATCACTTTCCTTTGAAAGTGCCTTAAACTACTTTCAAGCATTCACAAACAACTCACAAGCGTTTCTCTGAAAGAGAAGCAGTCTGTTCCAACACTTCAATTCACTGTGCGAAGTGAATGGAGTGTTGCTTCACTTTCTAAATGCTGTCCTTTCAGAGAAAATCACTTTCCTTTGAAAGTGCCTTAAGCTTCTTACAAGCATTCACCAGAAACTCACATGCGTTTCTCTGAAAGAGAAGCAGTCTGTTCGAACACTTCAATTCACTGTGCGAAGTGAATGGAGTGTTGCTTCACTTTCTAAATGCTGTCCTTTCAGAGAAAATCACTTTCCTTTGAAAGTGCCTTAAGCTACTAGCAAGCATTAGGAAGAAACTCACATGCGTTTCTCTGAAAGAGAAGCAGACTGTTCAAACACTTCAATTCACTGTGCGAAGTGAATGGAGTGTTGCTTCACTTTCTAAATTCTGTCCTTTCAGAGAAAATCACTTTCCTTTGAAAGTGCCTTAAACTACTTTCAAGCATTCACAAAAAACTCACATGCGTTTCTCTGAAAGAGAAGCAGTCTGTTCCAACACTTCAATTCACTGTGCGAAGTGAATGGAGTGTTGCTTCACTTTCTAAATGCTGTCCTTTCAGAGAAAATCACTTTCCTTTGAAAGTGCCTTAAGCTACTAGCAAGCATTAGGAAGAAACTCACATGCGTTTCTCTGAAAGAGAAGCAGACTGTTCAAACACTTCAATTCACTGTGCGAAGTGAATGGAGTGTTGCTTCACTTTCTAAATTCTGTCCTTTCAGAGAAAATCACTTTCCTTTGAAAGTGCCTTAAACTACTTTCAAGCATTCACAAAAAACTCACATGCGTTTCTCTGAAAGAGAAGCAGTCTGTTCCAACACTTCAATTCACTGTGCGAAGTGAATGGAGTGTTGCTTCACTTTCTAAATGCTGTCCTTTCAGAGAAAATCACTTTCCTTTGAAAGTGCCTTAAGCAACTTGCAAGCATTCACAAGAAACACTAATGCGTTTATATGAAAGAAAAGTACTCTGTTCCAACACTTCAATTCACTGTGCGAAGTGAATGGAGTGTTGCTTCACTTTCTAAATGCTGTCCTTTCAGAGAAAATCACTTTCCTTTGAAAGTGCCTTAAGCTACTTACAAGCATTCACCAGAAATTCACATGCGTATCTCTGAAAGAGAAGCAGTCGGTTCCAACACTTCAATTCACTGTGAGAAGTGAATGGAGTGTTGCTTCAGTTTCTAAATGCTGTCCTTTCAGAGAAAATCACTTTTCTTTGAAAGTGCCTTAAGCTTCTACAAGCATTCACCAGAAACTTACATGCGTTTCTCTGAAAGAGAAGCAGTCTGTTCCAACACTTCAATTCACTGTGCGAAGTGAATGGAGTGTTGCTTCACTTTCTAAATGCTGTCCTTTCAGAGAAAATCACTTTCCTTTGAAAGTGCCTTAAGCTACTTGCAAGCATTAGGAAGAAACTCACATGCGTTTCTCTGAAAGAGAAGCAGACTTTTCAAACACTTCAATTCACTATGCGAAGTGAATGGAGTGTTACTTCACTATCTAAATTCTGTCCTTTCAGAGAAAATCACTTTCCTTTGAAAGTGCCTTAAACTACTTTCAAGCATTCACAAAAAACTCACATGAGTTTCTCTGAAAGAGAAGCAGTCCGTTCCAAATCTTCTATTCACTGTGCGAAGTGAATGGAGTGTTGCTTCACTTTCTAAATGCTGTCCTTTCAGAGAAAATCACTTTCCTTTGAAAGTGCCTTAAGCTACTTACAAGCATTCAACAGAAACTCACATGCGTATCTCTGAAAGAGAAGCAGTCTGTTCCAATACTTCA
This sequence comes from Myodes glareolus, assembly GCF_982192425.1. Taxonomy (NCBI): domain Eukaryota; kingdom Metazoa; phylum Chordata; class Mammalia; order Rodentia; family Cricetidae; genus Myodes; species Myodes glareolus. The sequence goes on along the minus strand of NC_142032.1, from coordinate 110,935,163 downwards.
ATTCACTCTTCGAATTGAATGGAGTGTTGCTTCAGTTTCTAAATGCTGTCCTTTCAGAGAAAATCACTTTCCTTTGAAAGTGCCTTAAACTACTTTCAAGCATTCACAAACAACTCACAAGCGTTTCTCTGAAAGAGAAGCAGTCTGTTCCAACACTTCAATTCACTGTGCGAAGTGAATGGAGTGTTGCTTCACTTTCTAAATGCTGTCCTTTCAGAGAAAATCACTTTTCTTTGAAAGTGCCTTAAACTACTTTCAAGCATTCGCAAAAAATTCACATGCGTTTCTCTTAAAGAGAAGCAGTCTGTTCCAACACTTCAATTCACTGTGCAAAGTGAATGGAGTGTTGCTTCAGTTTCTAAATGCTGTCCTTTCAGAGAAAATCACTTTCCTTTGAAAGTGCCTTAAGCAACTTGCAAGCATTCACAAGAAACTCACATGCGTTTCTCTGAAAGAGAAGCAGTCTGTTCCAACACTTCAATTCACTGTGCGAAGTGAATGGAGTGTTGCTTCACTTTCTAAATTATGTCCTTTCAGAGAAAATCACTTTCCTTTGAAAGTGCCTGAAGCAACTTGCAAGAATTCACAAGAAACTCACATGCGTTTCTCGGAAATAGAAGCAGTCGGTTCCAACACTTCAATTCACTGTGCGAAGTGAATGGAGTGTTGCTTCACTTTCTAAATGCTGTCCTTTCAGAGGAAATCACTTTCCTTTGAAAGTGCCTTAAGCTTCTTACAAGCATTCACCAGAAACTCACATGCGTTTCTCTGAAAGAGAAGCAGTCTGTTCCAATACTTCAATTCACTGTGCGAAGTGAATGGAGTGTTGCTTCACTTTCTAAATGCTGTCCTTTCAGAGAAAATCACTTTCCTTTGAAAGTGCCTTAAGCTACTTACAAGCATTCACCAGAAATTCACATGCGTATCTCTGAAAGAGAAGCAGTCGGTTCCAACACTTCAATTCACTGTGAGAAGTGAATGGAGTGTTGCTTCAGTTTCTAAATGCTGTCCTTTCAGAGAAAATCACTTTCCTTTGAAAGTGCCTTAAGCTTCTTACAAGCATTCACCAGAAACTCACATGCGTTTCTCTAAAAGAGAAGCAGTCTGTTCCAACACTTCAATTCACTGTGCGAAGTGAATGGAGTGTTGCTTCACTTTCTAAATGCTGTCCTTTCAGAGAAAATCACTTTCCTTTGAAAGTGCCTTAAGCTACTTGCAAGCATTAGGAAGAAACTCACATGCGTTTCTCTGAAAGAGAAGCAGACTGTTCAAACACTTCAATTCACTGTGCGAAGTGAATGGAGTGTTGCTTCACTTTCTAAATTATGTCCTTTCAGAGAAAATCACTTTCCTTTGAAAGTGCCTTAAACTACTTTCAAGCATTCACAAAAAACTAACATGCGTTTCTCTGAAAGAGAAGCAGTCTGTTCCAACACTTCAATTCACTGTGCGAAGTGAATGGAGTGTTGCTTCACTTTCTAAATGCTGTCCTTTCTGAGAAAATCACTTTCCTTTGAAAGTGCCTTAAGCTACTTGCAAGCATTAGGAAGAAACTCACATGCGTTTCTCTGAAACAGAAGCAGACTGTTCAAACACTTCAATTCACTGTGCGAAGTGAATGGAGTGTTGCTTCACTTTCTAAATGCTGTCCTTTCAGAGAAAATCACTTTCCTTTGAAAGTGCCTTAAGCTACTTACAAGCATTCAACAGAAACTCACATGCGTATCTCTGAAAGAGAAGCAGTCTGTTCCAATACTTCAATTCACTCTGCGAATTGAATGGAGTGTTGCTTCACTTTCTAAATGCTGTCCTTTCAGAGAAAATCACTTTCCTTTGAAAGTGCCTTAAGCTACTTACAAGCATTCAACAGAAACTCACATGCATTTCTCTGAAAGAGAAGCAATCTGTTCCAACACTTCAATTCACTGTGTGAAGTGAATGGAGTGTTGCTTCACTTTCTAAATGCTGTCCTTTCAGAGAAAATCACTTTCCTTTGAAAGTGCCTTAAGCTACTTACAAGCATTCACCAGAAACTAACATGCGTTTCTCTGAAAGAGAAGCAGTCTGTTCCAACACTTCAATTCACTGTGCGAAGTGAATGGAGTGTTGCATCACTTTCTAAATTTTGTCCTTTCAGAGAAAATCACTTTCCTTTGAAAGTGCCTTAAACTACTTTCAAGCATTCATAAAAAACTCACATGCGTTTCTCTTAAAGAGAAGCAGTCTGTTCCAACACTTCAATTCACTGTGCGAAGTGAATGGATTGTTGCTTCAGTTTCTAAATGCTGTCCTTTCAGAGAAAATCACTTTCCTTTGAAAGTGCCTTAAGCTTCTTACAAGCATTCACCAGAAACTCACATGCGTTTCTCTGAAAGAGAAGCAGTCTGTTCCAACACTTCAATTCACTGTGCGAAGTGAATGGAGTGTTGCTTCACTTTCTAAATGCTGTCCTTTCAGAGAAAATCACTTTCCTTTGAAAGTGCCTTAAGCTACTTGCAAGCATTAGGAAGAAACTCACATGCGTTTCTCTGAAAGAGAAGCAGACTGTTCAAACACTTCAATTCACTGTGCGAAGTGAATGGAGTGTTGCTTCACTTTCTAAATTATGTCCTTTCAGAGAAAATCAATTTCCTTTGAAAGTGCCTTAAACTACTTTCAAGCATTCACAAAAAACTCACATGCGTTTCTCTGAAAGAGAAGCACTCTGTTCCAACACTTCAATTCACTGTGCGAAGTGAATGGAGTGTTGCTTCACTTTCTAAATGCTGTCCTTTCAGAGAAAATCACTTTCCTTTGAAAGTGCCTTAAGCAACTTGTAAGAATTCTAAGAAACTCACATGCGTTCCTCTGAAAGAGAAGCAGTCTGTTCCAACACTTCAATTCACTGTGCGAAGTGAATGGAGTGTTGCTTCACTTTCTAAATGCTGTCCTTTCAGAGAAAATCACTTTGCTTTGAAAGAGCCTTAAGCTACTGACAAGCATTCAACAGAAACTCACATGCATTTCTCTGAAAGAGAGGCAGTCTGTTCCAACAATTCAATTCACTGTACAAAGTGAATGGAGTGTTGCTTCACTTTCTAAATGCTGTCCTTTCAGAGAAAATCACTTTCCTTTGAAAGTGCCTTAAGCCACTTGCAAGCATTCACAAGAAACACTAATGCGTTTCTATGAAAGAGAAGCACTCTGTTCCAACACTTCAATTCACTGCACGAAGGGAATGGAGTGTTGCTTCACTTTCTAAATGCTGTCCTTTCAGAGAAAATCACTTTCCTTTGAAAGTGCATGAAGCTACTTACAAGCATTAGGAAGAAACTCACATGCGTTTCTCTGAAAGAGAAGCATTCTGTTCCAACACTTCAATTCACTGTGCGAAGTGAATGGAGTGTTGCATCACTTTCTAAATGCTGTCCTTTCAGAGAAAATCACTTTCCTTTGAAAGTGCCTTAAACTACTTTCAAGCATTCACAAAAAACTCACATGCGTTTCTCTTAAAGAGAAGCAGTCTGTTCCAACACTTCAATTCACTGTGTGAAGTGAATGGAGTGTTGCTTCAGTTTCTAAATGCTGTCCTTTCAGAGAAAATCACTTTCCTTTGAAAGTGCCTTAAGCAACTTGCAAGAATTCACCAGAATCTCACATGCGTTTCTCTGAAAGAGAAGCAGTCTGTTCCAACACTTCAATTCACTGTGCGAAGTGAATGGAGTGTTGCTTCACTTTCTAAATGCTGTCCTTTCAGAGAAAATCACTTTCCTTTGAAAGTGCCTTAAGCTACTTACAAGCATTCAACAGAAACTCACATGCGTATCTCTGAAAGAGAAGCAGTCTGTTCCAATACTTCAATTCACTCTGCGAATTGAATGGAGTGTTGCTTCACTTTCTAAATGCTGTCCTTTCAGAGAAAATCACTTTCCTTTGAAAGTGCCTTAAGCTACTTACAAGCATTCAACAGAAACTCACATGCATTTCTCTGAAAGAGAAGCAATCTGTTCCAACACTTCAATTCACTGTGTGAAGTGAATGGAGTGTTGCTTCACTTTCTAAATGCTGTCCTTTCAGAGAAAATCACTTTCCTTTGAAAGTGCCTTAAGCTACTTACAAGCATTCACCAGAAACTAACATGCGTTTCTCTGAAAGAGAAGCAGTCTGTTCCAACACTTCAATTCACTGTGCGAAGTGAATGGAGTGTTGCATCACTTTCTAAATTTTGTCCTTTCAGAGAAAATCACTTTCCTTTGAAAGTGCCTTAAACTACTTTCAAGCATTCATAAAAAACTCACATGCGTTTCTCTTAAAGAGAAGCAGTCTGTTCCAACACTTCAATTCACTGTGCGAAGTGAATGGATTGTTGCTTCAGTTTCTAAATGCTGTCCTTTCAGAGAAAATCACTTTCCTTTGAAAGTGCCTTAAGCTTCTTACAAGCATTCACCAGAAACTCACATGCGTTTCTCTGAAAGAGAAGCAGTCTGTTCCAACACTTCAATTCACTGTGCGAAGTGAATGGAGTGTTGCTTCACTTTCTAAATGCTGTCCTTTCAGAGAAAATCACTTTCCTTTGAAAGTGCCTTAAGCTACTTGCAAGCATTAGGAAGAAACTCACATGCGTTTCTCTGAAAGAGAAGCAGACTGTTCAAACACTTCAATTCACTGTGCGAAGTGAATGGAGTGTTGCTTCACTTTCTAAATTATGTCCTTTCAGAGAAAATCAATTTCCTTTGAAAGTGCCTTAAACTACTTTCAAGCATTCACAAAAAACTCACATGCGTTTCTCTGAAAGAGAAGCACTCTGTTCCAACACTTCAATTCACTGTGCGAAGTGAATGGAGTGTTGCTTCACTTTCTAAATGCTGTCGTTTCAGAGAAAATCACTTTCCTTTGAAAGTGCCTTAAGCAACTTGTAAGAATTCTAAGAAACTCACATGCGTTCCTCTGAAAGAGAAGCAGTCTGTTCCAACACTTCAATTCACTGTGCGAAGTGAATGGAGTGTTGCTTCACTTTCTAAATGCTGTCCTTTCAGAGAAAATCACTTTGCTTTGAAAGAGCCTTAAGCTACTGACAAGCATTCAACAGAAACTCACATGCATTTCTCTGAAAGAGAGGCAGTCTGTTCCAACAATTCAATTCACTGTACAAAGTGAATGGAGTGTTGCTTCACTTTCTAAATGCTGTCCTTTCAGAGAAAATCACTTTCCTTTGAAAGTGCCTTAAGCCACTTGCAAGCATTCACAAGAAACACTAATGCGTTTCTATGAAAGAGAAGCACTCTGTTCCAACACTTCAGTTCACTGCACGAAGGGAATGGAGTGTTGCTTCACTTTCTAAATGCTGTCCTTTCAGAGAAAATCACTTTCCTTTGAAAGTGCATGAAGCTACTTACAAGCATTAGGAAGAAACTCACATGCGTTTCTCTGAAAGAGAAGCAGTCTGTTCCAACACTTCAATTCACTGTGCGAAGTGAATGGAGTGTTGCATCACTTTCTAAATGCTGTCCTTTCAGAGAAAATCACTTTCCTTTGAAAGTGCCTTAAACTACTTTCAAGCATTCACAAAAAACTCACATGCGTTTCTCTTAAAGAGAAGCAGTCTGTTCCAACACTTCAATTCACTGTGTGAAGTGAATGGAGTGTTGCTTCAGTTTCTAAATGCTGTCCTTTCAGAGAAAATCACTTTCCTTTGAAAGTGCCTTAAGCAACTTGCAAGAATTCACCAGAATCTCACATGCGTTTCTCTGAAAGAGAAGCAGTCTGTTCCAACACTTCAATTCACTGTGCGAAGTGAATGGAGTGTTGCTTCACTTTCTAAATGCTGTCCTTTCAGAGAAAATCACTTTCGTCTGAAAGTGCCTTAAGCTACTTACAAGCATTCACCAGAAACTCACATGCGTTTCTCTGAAAGAGAAGCAGTCTGTTCCAATACTTCAATTCACTCTGCGAAGTGAATGGAGTGTTGCTTCACTTTCTAAATGCTGTCCTTTCAGAGAAAATCACTTTCCTTTGAAAGTGCCTTAAGCTACTTAAAGGATTCAACAGAAACTCACATGCGTTTCTCTGAAAGAGAAGCAGTCTGTTCCAACACTTCAATTCACTGTGCGAAGTGAATGGAGTGTTGCTTCACTTTCTAAATGCTGTCCTTTCAGAGAAAATCACTTTCCTTTGAGAGTGCCTTAAGCTACTTACAAGCATTCACCAGAAACTAACATGCGTTTCTCTGAAAGAGAAGCAGTCTGTTCCAACACTTCAATTCACTGTGCGAAGTGAATGGAGTGTTGCATCACTTTCTAAATTCTGTCCTTTCAGAGAAAATCACTTTCCTTTGAAAGTGCCTTAAACTACTTTCAAGCATTCACAAACAACTCACAAGCGTTTCTCTGAAAGAGAAGCAGTCTGTTCCAACACTTCAATTCACTGTGCGAAGTGAATGGAGTGTTGCTTCACTTTCTAAATGCTGTCCTTTCAGAGAAAATCACTTTCCTTTGAAAGTGCCTTAAGCTTCTTACAAGCATTCACCAGAAACTCACATGCGTTTCTCTGAAAGAGAAGCAGTCTGTTCCAACACTTCAATTCACTGTGCGAAGTGAATGGAGTGTTTCTTCACTTTCTAAATGCTGTCCTTTCAGAGAAAATCACTTTCCTTTGAAAGTGCCTTAAGCTACTAGCAAGCATTAGGAAGAAACTCACATGCGTTTCTCTGAAAGAGAAGCAGACTGTTCAAACACTTCAATTCACTGTGCGAAGTGAATGGAGTGTTGCTTCACTTTCTAAATTCTGTCCTTTCAGAGAAAATCACTTTCCTTTGAAAGTGCCTTAAACTACTTTCAAGCATTCACAAAAAACTCACATGCGTTTCTCTGAAAGAGAAGCAGTCTGTTCCAACACTTCAATTCACTGTGCGAAGTGTATGGAGTGTTGCATCACTTTCTAAATTATGTCCTTTCAGAGAAAATCACTTTCCTTTGAAAGTGCCTTAAGCAACTTGCAAGCATTCACAAGAAACACTAATGCGTTTATATGAAAGAGAAGTACTCTGTTCCAACACTTCAATTCACTGCACGAAGTGAATGGAGTGTTGCTTCACATTCGAAATGCTGTCCTTTCAGAGAAAATCACTTTCCTTTGAAAGTGCCTTAAGCTACTTACAAGCATTCACAAAAAACTCACATGCGTTTCTCTTAAAGAGAAGCAGTCTGTTCCAACACTTCAATTCACTGTGTGAAGTGAATGGAGTGTTGCTTCAGTTTCTAAATGCTGTCCTTTCAGAGAAAATCACTTTCCTTTGAAAGTGCCTTAAGCAACTTGCAAGAATACACCAGAATCTCACATGCGTTTCTCTGAAAGAGAAGCAGTCTGTTCCAACACTTCAATTCACTGTGCGAAGTGAATGGAGTGTTGCTTCACTTTCTAAATGCTGTCCTTTCAGAGAAAATCACTTTCGTCTGAAAGTGCCTTAAGCTACTTACAAGCATTCACCAGAAACTAACATGCGTTTCTCTGAAAGAGAAGCAGTCTGTTCCAACACTTCAATTCACTGTGCGAAGTGAATGGAGTGTTGCTTCACTTTCTAAATGCTGTCCTTTCAGAGAAAATCACTTTCTTTTGAAAGTGCCTTAAGCTACTTACAAGCATTCACCAGAAACTAACATGCGTTTCTCTGAAAGAGAAGCAGTCTGTTCCAACACTTCAATTCACTGTGCGAAGTGAATGGAGTGTTGCATCACTTTCTAAATTTTGTCCTTTCAGAGAAAATCACTTTCCTTTGAAAGTGCCTTAAACTACTTTCAAGCATTCATAAAAAACTCACATGCGTTTCTCTTAAAGAGAAGCAGTCTGTTCCAACACTTCAATTCACTGTGCGAAGTGAATGGATTGTTGCTTCAGTTTCTAAATGCTGTCCTTTCAGAGAAAATCACTTTCCTTTGAAAGTGCCTTAAGCTTCTTACAAGCATTCACCAGAAACTCACATGCGTTTCTCTGAAAGAGAAGCAGTCTGTTCCAACACTTCAATTCACTGTGCGAAGTGAATGGAGTGTTGCTTCACTTTCTAAATGCTGTCCTTTCAGAGAAAATCACTTTCCTTTGAAAGTGCCTTAAGCTACTTGCAAGCATTAGGAAGAAACTCACATGCGTTTCTCTGAAAGAGAAGCAGACTGTTCAAACACTTCAATTCACTGTGCGAAGTGAATGGAGTGTTGCTTCACTTTCTAAATTATGTCCTTTCAGAGAAAATCACTTTCCTTTGAAAGTGCCTTAAACTACTTTCAAGCATTCACAAAAAACTCACATGCGTTTCTCTGAAAGAGAAGCAGTCTGTTCCAACACTTCAATTCACTGTGCGAAGTGAATGGAGTGTTGCTTCACTTTCTAAATGCTGTCGTTTCAGAGAAAATCACTTTCCTTTGAAAGTGCCTTAAGCAACTTGTAAGAATTCTAAGAAACTCACATGCGTTCCTCTGAAAGAGAAGCAGTCTGTTCCAACACTTCAATTCACTGTGCGAAGTGAATGGAGTGTTGCTTCACTTTCTAAATGCTGTCCTTTCAGAGAAAATCACTTTGCTTTGAAAGAGCCTTAAGCTACTGACAAGCATTCAACAGAAACTCACATGCATTTCTCTGAAAGAGAGGCAGTCTGTTCCAACAATTCAATTCACTGTACAAAGTGAATGGAGTGTTGCTTCACTTTCTAAATGCTGTCCTTTCAGAGAAAATCACTTTCCTTTGAAAGTGACTTAAGCCACTTGCAAGCATTCACAAGAAACACTAATGCGTTTCTATGAAAGAGAAGCACTCTGTTCCAACACTTCAATTCACTGCACGAAGGGAATGGAGTGTTGCTTCACTTTCTAAATGCTGTCCTTTCAGAGAAAATCACTTTCCTTTGAAAGTGCATGAAGCTACTTACAAGCATTAGGAAGAAACTCACATGCGTTTCTCTGAAAGAGAAGCAGTCTGTTCCAACACTTCAATTCACTGTGCGAAGTGAATGGAGTGTTGCATCACTTTCTAAATGCTGTCCTTTCAGAGAAAATCACTTTCCTTTGAAAGTGCCTTAAACTACTTTCAAGCATTCACAAAAAACTCACATGCGTTTCTCTTAAAGAGAAGCAGTCTGTTCCAACACTTCAATTCACTGTGTGAAGTGAATGGAGTGTTGCTTCAGTTTCTAAATGCTGTCCTTTCAGAGAAAATCACTTTCCTTTGAAAGTGCCTTAAGCAACTTGCAAGAATTCACCAGAATCTCACATGCGTTTCTCTGAAAGAGAAGCAGTCTGTTCCAACACTTCAATTCACTGTGCGAAGTGAATGGAGTGTTGCTTCACTTTCTAAATGCTGTCCTTTCAGAGAAAATCACTTTCGTCTGAAAGTGCCTTAAGCTACTTACAAGCATTCACCAGAAACTCACATGCGTTTCTCTGAAAGAGAAGCAGTCTGTTCCAACACTTCAATTCACTGTGCGAAGTGAATGGAGTGTTGCTTCACTTTCTAAATGCTGTCCTTTCAGAGAAAATCACTTTCCTTTGAGAGTGCCTTAAGCTACTTACAAGCATTCACCAGAAACTAACATGCGTTTCTCTGAAAGAGAAGCAGTCTGTTCCAACACTTCAATTCACTGTGCGAAGTGAATGGAGTGTTGCATCACTTTCTAAATTCTGTCCTTTCAGAGAAAATCACTTTCCTTTGAAAGTGCCTTAAACTACTTTCAAGCATTCACAAACAACTCACAAGCGTTTCTCTGAAAGAGAAGCAGTCTGTTCCAACACTTCAATTCACTGTGCGAAGTGAATGGAGTGTTGCTTCACTTTCTAAATGCTGTCCTTTCAGAGAAAATCACTTTCCTTTGAAAGTGCCTTAAGCTTCTTACAAGCATTCACCAGAAACTCACATGCGTTTCTCTGAAAGAGAAGCAGTCTGTTCCAACACTTCAATTCACTGTGCGAAGTGAATGGAGTGTTTCTTCACTTTCTAAATGCTGTCCTTTCAGAGAAAATCACTTTCCTTTGAAAGTGCCTTAAGCTACTAGCAAGCATTAGGAAGAAACTCACATGCGTTTCTCTGAAAGAGAAGCAGTCTGTTCCAACACTTCAATTCACTGTGCGAAGTGAATGGAGTGTTGCTTCACTTTCTAAATTCTGTCCTTTCAGAGAAAATCACTTTCCTTTGAAAGTGCCTTAAACTACTTTCAAGCATTCACAAAAAACTCACATGCGTTTCTCTGAAAGAGAAGCAGTCTGTTCCAACACTTCAATTCACTGTGCGAAGTGTATGGAGTGTTGCATCACTTTCTAAATTATGTCCTTTCAGAGAAAATCACTTTCCTTTGAAAGTGCCTTAAGCAACTTGCAAGCATTCACAAGAAACACTAATGCGTTTATATGAAAGAGAAGTACTCTGTTCCAACACTTCAATTCACTGCACGAAGTGAATGGAGTGTTGCTTCACATTCTAAATGCTGTCCTTTCAGAGAAAATCACTTTCCTTTGAAAGTGCCTTAAGCTACTTACAAGCATTCACCAGAAATTCACATGCGTATCTCTGAAAGAGAAGCAGTCGGTTCCAACACTTCAATTCACTGTGAGAAGTGAATGGAGTGTTGCTTCAGTTTCTAAATGCTGTCCTTTCAGAGAAAATCACTTTCCTTTGAAAGTGCCTTAAGCTTCTTACAAGCATTCACCAGAAACTTACATGCGTTTCTCTGAAAGAGAAGCAGTCTGTTCCAACACTTCAATTCACTGTGCGAAGTGAATGGAGTGTTGCTTCACTTTCTAAATGCTGTCCTTTCAGAGAAAATCACTTTCCTTTGAAAGTGCCTTAAGCTACTTGCAAGCATTAGGAAGAAACTCACATGCGTTTCTCTGAAACAGAAGCAGACTGTTCAAACACTTCAATTCACTGTGCGAAGTGAATGGAGTGTTGCTTCACTATCTAAATTCTGTCCTTTCAGAGAAAATCACTTTCCTTTGAAAGTGCCTTAAACTACTTTCAAGCATTCACAAAAAACTCACATGAGTTTCTCTGAAAGAGAAGCAGTCTGTTCCAACACTTCAATTCACTGTGCGAAGTGAATGGAGTGTTGCTTCACTTTCTAAATGCTGTCCTTTCAGAGAAAATCACTTTCCTTTGAAAGTGCCTTAAGCAACTTGCAAGAATTCACAAGAAACTCACATGCGTTTCTCTGAAAGAGAAGCAGTCTGTTCCAACACTTCAATTCACTGTGCGAAGTGAATGGAGTGTTGCTTCACTTTCTAAATGCTGTCCTTTCAGAGAAAATCACTTTCCTTTGAAAGTGCCTTAAGCTACTTACAAGCATTCAACAGAAACTCACATGCATTTCTCTGAAAGAGAAGCAATCTGTTCCAACACTTCAATTCACTGTGTGAAGTGAATGGAGTGTTGCTTCACTTTCTAAATGCTGTCCTTTCAGAGAAAATCACTTTCTTTTGAAAGTGCCTTAAGCTACTTACAAGCATTCACCAGAAACTAACATGCGTTTCTCTGAAAGAGAAGCAGTCTGTTCCAACACTTCAATTCACTGTGCGAAGTGAATGGAGTGTTGCATCACTTTCTAAATTTTGTCCTTTCAGAGAAAATCACTTTCCTTTGAAAGTGCCTTAAACTACTTTCAAGCATTCATAAAAAACTCACATGCGTTTCTCTTAAAGAGAAGCAGTCTGTTCCAACACTTCAATTCACTGTGCGAAGTGAATGGATTGTTGCTTCAGTTTCTAAATGCTGTCCTTTCAGAGAAAATCACTTTCCTTTGAAAGTGCCTTAAGCTTCTTACAAGCATTCACCAGAAACTCACATGCGTTTCTCTGAAAGAGAAGCAGTCTGTTCCAACACTTCAATTCACTGTGCGAAGTGAATGGAGTGTTGCTTCACTTTCTAAATGCTGTCCTTTCAGAGAAAATCACTTTCCTTTGAAAGTGCCTTAAGCTACTTGCAAGCATTAGGAAGAAACTCACATGCGTTTCTCTGAAAGAGAAGCAGACTGTTCAAACACTTCAATTCACTGTGCGAAGTGAATGGAGTGTTGCTTCACTTTCTAAATTATGTCCTTTCAGAGAAAATCACTTTCCTTTGAAAGTGCCTTAAACTACTTTCAAGCATTCACAAAAAACTCACATGCGTTTCTCTGAAAGAGAAGCAGTCTGTTCCAACACTTCAATTCACTGTGCGAAGTGAATGGAGTGTTGCTTCACTTTCTAAATGCTGTCGTTTCAGAGAAAATCACTTTCCTTTGAAAGTGCCTTAAGCAACTTGTAAGAATTCTAAGAAACTCACATGCGTTCCTCTGAAAGAGAAGCAGTCTGTTCCAACACTTCAATTCACTGTGCGAAGTGAATGGAGTGTTGCTTCACTTTCTAAATGCTGTCCTTTCAGAGAAAATCACTTTGCTTTGAAAGAGCCTTAAGCTACTGACAAGCATTCAACAGAAACTCACATGCATTTCTCTGAAAGAGAGGCAGTCTGTTCCAACAATTCAATTCACTGTACAAAGTGAATGGAGTGTTGCTTCACTTTCTAAATGCTGTCCTTTCAGAGAAAATCACTTTCCTTTGAAAGTGACTTAAGCCACTTGCAAGCATTCACAAGAAACACTAATGCGTTTCTATGAAAGAGAAGCACTCTGTTCCAACACTTCAATTCACTGCACGAAGGGAATGGAGTGTTGCTTCACTTTCTAAATGCTGTCCTTTCAGAGAAAATCACTTTCCTTTGAAAGTGCATGAAGCTACTTACAAGCATTAGGAAGAAACTCACATGCGTTTCTCTGAAAGAGAAGCAGTCTGTTCCAACACTTCAATTCACTGTGCGAAGTGAATGGAGTGTTGCATCACTTTCTAAATGCTGTCCTTTCAGAGAAAATCACTTTCCTTTGAAAGTGCCTTAAACTACTTTCAAGCATTCACAAAAAACTCACATGCGTTTCTCTTAAAGAGAAGCAGTCTGTTCCAACACTTCAATTCACTGTGTGAAGTGAATGGAGTGTTGCTTCAGTTTCTAAATGCTGTCCTTTCAGAGAAAATCACTTTCCTTTGAAAGTGCCTTAAGCAACTTGCAAGAATTCACCAGAATCTCACATGCGTTTCTCTGAAAGAGAAGCAGTCTGTTCCAACACTTCAATTCACTGTGCGAAGTGAATGGAGTGTTGCTTCACTTTCTAAATGCTGTCCTTTCAGAGAAAATCACTTTCGTCTGAAAGTGCCTTAAGCTACTTACAAGCATTCACCAGAAACTCACATGCGTTTCTCTGAAAGAGAAGCAGTCTGTTCCAATACTTCAATTCACTCTGCGAAGTGAATGGAGTGTTGCTTCACTTTCTAAATGCTGTCCTTTCAGAGAAAATCACTTTCCTTTGAAAGTGCCTTAAGCTACTTAAAGGATTCAACAGAAACTCACATGCGTTTCTCTGAAAGAGAAGCAGTCTGTTCCAACACTTCAATTCACTGTGCGAAGTGAATGGAGTGTTGCTTCACTTTCTAAATGCTGTCCTTTCAGAGAAAATCACTTTCCTTTGAGAGTGCCTTAAGCTACTTACAAGCATTCACCAGAAACTAACATGCGTTTCTCTGAAAGAGAAGCAGTCTGTTCCAACACTTCAATTCACTGTGCGAAGTGAATGGAGTGTTGCATCACTTTCTAAATTCTGTCCTTTCAGAGAAAATCACTTTCCTTTGAAAGTGCCTTAAACTACTTTCAAGCATTCACAAACAACTCACAAGCGTTTCTCTGAAAGAGAAGCAGTCTGTTCCAACACTTCAATTCACTGTGCGAAGTGAATGGAGTGTTGCTTCACTTTCTAAATGCTGTCCTTTCAGAGAAAATCACTTTCCTTTGAAAGTGCCTTAAGCTTCTTACAAGCATTCACCAGAAACTCACATGCGTTTCTCTGAAAGAGAAGCAGTCTGTTCCAACACTTCAATTCACTGTGCGAAGTGAATGGAGTGTTTCTTCACTTTCTAAATGCTGTCCTTTCAGAGAAAATCACTTTCCTTTGAAAGTGCCTTAAGCTACTAGCAAGCATTAGGAAGAAACTCACATGCGTTTCTCTGAAAGAGAAGCAGTCTGTTCCAACACTTCAATTCACTGTGCGAAGTGAATGGAGTGTTGCTTCACTTTCTAAATTCTGTCCTTTCAGAGAAAATCACTTTCCTTTGAAAGTGCCTTAAACTACTTTCAAGCATTCACAAAAAACTCACATGCGTTTCTCTGAAAGAGAAGCAGTCTGTTCCAACACTTCAATTCACTGTGCGAAGTGTATGGAGTGTTGCATCACTTTCTAAATTATGTCCTTTCAGAGAAATTCACTTTCCTTTGAAAGTGCCTTAAGCAACTTGCAAGCATTCACAAGAAACACTAATGCGTTTATATGAAAGAGAAGTACTCTGTTCCAACACTTCAATTCACTGCACGAAGTGAATGGAGTGTTGCTTCACATTCTAAATGCTGTCCTTTCAGAGAAAATCACTTTCCTTTGAAAGTGCCTTAAGCTACTTACAAGCATTCACCAGAAATTCACATGCGTATCTCTGAAAGAGAAGCAGTCGGTTCCAACACTTCAATTCACTGTGAGAAGTGAATGGAGTGTTGCTTCAGTTTCTAAATGCTGTCCTTTCAGAGAAAATCACTTTCCTTTGAAAGTGCCTTAAGCTTCTTACAAGCATTCACCAGAAACTTACATGCGTTTCTCTGAAAGAGAAGCAGTCTGTTCCAACACTTCAATTCACTGTGCGAAGTGAATGGAGTGTTGCTTCACTTTCTAAATGCTGTCCTTTCAGAGAAAATCACTTTCCTTTGAAAGTGCCTTAAGCTACTTGCAAGCATTAGGAAGAAACTCACATGCGTTTCTCTGAAACAGAAGCAGACTGTTCAAACACTTCAATTCACTGTGCGAAGTGAATGGAGTGTTGCTTCACTATCTAAATTCTGTCCTTTCAGAGAAAATCACTTTCCTTTGAAAGTGCCTTAAACTACTTTCAAGCATTCACAAAAAACTCACATGAGTTTCTCTGAAAGAGAAGCAGTCTGTTCCAACACTTCAATTCACTGTGCGAAGTGAATGGAGTGTTGCTTCACTTTCTAAATGCTGTCCTTTCAGAGAAAATCACTTTCCTTTGAAAGTGCCTTAAGCAACTTGCAAGAATTCACAAGAAACTCACATGCGTTTCTCTGAAAGAGAAGCAGTCTGTTCCAACACTTCAATTCACTGTGCGAAGTGAATGGAGTGTTGCTTCACTTTCTAAATGCTGTCCTTTCAGAGAAAATCACTTTCCTTTGAAAGTGCCTTAAGCTACTTACAAGCATTCAACAGAAACTCACATGCGTATCTCTGAAAGAGAAGCAGTCTGTTCCAATACTTCAATTCACTCTGCGAAGTGAATGGAGTGTTGCTTCACTTTCTAAATGCTGTCCTTTCAGAGAAAATCACTTTCCTTTGAAAGTGCCTTAAGCTACTTACAAGCATTCAACAGAAACTCACATGCATTTCTCTGAAAGAGAAGCAGTCTGTTCCAACACTTCAATTCACTGTGTGAAGTGAATGTAGTGTTGCTTCACTTTCTAAATGCTGTCCTTTCAGAGAAAATCACTTTCCTTTGAAAGTGCCTTAAGCTACTTACAAGCATTCACCAGAAACTAACATGCGTTTCTCTGAAAGAGAAGCAGTCTGTTCCAACACTTCAATTCACTGTGCGAAGTGAATGGAGTGTTGCATCACTTTCTAAATTTTGTCCTTTCAGAGAAAATCACTTTCCTTTGAAAGTGCCTTAAACTACTTTCAAGCATTCATAAAAAACTCACATGCGTTTCTCTTAAAGAGAAGCAGTCTGTTCCAACACTTCAATTCACTGTGCGAAGTGAATGGAGTGTTGCTTCAGTTTCTAAATGCTGTCCTTTCAGAGAAAATCACTTTCCTTTGAAAGTGCCTTAAGCTTCTTACAAGCATTCACCAGAAACTCACATGCGTTTCTCTGAAAGAGAAGCAGTCTGTTCCAACACTTCAATTCACTGTGCGAAGTGAATGGAGTGTTGCTTCACTTTCTAAATGCTGTCCTTTCAGAGAAAATCACTTTCCTTTGAAAGTGCCTTAAGCTACTAGCAAGCATTAGGAAGAAACTCACATGCGTTTCTCTGAAAGAGAAGCAGTCTGTTCCAACACTTCAATTCACTGTGCGAAGTGAATGGAGTGTTGCTTCACTTTCTAAATTCTGTCCTTTCAGAGAAAATCACTTTCCTTTGAAAGTGCCTTAAACTACTTTCAAGCATTCACAAAAAACTCACATGCGTTTCTCTGAAAGAGAAGCAGTCTGTTCCAACACTTCAATTCACTGTGCGAAGTGTATGGAGTGTTGCATCACTTTCTAAATTATGTCCTTTCAGAGAAAATCACTTTCCTTTGAAAGTGCCTTAAGCAACTTGCAAGCATTCACAAGAAACACTAATGCGTTTATATGAAAGAGAAGTACTCTGTTCCAACACTTCAATTCACTGCACGAAGTGAATGGAGTGTTGCTTCACATTCTAAATGCTGTCCTTTCAGAGAAAATCACTTTCCTTTGAAAGTGCCTTAAGCTACTTACAAGCATTCACCAGAAATTCACATGCGTATCTCTGAAAGAGAAGCAGTCGGTTCCAACACTTCAATTCACTGTGAGAAGTGAATGGAGTGTTGCTTCAGTTTCTAAATGCTGTCCTTTCAGAGAAAATCACTTTCCTTTGAAAGTGCCTTAAGCTTCTTACAAGCATTCACCAGAAACTTACATGCGTTTCTCTGAAAGAGAAGCAGTCTGTTCCAACACTTCAATTCACTGTGCGAAGTGAATGGAGTGTTGCTTCACTTTCTAAATGCTGTCCTTTCAGAGAAAATCACTTTCCTTTGAAAGTGCCTTAAGCTACTTGCAAGCATTAGGAAGAAACTCACATGCGTTTCTCTGAAACAGAAGCAGACTGTTCAAACACTTCAATTCACTGTGCGAAGTGAATGGAGTGTTGCTTCACTATCTAAATTCTGTCCTTTCAGAGAAAATCACTTTCCTTTGAAAGTGCCTTAAACTACTTTCAAGCATTCACAAAAAACTCACATGAGTTTCTCTGAAAGAGAAGCAGTCTGTTCCAACACTTCAATTCACTGTGCGAAGTGAATGGAGTGTTGCTTCACTTTCTAAATGCTGTCCTTTCAGAGAAAATCACTTTCCTTTGAAAGTGCCTTAAGCAACTTGCAAGAATTCACAAGAAACTCACATGCGTTTCTCTGAAAGAGAAGCAGTCTGTTCCAACACTTCAATTCACTGTGCGAAGTGAATGGAGTGTTGCTTCACTTTCTAAATGCTGTCCTTTCAGAGAAAATCACTTTCCTTTGAAAGTGCCTTAAGCTACTTACAAGCATTCAACAGAAACTCACATGCATTTCTCTGAAAGAGAAGCAATCTGTTCCAACACTTCAATTCACTGTGTGAAGTGAATGGAGTGTTGCTTCACTTTCTAAATGCTGTCCTTTCAGAGAAAATCACTTTCTTTTGAAAGTGCCTTAAGCTACTTACAAGCATTCACCAGAAACTAACATGCGTTTCTCTGAAAGAGAAGCAGTCTGTTCCAACACTTCAATTCACTGTGCGAAGTGAATGGAGTGTTGCATCACTTTCTAAATTTTGTCCTTTCAGAGAAAATCACTTTCCTTTGAAAGTGCCTTAAACTACTTTCAAGCATTCATAAAAAACTCACATGCGTTTCTCTTAAAGAGAAGCAGTCTGTTCCAACACTTCAATTCACTGTGCGAAGTGAATGGATTGTTGCTTCAGTTTCTAAATGCTGTCCTTTCAGAGAAAATCACTTTCCTTTGAAAGTGCCTTAAGCTTCTTACAAGCATTCACCAGAAACTCACATGCGTTTCTCTGAAAGAGAAGCAGTCTGTTCCAACACTTCAATTCACTGTGCGAAGTGAATGGAGTGTTGCTTCACTTTCTAAATGCTGTCCTTTCAGAGAAAATCACTTTCCTTTGAAAGTGCCTTAAGCTACTTGCAAGCATTAGGAAGAAACTCACATGCGTTTCTCTGAAAGAGAAGCAGACTGTTCAAACACTTCAATTCACTGTGCGAAGTGAATGGAGTGTTGCTTCACTTTCTAAATTATGTCCTTTCAGAGAAAATCACTTTCCTTTGAAAGTGCCTTAAACTACTTTCAAGCATTCACAAAAAACTCACATGCGTTTCTCTGAAAGAGAAGCAGTCTGTTCCAACACTTCAATTCACTGTGCGAAGTGAATGGAGTGTTGCTTCACTTTCTAAATGCTGTCGTTTCAGAGAAAATCACTTTCCTTTGAAAGTGCCTTAAGCAACTTGTAAGAATTCTAAGAAACTCACATGCGTTCCTCTGAAAGAGAAGCAGTCTGTTCCAACACTTCAATTCACTGTGCGAAGTGAATGGAGTGTTGCTTCACTTTCTAAATGCTGTCCTTTCAGAGAAAATCACTTTGCTTTGAAAGAGCCTTAAGCTACTGACAAGCATTCAACAGAAACTCACATGCATTTCTCTGAAAGAGAGGCAGTCTGTTCCAACAATTCAATTCACTGTACAAAGTGAATGGAGTGTTGCTTCACTTTCTAAATGCTGTCCTTTCAGAGAAAATCACTTTCCTTTGAAAGTGACTTAAGCCACTTGCAAGCATTCACAAGAAACACTAATGCGTTTCTATGAAAGAGAAGCACTCTGTTCCAACACTTCTATTCACTGCACGAAGGGAATGGAGTGTTGCTTCACTTTCTAAATGCTGTCCTTTCAGAGAAAATCACTTTCCTTTGAAAGTGCATGAAGCTACTTACAAGCATTAGGAAGAAACTCACATGCGTTTCTCTGAAAGAGAAGCAGTCTGTTCCAACACTTCAATTCACTGTGCGAAGTGAATGGAGTGTTGCATCACTTTCTAAATGCTGTCCTTTCAGAGAAAATCACTTTCCTTTGAAAGTGCCTTAAACTACTTTCAAGCATTCACAAAAAACTCACATGCGTTTCTCTTAAAGAGAAGCAGTCTGTTCCAACACTTCAATTCACTGTGTGAAGTGAATGGAGTGTTGCTTCAGTTTCTAAATGCTGTCCTTTCAGAGAAAATCACTTTCCTTTGAAAGTGCCTTAAGCAACTTGCAAGAATTCACCAGAATCTCACATGCGTTTCTCTGAAAGAGAAGCAGTCTGTTCCAACACTTCAATTCACTGTGCGAAGTGAATGGAGTGTTGCTTCACTTTCTAAATGCTGTCCTTTCAGAGAAAATCACTTTCGTCTGAAAGTGCCTTAAGCTACTTACAAGCATTCACCAGAAACTCACATGCGTTTCTCTGAAAGAGAAGCAGTCTGTTCCAATACTTCAATTCACTGTGCGAAGTGAATGGAGTGTTGCTTCACTTTCTAAATGCTGTCCTTTCAGAGAAAATCACTTTCCTTTGAAAGTGCCTTAAGCTACTTGCAAGCATTAGGAAGAAACTCACATGCGTTTCTCTGAAAGAGAAGCAGACTGTTCAAACACTTCAATTCACTGTGCGAAGTGAATGGAGTGTTGCTTCACTTTCTAAATTATGTCCTTTCAGAGAAAATCACTTTCCTTTGAAAGTGCCTTAAACTACTTTCAAGCATTCACAAAAAA
This sequence comes from Myodes glareolus, assembly GCF_982192425.1. Classification (NCBI taxonomy): domain Eukaryota; kingdom Metazoa; phylum Chordata; class Mammalia; order Rodentia; family Cricetidae; genus Myodes; species Myodes glareolus. Next base: position 110,915,537 of record NC_142032.1, on the reverse strand, counting down.
CTCACATGCGTTTCTCTGAAAGAGAAGCAGTCTGTTCCAACACTTCAATTCACTGTGCGAAGTGAATGGAGTGTTGCTTCACTTTCTAAATGCTGTCGTTTCAGAGAAAATCACTTTCCTTTGAAAGTGCCTTAAGCAACTTGTAAGAATTCTAAGAAACTCACATGCGTTCCTCTGAAAGAGAAGCAGTCTGTTCCAACACTTCAATTCACTGTGCGAAGTGAATGGAGTGTTGCTTCACTTTCTAAATGCTGTCCTTTCAGAGAAAATCACTTTGCTTTGAAAGAGCCTTAAGCTACTGACAAGCATTCAACAGAAACTCACATGCATTTCTCTGAAAGAGAGGCAGTCTGTTCCAACAATTCAATTCACTGTACAAAGTGAATGGAGTGTTGCTTCACTTTCTAAATGCTGTCCTTTCAGAGAAAATCACTTTCCTTTGAAAGTGACTTAAGCCACTTGCAAGCATTCACAAGAAACACTAATGCGTTTCTATGAAAGAGAAGCACTCTGTTCCAACACTTCAATTCACTGCACGAAGGGAATGGAGTGTTGCTTCACTTTCTAAATGCTGTCCTTTCAGAGAAAATCACTTTCCTTTGAAAGTGCATGAAGCTACTTACAAGCATTAGGAAGAAACTCACATGCGTTTCTCTGAAAGAGAAGCAGTCTGTTCCAACACTTCAATTCACTGTGCGAAGTGAATGGAGTGTTGCATCACTTTCTAAATGCTGTCCTTTCAGAGAAAATCACTTTCCTTTGAAAGTGCCTTAAACTACTTTCAAGCATTCACAAAAAACTCACATGCGTTTCTCTTAAAGAGAAGCAGTCTGTTCCAACACTTCAATTCACTGTGTGAAGTGAATGGAGTGTTGCTTCAGTTTCTAAATGCTGTCCTTTCAGAGAAAATCACTTTCCTTTGAAAGTGCCTTAAGCAACTTGCAAGAATTCACCAGAATCTCACATGCGTTTCTCTGAAAGAGAAGCAGTCTGTTCCAACACTTCAATTCACTGTGCGAAGTGAATGGAGTGTTGCTTCACTTTCTAAATGCTGTCCTTTCAGAGAAAATCACTTTCGTCTGAAAGTGCCTTAAGCTACTTACAAGCATTCACCAGAAACTCACATGCGTTTCTCTGAAAGAGAAGCAGTCTGTTCCAACACTTCAATTCACTGTGCGAAGTGAATGGAGTGTTGCTTCACTTTCTAAATGCTGTCCTTTCAGAGAAAATCACTTTCCTTTGAGAGTGCCTTAAGCTACTTACAAGCATTCACCAGAAACTAACATGCGTTTCTCTGAAAGAGAAGCAGTCTGTTCCAACACTTCAATTCACTGTGCGAAGTGAATGGAGTGTTGCATCACTTTCTAAATTCTGTCCTTTCAGAGAAAATCACTTTCCTTTGAAAGTGCCTTAAACTACTTTCAAGCATTCACAAACAACTCACAAGCGTTTCTCTGAAAGAGAAGCAGTCTGTTCCAACACTTCAATTCACTGTGCGAAGTGAATGGAGTGTTGCTTCACTTTCTAAATGCTGTCCTTTCAGAGAAAATCACTTTCCTTTGAAAGTGCCTTAAGCTTCTTACAAGCATTCACCAGAAACTCACATGCGTTTCTCTGAAAGAGAAGCAGTCTGTTCCAACACTTCAATTCACTGTGCGAAGTGAATGGAGTGTTTCTTCACTTTCTAAATGCTGTCCTTTCAGAGAAAATCACTTTCCTTTGAAAGTGCCTTAAGCTACTAGCAAGCATTAGGAAGAAACTCACATGCGTTTCTCTGAAAGAGAAGCAGTCTGTTCCAACACTTCAATTCACTGTGCGAAGTGAATGGAGTGTTGCTTCACTTTCTAAATTCTGTCCTTTCAGAGAAAATCACTTTCCTTTGAAAGTGCCTTAAACTACTTTCAAGCATTCACAAAAAACTCACATGCGTTTCTCTGAAAGAGAAGCAGTCTGTTCCAACACTTCAATTCACTGTGCGAAGTGTATGGAGTGTTGCATCACTTTCTAAATTATGTCCTTTCAGAGAAAATCACTTTCCTTTGAAAGTGCCTTAAGCAACTTGCAAGCATTCACAAGAAACACTAATGCGTTTATATGAAAGAGAAGTACTCTGTTCCAACACTTCAATTCACTGCACGAAGTGAATGGAGTGTTGCTTCACATTCTAAATGCTGTCCTTTCAGAGAAAATCACTTTCCTTTGAAAGTGCCTTAAGCTACTTACAAGCATTCACCAGAAATTCACATGCGTATCTCTGAAAGAGAAGCAGTCGGTTCCAACACTTCAATTCACTGTGAGAAGTGAATGGAGTGTTGCTTCAGTTTCTAAATGCTGTCCTTTCAGAGAAAATCACTTTCCTTTGAAAGTGCCTTAAGCTTCTTACAAGCATTCACCAGAAACTTACATGCGTTTCTCTGAAAGAGAAGCAGTCTGTTCCAACACTTCAATTCACTGTGCGAAGTGAATGGAGTGTTGCTTCACTTTCTAAATGCTGTCCTTTCAGAGAAAATCACTTTCCTTTGAAAGTGCCTTAAGCTACTTGCAAGCATTAGGAAGAAACTCACATGCGTTTCTCTGAAACAGAAGCAGACTGTTCAAACACTTCAATTCACTGTGCGAAGTGAATGGAGTGTTGCTTCACTATCTAAATTCTGTCCTTTCAGAGAAAATCACTTTCCTTTGAAAGTGCCTTAAACTACTTTCAAGCATTCACAAAAAACTCACATGAGTTTCTCTGAAAGAGAAGCAGTCTGTTCCAACACTTCAATTCACTGTGCGAAGTGAATGGAGTGTTGCTTCACTTTCTAAATGCTGTCCTTTCAGAGAAAATCACTTTCCTTTGAAAGTGCCTTAAGCAACTTGCAAGAATTCACAAGAAACTCACATGCGTTTCTCTGAAAGAGAAGCAGTCTGTTCCAACACTTCAATTCACTGTGCGAAGTGAATGGAGTGTTGCTTCACTTTCTAAATGCTGTCCTTTCAGAGAAAATCACTTTCCTTTGAAAGTGCCTTAAGCTACTTACAAGCATTCAACAGAAACTCACATGCGTATCTCTGAAAGAGAAGCAGTCTGTTCCAATACTTCAATTCACTCTGCGAAGTGAATGGAGTGTTGCTTCACTTTCTAAATGCTGTCCTTTCAGAGAAAATCACTTTCCTTTGAAAGTGCCTTAAGCTACTTACAAGCATTCAACAGAAACTCACATGCATTTCTCTGAAAGAGAAGCAGTCTGTTCCAACACTTCAATTCACTGTGTGAAGTGAATGTAGTGTTGCTTCACTTTCTAAATGCTGTCCTTTCAGAGAAAATCACTTTCCTTTGAAAGTGCCTTAAGCTACTTACAAGCATTCACCAGAAACTAACATGCGTTTCTCTGAAAGAGAAGCAGTCTGTTCCAACACTTCAATTCACTGTGCGAAGTGAATGGAGTGTTGCATCACTTTCTAAATTTTGTCCTTTCAGAGAAAATCACTTTCCTTTGAAAGTGCCTTAAACTACTTTCAAGCATTCATAAAAAACTCACATGCGTTTCTCTTAAAGAGAAGCAGTCTGTTCCAACACTTCAATTCACTGTGCGAAGTGAATGGAGTGTTGCTTCAGTTTCTAAATGCTGTCCTTTCAGAGAAAATCACTTTCCTTTGAAAGTGCCTTAAGCTTCTTACAAGCATTCACCAGAAACTCACATGCGTTTCTCTGAAAGAGAAGCAGTCTGTTCCAACACTTCAATTCACTGTGCGAAGTGAATGGAGTGTTGCTTCACTTTCTAAATGCTGTCCTTTCAGAGAAAATCACTTTCCTTTGAAAGTGCCTTAAGCTACTTGCAAGCATTAGGAAGAAACTCACATGCGTTTCTCTGAAAGAGAAGCAGACTGTTCAAACACTTCAATTCACTGTGCGAAGTGAATGGAGTGTTGCTTCACTTTCTAAATTATGTCCTTTCAGAGAAAATCACTTTCCTTTGAAAGTGCCTTAAACTACTTTCAAGCATTCACAAAAAACTCACATGCGTTTCTCTGAAAGAGAAGCAGTCTGTTCCAACACTTCAATTCACTGTGCGAAGTGAATGGAGTGTTGCTTCACTTTCTAAATGCTGTCCTTTCAGAGAAAATCACTTTCCTTTGAAAGTGCCTTAAGCAACTTGCAAGAATTCACAAGAAATTCACATGCGTTCCTCTGAAAGAGAAGCAGTCTGTTCCAACACTTCAATTCACTGTGCGAAGTGAATGGAGTGTTGCTTCACTTTCTAAATGCTGTCCTTTCAGAGAAAATCACTTTCCTTTGAAACAGCCTTAAGCTACTGACAAGAATTCAACAGAAACTCACATGCATTTCTCTGAAAGAGAGGCAGTCTGTTACAACACTTCAATTCACTGTACAAAGGGAATGGAGTGTTGCTTCACTTTCTAAATGCTGTCCTTTCAGAGAAAATCACTTTCCTTTGAAAGTGCCTTAAGCCACTTGCAAGCATTCACAAGAAACACTAATGCGTTTCTATGAAAGAGAAGCACTCTGTTCCAACACTTCAATTCACTGCACGAAGGGAATGGAGTGTTGCTTCACTTTCAAAAAGCTGTCCTTTCAGAGAAAATCACTTTCCTTTGAAAGTGCCTGAAGCTACTTACAAGCATTAGGAAGAAACTCACATGCGTTTCTCTGAAAGAGAAGCAGTCTGTTCCAACACTTCAATTCACTGTGCGAAGTGAATGGAGTGTTGCATCACTTTCTAAATTCTGTCCTTTCAGAGAAAATCACTTTCCTTTGAAAGTGCCTTAAACTACTTTCAAGCATTCACAAAAAACTCACATGCGTTTCTCTTAAAGAGAAGCAGTCTGTTCCAACACTTCAATTCACTGTGTGAAGTGAATGGAGTGTTGCTTCACTTTCTAAATGCTGTCCTTTCAGAGAAAATCACTTTCCTTTGAAAGTGCCTTAAGCAACTTGCAAGAATTCACCAGAATCTCACATGCGTTTCTCTGAAAGAGAAGCAGTCTGTTCCAACACTTCAATTCACTGTGCGAAGTGAATGGAGTGTTGCTTCACTTTATAAATGCTGTCCTTTCAGAGAAAATCACTTTCCTTTGAAAGTGCCTTAAGCTACTTACAAGCATTCACCAGAAACTCACATGCGTTTCTCTGAAAGAGAAGCAGTCTGTTCCAACACTTCAATTCACTCTGCGAAGTGAATGGAGTGTTGCTTCACATTCTAAATGCTGTCCTTTCAGAGAAAATCACTTTCCTTTGAAAGTGCCTTAAGCTACTTACAAGCATTCAACAGAAACTCACATGCATTTCTCTGAAAGAGAAGCAGTCTGTTCCAACACTTCAATTCACTGTTCGAAGTGAATGGAGTGTTGCTTCACTTTCTAAATGCTGTCCTTTCAGAGAAAATCACTTTCCTTTGAAAGTGCCTTAAGCTTTTTACAAGCATTCACCAGAAACTCACATGTGTTTCTCTGAAAGAGAAGCAGTCTGTTCCAACACTTCAATTCACTGTGCGAAGTGAATGGAGTGTTGCTTCACTTTCTAAATGCTGTCCTTTCAGAGAAAATCACTTTTTTTTGAAAGTGCCTTAAGCTACTTGCAAGCATTAGGAAGAAACTCACATGCGTTTCTCTGAAAGAGAAGCAGACTGTTCAAACACTTCAATTCACTGTGCGAAGTGAATGGAGTGTTGCTTCACTTTCTAAATTCTGTCCTTTCAGAGAAAATCACTTTCCTTTGAAAGTGCCTTAAACTACTTTCAAGCATTCACAGAAAACTCACATGCGTTTCTCTGAAAGAGAAGCAGTCTGTTCCAACACTTCAATTCACTGTGCGAAGTGAATGGAGTGTTGCTTCACTTTCTAAATGCTGTCCTTTCAGAGAAAATCACTTTCCTTTGAAAGTGCCTGAAGCTACTTACAAGCATTAGGTAGAAACTCACATGCGTTTCTCTGAAAGAGAAGCAGTCTGTTCCAAAACTTCAATTCACTGTGCGAAGTGAATGGAGTGTTGCATCACTTTCTAAATTCTGTCCTTTCAGAGAAAATCACTTTCCTTTGAAAGTGCCTTAAGCAACTTGCAAGAATTCACCAGAAACTCACATGCGTTTCTCTGAAAGAGAAGCAGTCTGTTCCAACACTTCAATTCACTGTGCGAAGTGAATGGAGTGTTGCTTCACTTTCTAAATGCTGTCCTTTCAGAGAAAATCACTTTCCTTTGAAAGTGCCTTAAGCTACTTACAAGCATTCACCAGATACTCACATGCGTTTCTCTGAAAGAGAAGCAGTCTGTTCCAATACTTCAATAAACTCTGTGAAGTGAATGGAGTGTTGCTTCACTTTCTAAATGCTGTCCTTTCAGAGAAAATCACTTTCCTTTGAAAGTGCCTTAAGCAACTTGCAAGCATTCAACAGAAACTCACATGCATGTCTCTGAAAGAGAAGCAGTCTATTCCAACACTTCAATTCACTGTTCGATGTGAATGTAGTGTTGCTTCACTTTCTAAATGCTGTCCTTTCAGAGAAAATCACTTTCCTTTGAAAGTGCCTTAAGCTACTTACAAGCATTCACCAGAAACTAACATGCGTTTCTCTGAAAGAGAAGCAGTCTGTTCCAACACTTCAATTCACTGTGCGAAGTGAATGGAGTGTTACATCACTTTCTAAATTCTGTCCTTTTAGAGAAAATCACTTTCCTTTGAAATTACCTTAAACTACTTTCAAGCATTCTCAAAAAACTCACATGCGTTTCTCTTAAAGAGAAGCAGTCTGTTCCAACACTTTAATTCACTCTGCGAAGTGAATGGAGTGTTGCTTCACTTTCTAAATGCTGTCCTTTCAGAGAAAATCACTTTCCTTTGAAAGTGCCTTAAGCAACTTGCAAGCATTCAACAGAAACTCACATGCATTTCTGTGAAAGAGAAGCAGTCTATTCCAACACTTAATTCACTGTTCGATGTGAATGGAGTGTTGCTTCACTTTCTAAATGCTGTCCTTTCAGAGAAAATCACTTTCCTTTGAAAGTGCCTTAAGCTACTTACAAGCATTCACCAGAAACTCACATGCGTTTCTCTGGAAGAGAAGCAGTCTGTTCCAATACTTCAATTCACTGTGCGAAGTGAATGGAGTGTTGCTTCACTTTCTAAATGTTGTCCTTTCAGAGAAAATCACTTTCCTTTGAAAGTGCCTTAAGCTACTTACAAGCATTCACCAGAAACTAACATGCGTTTCTCTGAAAGAGAAGCAGTCTGTTCCAACACTTCAATTCACTGTGCGAAGTGAATGGAGTATTGCTTCACTTTCTAAATGCTGTCCTTTCAGAGAAAATCATTTTCCTTTGAAAGTGCCTTAAGCTACTTACAAGCATTAGGAAGAAACTCACATGCGTTTCTCTGAAAGAGAAGCAGACTGTTCCAACACTTCAATTCACTGTGCGAAGTGAATGGAGTGTTGCTTCACTTTCTAAATGCTGTCCTTTCAGAGAAAATCACTTTCCTTTGAAAGTGCCTTAAGCTACTTGCAAGCATTAGGAAGAAACTCTCATGCGTTTCTCTGAAAGAGAAGCAGTCTGTTCCAACACTTCAATTCACTGTGTGAAGTGAATGGAGTGTTGCCTCACTTTCTAAATGCTGTCCTTTCAGAGAAAATCACTTTCCTTTGAAATTGCCTTAAGCTACTAACAAGCATTCAACAGAAACTCACATGCATTTCTCTGAAAGAGAAACAGTCTGTTCCAACACTTCAATTCACTGTGCGAAGTGAATGGAGTGTTGCATCACTTTCTAAATTATGTCCTTTCAGAGAAAATCACTTTCCTTTGAAAGAGTTATAAGCAACTTGCAAGCATTCACAAGAAACACTAATGCGTTTATATGAAAGAGAAGCACTCTGTTCCAACACTTCAATTCACTGCACGAAGGGAATGGAGTGTTGCTTCACTTTCTAAATGCTGTCCTTTCAGAGAAAATCACTTTCCTTTGAAAGTGCCTTAAGCTACTTACAAGCATTCACCAGAAACTCACATGCGTTTCTCTGAAAGAGAAGCAGTCGGTGCCAACACTTCAATTCACTGTGTGAAGTGAATGGAGTGTTGCTTCACTTTCTAAATGCTGTCCTTTCAGAGAAAATCACTGTCCTTTGAAAGTGCCTTAAGCTACTTACAAGCATTCACCAGAAACTCACATGCGTTTCTCTGAAGGAGAAGCAGTCTGTTCTAACATTTCAATTCACTGTGCGAAGTGAATGGAGTGTTGCTTCACTTTCTAAATGCTGTCCTTTCAGAGAAAATCACTTTCCTTTGAAAGTGCCTTAAACTACTTTCAAGCATTCACAAAAAACTCACATGCGTTTCTCTTAAAGAGAAGCAGTCTGTTCCAACACTTCAATTCACTGTGCGAAGTGAATGGAGTGTTGCTTCAGTTTCTAAATGCTGTCCTTTCAGAGAAAATCACTTTCCTTTGAAAGTGCCTTAAGCAACTTGCAAGAATTCACAAGAAACTCACATGCGTTTCTCTGAAAGAGAAGCAGTCTGTTCCAACACTTCAATTCACTGTGTGAAGTGAATGGAGTGTTGCTTCACTTTCTAAATGCTGTCCTTTCAGAGAAAATCACTTTCCTTTGAAAGTGCCTTAAGCTACTTACAAGCATTCAACAGAAACTCACATGCATTTCTCTGAAAGAGAAGCAGTCTGTTCCAACACTTCAATTCACTGTGCGAAGTGAATGGAGTGTTGCTTCACTTTCTAAATCCTGTCCTTTCAGAGAAAATCACTTTCCTTTGAAAGTGCCTTAAGCTACTTGCAAGCATTAGGAAGAAACTCACATGCGTTATTCTGAAAGAGAAGCACTCTGTTACAACACTTCAATTCACTGTGCAAAGTGAATGGAGTGTTGCTTCACTTTCTAAATGCTGTCCTTTCAGAGAAAATCACTTTCCTTTGAAAGTGCCTTAAGCTACTTGCAAGCATTAGGAAGAAACTCACATGCGTTTCTCTGAAAGAGAAGCAGTCTGTTCCAACACTTCAATTCACTGTGTGAAGTGAATGGAGTGTTGCCTCACTTTCTAAATGCTGTCCTTTCAGAGAAAATCACTTTCCTTTGAAAGTGCCTTAAGCTACTTACAAGCATTCAACAGAAACTCACATGCGATACTCTGAAAGAGAAGCAGTCTGTTCCAACACTTCAATTCACTGTGCGAAATGAATGGAGTGTTGCTTCACTTTCTAAATGCTGTCCTTTCAGAGAAAATCACTTTCCTTTGAAAGTGCCTTAAGCTTCTTACAAGCATTCAACAGAAACTCACATGCATTTCTCTGAAGGAGAAGCAGTCTGTTCCAACACTTCAATTCACTGTGCGAAGTGAATGGAGTGTTGCTTCACTTTCTAAATGCTGTCCTTTCAGAGAAAATCACTTTCCCTTGAATGTGCCTTAAGCTACTTGCAAGCATTAGGAAGAAACTCACATGCGTTTCTCTGAAAGAGAAGCAGACTGTTCAAACACTTCACTTCACTGTGCGAAGTGAATGGAGTGTTGCTTCACTTTCTAAATGCTGTCCTTTCAGAGAAAATCACTTTCCTTTGAAAGTGCTTTAAACTACTTTCAAGCATTCACAAAAAACTCACATGCGTTTCTCTGAAAGAGAAGCAGTCTGTTCCAACACTTCATTTCACTGTGCGATATGAATGGAGTGTTGCTTCACTTTCTAAATGCTGTCCTTTCAGAGAAAATCACTTTCCTTTGAAAGTGCCTTAAGCAACTTGCAAGAATTCACAAGAAACTCACATGCGTTTCTCTGAAAGAGAAGCAGTCTGTTCCAACACTTCAATTCACTGTGCGAAGTGAATGGAGTGTTGCTTCACTTTCTAAATGCTGTCCTTTCAGAGAAAATCACTTTCCTTTGAAAGTGCCTTAAGCTACTTGCAAGCATTAGGAAGAAACTCACATGCGTTTCTCTGAAAGAGAAGCAGTCGGTTCCAACATTTCAATTCAGTGTGCGAAGTGAATGGAGTGTTGCTTCACTTTCTAAATGCTGTCCTTTCAGAGAAAATCACTTTCCTTTGAAAGTGCCTTAAGCTACTTATAAGCATTCAACAGAAACTCACATGCGTTTCTCTGAAAGAGAAGCAGTCTGTTCCAACACTTCAATTTAGTGTGCGAAGTGAATATAGTGTTGCTTCACTTTCTAAATGCTGTCTTTTCAGAGAAAATCCCTTTCCTTTGAATGTGCCTTAAGCTACTTACAAGCGTTCAACAGAAACTCACATGCCTTTCTCTGAAAGAGAAGCAATCTGTTCCAACACTTCAATTCTCTGTGCGAAGTGAATGGAGTGTTGCTTCACTTTCTAAATGCTGTCCTTTCAGAGAAAATCACTTTCCTTTGAAAGTGCCTTAAGCTACTTGCAGGCATTAGGAAGAAACTCACATGCGTTTCTCTGAAAGAGAAGCAGTCTGTTCCAACACTTCAATTCACTGTGCAAAGTGAATGGAGTGTTGCTTCACTTTCTAAATCCTGTCCTTTCAGAGAAAATCACTTTCCTTTGAAAGTGCCTTAAGCTACTTGCAAGCATTAGGAAGAAACTCACATGCGTTTCTCTGAAAGAGAAGCAGTCTGTTCCAACACTTCAATTCACTGTGTGAAGTGAATGGAGTGTTGCCTCGCTTTCTAAATGCTGTCCTTTCAGAGAAAATCACTTTTCTTTCAAAGTGCCTTATGCTACTTACAAGCATTCAACAGAAACTCACATGCGTTTCTCTGAAAGAGAAGCAGTCTGTTCCAACACTTCAATTCAATGTGCGAAGTGAATGGAGTGTTGCTTCACTTTCTAAATGCTGTCCTTTCAGAGAAAATCTCTTTCCTTTGAAAGTTTTTTAAGCTACTTACAAGCATTCATCAGAAACTCACATGCATTTCTATGAAAGAGAAGCAGTCTGTTCCAACACTTCAATTCACTGTGCGAAGTGAATGGAGTGTTGCTTCACTTTCTAAATTATGTCCTTTCAGAGAAAATCACTTTCCTTTGAAAGTGCCTTAAGCAACATGCAAGCATTCACAAGAAACACTAATGCGTTTCTATGAAAGAGAAGCACTCTGTTCCAACACTTCAATTCACTGCACGAAGGGAATGGAGTGTTGCTTCACTTTCTAAATGCTGTCCTTTCAGAGAAAATCACTTTCCTTTGAAAGTGCCTTAAGCTACTTACAAGCATTCAACAGAAACTCACATGCGTTTCTCTGAAAGAGAAGCAGTCTGTTCCAACACTTCAATTCACTGTGCGAAGTGAATGGAGTGTTGCTTCACTTTCTAAATGCTGTCCATACAGAGAAAATCACTTTCCTTTGAAAGTGCCTTAAACTACTTTCAAGCATTCACAAAAAACTCACATGCGTTTCTCTTAAAGAGAAGCATTCTGTTTCAACACTTCAATTCTCTGTGCGAAGTGAATGGAGTGTTGCTTCAGTTTCTAAATGCTGTTTTTCAGAGAAAATCACTTTCCTTTGAAAGTGCCTTAAGCAACTTGCAAGAATTCACAAGAAACTCACATGCGTTTCTCTGAAAGAGAAGCAGTCTGTTCCAACACTTCAATTCACTGTGCGAAGTGAATGGAGTGTTGCTTCACTTTCTAAATGCTGTCCTTTCAGAGAAAATCACTTTCCTTTGAAAGTGCCTTAAGCTACTTACAAGCATTCAACAGAAACTCACATGCGTTTCTCTGAAAGAGAAGCAGTCTGTTCCAATACTTCAATTCACTGTGCGAAGTGAATGGAGTGTTGCTTCACTTTCTAAATGCTGTCCTTTCAGAGAAAATCACTTTCCTTTGAAAGTGCCTTAAGCTACTTACAAGCATTCAACAGAAACTCACATGCATTTCTCTGAAAGAGAAGCAGTCTGTTCCAACACTTCAATTCACTGTGCGAAGTGAATGGAGTGTTTCTTCACTTTCTAAACGCTGTCCTTTCAGATAAAATCACTTTCCTTTGAAAGTGCCTTAAGCTACTTGCAAGCATTAGGATGAAACTCACATGTGTTTCTCTGAAAGAGAAGCAGTCTGTTCCAACACTTCAATTCACTGTGCGAAGTGAATGGAGTGTTGCCTCACTTTCTAAATGCTGTCCTTTCAGAGAAAATCAATTTCCATTGAAAGTGCCCAAAACTACTTTCAATCATTCACAAAAAACTCACATGCGTTTCTCTGAAAGAGAAGCAGTCTGTTCCAACACTTCAATTCAGTGTGCGAAGTGAATATAGTGTTGCTTCACTTTCTAAATGCTGTCCTTTCAGAGAAAATCCCTTTCCTTTGAATGTGCCTTAAGCTACTTACAAGCATTCAACAGAAACTCACATGCATTTCTCTGAAAGAGAAGCAATCTGTTCCAACACTTCAATTCTCTGTGAGAAGTGAATGGAGTGTTGCTTCACTTTCTAAATGCTGTCCTTTCAGAGAAAATCACTTTCATTTGAAAGTGCCTTAAGCTACTTACAAGCATTCAACAGAAACTCACATGCATTTCTCTGAAAGAGAAGCAGTCTGTTCTAACACTTCAATTCACTGTGCGAAGTGAATGGAGTGTTGCTTCACTTTCTAAATGCTGTCCTTTCAGAGAAAGTCACTTTCCTTTGAAAGTGCCTTAAGCTACTTACAAGCATTCAACAGAAACTCACATGCGTTTCTCTGAAAGAGAAGCAGTCTGTTCCAACACTTCAATTCACTGTGCGAAGTGAATGGAGTGTTGCTTCACTTTCTAAATGCTGTCCTTTCAGAGAAAATCACTTTCCTTTGAAAGTGCCTTAAGGTACTTGCAAGCATTAGGAAGAAACTCACATGCGTTTCTCTGAATGAGAAGCAGTCTGTTCCAACACTTCATTTCACTGTGCGAAGTGAATGGAGTGTTGCTTCAGTTTCTAAATCCTGTCCTTTCAGAGAAAATCACTTCCCTTTGAAAGTGCCTTAAGCTACTAGCAAGCATTAGGAAGAAACTCACATGCGTTTCTCTGAAAGAGAAGCAGTCTGTTCCAACACTTCAATTCACTGTGTGAAGTGAATGGAGTGTTGCCTCGCTTTCTAAATGCTGTCCTTTCAGAGAAAATCACTTCCCTTTCAAAGTGCCTTAAGCTACTTACAAGCATTCAACAGAAACTCACATGCGTTTCTCTGAAAGAGAAGCAGTCTGTTCCAACATTTCAATTCAATGTGCGAAGTGAATGGAGTGTTGCTTCACTTTCTAAATGCTGTCCTTTCAGAGAAAATCACTTTCCTTTGAAAGTGCCTTAAGCTACTTACAAGTATTCAACAGAAACTCACATGCGTTTCTCTGAAAGAGAAGCAGTCTGTTCCAACACTTCAATTCACTGTGCGAAGTGAATGGAGTGTTGCTTCACTTTCTAAATGCTGTCCATTCAGAGAAAATCACTTTCCTTTGAAAGTGCCTTAATCTACTTTCAAGCATTCACAAAAAACTCACATGCGTTTCTCTTAAAGAGAAGCATTCTGTTCCAACACTTCAATTCACTGTGCGAAGTGAATGGAGTGTTGCTTCAGTTTCTAAATGCTGTTTTTCAGAGAAAATCACTTTCCTTTGAAAGTGCCTTAAGCAACTTGCAATAATTCACAAGAAACTCGCATGTGTTTCTCTGAAAGAGAAGCAGTCTGTTCCAACACTTCAATTCACTGCACGAAGTGAATGGAGTGTTGCTTCACTTTCTAAATGCTGTCCTTTCAGAGAAAATCACTTTCCTTTGAAAGTACCTTAAGCTACTTACAAGCATTCACCAGAAACAAACATGCATTTCTCTGAAAGAGAAGCAGTCTGTTCCAATACTTCAATTCACTCTGCGAAGTGAATGGAGTGTTGCTTCACTTTCTAAATGCTGTCCTTTCAGAGAAAATCACTTTCCTTTGAAAGTGCCTTAAGCTACTTACAAGCATTCAACAGAAACTCACATGCATTTCTCTGAAAGAGAAGCAGTCTGTTCCAACACTTCAATTCACTGTGCGAAGTGAATGGAGTGTTGCTTCACATTCTAAATGCTGTCCTTTCAGAAAAAATCACTTTCCTTTGAAAGTGCCTAAAGCTACTTGCAAGCATTATGTAGAAACTCACATGCGTTTCTCTGAAAGAGAAGCAGTCTGTTCCAACACTTCAATTCACTGTGTGAAGTGAATGGAGTGTTGCCTCACTTTCTAAATGCTGTCCTTTCAGAGAAAATCACTTTCCTTTGAAAGTGCCTTAAGCTACTTACAAGCATTCAACAGAAACTCACATGCGTTTCTCTGAAAGAGAAGCAGTCTGTTCCAACACTTCAATTCACTGTGCGAAGTGAATGGAGTGTTGCTTCACTTTCTAAATGCTGTCCTTTCAGAGAAAATCACTTTCCTTTGAAAGTGCCTTAAGCTACTTACAAGCATTCAACAGAAACTCACATGCATTTCTCTGAAAGAGAAGCAATCTGTTCCAACACTTCAATTCTCTGTTCGAAGTGAATGGAGTGTTGCTTCACTTTCTAAATGCTGTCCTTTCAGAGAAAATCACTTTCCTTTGAAAGTGCCTTAAGCTACTTGCAAGCATTCACAAGAAACATTAATGCGTTTCTATGAAAGAGAAGCAGTCTGTTCCAACACTTCAATTCACTGTGCGAAGTGAATGGAGTGTTGCTTCACTTTCCAAATGCTGTCCTTTCAGAGAAAATCACTTTCCTTTGAAAGTGCCTTAAGCTACTTGCAAGCATTAAGAAGAAACTCACATGCGTTTCTCTGAAAGAGAAGCAGTCTGTTCCAACAATTCAATTCACTGTGCGAAGTGAATGGAGTGTTGCTTCACTTTCTAAATGCTGTCCTTTCAGAGAAAATCACTTTCCTAAGAAAGTGCCTTAAGCTACTTACAAGCATTCACCAGAAACTCACATGTATTTCTCTGAAAGAGAAGCAGTCTGTTCCAATACTTCAATTCACTCTGCGAAGTGAATGGAGTGTTGCTTCACTTTCTAAATGCTGTCCTTTCAGAGATAATCACTTTCCTTTGAAAGTGCCTTAAGCTACTTACAAGCATTCAACAGAAACTCACATGCATTTCTCTGAAAGAGAAGCAGTCTGTTCCAACACTTCAATTCACTGTGCGAAGTGAATGGAGTGTTGCTTTACTTTCTAAATGCTGTCCTTTCAGAGAAAATCACTTTCCTTTGAAAGTGCCTTAAGCTACTTACAAGCATTCAACAGAAACTCAAATGCATTTCTCTGAAAGAGAAGCAATCTGTTCCAACACTTCAATTCTCTGTGCGAAGTGAATGGAGTTTTGCTTCACTTTCTAAATGCTGTCCTTTCAGAGAAAATCACTTTCCTTTGAAAGTGCCTTAAGCTACTTGCAAGCATTCACAAGAAACACTAATGCGTTTCTATGAAAGAGAAGCAGTCTGTTCCAACACTTCAATTCACTGTGCGAAGTGAATGGAGTGTTGCTTCACTTTCTAAATGCTGTCCTACGAGAGAAAATCACTTTCCTTTGAAAGTGCCTTAAGCTACTTGCAAGCATTAGGAAGAAACTCACATGCGTTTCTCTGAAAGAGAAGCAGTCTGTTCCAACACTTCAATTCACTGTGCGAAGTGAATGGAGTGTTGCCTCACTTTTTAAATGCTGTCCTTTCAGAGAAAATCACTTTCCATTGAAAGTGCCCAAAACTACTTCCAAGCATTCACAAAAAACTCACATGCGTTTCTCTGAAAGAGAAGC
This sequence comes from Myodes glareolus, assembly GCF_982192425.1. Classification (NCBI taxonomy): domain Eukaryota; kingdom Metazoa; phylum Chordata; class Mammalia; order Rodentia; family Cricetidae; genus Myodes; species Myodes glareolus. The sequence continues at coordinate 110,899,833 of NC_142032.1, read as the reverse complement.
AGTCTGTTCCAACACTTCAATTCAGTTTGCGAAGTGAATATAGTGTTGCTTCACTTTCTAAATGCTGTCCTTTCAGAGAAAATCCCTTTCCTTTGAATGTGCCTTAAGCTACTTACAAGCATTCAACAGAAACTCACATGCATTTCTCTGAAAGAAAAGCAATCTGTTCCAACACTTCAATTCTCTGTGCAAAGTGAATGGAGTGTTGCTTCACTTTCTAAATTATGTCCTTTCAGAGAAAATCACTTTCCTTTGAAAGTGCCTTAAGCTACTTGCAAGCATTCAACAGAAACTCACATGCGTTTCTCTGAAAGAGAAGGAGTCTGTTCCAACACTTCAATTCACTGTGCGAAGTGAATGGAGTGTTGCTTCACTTTCTAAATGCTGTCCTTTCAGAGAAAATCACTTTCCTTTGAAAGTGCCTTAAGCTACTTGCAAGCATTAGGAAGAAACTCACATGCGTTTCTCTGAAAGAGAAGCAGTCTGTTCCAACACTTCAATTCACTGTGCGAAGTGAATGGAGTGTTGCTTCACTTTCTAAATCCTGTCCTTTCAGAGAAAATCACTTTCCTTTGAAAGTGCCTTAAGCTACTAGCAAGCATTAGGAAGAAAATCACATGCGTTTCTCTGAAAGAGAAGCAGTCTGTTCCAACACTTCAATTCACTGTGCGAAGTGAATGGAGTGTTGCTTTACTTTCTAAATGCTGTCCTTTCAGAGAAAATCACTTTCCTTTGAAAGTGCCTTAAGCTACTTACAAGCATTCAACAGAAACTCACATGCATTTCTCTGAAAGAGAAGCAATCTGTTCCAACACTTCAATTCTCTGTGCGAAGTGAATGGAGTTTTGCTTCACTTTCTAAATGCTGTCCTTTCAGAGAAAATCACTTTCCTTTGAAAGTGCCTTAAGCTACTTGCAAGCATTCACAAGAAACACTAATGCGTTTCTCTGAAAGAGAAGCAGTCTGTTCCAACACTTCAATTCACTGTGCGAAGTGAATGGAGTGTTGCTTCACTTTCTAAATGCTGTCCTACGAGAGAAAATCACTTTCCTTTGAAAGTGCCTTAAGCTACTTGCAAGCATTAGGAAGAAACTCACATGCGTTTCTCTGAAAGAGAAGCAGTCTGTTCCAACACTTCAATTCACTGTGCGAAGTGAATGGAGTGTTGCCTCACTTTTTAAATGCTGTCCTTTCAGAGAAAATCACTTTCCATTGAAAGTGCCCAAAACTACTTCCAAGCATTCACAAAAAACTCACATGCGTTTCTCTGAAAGAGAAGCAGTCTGTTCCAACACTTCAATTCAGTTTGCGAAGTGAATATAGTGTTGCTTCACTTTCTAAATGCTGTCCTTTCAGAGAAAATCCCTTTCCTTTGAATGTGCCTTAAGCTACTTACAAGCATTCAACAGAAACTCACATGCATTTCTCTGAAAGAAAAGCAATCTGTTCCAACACTTCAATTCTCTGTGCAAAGTGAATTGAGTGTTGCTTCACTTTCTAAATTATGTCCTTTCAGAGAAAATCACTTTCCTTTGAAAGTGCCTTAAGCTACTTGCAAGCATTCAACAGAAACTCACATGCGTTTCTCTGAAAGAGAAGCAGTCTGTTCCAACACTTCAATTCACTGTGCGAAGTGAATGGAGTGTTGCTTCACTTTCTAAATGCTGTCCTTTCAGAGAAAATCACTTTCCTTTGAAAGTGCCTTAAGCTACTTGCAAGCATTAGGAAGAAACTCACATGCGTTTCTCTGAAAGAGAAGCAGTCTGTTCCAACACTTCAATTCACTGTGCGAAGTGAATGGAGTGTTGCTTCACTTTCTAAATCCTGTCCTTTCAGAGAAAATCACTTTCCTTTGAAAGTGCCTTAAGCTACTAGCAAGCATTAGGAAGAAACTCACATGCGTTTCTCTGAAAGAGAAGCAGTCTGTTCCAACACTTCAATTCACTGTGTGAAGTGAATCGAGTGTTGCCTCGCTTTCTAAATGCTGTCCTTTCAGAGAAAATCACTTTCCTTTCAAAGTGCCTTAAGCTACTTACAAGCATTCAACAGAAACTCAAATGCGTTTCACTGAAAGAGAAGTAGTCTGTTCCAACACTTCAATTCACTGTGCGAAGTGAATGGAGTGTTGCCTCACTTTTTAAATGCTGTCCTTTCAGAGAAAATCACTTTCCATTGAAAGTGCCCAAAACGACTTTCAAGCATTCACAAAAAACTCACATGCGTTTCTCTGAAAGAGAAGCAGTCTGTTCCAACACTTCAATTCAGTTTGCGAAGTGAATATAGTGTTGCTTCACTTTCTAAATGCTGTCCTTTCAGAGAAAATCCCTTTCCTTTGAATGTGCCTTAAGCTACTTACAAGCATTCAACAGAAACTCACATGCATTTCTCTGAAAGAAAAGCAATCTGTTCCAACACTTCAATTCTCTGTGCGAAGTGAATGGAGTGTTGCTTCACTTGCTAAATGCTGTCCTTTCAGAGAAAATCACTTTCCTTTGAAAGTGCCTTAAGCTACTTACAAGCATTCAACAGAAACTCACAAGCGTTTCTCTGAAAGAGAAGCAGTCTGTTCCAACACTTCAATTCACTGTGCGAAGTGAATGGAGTGTTGCTTCATTTTCTAAATGCTGTCCATTCAGAGAAAATCACTTTCCTTTGAAAGTGCCTTAATCTACTTTCAAGCATTCACAAAAAACTCACATGCGTTTCTCTTAAAGAGAAGCATTCTGTTCCAACACTTCAATTCACTGTGCGAAGTGAATGGAGTGTTGACTCAGTTTCTAAATGCTGTTTTTCAGAGAAAATCACTTTCCTTTGAAAGTGCCTTAAGCAACTTGCAAGAATTCACAAGAAACTCACATGTGTTTCTCTGAAAGAGAAGCAGTCTGTTCCAACACTTCAATTCACTGTGCGAAGTGAATGGAGTGTTGCTTCAATTTCTAAATGCTGTCCTTTCAGAGAAAATCACTTTCCTTAGAAAGTGCCTTAAGCTAATTACAAGCATTCACCAGAAACTCACATGTATTTCTCTGAAAGAGAAGCAGTCTGTTCCAATACTTCAATTCACTCTGCGAAGTGAATGGAGTGTTGCTTCACTTTCTAAATGCTGTCCTTTCAGAGAAAATCACTTTCCTTTGAAAGTGCCTTAATCTACTTGCAAGCATTCACAAGAAACACTAATGCGTTTCTATGAAAGAGAAGCAGTCTGTTCCAACACTTCAATTCACTGTGCGAAGTGAATGGAGTGTTGCTTCACTTTCTAAATGCTGTCCTACGAGAGAAAATCACTTTCCTTTGAAAGTGCCTTAAGCTACTTGCAAGCATTAGGAAGAAACTCACATGCGTTTCTCTGAAAGAGAAGCAGTCTGTTCCAACACTTCAATTCACTGTGCGAAGTGAATGGAGTGTTGCCTCACTTTTTAAATGCTGTCCTTTCAGAGAAAATCACTTTCCATTGAAAGTGCCCAAAACTACTTTCAAGCATTCACAAAAAACTCACATGCGTTTCTCTGAAAGAGAAGCAGTCTGTTCCAACACTTCAATTCAGTTTGCGAAGTGAATATAGTGTTGCTTCACTTTCTAAATGCTGTCCTTTCAGAGAAAATCCCTTTCCTTTGAATGTGCCTTAAGCTACTTACAAGCATTCAACAGAAACTCACATGCATTTCTCTGAAAGAAAAGCAATCTGTTCCAACACTTCAATTCTCTGTGCAAAGTGAATGGAGTGTTGCTTCACTTTCTAAATTATGTCCTTTCAGAGAAAATCACTTTCCTTTGAAAGTGCCTTAAGCTACTTGCAAGCATTCAACAGAAACTCACATGCGTTTCTCTGAAAGAGAAGCAGTCTGTTCCAACACTTCAATTCACTGTGCGAAGTGAATGGAGTGTTGCTTCACTTTCTAAATGCTGTCCTTTCAGAGAAAATCACTTTCCTTTGAAAGTGCCTTAAGCTACTTGCAAGCATTAGGAAGAAACTCACATGCGTTTCTCTTAAAGAGAAGCAGTCTGTTCCAACACTTCAATTCACTGTGCGAAGTGAATGGAGTGTTGCCTCGCTTTCTAAATGCTGTCCTTTCAGAGAAAATCACTTTCCTTTCAAAGTGCCTTAAGCTACTTACAAGCATTCAACAGAAACTCAAATGCGTTTCACTGAAAGAGAAGTAGTCTGTTCCAACACTTCAATTCACTGTGCGAAGTGAATGGAGTGTTGCCTCACTTTTTAAATGCTGTCCTTTCAGAGAAAATCACTTTCCATTGAAAGTGCCCAAAACGACTTTCAAGCATTCACAAAAAACTCACATGCGTTTCTCTGAAAGAGAAGCAGTCTGTTCCAACACTTCAATTCAGTTTGCGAAGTGAATATAGTGTTGCTTCACTTTCTAAATGCTGTCCTTTCAGAGAAAATCCCTTTCCTTTGAATGTGCCTTAAGCTACTTACAAGCATTCAACAGAAACTCACATGCATTTCTCTGAAAGAAAAGCAATCTGTTCCAACACTTCAATTCTCTGTGCGAAGTGAATGGAGTGTTGCTTCACTTTCTAAATGCTGTCCTTTCAGAGAAAATCACTTTCCTTTGAAAGTGCCTTAAGCAACTTGCAAGCATTCAACAGAAACTCACATGCGTTTCTCTGAAAGAGAAGCAGTCTGTTCCAACACTTCAATTCACTGTGCGAAGTGAATGGAGTGTTGCTTCACTTTCTAAATGCTGTCCTTTCAGAGAAAATCACTTTCCTTTGAAAGTGCCTTAAGCTACTTGCAAGCATTAGGAAGAAACTCACATGCGTTTCTCTTAAAGAGAAGCAGTCTGTTCCAACACTTCAATTCACTGTGCGAAGTGAATGGAGTGTTGCTTCACTTTCTAAATCCTGTCCTTTCAGAAAAAATCACTTTCCTTTGAAAGTGCCTTAAGCTACTAGCAAGCATTAGGAAGAAACTCACATGCGTTTCTCTGAAAGAGAAGCAGTCTGTTCCAACACTTCAATTCACTGTGTGAAGTGAATGGAGTGTTGCCTCGCTTTCTAAATGCTGTCCTTTCAGAGAAAATCACTTTCCTTTCAAAGTGCCTTAAGCTACTTACAAGCATTCAACAGAAACTCAAATGCGTTTCTCTGAAAGAGAAGCAGTCTGTTCCAACTCTTCAATTCAATGTTCGAAGTGAATGGAGTGTTGCTTCACTTTCTAAATGCTGTCCTTTCAGAGAAAATCACTTTCCTTTGAAAGTGCCTTAAGCTACTTACAAGCATTCAACAGAAACTCACATGCATTTCTCTGAAAGAGAAGCAGTCTGTTCCAACACTTCAATTCACTGTGCGAAGTGAATAGAGTGTTGCTTCACTTTCTAAATTATGTCCTTTCAGAGAAAATCACTTTCCTTTGAAAGTGCCTTAAGCAACTTGCAAGCATTCACAAGAAACACTAATGCGTTTCTATGAAAGAGAAGCACTCTGTTCCAACACTTCAATTCACTGCACGAAGGGAATGGAGTGTTGCTTCACTTTCTAAATGCTGTCCTTTCAGAGAAAAATCACTTTCCTTTGAAAGTGCCTTAAGCTACTTACAAGCATTCAACAGAAACTCACATGCGTTTCTCTGAAAGAGAAGCAGTCTTTTCCAACACTTCAATTCACTGTGCGAAGTGAATGGAGTGTTGCTTCACTTTCTAAATGCTGTCCTTTCAGAGAAAATCACTTTCCTTTGAAAGTGCCTTAAACTACTTTCAAGCATTCACAAAAAACTCACATGCGTTTCTCTTAAAGAATAGCAGTCTCTTCAAACACTTCAATTCACTGTGCGAAGTGAATGGAGTGTTGCTTCAGTTTCTAAATGCTGTCCTTTCAGAGAAAATCACTTTCCTTTGAAAGTGCCTTAAGCAACTTGCAAGAATTCACAACAAACTCACATGCGTTTCTCTGAAAGAGAAGCAGTCTGTTCCAACACTTTAATTCACTATGCGAAGTGAATGGAGTGTTGCTTCACTTTCTAAATCCTGTCCTTTCAGAGAAAATCACTTTCCTTTGAAAGTGCCTTAAGCTACTTACAAGCATTCAACAGAAACTCACATGCATTTCTCTGAAAGAGAAGCAGTCTGTTCCAACACTTCAATTCACTGTGCGAAGTGAATGGAGTGTTGCATCACTTCCTAAATGCTGTCCTTTCAGAGAAAATCACTTTCTTTGAAAGTGCCTTAAGCTACTTGCAAGCATTAGGAAGAAACTCACATGCGTTTCTCTGAAAGAGAAGCAGTCTGTTCCAACTCTTCAATTCACTGTGCGAAGTGAATGGAGTGTTGCTTCACTTTCTAAATGCTGTCCTTTCAGAGAAAATCACTTTCCTTTGAAAGTGCCTTAAGCTACTTGCAAGCATTAGGAAGAAACTCACATGCGTTTCTCTGAAAGAGAAGCAGTCTGTTCCAACACTTCAATTCACTGTGTGAAGTGAATGGAGTGTTGCCTCACTTTCTAAATGCTGTCCTTTCAGAGAAAATCACTTTCCTTTGAAAGTGCCTTAAGCTACTTACAAGCATTCAACAGAAACTCACATGCATTTCTCTGAAACGGAAGCTGTCTGTTCCAACACTTCAATTCACTGTTCGAAGTGAATGGAGTGTTGCTTCACTTTCTAAATGCTGTCCTTTCAGAGAAAATCACTTTCCTTTGAAAGTGCCTTAAGCTACTTACAAGCATTCACCAGAAACTCACATGCGTTTCTCTAAAGAGACGCAGTCTGTTCCAACACTTCAATTCACTGTGCGAAGTGAATGGAGTGTTGCTTTACTTTCTAAATGCTGTCCTTTCAGAGAAAATCACTGTCCTTTGAAAGTGCCTTAAGCTACTTGCAAGCATTCAACAGAAACTCACATGCATTTCTCTGAAAGAGAAGCAGTCTGTTCCAACACTTCAATTCACTGTGCGAAGTGAATGGAGTGTTGCTTCACTTTCTAAATGCTGTCCTTTCTGAGAAAATCACTTTCCTTTGAAAGTGCCTTAAGCTACTTGCAAGCATTAGGAAGAAACTCACATGCGTTTCTCTGAAAGAGAAGCAGTCTGTTCCAACACTTCAATTCACTGTGTGAAGTGAATGGAGTGTTGCCTCACTTTCTAAATGCTGTCCTCTCAGAGAAAATCACTTTCCTTTGAAAGTGCCTTAAGCTACTTACAAGCATTCAACAGACTCACATGCGTTTCTCTGAAAGTGAAGCAGTCTGTTCCAACACTTCAATTCACTGTGCGAAGTGAATGGAGTGTTGCTTCACTTTCTAAATGCTGTTCTTTCAGAGAAAATCACTTTCCTTTGAAAGTGCCTTAAGCTACTTACAAGCATTCAACAGAAACTCAAATGCATTTCTCTGAAAGAGAAGCAGTCTGTTCCAACACTTCAATTCACTGTGCGAAGTGAATGGAGTGTTGCTTCACTTTCTAAATTATGTCCTTTCAGAGAAAATCACTTTCCTTTGAAAGCGCCTTAAGCAACTTGCAAGCATTCACAAGAAACACTAATGCGTTTCTATGAAAGAGAAGCACTCTGTTCCAACACTTCAATTCACTGCACGAAGTGAATGGAGTGTTGCTTCACTTTCTAAATGCTGTCCTTTCAGAGAAAATCACTTTCCTTTGAAAGTGCCTTAAGCTTCTTACAAGCATTCACCAGAAACTCACATGCGTTTCTCTGAAAGAGAAGCAGTCGGTTCCAACACTTCAATTCACTGTGCGAAGTGAATGGAGTGTTGCCTCACTTTCTAAATGCTGTCCTTTCAGAGAAAATCACTTTCCTTTGAAAGTGCCTTAAGCTACTTGCAAGCATTAGGAAGAAACTCACATGCGTTTCTCTGAAAGAGAAGCAGTCTGTTCCAACACTTCAATTCACTGTGCGAAGTGAATGGAGTGTTGCTTCACTTTCTAAATCCTGTCCTTTCAGAGAAAATCACTTTCCTTTGAAAGTGCCTTAAGCTACTAGCAAGCATTAGGAAGAAACTCACATGCGTTTCTCTGAAAGAGAAGCAGTCTGTTCCAACACTTCAATTCACTGTGTGAAGTGAATCGAGTGTTGCCTCGCTTTCTAAATGCTGTCCTTTCAGAGAAAATCACTTTCCTTTCAAAGTGCCTTAAGCTACTTACAAGCATTCAACAGAAACTCAAATGCGTTTCACTGAAAGAGAAGTAGTCTGTTCCAACACTTCAATTCACTGTGCGAAGTGAATGGAGTGTTGCCTCACTTTTTAAATGCTGTCCTTTCAGAGAAAATCACTTTCCATTGAAAGTGCCCAAAACGACTTTCAAGCATTCACAAAAAACTCACATGCGTTTCTCTGAAAGAGAAGCAGTCTGTTCCAACACTTCAATTCAGTTTGCGAAGTGAATATAGTGTTGCTTCACTTTCTAAATGCTGTCCTTTCAGAGAAAATCCCTTTCCTTTGAATGTGCCTTAAGCTACTTACAAGCATTCAACAGAAACTCACATGCATTTCTCTGAAAGAAAAGCAATCTGTTCCAACACTTCAATTCTCTGTGCGAAGTGAATGGAGTGTTGCTTCACTTGCTAAATGCTGTCCTTTCAGAGAAAATCACTTTCCTTTGAAAGTGCCTTAAGCTACTTACAAGCATTCAACAGAAACTCACAAGCGTTTCTCTGAAAGAGAAGCAGTCTGTTCCAACACTTCAATTCACTGTGCGAAGTGAATGGAGTGTTGCTTCATTTTCTAAATGCTGTCCATTCAGAGAAAATCACTTTCCTTTGAAAGTGCCTTAATCTACTTTCAAGCATTCACAAAAAACTCACATGCGTTTCTCTTAAAGAGAAGCATTCTGTTCCAACACTTCAATTCACTGTGCGAAGTGAATGGAGTGTTGACTCAGTTTCTAAATGCTGTTTTTCAGAGAAAATCACTTTCCTTTGAAAGTGCCTTAAGCAACTTGCAAGAATTCACAAGAAACTCACATGTGTTTCTCTGAAAGAGAAGCAGTCTGTTCCAACACTTCAATTCACTGTGCGAAGTGAATGGAGTGTTGCTTCAATTTCTAAATGCTGTCCTTTCAGAGAAAATCACTTTCCTTAGAAAGTGCCTTAAGCTAATTACAAGCATTCACCAGAAACTCACATGTATTTCTCTGAAAGAGAAGCAGTCTGTTCCAATACTTCAATTCACTCTGCGAAGTGAATGGAGTGTTGCTTCACTTTCTAAATGCTGTCCTTTCAGAGAAAATCACTTTCCTTTGAAAGTGCCTTAATCTACTTGCAAGCATTCACAAGAAACACTAATGCGTTTCTATGAAAGAGAAGCAGTCTGTTCCAACACTTCAATTCACTGTGCGAAGTGAATGGAGTGTTGCTTCACTTTCTAAATGCTGTCCTACGAGAGAAAATCACTTTCCTTTGAAAGTGCCTTAAGCTACTTGCAAGCATTAGGAAGAAACTCACATGCGTTTCTCTGAAAGAGAAGCAGTCTGTTCCAACACTTCAATTCACTGTGCGAAGTGAATGGAGTGTTGCCTCACTTTTTAAATGCTGTCCTTTCAGAGAAAATCACTTTCCATTGAAAGTGCCCAAAACTACTTTCAAGCATTCACAAAAAACTCACATGCGTTTCTCTGAAAGAGAAGCAGTCTGTTCCAACACTTCAATTCAGTTTGCGAAGTGAATATAGTGTTGCTTCACTTTCTAAATGCTGTCCTTTCAGAGAAAATCCCTTTCCTTTGAATGTGCCTTAAGCTACTTACAAGCATTCAACAGAAACTCACATGCATTTCTCTGAAAGAAAAGCAATCTGTTCCAACACTTCAATTCTCTGTGCAAAGTGAATGGAGTGTTGCTTCACTTTCTAAATTATGTCCTTTCAGAGAAAATCACTTTCCTTTGAAAGTGCCTTAAGCTACTTGCAAGCATTCAACAGAAACTCACATGCGTTTCTCTGAAAGAGAAGCAGTCTGTTCCAACACTTCAATTCACTGTGCGAAGTGAATGGAGTGTTGCTTCACTTTCTAAATGCTGTCCTTTCAGAGAAAATCACTTTCCTTTGAAAGTGCCTTAAGCTACTTGCAAGCATTAGGAAGAAACTCACATGCGTTTCTCTGAAAGAGAAGCAGTCTGTTCCAACACTTCAATTCACTGTGCGAAGTGAATGGAGTGTTGCTTCACTTTCTAAATCCTGTCCTTTCAGAGAAAATCACTTTCCTTTGAAAGTGCCTTAAGCTACTAGCAAGCATTAGGAAGAAACTCACATGCGTTTCTCTGAAAGAGAAGCAGTCTGTTCCAACACTTCAATTCACTGTGTGAAGTGAATGGAGTGTTGCCTCGCTTTCTAAATGCTGTCCTTTCAGAGAAAATCACTTTCCTTTCAAAGTGCCTTAAGCTACTTACAAGCATTCAACAGAAACTCAAATGCGTTTCACTGAAAGAGAAGTAGTCTGTTCCAACACTTCAATTCACTGTGCGAAGTGAATGGAGTGTTGCCTCACTTTTTAAATGCTGTCCTTTCAGAGAAAATCACTTTCCATTGAAAGTGCCCAAAACGACTTTCAAGCATTCACAAAAAACTCACATGCGTTTCTCTGAAAGAGAAGCAGTCTGTTCCAACACTTCAATTCAGTTTGCGAAGTGAATATAGTGTTGCTTCACTTTCTAAATGCTGTCCTTTCAGAGAAAATCCCTTTCCTTTGAATGTGCCTTAAGCTACTTACAAGCATTCAACAGAAACTCACATGCATTTCTCTGAAAGAAAAGCAATCTGTTCCAACACTTCAATTCTCTGTGCGAAGTGAATGGAGTGTTGCTTCACTTTCTAAATGCTGTCCTTTCAGAGAAAATCACTTTCCTTTGAAAGTGCCTTAAGCAACTTGCAAGCATTCAACAGAAACTCACATGCGTTTCTCTGAAAGAGAAGCAGTCTGTTCCAACACTTCAATTCACTGTGCGAAGTGAATGGAGTGTTGCTTCACTTTCTAAATGCTGTCCTTTCAGAGAAAATCACTTTCCTTTGAAAGTGCCTTAAGCTACTTGCAAGCATTAGGAAGAAACTCACATGCGTTTCTCTTAAAGAGAAGCAGTCTGTTCCAACACTTCAATTCACTGTGCGAAGTGAATGGAGTGTTGCTTCACTTTCTAAATCCTGTCCTTTCAGAAAAAATCACTTTCCTTTGAAAGTGCCTTAAGCTACTAGCAAGCATTAGGAAGAAACTCACATGCGTTTCTCTGAAAGAGAAGCAGTCTGTTCCAACACTTCAATTCACTGTGTGAAGTGAATGGAGTGTTGCCTCGCTTTCTAAATGCTGTCCTTTCAGAGAAAATCACTTTCCTTTCAAAGTGCCTTAAGCTACTTACAAGCATTCAACAGAAACTCAAATGCGTTTCTCTGAAAGAGAAGCAGTCTGTTCCAACTCTTCAATTCAATGTTCGAAGTGAATGGAGTGTTGCTTCACTTTCTAAATGCTGTCCTTTCAGAGAAAATCACTTTCCTTTGAAAGTGCCTTAAGCTACTTACAAGCATTCAACAGAAACTCACATGCATTTCTCTGAAAGAGAAGCAGTCTGTTCCAACACTTCAATTCACTGTGCGAAGTGAATAGAGTGTTGCTTCACTTTCTAAATTATGTCCTTTCAGAGAAAATCACTTTCCTTTGAAAGTGCCTTAAGCAACTTGCAAGCATTCACAAGAAACACTAATGCGTTTCTATGAAAGAGAAGCACTCTGTTCCAACACTTCAATTCACTGCACGAAGGGAATGGAGTGTTGCTTCACTTTCTAAATGCTGTCCTTTCAGAGAAAAATCACTTTCCTTTGAAAGTGCCTTAAGCTACTTACAAGCATTCAACAGAAACTCACATGCGTTTCTCTGAAAGAGAAGCAGTCTTTTCCAACACTTCAATTCACTGTGCGAAGTGAATGGAGTGTTGCTTCACTTTCTAAATGCTGTCCTTTCAGAGAAAATCACTTTCCTTTGAAAGTGCCTTAAACTACTTTCAAGCATTCACAAAAAACTCACATGCGTTTCTCTTAAAGAATAGCAGTCTCTTCAAACACTTCAATTCACTGTGCGAAGTGAATGGAGTGTTGCTTCAGTTTCTAAATGCTGTCCTTTCAGAGAAAATCACTTTCCTTTGAAAGTGCCTTAAGCAACTTGCAAGAATTCACAACAAACTCACATGCGTTTCTCTGAAAGAGAAGCAGTCTGTTCCAACACTTTAATTCACTATGCGAAGTGAATGGAGTGTTGCTTCACTTTCTAAATCCTGTCCTTTCAGAGAAAATCACTTTCCTTTGAAAGTGCCTTAAGCTACTTACAAGCATTCAACAGAAACTCACATGCATTTCTCTGAAAGAGAAGCAGTCTGTTCCAACACTTCAATTCACTGTGCGAAGTGAATGGAGTGTTGCATCACTTCCTAAATGCTGTCCTTTCAGAGAAAATCACTTTCTTTGAAAGTGCCTTAAGCTACTTGCAAGCATTAGGAAGAAACTCACATGCGTTTCTCTGAAAGAGAAGCAGTCTGTTCCAACTCTTCAATTCACTGTGCGAAGTGAATGGAGTGTTGCTTCACTTTCTAAATGCTGTCCTTTCAGAGAAAATCACTTTCCTTTGAAAGTGCCTTAAGCTACTTGCAAGCATTAGGAAGAAACTCACATGCGTTTCTCTGAAAGAGAAGCAGTCTGTTCCAACACTTCAATTCACTGTGTGAAGTGAATGGAGTGTTGCCTCACTTTCTAAATGCTGTCCTTTCAGAGAAAATCACTTTCCTTTGAAAGTGCCTTAAGCTACTTACAAGCATTCAACAGAAACTCACATGCATTTCTCTGAAACGGAAGCTGTCTGTTCCAACACTTCAATTCACTGTTCGAAGTGAATGGAGTGTTGCTTCACTTTCTAAATGCTGTCCTTTCAGAGAAAATCACTTTCCTTTGAAAGTGCCTTAAGCTACTTACAAGCATTCACCAGAAACTCACATGCGTTTCTCTAAAGAGACGCAGTCTGTTCCAACACTTCAATTCACTGTGCGAAGTGAATGGAGTGTTGCTTTACTTTCTAAATGCTGTCCTTTCAGAGAAAATCACTGTCCTTTGAAAGTGCCTTAAGCTACTTGCAAGCATTCAACAGAAACTCACATGCATTTCTCTGAAAGAGAAGCAGTCTGTTCCAACACTTCAATTCACTGTGCGAAGTGAATGGAGTGTTGCTTCACTTTCTAAATGCTGTCCTTTCTGAGAAAATCACTTTCCTTTGAAAGTGCCTTAAGCTACTTGCAAGCATTAGGAAGAAACTCACATGCGTTTCTCTGAAAGAGAAGCAGTCTGTTCCAACACTTCAATTCACTGTGTGAAGTGAATGGAGTGTTGCCTCACTTTCTAAATGCTGTCCTCTCAGAGAAAATCACTTTCCTTTGAAAGTGCCTTAAGCTACTTACAAGCATTCAACAGACTCACATGCGTTTCTCTGAAAGTGAAGCAGTCTGTTCCAACACTTCAATTCACTGTGCGAAGTGAATGGAGTGTTGCTTCACTTTCTAAATGCTGTTCTTTCAGAGAAAATCACTTTCCTTTGAAAGTGCCTTAAGCTACTTACAAGCATTCAACAGAAACTCAAATGCATTTCTCTGAAAGAGAAGCAGTCTGTTCCAACACTTCAATTCACTGTGCGAAGTGAATGGAGTGTTGCTTCACTTTCTAAATTATGTCCTTTCAGAGAAAATCACTTTCCTTTGAAAGCGCCTTAAGCAACTTGCAAGCATTCACAAGAAACACTAATGCGTTTCTATGAAAGAGAAGCACTCTGTTCCAACACTTCAATTCACTGCACGAAGTGAATGGAGTGTTGCTTCACTTTCTAAATGCTGTCCTTTCAGAGAAAATCACTTTCCTTTGAAAGTGCCTTAAGCTTCTTACAAGCATTCACCAGAAACTCACATGCGTTTCTCTGAAAGAGAAGCAGTCGGTTCCAACACTTCAATTCACTGTGCGAAGTGAATGGAGTGTTGCCTCACTTTCTAAATGCTGTCCTTTCAGAGAAAATCACTTTCCTTTGAAAGTGCCTTAAGCTACTTGCAAGCATTAGGAAGAAACTCACATGCGTTTCTCTGAAAGAGAAGCAGTCTGTTCCAACACTTCAATTCACTGTGCGAAGTGAATGGAGTGTTGCCTCACTTTCTAAATGCTGTCCTTTCAGAGAAAATCACTTTCCTTTGAAAGTGCCTTAAACTACTTTCAAGCATTCACAAAAAACTCACATGCGCTTCTCTGAAAGAGAAGCAGTCTGTTCCAACACTTCAATTCACTGTGCGAAGTGAATGGAGTGTTGCTTCACTTTCTAAATGCTGTCCTTTCAGAGAAAATCACTTTCCTTTGATAGTGCCTTAAGCTACTTGCAAGCATTAGGAAGAAACTCACATGCGTTTCTCTGAAAGAGAAGCAGTCTGTTCCAACACTTCAATTCACTGTGTGAAGTGAATAGAGTGTTGCCTCACTTTCTAAATGCTGTCCTTTCAGAGAAAATCACTTTCTTTGAAAGTGCCTTAAGCTACTTACAAGCATTTAACAGAATCTCACATGCGTTTCTCTGAAAGAGAAGCAGTCTGTTCCATCACTTCAATTCACTGTGCGAAGTGAATGGAGTGTTGCTTCACTTTCTAAATGCTGTTCTTTCAGAGAAAATCACTTTCCTTTGAAAGTGCCTTAAGCTACTTACAAACATTCACCAGAAACTCACATGCGTTTCTCTGAAAGAGAAGCAGTCTGTTCCAACACTTAAATTCACTGTGCGAAGTGAATGGAGTGTTGCTTCACTTTCTAAATGCTCTCCAATCAGAGAAACTTCCCTTTGAAAGTGCCTTAAGCTACTTGCAAGCATTAGGAAGAATCTCACATGCGTTTCTCTGAAAGAGAAGCAGTCTGTTCCAACACTTCAATTCACTGTGCGAAGTGAATGGAGTGTTGCATCACTTTCTAAATTCTGTCCTTTCAGAGAAAATCACTTTCCTTTGAAAGTGCCTTAAACTACTTTCAAGCATTCACAAAAAACTCACATGCGTTTCTCTTAAAGAGAAGCAGTCTGTTCCAACACTTCAATTCACTGTGCGAAGTTAATGGAGTGTTGCTTCAGTTTCAAAATGCTGTCCTTTCAGAGAAAATCACTTTCCTTTGAAAGTGCCTTAAGCAACTTGCAAGAATTCACAAGAAACTCACATGCGTTTCTCTGAAAGAGAAGCAGTCTGTTCCAACACTTCAATTCACTGTGCGAAGTGAATGGAGTGTTGCTTCACTTTCTAAATGCTGTCCTTTCAGAGAAAATCCCTTTCCTTTGAAAGTGCCTTAAGCTACTTGCAAGCATTCACAAGAAACACTAATGCGTTTCTATAAAAGAGAAGCAGTCTGCTCCAACTCTTCAATTCATTGCACGAAGGGAATGGAGTGTTGCTTTACTTTCTAAATGCTGTCCTTTTTGAGAAAATCACTTTCCTTTGAAAGAGCCTTAAGCTACTTACAAGCATTCAACAGAAACCCACATGCATTTCTCTGAAAGAGAAGCAGTCTGTTCCAACACTTCAATTCACTGTACAAAGTGAATGGAGTGTTGCTTCACTTTCTAAATGCTGTCCTTTCAGAGAAAATCACTTTCATTTGAAAGTGCCTTAAGCAACTTGCAAGCATTCACAAGAAACACTAATGCGGTTCTATGAAAGAGAAGCACTCTGTTGCAACACTTCAATTCACTGCACGAAGGGAATGGAGTGTTGCTTCACTTTCTAAATGCTGTCCAATCAGAGAAAATCACTTTCCTTTGAAAGTGCCTTAAGCTACTTGCAAGCATTCACAAGAAACACTAATGCGTTTCTATGAAAGAGAAGCAGTCTGTTCCAACACTTCAATTCACTGTGTGAAGTGAATGGAGTGTTTCCACACTTTCTAAATGCTGTCCTTTCAGAGAAAATCACTTTCCTTTGAAAGTGCCTTAAGCTACTTACAAGCATTTAACAGAATCTCACATGCGTTTCTCTGAAAGAGAAGCAGTTTGTTCCAACACTTCAATTCACTGTGCGAAGTGAATGGAGTGTTGCTTCACTTTCTAAATGCTGTCCTTTCAGAGAAAATCACTTTCCTTTGAAAGTGCCTTAAGCTACTTGCAAGCATTAGTAAGAAAATCACATGCGTTTCTCTGAAAGAGAAGCAGTCTGTTCCAACACTTCAATTCACTGTGCGAAGTGAATGGAGTGTTGCCTCACTTTCTAAATGCTGTCCTTTCAGAGAAAACCACTTTCCTTTGAAAGTGCCTTAAGCTACTTACAAGCATTCAACAGACTCACATGCGTTTCTCTGAAAGTGAAGCAGTCTGTTCCAACACTTCAATTCACTGTGCGAAGTGAATGGAGTGTTGCTTCACTTTCTAAATGCTGTCCTTTCAGAGAAAATCACTTTCCTTTGAAAGTGCCTTAAGCTACTTACAAGCATTCAACAGAAACTCACATGCATTTCTCTGAAAGAGAAGCAGTCTGTTCCAACACTTCAATTCACTGTGCGAAGTGAATGGAGTGTTGCTTCACTTTCTAAATTATGTCCTTTCAGAGAAAATCACTTTCCTTTGAAAGCGCCTTAAGCAACTTGCAAGCATTCACAAGAAACACTAATGCGTTTCTATGAAAGAGAAGCACTCTGTTCCAACACTTCAATTCACTGCACGAAGTGAATGGAGTGTGGCTTCACTTTCTAAATGCTGTCCTTTCAGAGAAAATCACTTTCTTTGAAAGTGCCTTAAGCTTCTTACAAGCATTCACCAGAAACTCACATGCGTTTCTCTGAAAGAGAAGCAGTCGGTTCCAACACTTCAATTCACTGTGCGAAGTGAATGGAGTGTTGCTTCACTTTCTAAATGCTGTCCTTTCAGAGAAAATCACTTTCCTTTGAAAGTGCCTTAAGCTACTTGCAAGCATTAGGAAGAAACTCACATGCGTTTCTCTGAAAGAGAAGCAGTCTGTTCCAACACTTCAATTCACTGTGCGAAGTGAATGGAGTGTTGCCTCACTTTCTAAATGCTGTCCTTTCAGAGAAAATCACTTTCCTTTGAAAGTGCCTTAAACTACTTTCAAGCATTCACAAAAAACTCACATGCGCTTCTCTGAAAGAGAAGCAGTCTGTTCCAACACTTCAATTCACTGTGCGAAGTGAATGGAGTGTTGCTTCACTTTCTAAATGCTGTTCTTTCAGAGAAAATCACTTTCCTTTGATAGTGCCTTAAGCTACTTGCAAGCATTAGGAAGAAACTCACATACGTTTCTCTGAAAGAGAAGCAGTCTGTTCCAACACTTCAATTCACTGTGTGAAGTGAATAGAGTGTTGCCTCACTTTCTAAATGCTGTCCTTTCAGAGAAAATCACTTTTCTTTGAAAGTGCCTTAAGCTACTTACAAGCATTTAACAGAATCTCACATGCGTTTCTCTGAAAGAGAAGCAGTCTGTTCCAACACTTCAATTCACTGTGCGAAGTGAATGGAGTGTTGCTTCACTTTCTAAATGCTGTTCTTTCAGAGAAAATCACTTTCCTTTGAAAGTGCCTTAAGCTACTTACAAACATTCACCAGAAACTCACATGCGTTTCTCTGAAAGAGAAGCAGTCTGTTCCAACACTTAAATTCACTGTGCGAAGTGAATGGAGTGTTGCTTCACTTTCTAAATGCTCTCCAATCAGAGAAACTTTCCTTTGAAGGTGCCTTAAGCTACTTGCAAGCATTAGGAAGAAACTCACATGCGTTTCTCTGAAAGAGAAGCAGTCTGTTCCAACACTTCAATTCACTGTGCGAAGTGAATGGAGTGTTGCATCACTTTCTAAATTCTGTCCTTTCAGAGAAAATCACTTTCCTTTGAAAGTGCCTTAAACTACTTTCAAGCATTCACAAAAAACTCACTTGCGTTTCTCTTAAAGAGAAGCAGTCTGTTCCAACACTTCAATTCACTGTGCGAAGTGAATGGAGTGTTGCTTCAGTTTCAAAATGCTGTCCTTTCAGAGAAAATCACTTTCCTTTGAAAGTGCCTTAAGCAACTTGCAAGAATTCACAAGAAACTCACATGCGTTTCTCTGAAAGAGAAGCAGTCTGTTCCAACACTTCAATTCACTGTGCGAAGTGAATGGAGTGTTGCTTCACTTTCTAAATGCTGTCCTTTCAGAGAAAATCACTTTCCTTTGAAAGTGCCTTAAGCTTCTTACAAGCATTCACCAGAAACTCACATGCGTTTCTCTGAAAGTGAAGCAGTCCGTTCCAACACTTCAATTCACTGTGCGAAGTGAATGGAGTGTTGCTTCACTTTCTAAATGCTGTCCTTTCAGAGAAAATCACTTTCCATTGAAAGTGCCTTAAACTACTTGCAAGCATTAGGAAGAAAATCACATGTGTTTCTCTGAAAGAGAAGCAGTCTGTTCCAACACTTCAATTCACTGTGCGAAGTGAATGGAGTGTTGCCTCACTTTCTAAATGCTGTCCTTTCAGAGAAAATCACTTTCCTTTGAAAGTGCCTTAAGCTACTTACAAGCACTCAACAGAAACTCACATGCATTTCTCTGAAAGAGAAGCAGTCTGTTCCAACACTTCAATTCACTGTGCGAAGTGAATGGAGTGTTTCTTCACTTTCTAAATGCTGTCCTTTCAGAGAAAATCACTTTCCTTTGAAAGTGCCTTAAGCAACTTGCAAGCATTCACAAGAAACACTAATGCGTTTATATGAAAGAGAAGTACTCTGTTCCAACACTTCAATTCACTGCACGAAGGGAATGGAGTGTTGCTTCACTTTCTAAATGCTGTCCTTTCAGAGAAAATCACTTTCCTTTGAAAGTGCCTTAAGCTACTTACAAGCATTCACCAGAAACTCACATGCGTTTCTCTGAAAGAGAAGCAGTTGGTTCCAACACTTCAATTCACTGTGCGAAGTGAATGGAGTGTTGCTTCACTTTCTAAATGCTGTCCTTTCAGAGAAAATCACTTTCCTTTGAAAGTGCCTTAAGCTACTTGCAAGCATTAGGAAGAAACTCACATGCGTTTCTCTGAAAGAGAAGCAGTCTGTTCCAACACTTCAATTCACTGTGCGAAGTGAATGGAGTGTTGCCTCACTTTCTAAATGCTGTCCTTTCAGAGAAAATCACTTTCCTTTGAAAGTGCCTTAAGCTACTTACAAGCATTCAACAGAAACTCACATGCATTTCTCTGAAAGAGAAGCAGTCTGTTCCAACACTTCAATTCACTGTGCGAAGTGAATGGAGTGTTGCGTCACATTCTAAATTATGTCCTTTCAGAGAAAATCACTTTCCTTTGAAAGTGCCTTAAGCAACTTGCAAGCATTCACAAGAAACACTAATGTGTTTATATGAAAGAGAAGCACTCTGTTCCAACACTTCAATTCACTGCACGAAGGGAATGGAGTGTTGCTTCACTTTCTAAATGCTGTCCTTTCAGAGAAAATCACTTTCCTTTGAAAGTGCCTTAAACTACTTATAAGCATTCACCAGAAACTCACATGCGTTTCTCTGAAAGAGAAGCAGTCTGTTAAAACACTTCAATTCACTGTGCGAAGTGAATGGAGTGTTGCTTCACTTTCTAAATGCTGTCCTTTCAGAGAAAATCCCTTTTCTTTGAATGTGCCTTAAGCTATTTACAAGCATTCAACAGAAACTCACATGCATTTCTCTGAAAGAGAAGCAATCTGTTCCAACACTTCAATTCTCTGTGCGAAGTGAATGGAGTGTTGTTTCACTTTCTAAATGCTGTCCTTTCAGAGAAAATCACTTTCCTTTGAAAGTGCCTTAAGCTACTTGCAAGCATTCACAAGAAACACTAATGTGTTTCTATGAAAGAGAAGCAGTCTGTTCCAACACTTCAATTCATTGCGCGAAGGGAATGGAGTGTTGCTTTACTTTCTAAATGCTGTCCAATCAGAGAAAATCACTTTCCTTTGAAAGTGCCTTAAGCTACTTGCAAGCATTAGGAAGAAACTCACATGCGTTTCTCTGAAAGAGAAGCAGTCTGTTCCAACACTTCAATTCACTGTGCAAAGTGAATGGAGTGTTGCCTCAACTTCTAAATGCTGTCCTTTCAGAGAAAATCACTTTCCTTTGAAAGTGCCTTAAGCTACTTACAAGCATTCACCAGAAACTCACATGCGTTTCTCTGAAAGAGAAGCAGTCTGTTCCAACACTTCAATTCACTGTGCGAAGTGAATGGAGTGTTGCTTCACTTTCTAAATGCTGTCCTTTCAGAGAAAATCACTTTCCTTTGAAAGTGCCTTAAGCTACTTACAAGCACTCAACAGAAACTCACATGCATTTCTCTGAAAGAGAAGCAGTCTGTTCCAACACTTCAATTCACTGTGCGAAGTGAATGGAGTGTTGCTTCACTTTCTAAATTATGTCCTTTCAGAGAAAATCACTTTCCTTTGAAAGTGCCTTAAGCAACTTGCAAGCTTTCACAAGAAACACTAATGCGTTTATATGAAAGAGAAGTACACTGTTCCAACACTTCAATTCACTGCACGAAGGGAATGGAGTGTTGCTTCACTTTCTAAATGCTGTCCTTTCAGAGAAAATCACTTTCCTTTGAAAGTGCCTTAAGCTACTTACAAGCATTCACCAGAAACTCACATGCATTTCTCTGAAAGAGAAGCAGTCGGTTCCAACACTTCAATTCACTGTGCGAAGTGAATGGAGTGTTGCTTCACTTTCTAAATGCTGTCCTTTCAGAGAAAATCCCTTTTCTTTGAATGTGCCTTAAGCTATTTACAAGCATTCAACAGAAACTCACATGCATTTCTCTGAAAGAGAAGCAATCTGTTCCAACACTTCAATTCTCTGTGCGAAGTGAATGGAGTGTTGCTTCACTTTCTAAATGCTGTCCTTTCAGAGAAAATCACTTTCCTTTGAAAGTGCCTTAAGCTACTTGCAAGCATTCACAAGAAACACTAATGCGTTTCTATGAAAGAGAAGCAGTCTGTTCCAACACTTCAATTCATTGCGCGAAGGGAATGGAGTGTTGCTTTACTTTCTAAATGCTGTCCTTTCAGAGAAAATCACTTTTCTTTGAACGAGCCTTAAGCTACTTCCAAGCATTCAACAGAAACTCACATGCATTTCTCTGAAAGAGAAGCAGTCTGTTCCAACACTTCAATTCACTGTACAAAGTGAATGGAGTGTTGCTTCACTTTCTAAATGCTGTCCTTTCAGAGAAAATCACTTTCCTTTGAAAGTGCCTTAAGCAACTTGCAAGCATTCACAAGAAACACTAATGCGTTTCTATGAGAGAAGCACTCTGTTCCAACACTTCAATTCACTGCACGAAGGGAATGGAGTGTTGCTTCACTTTCTAAATGCTGTCCAATCAGAGAAAATCACTTTCCTTTGAAAGTGCCTTAAGCTACTTACAAGCACTCAACAGAAACTCACATGCATTTCTCTGAAAGAGAAGCAGTCTGTTCCAACATTTCAATTAACTGTGCGAAGTGAATGGAGTGTTGCTTCACTTTCTAAATTATGTCCTTTCAGAGAAAATCACTTTCCTTTGAAAGTGCCTTAAGCAACTTGCAAGCATTCACAAGAAACACTAATGCGTTTATATGAAAGAGAAGTACACTGTTCCAACACTTCAATTCACTGCACGAAGGGAATGGAGTGTTGCTTCACTTTCTAAATGCTGTCCTTTCAGAGAAAATCACTTTCCTTTGAAAGTGCCTTAAGCTACTTACAAGCATTCACCAGAAACTCACATGCGTTTCTCTGAAAGAGAAGCAGTCGGTTCCAACACTTCAATTCACTGTGCGAAGTGAATGGAGTGTTGCTTCACTTTCTAAATGCTGTCCTTTCAGAGAAAATCACTTTCCTTTGAAAGTGCCTTAAGCTACTTGCAAGCATTAGGAAGAAACTCACATGCGTTTCTCTGAAAGTGAAGCAGTCTGTTCTAACACTTCAATTCACTGTGCGAAGTGAATGGAGTGTTGCCTCACTTTCTAAATGCTGTCCTTTCAGAGAAAATCACTTTCCTTTGAAAGTGCCTTAAGCTACTTACAAGCATTCAACAGAAACTCACATGCATTTCTCTGAAAGAGAAGCAGTCTGTTCCAACACTTCAATTCACTGTGCTAAGTGAATGGAGTGTTGCTTCACTTTCTAAATTATGTCCTTTCAGAGAAAATCACTTTCCTTTGAAAGTGCCTTAAGCAACTTGCAAGCATTCACAAGAAACACTAATGCGTTTATATGAAAGAGAAGCACTCTGTTCCAACACTTCAATTCACTGCACGAAGGGAATGGAGTGTTGCTTCACTTTCTAAATGCTGTCCTTTCAGAGAAAATCACTTTCCTTTGAAAGTGCCTTAAGCTACTTACAAGCATTCACCAGAAACTCACATGCGTTTCTCTGAAAGAGAAGCAGTCTGTTCCAACACTTCAATTCACTGTGCGAAGTGAATGGAGTGTTGCTTCACTTTCTAAAGGCTGTCCTTTCAGAGAAAATCACTTTTTTTGAAAGTGCCTTAAGCTACTTGCAAGCATTAAGATGAAACTCACATGCGTTTCTCTGAAAGAGAAGCAGTCTGTTCCAACACTTCAATTCACTGTGAGAAGTGAATGGAGTGTTGCCTCACTTTCTAAATGCTGTCCTTTCAGAGAAAATCACTTTCCTTTGAAAGTGCCTTAAGCTACTTACCAGCATTCAACAGAAACTCACATGCGTTTCTCTGAAAGAGAAGCAGTCCGTTCCAACACTTCAATTCTCTGTGCGAAGTGAATGGAGTGTTGCTTCACTTTCTAAATGCTGTCCTTTCAGAGAAAATCACTTTCCTTTGAAAGTGCCTTAAGCTACTTGCAAGCATTCACAAGAAACACTAATGCGTTTCTATAAAAGAGAAGCAGTCTGCTCCAACACTTCAATTCATTGCACGAAGGGAATGGAGTGTTGCTTTACTTTCTAAATGATGTCCTTTTTGAGAAAATCACTTTCCTTTGAAAGAGCCTTAAGCTACTTACAAGCATTCAACAGAAACTCACATGCATTTCTCTGAAAGAGAGGCAGTCTGTTCCAACACTTCAATTCACTGTACAAAGTGAATGGAGTGTTGCTTCACTTTCTAAATGGTGTCCTTTCAGAGAAAATCACTTTCCTTTGAAAGTGCCTTAAGCAACTTGCAAGCATTCACAAGAAACACTAATGCGTTTCTATGAAAGAGAAGCACTCTGTTCCAACACTTCAATTCACTGCACGAAGGGAATGGAGTGTTGCTTCACTTTCTAAATGCTGTCCTTTCAGAGAAAATCACTTTGCTTTGAAAGTGCCTTAAACTACTTTCAAGCATTCACAAAAAACTCACATGCGTTTCTCTTAAAGAGAAGCAGTCTGTTCCAACACTTCAATTCACTGTGCGAAGTGAATGGAGTGTTGCTTCAGTTTGTAAATGCTGTCCTTTCAGAGAAAATCACTTTCCTTTGAAAGTGCCTTAAGCAACTTGCAAGCATTCACAAGAAACTCACATGCGTTTCTCTGAAAGAGAAGCAGTCTGTTCCAACACTTCAATTCACTGTGCGAAGTGAATGGAGTGTTGCTTCACTTTCTAAATGCTGTCCTATCAGAGAAAATCACTTTCCTTTGAAAGTGCCTTAAGCTACTTGCAAGCATTAGGAAGAAACTCACATGCGTTTCTCTGAAAGTGAAGCAGTCTGTTCTAACACTTCAATTCACTGTGCGAAGTGAATGGAGTGTTGCCTCACTTTCTAAATGCTGTCCTTTCAGAGAAAATCACTTTCCTTTGAAAGTGCCTTAAGCTACTTACAAGCATTCAACAGAAACTCACATGCATTTCTCTGAAAGAGAAGCAGTCTGTTCCAACACTTCAATTCACTGTGCTAAGTGAATGGAGTGTTGCTTCACTTTCTAAATTATGTCCTTTCAGAGAAAATCACTTTCCTTTGAAAGTGCCTTAAGCAACTTGCAAGCATTCACAAGAAACACTAATGCGTTTATATGAAAGAGAAGCACTCTGTTCCAACACTTCAATTCACTGCACGAAGGGAATGGAGTGTTGCTTCACTTTCTAAATGCTGTCCTTTCAGAGAAAATCACTTTCCTTTGAAAGTGCCTTAAGCTACTTACAAGCATTCACCAGAAACTCACATGCGTTTCTCTGAAAGAGAAGCAGTCTGTTCCAACACTTCAATTCACTGTGCGAAGTGAATGGAGTGTTGCTTCACTTTCTAAAGGCTGTCCTTTCAGAGAAAATCACTTTTTTTGAAAGTGCCTTAAGCTACTTGCAAGCATTAAGATGAAACTCACATGCGTTTCTCTGAAAGAGAAGCAGTCTGTTCCAACACTTCAATTCACTGTGAGAAGTGAATGGAGTGTTGCCTCACTTTCTAAATGCTGTCCTTTCAGAGAAAATCACTTTCCTTTGAAAGTGCCTTAAGCTACTTACCAGCATTCAACAGAAACTCACATGCGTTTCTCTGAAAGAGAAGCAGTCCGTTCCAACACTTCAATTCTCTGTGCGAAGTGAATGGAGTGTTGCTTCACTTTCTAAATGCTGTCCTTTCAGAGAAAATCACTTTCCTTTGAAAGTGCCTTAAGCTACTTGCAAGCATTCACAAGAAACACTAATGCGTTTCTATAAAAGAGAAGCAGTCTGCTCCAACACTTCAATTCATTGCACGAAGGGAATGGAGTGTTGCTTTACTTTCTAAATGATGTCCTTTTTGAGAAAATCACTTTCCTTTGAAAGAGCCTTAAGCTACTTACAAGCATTCAACAGAAACTCACATGCATTTCTCTGAAAGAGAGGCAGTCTGTTCCAACACTTCAATTCACTGTACAAAGTGAATGGAGTGTTGCTTCACTTTCTAAATGGTGTCCTTTCAGAGAAAATCACTTTCCTTTGAAAGTGCCTTAAGCAACTTGCAAGCATTCACAAGAAACACTAATGCGTTTCTATGAAAGAGAAGCACTCTGTTCCAACACTTCAATTCACTGCACGAAGGGAATGGAGTGTTGCTTCACTTTCTAAATGCTGTCCTTTCAGAGAAAATCACTTTGCTTTGAAAGTGCCTTAAACTACTTTCAAGCATTCACAAAAAACTCACATGCGTTTCTCTTAAAGAGAAGCAGTCTGTTCCAACACTTCAATTCACTGTGCGAAGTGAATGGAGTGTTGCTTCAGTTTGTAAATGCTGTCCTTTCAGAGAAAATCACTTTCCTTTGAAAGTGCCTTAAGCAACTTGCAAGCATTCACAAGAAACTCACATGCGTTTCTCTGAAAGAGAAGCAGTCTGTTCCAACACTTCAATTCACTGTGCGAAGTGAATGGAGTGTTGCTTCACTTTCTAAATGCTGTCCTATCAGAGAAAATCACTTTCCTTTGAAAGTGCCTTAAGCTACTTACAAGCATTCACCAGAAACTCACATGCGTTTCTCGAAAAGAGAAGCAGTCTGTTCGAATACTTAAATTAACTCTGCGAAGTGAATGGAGTGTTGCTTCACGTTCTAAATGCTGTCCTTTCAGAGAAAATCACTTTCCTTTGAAAGTGCCTTAAGCTACTTACAAGCATTCAACAGAAACTCACATGCATTTCTCTGAAACAGAAGCAGTCTGTTCCAACACTTCAATTCACTGTGCGAAGTGAATGGAGTGTTGCTTCACTTTCTAAATTATGTCCTTTCAGAGAAAATCACTTTCCTTTGAAAGTGCCTTAAACTAATTTCAAGCATTAAGAAAAAAACTCACATGCGTTTCTCTTAAATAGAAGCAGTCTGTTCCAACACTTCAATTCACTGTGCGAAGTGAATGGAGTGTTGCTTCAATTTCTAAATGCTGTTCTTTCAGAGAAAATCACTTTCCTTTGAAATTGCCTTAAGCATCTTGCAAGAATTCACCAGAAACTCACATGCGTTTCTCTGAAAGAGAAGCAGTCTGTTCCAACACTTCAATTCACTGTGCGAAGTGAATGGAGTGTTGCTTCACTTTCTAAATGCTGTCCTTTCAGAGAAAATCACTTTCCTTTGAAAGTGCCTTAAGCTACTTGCAAGCATTAACAAGAAACACTAATGCGTTTCTATGAAAGAGAAGCCGTCTGTTCCAACATTTCAATTCACTGTACGAAGTGAATGGAGTGTTGCCTCACTTTGTAAATGCTGTCCTTTCAGAGAAAATCACTTTCCATTGAAAGTGCCTTAAACTACTTTCAAGCATTCACAAAAAACTCACATGAGTTTCTCTGAAAGAGAAGCAGTCTGTTCCAATACTACAATTCACTCTGCGAAGTGAATGGAGTGTTGCTTCACTTTCTAATTGCTGTCCTTTCAGAGAAAATCACTTTCCTTTGAAAGTGCCTTAAGCTACTTACAAGCATTCACCAGAAACTCACATGCGTTTCTCTGAAAGAGAAGCAGTCGGTTCCAACACTTCAATTCACTGTGCGAAGTGAATGGAGTGTTGCTTCACTTTGTAAATGCTGTCCTTTCAGAGAAAATCACTTTCCTTTGAAAGTGCCTTAAGCTACTTACAAGCATTCACCAGAAACTCACATGCGTTTCTCTGAAAGAGAAGCAGTCTGTTCCAACACTTCAATTCACTGTGCGAAGTGAATGGAGTGTTGCCTCACTTTCTAAATGCTGTCCTTTCAGAGAAAATCACTTTCCATTGAAAGTGTCTTAAACTACTTTCAAGCATTCACAAAAAACTCACATGAGTTTCTCTGAAAGAGAAGCAGTCTGTTCCAATACTTCAATTCACTCTGCGAAGTGAATGGAGTGTTGCTTCACTTTCTAAATGCTGTCCTTTCAGAGAAAATCACTTTCCTTTGAAAGTGCCTTAAGTTACTTACAAGCATTCACCAGAAACTAACATGCGTTTCTCTGAAAGAGAAGCAGTCTGTTCCAACACTTCAATTCACTGTGCGAAGTGAATGGAGTGTTGCTTCATTTTCTAAATGCTGTCCTTTCAGAGAAAATCACTTTCCTTTGAAAGAGCCTTAAGGTACTTGCAAGCATTAGGAAGAAACTCACATGCGTTTCTTTGAAAGAGAAGCAGTCTTTTCCAACACTTCAATTCACTGTGCGAAGTGAATGGAGTGTTGCTTCACTTTCTAAATGCTGTCCTTTCAGAGAAAATCACTTTCCTTTGAAAGTGCCTTAAGCTACTTACAAGCATTCACCAGAAACTCACATGCGTTTTCTGAAAGAGAAGCAGTCTGTTCCAACACTTCAATTCACTGTGCGAAGTGAATGGAGTGTTGCTTCACTTTCTAAATTATGTCCTTTCAGAGAAAATCACTTTCCTTTGAAAGTGCCTTAAGTTACTTGCAAGCATTAACAAGAAACACTAATGCGTTTCTATGAAAGAGAAGCAGTCTGTTCCAACACTTCAATTCACTGTGCGAAGTGAATGGAGTGTTGCCTCACTTTCTAAATGCTGTCCTTTCAGAGAAAATCACTTTCCATTGAAAGTGCCTTAAACTACTTTCAAGCATTCACAAAAAACTCACATGAGTTTCTCTATAAGAGAAGCAGTCTGTTCCAATACTTCAATTTACTCTGCGAAGTGAATGGAGTGTTGCTTCACTTTCTAAATGCTGTCCCTTCAGAGAAAATCACTTTCCTTTGAAAGTGCCTTAAGCTACTTACAAGCATTCAACAGAAACTCACATGCATTTCTCTGAAAGAGAAGCAGTCTGTTCCAACACTTCAATTCACGGTGCGAAGTGAATGGAGTGTTGCCTCAGTTTGTAAATGATGTCCTTTCAGAGAAAATCACTTTCCTTTGAAAGTGCCTTAAGCTACTTACAAGCATTCACCAGAAACACACATGCATTTCTCTGAAAGAGAAGCAGTCTGTTCCAGTACTTCAATTCACTCTGCGAAGTGAATGGAGTGTTGCTTCACTTTCTAAATGCTGTCCTTTCAGAGAAAATCACTTTCCTTTGAAAGTGCCTTAAGGTACTTACAAGCATTCAACAGAAACTCACATGCATTTCTCTGAAATAGAAGCAGTCTGTTCCAACACTTCAATTCACTGTGCGAAGTGAATGGAGTGTTGCTTCACTTTCTAAATGCTGTCCTTTCAGTGAAAATCACTTTCCTTTGAAAGTGCCTTAAGCTCCTTACAAGCATTCACCAGAAACTCACATGCGTTTCTCTGAAAGAGAAGCAGTCAGTTCCAACACTTCAATTCACTGTGCGAAGTGAATGGAGTGTTGCTTCACTTTCTAAATGCTGTCCTTTCAGAGGAAATCACTTTCCCTTGAAAGTGCCTTAAGCTACTTGCAAGCATTAGGAAGAAACTCACATGCGTTTCTCTGAAAGAGAAGCAGTCTGTTCCAACACTTCAATTCACTGTGCGAAGTGAATGGAGTGTTGCTTCACTTTCTAAATGCTGTCCTTTCAGAGAAAATCACTTTCCCTTGAAAGTGCCTTAAGCTTCTTGCAAGCATTAGGAAGAAACTCACATGCGTTTCTCTGAAAGAGAAGCAGTCTGTTCCAACACTTCAATTCACTGTGCGAAGTGAATGGAGTGTTGCTTCACTTTCTAAATGCTGTCCTTTCAGAGAAAATCACTTTCCTTTGAAAGTGCCTTAAGCTACTTACAAGCATTCACCAGAAACTCACATGCGTTTCTCTGAAAGAGAAGCAGTCTGTTCCAACACTTCAATTCACTGTGCGAAGTGAATGGAGTGATGCTTCACTTTCTAAATGCTGTCCTTTCAGTGAAAATCACTTTCCTTTGAAAGTGCCTTAAGCTCCTTACAAGCATGCACCAGAAACTCACATGCGTTTCTCTGAAAGAGAAGCAGTCAGTTCCAACACTTCAATTCAATGTGCGAAGTGAATGGAGTGTTGCTTCACTTTCTAAATGCTGTCCTTTCAGAGAAAATCACTTTCCCTTGAAAGTGCCTTAAGCTACTTGCAAGCATTAGGAAGAAACTCACATGGGTTTCTCTGAAAGAGAAGCAGTCTGTTCCAACACTTCAATTCACTGTGCGAAGTGAATGGAGTGTTGCTTCACTTTCTAAATGCAGTCCTTTCAGAGAAAATCACTTTCCCTTGAAAGTGCCTTAAGCTACTTGCAAGCATTAGGAAGAAACTCACATGCGTTTCTCTGAAAGAGAAGCAGTCTGTTCCAACACTTCAATTCACTGTGCGAAGTGAATGGAGTGTTGCTTCACTTTCTAAATGCTGTCCTTTCAGAGAAAATCACTTTCCTTTGAAAGTGCCTTAAGCTACTTACAAGCATTCACCAGAAACTCACATGCGTTTCTCTGAAAGAGAAGCAGTCTGTTCCAACACTTCAATTCACTGTGCGAAGTGAATGGAGTGATGTTCACTTTCTAAATGCTGTCCTTTCAGAGAAAATCACTTTCCCTTGAAAGTGCCTTAAGCTACTTGCAAGCATTAGGAAGAAACTCACATGCGTTTCTCTGAAAGAGAAGCAGTCTGTTCCAACACTTCAATTCACTGCACGAAGGGAATGGAGTGTTGCTTCACTTTCTAAATGCTGTCCTTTCAGAGAAAATCACTTTCCTTTGAAAGTGCCTTAAGCTACTTACAAGCATTCACCAGAAACTCACATGCGTTTCTCTGAAAGAGAAGCAGTCTGTTCCAACACTTCAATTCACTGTGCAAAGTGAATGGAGTGTTGCTTCACTTTCTAAATGCTGTCCTTTCAGAGAAAATCACTTTCCTTTGAAAGTGCCCTAAACTACTTTCAAGCATTCACAAAAAACTCACATGCGTTTCTCTTAAAGAGAAGCAGTCTGTTCCAACACTTCAATTCACTGTGCCAAGTGAATGGAGTGTTGCTTCAGTTTGTAAATGCTGTCTTTTCAGAGAAAATCACTTTCCTTTGAAAGTGCCTTAAGCAACTTACAAGCATTCACAAGAAACTCACATGCGTTTCTCTGAAAGAGAAGCAGTCTGTTCCAACACTTCAATTCACTGTGCGAAGTGAATGGAGTGTTGCTTCACTTTCTAAATGCTGTCCTTTCAGAGAAAATCACTTTCCTTTGAAAGTGCCTTAAGCTACTTACAAGCATTCACCAGAAACTCACATGCGTTTCTCTGAAAGAGAAACAGTCTGTTCCAATACTTCAATTCACCTTGCGAAGTGAATGGAGTGTTGCTTCACTTTCTAAATGCTGTCCTTTCAGAGAAAATCACTTTCCTTTGAAAGTGCCTTAAGCTACTTACAAGCATTCAACAGAAACTCACATGCATTTCTCTGAAAGAGAAGCAGTCTGTTCCAACACTTCAATTCACTGTGCGAAGTGAATGGAGTGTTGCTTCACTTTCTAAATGCTGTCCTTTCAGAGAAAATCACTTTCCTTTGAAAGTGCCTTAAGCTACTCACAAGCATTCACCAGAAACTCACATGCGTTTCTCTGAAAGTGAAGCAGTCTGTTCCAACACTTCAATTCACTGTGCGAAGTGAATGGAGTGTTGCTTCACTTTCTAAATGCTGTCCTTTCAGAGAAAATCACTTTCCTTTGAAAGTGCCTTAAGCTACTTGCAAGCATTAGGAAGAAACTCACATGCGTTTCTCTGAAAGAGAAGCAGTCTGTTCCAGCACTTCAATTCACTGTGCGAAGTGAATGGAGTGTTGCTTCACTTTCTAAATGCTGTCCTTTCAGAGAAAATCACTTTCCCTTGAAAGTGCCTTAAGCTACTTGCAAGCATTAGGAAGAAACTCACATGCGTTTCTCTGAAAGAGAAGCAGTCTGTTCCAACACTTCAATTCACTGTGCGAAGTGAATGGAGTGTTGCTTCACTTTCTAAATGCTGTCCTTTCAGAGAAAATCACTTTCCTTTGAAAGTGCCTTAAGCTACTTACAAGCATTCACCAGAAACTCACATGCGTTTCTCTGAAAGAGAAGCAGTCTGTTCCAACACTTCAATTCACTGTGCGAAGTGAATGGAGTGATGTTCACTTTCTAAATGCTGTCCTTTCAGAGAAAATCACTTTCCCTTGAAAGTGCCTTAAGCTACTTACAAGCATTCACCAGAAACTCACATGCGTTTCTCTGAAAGAGAAGCAGTCTGTTCCAACACTTCAATTCACTGTGCAAAGTGAATGGAGTGTTGCTTCACTTTCTAAATGCTGTCCTTTCAGAGAAAATCACTTTCCTTTGAAAGTGCCCTAAACTACTTTCAAGCATTCACAAAAAACTCACATGCGTTTCTCTTAAAGAGAAGCAGTCTGTTCCAACACTTCAATTCACTGTGCCAAGTGAATGGAGTGTTGCTTCAGTTTGTAAATGCTGTCTTTTCAGAGAAAATCACTTTCCTTTGAAAGTGCCTTAAGCAACTTACAAGCATTCACAAGAAACTCACATGCGTTTCTCTGAAAGAGAAGCAGTCTGTTCCAACACTTCAATTCACTGTGCGAAGTGAATGGAGTGTTGCTTCACTTTCTAAATGCTGTCCTTTCAGAGAAAATCACTTTCCTTTGAAAGTGCCTTAAGCTACTTACAAGCATTCACCAGAAACTCACATGCGTTTCTCTGAAAGAGAAACAGTCTGTTCCAATACTTCAATTCACCTTGCGAAGTGAATGGAGTGTTGCTTCACTTTCTAAATGCTGTCCTTTCAGAGAAAATAACTTTCCTTTGAAAGTGCCTTAAGCTACTTGCAAGCATTAGGAAGAAATTCACATGCGTTTCTCTGAAAGAGAAGCAGTCTGTTCCAGCACTTCAATTCACTGTGCGAAGTGAATGGAGTGTTGCTTCACTTTCTAAATGCTGTCCTTTCAGAGAAAATCACTTTCCTTTGAAAGTGCCTTAAGCTACTTGCAAGCATGAGGAAGAAACTCACATGCGTTTCTCTGAAAGAGAAGCAGTCTGTTCCAACACTTCAATTCACTGTGCGAAGTGAATGGAGTGTTGCTTCACTTTCTAAATGTTGTCCTTTCAGAGAAAATCACTTTCCTTTGAAAGTGCCTTAAGCTACTTACAAGCATTCACCAGAAACTCACATGCGTTTCTCTGTAAGAGAAGCAGTCTGTTCCAACACTTCAATTCACTGTGCGAAGTGAATGGAGTGTTGCTTCACTTTCTAAATGCTGTCCTTTCAGAGAAAATCACTTTCCCTTGAAAGTGCCTTAAGCTACTTGCAAGCATTAGGAAGAAACTCACATGCGTTTCTCTGAAAGAGAAGCAGTCTGTTCCAACACTTCAATTCACTGCACGAAGGGAATGGAGTGTTGCTTCACTTTCTAAATACTGTCCTTTCAGAGAAAATCACTTTCGTTTGAAAGTGCCTTAAGCTACTTACAAGCTTTCACCAGAAAGTCACATGCATTTCTCTGAAAGAGAAGCAGTCTGTTCCAACACTTCAATTCACTGTGCAAAGTGAATGGAGTGTTGCTTCACTTTCTAAATGCTGTCCTTTCAGAGAAAATCACTTTCCTTTGAAAGTGCCTTAAACTACTTTCAAGCATTCACAAAAAACTCACATGCGTTTCTCTTAAAGAGAAGCAGTCTGTTCCAACACTTCAATTCACTGTGCGAAGTAAATGGAGTGTTGCCTCAGTTTGTAAATGCTGTCCTTTCAGAGAAAATCACTTTCCTTTGAAAGTGCCTTAAGCAACTTACAAGCATTCACAAGAAACTCACATGCGTTTCTCTGAAAGAGAAGCAGTCTGTTCCAACACTTCAATTCACTGTGCGAAGTGAATGGAGTGTTGATTCACTTTCTAAATGCTGTCCTTTCAGAGAAAATCACTTTCCTTTGAAAGTGCCTTAAGGTACTTACAACTATTCACCAGAAACTCACATGCGTTTCTCTGAAAGAGAAGCAGTCTGTTCCAACACTTCAATTCACTGTGCGAAGTGAATGGAGTGTTGATTCACTTTCTAAATGCTGTCCTTTCAGAGAAAATCACTTTCCTTTGAAAGTGCCTTAAGCTACTCACAAGCATTCACCAGAAACTCACATGCGTTTCTCTGAAAGAGAAGCAGTCTGTTCCAACACTTCAATTCACTGTGCGAAGTGAATGGAGTGTTGCTTCACTTTCTAAATGCTGTCCTTTCAGAGAAAATCACTTTCCTTTGAAAGTGCCTTAAGCTACTTACAAGCATTCACCAGAAACTCACATGTGTTTCTCTGAAAAAGAAGTAGTCTGTTCCAATACTTCAATTCACTCTGCGAAGTGAATGGAGTGTTGCTTCACTTTCTAAATGCTGTCCTTTCAGAGAAAATCACTTTCCTTTGAAAGTGCCTTAAGGTACTTACAACTATTCACCAGAAACTCACATGCGTTTCTCTGAAAGAGAAGCAGTCTGTTCCAACACTTCAATTCACTGTGCGAAGTGAATGGAGTGTTGCTTCACTTTCTAAATGCTGTCCTTTCAGAGAAAATCACTTTCCCTTGAAAGTGCCTTAAGCTACTTGCAAGCATTCAACAGAAACTCACATGCGTTTCTCTGAAAGTGAAGCAGTCTGTTCCAACACTTCAATTCACTGTGCGAAGTGAATGGAGTGTTGCCTCACTTTCTAAATGCTGTCCTTTCAGAGAAAATCACTTTCCTTTTAAAGTGCCTTAAACTACTTTCAAGCATTTATAAAAAACTCACATGCGTTTCTCTGAAAGAGAAGCAGTCTGTTCCAGCACTTCAATTCACTGTGTGAAGTGAATGGAGTGTTGCCTCACTTTCTAAATGCTGTCCTTTCAGAGAAAATCACTTTCCTTTGAAAGTGCCTTAAGCTACTTACAAGCATTCAACAGAAACTCACATGCGTTTCTCTGAAAGAGAAGCAGTCTGTTCCAACACTTCAATTCACTGTGCGAAGTGAATGGAGTGTTGCTTCACTTTCTAAATTATGTCCTTTCAGAGAAAATCACTTTCCTTTGAAAGTGCCTTAAGCAACTTGCAAGCATTCACAAGAAACACTAAGGCGTTTCTATGAAAGAGAAGCACTCTATTCCAACACTTCAATTCACTGCACAAAGTGAATGGAGTGTTGCTTCACTTTCTAAATGCTGTCTTTTCAGAGAAAATCACTTTCCTTTGTAACTGCCTTAAGCTATTTAAAAGCATTCAACAGAAACTCACATGCATTTCTCTGAAAGAGAAGCAGTCTCTTCCAACACTTCAATTCACTGTGCGAAGAGAATGGAGTGTTGCTTCACTTTCTAAATGCTGTCCTTTCCGAGAAAATCACTTTCCTTTGAAAGTGCCTTAAGCTACTTACAAGCATTAGGAAGAAACTCACATGCGTTTCTCTGAAAGAGAAGCAGTCTGTTCCAATACTTCAATTCACTGTGCGAAGTGAATGGAGTGTTGCTTCACTTTCTAAATGCTGTCCTTTCAGAGAAAATCACTTTCCTTTGAAAGTGCCTTAAACTACTTTCAAGCATTCATAAAAAACTCACATGCGTTTCCCTGAAAGAGAAGCAGTCTGTTCCAACACTTCAATTCACTGTGCGAAGTGAATGGAGTGTTGCTTCACTTTCTAAATGCTGTCCTTTCAGAGAAATTCACTTTCCTTTGAAAGTGCCTTAAGCTACTTACAAGCATTAGGAATAAACATACATGCGTTTCTCTGAAAGACAAGCAGTCTGTTCCAACACTTCAACTCACTGCACGAAGGGAATGGAGTGTTGCTTCACTTTCTAAATGCTGTCCTTTCAGAGAAAATCACTTTCCTTTGAAAGTGCCTTTAGCTACTTACAAGCATTCAACAGAAACTCACATGCATTTCTCTGAAAGAGAAGCAGTCTGTTCCAAAACTTCAATTCACTGTGCGAAGTGACGGGAGTGTTGCTTCACTTTCTAAATTCTGTGCTTTCAGAGAAAATCACTTTCCTTTGAAAGTGCCTTAAGCTACTTGCAAGCATTAGGAAGAAACTCACATGCGTTTCTCTGTAAGAGAAGCAGTCTGTTCCAACACTTCAATTCACTGTGCGAAGTGAATGGAGTGTTGCTTCACTTTCTAAATGCTGTCCTTTCAGTGAAAATCAATTTCCTTTGAAAGTGCCTTAAGCTACTTACAAGCATTCAACAGAAACTCACATGCGTTTCTCTGAAAGAGAAGCAGTCTGTTCCAACACTTCAATTCACTGTGCGAAGTGAATGAAGTGTTGCCTCACTTTCTAAATGCTGTCCTTTCAGAGAAAATCACTTTCCCTTGAAAGTGCCTTAAGCTACTTGCAAGCATTCAACAGAAACTCACATGCGTTTCTCTGAAAGAGAAGCAGTCTGTTCCAACACTTCAATTCACTGTGCGAAGTGAATGGAGTGTTGCTTCACTTTCTAAATGCTGTCCTTTCAGAGAAAATCACTTTCCTTTGAAAGTGCCTTAAGCTACTTGCAAGCATTAGGAAGAAACTCACATGCGTTTCTCTGAAAGAGAAGCAGTCTGTTCCAGCACTTCAATTCACTGTGCGAAGTGAATGGAGTGTTGCTTCACTTTCTAAATGCTGTCCTTTCAGAGAAAATCACTTTCCTTTGAAAGTGCCTTAAGCTACTTGCAAGCATGAGGAAGAAACTCACATGCGTTTCTCTGAAAGAGAAGCAGTCTGTTCCAACACTTCAATTCACTGTGCGAAGTGAATGGAGTGTTGCTTCACTTTCTAAATGTTGTCCTTTCAGAGAAAATCACTTTCCTTTGAAAGTGCCTTAAGCTACTTACAAGCATTCACCAGAAACTCACATGCGTTTCTCTGAAAGAGAAGCAGTCTGTTCCAACACTTCAATTCAATGTGCGAAGTGAATGGAGTGTTGCTTCACTTTCTAAATGCTGTCCTTTCAGAGAAAATCACTTTCCCTTGAAAGTGCCTTAAGCTACTTGCAAGCATTAGGAAGAAACTCACATGTGTTTCTCTGAAAGAGAAGCAGTCTGTTCCAACACTTCAATTCACTGCACGAAGGGAATGGAGTGTTGCTTCACTTTCTAAATACTGTCCTTTCAGAGAAAATCACTTTCGTTTGAAAGTGCCTTAAGCTACTTACAAGCATTCACCAGAAACTCACATGCATTTCTCTGAAAGAGAAGCAGTCTGTTCCAACACTTCAATTCACTGTGCAAAGTGAATGGAGTGTTGCTTCACTTTCTAAATGCTGTCCTTTCAGAGAAAATCACTTTCCTTTGAAAGTGCCTTAAACTACTTTCAAGCATTCACAAAAAACTCACATGCGTTTCTCTGAAAGAGAAGCAGTCTGTTCCAACACTTCAATTCACTGTGCGAAGGGAATGGAGTGTTGCCTCAGTTTGTAAATGCTGTCCTTTCAGAGAAAATCACTTTCCTTTGAAAGTGCCTTAAGCAACTTACAAGCATTCACAAGAAACTCACATGCGTTTCTCTGAAAGAGAAGCAGTCTGTTCCAACACTTCAATTCACTGTGCGAAGTGAATGGAGTGTTGAATCACTTTCTAAATGCTGTCCTTTCAGAGAAAATCACTTTCCTTTGAAAGTGCCTTAAGCTACTCACAAGCATTCACCAGAAACTCACATGCGTTTCTCTGAAAGAGAAGCAGTCTGTTCCAACACTTCAATTCACTGTGCGAAGTGAATGGAGTGTTGCTTCACTTTCTAAATGCTGTCCTTTCAGAGAAAATCACTTTCCTTTGAAAGTGCCTTAAGCTACTTGCAAGCATTAGGAAGAAACTCACATGCGTTTCTCTGAAAGAGAAGCAGTCTGTTCCAGCATTTCAATTCACTGTGCGAAGTGAATGGAGTGTTGCTTCACTTTCTAAATGCTGTCCTTTCAGAGAAAATCACTTTCCTTTGAAAGTGCCTTAAGCTACTTACAAGCATTCAACAGAAACTCACATGCATTTCTCTGAAAGAGAAGCAGTCTGTTCCAACACTTCAATTCACTAAGCGAAATGAATGGAGTGTTGCTTCACTTTCTAAATGCTGTCCTTTCAGAGAAAATCACTTTCCTTTGAAAGTGCCTTAAACTACTTTCAAGCATTCACAAAAAACTCACATGCGTTTCTCTTAAAGAGAAGCAGTCTGTTCCAACACTTCAATTCACTGTGCGAAGTGAATGGAGTGTTGCTTCACTTTCTAAATGCTGTCCTTTCAGAGAAAATCACTTTCCTTTGAAAGTGCCTTAAGCTACTTACAAGCATTCACCAGAAACTCACATGCGTTTCTCTGAAAAAGAAGTAGTCTGTTCCAATACTTCAATTCACTCTGCGAAGTGAATGGAGTGTTGCTTCACTTTCTAAATGCTGTCCTTTCAGAGAAAATCACTTTCCTTTGAAAGTGCCTTAAGGTACTTACAACTATTCACCAGAAACTCACATGCGTTTCTCTGAAAGAGAAGCAGTCTGTTCCAACACTTCAATTCACTGTGCGAAGTGAATGGAGTGTTGCTTCACTTTCTAAATGCTGTCCTTTCAGAGAAAATTACTTTCCCTTGAGAGTGCCTTAAGCTACTTGCAAGCATTCAACAGAAACTCACATGCGTTTCTCTGAAAGAGAAGCAGTCTGTTCCAACACTTCAATTCACTGTGCGAAGTGAATGGAGTGTTGCCTCACTTTCTAAATGCTGTCCTTTCAGAGAAAATCACTTTCCTTTTAAAGTGCCTTAAACTACTTTCAAGCATTCATAAAAAACTCACATGCGTTTCTCTGAAAGAGAAGCAGTCTGTTCCAGCACTTCAATTCACTGTGTGAAGTGAATGGAGTGTTGCCTCACTTTCTAAATGCTGTCCTTTCAGAGAAAATCACTTTCCTTTGAAAGTGCCTTAAGCTACTTACAAGCATTCAACAGAAACTCACATGCGTTTCTCTGAAAGAGAAGCAGTCTGTTCCAACACTTCAATTCACTGTGCGAAGTGAATGGAGTGTTGCTTCACTTTCTAAATTATGTCCTTTCAGAGAAAATCACTTTCCTTTGAAAGTGCCTTAAGCAACTTGCAAGCATTCACAAGAAACACTAAGGCGTTTCTATGAAAGAGAAACACTCTGTTCCAACACTTCAATTCACTGCACGAAGTGAATGGAGTGTTGCTTCACTTTCTAAATGCGGTCCTTTCAAAGAAAATCACTTTCCTTTGAAAGTGCCTTAAACTACTTTCAAGCATTCATAAAAAACTCACATGCGTTTCCCTGAAAGAGAAGCAGTCTGTTCCAACACTTCAATTCACTGTGCGAAGTGAATGGAGTGTTGCTTCACTTTCTAAATGCTGTCCTTTCAGAGAAAATCACTTTCCTTTGAAAGTGCCTTAAGCTACTTACAAGCATTAGGAAGAAACATACATGCGTTTCTCTGAAAGACAAGCAGTCTGTTCCAACACTTCAATTCACTGCACGAAGGGAATGGAGTGTTGCTTCACTTTCTAAATGCTGTCCTTTCAGAGAAAATCACTTTCCTTTGAAAGTGCCTTTAGCTACTTACAAGCATTCAACAAAACTCACATGCATTTCTCTGAAAGAGAAGCAGTCTGTTCCAACACTTCAATTCACTGTGCGAAGTGACGGGAGTGTTGCTTCACTTTCTAAATTCTGTGCTTTCAGAGAAAATCACTTTCCTTTGAAAGTTCCTTAAGCTACTTGCAAGCATTAGGAAGAAACTCACATGCGTTTCTCTGAAAGAGAAGCAGTCTGTTCCAACACTTCAATTCACTGTGCGAAGTGAATGGAGTGTTGCTTCACTTTCTAAATGCTGTCCTTTCAGTGAAAATCAATTTCCTTTGAAAGTGCCTTAAGCTACTTACAAGCATTCAACAGAAATTCACATGCGTTTCTCTGAAAGAGAAGCAGTCTGTTCCAACACTTCAATTCACTGTGCGAAGTGAATGGAGTGTTGCCTCACTTTCTAAATGCTGTCCTTTCAGAGAAAATCACTTTCCCTTGAAAGTGCCTTAAGCTACTTGCAAGCATTCAACAGAAACTCACATGCGTTTCTCTGAAAGAGAAGCAGTCTGTTCCAACACTTCAATTCACGGTGCGAAGTGAATGGAGTGTTGCTTCCCTTTCTAAATGCTGTCCTTTCAGAGAAAATCACTTTCCTTTGAAAGTGCCTCACGCTACTTACAAGCATTCAACAGAAACTCACATGCATTTATCTGAAAGAGAAGCAATCTGTTCCAACACTTCAATTCTCTGTGCGAAGTGAATGGAGTGTTGCTTCACTTTCTAAATGCTGACCTTTTAGAGAAAATCACTTTCCTTTGAAAGTGCCTTAAGCTACTTGCAAGCATTCACAAGAAACACTAATGCGTTTCTATGAAAGAGAAGCAGTCTGTTTCAACACTTCAATTCACTGTGCAAAGTGAATGGAGTGTGGCCTCACTTTCGAAATGCTGTCCTTTCAGAGAAAATCACTTTCCTTTGAAAGTGCCTTAAGCTTCTTGCAAGCATTAGGAAGAAACTAACATGTGTTTCTCTGAAAGAGAAGCAGTCTGTTCCAACACTTCAATTCACTGTGCGAAGTGAATGGAGTGTTGCTTCACTTTCTAAATGCTGTCCTTTCAGAGAAAATCACTTTCCTTTGAAAGTGCCTTAAGCTACTTGCAAGCATTCAAAAGAAATACTAATGCGTTTCTATGAAAGACAAGCAGTCTGTTTCAACACTTCAATTCACTGCACGACGGGAATGGAGTGTTGCTTCACTTTCTAAATGCTGTCCTTTCAGAGAAAATCACTTTCCTTTGAAAGTGCCTTAAGCTACATACAAGCATTCAACAGAAACTCACATGCATTTCTCTGAAAGAGAAGCAATCTGTTCCAACACTTCAACTCTGTGCGAAGTGAATGGAGTGTTGCTTCACTTTCTAAATGCTGTCCTTTCAGAGAAAATCACTTTCCTTTGAAATTGCCTTAAGCAGCTTGCAAGCATTCAACAGAAACTCACATACATTTCTCTGAAAGAGAAGCAGTCTGTTCCAACACTTCAATTCACTAAGCGAAGTGAATGGAGTGTTGCTTCACTTTCTAAATGCTGTCCTTTCAGAGAAAATCACTTTCCTTTGAAAGTGCCTTAAGCTACTTGCAAGCATTAGGAAGAAACATACATGCGTTTCTCTGAAAGAGAAGCAGTCTGTTCCAACACTTCTATTCACTGTTCGAAGTGAATGGAGTGTTGCCTCACTTTCTAAATGCTGTCATTTCAGAGAAAATCACTTTCCTTTGAAAGTGCCTTAAACTACTTACAAGCATTCAACAGAAACTCACATGCATTTCTCTGAAAGTGAAGCAGTCTGTTCCAACACTTCAGTTCACTGTGCGAAGTGAATGGAGTGTTGCTTTACTTTCTAAATGCTCTTCTTTCAGAGAAAATCACTTTCCTTTGAAAGTTCCTTAAGCTACTTGCAAGCATTAGGAAGAAACTCACATGCGTTTCTCTGAAAGAGAAGCAGTCTGTTCTAACACTTCAATTCACTGTGCGAAGTGAGTGGAGTGTTGCTTCACTTTCTAAATGCTGTCCTTTCAGAGAAAATCACTTTCCTTTGAAAGTGCCTTAAGCTACTTACAAGCATTCAACAGAAACTCACATGCATTTCTCTGAAAGAGAAGCAGTCTGTTCCAACACTTCAATTCACTGTGCGAAGTGAAGGGAGTGTTGCTTCACTTTCTAAATGCTGTCCTTTCCGAGAAAATCACTTTCCTTTGAAAGTGCCTTAAGCTACTTACAAGCATTAGGAAGAAACATACATGCGTTTCTCTGAAAGACAAGCAGTCTGTTCCAACACTTCAATTCACTGCACGAAGGGAATGGAGTGTTGCTTCACTTTCTAAATGCTGTCCTTTCAGAGAAAATCACTTTCCTTTGAAAGTGCCTTTAGCTACTTACAAGCATTCAACAGAAACTCACATGCATTTCTCTGAAAGAGAAGCAGTCTGTTCCAACACTTCAATTCACTGTGCGAAGTGACGGGAGTGTTGCTTCACTTTCTAAATTCTGTGCTTTCAGAGAAAATCACTTTCTTTGAAAGTGCCTTAAGCTACTTGCAAGCATTAGGAAGAAACTCACATGCGTTTCTCTGAAAGAGAAGCAGTCTGTTCCAACACTTCAATTCACTGTGCGAAGTGAATGGAGTGTTGCTTCACTTTCTAAATGCTGTCCTTTCAGTGAAAATCAATTTCTTTTGAAAGTGCCTTAAGCTACTTACAAGCATTCAACAGAAACTCACATGCGTTTCTCTGTAAGAGAAGCAGTCTGTTCCAACACTTCAATTCACTGTGCGAAGTGAATGGAGTGTTGCTTCACTTTCTAAATGCTGTCCTTTCAGTGAAAATCAATTTCCTTTGAAAGTGCCTTAAGCTACTTACAAGCATTCAACAGAAACTCACATGCGTTTCTCTGAAAGAGAAGCAGTCTGTTCCAACACTTCAATTCACTGTGCGAAGTGAATGGAGTGTTGCTTCACTTTCTAAATGCTGTCCTTTCAGAGAAAATCACTTTCCTTTGAAAGTGCCTTAAGCTACTTACAAGCATTCAACAGAAACTCACATGCATTTATCTGAAAGAGAAGCAATCTGTTCCAACACTTCAATTCTCTGTGCGAAGTGAATGGAGTGTTGCTTCACTTTCTAAATGCTGTCCTTTTAGAGAAAATCACTTTCCTTTGAAAGTGCCTTAAGCTACTTGCAAGCATTCACAAGAAACACTAATGCGTTTCTATGAAAGACTAGCAGTCTGTTTCAACACTTCAATTCACTGTGCAAAGTGAATGGAGTGTTGCCTCACTTTCGAAATGCTGTCCTTTCAGAGAAAATCACTTTCCTTTGAAAGTGCCTTAAGCTTCTTGCAAGCATTAGGAAGAAACTAACATGCGTTTCTCTGAAAGAGAAGCAGTCTGTTCCAACACTTCAATTCACTGTGCGAAGTGAATGGAGTG
This sequence comes from Myodes glareolus, assembly GCF_982192425.1. Lineage (NCBI taxonomy): Eukaryota > Metazoa > Chordata > Mammalia > Rodentia > Cricetidae > Myodes > Myodes glareolus. Next base: position 110,858,058 of record NC_142032.1, on the reverse strand, counting down.
TTGCTTCACTTTCTAAATGCTGTCCTTTCAGAGAAAATCACTTTCCTTTGAAAGTGCCTTAAGCTACTTGCAAGCATTCAAAAGAAATACTAATGCGTTTCTATGAAAGACAAGCAGTCTGTTTCAACACTTCAATTCACTGCACGAAGGGAATGGAGTGTTGCTTCACTTTCTAAATGCTGTCCTTTCAGAGAAAATCACTTTCCTTTGAAAGTGCCTTAAGCTACATACAAGCATTCAACAGAAACTCACATGCATTTCTCTGAAAGAGAAGCAATCTGTTCCAACACTTCAACTCTGTGCGAAGTGAATGGAGTGTTGCTTCACTTTCTAAATGCTGTCCTTTCAGAGAAAATCACTTTCCTTTGAAATTGCCTTAAGCAGCTGCAAACATTCAACAAAAACTCACATACATTTCTCTGAAAGAGAAGCAGTCTGTTCCAACACTTCAATTCACTAAGCGAAGTGAATGGAGTGTTGCTTCACTTTCTAAATGCTGTCCTTTCAGAGAAAATCACTTTCCTTTGAAAGTGCCTTAAGCTACTTACAAGCATTAGGAAGAAACTCACATGCGTTTCTCTGAAAGAGAAGCAGTCTGTTCCAACACTTCAATTCACTAAGTGAAGTGAATGGAGTGTTGCTTCACTTTCTAAATGCTGTCCTTTCAGAGAAAATCACTTTCCTTTGAAAGTGCCTTAAGCTACTCACAAGCATTCACCAGAAACTCACATGCGTTTCTCTGAAAGAGAAGCAGTCTGTTCCAACACTTCAATTCACTGTGCGAAGTGAATGGAGTGTTGCTTCAGCTTCTAAATGCTGTCCTTTCAGAGAAATTCACTTTCCTTTGAAAGAGCCTTAAGCTACTTACAAGCATTCAACAGAAACTCACATGCATGTCTCTGAAAGAGAAGCAGTCTGTTCCAACACTTCAATTCACTGCACGAAGTAAATGGAGTGTTGCTTCACTTTCTAAATGCTGTCCTTTCAGAGAAAATCACATTCCTTTGAAAGTGCCTTAAGCTGCTTACAAGCATTCAACAGAAACTCACATGCATTTCTCTGAAAGAGAAGCAGTCTGTTCCATCACTTAAATTCACTGTGCAAAGTGAATGGAGTGTTGCTTCACTTTCTAAATGCTGTCCTTTCAGAGAAAATCACTTTCCTTTGAAAGTGCCTTAAGCTACCTGCAAGCATTCACAAGAAACTCAAATGCGTTTATATGAAAGAGAAGCACTCTGTTCCAACACTTTACTTCACTGCACGAAGGGAACGGAGTATTGCTTCATTTTCTAAATGCTGTCCTTTCAGAGAAAATCACTTTCCTTTGAAAGTGCCTTAAGCTACTTAAAAGCATTCAACAGAAACTCACATTCATTTCTCTGAAAGAGAAGCAGTCTGTTCCAACACTTCAATTCACTGTGCGAAGTGAATGGAGTGTTGCTTCACTTTCTAAATGCTGTCCTTTCAGAGAAAATCACTTTCATTTGAAAGTGCCTTAAGCTACTTACAAGCATTCAACAGAAACTCACATGCGTTTCTCTGAAAGAGAAGCAGTCTGTTCCAACCCTTCAATTCACTGTGCGAAGTGAATGGAGTGTTGCTTCACTTTCTAAATGCTGTCCTTTCAGAGAAAATCACTTTCCTTTGAAAGTGCCTTAAGCTACTTGCAAGCATTAGGAAGAAACATACATGCGTTTCTCTGAAAGAGAAGCAGTCTGTTCCAACACTTCTATTCACTGTTCGAAGTGAATGGAGTGTTGCCTCACTTTCTAAATGCTGTCATTTCAGAGAAAATCACTTTCCTTTGAAAGTGCCTTAAACTACTTACAAGCATTCAACAGAAACTCACATGCATTTCTCTGAAAGAGAAGCAGTCTGTTCCAACACTTCAATTCACTGTGCGAAGTGAATGGAGTGTTGCTTTACTTTCTAAATGCTCTTCTTTCAGAGAAAATCACTTTCCTTTGAAAGTTCCTTAAGCTACTTGCAAGCATTAGGAAGAAACTCACATGCGTTTCTCGGAAAGAGAAGCAGTCTGTTCCAACACTTCAATTCACTGTGCGAAGTGAGTGGAGTGTTGCTTCACTTTCTAAATGCTGTCCTTTCAGAGAAAATCACTTTCCTTTGAAAGTGCCTTAAGCTACTTACAAGCATTCAACAGAAACTCACATGCATTTCTCTGAAAGAGAAGCAGTCTGTTCCAACACTTCAATTCACTGTGCGAAGTTAAGGGAGTGTTGCTTCACTTTCTAAATGCTGTCCTTTCCGAGAAAATCACTTTCCTTTGAAAGTGCCTTAAGCTACTTACAAGCATTAGGAAGAAACTCACATGCGTTTCTCTGAATGAGAAGCAGTCTGTTCCAATACTTCAATTCACTGTGCGAAGTGAATGGAGTGTTGCTTCACTTTCTAAATGCTGTCCTTTCAGAGAAAATCACTTTCCTTTGAAAGTGCCTTAAACTACTTTCAAGCATTCAAAAAATCTCACCTGCGTTTCCCTGAAAGAGAAGCAGTCTGTTCCAACACTTCAATTCACTGTGCGAAGTGAATGGAGTGTTGCTTCACTTTCTAAATGCTGTCCTTTCAGAGAAAATCACTTTCCTTTGAAAGTGCCTTAAGCTACTTACAACCATTAGGAAGAAACATACATGCGTTTCTCTGAAAGACAAGCAGTCTGTTCCAACACTTCAATTCACTGCACGAAGGGAATGGAGTGTTGCTTCACTTTCTAAATGCTGTCCTTTCAGAGAAAATCACTTTCCTTTGAAAGTGCCTTTAGCTAATTACAAGCATTCAACAGAAACTCACATGCATTTCTCTGAAAGAGAAGCAGTCTGTTCCAACACTTCAATTCACTGTGCGAAGTGACGGGAGTGTTGCTTCACTTTCTAAATTCTGTGCTTTCAGAGAAAATCACTTTCCTTTGAAAGTGCCTTAAGCTACTTGCAAGCATTAGGAAGAAACTCACATGCGTTTCTCTGAAAGAGAAGCTGTCTGTTCCAACACTTCAATTCACTGTGCGAAGTGAATGGAGTGTTGCCTCACTTTCTAAATGCTGTCCTTTCAGAGAAAATCACTTTCCCTTGAAAGTGCCTTAAGCTACTTGCAAGCATTCAACAGAAACTCACATGCGTTTCTCTGAAAGAGAAGCAGTCTGTTCCAACACTTCAATTCACGGTGCGAAGTGAATGGAGTGTTGCTTCACTTTCTAAATGCTGTCCTTTCAGAGAAAATCACTTTCCTTTGAAAGTGCCTTAAGCTACTTACAAGCATTCAACAGAAACTCACATGCATTTATCTGAAAGAGAAGCAATCTGTTCCAACACTTCAATTCTCTGTGCGAAGTGAATGGAGTGTTGCTTCACTTTCTAAATGCTGTCCTTTTAGAGAAAATCACTTTCCTTTGAAAGTGCCTTAAGCTACTTGCAAGCATTCACAAGAAACACTAATACGTTTCTATGAAAGAGAAGCAGTCTGTTTCAACACTTCAAATCACTGTGCAAAGTGAATGGAGTGTTGCCTCACTTTCGAAATGCTGTCCTTTCAGAGAAAATCACTTTCCTTTGAAAGTGCCTTAAGCTTCTTGCAAGCATTAGGAAGAAACTAACATGCGTTTCTCTGAAAGAGAAGCAGTCTGTTCCAACACTTCAATTCACTGTGCGAAGTGAATGGAGTGTTGCTTCACTTTCTAAATGCTGTCCTTTCAGAGAAAATCACTTTCCTTTGAAAGTGCCTTAAGCTACTTGCAAGCATTCAAAAGAAATACTAATGCGTTTCTATGAAAGACAAGCAGTCTGTTTCAACACTTCAATTCACTGCACGAAGGGAATGGAGTGTTGCTTCACTTTCTAAATGCTGTCCTTTCAGAGAAAATCACTTTCCTTTGAAAGTGCCTTAAGCTACATACAAGCATTCAACAGAAACTCACATGAATTTCTCTGAAAGAGAAGCAATCTGTTCCAACACTTCAACTCTGTGCGAAGTGAATGGAGTGTTGTTTCACTTTCTAAATGCTGTCCTTTCAGAGAAAATCACTTTCCTTTGAAATTGCCTTAAGCAACTTGCAAGCATTCAACAGAAACTCACATGCATTTCTCTGAAAGAGAAGCAGTCTGTTCCAACACTTCAATTCACTAAGCGAAGTGAATGGAGTGTTGCTTAACTTTCTAAATGCTGTCCTTTCAGAGAAAATCACTTTCCTTTGAAAGTGCCTTAAGCTACTTGCAAGCATTAGGAAGAAACTCACATGCGTTTCTCTGAAAGAGAAGCAGTCTGTTCCAACACTTCAATTCACTAAGCGAAGTGAATGGAGTGTTGCTTCACTTTCTAAATGCTGTCCTTTCAGAGAAAATCACTTTCCTTTGAAAGTGCCTTAAGCTACTCACAAGCATTCACCAGAAACTCACATGCGTTTCTCTGAAAGAGAAGCAGTCTGTTCCAACACTTCAATTCACTGTGCGAAGTGAATGGAGTGTTGCTTCAGTTTCTAAATGCTGTCCTTTCAGAGAAAATCACTTTCCTTTGAAAGAGCCTTAAACTACTTACAAGCATTCAACAGAAAGTCACATGCATGTCTCTGAAAGAGAAGCAGTCTGTTCCAACACTTTAATTCACTGCACGAAGTGAATGGAGTGTTGCTTCACTTTCTAAATGCTGTCCTTTCAGAGAAAATCACATTCCTTTGAAAGTGCCTTAAGCTGCTTACAAGCATTCAACAGAAACTCACATGCATTTCTCTGAAAGAGAAGCAGTCTGTTCCATCACTTCAATTCACTGTGCAAAGAGAATGGAGTGTTGCTTCACTTTCTAAATGCTGTCCTTTCAGAGAAAATCACTTTCCTTTGAAAGTGCCTTAAACTACTTTCAAGCATTCATAAAAAACTCACATGCGTTTCCCTGAAAGAGAAGCAGTCTGTTCCAACATTTCAATTCACTGTGCGAAGTGAATGGAGTGTTGCCTCACTTTCTAAATGCTGTCCTTTCAGAGAAAATCACTTTCCATTGAAAGTGTCTTTAACTACTTTCAAGCATTCACAAAAAACTCACATGAGTTTCTCTGAAAGAGAAGCAGTCTGTTCCAATACTTCAATTCACTCTGCGAAGTGAATGGAGTGTTGCTTCACTTTCTAAATGCTGTCCTTTCAGAGAAAATCACTTTCCTTTGAAAGTGCCTTAAGCTACTTACAAGCATTCACCAGAAACTAACATGCGTTTCTCTGAAAGAGAAGCAGTCTGTTCCAACACTTCAATTCACTGTGCGAAGTGAATGGAGTGTTGCTTCATTTTCTAAATGCTGTCCTTTCAGAGAAAATCACTTTCCTTTGAAAGTTCCTTAAGCTACTTGCAAGCATTAGGAAGAAACTCACATGCGTTTCTCTGAAAGAGAAGCAGTCGGTTCCAACACTTCAATTCACTGTGCGAAGCGAGTGGAGTGTTGCTTCACTTTCTAAATGCTGTCCTTTCAGAGAAAATCACTTTCCTTTGAAAGTGCCTTAAGCTACTTACAAGCATTCAACAGAAACTCACATGCATTTCTCTGAAAGAGAAGCAGTCTGTTCCAACACTTCAATTCACTGTGCGAAGTGAAGGGAGTGTTGCTTCACTTTCTAAATTCTGTCCTTTCAGAGAAAAATAACTTTCCTTTGAAAGTGCCTTAATCTACTTTCATGCATTCATAAAAAACTCACATGCGTTTCCCTGAAAGAGAAGCAGTCTGTTCCAACACTTCAATTCACTGTGCGAAGTGAATGGAGTGTTGCTTCACTTTCTAAATGCTGTCCTTTCAGAGAAAATCACTTTCCTTTGAAAGTGCCTTAAGCTACTTGCAGGCATTAGGAAGAAACATACATGCGTTTCTCTGAAAGAGAAGCAGTCTGTTCCAACACTTCTATTCACTGTTCGAAGTGAATGGAGTGTTGCCTCACTTTCTAGATGCTGTCCTTTCAGAGAAAATCACTTTCCTTTGAAAGTGCCTTAAGCTACTTACAAGCATTCAACAGAAACTCACATGCATTTCTCTGAAAGAGAAGCAGTCTGTTCCAACACTTCAATTCACTGTGCGAAGTGAATTGAGTGTTGCTTCACTTTCTAAATGCTCTTCTTTCAGAGAAAATCACTTTCCTTTGAAAGTTCCTTAAGCTACTTGCAAGCATTAGGAAGAAACTCACATGCGTTTCTCTGAAAGAGAAGCAGTCTGTTCCAACACTTCAATTCACTGCACGAAGGGAATGGAGTGTTGCTTCACTTTCTAAATGCTGTCCTTTCAGAAAAAATCACTTTCCTTTGTAAGTGCCTTAAGCTACTTACAAGCATTCAACAGAAACTCACATGCATTTCTCTGAAAGAGAAGCAGTCTGTTCCAACACTTCAATTCACTGTGCGAAGTGAAGGGAGTGTTGCTTCACTTTCTAAATGCTCTTCTTTCAGAGAAAATCACTTTCCTTTGAAAGTGCCTTAAGCTACTTGCAAGCATTAGGAAGAAACTCACATGCGTTTCTCTGAAAGAGAAGCAGTCTGTTCCAACACTTCAATTCACTGTGCGAAGTGAATGGAGTGTTGCATCACTTTCTAAATGCTGTCCTTTCAGTGAAAATCACTTTCCTTTGAAAGTGCCTTAAGCTACTTACAAGCATTCAACAGAAACTCACATGCGTTTCTCTGAAAGAGAAGCAGTCTGTTCCAACACTTCAATTCACTGTGCGAAGTGAATGGAGTGTTGCCTCACTTTCTAAATGCTGTCCTTTCAGAGAAAATCACTTTCCATTGAAAGTGCCTTAAACTACTTTCAAGCATTCACAAAAAACTCACATGCGTTTCTCTGAAAGAGAAGCAGTCTGTTCCAACACTTCAATTCACTGCACGAAGGGAATGGAGTGTTGCTTCACTTTCTAAATGCTGTCCTTTCAGAAAAAATCACTTTCCTTTGTAAGTGCCTTAAGCTACTTACAAGCATTCAACAGAAACTCACATGCATTTCTCTGAAAGAGAAGCAGTCTGTTCCAACACTTCAATTCACTGTGCGAAGTGAAGGGAGTGTTGCTTCACTTTCTAAATTCTGTCCTTTCAGAGAAAATCACTTTCCTTTGAAAGTGCCTTAATCTACTTTCAAGCATTCATAAAAAACTCACATGCGTTTCCCTGAAAGAGAAGCAGTCTGTTCCAACACTTCAATTCACTGTGCGAAGTGAATGGAGTGTTGCTTCACTTTCTAAATGCTGTCCTTTCAGAGAAAATCACTTTCCTTTGAAAGTGCCTTAAGCTACTTGCAGGCATTAGGAAGAAACATACATGCGTTTCTCTGAAAGAGAAGCAGTCTGTTCCAACACTTCTATTCACTGTTCGAAGTGAATGGAGTGTTGCCTCACTTTCTAGATGCTGTCCTTTCAGAGAAAATCACTTTCCTTTGAAAGTGCCTTAAGCTACTTACAAGCATTCAACAGAAACTCACATGCATTTCTCTGAAAGAGAAGCAGTCTGTTCCAACACTTCAATTCACTGTGCGAAGTGAATTGAGTGTTGCTTCACTTTCTAAATGCTCTTCTTTCAGAGAAAATCACTTTCCTTTGAAAGTTCCTTAAGCTACTTTCAAGCATTAGGAAGAAACTCACATGCGTTTCTCTGAAAGAGAAGCAGTCTGTTCCAACACTTCAATTCACTGCACGAAGGGAATGGAGTGTTGCTTCACTTTCTAAATGCTGTCCTTTCAGAAAAAATCACTTTCCTTTGTAAGTGCCTTAAGCTACTTACAAGCATTCAACAGAAACTCACATGCATTTCTCTGAAAGAGAAGTAGTCTGTTCCAACACTTCAATTCACTGTGCAAAGTGAATGGAGTGTTGCCTCACTTTCGAAATGCTGTCCTTTCAGAGAAAATCACTTTCCTTTGAAAGTGACTTAAGCTTCTTGCAAGCATTAGGAAGAAACTTACATGCGTTTATCTAAAAGAGAAGCTGTCTGTTCCAAAACTTCAATTCACTGTGCGAAGTGAATGGAGTGTTGCTTCACTTTCTAAATGCTGTCCTTTCAGAGAAAATCACTTTCCTTTGAAAGTGCCTTAAGCTACTTGCAAGCATTCACAAGAAATACTAATGCGTTTCTATGAAAGACAAGCAGTCTGTTCCAGCACTTCAATTCACTGCACGAAGGGAATGGAGTGTTGCTTCACTTTCTAAATGCTGTCCTTTCAGAGAAAATCACTTTCCTTTGAAAGTGCCTTAAGCTACTTACAAGCATTCAACAGAAACTCACATGCATTTCTCTGAAAGAGAAGCAGTCTGTTCCAACACTTCAATTCACTGTGCGAAGTGAAGGGAGTGTTGCTTCACTTTCTAAATTCTATCCTTTCAGAGAAAATCACTTTCCTTTGAAAGTGCCTTAAGCTACTTGCAAGCATTAGGAAGAAACTCACATGCGTTTCTCTAAAAGAGAAGCAGTCTGTTCCAACACTTCAATTCACTGTGAGAAGTGAATGGAGTGTTGCTTCACTTTCTAAATGCTGTCCTTTCAGTGAAAATCACTTTCCTTTGAAAGTGCCTTAAGCTACTTACAAGCATTCAACAGAAACTCACATGCGTTTCTCTGAAAGAGAAGCAGTCTGTTCCAACACTTCAATTCACTGTGCGAAGTGAATGGAGTGTTGCCTCACTTTCTAAATGCTGTCCTTTCAGAGAAAATCACTGTCCATTGAAAGTTCCTTAAACTACTTTCAAGCATTCACAAAAAACTCACATGCGTTTCTCTGAAAGAGAAGCAGTCTGTTCCAACACTTCAATTCACTGTGCGAAGTGAATGGAGTGTTGCTTCACTTTCTAAATGCTGTCCTTTCAGAGAAAATCCCTTTCCTTTGAATGTGCCTTAAGCTACTTACAAGCATTCAACAGAAACTCACATGCATTTCTCTGAAAGAGAAGCAGTCTGTTCCAACACTTCAATTCACTGTGCAAAGTGAATGGAGTGTTGCCTCACTTTCGAAATGCTGTCCTTTCAGAGAAAATCACTTTCCTTTGAAAGTGCCTTAAGCTTCTTGCAAGCATTAGGAAGAAACTAACATGCGTTTCTCTGAAAGAGAAGCAGTCTGTTCCAACACTTCAATTCACTGTTCGAAGTGAATGGAGTGTTGCTTCACTTTCTAAATGCTGTCCTTTCAGAGAAAATCACTTTCCTTTGAAAGTGCCTTAAGCTACTTGCAAGCATTCACAAGAAACACTAATGCGTTTCTATGAAAGAGAAGCAGTCTGTTCCAACACTTCAATTCATTGTGCGAAGGGAATGGAGTGTTGCTTTACTTTCTAAATGCTGTCCTTTCAGAGAAAATCACTTTCCTTTGAAAGAGCCTTGAGCTACTTACAAGCATTCAACAGAAACTCACATGCATTTCTCTGAAAGAGAAGCAGTCTGTTACAACACTTCAATTCACTGTGCGAAGTGAATGGAATGTTACTTCACTTTCTAAATGCTGTCCTTTCAGAGAAAATCACTTTCCTTTGAAAGTGCCTTAAGCTACTTTCTAGCATTCACAGGAAACACACATGCGTTTCTCTGAAAGAGAAGCACTCTGTTCCAACACTTCAATTCACTGTGCGAAGTGAATGGAATGTTACTTCACTTTCTAAATGCTGTCCTTTCCGAGAAAATCACGTTCCTTTGAAAATGCCTTAAGCTACTTACAAGCATTCACCAGAAACTCACATGTGTTTCTCTGAAAGAGAAGCAATCTGTTCCAACACTTCAATTCACTGTGCAAAGTGAATGGAGTGTTGCCTCACTTTCTAAATGCTGTGCTTTCTGAGAAAATCACTTTCCTTTGAAAGTGCCTTAAACTACTTTCAAGCATTCATAAAAAACTCACATGCGTTTCTCTGAAAGAGAAGCAGTCTGTTCCAACACTTCAATTCACTGTGCGAAGTGAATGGAGTGTTGCTTCACTTTCTAAATGCTCTCCTTTCAGAGAAAATCACGTTCCTTTGATAGTGCCTTAAGCTACTTGCAAGCATTAGGAAGAAACTCACATGCGTTTCTCTGAAAGAGTAGCAGTCTGTTCCAAAACTTCAATTCACTGTGCGAAGTGAATGGAGTGTTGCCTCACTTTCTAAATGCTGTCCTTTCAGAGAAAATCACTTTCCTTTGAAAGAGCCTTGAGCTACTTACAAGCATTCAACAGAAACTCACATGCATTTCTCTGAAAGAGAAGCAGTCTGTTCCAACACTTCAATTCACTATGCGAAGTGAATGGAATGTTACTTCTCTTTCTAAATGCTGTCCTTTCAGAGAAAATCACTTTCCTTTGAAAGTGCCTTAAGCTACTTTCTAGCATTCACAGGAAACACACATGCGTTTCTCTGAAAGAGAAGCAGTCTGTTCCAACACTTCAATTCACTGTGCAAAGTGAATGGAGTGTTGCCTCACTTTCGAAATGCTGTCCTTTCAGAGAAAATCACTTTCCTCTGAAAGTGCCTTAAGCTACTTACAAGCATTCAACAGAAACTCACATGCATTTCTATGAAAGAGAAGCAGTCTGTTCCAACACTTCAATTCACTGTGCAAAGTGAATGGAGTGTTGCTTCACTTTCTAAATGCTGTCCTTTCAGAGAAAATCACTTTCCTTTGAAAGTGTCTTAAGCTACTTGCAAGCATTCACAAGAAACACTAATGCGTTTCTATGAAAGAGAAGCAGTCTGTTCCAACACTTCAATTCATTGCGCGAAGGGAATGGAGTGTTGCTTTACTTTCTAAATGCTGTCCTTTCAGAGAAAATCACTATCCTTTGAAAGAGCCTTGAGCTACTTACAAGCATTCAACAGAAATTCACATTCATTTCTCTGAAAGAGAAGCAGTCTGTTCCAACACTTCAATTCACTGTGCGAAGTGAATGGAATGTTACTTCACTTTCAAAATTCTGTCCTTTCCGAGAAAATCACATTCCTTTGAAAATGCTTTAAGCTACTTACAAGCATTCACCAGAAACTCACATGTGTTTCTCTGAAAGAGAAGCAATCTGTTCCAACACTTCAATTCACTGTGCAAAGTGAATGGAGTGTTGCCTTACTTTCGAAATGCTGTCCTTTCAGAGAAAATCACTTTCCTTTGAAAGTGCCTTAAGCTAATTACAAGCATTAAACAGAAACTCACATGCATTTTTCTGAAAGAGAAGCAGTCTGTTCCAACACTTCAATTCACTGTGCGAAGTGAATGGAGTGCTGCTTCACTTTCTAAATGCTGTCCTTTCAGAGAAAATCACTTTCATTTGAAAGTGCCTTAAGCTACTTACAAGCATTCAACAGAAACTCACATGCATTTCTCTGAAAGAGAAGCAGTCTGTTCCAACACTTCAATTCACTGTGCGAAGTGAATGGAGTGGTGCTTCACTTTCTAAATGCTGTCCTTTCAGAGAAAATCACTTTCTTTTGAAAGTGCCTTAAGCTACTTGCAAGCATTCACCAGAAACTCACATGCGTTTCTCTGAAAGAGAAGCAGTCTGTTCCAACACTTCAATTCACTGTGCGAAGTGAATGGAGTGTTGCTTCACTTTCTAAATGCTGTCCTTTCAGAGAAAATCACTTTCCTTTGAAAGTGCCTTAATCTACTTGCAAGCATTAGGAAGAAACTCACATGCGTTTCTCTGAAAGAGAAGCAGTCTGTTCCAACACTTCAATTCACTGTGCAAAGTGAATGGAGTGTTGCTTCACTTTCTAAATTCTGTCCTTTCAGAGAAAATCACTTTCCTTTGAATGTGCCTTAAACTACTTTCAAGCATTCATAAAAAACTCACATGCGTTTCTCTGAAAGAGAAGCAGTCTGTTCCAACACTTCAATTCACTGTGCGAAGTGAATGGAGTGTTGCCTCACTTTCTAAATGCTGTCCTTTCAGAGAAAATCACTTTCCTTTGAAAGTGCCTTAAGCTAATTGCAAGCATTAGGAAGAAACTCACATGCGTTTCTCTGAAAGGGAAGCAGTCTGTTCCAACACTTCAATTCACTGTGCGAAGTGAATGGAGTGTTGCTTCACTTTCTAAATGCTGTCCTTTCAGAGAAAATCACTTTCCTTTGAAAGTGCCTTAAGCTACTTGCAAGCATTAGGAAGAAACTCACATGCGTTTCTCTGAAAGAGAAGCAGTCTGTTCCAACACTTCAATTCACTGTGCGAAGTGAATGGAGTGTTGCTTCACTTTCTAAATGCTGTCCTTTCAGAGAAAATCACTTTCCTTTGAAAGTGCCTTAAGCTTCTTGCAAGCATTAGGAAGAAACTAACATGCGTTTCTCTGAAAGAGAAGCAGTCTGTTCCAACACTTCAATTCACTGTTCGAAGTGAATGGAGTGTTGCTTCACTTTCTAAATGCTGTCCTTTCAGAGAAAATCACTTTCCTTTGAAAGTGCCTTAAGCTACTTGCAAGCATTCACAAGAAACACTAATGCGTTTCTATGAAAGAGAAGCAGTCTGTTCCAACACTTCAATTCATTGTGCGAAGGGAATGGAGTGTTGCTTTACTTTCTAAATGCTGTCCTTTAAGAGAAAATCACTTTCCTTTGAAAGAGCCTTGAGCTACTTACAAGCATTCAACAGAAACTCACATGCATTTCTCTGAAAGAGAAGCAGTCTGTTACAACACTTCAATTCACTGTGCGAAGTGAATGGAATGTTACTTCACTTTCTAAATGCTGTCCTTTCAGAGAAAATCACTTTCCTTTGAAAGTGCCTTAAGCTACTTTCTAGCATTCACAGGAAACACACATGCGTTTCTCTGAAAGAGAAGCACTCTGTTCCAACACTTCAATTCACTGTGCGAAGTGAATGGAATGTTACTTCACTTTCTAAATGCTGTCCTTTCCGAGAAAATCACGTTCCTTTGAAAATGCCTTAAGCTACTTACAAGCATTCACCAGAAACTCACATGTGTTTCTCTGAAAGAGAAGCAATCTGTTCCAACACTTCAATTCACTGTGCAAAGTGAATGGAGTGTTGCCTTACTTTCGAAATGCTGTCCTTTCAGAGAAAATCACTTTCCTTTGAAAGTGCCTTAAGCTAATTACAAGCATTAAACAGAAACTCACATGCATTTTTCTGAAAGAGAAGCAGTCTGTTCCAACACTTCAATTCACTGTGCGAAGTGAATGGAGTGCTGCTTCACTTTCTAAATGCTGTCCTTTCAGAGAAAATCACTTTCATTTGAAAGTGCCTTAAGCTACTTACAAGCATTCAACAGAAACTCACATGCATTTCTCTGAAAGAGAAGCAGTCTGTTCCAACACTTCAATTCACTGTGCGAAGTGAATGGAGTGGTGCTTCACTTTCTAAATGCTGTCCTTTCAGAGAAAATCACTTTCTTTTGAAAGTGCCTTAAGCTACTTGCAAGCATTCACCAGAAACTCACATGCGTTTCTCTGAAAGAGAAGCAGTCTGTTCCAACACTTCAATTCACTGTGCGAAGTGAATGGAGTGTTGCTTCACTTTCTAAATGCTGTCCTTTCAGAGAAAATCACTTTCCTTTGAAAGTGCCTTAATCTACTTGCAAGCATTAGGAAGAAACTCACATGCGTTTCTCTGAAAGAGAAGCAGTCTGTTCCAACACTTCAATTCACTGTGCAAAGTGAATGGAGTGTTGCTTCACTTTCTAAATTCTGTCCTTTCAGAGAAAATCACTTTCCTTTGAATGTGCCTTAAACTACTTTCAAGCATTCATAAAAAACTCACATGCGTTTCTCTGAAAGAGAAGCAGTCTGTTCCAACACTTCAATTCACTGTGCGAAGTGAATGGAGTGTTGCTTCACTTTCTAAATGCTGTCCTTTCAGAGAAAATCACGTTCCTTTGATAGTGCCTTAAGCTACTTGCAAGCATTAGGAAGAAACTCACATGCGTTTCTCTGAAAGAGAAGCAGTCTGTTCCAACACTTCAATTCACTGTGTGAAGTGAATGGAGTGTTGCCTCACTTTCTAAATGCTGTCCTTTCAGAGAAAATCACTTTCCTTTGAAAGTGCCTTAAGCTAATTGCAAGCATTAGGAAGAAACTCACATGCGTTTCTCTGAAAGGGAAGCAGTCTGTTCCAACACTTCAATTCACTGTGCGAAGTGAATGGAGTGTTGCTTCACTTTCTAAATGCTGTCCTTTCAGAGAAAATCACTTTCCTTTGAAAGTGCCTTAAGCTACTTGCAAGCATTAGGAAGAAACTCACATGCGTTTCTCTGAAAGAGAAGCAGTCTGTTCCAACACTTCAATTCACTGTGCGAAGTGAATGGAGTGTTGCTTCACTTTCTAAATGCTGTCCTTTCAGAGAAAATCACTTTCCTTTGAAAGTGCCTTAAGCTTCTTGCAAGCATTAGGAAGAAACTAACATGCGTTTCTCTGAAAGAGAAGCAGTCTGTTCCAACACTTCAATTCACTGTTCGAAGTGAATGGAGTGTTGCTTCACTTTCTAAATGCTGTCCTTTCAGAGAAAATCACTTTCCTTTGAAAGTGCCTTAAGCTACTTGCAAGCATTCACAAGAAACACTAATGCGTTTCTATGAAAGAGAAGCAGTCTGTTCCAACACTTCAATTCATTGTGCGAAGGGAATGGAGTGTTGCTTTACTTTCTAAATGCTGTCCTTTAAGAGAAAATCACTTTCCTTTGAAAGAGCCTTGAGCTACTTACAAGCATTCAACAGAAACTCACATGCATTTCTCTGAAAGAGAAGCAGTCTGTTACAACACTTCAATTCACTGTGCGAAGTGAATGGAATGTTACTTCACTATCTAAATGCTGTCCTTTCAGAGAAAATCACTTTCCTTTGAAAGTGCCTTAAGCTACTTTCTAGCATTCACAGGAAACACACATGCGTTTCTCTGAAAGAGAAGCACTCTGTTCCAACACTTCAATTCACTGTGCGAAGTGAATGGAATGTTACTTCACTTTCTAAATGCTGTTCTTTCCGAGAAAATCACGTTCCTTTGAAAATGCCTTAAGCTACTTACAAGCATTCACCAGAAACTCACATGTGTTTCTCTGAAAGAGAAGCAATCTGTTCCAACACTTCAATTCACTGTGCAAAGTGAATGGAGTGTTGCCTTACTTTCGAAATGCTGTCCTTTCAGAGAAAATCACTTTCCTTTGAAAGTGCCTTAAGCTAATTACAAGCATTAAACAGAAACTCACATGCATTTTTCTGAAAGAGAAGCAGTCTGTTCCAACACTTCAATTCACTGTGCGAAGTGAATGGAGTGCTGCTTCACTTTCTAAATGCTGTCCTTTCAGAGAAAATCACTTTCATTTGAAAGTGCCTTAAGCTACTTACAAGCATTCAACAGAAACTCACATGCATTTCTCTGAAAGAGAAGCAGTCTGTTCCAACACTTCAATTCACTGTGCGAAGTGAATGGAGTGGTGCTTCACTTTCTAAATGCTGTCCTTTCAGAGAAAATCACTTTCTTTTGAAAGTGCCTTAAGCTACTTGCAAGCATTCACCAGAAACTCACATGCGTTTCTCTGGAAGAGAAGCAGTCTGTTCCAACACTTCAATTCACTGTGCGAAGTGAATGGAGTGTTGCTTCACTTTCTAAATGCTGTCCTTTCAGAGAAAATCACGTTCCTTTGATAGTGCCTTAAGCTACTTGCAAGCATTAGGAAGAAACTCACATGCGTTTCTCTGAAAGAGAAGCAGTCTGTTCCAACACTTCAATTCACTGTGTGAAGTGAATGGAGTGTTGCCTCACTTTCTAAATGCTGTCCTTTCAGAGAAAATCACTTTCCTTTGAAAGTGCCTTAAGCTAATTGCAAGCATTAGGAAGAAACTCACATGCGTTTCTCTGAAAGGGAAGCAGTCTGTTCCAACACTTCAATTCACTGTGCGAAGTGAATGGAGTGTTGCTTCACTTTCTAAATGCTGTCCTTTCAGAGAAAATCACTTTCCTTTGAAAGTGCCTTAAGCTACTTGCAAGCATTAGGAAGAAACTCACATGCGTTTCTCTGAAAGAGAAGCAGTCTGTTCCAACACTTCAATTCACTGTGCGAAGTGAATGGAGTGTTGCTTCACTTTCTAAATGCTGTCCTTTCAGAGAAAATCACTTTCCTTTGAAAGTGCCTTAAGCTTCTTGCAAGCATTAGGAAGAAACTAACATGCGTTTCTCTGAAAGAGAAGCAGTCTGTTCCAACACTTCAATTCACTGTTCGAAGTGAATGGAGTGTTGCTTCACTTTCTAAATGCTGTCCTTTCAGAGAAAATCACTTTCCTTTGAAAGTGCCTTAAGCTACTTGCAAGCATTCACAAGAAACACTAATGCGTTTCTATGAAAGAGAAGCAGTCTGTTCCAACACTTCAATTCATTGTGCGAAGGGAATGGAGTGTTGCTTTACTTTCTAAATGCTGTCCTTTAAGAGAAAATCACTTTCCTTTGAAAGAGCCTTGAGCTACTTACAAGCATTCAACAGAAACTCACATGCATTTCTCTGAAAGAGAAGCAGTCTGTTACAACACTTCAATTCACTGTGCGAAGTGAATGGAATGTTACTTCACTTTCTAAATGCTGTCCTTTCAGAGAAAATCACTTTCCTTTGAAAGTGCCTTAAGCTACTTTCTAGCATTCACAGGAAACACACATGCGTTTCTCTGAAAGAGAAGCACTCTGTTCCAACACTTCAATTCACTGTGCGAAGTGAATGGAATGTTACTTCACTTTCTAAATGCTGTCCTTTCCGAGAAAATCACGTTCCTTTGAAAATGCCTTAAGCTACTTACAAGCATTCACCAGAAACTCACATGTGTTTCTCTGAAAGAGAAGCAATCTGTTCCAACACTTCAATTCACTGTGCAAAGTGAATGGAGTGTTGCCTTACTTTCGAAATGCTGTCCTTTCAGAGAAAATCACTTTCCTTTGAAAGTGCCTTAAGCTAATTACAAGCATTAAACAGAAACTCACATGCATTTTTCTGAAAGAGAAGCAGTCTGTTCCAACACTTCAATTCACTGTGCGAAGTGAATGGAGTGCTGCTTCACTTTCTAAATGCTGTCCTTTCAGAGAAAATCACTTTCATTTGAAAGTGCCTTAAGCTACTTACAAGCATTCAACAGAAACTCACATGCATTTCTCTGAAAGAGAAGCAGTCTGTTCCAACACTTCAATTCACTGTGCGAAGTGAATGGAGTGGTGCTTCACTTTCTAAATGCTGTCCTTTCAGAGAAAATCACTTTCTTTTGAAAGTGCCTTAAGCTACTTGCAAGCATTCACCAGAAACTCACATGCGTTTCTCTGAAAGAGAAGCAGTCTGTTCCAACACTTCAATTCACTGTGCGAAGTGAATGGAGTGTTGCTTCACTTTCTAAATGCTGTCCTTTCAGAGAAAATCACTTTCCTTTGAAAGTGCCTTAATCTACTTGCAAGCATTAGGAAGAAACTCACATGCGTTTCTCTGAAAGAGAAGCAGTCTGTTCCAACACTTCAATTCACTGTGCAAAGTGAATGGAGTGTTGCTTCACTTTCTATATTCTGTCCTTTCAGAGAAAATCACTTTCCTTTGAATGTGCCTTAAACTACTTTCAAGCATTCATAAAAAACTCACATGCGTTTCTCTGAAAGAGAAGCAGTCTGTTCCAACACTTCAATTCACTGTGCGAAGTGAATGGAGTGTTGCTTCACTTTCTAAATGCTGTCCTTTCAGAGAAAATCACGTTCCTTTGATAGTGCCTTAAGCTACTTGCAAGCATTAGGAAGAAACTCACATGCGTTTCTCTGAAAGAGAAGCAGTCTGTTCCAACACTTCAATTCACTGTGTGAAGTGAATGGAGTGTTGCCTCACTTTCTAAATGCTGTCCTTTCAGAGAAAATCACTTTCCTTTGAAAGTGCCTTAAGCTAATTGCAAGCATTAGGAAGAAACTCACATGCGTTTCTCTGAAAGGGAAGCAGTCTGTTCCAACACTTCAATTCACTGTGCGAAGTGAATGGAGTGTTGCTTCACATTCTAAATGCTGTCCTTTCAGAGAAAATCACTTTCCTTTGAAAGTGCCTTAAGCTACTTGCAAGCATTAGGAAGAAACTCACATGCGTTTCTCTGAAAGAGAAGCAGTCTGTTCCAACACTTCAATTCACTGTGCGAAGTGAATGGAGTGTTGCTTCACTTTCTAAATGCTGTCCTTTCAGAGAAAATCACTTTCCTTTGAAAGTGCCTTAAGCTTCTTGCAAGCATTAGGAAGAAACTAACATGCGTTTCTCTGAAAGAGAAGCAGTCTGTTCCAACACTTCAATTCACTGTTCGAAGTGAATGGAGTGTTGCTTCACTTTCTAAATGCTGTCCTTTCAGAGAAAATCACTTTCCTTTGAAAGTGCCTTAAGCTACTTGCAAGCATTCACAAGAAACACTAATGCGTTTCTATGAAAGAGAAGCAGTCTGTTCCAACACTTCAATTCATTGCGCGAAGGGAATGGAGTGTTGCTTTACTTTCTAAATGCTGTCCTTTAAGAGAAAATCACTTTCCTTTGAAAGAGCCTTGAGCTACTTACAAGCATTCAACAGAAACTCACATGCATTTCTCTGAAAGAGAAGCAGTCTGTTACAACACTTCAATTCACTGTGCGAAGTGAATGGAATGTTACTTCACTTTCTAAATGCTGTCCTTTCAGAGAAAATCACTTTCCTTTGAAAGTGCCTTAAGCTACTTTCTAGCATTCACAGGAAACACACATGCGTTTCTCTGAAAGAGAAGCACTCTGTTCCAACACTTCAATTCACTGTGCGAAGTGAATGGAATGTTACTTCACTTTCTAAATGCTGTCCTTTCCGAGAAAATCACGTTCCTTTGAAAATGCCTTAAGCTACTTACAAGCATTCACCAGAAACTCACATGTGTTTCTCTGAAAGAGAAGCAATCTGTTCCAACACTTCAATTCACTGTGCAAAGTGAATGGAGTGTTGCCTTACTTTCGAAATGCTGTCCTTTCAGAGAAAATCACTTTCCTTTGAAAGTGCCTTAAGCTAATTACAAGCATTAAACAGAAACTCACATGCATTTTTCTGAAAGAGAAGCAGTCTGTTCCAACACTTCAATTCACTGTGCGAAGTGAATGGAGTGCTGCTTCACTTTCTAAATGCTGTCCTTTCAGAGAAAATCACTTTCATTTGAAAGTGCCTTAAGCTACTTACAAGCATTCAACAGAAACTCACATGCATTTCTCTGAAAGAGAAGCAGTCTGTTCCAACACTTCAATTCACTGTGCGAAGTGAATGGAGTGGTGCTTCACTTTCTAAATGCTGTCCTTTCAGAGAAAATCACTTTCTTTTGAAAGTGCCTTAAGCTACTTGCAAGCATTCACCAGAAACTCACATGCGTTTCTCTGAAAGAGAAGCAGTCTGTTCCAACACTTCAATTCACTGTGCGAAGTGAATGGAGTGTTGCTTCACTTTCTAAATGCTGTCCTTTCAGAGAAAATCACTTTCCTTTGAAAGTGCCTTAATCTACTTGCAAGCATTAGGAAGAAACTCACATGCGTTTCTCTGAAAGAGAAGCAGTCTGTTCCAACACTTCAATTCACTGTGCAAAGTGAATGGAGTGTTGCTTCACTTTCTAAATTCTGTCCTTTCAGAGAAAATCACTTTCCTTTGAATGTGCCTTAAACTACTTTCAAGCATTCATAAAAAACTCACATGCGTTTCTCTGAAAGAGAAGCAGTCTGTTCCAACACTTCAATTCACTGTGCGAAGTGAATGGAGTGTTGCTTCACTTTCTAAATGCTGTCCTTTCAGAGAAAATCACGTTCCTTTGATAGTGCCTTAAGCTACTTGCAAGCATTAGGAAGAAACTCACATGCGTTTCTCTGAAAGAGAAGCAGTCTGTTCCAACACTTCAATTCACTGTGTGAAGTGAATGGAGTGTTGCCTCACTTTCTAAATGCTGTCCTTTCAGAGAAAATCACTTTCCTTTGAAAGTGCCTTAAGCTAATTGCAAGCATTAGGAAGAAACTCACATGCGTTTCTCTGAAAGGGAAGCAGTCTGTTCCAACACTTCAATTCACTGTGCGAAGTGAATGGAGTGTTGCTTCACTTTCTAAATGCTGTCCTTTCAGAGAAAATCACTTTCCTTTGAAAGTGCCTTAAGCTACTTGCAAGCATTAGGAAGAAACTCACATGCGTTTCTCTGAAAGAGAAGCAGTCTGTTCCAACACTTCAATTCACTGTGCGAAGTGAATGGAGTGTTGCTTCACTTTCTAAATGCTGTCCTTTCAGAGAAAATCACTTTCCTTTGAAAGTGCCTTAAGCTTCTTGCAAGCATTAGGAAGAAACTAACATGCGTTTCTCTGAAAGAGAAGCAGTCTGTTCCAACACTTCAATTCACTGTTCGAAGTGAATGGAGTGTTGCTTCACTTTCTAAATGCTGTCCTTTCAGAGAAAATCACTTTCCTTTGAAAGTGCCTTAAGCTACTTGCAAGCATTCACAAGAAACACTAATGCGTTTCTATGAAAGAGAAGCAGTCTGTTCCAACACTTCAATTCATTGTGCGAAGGGAATGGAGTGTTGCTTTACTTTCTAAATGCTGTCCTTTAAGAGAAAATCACTTTCCTTTGAAAGAGCCTTGAGCTACTTACAAGCATTCAACAGAAACTCACATGCATTTCTCTGAAAGAGAAGCAGTCTGTTACAACACTTCAATTCACTGTGCGAAGTGAATGGAATGTTACTTCACTTTCTAAATGCTGTCCTTTCAGAGAAAATCACTTTCCTTTGAAAGTGCCTTAAGCTACTTTCTAGCATTCACAGGAAACACACATGCGTTTCTGTGAAAGAGAAGCACTCTGTTCCAACACTTCAATTCACTGTGCGAAGTGAATGGAATGTTACTTCACTTTCTAAATGCTGTCCTTTCCGAGAAAATCACGTTCCTTTGAAAATGCCTTAAGCTACTTACAAGCATTCACCAGAAACTCACATGTGTTTCTCTGAAAGAGAAGCAATCTGTTCCAACACTTCAATTCACTGTGCAAAGTGAATGGAGTGTTGCCTCACTTTCTAAATGCTGTCCTTTCTGAGAAAATCACTTTCCTTTGAAAGTGCCTTAAACTACTTTCAAGCATTCATAAAAAACTCACATGCGTTTCTCTGAAAGAGAAGCAGTCTGTTCCAACACTTCAATTCACTGTGCGAAGTGAATGGAGTGTTGCTTCACTTTCTAAATGCTGTCCTTTCAGAGAAAATCACGTTCCTTTGATAGTGCCTTAAGCTACTTGCAAGCATTAGGAAGAAACTCACATGCGTTTCTCTGAAAGAGTAGCAGTCTGTTCCAAAACTTCAATTCACTGTGCGAAGTGAATGGAGTGTTGCCTCACTTTCTAAATGCTGTCCTTTCAGAGAAAATCACTTTCCTTTGAAAGAGCCTTGAGCTACTTACAAGCATTCAACAGAAACTCACATGCATTTCTCTGAAAGAGAAGCAGTCTGTTCCAACACTTCAATTCACTATGCGAAGTGAATGGAATGTTACTTCTCTTTCTAAATGCTGTCCTTTCAGAGAAAATCACTTTCCTTTGAAAGTGCCTTAAGCTACTTTCTAGCATTCACAGGAAACACACATGCGTTTCTCTGAAAGAGAAGCAGTCTGTTCCAACACTTCAATTCACTGTGCAAAGTGAATGGAGTGTTGCCTCACTTTCGAAATGCTGTCCTTTCAGAGAAAATCACTTTCCTCTGAAAGTGCCTTAAGCTACTTACAAGCATTCAACAGAAACTCACATGCATTTCTCTGAAAGAGAAGCAGTCTGTTCCAACACTTCAATTCACTGTGCAAAGTGAATGGAGTGTTGCTTCACTTTCTAAATGCTGTCCTTTCAGAGAAAATCACTTTCCTTTGAAAGTGTCTTAAGCTACTTGCAAGCATTCACAAGAAACACTAATGCGTTTCTATGAAAGAGAAGCAGTCTGTTCCAACACTTCAATTCATTGCGCGAAGGGAATGGAGTGTTGCTTTACTTTCTAAATGCTGTCCTTTCAGAGAAAATCACTATCCTTTGAAAGAGCCTTGAGCTACTTACAAGCATTCAACAGAAATTCACATTCATTTCTCTGAAAGAGAAGCAGTCTGTTCCAACACTTCAATTCACTGTGCGAAGTGAATGGAATGTTACTTCACTTTCAAAATTCTGTCCTTTCCGAGAAAATCACATTCCTTTGAAAATGCTTTAAGCTACTTACAAGCATTCACCAGAAACTCACATGTGTTTCTCTGAAAGAGAAGCAATCTGTTCCAACACTTCAATTCACTGTGCAAAGTGAATGGAGTGTTGCCTTACTTTCGAAATGCTGTCCTTTCAGAGAAAATCACTTTCCTTTGAAAGTGCCTTAAGCTAATTACAAGCATTAAACAGAAACTCACATGCATTTTCCTGAAAGAGAAGCAGTCTGTTCCAACACTTCAATTCACTGTGCGAAGTGAATGGAGTGCTGCTTCACTTTCTAAATGCTGTCCTTTCAGAGAAAATCACTTTCATTTGAAAGTGCCTTAAGCTACTTACAAGCATTCAACAGAAACTCACATGCATTTCTCTGAAAGAGAAGCAGTCTGTTCCAACACTTCAATTCACTGTGCGAAGTGAATGGAGTGTTGCTTCACTTTCTAAATGCTGTCCTTTCAGAGAAAATCACTTTCCTTTGAAAGTGCCTTAAGCTACTTGCAAGCATTAGGAAGAAACTCACATGCGTTTCTCTGAAAGAGAAGCAGTCTGTTCCAACACTTCAATTCACTGTGTGAAGTGAATGGAGTGTTGCCTCACTTTCTAAATGCTGTCCTTTCAGAGAAAATCACTTTCCTTTGAAAGTGCCTTAAGCTAATTGCAAGCATTAGGAAGAAACTCACATGCGTTTCTCTGAAAGGGAAGCAGTCTGTTCCAACACTTCAATTCACTGTGCGAAGTGAATGGAGTGTTGCTTCACTTTCTAAATGCTGTCCTTTCAGAGAAAATCTCTTTCCTTTGAAAGTGCCTTAAGCTACTTGCAAGCATTAGGAAGAAACTCACATGCGTTTCTCTGAAAGAGAAGCAGTCTGTTCCAACAATTCAATTCACTGTGTGAAGTGAATGGAGTGTTGCCTCACTTTCTAAATGCTGTCCTTTCAGAGACAATCACTTTCCTTTGAAAGTGCCTTAAGCTACTTACAAGCATTCAATAGAAACTCACATGCGTTTCTCTGAAAGAGATGCAGTCTGTTCCAACACTTCAATTCAGTGTGCGAAGTGAATGGAGTGTTGCTTCACTTTCTAAATGCTGTCCTTTCAGAGAAAATCACTTTCCTTTGAAAGTGCCTTAAGCTACTAACAAGCATTCAACAGAAACTCACATGCATTTCTCTGAAAGAGAAGCAGTCTGTTCCAACACTTCAATTCACTGTGCGAAGTGAATGGAGTGTTGCTTCACGTTCTAAATTATGTCCTTTCAGGGAAAATTACTTTCCTTTGAAAGTGCCTTAAGCAACTTGCAAGCATTCTCAAGAAACACTAATGCGTTTATATGAAAGAGAATCACTCTGTTCCAACACTTCAATTCACTGCACGAAGGGAATGGAGTGTTGCTTCACTTTCTAAATGCTGTCCTTTCAGAGAAAATCACTTTCCTTTGAAAGTGCCTTAAGCTAATTACAAGCATTCAACAGAAACTCACATTCATTTCTCTGAAAGAGAAGCAGTCTGTTCCAACACTTCAATTCACTGTGCAAAGTGAATGGAGTGTTGCTTCACTTTCTAAATTCTGTCCTTTCAGAGAAAATCACTTTCCTTTGAATGTGCCTTAAACTACTTTCAAGTATTCATAAAAAACTCACATGCGTTTCTCTGAAAGAGAAACAGTCTGTTCCAACACTTCAATTCACTGTGCGAAGTGAATGGAGTGTTGCTTCACTTTCTAAATGCTGTCCTTTCAGAGAAAATCACGTTCCTTTGATAGTGCCTTAAGCTACTTGCAAGCATTAGGAAGAAACTCACATGCGTTTCTCTGAAAGAGAAGCAGTCTGTTCCAACACTTCAATTCACTGCACGAAGGGAATGGAGTGTTGCTTCACTTTCTAAATGCTGTCCTTTCAGAGAAAATCACTTTCCTTTGAAAGTGCCTTAAGCTACTTACAAGCATTCAACAGAAACTCACATGCATTTCTCTGAAAGAGAAGCAGTCTGTTCCAACACTTCAATTCACTGTACAAAGTGAATGGAGTGTTGCTTCATTTTCTAAATTATGTCCTTTCAGGGAAAATCACTTTCCTTTGAAAGTGCCTTAAGCAACTTGCAAGCATTCTCAAGAAACACTAATGCGTTTATATGAAAGAGAAGCACTCTGTTCCAACACTTCAATTCACTGCACGAAGGGAATGGAGTGTTGCTTCACTTTCTAAATGCTGTCCTTTCAGAGAAAATCACTTTCGTTTGAAAGTGCCTTAAGCTACTTACAAGCATTCACCAGAAACTCACATGCGTTTCTCTGAAAGAGAAGCAGTCTGTTCCAACACTTCAATTCACTGTGCGAAGTGAATGAAGTGTTGCTTCACTTTCTAAATGCTGTTCTTTCAGAGAAAATCACTTGCCTTTGAAAGTGCCTTAAGCTACTTACAAGCATTCAACAGAAACTCACATGCATTTCTCTGAAAGAGAAGCAGTCTGTTCCAACACTTCAATTCTCTGTGCGAAGTGAATGGAGTGTTGCTTCACTTTCTAAATGCTGTCCTTTCAGAGAAAATCACTTTCCTTTGAAAGTGCCTTAAGCTACTTGCAAGCATTCACAAGAAACAATAATGCGTTTCTATGAAAGAGAAGCAGTCTGTTCCAATACTTCAATACATTGCACGAAGGGAATGGAGTGTTGCTTTACTTTCTCAATGCTGTCCTTTAGGAGAAAATCACTTTCCTTTGATAGAGCCTTGAGCTACTTATAAGCATTCAACAGAAACTCACATGCATTTCTCTGAAAGAGATGCAGTCTGTTCCAACACTTCAATTCACTGTGCAAAGTGAATGGAGTGTTGCTTCACTTTCTAAATCCTGTCCTTTCAGAGAAAATCACTTTTGTTTGAAAGTGCCTTTAGCAACTTTCAAGCATTCACAAGAAATTCACATGCATTTCTCTGAAAGAGAAGAATTCTCTTCCAACACTTCAATTCACTGTACGAAGTGAATGGAGTGTTGCTTCACTTTATAAATGCTGTCCTTTCAGAGTAAATCACGTTCCTTTGAAATTACCTTAAGCTACTTACAAGCATTCACCAGAAACTCACATGTGTTTCTCTGAAAGAGAAGTAATCTGTTCCAACACTTCAATTCACTGTGCGAAGTGAATGTAGTGTTGCTTCACTTTCTAAATGCTGTCCTTTCAGAGAAAATCACTTTCCTTTGATAGTGCCTTAAGCTACTTGCAAGCATTAGGAAGAAACTCACATGCGTTACTCTGAAAGAGAAGCAGTCTGTTCCAACACTTCAATTCACTGTGCGAAGTGAATGGAGTGTTGCCTCCCTTTCTAAATGCTGTCCTTTCAGAGAAAATCACTTTCCATTGAAAGTGCCTTAAACTACTTTCAAGCATTCACAAAAAACTCACATGCGTTTCTCTGAAAGAGAAGCAGTCTGTTCCAAAACTTCAATTCACTGTGCGAAGTGAATGGAATGTTACTTCCCTTTCTAAATGCTGTCCTTTCAGAGAAAATCACTTTCCTTTGTAAGTGCCTTAAGCTACTTACAAGCATTCAACAGAAACTCACATGCATTTCTCTGAAAGAGAAGCAGTCTGTTCCAACACTTCAATTCACTGTGCGAAGTGAATGGAGTGTTGCTTCACTTTCTAAATGCTGTCCTTTCAGAGAAAATCACTTTCCATTGAAAGTGCCTTAAACTACTTTCAAGCATTCACCAGAAACTCACATGCGTTTCTCTGAAATAGAAGCAGTCTGTTCCAACACTTCAATTCACTGTGGAAGTGAATGGAGTGTTGCTTCACTTTCTAAATTCTCTCCTTTCAGAGAAAATCACTTTCCTTTGAAATTGCCTTAAGCTACTTGCAAGCATTAGGAAGAAACTCACATGCGTTTCTCTGAAAGAGAAGCAGTCTGTTCCAACACTTCAATTCACTGTGCGAAGTGAATGGAGTGTTGCTTCACTTTCTAAATGCTGTCCTTTCAGAGAAAATCACTTTCCTTTGAAAGTGCCTTAAGCTACTTGCAAGCATTAGGAAGAAACTCACATGCGTTTCTCTGAAAGAGAAGCAGTCTGTTCCAACACTTCAATTCACTGTGCGAAGTGAATGGAGTGTTGCCTCACTTTCTAAATGCTGTCCTTTCAGAGAAAATCCCTTTCCTTTGAATGTGCCTTAAGCTGCTTACAAGCATTCAACAGAAACTCACATGCATTTCTCTGAAAGAGAAGCAATCTGTTCCAACACTTTAATTCTCTGTGCGAAGTGAATGGAGTGTTGCTTCACTTTCTAAATGCTGTCCTTTCAGAGAAAATCACTTTCCTTTGAAAGTGCCTTAAGCAACTTCCAAGCATTCACAAGAAACACTAATGCGTTTATATGAAAGAGAAGAACTGTGTTCCAACAATTCAATTCACTGCACGAAGGGAATGGAGTATTGCTTCACTTTCTAAACGCTGTCCATTCAGAAAAAACCACTTTCCTTTAAAAGTGCCTTAAGCTACTTACAAGCATTCACCAGAAACTCACATGCGTTTTTCTGAAAGAGAAGCAGTCTGTTCCAACACTTCAATTCACTGTGCGAAGTGAATGGAGTGTTGCTTCACTTTCTAAGTGCTGTCCTTTCAGAGAAAATCACTTTCCTTTGAAAGTGCCTTAAGCTACTTGCAAGCATTAGGAAGAAACTCACATGCGTTTCTCTGAAAGAGAAGCAGTCTGTTCCAACACTTCAATTCACTGTGCGAAGTGAATGGAGTGTTGCTTCACTTTCTAAATGATGTCCTTTCAGAGAAAATCACTTTCCTTTGAAAGAGCCTTAAGCTACTTACAAGCATTCAACAGAAACTCACATGCATTTCTCTGAAAGAGAGGCAGTCTGTTCCAACACTTCCATTCACTGTGCGAAGTGAATGGAATGTTGCTTCACTTTCTAAATGCTGTCCTTTCAGCGAAAATCACTTTCCTTTGAAAGTGCCTTAAGCTACTTTCAAGCATTAACTGGAAACACACATGCGTTTCTCTGAAAGTGAAGCACTCTGTTCCAACACTTCAATTCACTGTGTGAAGTGAATGGAGTGTTGCTTCACTTTCTAAATGCTGTTCTTTCAGAGAAAATAACTTTCCTTTGAAAGTGCCTTAAGCTACTTGCAAGCATTAGGAAGAAACTCACATGCATTTCTCTGAAAGAGAAGCAGTCTGTTCCAACACTTCAATTCACTGTGCAAAGTGAATGGAGTGTTGCTTCACTTTCTAAATGCTGTCCTTTCAGAGAAAATCACTTTCCTTTGAAAGTGCCTTAAGCTACTTGCAAGCATTAGGAAGAAACTCACATGCGTTTCTCTGAAAGAAAAGCAGTGTGTTCCAACACTTCAATTCACTGTGCGAAGTGAATGGAGTGTTGCCTCACTTTCTAAATGCTGTCCTTTCAGAGAAAATCACTTTCCATTAAAAGTGCCTTAAACTACTTTCAAGCATTCACAAAAAACTCACATGCGTTTCTCTGAAAGAGAAGCAGTCTGTTCCAACACTTCAATTCACTGTGCGAAGTGAATGGAGTGTTGCTTCACTTTCTAAATGCTGTCCTTTCAGAGAAAATCACTTTCCTTTGAATGTGCCTTAAGCTACTTACAAGCATTCAACAGAAACTCACATGCATTTCTCTGAAAGAGAAGCAATCTGTTCCAACACTTCAATTCTCTGTGCGAAGTGAATGGAGTGTTGCTTCACTTTCTAAATGCTGTCCTTTCAGAGAAAATCCCTTTCCTTTGAATGTTCCTTAAGCTACTTACAAGCATTCAACAGAAACTCACATGCATTTCTCTGAAAGAGAAGCAATCTGTTCCAACACTTCAATTCTCTGTGCGATGAATGGAGTGTTGCTTCACTTTCTAAATGCTGTCCTGTCAGAGATAATCACTTTCCTTTGAAAGTGCCTTAAGCTACTTGCTAGGAAGAAGCCCACATGCGTTTCTGTGAAAGAGAAGCAGTCTGTTCCAACACTTCAATTCACTGTGTGAAGTGAATGGAGTGTTGCTTCACTTTCTAAATGCTTTCCTTTCAGAGAAAATCACTTTCCTTTGAAAGAGCCTTAAGCTACTGACAAGCATTCAACAGAAACTCACATGCATTTCTCTGAAATAGAGGCAGTCTGTTCCAACACTTCAATTCACTGTACAAAGTGAATGGAGTGTTGCTTCACTTTCTAAATGCTGTCCTTTCAGAGAAAATCACTTTCCTTTGAAAGTGAATTAAGCCACTTGCAAGCATTCACAAGAAACACTAATGCGTTTCTATGAAAGAGAAGCACTCTGTTCCAACACTTCAATTCACTGCACGAAGGGAATGGAGTGTTGCTTCACTTTCTAAATGCTGTCCTTTCAGAGAAAATCACTTTCCTTTGAAATTGCCTGAAGCTACTTACAAGCATTAGGAAGAAACTCACATGCGTTTCTCTGAAAGAGAAGCAGTCTGTTCCAACACTTCAATTCACTGTGCGAAGTGAATGGAGTGTTGCATCACTTTCTAAATTCTGTCCTTTTAGAGAAAATCACTTTCCTTTGAAAGTGCCTTAAACTACTTTCAAGCATTCACAAAAAACTCACATGCGTTTCTCTTAAAGAGAAGCAGTCTGTTCAAACACTTCAATTCACTGTGTGAAGTGAATGGAGTGTTGCTTCAGTTTCTAAATGCTGTCCTTTCAGAGAAAATCACTTTCCTTTGAAAGTGCCTTAAGCAACTTGCAAGAATTCACCAGAATCTCACATGCGTTTCTCTGAAAGAGAAGCAGTCTGTTCCAACACTTCAATTCATTGCGCGAAGGGAATGGAGTGTTGCTTTACTTTCTAAATGCTGTCCAGTCAGAGAAAATCACTTTCCTTTGAAAGAGCCTTAAGCTACTGCCGAGCATTCAACAGAAACTCACATGCATTTCTCTGAAAGAGAGTCAGTCTGTTCCAACACTTCAATTCACTGTACAAAGTGAATGGAGTGTTGCTTCACTTTCTAAATGCTGTCCTTTCAGAGAAAATCACTTTCCTTTGAAAGTGCCTTAAGCCACTTGCAAGCATTCACAAGAAACACTAATGCGTTTCTATGAAAGAGAAGCACTCTGTTCCAACACTTCAATTCACTGCACGAAGGGAATGGAGTGTTGCTTCACTTTCTAAATGCTGTCCTTTCAGAGAAAATCACTTTCCTTTGAAAGTGCCTGAAGCTACTTACAAGCATTAGGTAGAAACTCACATGCGTTTCTCTGAAAGAGAAGCAGTTTGTTCCAACACTTCAATTCACTCTGCGAAGTGAATGGAGTGTTGCTTCACTTTCTAAATGCTGTCCTTTCAGAGAAAATCACTTTCCTTTGAAAGTGCCTTAAGCAACTTGCAAGCATTCAACAGAAACTCACATGCATGTCTCTGAAAGAGAAGCAGTTTATTCCAACACTTCAATTCACTGTTCGATGTGAATGGAGTGTTGCTTCACTTTCTAAATGCTGTCCTTTCAGAGAAAATCACTTTCCTTTGAAAGTGCCTTAAGCTACTTACAAGCATTCACCAGAAACTAACATGCGTTTCTCTGAAAGAGAAGCAGTCTGTTCCAACACTTCAATTCACTGTGCGAAGTGAATGGAGTGTTACATCACTTTCTAAATTCTGTCCTTTTAGAGAAAATCACTTTCCTTTGAAATTGCCTTAAACTACTTTCAAGCATTCACAAAAAACTCACATGCGTTTCTCTTAAAGAGAAGCAGTCTGTTCCAACACTTCAATTCACTGTGCGAAGTGAATGGAGTGTTGCTTCAGTTTCTAAATGCTGTCCTTTCAGAGAAAATCACTTTCCTTTGAAAGTGCCTTAAGCAACCTGCAAGAATTCACCAGAAACTCACATGCGTTTCTCTGAAAGAGAAGCAGTCTGTTCCAACACTTCAATTCACTGTGCGAAGTGAATGGAGTGTTGCTTCCCTTTCTAAATGCTGTCCTTTCAGAGAAAATCACTTTCCTTTGAAAGTGCCTTAAGCTACTTACAAGCATTCACCAGAAACTCACATGCGTTTCTCTGAAAGAGAAGCAGTCTGTTTCAATACTTCAATTCACTCTGCGAAGTGAATGGAGTGTTGCTTCACTTTCTAAATGCTGTCCTTTCAGAGAAAATCACTTTCCTTTGAAAGTGCCTTAAGCAACTTGCAAGCATTCAACAGAAACTCACATGCATTTCTCTGAAAGAGAAGCAGTCTATTCCAACACTTCAATTCACTGTTCGATGTGAATGGAGTGTTGCTTCACTTCCTAAATGCTGTCCTTTCAGAGAAAATCACTTTCCTTTGAAAGTGCCTTAAGCTACTTACAAGCATTCACCAGAAACTCACATGCGTTTCTCTGGAAGAGAAGAAGTCTGTTCCAATACTTCAATTCACTGTGCGAAGTGAATGGAGTGTTGCTTCACTTTCTAAATGTTGTCCTTTCAGAGAAAATCACTTTCCTTTGAAAGTGCC
The DNA here is from genome assembly GCF_982192425.1 of Myodes glareolus. Classification (NCBI taxonomy): domain Eukaryota; kingdom Metazoa; phylum Chordata; class Mammalia; order Rodentia; family Cricetidae; genus Myodes; species Myodes glareolus. The sequence continues at coordinate 110,827,454 of NC_142032.1, read as the reverse complement.
TTAAGCTACTTACAAGCATTCACCAGAAACTAACATGCGTTTCTCTGAAAGAGAAGCAGTCTGTTCCAACACTTCAATTCACTGTGCGAAGTGAATGGAGTATTGCTTCACTTTCTAAATGCTGTCCATTCAGAGAAAATCATTTTCCTTTGAAAGTGCCTTAAGCTACTTACAAGCATTAGGAAGAAACTCACATGCGTTTCTCTGAAAGAGAAGCAGACTGTTCCAACACTTCAATTCACTGTGCGAAGTGAATGGAGTGTTGCTTCACTTTCTAAATGCTGTCCTTTCAGAGAAAATCACTTTCCTTTGAAAGTGCCTTAAGCTACTTGCAAGCATTAGGAAGAAACTCTCATGCATTTCTCTGAAAGAGAAGCAGTCTGTTCCAACACTTCAATTCACTGTGTGAAGTGAATGGAGTGTTGCCTCACTTTCTAAATGCTGTCCTTTCAGAGAAAATCACTTTCCTTTGAAAGTGCCTTAAGCTACTTACAAGAATTCACCAGAAACTCACATGCGTTTCTCTGAAAGAGAAGCAGTCTGTTCCAACACTTCAATTCAATGTGCGAAGTGAATGGAGTGTTGCTTCACTTTCTAAATGCTGTCCTTTGAGAGAAAATCACTTTCCTTTGAAATTGCCTTAAGCTACTAACAAGCATTCAACAGAAACTCACATGCATTTCTCTGAAAGAGAAGCAGTCTGTTCCAACACTTCAATTCACTGTGCGAAGTGAATGGAGTGTTGCTTCAGTTTCTAAATGCTGTCCTTTCAGAGAAAATCACTTTCCTTTGAAAGTGCCTTAAACTACTTTCAAGCATTCACAAAAAACTCACATGCTTTTCTCTTAAAGAGAAGCAGTCTGTTCCAACACTTCAATTCACTGTGCGAAGTGAATGGAGTGTTGCTTCAGTTTCTAAATGCTGTCCTTTCAGAGAAAATCACTTTCCTTTGAAAGTGCCTTAAGCAACTTGCAAGAATTCACAAGAAACTCACATGCGTTTCTCTGAAAGAGAAGCAGTCTGTTCCAACACTTCAATTCACTCTGCGAAGTGAATGGAGTGTTGCTTCACTTTCTAAATGCTGTCCTTTCAGGGAAAATCACTTTCTTTTGAAAGTGCCTTAAGCTACTTACAAGCATTCAACAGAAACTCACATGCATTTCTCTGAAAGAGAAGCAGTCTGTTCCAACACTTCAATTCACTGTGCGAAGTGAATTGAGTGTTGCTTCACTTTCTAAATGCTGTCCTTTCAGAGAAAATCACTTTCCTTTGAAAGTGCCTTAAGCTACTTGCAAGCATTAGGAAGAAACTCACATGCGTTATTCTGAAAGAGAAGCACTCTGTTACAACACTTCAATTCACTGTGCGAAGTGAATGGAGTGTTGCTTCACTTTCTAAATGCTGTCCTTTCAGAGAAAATCACTTTCCTTTGAAAGTGCCTTAAGCTACTTGCAAGCATTAGGAAGAAACTCACATGCGTTTCTATGAAAGAGAAGCAGTCTGTTCCAACACTTCAATTCACTGTGTGAAGTGAATGGAGTGTTGCCTCACTTTCTAAATGCTGTCCTTTCAGAGAAAATCACTTTCCTTTGAAAGTGCCTTAAGCTACTTACAAGAATTCACCAGAAACTCACATGCGTTTCTCTGAAAGAGAAGCAGTCTGTTCCAACACTTCAATTCAATGTGCGAAGTGAATGGAGTGTTGCTTCACTTTCTAAATGCTGTCCTTTGAGAGAAAATCACTTTCCTTTGAAATTGCCTTAAGCTACTAACAAGCATTCAACAGAAACTCACATGCATTTCTCTGAAAGAGAAGCAGTCTGTTCCAACACTTCAATTCACTGTGCGAAGTGAATGGAGTGTTGCTTCAGTTTCTAAATGCTGTCCTTTCAGAGAAAATCACTTTCCTTTGAAAGTGCCTTAAACTACTTTCAAGCATTCACAAAAAACTCACATGCTTTTCTCTTAAAGAGAAGCAGTCTGTTCCAACACTTCAATTCACTGTGCGAAGTGAATGGAGTGTTGCTTCAGTTTCTAAATGCTGTCCTTTCAGAGAAAATCACTTTCCTTTGAAAGTGCCTTAAGCAACTTGCAAGAATTCACAAGAAACTCACATGCGTTTCTCTGAAAGAGAAGCAGTCTGTTCCAACACTTCAATTCACTCTGCGAAGTGAATGGAGTGTTGCTTCACTTTCTAAATGCTGTCCTTTCAGGGAAAATCACTTTCTTTTGAAAGTGCCTTAAGCTACTTACAAGCATTCAACAGAAACTCACATGCATTTCTCTGAAAGAGAAGCAGTCTGTTCCAACACTTCAATTCACTGTGCGAAGTGAATTGAGTGTTGCTTCACTTTCTAAATGCTGTCCTTTCAGAGAAAATCACTTTCCTTTGAAAGTGCCTTAAGCTACTTGCAAGCATTAGGAAGAAACTCACATGCGTTATTCTGAAAGAGAAGCACTCTGTTACAACACTTCAATTCACTGTGCGAAGTGAATGGAGTGTTGCTTCACTTTCTAAATGCTGTCCTTTCAGAGAAAATCACTTTCCTTTGAAAGTGCCTTAAGCTACTTGCAAGCATTAGGAAGAAACTCACATGCGTTTCTATGAAAGAGAAGCAGTCTGTTCCAACACTTCAATTCACTGTGTGAAGTGAATGGAGTGTTGCCTCACTTTCTAAATGCTGTCCTTTCAGAGAAAATCACTTTCCTTTGAAAGTGCCTTAAGCTACTTACAAGCATTCAACAGAAACTCACATGCGTTTTTCTGAAAGAGAAGCAGTCTGTTCCAACACTTCAATTCACTGTGCGAAGTGAATGGAGTGTTGCTTCACTTTCTAAATGCTGTCCTTTCAGAGAAAATCACTTTCCTTTGAAAGTGCCTTAAGCTTCTTACAAGCATTCAACAGAAACTCACATGCATTTCTCTGAAGGAGAAGCAGTCTGTTCCAACACTTCAATTCACTGTGCGAAGTGAATGGAGTGTTGCTTCACTTTCTAAATGCTGTCCTTTCAGAGAAAATCACTTTCCTTTGAATGTGCCTTAAGCTACTTGCAAGCATTAGGAAGAAACTCACATGCGTTTCTCTGAAAGAGAAGCAGACTGTTCAAACACTTCACTTCACTGTTCGAAGTGAATGGAGTGTTGCTTCACTTTCTAAATGCTGTCCTTTCAGAGAAAATCACTTTCCTTTGAAAGTGCTTTAAACTACTTTCAAGCATTCACAAAAAACTCACATGCGTTTCTCTGAAAGAGAAGCAGTCTGTTCCAACACTTCATTTCACTGTGCGATGTGAATGGAGTATTGCTTCACTTTCTAAATGCTGTCCTTTCAGAGAAAATCACTTTCCTTTGAAAGTGCCTTAAGCAACTTGCAAGAATTCACAAGAAACTCACATGCGTTTCTCTGAAAGAGAAGCAGTCTGTTCCAACACTTCAATTCACTGTGCGAAGTGAATGGAGTGTTGCTTCACTTTCTAAATGCTGTCCTTTCAGAGAAAATCACTTTCCTTTGAAAGTGCCTTAAGCTACTTGCAAGCATTAGGAAGAAACTCACATGCGTTTCTCTGAAAGAGAAGCAGTCTGTTCCAACATTTGAATTCAGTGTGCGAAGTGAATGGAGTGTTGCTTCACTTTCTAAATGCTGTCCTTTCAGAGAAAATCACTTTCCTTTGAAAGTGCATTAAGCTACTTATAAGCATTCAACAGAAACTCACATGCGTTTCTCTGAAAGAGAAGCAGTCTGTTCCAACACTTCAATTCAGTGTGCGAAGTGAATATAGTGTTGCTTCACTTTCTAAATGCTGTCTTTTCAGAGAAAATCCCTTTCCTTTGAATGTGCCTTAAGCTACTTACAAGCGTTCAACAGAAACTCACATGCCTTTCTCTGAAAGAGAAGCAATCTGTTCCAACACTTCAATTCTCTGTGCGAAGTGAATGGAGTGTTGCTTCACTTTCTAAATGCTGTCCTTTCAGAGAAAATCACTTTCCTTTGAAAGTGCCTTAAGCTACTTGCAGGCATTAGGAAGAAACTCACATGCGTTTCTCTGAAAGAGAAGCAGTCTGTTCCAACACTTCAATTCACTGTGCAAAGTGAATGGAGTGTTGCCTCACTTTCTAAATCCTGTTTTTTCAGAGAAAATCACTTTCCTTTGAAAGTGCCTTAAGCTACTTGCAAGCATTAGGAAGAAACTCACATGCGTTTCTCTGAAAGAGATGCAGTCTGTTCCAACACTTCAATTCAATGTGCGAAGTGAATGGAGTGTTGCTTCACTTTCTAAATGCTGTCCTTTCAGAGAAAATCACTTTCCTTTGAAAGTGCCTTAAGCTACTTGCAGGCATTAGGAAGAAACTCACATGCGTTTCTCTGAAAGAGAAGCAGTCTGTTCCAACATTTCAATTCACTGTGTGAAGTGAATGGAGTGTTGCCTCGCTTTCTAAATGCTGTCCTTTCAGAGAAAATCACTTTCCTTTCAAAGTGCCTTATGCTACTTACAAGCATTCAACAGAAACTCACATGCGTTTCTCTGAAAGAGATGCAGTCTGTTCCAACACTTCAATTCAATGTGCGAAGTGAATGGAGTGTTGCTTCACTTTCTAAATGCTGTCCTTTCAGAGAAAATCTCTTTCCTTTGAAAGTTTTTTAAGCTACTTAAAAGCATTCATCAGAAACTCACATGCATTTCTATGAAAGAGAAGCAGTCTGTTCCAACACTTCAATTCAATGTGCGAAGTGAATGGAGTGTTGCTTCACTTTCTAAATTATGTCCTTTCAGAGAAAATCACTTTCCTTTGAAAGTGCCTTAAGCAACTCGCAAGCATTCACAAGAAACACTAATGCGTTTCTATGAAAGAGAAGCACTCTGTTCCAACACTTCAATTCACTGCACGAAGGGAATGGAGTGTTGCTTTACTTTCTAAATGCTGTCCTTTCAGAGAAAATCACTTTCCTTTGAAAGTGCCTTAAGCTACTTACAAGCATTCAACAGAAACTCACATGCGTTTCTCTGAAAGAGAAGCAGTCTGTTCCAACACTTCAATTCACTGTGCGAAGTGAATGGAGTGTTGCTTCACTTTCTAAATGCTGTCCATTCAGAGAAAATCACTTTCCTTTGAAAGTGCCTTAAACTACTTTCAAGCATTCACAAAAAACTCACATGCGTTTCTCTTAAAGAGAAGCATTCTGTTTCAACACTTCAATTCACTGTGCGAAGTGAATGGAGTGTTGCTTCAGTTTCTAAATGCTGTTTTTCAGAGAAAATCACTTTCCTTTGAAAGTGCCTTAAGCAACTTGCAAGAATTCACAAGAAACTCACATGCGTTTCTCTGAAAGAGAAGCAGTCTGTTCCAACACTTCAATTCACTGTGCGAAGTGAATGGAGTGTTGCTTCACTTTCTAAATGCTGTCCTTTCAGAGAAAATCACTTTCCTTTGAAAGTGCCTTAAGCTACTTACAAGCATTCACCAGAAACTCACATGCGTTTCTCTGAAAGAGAAGCAGTCTGTTCCAATACTTCAATTCACTCTTCGAAGTGAATGGAGTGTTGCTTCACTTTCTAAATGCTGTCCTTTCAGAGAAAATCACTTTCCTTTGAAAGTGCCTTAAGCTACTTACAAGCATTCAACAGAAACTCACATGCATTTCTCTGAAAGAGAAGCAGTCTGTTCCAACACTTCAATTCACTGTGCGAAGTGAATGGAGTGTTGCTTCACTTTCTAAATGCTGTCCTTTCAGAAAAAATCACTTTCCTTTGAAAGTGCCTAAAGCTACTTGCAAGCATTATGTAGAAACTCACATGCGTTTCTCTGAAAGAGAAGCAGTCTGTTCCAACACTACAATTCACTGTGTGAAGTGAATGGAGTGTTGCCTCACTTTCTAAATGCTGTCCTTTCAGAGAAAATCACTTTCCTTTGAAAGTGCCTTAAGCTACTTACAAGCATTCAACAGAAACTCACATGCGTTTCTCTGAAAGAGAAGCAGTCTGTTCCAACACTTCAATTCACTGTGCGAAGTGAATGGAGTGTTGCTTCACTTTCTAAATGCTGTCCTTTCAGAGAAAATCACTTTCCTTTGAAAGTGCCTTAAGCTACTTACAAGCATTCAACAGAAACTCACATGCATTTCTCTGAAAGAGAAGCAATCTGTTCCAACACTTCAATTCTCTGTGCGAAGTGAATGGAGTGTTGCTTCACTTTCTAAATGCTGTCCTTTCAGATAAAATCACTTTCCTTTGAAAGTGCCTTAAGCTACTTGCAAGCATTAGGAAGAAACTCACATGCGTTTCTCTGAAAGAGAAGCAGTCTGTTCCAACACTTCAATTCACTGTGCGAAGTGAATGGAGTGTTGCCTCACTGTCTAAATGCTGTCCTTTCAGAGAAAATCAATTTCCATTGAAAGTGCCCAAAACTACTTTCAATCATTCACAAAAAACTCACATGCGTTTCTCTGAAAGAGAAGCAGTCTGTTCCAACACTTCAATTCAGTGTGCGAAGTGAATATAGTGATGCTTCACTTTCTAAATGCTGTCCTTTCAGAGAAAATCCCTTTCCTTTGAATGTGCCTTAAGCTACTTACAAGCATTCAACAGAAACTCACATGCATTTCTCTGAAAGAGAAGCAGTCTGTTCTAACACTTCAATTCACTGTGCGAAGTGAATGGAGTGTTGCTTCACTTTCTAAATGCTGTCCTTTCAGAGAAAGTCACTTTCCTTTGAAAGTGCCTTAAGCTACTTACAAGCATTCAACAGAAACTCACATGCGTTTCTCTGAAAGAGAAGCAGTCTGTTCCAACACTTCAATTCACTCTGCGAAGTGAATGGAGTCTTGCTTCACTTTCTAAATGCTGTCCTTTCAGAGAAAATCACTTTCCTTTGAAAGTGCCTTAAGCTACTTGCAATCATTAGGAAGAAACTCACATGCGTTTCTCTGAAAGAGAAGCAGTCTGTTCCAACACTTCATTTCACTGTGCGAAGTGAATGGAGTGTTGCTTCAGTTTCTAAATCCTGTCCTTTCAGAGAAAATCACTTCCCTTTGAAAGTGCCTTAAGCTACTAGCAAGCATTAGGAAGAAACTCACATGCGTTTCTCTGAAAGAGAAGCAGTCTGTTCCAACACTTCAATTCACTGTGTGAAGTGAATGGAGTGTTGCCTCGCTTTCTAAATGCTGTCCTTTCAGAGAAAATCACTTTCCTTTCAAAGTGCCTTAAGCTACTTACAAGCATTCAACAGAAACTCACATGCGTTTCTCTGAAAGAGAAGCAGTCTGTTCCAACATTTCAATTCAATGTGCGAAGTGAATGGAGTGTTGCTTCACTTTCTAAATGCTGTCCTTTCAGAGAAAATCACTTTCCTTTGAAAGTGCCTTAAGCTACTTACAAGTATTCAACAGAAACTCACATGCGTTTCTCTGAAAGAGAAGCAGTCTGTTCCAACACTTCAATTCACTGTGCGAAGTGAATGGAGTGTTGCTTCACTTTCTAAATGCTGTCCATTCAGAGAAAATCACTTTCCTTTGAAAGTGCCTTAATCTACTTTCAAGCATTCACAAAAAACTCACATGCGTTTCTCTTAAAGAGAAGCATTCTGTTCCAACACTTCAATTCACTGTGCGAAGTGAATGGAGTGTTGCTTCAGTTTCTAAATGCTGTTTTTCAGAGAAAATCACTTTCCTTTGAAAGTGCCTTAAGCAACTTGCAATAATTCACAAGAAACTCGCATGTGTTTCTCTGAAAGAGAAGCAGTCTGTTCCAACACTTCAATTCACTGCACGAAGTGAATGGAGTGTTGCTTCACTTTCTAAATGCTGTCCTTTCAGAGAAAATCACTTTCCTTTGAAAGTGCCTTAAGCTACTTACAAGCATTCACCAGAAACTCACATGCATTTCTCTGAAAGAGAAGCAGTCTGTTCCAATACTTCAATTCACTCTGCGAAGTGAATGGAGTGTTGCTTCACTTTCTAAATGCTGTCCTTTCAGAGAAAATCACTTTCCTTTGAAAGTGCCTTAAGCTACTTACAAGCATTCAACAGAAACTCACATGCATTTCTCTGAAAGAGAAGCAGTCTGTTCCAACACTTCAATTCACTGTGCGAAGTGAATGGAGTGTTGCTTCACTTTCTAAATGCTGTCCTTTCAGAAAAAATCACTTTCCTTTGAAAGTGCCTAAAGCTACTTGCAAGCATTATGTAGAAACTCACATGCGTTTCTCTGAAAGAGAAGCAGTCTGTTCCAACACTTCAATTCACTGTGTGAAGTGAATGGAGTGTAGCCTCACTTTCTAAATGCTGTCCTTTCAGAGAAAATCACTTTCTTTTGAAAGTGCCTTAAGCTACTTACAAGCATTCAACAGAAACTCACATGCGTTTCTCTGAAAGAGAAGCAGTCTCTTCCAACACTTCAATTCACTGTGCGAAGTGAATGGAGTGTTGCTTCACTTTCTAAATGCTGTCCTTTCAGAGAAAATCCCTTTCCTTTGAAAGTGCCTTAAGCTACTTACAAGCATTCAACAGAAACTCACATGCATTTCTCTGAAAGAGAAGCAATCTGTTCCAACACTTCAATTCTCTGTGCGAAGTGAATGGAGTGTTGCTTCACTTTCTAAATGCTGTCCTTTCAGAGAAAATCACTTTCCTTTGAAAGTGCCTTAAGCTACTTGCAAACATTCACAAGAAACATTAATGCGTTTCTATGAAAGAGAAGCAGTCTGTTCCAACACTTCAATTCACTGTGCGAAGTGAATGGAGTGTTGCTTCACTTTCTAAATGCTGTCCTTTCAGAGAAAATCACTTTCCTTTGAAAGTGCCTTAAGCTACTTGCAAGCATTAGGAAGAAACTCACATGCGTTTCTCTGAAAGAGAAGCAGTCTGTTCCAACAATTCAATTCACTGTGCGAAGTGAATGGAGTGTTGCCTCCCTTTCTAAATGCTGTCCTTTCAGAGAAAATCAATTTCCATTGAAAGTGCCCAAAACTACTTTCAATCATTCACAAAAAACTCACATGCGTTTCTCTGAAAGAGAAGCAGTCTGTTCCAACACTTCAATTCAGTGTGCGAAGTGAATATAGTGTTGCTTCACTTTCTAAATGCTGTCCTTTCAGAGAAAATCCCTTTCCTTTGAATGTGCCTTAAGCTACTTACAAGCATTCAACAGAAACTCACATGCATTTCTCTGAAAGAGAAGCAATCTGTTCCAACACTTCAATTCTCTGTGAGAAGTGAATGGAGTGTTGCTTCACTTTCTAAATGCTGTCCTTTCAGAGAAAATCACTTTCATTTGAAAGTGCCTTAAGCTACTTACAAGCATTCAACAGAAACTCACATGCATTTCTCTGAAAGAGAAGCAGTCTGTTCTAACACTTCAATTCACTGTGCGAAGTGAATGGAGTGTTGCTTCACTTTCTAAATGCTGTCCTTTCAGAGAAAGTCACTTTCCTTTGAAAGTGCCTTAAGCTACTTACAAGCATTCAACAGAAACTCACATGCGTTTCTCTGAAAGAGAAGCAGTCTGTTCCAACACTTCAATTCACTGTGTGAAGTGAATAGAGTGTTGCCTCACTTTCTAAATGCTGTCCTTTCAGAGAAAATCACTTTCTTTTGAAAGTGCCTTAAGCTACTTACAAGCATTTAACAGAATCTCACATGCGTTTCTCTGAAAGAGAAGCAGTCTGTTCCAACACTTCAATTCACTGTGCGAAGTGAATGGAGTGTTGCTTCACTTTCTAAATGCTGTTCTTTCAGAGAAAATCACTTTCCTTTGAAAGTGCCTTAAGCTACTTACAAACATTCACCAGAAACTCACATGCGTTTCTCTGAAAGAGAAGCAGTCTGTTCCAACACTTAAATTCACTGTGCGAAGTGAATGGAGTGTTGCTTCACTTTCTAAATGCTCTCCAATCAGAGAAACTTTCCTTTGAAAGTGCCTTAAGCTACTTGCAAGCATTAGGAAGAAACTCACATGCGTTTCTCTGAAAGAGAAACAGTCTGTTCCAACACTTCAATTCACTGTGCGAAATGAATGGAGTGTTGCATCACTTTCTAAATTCTGTCCTTTCAGAGAAAATCACTTTCCTTTGAAAGTGCCTTAAACTACTTTCAAGCATTCACAAAAAACTCACATGCGTTTCTCTTAAAGAGAAGCAGTCTGTTCCAACACTTCAATTCACTGTGCGAAGTTAATGGAGTGTTGCTTCAGTTTCAAAATGCTGTCCTTTCAGAGAAAATCACTTTCCTTTGAAAGTGCCTTAAGCAACTTGCAAGAATTCACAAGAAACTCACATGCGTTTCTCTGAAAGAGAAGCAGTCTGTTCCAACACTTCAATTCACTGTGCGAAGTTAATGGAGTGTTGCTTCAGTTTCAAAATGCTGTCCTTTCAGAGAAAATCACTTTCCTTTGAAAGTGCCTTAAGCAACTTGCAAGCATTCACAAGAAACACTAATGCGTTTCTATAAAAGAGAAGCAGTCTGCTCCAACACTTCAATTCATTGCACGAAGGGAATGGAGTGTTGCTTTACTTTCTAAATGCTGTCCTTTTTGAGAAAATCACTTTCCTTTGAAAGAGCCTTAAGCTACTTACAAGCATTCAACAGAAACTCACATGCATTTCTCTGAAAGAGAAGCAGTCTGTTCCAACACTTCAATTCACTGTACAAAGTGAATGGAGTGTTGCTTCACTTTCTAAATGCTGTCCTTTCAGAGAAAATCACTTTCCTTTGAAAGTGCCTTAAGCAACTTGCAAGCATTCACAAGAAACACTAATGCGTTTCTATGAAAGAGAAGCAGTCTGTTCCAACACTTCAATTCACTGCACGAAGGGAATGGAGTGTTGCTTCACTTTCTAAATGCTGTCCAATCAGAGAAAATCACTTTCCTTTGAAAGTGCCTTAAGCTACTTGCAAGCATTACGAAGAAACTCACATGCGTTTCTCTGAAAGAGAAGCAGTCTGGTCCAACACTTCAATTCACTGTGCGAAGTGAATGGAGTGTTGCTTCACTTTCTAAATGCTGTCCTTTCAGAGAAAATCACTTTCCTTTGAAAGTGCCTTAAGCAACTTGCAAGCATTCACAAGAAACACTAATGCGTTTATATGAAAGAGAAGTACTCTGTTCCAACACTTCAATTCACTGCACGAAGGGAATGGAGTTTTGCTTCAGTTTCAAAATGCTGTCCTTTCAGAGAAAATCACTTTCCTTTGAAAGTGCCTTAAGCTACTTACAAGCATTCACCAGAAACTCACATGCGTTTCTCTGAAAGAGAAGCAGTCGGTTCCACCACTTCAATTCACTGTGCGAAGTGAATGGAGTGTTGCTTCACTTTCTAAATGCTGTCCTTTCAGAGAAAATCACTTTCCTTTGAAAGTGCCTTAAGCTACTTGCAAGCATTAGGAAGAAACTCACATGCGTTTCTCTGAAAGAGAAGCAGTCTGTTCCAACACTTCAATTCACTGTGCAAAGTGAATGGAGTGTTGCTTCACTTTCTAAATGCTGTCCTTTCAGAGAAAATCACTTTCCTTTGAAAGTGCCTTAAGCAACTTGCAAGCATTCACAAGAAACACTAATGCGTTTCTATGAAAGAGAAGCAGTCTGTTCCAACACTTCAATTCATTGCACGAAGGGAATGCAGTGTTGCTTTACTTTCTAAATGCTGTCCTTTTAGAGAAAATCACTTTCCTTTGAAAGAGCCTTAAGCTACTTACAAGCATTCAACAGAAACTCACATGCATTTCTCTGAAAGAGAAGCAGTCTGTTCCAACACTTCAATTCACTGTACAAAGTGAATGGAGTGTTGCTTCACTTTCTAAATGCTGTCCTTTCAGAGAAAATCACTTTCCTTTGAAAGTGCCTTAAGCAACTTGCAAGCATTCACAAGAAACACTAATGTGTTTCTATGAAAGAGAAGCACTCTGTTCCAACACTTCAACTCACTGCACGAAGGGAATGGAGTGTTGCTTCACTTTCTAAATGCTGTCCAATCAGAGAAAATCACTTTCCTTTGAAAGTGCCTTAAGCTACTTGCAAGCATTAGGAAGAAACTCACATGCGTTTCTCTGAAAGAGAAGCAGTCTGTTCCAACACTTCAATTCACTGTGCAAAGTGAATGGAGTGTTGCCTCAACTTCTAAATGCTGTCCTTTCAGAGAAAATCACTTTCCTTTGAAAGTGCCTTAAGCTACTTACAAGCATTCACCAGAAACTCACATGCGTTTCTCTGAAAGAGAAGCAGTCTGTTCCAACACTTCAATTCAATGTGCGAAGTGAATGGAGTGTTGCTTCCCTTTCTAAATGCTGTCCTTTCAGAGAAAATCACTTTCCTTTGAAAGTGCCTTAAGCTACTTACAAGCACTCAACAGAAACTCACATGCATTTCTCTGAAAGAGAAGCAGTCTGTTCCAACACTTCAATTCAATGTGCGAAGTGAATGGAGTGTTGCTTCACTTTCTAAATGCTGTCCTTTCAGAGAAAATCACTTTCCTTTGAAAGTGCCTTAAGCTACTTACAAGCATTCACCAGAAACTCACATGCGTTTCTCTGAAAGAGAAGCAGTCGGTTCCAACACTTCAATTCACTGTGCGAAGTGAATGGAGTGTTGCTTCACTTTCTAAATGCTGTCCTTTCAGAGAAAATCACTTTCCTTTGAAAGTGCCTTAAGCTACTTGCAAGCATTAGGAAGAAACTCACATGCGTTTCTCTGAAAGTGAAGCAGTCTGTTCCAACACTTCAATTCACTGTGCGAAGTGAATGGAGTGTTGCCTCACTTTCTAAATGCTGTCCTTTCAGAGAAAATCACTTTCCTTTGAAAGTGCCTTAAGCTACTTACAAGCATTCAACAGAAACTCACATGCATTTCTCTGAAAGAGAAGCAGTCTGTTCCAACACTTCAATTCACTGTGCGAAGTGAATGGAGTGTTGCTTCACTTTCTAAATTATGTCCTTTCAGAGAAAATCACTTTCCTTTGAAAGTGCCTTAAGCAACTTGCAAGCATTCACAAGAAACACTAATGCGTTTCTCTGAAAGAGAAGCAGTCTGTTCCAACACTTCAATTCACTGTGCGAAGTGAATGGAGTGTTGCTTCACTTTCTAAAGGCTGTCATTTCAGAGAAAATCACTTTTTTTGAAAGTGCCTTAAGCTACTTGCAAGCATTAAGATGAAACTCACATGCGTTTCTCTGAAAGAGAAGCAGTCTGTTTCAACACTTCAATTCACTGTGCGAAGTGAATGGAGTGTTGCTTCACTTTCTAAATGCTGTCCTTTCAGAGAAAATCCCTTTTCTTTGAATGTGCCTTAAGCTATTTACAAGCATTCAACAGAAACTCACATGCATTTCTCTGAAAGAGAAGCAATCTGTTCCAACACTTCAATTCTCTGTGCGAAGTGAATGGAGTGTTGCTTCACTTTCTAAATGCTGTCCTTTCAGAGAAAATCACTTTCCTTTGAAAGTGCCTTAAGCTACTTGCAAGCATTCACAAGAAACACTAATGCGTTTCTATGAAAGAGAAGCAGTCTGTTCCAACTCTTCAATTCATTGCGCGAAGGGAATGGAGTGTTGCTTTACTTTCTAAATGCTGTCCTTTCAGAGAAAATCACTTTCCTTTGAAAGAGCCTTAAGCTACTTACAAGCATTCAACAGAAACTCACATGCATTTCTCTGAAAGAGAAGCAGTCTGTTCCAACACTTCAATTCACTGTACAAAGTGAATGGAGTGTTGCTTCACTTTCTAAATGGTGTCCTTTCAGAGAAAATCACTTTCCTTTGAAAGTGCCTTAAGCAACTTGCAAGCATTCACAAGAAACACTAATGCGTTTCTATGAAAGAGAAGCACTCTGTTCCAACACTTCAATTCACTGCACAAAGGGAATGGAGTGTTGCTTCACTTTCTAAATGCTGTCCTTTCAGAGAAAATCACTTTGCTTTGAAAGTGCCTTAAACTACTTTCAAGCATTCACAAAAAACTCACATGCGTTTCTCTTAAAGAGAAGCAGTCTGTTCCAACACTTCAATTCACTGTGCGAAGTGAATGGAGTGTTGCTTCAGTTTGTAAATGCTGTCCTTTCAGAGAAAATCACTTTCCTTTGAAAGTGCCTTAAGCAACTTGCAAGCATTCACAAGAAACTCACATGCGTTTCTCTGAAAGAGAAGCAGTCTGTTCCAACACTTCAATTCACTGTGCGAAGTGAATGGAGTGTTGCTTCACTTTCTAAATGCTGTCCTTTCAGAGAAAATCACTTTCCTTTGAAAGTGCCTTAAGCTACTTATAAGCATTCAACAGAAACTCACATGCATTTCTCTGAAAGAGAAGCAGTCTGTTCCAACACTTCAATTCACTGTGCGAAGTGAATGGAGTGTTGCTTCACTTTCTAAATTATGTCCTTTCAGAGAAAATCACTTTCCTTTGAAAGTGCCTTAAGCAACTTGCAAGCATTCACAAGAAACACTAATGCGTTTCTATGAAAGAGAAGCACTCTGTTCCAACACTTCAATTCACTGCACGAAGTGAATGGAGTGTTGCTTCACTTTCTAAATGCTTTCCTTTCAGAGAAAATCACTTTCCTTTGAAAGTGCCTTAAGCTTCTTACAAGCATTCACCAGAAACTCACATGCGTTTCTCTGAAAGAGAAGCAGTCAGTTCCAACACTTCAATTCACTGTGCGAAGTGAATGGAGTGTTGCTTCACTTTCTAAATGCTGTCCTTTCAGAGAAAATCACTTTCCTTTGAAAGTGTCTTAAGCTACTTGCAAGCATTAGGAAGAAACTCACATGCGTTTCTCTGAAAGAGAAGCAGTCTGTTCCAACACTTCAATTCTCTGCACGAAGTGAATGGAGTGTTGCCTCACTTTCTAAATGCTGTCCTTTCAGAGAAAATCACTTTCCTTTGAAAGTGCCTTAAACTACTTTCAAGCATTCACAAAAAACTCACATGCGCTTCTCTGAAAGAGAAGCAGTCTGTTCCAACACTTCAATTCACTGTGTGAAGTGAATGGAGTGTTGCTTCACTTTCTAAATGCTGTCCTTTCAGAGAAAATCACTTTCCTTTGATAGTGCCTTAAGCTACTTGCAAGCATTAGGAAGAAACTCACATGCGTTTCTCTGAAAGAGAAGCAGTCTGTTCCAACACTTCAATTCACTGTGTGAAGTGAATAGAGTGTTGCCTCACTTTCTAAATGCTGTCCTTTCAGAGAAAATCACTTTCTTTTGAAAGTGCCTTAAGCTACTTACAAGCATTTAACAGAATCTCACATGCGTTTCTCTGAAAGAGAAGCAGTCTGTTCCAACACTTCAATTCACTGTGCGAAGTGAATGGAGTGTTGCTTCACTTTCTAAATGCTGTTCTTTCAGAGAAAATCACTTTCCTTTGAAAGTGCCTTAAGCTACTTACAAACATTCACCAGAAACTCACATGCGTTTCTCTGAAAGAGAAGCAGTCTGTTCCAACACTTAAATTCACTGTGCAAAGTGAATGGAGTGTTGCTTCACTTTCTAAATGCTCTCCAATCAGAGAAACTTTCCTTTGAAAGTGCCTTAAGCTACTTGCAAGCATTAGGAAGAAACTCACATGCGTTTCTCTGAAAGAGAAACAGTCTGTTCCAACACTTCAATTCACTGTGCGAAGTTAATGGAGTGTTGCTTCAGTTTCAAAATGCTGTCCTTTCAGAGAAAATCACTTTCCTTTGAAAGTGCCTTAAACTACTTTCAAGCATTCACAAAAAACTCACATGCGTTTCTCTTAAAGAGAAGCAGTCTGTTCCAACACTTCAATTCACTGTGCGAAGTTAATGGAGTGTTGCTTCAGTTTCAAAATGCTGTCCTTTCAGAGAAAATCACTTTCCTTTGAAAGTGCCTTAAGCAACTTGCAAGAATTCACAAGAAACTCACATGCGTTTCTCTGAAAGAGAAGCAGTCTGTTCCAACACTTCAATTCACTGTGCGAAGTTAATGGAGTGTTGCTTCAGTTTCAAAATGCTGTCCTTTCAGAGAAAATCACTTTCCTTTGAAAGTGCCTTAAGCAACTTGCAAGCATTCACAAGAAACACTAATGCGTTTCTATAAAAGAGAAGCAGTCTGCTCCAACACTTCAATTCATTGCACGAAGGGAATGGAGTGTTGCTTTACTTTCTAAATGCTGTCCTTTTTGAGAAAATCACTTTCCTTTGAAAGAGCCTTAAGCTACTTACAAGCATTCAACAGAAACTCACATGCATTTCTCTGAAAGAGAAGCAGTCTGTTCCAACACTTCAATTCACTGTACAAAGTGAATGGAGTGTTGCTTCACTTTCTAAATGCTGTCCTTTCAGAGAAAATCACTTTCCTTTGAAAGTGCCTTAAGCAACTTGCAAGCATTCACAAGAAACACTAATGCGTTTATATGAAAGAGAAGTACTCTGTTCCAACACTTCAATTCACTGCACGAAGGGAATGGAGTTTTGCTTCACTTTCTAAATGCTGTCCTTTCAGAGAAAATCACTTTCCTTTGAAAGTGCCTTAAGCTACTTACAAGCATTCACCAGAAACTCACATGCGTTTCTCTGAAAGAGAAGCAGTCGGTTCCACCACTTCAATTCACTGTGCGAAGTGAATGGAGTGTTGCTTCACTTTCTAAATGCTGTCCTTTCAGAGAAAATCACTTTCCTTTGAAAGTGCCTTAAGCTACTTGCAAGCATTAGGAAGAAACTCACATGCGTTTCTCTGAAAGAGAAGCAGTCTGTTCCAACACTTCAATTCACTGTGCAAAGTGAATGGAGTGTTGCTTCACTTTCTAAATGCTGTCCTTTCAGAGAAAATCCCTTTTCTTTGAATGTGCCTAAAGCTATTTACAAGCATTCAACAGAAACTCATATGCATTTCTCTGAAAGAGAAGCAATCTGTTCCAACACTTCAATTCTCTGTGCGAATTGAATGGAGTGTTGCTTCACTTTCTAAATGCTGTCCTTTCAGAGAAAATCACTTTCCTTTGAAAGTGCCTTAAGCTACTTGCAAGCATTCACAAGAAACACTAATGCGTTTCTATGAAAGAGAAGCAGTCTGTTCCAACACTTCAATTCATTGCACGAAGGGAATGCAGTGTTGCTTTACTTTCTAAATGCTGTCCTTTTAGAGAAAATCACTTTCCTTTGAAAGAGCCTTAAGCTACTTACAAGCATTCAACAGAAACTCACATGCATTTCTCTGAAAGAGAAGCAGTCTGTTCCAACACTTCAATTCACTGTACAAAGTGAATGGAGTGTTGCTTCACTTTCTAAATGCTGTCCTTTCAGAGAAAATCACTTTCCTTTGAAAGTGCCTTAAGCAACTTGCAAGCATTCACAAGAAACACTAATGTGTTTCTATGAAAGAGAAGCACTCTGTTCCAACACTTCAACTCACTGCACGAAGGGAATGGAGTGTTGCTTCACTTTCTAAATGCTGTCCAATCAGAGAAAATCACTTTCCTTTGAAAGTGCCTTAAGCTACTTGCAAGCATTAGGAAGAAACTCACATGCGTTTCTCTGAAAGAGAAGCAGTCTGTTCCAACACTTCAATTCACTGTGCAAAGTGAATGGAGTGTTGCCTCAACTTCTAAATGCTGTCCTTTCAGAGAAAATCACTTTCCTTTGAAAGTGCCTTAAGCTACTTACAAGCATTCACCAGAAACTCACATGCGTTTCTCTGAAAGAGAAGCAGTCTGTTCCAACACTTCAATTCAATGTGCGAAGTGAATGGAGTGTTGCTTCCCTTTCTAAATGCTGTCCTTTCAGAGAAAATCACTTTCCTTTGAAAGTGCCTTAAGCTACTTACAAGCACTCAACAGAAACTCACATGCATTTCTCTGAAAGAGAAGCAGTCTGTTCCAACACTTCAATTCAATGTGCGAAGTGAATGGAGTGTTGCTTCACTTTCTAAATGCTGTCCTTTCAGAGAAAATCACTTTCCTTTGAAAGTGCCTTAAGCTACTTACAAGCATTCACCAGAAACTCACATGCGTTTCTCTGAAAGAGAAGCAGTCGGTTCCAACACTTCAATTCACTGTGCGAAGTGAATGGAGTGTTGCTTCACTTTCTAAATGCTGTCCTTTCAGAGAAAATCACTTTCCTTTGAAAGTGCCTTAAGCTACTTGCAAGCATTAGGAAGAAACTCACATGCGTTTCTCTGAAAGTGAAGCAGTCTGTTCCAACACTTCAATTCACTGTGCGAAGTGAATGGAGTGTTGCCTCACTTTCTAAATGCTGTCCTTTCAGAGAAAATCACTTTCCTTTGAAAGTGCCTTAAGCTACTTACAAGCATTCAACAGAAACTCACATGCATTTCTCTGAAAGAGAAGCAGTCTGTTCCAACACTTCAATTCACTGTGCGAAGTGAATGGAGTGTTGCTTCACTTTCTAAATTATGTCCTTTCAGAGAAAATCACTTTCCTTTGAAAGTGCCTTAAGCAACTTGCAAGCATTCACAAGAAACACTAATGCGTTTCTCTGAAAGAGAAGCAGTCTGTTCCAACACTTCAATTCACTGTGCGAAGTGAATGGAGTGTTGCTTCACTTTCTAAAGGCTGTCATTTCAGAGAAAATCACTTTTTTTGAAAGTGCCTTAAGCTACTTGCAAGCATTAAGATGAAACTCACATGCGTTTCTCTGAAAGAGAAGCAGTCTGTTTCAACACTTCAATTCACTGTGAGAAGTGAATGGAGTGTTGCCTCACTTTCTAAATACTGTCCTTTCAGAGAAAATCACTTTCCTTTGAAAGTGCCTTAAGCTACTTACAAGCATTCACCAGAAACTCACATGCGTTTCTCTGAAAGAGAAGCAGTCTGTTAAAACACTTCAATTCACTGTGCGAAGTGAATGGAGTGTTGCTTCACTTTCTAAATGCTGTCCTTTCAGAGAAAATCCCTTTTCTTTGAATGTGCCTTAAGCTATTTACAAGCATTCAACAGAAACTCACATGCATTTCTCTGAAAGAGAAGCAATCTGTTCCAACACTTCAATTCTCTGTGCGAAGTGAATGGAGTGTTGCTTCACTTTCTAAATGCTGTCCTTTCAGAGAAAATCACTTTCCTTTGAAAGTGCCTTAAGCTACTTGCAAGCATTCACAAGAAACACTAATGCGTTTCTATGAAAGAGAAGCAGTCTGTTCCAACTCTTCAATTCATTGCGCGAAGGGAATGGAGTGTTGCTTTACTTTCTAAATGCTGTCCTTTCAGAGAAAATCACTTTCCTTTGAAAGAGCCTTAAGCTACTTACAAGCATTCAACAGAAACTCACATGCATTTCTCTGAAAGAGAAGCAGTCTGTTCCAACACTTCAATTCACTGTACAAAGTGAATGGAGTGTTGCTTCACTTTCTAAATGGTGTCCTTTCAGAGAAAATCACTTTCCTTTGAAAGTGCCTTAAGCAACTTGCAAGCATTCACAAGAAACACTAATGCGTTTCTATGAAAGAGAAGCACTCTGTTCCAACACTTCAATTCACTGCACGAAGGGAATGGAGTGTTGCTTCACTTTCTAAATGCTGTCCTTTCAGAGAAAATCACTTTGCTTTGAAAGTGCCTTAAACTACTTTCAAGCATTCACAAAAAACTCACATGCGTTTCTCTTAAAGAGAAGCAGTCTGTTCCAACACTTCAATTCACTGTGCGAAGTGAATGGAGTGTTGCTTCAGTTTGTAAATGCTGTCCTTTCAGAGAAAATCACTTTCCTTTGAAAGTGCCTTAAGCAACTTGCAAGCATTCACAAGAAACTCACATGCGTTTCTCTGAAAGAGAAGCAGTCTGTTCCAACACTTCAATTCACTGTGCGAAGTGAATGGAGTGTTGCTTCACTTTCTAAATGCTGTCCTATCAGAGAAAATCACTTTCCTTTGAAAGTGCCTTAAGCTACTTACAAGCATTCACCAGAAACTCACATGCGTTTCTCTGAAAGAGAAGCAGTCTGTTCCAATACTTCAATTCACTCTGCGAAGTGAATGGTGTGTTGCGTCACGTTCTAAATGCTGTCCTTTCAGAGAAAATCACTTTCCTTTGAAAGTGCCTTAAGCAACTTGCAAGCATTCACAAGAAACACTAATGCGTTTATATGAAAGAGAAGTACTCTGTTCCAACACTTCAATTCACTGCACGAAGGGAATGGAGTGTTGCTTCACTTTCTAAATGCTGTCCTTTCAGAGAAAATCACTTTCCTTTGAAAGTGCCTTAAGCTACTTACAAGCATTCACCAGAAACTCACATGCGTTTCTCTGAAAGAGAAGCAGTCGGTTCCAACACTTCAATTCACTGTGCGAAGTGAATGGAGTGTTGCTTCACTTTCTAAATGCTGTCCTTTCAGAGAAAATCACTTTCCTTTGAAAGTGCCTTAAGCTACTTGCAAGCATTAGGAAGAAACTCACATGCGTTTCTCTGAAAGTGAAGCAGTCTGTTCCAACACTTCAATTCACTGTGCGAAGTGAATGGAGTGTTGCCTCACTTTCTAAATGCTGTCCTTTCAGAGAAAATCACTTTCCTTTGAAAGTGCCTTAAGCTACTTACAAGCATTCAACAGAAACTCACATGCATTTCTCTGAAAGAGAAGCAGTCTGTTCCAACACTTCAATTCACTGTGCGAAGTGAATGGAGTGTTGCTTCACTTTCTAAATTATGTCCTTTCAGAGAAAATCACTTTCCTTTGAAAGTGCCTTAAGCAACTTGCAAGCATTCACAAGAAACACTAATGCGTTTATACGAAAGAGAAGCACTCTGTTCCAACACTTCAATTCACTGCACGAAGGGAATGGAGTGTTGCTTCACTTTCTAAATGCTGTCCTTTCAGAGAAAATCACTTTCCTTTGAAAGTGCCTTAAGCTACTTACAAGCATTCACCAGAAACTCACATGCGTTTCTCTGAAAGAGAAGCAGTCTGTTCCAACACTTCAATTCACTGTGCGAAGTGAATGGAGTGTTGCTTCACTTTCTAAAGGCTGTCATTTTAGAGAAAATCACTTTTTTTGAAAGTGCCTTAAGCTACTTGCAAGCATTAAGATGAAACTCACATGCGTTTCTCTGAAAGAGAAGCAGTCTGTTTCAACACTTCAATTCACTGTGAGAAGTGAATGGAGTGTTGCCTCACTTTCTAAATGCTGTCCTTTCAGAGAAAATCACTTTCCTTTGAAAGTGCCTTAAGCTACTTACAAGCATTCACCAGAAACTCACATGCGTTTCTCTGAAAGAGAAGCAGTCTGTTAAAACACTTCAATTCACTGTGCGAAGTGAATGGAGTGTTGCTTCACTTTCTAAATGCTGTCCTTTCAGAGAAAATCCCTTTTCTTTGAATGTGCCTTAAGCTATTTACAAGCATTCAACAGAAACTCACATGCATTTCTCTGAAAGAGAAGCAATCTGTTCCAACACTTCAATTCTCTGTGCGAAGTGAATGGAGTGTTGCTTCACTTTCTAAATGCTGTCCTTTCAGAGAAAATCACTTTCCTTTGAAAGTGCCTTAAGCTACTTGCAAGCATTCACAAGAAACACTAATGCGTTTCTATGAAAGAGAAGCAGTCTGTTCCAACTCTTCAATTCATTGCGCGAAGGGAATGGAGTGTTGCTTTACTTTCTAAATGCTGTCCTTTCAGAGAAAATCACTTTCCTTTGAAAGAGCCTTAAGCTACTTACAAGCATTCAACAGAAACTCACATGCATTTCTCTGAAAGAGAAGCAGTCTGTTCCAACACTTCAATTCACTGTACAAAGTGAATGGAGTGTTGCTTCACTTTCTAAATGGTGTCCTTTCAGAGAAAATCACTTTCCTTTGAAAGTGCCTTAAGCAACTTGCAAGCATTCACAAGAAACACTAATGCGTTTCTATGAAAGAGAAGCACTCTGTTCCAACACTTCAATTCACTGCACGAAGGGAATGGAGTGTTGCTTCACTTTCTAAATGCTGTCCTTTCAGAGAAAATCACTTTGCTTTGAAAGTGCCTTAAACTACTTTCAAGCATTCACAAAAAACTCACATGCGTTTCTCTTAAAGAGAAGCAGTCTGTTCCAACACTTCAATTCACTGTGCGAAGTGAATGGAGTGTTGCTTCAGTTTGTAAATGCTGTCCTTTCAGAGAAAATCACTTTCCTTTGAAAGTGCCTTAAGCAACTTGCAAGCATTCACAAGAAACTCACATGCGTTTCTCTGAAAGAGAAGCAGTCTGTTCCAACACTTCAATTCACTGTGCGAAGTGAATGGAGTGTTGCTTCACTTTCTAAATGCTGTCCTATCAGAGAAAATCACTTTCCTTTGAAAGTGCCTTAAGCTACTTACAAGCATTCACCAGAAACTCACATGCGTTTCTCTGAAAGAGAAGCAGTCTGTTCCAATACTTCAATTCACTCTGCGAAGTGAATGGTGTGTTGCGTCACGTTCTAAATGCTGTCCTTTCAGAGAAAATCACTTTCCTTTGAAAGTGCCTTAAGCAACTTGCAAGCATTCACAAGAAACACTAATGCGTTTATATGAAAGAGAAGTACTCTGTTCCAACACTTCAATTCACTGCACGAGTGAATGGAGTGTTGCTTCACTTTCTAAATGCTGTCCTTTCAGAGAAAATCACTTTCCTTTGAAAGTGCCTTAAGCTACTTACAAGCATTCACCAGAAACTCACATGCGTTTCTCTGAAAGAGAAGCAGTCGGTTCCAACACTTCAATTCACTGTGCGAAGTGAATGGAGTGTTGCTTCACTTTCTAAATGCTGTCCTTTCAGAGAAAATCACTTTCCTTTGAAAGTGCCTTAAGCTACTTGCAAGCATTAGGAAGAAACTCACATGCGTTTCTCTGAAAGTGAAGCAGTCTGTTCCAACACTTCAATTCACTGTGCGAAGTGAATGGAGTGTTGCCTCACTTTCTAAATGCTGTCCTTTCAGAGAAAATCACTTTCCTTTGAAAGTGCCTTAAGCTACTTACAAGCATTCAACAGAAACTCACATGCATTTCTCTGAAAGAGAAGCAGTCTGTTCCAACACTTCAATTCACTGTGCGAAGTGAATGGAGTGTTGCTTCACTTTCTAAATTATGTCCTTTCAGAGATAATCACTTTCCTTTGAAAGTGCCTTAAGCAACTTGCAAGCATTCACAAGAAACACTAATGCGTTTATACGAAAGAGAAGCACTCTGTTCCAACACTTCAATTCACTGCACGAAGGGAATGGAGTGTTGCTTCACTTTCTAAATGCTGTCCTTTCAGAGAAAATCACTTTTTTTGAAAGTGCCTTAAGCTACTTGCAAGCACTAAGATGAAACTCACATGCGTTTCTCTGAAAGAGAAGCAGTCTGTTTCAACACTTCAATTCACTGTGAGAAGTGAATGGAGTGTTGCCTCACTTTCTAAATGCTGTCCTTTCAGAGAAAATCACTTTCCTTTGAAAGTGCCTTAAGCTACTTACAAGCATTCACCAGAAACTCACATGCGTTTCTCTGAAAGAGAAGCAGTCTGTTAAAACACTTCAATTCACTGTGCGAAGTGAATGGAGTGTTGCTTCACTTTCTAAATGCTGTTCTTTCAGAGAAAATCCCTTTTCTTTGAATGTGCCTTAAGCTATTTACAAGCATTCAACAGAAACTCACATGCATTTCTCTGAAAGAGAAGCAATCTGTTCCAACACTTCAATTCTTTGTGCGAAGTGAATGGAGTGTTGCTTCACTTTCTAAATGCTGTCCTTTCAGAGAAAATCACTTTCCTTTGAAAGTGCCTTAAGCTACTTGCAAGCATTCACAAGAAACACTAATGCGTTTCTTTGAAAGAGAAGCAGTCTGTTCCAACTCTTCAATTCATTGCGCGAAGGGAATGGAGTGTTGCTTTACTTTCTAAATGCTGTCCTTTCAGAGAAAATCACTTTCCTTTGAAAGAGCCTTAAGCTACTTACAAGCATTCAACAGAAACTCACATGCATTTCTCTGAAAGAGAAGCAGTCTGTTCCAACACTTCAATTCACTGTACAAAGTGAATGGAGTGTTGCTTCACTTTCTAAATGGTGTCCTTTCAGAGAAAATCACTTTCCTTTGAAAGTGCCTTAAGCAACTTGCAAGCATTCACAAGAAACACTAATGCGTTTCTATGAAAGAGAAGCACTCTGTTCCAACACTTCAATTCACTGCACGAAGGGAATGGAGTGTTGCTTCACTTTCTAAATGCTGTCCTTTCAGAGAAAATCACTTTGCTTTGAAAGTGCCTTTAAATACTTTCAAGCATTCACAAAAAACTCACATGCGTTTCTCTTAAAGAGAAGCAGTCTGTTCCAACACTTCAATTCACTGTGCGAAGTGAATGGAGTGTTGCTTCAGTTTGTAAATGCTGTCCTTTCAGAGAAATTCACTTTCCTTTGAAAGTGCCTTAAGCAACTTGCAAGCATTCACAAGAAACTCACATGCGTTTCTCTGAAAGAGAAGCAGTCTGTTCCAACACTTCAATTCACTGTGCGAAGTGAATGGAGTGTTGCTTCACTTTCTAAATGCTGTCCTATCAGAGAAAATCACTTTCCTTTGAAAGTGCCTTAAGCTACTTACAAGCATTCACCAGAAACTCACATGCGTTTCTCTGAAAGAGAAGCAGTCTGTTCCAATACTTCAATTCACTCTGCGAAGTGAATGTTGTGTTGCGTCACGTTCTAAATGCTGTCCTTTCAGAGAAAATCACTTTCCTTTGAAAGTGCCTTAAGCTACTTACAAGCATTCAACAGAAACTCACATGCATTTCTCTGAAAGAGAAGCAGTCTGTTCCAACACTTCAATTCACTGTGCGAAGTTAATGGAGTGTTGCTTCACTTTCTAAATGCTGTCCTTTCAGAGAAAATCACTTTCCTTTGAAAGTGCCTTAGACTAATTTCAAGCATTCAGAAAAAAACTCACATGCGTTTCTCTTAAAGAGAAGCAGTCTGTTCCAACACTTCAATTCACTGTGCGAAGTGAATGGAGTGTTGCTCAAATTTCTAAATGCTGTTCTTTCAGAGAAAATCACTTTCCTTTGAAATTGCCTTAAGCATCTTGCAAGAATTCACCAGAAACTCACATGCGTTTCTCTGAAAGAGAAGCAGTCTGTTTCAACACTTCAATTCACTGTGAGAAGTGAATGGAGTGTTGCCTCACTTTCTAAATGCTGTCCTTTCAGAGAAAATCACTTTCCTTTGAAAGTGCCTTAAGCTACTTACAAGCATTCACCAGAAACTCACATGCGTTTCTCTGAAAGAGAAGCAGTCTGTTAAAACACTTCAATTCACTGTGCGAAGTGAATGGAGTGTTGCTTCACTTTCTAAATGCTGTTCTTTCAGAGAAAATCCCTTTTCTTTGAATGTGCCTTAAGCTATTTACAAGCATTCAACAGAAACTCACATGCATTTCTCTGAAAGAGAAGCAATCTGTTCCAACACTTCAATTCTTTGTGCGAAGTGAATGGAGTGTTGCTTCACTTTCTAAATGCTGTCCTTTCAGAGAAAATCACTTTCCTTTGAAAGTGCCTTAAGCTACTTGCAAGCATTCACAAGAAACACTAATGCGTTTCTTTGAAAGAGAAGCAGTCTGTTCCAACTCTTCAATTCATTGCGCGAAGGGAATGGAGTGTTGCTTTACTTTCTAAATGCTGTCCTTTCAGAGAAAATCACTTTCCTTTGAAAGAGCCTTAAGCTACTTACAAGCATTCAACAGAAACTCACATGCATTTCTCTGAAAGAGAAGCAGTCTGTTCCAACACTTCAATTCACTGTACAAAGTGAATGGAGTGTTGCTTCACTTTCTAAATGGTGTCCTTTCAGAGAAAATCACTTTCCTTTGAAAGTGCCTTAAGCAACTTGCAAGCATTCACAAGAAACACTAATGCGTTTCTATGAAAGAGAAGCACTCTGTTCCAACACTTCAATTCACTGCACGAAGGGAATGGAGTGTTGCTTCACTTTCTAAATGCTGTCCTTTCAGAGAAAATCACTTTGCTTTGAAAGTGCCTTTAAATACTTTCAAGCATTCACAAAAAACTCACATGCGTTTCTCTTAAAGAGAAGCAGTCTGTTCCAACACTTCAATTCACTGTGCGAAGTGAATGGAGTGTTGCTTCAGTTTGTAAATGCTGTCCTTTCAGAGAAAATCACTTTCCTTTGAAAGTGCCTTAAGCAACTTGCAAGCATTCACAAGAAACTCACATGCGTTTCTCTGAAAGAGAAGCAGTCTGTTCCAACACTTCAATTCACTGTGCGAAGTGAATGGAGTGTTGCTTCACTTTCTAAATGCTGTCCTATCAGAGAAAATCACTTTCCTTTGAAAGTGCCTTAAGCTACTTACAAGCATTCACCAGAAACTCACATGCGTTTCTCTGAAAGAGAAGCAGTCTGTTCCAATACTTCAATTCACTCTGCGAAGTGAATGTTGTGTTGCGTCACGTTCTAAATGCTGTCCTTTCAGAGAAAATCACTTTCCTTTGAAAGTGCCTTAAGCTACTTACAAGCATTCAACAGAAACTCACATGCATTTCTCTGAAAGAGAAGCAGTCTGTTCCAACACTTCAATTCACTGTGCGAAGTTAATGGAGTGTTGCTTCACTTTCTAAATGCTGTCCTTTCAGAGAAAATCACTTTCCTTTGAAAGTGCCTTAGACTAATTTCAAGCATTCAGAAAAAAACTCACATGCGTTTCTCTTAAAGAGAAGCAGTCTGTTCCAACACTTCAATTCACTGTGCGAAGTGAATGGAGTGTTGCTCAAATTTCTAAATGCTGTTCTTTCAGAGAAAATCACTTTCCTTTGAAATTGCCTTAAGCATCTTGCAAGAATTCACCAGAAACTCACATGCGTTTCTCTGAAAGAGAAGCAGTCTGTTCCAACACTTCAATTCACTGTGCGAAGTGAATGGAGTGTTGCTTCACTTTCTAAATGCTGTCCTTTCAGAGAAAATCACTTTCCTTTGAAAGTGCCTTAAGCTACTTACAAGCATTCACCAGAAACTCACATGCGTTTCTCTGAAAGAGAAGCAGTCTGTTCCAACACTTCAATTCACTGTGCGAAGTGAATGGAGTGTTGCTTCACTTTCTAAATGCTGTCCTTTCAGAGAAAATCACTTTCCTTTGAAAGTGCCTTAAGCTACTTGCAAGCATTAACAAGAAACACTAATGCGTTTCTATGAAAGAGAAGCCGTCTGTTCCAACACTTCAATTCACTGTACGAAGTGAATGGAGTGTTGCCTCACTTTGTAAATGCTGTCCTTTCAGAGAAAATCACTTTCCATTGAAAGTGCCTTAAACTACTTTCAAGCATTCACAAAAAACTCACATGAGTTTCTCTGAAAGAGAAGCAGTCTGTTCCAATACTACAATTCACTCTGCGAAGTGAATGGAGTGTTGCTTCACTTTCTAAATGCTGTCCTTTCAGAGAAAATCACTTTCCTTGGAAAGTGCCTTAAGCTACTTACAAGCATTCACCAGAAACTCACATGCGTTTCTCTGAAAGAGAAGCAGTCGGTTCCAACACTTCAATTCACTGTGCGAAGTGAATGGAGTGTTGCTTCACTTTCTAAATGCTGTCCTTTCAGAGAAAATCACTTTCCTTTGAAAGTGCCTTAAGCTACTTACAAGCATTCACCAGAAACTCACATGTGTTTCTGTGAAAGAGAAGCAGTCTGTTCCAACACTTCAATTCACTGTGCGAAGTGAATGGAGTGTTGCCTCACTTTCTAAATGCTGTCCTTTCAGAGAAAATCACTTTCCATTGAAAGTGTCTTAAACTACTTTCAAGCATTCACAAAAAACTCACATGAGTTTCTCTGAAAGAGAAGCAGTCTGTTCCAATACTTCAATTCACTCTGCGAAGTGAATGGAGTGTTGCTTCACTTTCTAAATGCTGTCCTTTCAGAGAAAATCACTTTCCTTTGAAAGTGCCTTAAGCTACTTACAAGCATTCACCAGAAACTAACATGCGTTTCTCTGAAAGAGAAGCAGTCTGTTCCAACACTTCAATTCACTGTGCGAAGTGAATGGAGTGTTGCTTCATTTTCTAAATGCTGTCCTTTCAGAGAAAATCACTTTCCTTTGAAAGTGCCTTAAGGTACTTGCAAGCATTAGGAAGAAACTCACATGCGTTTCTTTGAAAGAGAAGCAGTCTTTTCCAACACTTCAATTCACTGTGCGAAGTGAATGGAGTGTTGCCTCACTTTCTAAACGCTGTCCTTTCAGAGAAAATCACTTTCCATTGAAAGTGCCTTAAACTACTTTCAAGCATTCACAAAAAAACTCACATGAGTTTCTCTATAAGAGAAGCAGTCTGTTCCAATACTTCAATTTACTCTGCGAAGTTAATGGAGTGTTGCTTCACTTTCTAAATGCTGTCCCTTCAGAGAAAATCACTTTCCTTTGAAAGTGCCTTAAGCTACTTACAAGCATTCAACAGAAACTCACATTCATTTCTCTGAAAGAGAAGCAGTCTGTTCCAACACTTCAACTCACTGTGCGATGTGAATGAAGTGTTGCTTCACTTTCTAAATGCTGTCCTTTCAGAGAAAATCACTTTCCTTTGAAAGTGCCTTAATCTACTTACAAGCATTCACCAGAAACTCACATGCGTTTCTCTGAAAGAGAAGCAGTCTGTTCCAACACTTCAATTCACTGTGCGAAGTGAATGGAGTGTTGCTTCACTTTCTAAATGCTGTCCTTTCAGAGAAAATCACTTTCCTTTGAAAGTGCCTTAAGCTACTTGCAAGAATTCACAAGAAACTCACATGCATTTCTCTGAAAGAGAAGCAGTCTGTTCCAACACTTCAATACACTGTGCGAAGTGAATGGAGTGTTGCTTCACTTTCTAAATGCTGTCCTTTCAGAGAAAATCACTTTCCTTTGAAAGTGCCTTAAGCTACTTGCAAGCATTAGGAAGGAACTCACATGCGTTTCTCTGAAAGAGAAGCAGTCTGTTCCAACACTTCAATTCACTGTGCGAAGTGAATGGAGTGTTGCTTCACTTTCTAAATGCTGTCATTTCAGAGAAAATCACTTTCCTTTGAAAGTGCCTTAAGCTACTTACAAGCATTCACCAGAAACACACATGCATTTCTCTGAAAGAGAAGCAGTCTGTTCCAACACTTCAATTCACTGTGTGAAGTGAATGGAGTGTTGCCTCACTTTCTAAATGCTGTCGTTTCAGAGAAAATCACTTTCCTTTGAAAGTGCCTTAAGCTACTTACAAGCATTCAATAGAAACTCACATGCGTTTCTCTGAAAGAGAAGCAGTCTGTTCCAACACTTCAATTCAATGTGCGAAGTGAATGGAGTTTTGCTTCACTTTCTAAATACTGTCCTTTCAGAGAAAATCACTTTCCTTTGAAAGTGCCTTAAGCTATTTACAAGCATTCAACAGAAACTCACATGCATTTATCTGAAAGAGAAGCAGTCTGTTCCAACACTTCAATTCACTGTGCGAAGTGAATGGAGTGTTGCTTCACTTTCTAAATGCTGTCCTTTCAGAGAAAATCACTTTCTTTTGAAAGTGCCTTTAGCAACTTACAAGCATTCACAAGAAACACTAATGCGTTTCTATGAAAGAGAAGCACTCTGTTCCAACACTTCAATTCACAGCACGAAGGGAAGGGAGTGTTGCGTCACTTTCTAAATGCTGTCCTTTCAGAGAAAATCACTTTCCTTTGAATGTGCCTTAAGCTATTTACAAGCATTCAACAGAAACTCACATGCATTTCTCTGAAAGAGAAGCAGTCTGTTCCAACACTTCAATTCACTGTGCGAAGTGAATGGAGTGTTGCTTCACTTTCTAAATGCTGTCTTTTCAGAGAAAATCACTTTCCTTTGAAAGTGCCTTAAGCTACTTGCAAGCATTAGGAAGAAACTCACATGCGTTTCTCTGAAAGAGAAGCAGTCTGTTCCAGCACTTCAATTCACTGTGCGAAGTGAATGGAGTGTTGCTTCACTTTCTAAATGCTGTCCTTTCAGAGAAAATCACTTTCCTTTGAAAGTGCCTTAAGCTACTTGCAAGCATGAGGAAGAAACTCACATGCGTTTCTCTGAAAGAGAAGCAGTCTGTTCCAACACTTCAATTCACTGTGCGAAGTGAATGGAGTGTTGCTTCACTTTCTAAATGTTGTCCTTTCAGAGAAAATCACTTTCCTTTGAAAGTGCCTTAAGCTACTTACAAGCATTCACCAGAAACTCACATGCGTTTCTCTGAAAGAGAAGCAGTCTGTTCCAACACTTCAATTCACTGTGCGAAGTGAATGGAATGTTGCTTCACTTTCTAAATGCTGTCCTTTCAGAGAAAATCACTTTCCCTTGAAAGTGCCTTAAGCTACTTGCAAGCATTAGGAAGAAACTCACATGCGTTTCTCTGAAAGAGAAGCAGTCTGTTCCAACACTTCAATTCACTGCACGAAGGGAATGGAGTGTTGCTTCACTTTCTAAATACTGTCCTTTCAGAGAAAATCACTTTCGTTTGAAAGTGCCTTAAGCTACTTACAAGCATTCACCAGAAACTCACATGCATTTCTCTGAAAGAGAAGCAGTCTGTTCCAACACTTCAATTCACTGTGCAAAGTGAATGGAGTGTTGCTTCACTTTCTAAATGCTGTCCTTTCAGAGAAAATCACTTTCCTTTGAAAGTGCCTTAAACTACTTTCAAGCATTCACAAAAAACTCACATGCATTTCTCTTAAAGAGAAGCAGTCTGTTCCAACACTTCAATTCACTGTGCGAAGTGAATGGAGTGTTGCCTCAGTTTGTAAATGCTGTCCTTTCAGAGAAAATCACTTTCCTTTGAAAGTGCCTTAAGCAACTTACAAGCATTCACAAGAAACTCACTTGCGTTTCTCTGAAAGAGAAGCAGTCTGTTCCAACACTTCAATTCACTGTGCGAAGTGAATGGAGTGTTGATTCACTTTCTAAATGCTGTCCTTTCAGAGAAAATCACTTTCCTTTGAAAGTGCCTTAAGCTACTCACAAGCATTCACCAGAAACTCACATGCGTTTCTCTGAAAGAGAAGCAGTCTGTTCCAACACTTCAATTCACTGTGCGAAGTGAATGGAGTGTTGCTTCACTTTCTAAATGCTGTCCTTTCAGTGAAAATCACTTTCCTTTGAAAGTGCCTTAAGCTCCTTACAAGCATTCACCAGAAACTCACATGCGTTTCTCTGAAAGAGAAGCAGTCAGTTCCAACTCTTCAATTCACTGTGCGAAGTGAATGGAGTGTTGCTTCACTTTCTAAATGCTGTCCTTTCAGAGAAAATCACTTTCCCTTGAAAGTGCCTTAAGCTACTTGCAAGCATTAGGAAGAAACTCACATGCGTTTCTCTGAAAGAGAAGCAGTCTGTTCCAACACTTCAATTCACTGTGCGAAGTGAATGGAGTGTTGCTTCACTTTCTAAATGCTGTCCTTTCAGAGAAAATCACTTTCCCTTGAAAGTGCCTTAAGCTACTTGCAAGCATTAGGAAGAAACTCACATGCGTTTCTCTGAAAGAGAAGCAGTCTGTTCCAACACTTCAATTCACTGTGCGAAGTGAATGGAGTGTTGCTTCACTTTCTAAATGCTGTCCTTTCAGAGAAAATCACTTTCCTTTGAAAGTGCCTTAAGCTACTTACAAGCATTCACCAGAAACTCACATGCGTTTCTCTGAAAGAGAAGCAGTCTGTTCCAACACTTCAATTCACTGTGCGAAGTGAATGGAGTGATGCTTCACTTTCTAAATGCTGTCCTTTCAGAGAAAATCACTTTCCCTTGAAAGTGCCTTAAGCTACTTGCAAGCATTAGGAAGAAACTCACATGCGTTTCTCTGAAAGAGAAGCAGTCTGTTCCAACACTTCAATTCACTGCACGAAGGGAATGGAGTGTTGCTTCACTTTCTAAATGCTGTCTTTTCAGAGAAAATCACTTTCCTTTGAAAGTGCCTTAAGCAACTTACAAGCATTCACAAGAAACTCACATGCGTTTCTCTGAAAGAGAAGCAGTCTGTTCCAACACTTCAATTCACTGTGCGAAGTGAATGGAGTGTTGCTTCACTTTCTAAATGCTGTCCTTTCAGAGAAAATCACTTTCCTTTGAAAGTGCCTTAAGCTACTTACAAGCATTCACCAGAAATTCACATGCGTTTCTCTGAAAGAGAAACAGTCTGTTCCAATACTTCAATTCATCTTGCGAAGTGAATGGAGTGTTGCTTCACTTTCTAAATGCTGTCCTTTCAGAGAAAATCACTTTCCTTTGAAAGTACCTTAAGCTACTTACAAGCATTCAACAGAAACTCACATGCATTTCTCTGAAAGAGAAGCAGTCTGTTCCAACACTTCAATTCACTGTGCGAAGTGAATGGAGTGTTGCTTCACTTTCTAAATGCTGTCCTTTCAGAGAAAATCACTTTCCTTTGAAAGTGCCTTAAGCTACTCACAAGCATTCACCAGAAACTCACATGCGTTTCTCTGAAAGAGAAGCAGTCTGTTCCAACACTTCAATTCACTGTGCGAAGTGAATGGAGTGTTGCTTCACTTTCTAAATGCTGTCCTTTCAGAGAAAATCACTTTCCTTTGAAAGTGCCTTAAGCTACTTGCAAGCATTAGGAAGAAACTCACATGCGTTTCTCTGAAAGAGAAGCAGTCTGTTCCAGCACTTCAATTCACTGTGCGAAGTGAATGGAGTGTTGCTTCACTTTCTAAATGCTGTCCTTTCAGAGAAAATCACTTTCCTTTGAAAGTGCCTTAAGCTACTTGCAAGCATGAGGAAGAAACTCACATGCGTTTCTCTGAAAGAGAAGCAGTCTGTTCCAACACTTCAATTCACTGTGCGAAGTGAATGGAGTGTTGCTTCACTTTCTAAATGTTGTCCTTTCAGAGAAAATCACTTTCCTTTGAAAGTGCCTTAAGCTACTTACAAGCATTCACCAGAAACTCACATGCGTTTCTCTGAAAGAGAAGCAGTCTGTTCCAACACTTCAATTCACTGTGCGAAGTGAATGGAGTGTTGCTTCACTTTCTAAATGCTGTCCTTTCAGAGAAAATCACTTTCCCTTGAAAGTGCCTTAAGCTACTTGCAAGCATTAGGAAGAAACTCACATGCGTTTCTCTGAAAGAGAAGCAGTCTGTTCCAACACTTCAATTCACTGCACGAAGGGAATGGAGTGTTGCTTCACTTTCTAAATACTGTCCTTTCAGAGAAAATCACTTTCGTTTGAAAGTGCCTTAAGCTACTTACAAGCATTCACCAGAAACTTACATGCATTTCTCTGAAAGAGAAGCAGTCTGTTCCAACACTTCAATTCACTGTGCAAAGTGAATGGAGTGTTGCTTCACTTTCTAAATGCTGTCCTTTCAGAGAAAATCACTTTCCTTTGAAAGTGCCTTAAACTACTTTCAAGCATTCACAAAAAACTCACATGCGTTTCTCTTAAAGAGAAGCAGTCTGTTCCAACACTTCAATTCACTGTGCGAAGTGAATGGAGTGTTGCCTCAGCTTGTAAATGCTGTCCTTTCAGAGAAAATCACTTTCCTTTGAAAGTGCCTTAAGCTCCTTACAAGCATTCACCAGAAACTCACATGCGTTTCTCTGAAAGAGAAGCAATCTGTTCCAACACTTCAATTCTCTGTGCGAAGTGAATGGAGTGTTGCTTCACTTTCTAAATGCTGTCCTTTTAGAGAAAATCACTTTCCTTTGAAAGTGCCTTAAGCTACTTGCAAGCATTCACAAGAAACACTAATGCGTTTCTATGAAAGAGAAGCAGTCTGTTTCAACACTTCAATTCACTGTGCAAAGTGAATGGAGTGTTGCCTCACTTTCGAAATGCTGTCCTTTCAGAGAAAATCACTTTCCTTTGAAAGTGCCTTAAGCTTCTCGCAAGCATTAGGAAGAAACATACATGCGTTTCTCTGAAAGAGAAGCAGTCTGTTCCAACACTTCAATTCACTGTGCGAAGTGAATGGAGTGTTGCTTCACTTTCTAAATGCTGTCCTTTCAGAGAAAATCACTTTCCTTTGAAAGTGCCTTAAGCTACTTGCAAGCATTCAAAAGAAATACTAATGCGTTTCTATGAAAGTCAAGCAGTCTGTTTCAACACTTCAATTCACTGCACGAAGGGAATGGAGTGTTGCTTCACTTTCTAAATGCTGTCCTTTCAGAGAAAATCACTTTCCTTTGAAAGTGCCTTAAACTACCTGCAAGCATTCACAAGAAACTCTAATGCGTTTATATGAAAGAGAAGCACTCTGTTCCAACACTTCACTTCACTGCACGAAGGGAACGGAGTATTGCTTCATTTTCTAAATGCTGTCCTTTCAGAGAAAATCACTTTCCTTTGAAAGTGCCTTAAGCTACTTAAAAGCATTCAACAGAAACTCACATGCATTTCTCTGAAAGAGAAGCAGCCTCTTCCAAGTCTTCAATTCACTGTGCGAAGTGAATGGAGTGTTGCCTCACTTTCTAAATGCTGTCCTTTCCGAGAAAATCACTTTCCTTTGAAAGTGCCTTAAGCTACTTACAAGCATTAAGAAGAAACTCACATGCATTTCTCTGAAAGAGAAGCAGTCTGTTCCAACACTTCAATTCACTGTGCGAAGTGAATGGAGTGTTGCTTCACTTTCTAAATTATGTCCTTTCAGAGAAAATCACTTTCCTTTGAAAGTGCCTTAAGCAACTTGCAAGCATTCACAAGAAACACTAAGGCGTTTCTATGAAAGAGAAGCACTCTATTCCAACACTTCAATTCACTGCACAAAGTGAATGGAGTGTTGCTTCACTTTCTAAATGCTGTCTTTTCAGAGAAAATCACTTTCCTTTGTAACTGCCTTAAGCTATTTAAAAGCATTCAACAGAAACTCACATGCATTTCTCTGAAAGAGAAGCAGTCTCTTCCAACACTTCAATTCACTGTGCGAAGAGAATGGAGTGTTGCTTCATTTTCTAAATGCTGTCCTTTCCGAGAAAATCACTGTCCTTTGAAAGTGCCTTAAGCTACTTACAAGCATTAGGAAGAAACTCACATGCGTTTCTCTGAAAGAGAAGCAGTCTGTTCCAATACTTCAATTCACTGTGCGAAGTGAATGGAGTGTTGCTTCACTTTCTAAATGCTGTCCTTTCAGAGAAAATCACTTTCCTTTGAAAGTGCCTTAAACTACTTTCAAGCATTCATAAAAAACTCACATGCGTTTCCCTGAAAGAGAAGCAGTCTGTTCCAACACTTCAATTCACTGTGCGAAGTGAATGGAGTGTTGCTTCACTTTCTAAATGCTGTCCTTTCAGAGAAAATCACTTTCCTTTGAAAGTGCCTTAAACTACTTTCAAGCATTCACAAAAAACTCACATGCGTTTCTCTTAAAGAGAAGCAGTCTGTTCCAACACTTCAATTCACTGTGCGAAGTGAATGGAGTGTTGCCTCAGTTTGTAAATGCTGTCCTTTCAGAGAAAATCACTTTCCTTTGAAAGTGCCTTAAGCAACTTACAAGCATTCACAAGAAACTCACATGCGTTTCTCTGAAAGAGAAGCAGTCTGTTCCAACACTTCAATTCACTGTGCGAAGTGAATGGAGTGTTGATTCACTTTCTAAATGCTGTCCTTTCAGAGAAAATCACTTTCCTTTGAAAGTGCCTTAAGCTACTCACAAGCATTCACCAGAAACTCACATGCGTTTCTCTGAAAGAGAAGCAGTCTGTTCCAACACTTCAATTCACTGTGCGAAGTGAATGGAGTGTTGCTTCACTTTCTAAATGCTGTCCTTTCAGAGAAAATCACTTTCCTTTGAAAGTGCCTTAAGCTACTTGCAAGCATTAGGAAGAAACTCACATGCGTTTCTCTGAAAGAGAAGCAGTCTGTTCCAGCACTTCAATTCACTGTGCGAAGTGAATGGAGTGTTGCTTCACTTTCTAAATGCTGTCCTTTCAGAGAAAATCACTTTCCTTTGAAAGTGCCTTAAGCTACTTACAAGCATTCAACAGAAACTCACATGCATTTCTCTGAAAGAGAAGCAGTCTGTTCCAACACTTCAATTCACAGTGCGAAGTGAATGGAGTGTTGCTTCACTTTCTAAATTATGTCCTTTCAGAGAAAATCACTTTCATTTGAAAGTGCCTTAAGCAACTTACAAGCATTCACAAGAAACACTAATGCGTTTCTATGAAAGAGAAGCACTCTGTTCCAACACTTCAATTCACTGCACGAAGGGAATGGAGTGTCGCTTCACTTTCTAAATGCTGTCCTTTCAGAGAAAATCACTTTCCTTTGAAAGTGCCTTAAGCTACTTACAAGCATTCACCAGAAACTCACATGTGTTTCTCTGAAAAAGAAGTAGTCTGTTCCAATACTTCAATTCACTCTGCAAAGTGAATGGAGTGTTGCTTCACTTTCTAAATGCTGTCCTTTCAGAGAAAATCACTTTCCTTTGAAAGTGCCTTAAGGTACTTACAACTATTCACCAGAAACTCACATGCATTTCTCTGAAAGAGACGCAGTCTGTTCCAACACTTCAATTCACTGTACGAAGTGAATGGAGTGTTGCTTCACTTTCTAAATGCTGTCCTTTCAGAGAAAATCACTTTCCCTTGAAAGTGCCTTAAGCTACTTGCAAGCATTCAACAGAAACTCACATGCGTTTCTCTGAAAGAGAAGCAGTCTGTTCCAACACTTCAATTCACTGTGCGAAGTGAATGGAGTGTGGCCTCACTTTCTAAATGCTATCCTTTCAGAGAAAATCACTTTCCTTTTAAAGTGCCTTAAACTACTTTCAAGCATTCATAAAAAACTCACATGCGTTTCTCTGAAAGAGAAGCAGTCTGTTCCAGCACTTCAATTCACTGTGTGAAGTGAATGGAGTGTTGCCTCACTTTCGAAATGCTGTCCTTTCAGAGAAAATCACTTTCCTTTGAAAGTGCCTTAAGCTACTTACAAGCATTCAACAGAAACTCACATGCGTTTCTCTGAAAGAGAAGCTGTCTGTTCCAACACTTCAATTCACTGTGCGAAGTGAATGGAGTGTTGCTTCACTTTCTAAATTATGTCCTTTCAGAGAAAATCACTTTCCTTTGAAAGTGCCTTAAGCAACTTGCAAGCATTCACAAGAAACACTAAGGCGTTTCTATGAAAGAGAAGCACTCTATTCCAACACTTCAATTCACTGCACAAAGTGAATGGAGTGTTGCTTCACTTTCTAAATGCTGTCTTTTCAGAGAAAATCACTTTCCTTTGTAACTGCCTTAAGCTATTTAAAAGCATTCAACAGAAACTCACATGCATTTCTCTGAAAGAGAAGCAGTCTCTTCCAACACTTCAATTCACTGTGCGAAGAGAATGGAGTGTTGCTTCATTTTCTAAATGCTGTCCTTTCCGAGAAAATCACTGTCCTTTGAAAGTGCCTTAAGCTACTTACAAGCATTAGGAAGAAACTCACATGCGTTTCTCTGAAAGAGAAGCAGTCTGTTCCAATACTTCAATTCACTGTGCGAAGTGAATGGAGTGTTGCTTCACTTTCTAAATGCTGTCCTTTCAGAGAAAATCACTTTCCTTTGAAAGTGCCTTAAACTACTTTCAAGCATTCATAAAAAACTCACATGCGTTTCCCTGAAAGAGAAGCAGTCTGTTCCAACACTTCAATTCACTGTGCGAAGTGAATGGAGTGTTGCTTCACTTTCTAAATGCTCTCCTTTCAGAGAAAATCACTTTCCTTTGAAAGTGCCTTAAGCTACTTGCAAGCATTAGGAAGAAACATACATGCGTTTCTCTGAAAGACAAGCAGTCTGTTCCAACACTTCAATTCACTGCACGAAGGGAATGGAGTGTTGCTTCACTTTCTAAATGCTGTCCTTTCAGAGAAAATCACTTTCCTTTGAAAGTGCCTTTAGCTACTTACAAGCATTCAACAGAAACTCACATGCAATTCTCTGAAAGAGAAGCAGTCTGTTCCAACACTTCAATTCACTGTGCGAAGTGACGGGAGTGTTGCTTCACTTTCTAAATTCTGTGCTTTCAGAGAAAATCACTTTCCTTTGAAAGTGCCTTAAGCTACTTGCAAGCATTAGGAAGAAACTCACATGCGTTTCTCTGAAAGAGAAGCAGTCTGTTCCAACACTTCAATTCACTGTGCGAAGTGAATGGAGTGTTGCTTCACTTTCTAAATGCTGTCCTTTCAGTGAAAATCAATTTCCTTTGAAAGTGCCTTAAGCTACTTACAAGCATTCAACAGAAACTCACATGCGTTTCTCTGAAAGAGAAGCAGTCTGTTCCAACACTTCAATTCACTGTGCGAAGTGAATGGAGTGTTGCCTCACTTTCTAAATGCTGTCCTTTCAGAGAAAATCACTTTCCCTTGAAATTGCCTTAAGCTACTTGCAAGCATTCAACAGAAACTCACATGCGTTTCTCTGAAAGAGAAGCAGTCTGTTCCAACACTTCAATTCACGGTGCGAAGTGAATGGAGTGTTGCTTCACTTTCTAAATTCTGTGCTTTCAGAGAAAATCACTTTCCTTTGAAAGTGCCTTAAGCTACTTACAAGCATTCAACAGAAACTCACATGCATTTCTCTGAAAGAGAAACAGTCTGTTCCAATACTTCAATTCACCTTGCGAAGTGAATGGAGTGTTGCCTCACTTTCGAAATGCTGTCCTTTCAGAGAAAATCACTTTCCTTTGAAAGTGCCTTAAGCTTCTCGCAAGCATTAGGAAGAAACATACATGCGTTTCTCTGAAAGAGAAGCAGTCTGTTCCAACACTTCAATTCACTGTGCGAAGTGAATGGAGTGTTGCTTCACTTTCTAAATGCTGTCCTTTCAGAGAAAATCACTTTCCTTTGAAAGTGCCTTAAGCTACTTGCAAGCATTCAAAAGAAATACTAATGCGTTTCTATGAAAGTCAAGCAGTCTGTTTCAACACTTCAATTCACTGCACGAAGGGAATGGAGTGTTGCTTCACTTTCTAAATGCTGTCCTTTCAGAGAAAATCACTTTCCTTTGAAAGTACTTTAAGCTACATACAAGCATTCAACAGAAACTCACATGCATTTCTCTGAAAGAGAAGCAATCTGTTCCAACACTTCAACTCTGTGCGAAGTGAATGGAGTGTTGCTTCACTTTCTAAATGCTGTCCTTTCAGAGAAAATCACTTTCCTTTGAAATTGCCTTAAGCAACTTGCAAGCATTCAACAGAAACTCACATGCATTTCTCTGAAAGAGAAGCAGTCTGTTCCAACACTTCAATTCACTAAGCGAAGTGAATGGAGTGTTGCTTCACTTTCTAAATGCTGTCCTTTCAGAGAAAATCACTTTCCTTTGAAAGTGCCTTAAGCTACTTACAAGCATTAGGAAGAAACTCACATGCGTTTCTCTGAAAGAGAAGCAGTCTGTTCCAACACTTCAATTCACTAAGCGAAGTGAATGGAGTGTTGCTTCACTTTCTAAATGCTGTCCTTTCAGAGAAAATCACTTTCCTTTGAAAGTGCCTTAAGCTACTCACAAGCATTCACCAGAAACTCACATGCGTTTCTCTGAAAGAGAAGCAGTCTGTTCCAACACTTCAATTCACTGTGCGAAGTGAATGGAGTGTTGCTTCAGTTTCTAAATGCTGTCCTTTCAGAGAAAATCACTTTCCTTTGAAAGAGCCTTAAGCTACTTACAAGCATTCAACAGAAACTCACATGCATGTCTGTGAAAGAGAAGCAGTCTGTTCCAACACTTCAATTCACTGCACGAAGTGAATGGAGTGTTGCTTCACTTTCTAAATGCTGTCCTTTCAGAGAAAATCACATTCCTTTGAAAGTGCCTTAAGCTGCTTACAAGCATTCAACAGAAACTCACATGCATTTCTCTGAAAGAGAAGCAGTCTGTTCCATCACTTCAATTCACTGTGCAAAGTGAATGGAGTGTTGCTTCACTTTCTAAATGCTGTCCTTTCAGAGAAAATCACTTTCCTTTGAAAGTGCCTTAAACTACCTGCAAGCATTCACAAGAAACTCTAATGCGTTTATATGAAAGAGAAGCACTCTGTTCCAACACTTCACTTCACTGCACGAAGGGAACGGAGTATTGCTTCATTTTCTAAATGCTGTCCTTTCAGAGAAAATCACTTTCCTTTGAAAGTGCCTTAAGCTACTTAAAAGCATTCAACAGAAACTCACATGCATTTCTCTGAAAGAGAAGCAGCCTCTTCCAAGTCTTCAATTCACTGTGCGAAGTGAATGGAGTGTTGCCTCACTTTCTAAATGCTGTCCTTTCCGAGAAAATCACTTTCCTTTGAAAGTGCCTTAAGCTACTTACAACATTAAGAAGAAACTCACATGCATTTCTCTGAAAGAGAAGCAGTCTGTTCCAACACTTCAATTCACTGTGCGAAGTGAATGGAGTGTTGCTTCACTTTCTAAATGCTGTCGTTTCAGAGAAAATCACTTTCCTTTGAAAGTGCCTTAAACTACTTTCAAGCATTCATAAAAAACTCACATGCGTTTCCCTGAAAGAGAAGCAGTCTGTTCCAACATTTCAATTCACTGTGCGAAGTGAATGGAGTGTTGCTTCACTTTCTAAATGCTGTCGTTTCAGAGAAAATCACTTTCCTTTGAAAGTGCCTTAAGCTACTTGCAAGCATTAGGAAAAAACATACATGCGTTTCTCTGAAAGAGAAGCAGTCTGTTCCAACACTTCTATTCACTGTTCGAAGTGAATGGAGTGTTGCCTCACTTTCTAAATGCTGTCATTTCAGAGAAAATCACTTTCCTTTGAAAGTGCCTTAAACTACTTACAAGCATTCAACAGAAACTCACATGCATTTCTCTGAAAGAGAAGCAGTCTGTTCCAACACTTCAATTCACTGTGCGAAGTGAATGGAGTGTTGCTTCACTTTCTAAATGCTCTTCTTTCAGAGAAAATCACTTTCCTTTGAAAGTTCCTTAAGCTACTTGCAAGCATTAGGAAGAAACTCACATGCGTTTCTCTGAAAGAGAAGCAGTCTGTTCCAACACTTCAATTCACTGTGCGAAGTGAGTGGAGTGTTGCTTCACTTTCTAAATGCTGTCCTTTCAGAGAAAATCACTTTCCTTTGAAAGTGCCTTAAGCTACTTACAAGCATTCAACAGAAACTCACATGCATTTCTCTGAAAGAGAAGAAGTCTGTTCCAACACTTCAATTCACTGTGTGAAGTGAAGGGAGTGTTGCTTCACTTTCTAAATTCTGTCCTTTCAGAGAAAATCACTTTCCTTTGAAAGTGCCTTAAACTACTTTCGAGCATTCATAAAAAACTCACATGCGTTTCCCTGAAAGAGAAGCAGTCTGTTCCAACACTTCAATTCACTGTGCGAAGTGAATGGAGTGTTGCTTCACTTTCTAAATGCTGTCCTTTCAGAGAAAATCACTTTCCTTTGAAAGTGCCTTAAGCTACTTGCAGGCATTAGGAAGAAACATACATGCGTTTCTCTGAAAGAGAAGCAGTCTGTTCCAACACTTCTATTCGCTGTTCGAAGTGAATGGAGTGTTGCCTCACTTTCTAGATGCTTTCCTTTCAGAGAAAATCACTTTCCTTTGAAAGTGCCTTAAGCTACTTACAAGCATTCAACAGAAACTCACATGCATTTCTCTGAAAGAGAAGCAGTCTGTTCCAACACTTCAATTCACTGCACGAAGGGAATGGAGTGTTGCTTCACTTTCTAAATGCTGTCCTTTCAGAGAAAATCACTTTCCTTTGTAAGTGCCTTAAGCTACTTACAAGCATTCAACAGAAACTCACATGCATTTCTCTGAAAGAGAAGCAGTCTGTTCCAACACTTCAATTCACTGTGCGAAGTGAAGGGAGTGTTGCTTCACTTTCTAAATTCTGTCCTTTCAGAGAAAATCACTTTCCTTTGAAAGTGCCTTAAGCTACTTGCAAGCATTAGGAAGAAACTCACATGCGTTTCTCTGAAAGAGAAGCAGTCTGTTCCAACACTTCAATTCACTGTGCGAAGTGAATGGAGTGTTGCATCACTGTCTAAATGCTGTCCTTTCAGTGAAAATCACTTTCCTTTGAAAGTGCCTTAAGCTACTTACAAGCATTCAACAGAAACTCACATGCGTTTCTCTGAAAGAGAAGCAGTCTGTTCCAACACTTCAATTCACTGTGCGAAGTGAATGGAGTGTTGCCTCACTTTCTAAATGCTGTCCTTTCAGAGAAAATCACTTTCCATTGAAAGTGCCTTAAACTACTTTCAAGCATTCACAAAAAACTCACATGCGTTTCTCTGAAAGAGAAGCAGTCTGTTCCAACACTTCAGTTCACTGTGCGAAGTGAATGGAGTGTTGCTTCACTTTCTAAATGCTGTCCTTTCAGAGAAAATCACTTTCCTTTGAAAGTGCCTTAAGCTACTTGCAAGCATTCACAAGAAATACTAATGCGTTTCTATGAAAGACAAGCAGTCTGTTCCAACACTTCAATTCACTGCACGAAGGGAATGGAGTGTTTCTTCACTTTCTAACTGCTGTCCTTTTAGAGAAAATCACTTTCCTTTGAAAGTGCCTTAAGCAACTTACAAGCATTCAACAGAAACTCACATGCAATTCTCTGAAAGAGAAGCAGTCTGTTCCAACACTTCAATTCACTGTGCGAAGTGAGTGGAGTGTTGCTTCACTTTCTAAATGCTGTCCTTTCAGAGAAAATCACTTTCCTTTGAAAGTGCCTTAAGCTACTTACAAGCATTCAACAGAAACTCACATGCATTTCTCTGAAAGAGAAGAAGTCTGTTCCAACACTTCAATTCACTGTGCGAAGTGAAGGGAGTGTTGCTTCACTTTCTAAATTCTGTCCTTTCAGAGAAAATCACTTTCCTTTGAAAGTGCCTTAAACTACTTTCGAGCATTCATAAAAAACTCACATGCGTTTCCCTGAAAGAGAAGCAGTCTGTTCCAACACTTCAATTCTCTGTGCGAAGTGAATGGAGTGTTGCTTCACTTTCTAAATGCTGTCCTTTCAGAGAAAATCACTTTCCTTTGAAAGTGCCTTAAGCTACTTGCAAGCATTAGGAAGAAACTCACATGCGTTTCTCTGAAAGAGAAGCAGTCTGTTCCAACACTTCAATTCACTGTGCGAAGTGAGTGGAGTGTTGCTTCACTTTCTAAATGCTGTCCTTTCAGAGAAAATCACTTTCCTTTGAAAGTGCCTTAAGCTACTTACAAGCATTCAACAGAAACTCACATGCATTTCTCTGAAAGAGAAGAAGTCTGTTCCAACACTTCAATTCACTGTGTGAAGTGAAGGGAGTGTTGCTTCACTTTCTAAATTCTGTCCTTTCAGAGAAAATCACTTTCCTTTGAAAGTGCCTTAAACTACTTTCGAGCATTCATAAAAAACTCACATGCGTTTCCCTGAAAGAGAAGCAGTCTGTTCCAACACTTCAATTCACTGTGCGAAGTGAATGGAGTGTTGCTTCACTTTCTAAATGCTGTCCTTTCAGAGAAAATCACTTTCCTTTGAAAGTGCCTTAAGCTACTTGCAGGCATTAGGAAGAAACATACATGCGTTTCTCTGAAAGAGAAGCAGTCTGTTCCAACACTTCTATTCGCTGTTCGAAGTGAATGGAGTGTTGCCTCACTTTCTAGATGCTTTCCTTTCAGAGAAAATCACTTTCCTTTGAAAGTGCCTTAAGCTACTTACAAGCATTCAACAGAAACTCACATGCATTTCTCTGAAAGAGAAGCAGTCTGTTCCAACACTTCAATTCACTGCACGAAGGGAATGGAGTGTTGCTTCACTTTCTAAATGCTGTCCTTTCAGAGAAAATCACTTTCCTTTGTAAGTGCCTTAAGCTACTTACAAGCATTCAACAGAAACTCACATGCATTTCTCTGAAAGAGAAGCAGTCTGTTCCAACACTTCAATTCACTGTGCGAAGTGAAGGGAGTGTTGCTTCACTTTCTAAATTCTGTCCTTTCAGAGAAAATCACTTTCCTTTGAAAGTGCCTTAAGCTACTTGCAAGCATTAGGAAGAAACTCACATGCGTTTCTCTGAAAGAGAAGCAGTCTGTTCCAACACTTCAATTCACTGTGCGAAGTGAATGGAGTGTTGCATCACTGTCTAAATGCTGTCCTTTCAGTGAAAATCACTTTCCTTTGAAAGTGCCTTAAGCTACTTACAAGCATTCAACAGAAACTCACATGCGTTTCTCTGAAAGAGAAGCAGTCTGTTCCAACCCTTCAATTCACTGTGCGAAGTGAATGGAGTGTTGCCTCACTTTCTAAATGCTGTCCTTTCAGAGAAAATCACTTTCCATTGAAAGTGCCTTAAACTACTTTCAAGCATTCACAAAAAACTCACATGCGTTTCTCTGAAAGAGAAGCAGTCTGTTCCAACACTTCAGTTCACTGTGCGAAGTGAATGGAGTGTTGCTTCACTTTCTAAATGCTGTCCTTTCAGAGAAAATCACTTTCCTTTGAAAGTGCCTTAAGCTACTTGCAAGCATTCACAAGAAATACTAATGCGTTTCTATGAAAGACAAGCAGTCTGTTCCAACACTTCAATTCACTGCACGAAGGGAATGGAGTGTTTCTTCACTTTCTAACTGCTGTCCTTTTAGAGAAAATCACTTTCCTTTGAAAGTGCCTTAAGCAACTTACAAGCATTCAACAGAAACTCACATGCAATTCTCTGAAAGAGAAGCAGTCTGTTCCAACACTTCAATTCACTGTGCGAAGTGAGTGGAGTGTTGCTTCACTTTCTAAATGCTGTCCTTTCA
Source organism: Myodes glareolus (assembly GCF_982192425.1). Taxonomy (NCBI): domain Eukaryota; kingdom Metazoa; phylum Chordata; class Mammalia; order Rodentia; family Cricetidae; genus Myodes; species Myodes glareolus. The sequence continues at coordinate 110,782,857 of NC_142032.1, read as the reverse complement.
GAGAAAATCACTTTCCTTTGAAAGTGCCTTAAGCTACTTACAAGCATTCAACAGAAACTCACATGCATTTCTCTGAAAGAGAAGAAGTCTGTTCCAACACTTCAATTCACTGTGCGAAGTGAAGGGAGTGTTGCTTCACTTTCTAAATTCTGTCCTTTCAGAGAAAATCACTTTCCTTTGAAAGTGCCTTAAACTACTTTCGAGCATTCATAAAAAACTCACATGCGTTTCCCTGAAAGAGAAGCAGTCTGTTCCAACACTTCAATTCTCTGTGCGAAGTGAATGGAGTGTTGCTTCACTTTCTAAATGCTGTCCTTTCAGAGAAAATCACTTTCCTTTGAAAGTGCCTTAAGCTACTTGCAGGCATTAGGAAGAAACATACATGCGTTTCTCTGAAAGAGAAGCAGTCTGTTCCAACACTTCTATTCGCTGTTCGAAGTGAATGGAGTGTTGCCTCACTTTCTAAATGCTGTCATTTCAGAGAAAATCACTTTCCTTTTAAATTGCCTTAAGCAACTTGCAAGCATTCAACAGAAACTCACATGCATTTCTCTGAAAGAGAAGCAGTCTGTTCCAACACTTCAATTCACTAAGCGAAGTGAATGGAGTGTTGCTTCACTTTCTAAATGCTGTCCTTTCAGAGAAAATCACTTTCCTTTGAAAGTGCCTTAAGCTACTTACAAGCATTAGGAAGAAACTCACATGCGTTTCTCTGAAAGAGAAGCAGTCTGTTCCAACACTTCAATTCACTAAGCGAAGTGAATGGAGTGTTGCTTCACTTTCTAAATGCTGTCCTTTCAGAGAAAATCACTTTCCTTTGAAAGTGCCTTAAGCTACTCACAAGCATTCACCAGAAACTCACATGCGTTTCTCTGAAAGAGAAGCAGTCTGTTCCAACACTTCAATTCACTGTGCGAAGTGAATGGAGTGTTGCTTCACTTTCTAAATGCTGTCCTTTCAGAGAAAATCACTTTCCTTTGAAAGAGCCTTAAGCTACTTACAAGCATTCAACAGAAACTCACATGCATGTCTGTGAAAGAGAAGCAGTCTGTTCCAACACTTCAATTCACTGCACGAAGTGAATGGAGTGTTCCTTCACTTTCTAAATGCTGTCCTTTCAGAGAAAATCACATTCCTTTGAAAGTGCCTTAAGCTGCTTACAAGCATTCAACAGAAACTCACATGCATTTCTCTGAAAGAGAAGCAGTCTGTTCCATCACTTCAATTCACTGTGCAAAGTGAATGGAGTGTTGCTTCACTTTCTAAATGCTGTCCTTTCAGAGAAAATCACTTTCCTTTGAAAGTGCCTTAAGCTACCTGCAAGCATTCACAAGAAACTCTAATGCGTTTATATGAAAGAGAAGCACTCTGTTCCAACACTTCACTTCACTGCACGAAGGGAACGGAGTATTGCTTCATTTTCTAAATGCTGTCCTTTAAGAGAAAATCACTTTCCTTTGAAAGTGCCTTAAGCTACTTAAAAGCATTCAACAGAAACTCACATGCATTTCTCTGAAAGAGAAGCAGCCTCTTCCAAGTCTTCAATTCACTGTGCGAAGTGAATGGAGTGTTGCCTCACTTTCTAAATGCTGTCCTTTCCGAGAAAATCACTTTCCTTTGAAAGTGCCTTAAGCTACTTACAAGCATTAAGAAGAAACTCACATGCATTTCTCTGAAAGAGAAGCAGTCTGTTCCAACACTTCAATTCACTGTGCGAAGTGAATGGAGTGTTGCTTCACTTTCTAAATGCTGTCGTTTCAGAGAAAATCACTTTCCTTTGAAAGTGCCTTAAACTACTTTCAAGCATTCATAAAAAACTCACATGCGTTTCCCTGAAAGAGAAGCAGTCTGTTCCAACATTTCAATTCACTGTGCGAAGTGAATGGAGTGTTGCTTCACTTTCTAAATGCTGTCGTTTCAGAGAAAATCACTTTCCTTTGAAAGTGCCTTAAGCTACTTGCAAGCATTAGGAAAAAACATACATGCGTTTCTCTGAAAGAGAAGCAGTCTGTTCCAACACTTCTATTCACTGTTCGAAGTGAATGGAGTGTTGCCTCACTTTCTAAATGCTGTCATTTCAGAGAAAATCACTTTCCTTTGAAAGTGCCTTAAACTACTTACAAGCATTCAACAGAAACTCACATGCATTTCTCTGAAAGAGAAGCAGTCTGTTCCAACACTTCAATTCACTGTGCGAAGTGAATGGAGTGTTGCTTCACTTTCTAAATGCTCTTCTTTCAGAGAAAATCACTTTCCTTTGAAAGTTCCTTAAGCTACTTGCAAGCATTAGGAAGAAACTCACATGCGTTTCTCTGAAAGAGAAGCAGTCTGTTCCAACACTTCAATTCACTGTGCGAAGTGAATGGAGTGTTGCCTCACTTTCTAAATGCTGTCCTTTCAGAGAAAATCACTTTCCATTGAAAGTGCCTTAAACTACTTTCAAGCATTCAGAAAAAACTCACATGCGTTTCTCTGAAAGAGAAGCAGTCTGTTCCAACACTTCAATTCACTGTGCGAAGTGAATGTAGTGTTGCTTCACTTTCTAAATGCTGTCCTTTCAGAGAAAATCCCTTTCCTTTGAATGTGCCTTAAGCTACTTACAAGCATTCAACAGAAACTCACATGCATTTCTCTGAAAGAGAAGCAATCTGTTCCAACACTTCAATTCTCTGTGCGAAGTGAATGGAGTGTTGCTTCACTTTCTAAATGCTGTCCTTTCAGAGAAAATCACTTTCCATTGAAAGTGCCTTAAGCTACTTGCAAGCATTCACAAGAAACACTAATGCATTTCTATGAAAGAGAAGCAGTCTGTTCCAACACTTCAATTCACTGTGCAAAGTGAATGGAGTGTTGCCTCACTTTCGAAATGCTGTCATTTCAGAGAAAATCACTTTCCTTTGAAAGTGACTTAAGCTTCTTGCAAGCATTAGGAAGAAACTAACATGCGTTTATCTAAAAGAGAAGCTGTCTGTTCAAACACTTCAATTCACTGTGCGAAGTGAATGGAGTGTTGCTTCACTTTCTAAATGCTGTCCTTTCAGAGAAAATCACTTTCCTTTGAAAGTGCCTTAAGCTACTTGCAAGCATTCACAAGAAATACTAATGCGTTTCTATGAAAGACAAGCAGTCTGTTCCAGCACTTCAATTCACTGCACGAAGGGAATGGAGTGTTGCTTCACTTTCTAAATGCTGTCCTTTCAGAGAAAATCACTTTCCTTTGAAAGTGCCTTAAGCTACTTACAAGCATTCAACAGAAACTCACATGCATTTCTCTGAAAGAGAAGCAGTCTGTTCCAACACTTCAATTCACTGTGCGAAGTGAAGGGAGTGTTGCTTCACTTTCTAAATTCTATCCTTTCAGAGAAAATCACTTTCCTTTGAAAGTGCCTTAAGCTACTTGCAAGCATTAGGAAGAAACTCACATGCGTTTCTCTAAAAGAGAAGCAGTCTGTTCCAACACTTCAATTCACTGTGAGAAGTGAATGGAGTGTTGCTTCACTTTCTAAATGCTGTCCTTTCAGTGAAAATCACTTTCCTTTGAAAGTGCCTTAAGCTACTTACAAGCATTCAACAGAAACTCACATGCGTTTCTCTGAAAGAGAAGCAGTCTGTTCCAACACTTCAATTCACTGTGCGAAGTGAATGGAGTGTTGCCTCACTTTCTAAATGCTGTCCTTTCAGAGAAAATCACTTTCCATTGAAAGTGCCTTAAACTACTTTCAAGCATTCACAAAAAACTCACATGCGTTTCTCTGAAAGAGAAGCAGTCTGTTCCAACACTTCAATTCACTGTGCGAAGTGAATGGAGTGTTGCTTCACTTTCTAAATGCTGTCCTTTCAGAGAAAATCCCTTTCCTTTGAATGTGCCTTAAGCTACTTACAAGCATTCAACAGAAACTCACATGCATTTCTCTGAAAGAGAAGCAGTCTGTTCCAACACTTCAATTCACTGTGCAAAGTGAATGGAGTGTTGCCTCACTTTCGAAATGCTGTCCTTTCAGAGAAAATCACTTTCCTTTGAAAGTGCCTTAAGCTTCTTGCAAGCATTAGGAAGAAACTAACATGCGTTTCTCTGAAAGAGAAGCAGTCTGTTCCAACACTTCAATTCACTGTGCAAAGTGAATGGAGTGTTGCCTCACTTTCTAGATGCTGTCCTTTCAGAGAAAATCACTTTCCTTTGAAAGTGCCTTAAGCTACTTACAAGCATTAATCAGAAACTCACATGCATTTCTCTGAAAGAGAAGCAGTCTGTTCCAACACTTCAATTCACTGTGCGAAGTGAATGGAGTGTTGCTTCACTTTCTAAATGCTCTTCTTTCAGAGAAAATCACTTTCCTTTGAAAGTTCCTTAAGCTACTTGCAAGCATTAGGAAGAAACTCACATGCGTTTCTCTGAAAGAGAAGCAGTCTGTTCCAACACTTCAATTCACTGCACGAAGGGAATGGAGTGTTGCTTCACTTTCTAAATGCTGTCCTTTCAGAGAAAATCACTTTCCTTTGTAAGTGCCTTAAGCTACTTACAAGCATTCAACAGAAACTCACATGCAATTCTCTGAAAGAGAAGCAGTCTGTTCCAACACTTCAATTCACTGTGCGAAGTGAAGGGAGTGTTGCTTCACTTTCTAAATTCTGTCCTTTCAGAGAAAATCACTTTCCTTTGAAAGTGCCTTAAGCTACTTACAAGCATTCAACAGAAACTCACATGCGTTTCTCTGAAAGAGAAGCAGTCTGTTCCAACACTTCAATTCACTATGCGAAGTGAAGGGAGTTTTGCTTCACTTTCGAAATGCTGTCATTTCAGAGAAAATCACTTTCCTTTGAAAGTGACTTAAGCTTCTTGCAAGCATTAGGAAGAAACTAACATGCGTTTATCTAAAAGAGAAGCTGTCTGTTCCAACACTTCAATTCACTGTGCGAAGTGAATGGAGTGTTGCTTCACTTTCTAAATGCTGTCCTTTCAGAGAAAATCACTTTCCTTTGAAAGTGCCTTAAGCTACTTGCAAGCATTCACAAGAAATACTAATGCGTTTCTATGAAAGACAAGCAGTCTGTTCCAGCACTTCAATTCACTGCACGAAGGGAATGGAGTGTTGCATCACTTTCTAAATGCTGTCCTTTCAGAGAAAATCACTTTCCTTTGAAAGTGCCTTAAGCTACTTACAAGCATTCAACAGAAACTCACATGCATTTCTCTGAAAGAGAAGCAGTCTGTTCCAACACTTCAATTCACTGTGCGAAGTGAAGGGAGTGTTGCTTCACTTTCTAAATTCTATCCTTTCAGAGAAAATCACTTTCCTTTGAAAGTGCCTTAAGCTACTTGCAAGCATTAGGAAGAAACTCACATGCGTTTCTCTAAAAGAGAAGCAGTCTGTTCCAACACTTCAATTCACTGTGAGAAGTGAATGGAGTGTTGCTTCACTTTCTAAATGCTGTCCTTTCAGTGAAAATCACTTTCCTTTGAAAGTGCCTTAAGCTACTTACAAGCATTCAACAGAAACTCACATGCGTTTCTCTGAAAGAGAAGCAGTCTGTTCCAACACTTCAATTCACTGTGCGAAGTGAATGGAGTGTTGCCTCACTTTCTAAATGCTGTCCTTTCAGAGAAAATCACTTTTCATTGAAAGTGCCTTAAACTACTTTCAAGCATTCACAAAAAACTCACATGCGTTTCTCTGAAAGAGAAGCAGTCTGTTCCAACACTTCAATTCACTGTGCGAAGTGAATGGAGTGTTGCTTCACTTTCTAAATGCTGTCCTTTCAGAGAAAATCCCTTTCCTTTGAATGTGCCTTAAGCTACTTACAAGCATTCAACAGAAACTCACATGCATTTCTCTGAAAGAGAAGCAGTCTGTTCCAACACTTCAATTCACTGTGCAAAGTGAATGGAGTGTTGCCTCACTTTCGAAATGCTGTCCTTTCAGAGAAAATCACTTTCCTTTGAAAGTGCCTTAAGCTTCTTGCAAGCATTAGGAAGAAACTAACATGCGTTTCTCTGAAAGAGAAGCAGTCTGTTCCAACACTTCAATTCACTGTTCGAAGTGAATGGAGTGTTGCTTCACTTTCTAAATGCTGTCCTTTCAGAGAAAATCACTTTCCTTTGAAAGTGCCTTAAGCTACTTGCAAGCATTCACAAGAAATACTAATGCGTTTCTATGAAAGACAAGCAGTCTGTTCCAACACTTCAATTCACTGCACGAAGGGAATGGAGTGTTTCTTCACTTTCTAACTGCTGTCCTTTTAGAGAAAATCACTTTCCTTTGAAAGTGCCTTAAGCAACTTACAAGCATTCAACAGAAACTCACATGCAATTCTCTGAAAGAGAAGCAGTCTGTTCCAACACTTCAATTCACTGTGCAAAGTGAGTGGAGTGTTGCTTCACTTTCTAAATGCTGTCCTTTCAGAGAAAATCACTTTCCTTTGAAAGTGCCTTAAGCTACTTACAGGCATTCAACAGAAACTCACATGCATTTCTCTGAAAGAGAAGAAGTCTGTTCCAACACTTCAATTCACTGTGCGAAGTGAAGGGAGTGTTGCTTCACTTTCTAAATTCTGTCCTTTCAGAGAAAATCACTTTCCTTTGAAAGTGCCTTAAACTACTTTCGAGCATTCATAAAAAACTCACATGCGTTTCCCTGAAAGAGAAGCAGTCTGTTCCAACACTTCAATTCACTGTGCGAAGTGAATGGAGTGTTGCTTCACTTTGTAAATGCTGTCCTTTCAGAGAAAATCACTTTCCTTTGAAAGTGCCTTAAGCTACTTGCAGGCATTAGGAAGAAACATACATGCGTTTCTCTGAAAGAGAAGCAGTCTGTTCCAACACTTCTATTCGCTGTTCGAAGTGAATGGAGTGTTGCCTCACTTTCTAGATGCTGTCCTTTCAGAGAAAATCACTTTCCTTTGAAAGTGCCTTAAGCTACTTACAAGCATTCAACAGAAACTCACATGCATTTCTCTGAAAGAGAAGCAGTCTGTTCCAACACTTCAATTCACTGTGCGAAGTGAATGGAGTGTTGCTTCACTTTCTAAGTGCTCTTCTTTCAGAGAAAATCACTTTCCTTTGAAAGTTCCTTAAGCTACTTGCAAGCATTAGGAAGAAACTCACATGCGTTTCTCTGAAAGAGAAGCAGTCTGTTCCAACACTTCAATTCACTGCACGAAGGGAATGGAGTGTTGCTTCACTTTCTAAATGCTGTCCTTTCAGAGAAAATCACTTTCCTTTGTAAGTGCCTTAAGCTACTTACAAGCATTCAACAGAAACTCACATGCATTTCTCTGAAAGAGAAGCAGTCTGTTCCAACACTTCAATTCACTGTGCGAAGTGAAGGGAGTGTTGCTTCACTTTCTAAATTCTGTCCTTTCAGAGAAAATCACTTTCCTTTGAAAGTGCCTTAAGCTACTTGCAAGCATTAGGAAGAAACTCACATGCGTTTCTCTGAAAGAGAAGCAGTCTGTTCCAACACTTCAATTCACTGTGCGAAGTGAATGGAGTGTTGCATCACTTTCTAAATGCTGTCCTTTCAGTGAAAATCACTTTCCTTTGAAAGTGCCTTAAGCTACTTACAAGCATTCAACAGAAACTCACATGCGTTTCTCTGAAAGAGAAGCAGTCTGTTCCAACACTTCAATTCACTGTGCGAAGTGAATGGAGTGTTGCCTCACTTTCTAAATGCTGTCCTTTCAGAGAAAATCACTTTCCATTGAAAGTGCCTTAAACTACTTTCAAGCATTCACAAAAAACTCACATGCGTTTCTCTGAAAGAGAAGCAGTCTGTTCCAACACTTCAATTCACTGTGCGAAGTGAATGGAGTGTTGCTTCACTTTCTAAATGCTGTCCTTTCAGAGAAAATCCCTTTCCTTTGAATGTGCCTTAAGCTACTTACAAGTATTCAACAGAAACTCACATGCATTTCTCTGAAAGAGAAGCAATCTGTTCCAACACTTCAATTCTCTGTGCGAAGTGAATGGAGTGTTGCTTCACTTTCTAAATGCTGTCCTTTCATAGAAAATCACTTTCCATTGAAAGTGCCTTAAGCTACTTGCAAGCATTCACAAGAAACACTAATGCATTTCTATGAAAGAGAAGCAGTCTGTTCCAACACTTCAATTCACTGTGCAAAGTGAATGGAGTGTTGCCTCACTTTCGAAATCCTGTCATTTCAGAGAAAATCACTTTCCTTTGAAAGTGACTTAAGCTTCTTACAAGCATTAGGAAGAAACTAACATGCGTTTATCTAAAAGAGAAGCTGTCTGTTCCAACACTTCAATTCACTGTGCGAAGTGAATGGAGTGTTGCTTCACTTTCTAAATGCTGTCCTTTCAGAGAAAATCACTTTCCTTTGAAAGTGCCTTAAGCTACTTGCAAGCATTCACAAGAAATACTAATGCGTTTCTATGAAAGACAAGCAGTCTGTTCCAGCACTTCAATTCACTGCACGAAGGGAATGGAGTGTTGCTTCACTTTCTAAATGCTGTCCTTTCAGAGAAAATCACTTTCCTTTGAAAGTGCCTTAAGCTACTTGCAAGCATTAGGAAGAAACTCACATGCGTTTCTCTGAAAGAGAAGCAGTCTGTTCCAACACTTCAATTCACTGTGCAAAGTGAATGGAGTGTTGCTTCACTTTCTAAATGCTGTCCTTTCAGAGAAAATCACTTTCCTTTGAAAGTGCCTTAAACTACTTTCAAGCATTCACCAGAAACTCACATGCGTTTCTCTGAAAGAGAAGCAGTCTGTTCCAACACTTCAATTAACTGTGCAAAGTGAATGGAGTGTTGCTTCACTTTCTAAATTCTGTCCTTTCAGAGAAAATCACGTTCCTTTGATAGTGCCTTAAGCTACTTGCAAGCATTAGGAAGAAACTCACATGCGTTTCTCTGAAAGAGAAGCAGTCTGTTCCAACACTTCAATTCACTGTGTGAAGTGAATGGAGTGTTGCCTCACTTTCTAAATGCTGTCATTTCAGAGAAAATCACTTTCCTTTGAAAGTGCCTTCAGCTACTTACAAGCATTTAACAGAAACTCACATGCGTTTCTCTGAAAGAGAAGCAGTCTGTTCCAACACTTCAATTCACTCTGCGAAGTGAATGGAGTGTTGCTTCACTTTCTAAATGCTGTTCTTTCAGAGAAAATCACTTTCCTTTGAAAGTGCCTTAAGCTACTTGCATGCATTAGGAAGAAACTCACATGCATTTCTCTGAAAGAGAAGCAGTCTGTTCCAACACTTCAATTCACTGTGCTTAGTGAATGGAGTATTGCTTCACTTTCTAAATGCTGTCCTTTCAGAGAAAATCACTTTCCTTTGAAAGTGCCTTAAGCTACTTGCAAGCATTAGGAAGAAACTCACATGCGTTTCTCTGAAAGAGAAGCAGTCTGTTCCAACACTTTAATTCACTGTGCGAAGTGAATGGAGTGTTGCCTCACTTTCTAAATGCTGTCAGTTCAGAGAAAATCACTTTCCATTGAAAGTGCCTTAAACTTCTTTCAAGCATTCACAAAAAACTCACATGCGTTTCTCTGAAAGAGAAGCAGTCTGTTCCAACACTTCAATTCACTGTGCGAAGTGAATGCAATGTTACTTCACTTTCTAAATGCTGTCCTTTCCGAGAAAATCACGTTCCTTTGAAAATGCCTTAAGCTACTTACAAGCATTCACCAGAAACTCACATGTGTTTCTCTGAAAGAGAAGCAATCTGTTCCAACACTTCAATTCACTTTGCAAAGTGAATGGAGTGTTGCCTTACTTTCGAAATTCTGTCCTTTCAGAGAAAATCACTTTCCTTTGAAAGTGCCTTAAGCGAATTACAAGCATTCAACAGAAACTCACATGCATTTCTCTGAAAGAGAAGCAGTCTGTTCCAACACTTCAATTCACTGTGCGAAGTGAATGGAGTGTTGCTTCACTTTCTAAATGCTGTCCTTTCAGAGAAAATCACTTTCCTTTGAAAGTGCCTTAAGCTACTTACAAGCATTCAACAGAAACTCACATGCATTTCTCTGAAAGAGAAGCAGTCTGTTCCAACACTTCAATTCACTGTGCGAAGTGAATGGAGTGTTGCTTCACTTTCTAAATGCTGTCCTTTCAGAGAAAATCACTTTCTTTTGAAAGTGCCTTAAGCTACTTGCAAGCATTCACCAGAAACTCACATGCGTTTCTCTGAAAGAGAAGCAGTCTGTTCCAACACTTCAATTCACTGTGCGAAGTGAATGGAGTGGTGCTTCACTTTCTAAATGCTGTCCTTTCAGAGAAAATCACTTTCCTTTGAAAGTGCCTTAAGCTACTTGCAAGCATTCACAAGAAACACTAATGCGTTTCTATGAAAGAGAAGCAGTCTGTTCCAACACTTCAATTCATTGTGCGAAGGGAATGGAGTGTTGCTTTACTTTCTAAATGCTGTCCTTTCAGAGAAAATCACTTTCCTTTGAAAGTGCCTTAAGCTACTTGCAAGCATTCACAAGAAATACTAATGCGTTTCTATGAAAGACAAGCAGTCTGTTCCAGCACTTCAATTCACTGCACGAAGGGAATGGAGTGTTGCTTCACTTTCTAAATGCTGTCCTTTCAGAGAAAATCACTTTCCTTTGAAAGTGCCTTAAGCTACTTGCAAGCATTAGGAAGAAACTCACATGCGTTTCTCTGAAAGAGAAGCAGTCTGTTCCAACACTTCAATTAACTGTGCAAAGTGAATGGAGTGTTGCTTCACTTTCTAAATTCTGTCCTTTCAGAGAAAATCACGTTCCTTTGATAGTGCCTTAAGCTACTTGCAAGCATTAGGAAGAAACTCACATGCGTTTCTCTGAAAGAGAAGCAGTCTGTTCCAACACTTCAATTCACTGTGTGAAGTGAATGGAGTGTTGCCTCACTTTCTAAATGCTGTCATTTCAGAGAAAATCACTTTCCTTTGAAAGTGCCTTCAGCTACTTACAAGCATTTAACAGAAACTCACATGCGTTTCTCTGAAAGAGAAGCAGTCTGTTCCAACACTTCAATTCACTCTGCGAAGTGAATGGAGTGTTGCTTCACTTTCTAAATGCTGTTCTTTCAGAGAAAATCACTTTCCTTTGAAAGTGCCTTAAGCTACTTGCATGCATTAGGAAGAAACTCACATGCATTTCTCTGAAAGAGAAGCAGTCTGTTCCAACACTTCAATTCACTGTGCTTAGTGAATGGAGTATTGCTTCACTTTCTAAATGCTGTCCTTTCAGAGAAAATCACTTTCCTTTGAAAGTGCCTTAAGCTACTTGCAAGCATTAGGAAGAAACTCACATGCGTTTCTCTGAAAGAGAAGCAGTCTGTTCCAACACTTTAATTCACTGTGCGAAGTGAATGGAGTGTTGCCTCACTTTCTAAATGCTGTCCGTTCAGAGAAAATCACTTTCCATTGAAAGTGCCTTAAACTTCTTTCAAGCATTCACAAAAAACTCACATGCGTTTCTCTGAAAGAGAAGCAGTCTGTTCCAACACTTCAATTCACTGTGCGAAGTGAATGCAATGTTACTTCACTTTCTAAATGCTGTCCTTTCCGAGAAAATCACGTTCCTTTGAAAATGCCTTAAGCTACTTACAAGCATTCACCAGAAACTCACATGTGTTTCTCTGAAAGAGAAGCAATCTGTTCCAACACTTCAATTCACTTTGCAAAGTGAATGGAGTGTTGCCTTACTCTCGAAATTCTGTCCTTTCAGAGAAAATCACTTTCCTTTGAAAGTGCCTTAAGCGAATTACAAGCATTCAACAGAAACTCTCATGCATTTCTCTGAAAGAGAAGCAGTCTGTTCCAACACTTCAATTCACTGTGCGAAGTGAATGGAGTGTTGCTTCACTTTCTAAATGCTGTCCTTTAGAGAAAATCACTTTCCTTTGAAAGTGCCTTAAGCTACTTACAAGCATTCAACAGAAACTCACATGCATTTCTCTGAAAGAGAAGCAGTCTGTTCCAACACTTCAATTCACTGTGCGAAGTGAATGGAGTGTTGCTTCACTTTCTAAATGCTGTCCTTTCAGAGAAAATCACTTTCTTTTGAAAGTGCCTTAAGCTACTTGCAAGCATTCACCAGAAACTCACATGCGTTTCTCTGAAAGAGAAGCAGTCTGTTCCAACACTTCAATTCACTGTGCGAAGTGAATGGAGTGGTGCTTCACTTTCTAAATGCTGTCCTTTCAGAGAAAATCACTTTCCTTTGAAAGTGCCTTAAGCTACTTGCAAGCATTCACAAGAAACACTAATGCGTTTCTCTGAAAGAGAAGCAGTCTGTTCCAACACTTCAATTCATTGTGCGAAGGGAATGGAGTGTTGCTTTACTTTCTAAATGCTGTCCTTTCAGAGAAAATCACTTTCCTTTGAAAGTGCCTTAAACTACTTTCAAGCATTCAACAGAAACTCACATGCGTTTCTCTGAAAGAGAAGCAGTCTGTTCCAACACTTCAATTCACTGTGCGAAGTGAATGGAGTGTTGCCTCACTTTCTAAATGCTGTCCTTTCAGAGAAAATCACTTTCCATTGAAAGTGCCTTGAACTACTTTCAAGCATTCACAAAAAACTCACATGCGTTTCTCTGAAAGAGAAGCAGTCTGTTCCAACACTTCAATTCACTGTGCGAAGTGAATGCAATGTTACTTCACTTTCTAAATGCTGTCCTTTCCGAGAAAATCACGTTCCTTTGAAAATGCCTTAAGCTACTTACAAGCATTCACCAGAAACTCACATGTGTTTCTCTGAAAGAGAAGCAGTCTGTTCCAACACTTCAATTCACTGTGCGAAGTGAATGGAGTGTTGCTTCACTTTCTAAATGCTGTCCTTTCAGAGAAAATCACGTTCCTTTGATAGTGCCTTAAGCTACTTGCAAGCATTAGGAAGAAACTCACATGCGTTTCTCTGAAAGAGAAGCAGTCTGTTCCAACACTTCAATTCACTGTGTGAAGTGAATGGAGTGTTGCCTCACTTTCTAAATGCTGTCATTTCAGAGAAAATCACTTTCCTTTGAAAGTGCCTTCAGCTACTTACAAGCATTTAACAGAAACTCACATGCGTTAATCTGAAAGAGAAGCAGTCTGTTCCAACACTTCAGTTCACTCTGCGAAGTGAATGGAGTGTTGCTTCACTTTCTAAATGCTGTTCTTTCAGAGAAAATCACTTTCCTTTGAAACTGCCTTAAGCTACTTGCAAGCATTAGGAAGAAACTCACATGCATTTCTCTGAAAGAGAAGCAGTCTGTTCCAACACTTCAATTCACTGTGCTTAGTGAATGGAGTATTGCTTCACTTTCTAAATGCTGTCCTTTCAGAGAAAATCACTTTCCTTTGAAAGTGCCTTAAGCTACTTGCAAGCATTAGGAAGAAACTCACATGCGTTTCTCTGAAAGAGAAGCAGTCTGTTCCAACACTTTAATTCACTGTGCGAAGTGAATGGAGTGTTGCCTCACTTTCTAAATGCTGTCCTTTCAGTGAAAATCACTTTCCATTGAAAGTGCCTTAAACTACTTTCAAGCATTCACAAAAACTCACATGCGTTTCTCTGAAAGAGAAGCAGTCTGTTCCAACACTTCAATTCACTGTGCGAAGTGAATGCAATGTTACTTCACTTTCTAAATGCTGTCCTTTCCGAGAAAATCACGTTCCTTTGAAAATGCCTTAAGCTACTTACAAGCATTCACCAGAAACTCACATGTGTTTCTCTGAAAGAGAAGGGATCTGTTCCAACACTTCAATTCACTGTGCAAAGTGAATGGAGTGTTGCCTTACTTTCGAAATTCTGTCCTTTCAGAGAAAATCACTTTCCTTTGAAAGTGCCTTAAGCGAATTACAAGCATTCAACAGAAACTCACATGCATTTCTCTAAAAGAGAAGCAGTCTGTTCCAACACTTCAATTCACTGTGCGAAGTGAATGGAGTGTTGCTTCACTTTCTAAATGCTGTCCTTTCAGAGAAAATCACTTTCCTTTGAAAGTGCCTTAAGCTACTTACAAGCATTCAACAGACACTCACATGCATTTCTCTGAAAGAGAAGCAGTCTGTTCCAACACTTCAATTCACTGTGCGAAGTGAATGGAGTGTTGCTTCACTTTCTAAATGCTGTCCTTTCAGAGAAAATCACTTTCTTTTGAAAGTGCCTTAAGCTACTTGCAAGCATTCACCAGAAACTCACATGCGTTTCTCTGAAAGAGAAGCAGTCTGTTCCAACACTTCAATTCACTGTGCGAAGTGAATGGAGTGGTGCTTCACTTTCTAAATGCTGTCCTTTCAGAGAAAATCACTTTCCTTTGAAAGTGCCTTAAGCTACTTGCAAGCATTCACAAGAAACACTAATGCGTTTCTATGAAAGAGAAGCAGTCTGTTCCAACACTTCAATTCATTGTGCGAAGGGAATGGAGTGTTGCTTTACTTTCTAAATGCTGTCCTTTCAGAGAAAATCACTTTCCTTTGAAAGAGCCTTGAGCTACTTACAAGCATTCAACAGAAACTCACATGCATTTCTCTGAAAGAGAAGCAGTCTGTTACAACACTTCAATTCACTGTGCGAAGTGAATGGAATGTTACTTCACTTTCTAAATGCTGTCCTTTCAGAGAAAATCACTTTCCTTTGAAAGTGCCTTAAGCTACTTTCTAGCATTCACAGGAAACACACATGCGTTTCTCTGAAAGAGAAGCAGTCTGTTCCAACACTTCAATTCACTGTGCGAAGTGAATGGAATGTTACTTCACTTTCTAAATGCTGTCCTTTCCGAGAAAATCACGTTCCTTTGAAAATGCCTTAAGCTACTTACAAGCATTCACCAGAAACTCACATGTGTTTCTCTGAAAGAGAAGCAATCTGTTCCAACACTTCAATTCACTGTGCAAAGTGAATGGAGTGTTGCCTCACTTTCTATATGCTGTCCTTTCAGAGAAAATCACTTTCCTTTGAAAGTGCCTTAAACTACTTTCAAGCATTCATAAAAAACTCACATGCGTTTCTCTGAAAGAGAAGCAGTCTGTTCCAACACTTCAATTCACTGTGCGAAGTGAATGGAGTGTTGCTTCCCTTTCTAAATGCTCTCCTTTCAGAGAAAATCACGTTCCTTTGAGAGTGCCTTAAGCTACTTGCAAGCATTAGGAAGAAACTCAAATGCGTTTCTCTGAAAGAGTAGCAGTCTGTTCCAAAACTTCAATTCACTGTGCGAAGTGAATGGAGTGTAGCCTCACTTTCTAAATGCTGTCCTTTCAGAGAAAATCACTTTCCTTTGAAAGAGCCTTGAGCTACTTACAATCATTCAACAGAAACTCACATGCATTTCTCTGAAAGAGAAGCAGTCTGTTCCAACACTTCAATTCACTATGCGAAGTGAATGGAATGTTACTTCTCTTTCTAAATGCTGTCCTTTCAGAGAAAATCACTTTCCTTTGAAAGTGCCTTAAGCTACTTTCTAGCATTCACAGGAAACACACATGCGTTTCTCTGAAAGAGAAGCAGTCTGTTCCAACACTTCAATTCACTGTGCAAAGTGAATGGAGTGTTGCCTCACTTTCGAAATGCTGTCCTTTCAGAGAAAATCACTTTCCTTTGAAAGTGCCTTAAGCTACTTACAAGCATTCAACAGAAACTCACATGCATTTCTCTGAAAGAGAAGCAGTCTGTTCCAACACTTCAATTCACTGTGCAAAGTGAATGGAGTGTTGCTTCACTTTCTAAATGCTGTCCTTTCAGAGAAAATCACTTTCCTTTGAAAGTGCCTTAAGCTACTTGCAAGCATTCACAAGAAACACTAATGCGTTTCTATGAAAGAGAAGCAGTCTGTTCCAACACTTCAATTCATTGCGCGAAGGGAATGGAGTGTTGCTTCACTTTCTAAATGCTGTCCTTTCAGAGAAAATCACTTTCCTTTGAAAGAGCCTTGAGCTACTTACAAGCATTCAACAGAAATTCACATTCATTTCTCTGAAAGAGAAGCAGTCTGTTCCAACACTTCAATTCACTGTGCGAAGTGAATGGAATGTTACTTCACTTTCAAAATTCTGTCCTTTCCGAGAAAATCACATTCCTTTGAAAATGCTTTAAGCTACTTACAAGCATTCACCAGAAACTCACATGTGTTTCTCTGAAAGAGAAGCAATCTGTTCCAACACTTCAATTCACTGTGCAAAGTGAATGGAGTGTTGCCTTACTTTCGAAATGCTGTCCTTTCAGAGAAAATCACTTTCCTTTGAAAGTGCCTTAAGCTAATTACAAGCATTAAACAGAAACTCACATGCATTTTTCTGAAAGAGAAGCAGTCTGTTCCAACACTTCAATTCACTGTGCGAAGTGAATGGAGTGCTGCTTCACTTTCTAAATGCTGTGCTTTCAGAGAAAATCACTTTCATTTGAAAGTGCCTTAAGCTACTTACAAGCATTCAACAGAAACTCACAAGCATTTCTCTGAAAGAGAAGCAGTCTGTTCCAACACTTCAATTCATTGTGCGAAGGGAATGGAGTGTTGCTTTACTTTCTAAATGCTGTCCTTTCAGAGAAAATCACTTTCCTTTGAAAGTGCCTTAAACTACTTTCAAGCATTCAACAGAAACTCACATGCGTTTCTCTGAAAGAGAAGCAGTCTGTTCCAACATTTCAATTCACTGTGCGAAGTGAATGGAGTGTTGCTTCACTTTCTAAATGCTGTCCTTTCAGAGAAAATCACTTTCCTTTGAATGTGCCTTAAGCTACTTACAAGCATTCAACAGAAACTCACATGCATTTCTCTGAAAGAGAAGCAGTCTGTTCCAACACTTCAATTCACTGTGCAAAGTGAATGGAGTGTTGCCTCACTTTCGAAATGGGGTCCTTTCAGAGAAAATCACTTTCCTTTGAAAGTGCCTTAAGCTTCTTGCAAGCATTAGGAAGAAACTAACATGCGTTTCTCTGAAAGAGAAGCAGTCTGTTCCAACACTTCATTTCACTGTTCGAAGTGAATGGAGTGTTGCTTCACTTTCTAAATGCTGTCCTTTCAGAGAAAATCACTTTCCTTTGAAAGTGCCTTAAGCTACTTGCAAGCATTCACAAGAAATACTAATGCGTTTCTATGAAAGACAAGCAGTCTGTTCCAACACTTCAATTCACTGCACGAAGGGAATGGAGTGTTTCTTCACTTTCTAACTGCTGTCCTTTTAGAGAAAATCACTTTCCTTTGAAAGTGCCTTAAGCAACTTACAAGCATTCAACAGAAACTCACATGCAATTCTCTGAAAGAGAAGCAGTCTGTTCCAACACTTCAATTCACTGTGCAAAGTGAATGGAATGTTACTTCACTTTCTAAATGCTGTCCTTTCAGAAAAAATCACTTTCCTTTGAAAGTGCCTTAAGCTATTTACAAGCATTCACCAGAAACTCACATGTGTTTCTCTGAAAGAGAAGCAATCTGTTCCAACACTTCAATTCACTGTGCAAAGTGAATGGAGTGTTGCCTCAATTTCGAAATGCTGTCCTTTCAGAGAAAATCACTTTCCTTTGAAAGTGCCTTAAGCTACTTGCAAGCATTAGGAAGAAACTCACATGCGTTTCTCTGAAAGAGAAGCAGTCTGTTCCAACACTTCAATTCACTGTGCAAAGTGAATGGAGTGTTGCTTCACTTTCTAAATGCTGTCCTTTCAGAGAAAATCACTTTCCTTTGAAAGTGCCTTAAACTACTTTCAAGCATTCAACAGAAACTCACATGCGTTTCTCTGAAAGAGAAGCAGTCTGTTCCAACACTTCAATTAACTGTGCAAAGTGAATGGAGTGTTGCTTCACTTTCTAAATTCTGTCCTTTCAGAGAAAATCACTTTCCTTTGAAAGTGCCTTAAACTACTTTCAAGCATTCATAAAAAACTCACATGCGTTTCTCTGAAAGAGAAGCAGTCTGTTCCAACACTTCAATTCACTGTGCGAAGTGAATGGAGTGTTGCTTCACTTTCTAAATGCTGTCCTTTCAGAGAAAATCACGTTCCTTTGATAGTGCCTTAAGCTACTTGCAAGCATTAGGAAGAAACTCACATGCGTTTCTCTGAAAGAGAAGCAGTCTGTTCCAACACTTCAATTCACTGTGTGAAGTGAATGGAGTGTTGCCTCACTTTCTAAATGCTGTCATTTCAGAAAAAATCACTTTCCTTTGAAAGTGCCTTCAGCTACTTACAAGCATTTAACAGAAACTCACATGCTTTTCTCTGAAAGAGAAGCAGTCTGTTCCAACACTTCAATTCACTGTGCGAAGTGAATGGAGTGTTGCTTCACTTTCTAAATGCTGTTCTTTCAGAGAAAATCACTTTCCTTTGAAAGTGCCTTAAGCTACTTGCATGCATTAGGAAGAAACTCACATGCATTTCTCTGAAAGAGAAGCAGTCTGTTCCAACACTTCAATTCACTGTGCTTAGTGAATGGAGTATTGCTTCACTTTCTAAATGCTGTCCTTTCAGAGAAAATCACTTTCCTTTGAAAGTGCCTTAAGCTACTTGCAAGCATTAGGAAGAAACTCACATGCGTTTCTCTGAAAGAGAAGCAGTCTGTTCCAACACTTTAATTCACTGTGCGAAGTGAATGGAGTGTTGCCTCACTTTCTAAATGCTGTCCTTTCAGAGAAAATCACTTTCCATTGAAAGTGCCTTAAACTACTTTCAAGCATTCACAAAAAACTCACATGCGTTTCTATGAAAGAGAAGCAGTCTGTTCCAACACTTCAATTCACTGTGCGAAGTGAATGCAATGTTACTTCACTTTCTAAATGCTGTCCTTTCCGAGAAAATCACGTTCCTTTGAAAATGCCTTAAGCTACTTACAAGCATTCACCAGAAACTCACATGTGTTTCTCTGAAAGAGAAGCAATCTGTTCCAACACTTCAATTCACTGTGCAAAGTGAATGGAGTGTTGCCTTACTTTCGAAATTCTGTCCTTTCAGAGAAAATCACTTTCCTTTGAAAGTGCCTTAAGCGAATTACAAGCATTCAACAGAAACTCACATGCATTTCTCTGAAAGAGAAGCAGTCTGTTCCAACACTTCAATTCACTGTGCGAAGTGAATGGAGTGTTGCTTCACTTTCTAAATGCTGTCCTTTCAGAGAAAATCACTTTCCTTTGAAAGTGCCTTAAGCTACTTACAAGCATTCAACAGAAACTCACAAGCATTTCTCTGAAAGAGAAGCAGTCTGTTCCAACACTTCAATTCATTGTGCGAAGGGAATGGAGTGTTGCTTTACTTTCTAAATGCTGTCCTTTCAGAGAAAATCACTTTCCTTTGAAAGTGCCTTAAACTACTTTCAAGCATTCAACAGAAACTCACATGCGTTTCTCTGAAAGAGAAGCAGTCTGTTCCAACATTTCAATTCACTGTGCGAAGTGAATGGAGTGTTGCTTCACTTTCTAAATGCTGTCCTTTCAGAGAAAATCACTTTCCTTTGAATGTGCCTTAAGCTACTTACAAGCATTCAACAGAAACTCACATGCATTTCTCTGAAAGAGAAGCAGTCTGTTCCAACACTTCAATTCACTGTGCAAAGTGAATGGAGTGTTGCCTCACTTTCGAAATGGTGTCCTTTCAGAGAAAATCACTTTCCTTTGAAAGTGCCTTAAGCTTCTTGCAAGCATTAGGAAGAAACTAACATGCGTTTCTCTGAAAGAGAAGCAGTCTGTTCCAACACTTCAATTCACTGTTCGAAGTGAATGGAGTGTTGCTTCACTTTCTAAATGCTGTCCTTTCAGAGAAAATCACTTTCCTTTGAAAGTGCCTTAAGCTACTTGCAAGCATTCACAAGAAATACTAATGCGTTTCTATGAAAGACAAGCAGTCTGTTCCAACACTTCAATTCACTGCACGAAGGGAATGGAGTGTTTCTTCACTTTCTAACTGCTGTCCTTTTAGAGAAAATCACTTTCCTTTGAAAGTGCCTTAAGCAACTTACAAGCATTCAACAGAAACTCACATGAAATTCTCTGAAAGAGAAGCAGTCTGTTCCAACACTTCAATTCACTGTGCAAAGTGAATGGAATGTTACTTCACTTTCTAAATGCTGTCCTTTCAGAAAAAATCACTTTCCTTTGAAAGTGCCTTAAGCTATTTACAAGCATTCACCAGAAACTCACATGTGTTTCTCTGAAAGAGAAGCAATCTGTTCCAACACTTCAATTCACTGTGCAAAGTGAATGGAGTGTTGCCTCAATTTCGAAATGCTGTCCTTTCAGAGAAAATCACTTTCCTTTGAAAGTGCCTTAAGCTACTTGCAAGCATTAGGAAGAAACTCACATGCGTTTCTCTGAAAGAGAAGCAGTCTGTTCCAACACTTCAATTCACTGTGCAAAGTGAATGGAGTGTTGCTTCACTTTCTAAATGCTGTCCTTTCAGAGAAAATCACTTTCCTTTGAAAGTGCCTTAAACTACTTTCAAGCATTCAACAGAAACTCACATGCGTTTCTCTGAAAGAGAAGCAGTCTGTTCCAACACTTCAATTAACTGTGCAAAGTGAATGGAGTGTTGCTTCACTTTCTAAATTCTGTCCTTTCAGAGAAAATCACTTTCCTTTGAAAGTGCCTTAAACTACTTTCAAGCATTCATAAAAAACTCACATGCGTTTCTCTGAAAGAGAAGCAGTCTGTTCCAACACTTCAATTCACTGTGCGAAGTGAATGGAGTGTTGCTTCACTTTCTAAATGCTGTCCTTTCAGAGAAAATCACGTTCCTTTGATAGTGCCTTAAGCTACTTGCAAGCATTAGGAAGAAACTCACATGCGTTTCTCTGAAAGAGAAGCAGTCTGTTCCAACACTTCAATTCACTGTGTGAAGTGAATGGAGTGTTGCCTCACTTTCTAAATGCTGTCATTTCAGAAAAAATCACTTTCCTTTGAAAGTGCCTTCAGCTACTTACAAGCATTTAACAGAAACTCACATGCTTTTCTCTGAAAGAGAAGCAGTCTGTTCCAACACTTCAATTCACTCTGCGAAGTGAATGGAGTGTTGCTTCACTTTCTAAATGCTGTTCTTTCAGAGAAAATCACTTTCCTTTGAAAGTGCCTTAAGCTACTTGCATGCATTAGGAAGAAACTCACATGCATTTCTCTGAAAGAGAAGCAGTCTGTTCCAACACTTCAATTCACTGTGCTTAGTGAATGGAGTATTGCTTCACTTTCTAAATGCTGTCCTTTCAGAGAAAATCACTTTCCTTTGAAAGTGCCTTAAGCTACTTGCAAGCATTAGGAAGAAACTCACATGCGTTTCTCTGAAAGAGAAGCAGTCTGTTCCAACACTTTAATTCACTGTGCGAAGTGAATGGAGTGTTGCCTCACTTTCTAAATGCTGTCCTTTCAGAGAAAATCACTTTCCATTGAAAGTGCCTTAAACTACTTTCAAGCATTCACAAAAAACTCACATGCGTTTCTCTGAAAGAGAAGCAGTCTGTTCCAACACTTCAATTCACTGTGCGAAGTGAATGCAATGTTACTTCACTTTCTAAATGCTGTCCTTTCCGAGAAAATCACGTTCCTTTGAAAATGCCTTAAGCTACTTACAAGCATTCACCAGAAACTCACATGTGTTTCTCTGAAAGAGAAGCGATCTGTTCCAACACTTCAATTCACTGTGCAAAGTGAATGGAGTGTTGCCTTACTTTCGAAATTCTGTCCTTTCAGAGAAAATCACTTTCCTTTGAAAGTGCCTTAAGCGAATTACAAGCATTCAACAGAAACTCACATGCATTTCTCTGAAAGAGAAGCAGTCTGTTCCAACACTTCAATTCACTGTGCGAAGTGAATGGAGTGTTGCTTCACTTTCTAATGCTGTCCTTTCAGAGAAAATCACTTTCCTTTGAAAGTGCCTTAAGCTACTTACAAGCATTCAACAGAAACTCACATGCATTTCTCTGAAAGAGAAGCAGTCTGTTCCAACACTTCAATTCACTGTGCGAAGTGAATGGAGTGTTGCTTCACTTTCTAAATGCTGTCCTTTCAGAGAAAATCACTTTCCTTTGAAAGTGCCTTAAGCTACTTACAAGCATTCAACAGAAACTCACATGCATTTCTCTGAAAGAGAAGCAGTCTGTTCCAACACTTCAATTCACTGTGCGAAGTGAATGGAGTGTTGCCTCACTTTCTAAATGCTGTCCTTTCAGAGAAAATCACTTTCCATTGAAAGTGCCTTAAACTACTTTCAAGCATTCACAAAAAACTCACATGCGTTTCTCTGAAAGAGAAGCAGTCTGTTCCAACACTTCAATTCACTGTGCGAAGTGAATGCAATGTTACTTCACTTTCTAAATGCTGTCCTTTCCGAGAAAATCACGTTCCTTTGAAAATGCCTTAAGCTACTTACAAGCATTCACCAGAAACTCACATGTGTTTCTCTGAAAGAGAAGCAATCTGTTCCAACACTTCAATTCACTCTGCGAAGTGAATGGAGTGTTGCCTCACTTTCGAAATGCTGTCCTTTCAGAGAAAATCACTTTCCTTTGAAAGTGCCTTAAGCTACTTGCAAGCATTAGGAAGAAACTCACATGCGTTTCTCTGAAAGAGAAGCAGTCTGTTCCAACACTTCAATTCACTGTGCAAAGTGAATGGAGTGTTGCTTCACTTTCTAAATGCTGTCCTTTCAGAGAAAATCACTTTCCTTTGAAAGTGCCTTAAACTACTTTCAAGCATTCAACAGAAACTCACATGCGTTTCTCTGAAAGAGAAGCAGTCTGTTCCAACACTTCAATTAACTGTGCAAAGTGAATGGAGTGTTGCTTCACTTTCTAAATTCTGTCCTTTCAGAGAAAATCACTTTCCTTTGAAAGTGCCTTAAACTACTTTCAAGCATTCATAAAAAAATCACATGCGTTTCTCTGAAAGAGAAGCAGTCTGTTCCACCACTTCAATTCACTGTGCGAAGTGAATGGAGTGTTGCTTCACTTTCTAAATGCTGTCCTTTCAGAGAAAATCACGTTCCTTTGATAGTGCCTTAAGCTACTTGCGAGCATTAGGAAGAAACTCACATGCGTTTCTCTGAAAGAGAAGCAGTCTGTTCCAACACTTCAATTCACTGTGTGAAGTGAATGGAGTGTTGCCTCACTTTCTAAATGCTGTCCTTTCAGAGAAAATCACTTTCCTTTGAAAGTGCCTTCAGCTACTTACAAGCATTTAACAGAAACTCACATGCGTTTCTCTGAAAGAGAAGCAGTCTGTTCCAACACTTCAATTCACTCTGCGAAGTGAATGGAGTGTTGCTTCACTTTCTAAATGCTGTTCTTTCAGAGAAAATCACTTTCCTTTGAAACTGCCTTAAGCTACTTGCAAGCATTAGGAAGAAACTCACATGCATTTCTCTGAAAGAGAAGCAGTCTGTTCCAACACTTCAATTCACTGTACTTAGTGAATGGAGTATTGCTTCACTTTCTAAATGCTGTCCTTTCAGAGAAAATCACTTTCCTTTGAAAGTGCCTTAAGCTACTTGCAAGCATTCACAAGAAACACTAATGCGTTTCTATGAAAGAGAAGCAGTCTGTTCCAACACTTCAATTCATTGTGCGAAGGGAATGGAGTGTTGCTTTACTTTCTAAATGCTGTCCTTTCAGAGAAAATCACTTTCCTTTGAAAGAGCCTTGAGCTACTTACAAGCATTCAACAGAAACTCACATGCATTTCTCTGAAAGAGAAGCAGTCTGTTACAACACTTCAATTCACTGTGCGAAGTGAAAGGAATGTTACTTCACTTTCTAAATGCTGTCCTTTCAGAGAAAATCACTTTCCTTTGAAAGTGCCTTAAGCTACTTTCTAGCATTCACAGGAAACACACATGCGTTTCTCTGAAAGAGAAGCAGTCTGTTCCAACACTTCAATTCACTGTGCGAAGTGAATGGAATGTTACTTCACTTTCTAAATGCTGTCCTTTCCGAGAAAATCACGTTCCTTTGAAAATGCCTTAAGCTACTTACAAGCATTCACCAGAAACTCACATGTGTTTCTCTGAAAGAGAAGCAATCTGTTCCAACACTTCAATTCACTGTGCGAAGTGAATGGAGTGTTGCCTCACTTTCTATATGCTGTCCTTTCAGAGAAAATCACTTTCCTTTGAAAGTGCCTTAAACTACTTTCAAGCATTCATAAAAAACTCACATGCGTTTCTCTGAAAGAGAAGCAGTCTGTTCCAACACTTCAATTCACTGTGCGAAGTGAATGGAGTGTTGCTTCACTTTCTAAATGCTCTCCTTTCAGAGAAAATCACGTTCCTTTGATAGTGCCTTAAGCTACTTGCAAGCATTAGGAAGAAACTCACATGCGTTTCTCTGAAAGAGTAGCAGTCTGTTCCAAAACTTCAATTCACTGTGCGAAGTGAATGGAGTGTTGCCTCACTTTCTAAATGCTGTCCTTTCAGAGAAAATCACTTTCCTTTGAAAGAGCCTTGAGCTAATTACAATCATTCAACAGAAACTCACATGCATTTCTCTGAAAGAGAAGCAGTCTGTTCCAACACTTCAATTCACTATGCGAAGTGAATGGAATGTTACTTCTCTTTCTAAATGCTGTCCTTTCAGAGAAAATCACTTTCCTTTGAAAGTGCCTTAAGCTACTTTCTAGCATTCACAGGAAACACACATGCGTTTCTCTGAAAGAGAAGCAGTCTGTTCCAACACTTCAATTCACTGTGCAAAGTGAATGGAGTGTTGCCTCACTTTCGAAATGCTGTCCTTTCAGAGAAAATCACTTTCCTTTGAAAGTGCCTTAAGCTACTTACAAGCATTCAACAGAAACTCACATGCATTTCTCTGAAAGAGAAGCAGTCTGTTCCAACACTTCAATTCACTGTGCAAAGTGAATGGAGTGTTGCTTCACTTTCTAAATGCTGTCCTTTCAGAGAAAATCACTTTCCTTTGAAAGTGCCTTAAGCTACTTGCAAGCATTCACAAGAAACACTAATGCGTTTCTATGAAAGAGAAGCAGTCTGTTCCAACACTTCAATTCATTGCGCGAAGGGAATGGAGTGTTGCTTTACTTTCTAAATGCTGTCCTTTCAGAGAAAATCACTTTCCTTTGAAAGAGCCTTGAGCTACTTACAAGCATTCAACAGAAATTCACATTCATATCTCTGAAAGAGAAGCAGTCTGTTCCAACACTTCAATTCACTGTGCGAAGTGAATGGAATGTTACTTCACTTTCAAAATTCTGTCCTTTCCGAGAAAATCACATTCCTTTGAAAATGCTTTAAGCTACTTACAAGCATTCACCAGAAACTCACATGTGTTTCTCTGAAAGAGAAGCAATCTGTTCCAACACTTCAATTCACTGTGCAAAGTGAATGGAGTGTTGCCTTACTTTCGAAATGCTGTCCTTTCAGAGAAAATCACTTTCCTTTGAAAGTGCCTTAAGCTAATTACAAGCATTAAACAGAAACTCACATGCATTTTTCTGAAAGAGAAGCAGTCTGTTCCAACACTTCAATTCACTGTGCGAAGTGAATGGAGTGCTGCTTCACTTTCTAAATGCTGTGCTTTCAGAGAAAATCACTTTCATTTGAAAGTGCCTTAAGCTACTTAAAAGCATTCAACAGAAACTCACATGCATTTCTCTGAAAGAGAAGCAGTCTGTTCCAACACTTCAATTCACTGTGCGAAGTGAATGGAGTGTTGCTTCATTTTCTAAATGCTGTCCTTTCAGAGAAAATCACTTTCTTTTGAAAGTGCCTTAAGCTACTTGCAAGCATTCACCAGAAACTCACATGCGTTTCTCTGAAAGAGAAGCAGTCTGTTCCAACACTTCAATTCACTGTGCGAAGTGAATGGAGTGTTGCTTAACTTTCTAAATGCTGTCCTTTCAGAGAAAATCCCTTTCCTTTGAAAGTGCCTTAATCTACTTGCAAGCATTAGGAAGAAACTCACATGCGTTTCTCTGAAAGAGAAGCAGTCTGTTCCAACACTTCAATTCACTGTGCAAAGTGAATGGAGTGTTGCTTCACTTTCTAAATTCTGTCCTTTCAGAGAAAATCACTTTCCTTTGAATGTGCCTTAAACTACTTTCAAGCATTCATAAAAAACTCACATGCGTTTCTCTGAAAGAGAAGCAGTCTGTTCCAACACTTCAATTCACTGTGCGAAGTGAATGGAGTGTTGCTTCACTTTCTAAATGCTGTCCTTTCAGAGAAAATCACGTTCCTTTGATAGTGCCTTAAGCTACTTGCAAGAATTAGGAAGAAACTCACATGCGTTTCTCTGAAAGAGAAGCAGTCTGTTCCAACACTTCAATTCACTGTGTGAAGTGAATGGAGTGTTGCCTCACTTTCTAAATGCTGTCATTTCAGAGAAAATCACTTTCCTTTGAAAGTGCCTTTAGCTACTTGCAAGCATTAGGAAGAAACTCACATGCGTTTCTCTGAAAGAGAAGCAGTCTGTTCCAACAATTCAATTCACTGTGTGAAGTGAATGGAGTGTTGCCTCACTTTCTAAATGCTGTCCTTTCAGAGACAATCACTTTCCTTTGAAAGTGCCTTAATCTACTTATAAGCATTCAATATAAACTCACATGCGTTTCTCTGAAAGAGATGCAGTCTGTTCCAACACTTCAATTCAGTGTGCGAAGTGAATGGAGTGTTGCTTCACTTTCTAAATGCTGTCCTTTCAGAGAAAATCACTTTCCTTTGAAAGTGCCTTAAGCTACTAACAAGCATTCAACAGAAACTCACTTGCATTTCTCTGAAAGAGAAGCAGTCTGTTCCAACACTTCAATTCACTGTGCGAAGTGAATGGAGTGTTGCTTCACTTTCTAAATTATGTCCTTTCAGGGAAAATCACTTTCCTTTGAAAGTGCCTTAAGCAACTTGCAAGCATTCTCAAGAAACACTAATGCGTTTATATGAAAGAGAAGCACTCTGTTCCAACACTTCAATTCACTGCACGAAGGGAATGGAGTGTTGCTTCACTTTCTAAATGCTGTCCTTTCAGAGAAAATCACTTCCCTTTGAAAGTGCCTTAAGCTACTTACATGCATTCACCAGAAACTCACATGTGTTTCTCTGAAAGAGAAGCAATCTGTTCCAACACTTCAATTCACTGTGCAAAGTGAATGGAGTGTTGCCTTACTTTCGAAATGCTGTCCTTTCAGAGAAAATCACTTTCCTTTGAAAGTGCCTTAAGCTAATTACAAGCATTCAACAGAAACTCACGTGCAATTCTCTGAAAGAGAAGCAGTCTGTTCCAACACTTCAATTCACTGTGCAAAGTGAATGGAATGTTACTTCACTTTCTAAATGCTGTCCTTTCAGAAAAAATCACTTTCCTTTGAAAGTGCCTTAAGCTATTTACAAGCATTCACCAGAAACTCACATGTGTTTCTCTGAAAGAGAAGCAATCTGTTCCAACACTTCAATTCACTATGCAAAGTGAATGGAGTGTTGCCTCACTTTCGAAATGCTGTCCTTTCAGAGAAAATCACTTTCCTTTGAAAGTGCCTTAAGCTACTTGCAAGCATTAGGAAGAAACTCACATGCGTTTCTCTGAAAGAGAAGCAGTCTGTTCCAACACTTCAATTCACTGTGCAAAGTGAATGGAGTGTTGCTTCACTTTCTAAATGCTGTCCTTTCAGAGAAAATCACTTTCCTTTGAAAGTGCCTTAAACTACTTTCAAGCATTCAACAGAAACTCACATGCGTTTCTCTGAAAGAGAAGCAGTCTGTTCCAACACTTCAATTAACTGTGCAAAGTGAATGGAGTGTTGCTTCACTTTCTAAATTCTGTCCTTTCAGAGAAAATCACTTTCCTTTGAAAGTGCCTTAAACTACTTTCAAGCATTCATAAAAAACTCACATGCGTTTCTCTGAAAGAGAAGCAGTCTGTTCCAACACTTCAATTCACTGTGCGAAGTGAATGGAGTGTTGCTTCACTTTCTAAATGCTGTCCTTTCAGAGAAAATCACGTTCCTTTGATAGTGCCTTAAGCTACTTGCAAGCATTAGGAAGAAACTCACATGCGTTTCTCTGAAAGAGAAGCAGTCTGTTCCAACACTTCAATTCACTGTGTGAAGTGAATGGAGTGTTGCCTCACTTTCTAAATGCTGTCATTTCAGAAAAAATCACTTTCCTTTGAAAGTGCCTTCAGCTACTTACAAGCATTTAACAGAAACTCACATGCTTTTCTCTGAAAGAGAAGCAGTCTGTTCCAACACTTCAATTCACTCTGCGAAGTGAATGGAGTGTTGCTTCACTTTCTAAATGCTGTTCTTTCAGAGAAAATCACTTTCCTTTGAAAGTGCCTTAAGCTACTTGCATGCATTAGGAAGAAACTCACATGCATTTCTCTGAAAGAGAAGCAGTCTGTTCCAACACTTCAATTCACTGTGCTTAGTGAATGGAGTATTGCTTCACTTTCTAAATGCTGTCCTTTCAGAGAAAATCACTTTCCTTTGAAAGTGCCTTAAGCTACTTGCAAGCATTAGGAAGAAACTCACATGCGTTTCTCTGAAAGAGAAGCAGTCTGTTCCAACACTTTAATTCACTGTGCGAAGTGAATGGAGTGTTGCCTCACTTTCTAAATGCTGTCCTTTCAGAGAAAATCACTTTCCATTGAAAGTGCCTTAAACTACTTTCAAGCATTCACAAAAAACTCACATGCGTTTCTCTGAAAGAGAAGCAGTCTGTTCCAACACTTCAATTCACTGTGCGAAGTGAATGCAATGTTACTTCACTTTCTAAATGCTGTCCTTTCCGAGAAAATCACGTTCCTTTGAAAATGCCTTAAGCTACTTACAAGCATTCACCAGAAACTCACATGTGTTTCTCTGAAAGAGAAGCAATCTGTTCCAACACTTCAATTCACTGTGCAAAGTGAATGGAGTGTTGCCTTACTTTCGAAATTCTGTCCTTTCAGAGAAAATCACTTTCCTTTGAAAGTGCCTTAAGCGAATTACAAGCATTCAACAGAAACTCACATGCATTTCTCTGAAAGAGAAGCAGTCTGTTCCAACACTTCAATTCACTGTGCGAAGTGAATGGAGTGTTGCTTCACTTTCTAAATGCTGTCCTTTCAGAGAAAATCACTTTCCTTTGAAAGTGCCTTAAGCTACTTACAAGCATTCAACAGAAACTCACATGCATTTCTCTGAAAGAGAAGCAGTCGGTTCCAACACTTCAATTCACTGTGCGAAGTGAATGGAGTGTTGCTTCACTTTCTAAATGCTGTCCTTTCAGAGAAAATCACTTTCTTTTGAAAGTGCCTTAAGCTACTTGCAAGCATTCACCAGAAACTCACATGCGTTTCTCTGAAAGAGAAGCAGTCTGTTCCAACACTTCAATTCACTGTGCGAAGTGAATGGAGTGGTGCTTCACTTTCTAAATGCTGTCCTTTCAGATAAAATCACTTTCCTTTGAAAGTGCCTTAAGCTACTTGCAAGCATTCACAAGAAACACTAATGCGTTTCTATGAAAGAGAAGCAGTCTGTTCCAACACTTCAATTCATTGTGCGATGGGAATGGAGTGTTGCTTTACTTTCTAAATGCTGTCCTTTCAGAGAAAATCACTTTCCTTTGAAAGTGCCTTAAACTACTTTCAAGCATTCAACAGAAACTCACATGCGTTTCTCTGAAAGAGAAGCAGTCTGTTCCAACACTTCAATTCACTGTGCGAAGTGAATGGAGTGTTGCCTCACTTTCTAAATGCTGTTCTTTCAGAGAAAATCACTTTCCATTGAAAGTGCCTTAAACTACTTTCAAGCATTCACAAAAAACTCACATGCGTTTCTCTGAAAGAGAAGCAGTCTGTTCCAACACTTCAATTCACTGTGCGAAGTGAATGCAATGTTACTTCACTTTCTAAATGCTGTCCTTTCCGAGAAAATCACGTTCCTTTGAAAATGCCTTAAGCTACTTACAAGCATTCACCAGAAACTCACATGTGTTTCTCTGAAAGAGAAGCAATCTGTTCCAACACTTCAATTCACTCTGCGAAGTGAATGGAGTGTTGCCTCACTTTCGAAATGCTGTCCTTTCAGAGAAAATCACTTTCCTTTGAAAGTGCCTTAAGCTACTTGCAAGCATTAGGAAGAAACTCACATGCGTTTCTCTGAAAGAGAAGCAGTCTGTTCCAACACTTCAATTCACTGTGCAAAGTGAATGGAGTGTTGCTTCACTTTCTAAATGCTGTCCTTTCAGAGAAAATCACTTTCCTTTGAAAGTGCCTTAAACTACTTTCAAGCATTCAACAGAAACTCACATGCGTTTCTCTGAAAGAGAAGCAGTCTGTTCCAACACTTCAATTAACTGTGCAAAGTGAATGGAGTGTTGCTTCACTTTCTAAATTCTGTCCTTTCAGAGAAAATCACTTTCCTTTGAAAGTGCCTTAAACTACTTTCAAGCATTCATAAAAAAATCACATGCGTTTCTCTGAAAGAGAAGCAGTCTGTTCCACCACTTCAATTCACTGTGCGAAGTGAATGGAGTGTTGCTTCACTTTCTAAATGCTGTCCTTTCAGAGAAAATCACGTTCCTTTGATAGTGCCTTAAGCTACTTGCGAGCATTAGGAAGAAACTCACATGCGTTTCTCTGAAAGAGAAGCAGTCTGTTCCAACACTTCAATTCACTGTGTGAAGTGAATGGAGTGTTGCCTCACTTTCTAAATGCTGTCCTTTCAGAGAAAATCACTTTCCTTTGAAAGTGCCTTCAGCTACTTACAAGCATTTAACAGAAACTCACATGCGTTTCTCTGAAAGAGAAGCAGTCTGTTCCAACACTTCAATTCACTCTGCGAAGTGAATGGAGTGTTGCTTCACTTTCTAAATGCTGTTCTTTCAGAGAAAATCACTTTCCTTTGAAACTGCCTTAAGCTACTTGCAAGCATTAGGAAGAAACTCACATGCATTTCTCTGAAAGAGAAGCAGTCTGTTCCAACACTTCAATTCACTGTACTTAGTGAATGGAGTATTGCTTCACTTTCTAAATGCTGTCCTTTCAGAGAAAATCACTTTCCTTTGAAAGTGCCTTAAGCTACTTGCAAGCATTCACAAGAAACACTAATGCGTTTCTATGAAAGAGAAGCAGTCTGTTCCAACACTTCAATTCATTGTGCGAAGGGAATGGAGTGTTGCTTTACTTTCTAAATGCTGTCCTTTCAGAGAAAATCACTTTCCTTTGAAAGAGCCTTGAGCTACTTACAAGCATTCAACAGAAACTCACATGCATTTCTCTGAAAGAGAAGCAGTCTGTTACAACACTTCAATTCACTGTGCGAAGTGAAAGGAATGTTACTTCACTTTCTAAATGCTGTCCTTTCAGAGAAAATCACTTTCCTTTGAAAGTGCCTTAAGCTACTTTCTAGCATTCACAGGAAACACACATGCGTTTCTCTGAAAGAGAAGCAGTCTGTTCCAACACTTCAATTCACTGTGCGAAGTGAATGGAATGTTACTTCACTTTCTAAATGCTGTCCTTTCCGAGAAAATCACGTTCCTTTGAAAATGCCTTAAGCTACT
Source organism: Myodes glareolus (assembly GCF_982192425.1). Classification (NCBI taxonomy): domain Eukaryota; kingdom Metazoa; phylum Chordata; class Mammalia; order Rodentia; family Cricetidae; genus Myodes; species Myodes glareolus. The sequence continues at coordinate 110,751,462 of NC_142032.1, read as the reverse complement.
TACAAGCATTCACCAGAAACTCACATGTGTTTCTCTGAAAGAGAAGCAATCTGTTCCAACACTTCAATTCACTGTGCAAAGTGAATGGAGTGTTGCCTCACTTTCTATATGCTGTCCTTTCAGAGAAAATCACTTTCCTTTGAAAGTGCCTTAAACTACTTTCAAGCATTCATAAAAAACTCACATGCGTTTCTCTGAAAGAGAAGCAGTCTGTTCCAACACTTCAATTCACTGTGCGAAGTGAATGGAGTGTTGCTTCACTTTCTAAATGCTCTCCTTTCAGAGAAAATCACGTTCCTTTGATAGTGCCTTAAGCTACTTGCAAGCATTAGGAAGAAACTCACATGCGTTTCTCTGAAAGAGTAGCAGTGTGTTCCAAAACTTCAATTCACTGTGCGAAGTGAATGGAGTGTTGCCTCACTTTCTAAATGCTGTCCTTTCAGAGAAAATCACTTTCCTTTGAAAGAGCCTTGAGCTACTTACAATCATTCAACAGAAACTCACATGCATTTCTCTGAAAGAGAAGCAGTCTGTTCCAACACTTCAATTCACTATGCGAAGTGAATGGAATGTTACTTCTCTTTCTAAATGCTGTCCTTTCAGAGAAAATCACTTTCCTTTGAAAGTGCCTTAAGCTACTTTCTAGCATTCACAGGAAACACACATGCGTTTCTCTGAAAGAGAAGCAGTCTGTTCCAACACTTCAATTCACTGTGCAAAGTGAATGGAGTGTTGCCTCACTTTCGAAATGCTGTCCTTTCAGAGAAAATCACTTTCCTTTGAAAGTGCCTTAAGCTACTTACAAGCATTCAACAGAAACTCACATGCATTTCTCTGAAAGAGAAGCAGTCTGTTCCAACACTTCAATTCACTGTGCAAAGTGAATGGAGTGTTGCTTCACTTTCTAAATGCTGTCCTTTCAGAGAAAATCACTTTCCTTTGAAAGTGCCTTAAGCTACTTGCAAGCATTCACAAGAAACACTAATGCGTTTCTATGAAAGAGAAGCAGTCTGTTCCAACACTTCAATTCATTGCGCGAAGGGAATGGAGTGTTGCTTTACTTTCTAAATGCTGTCCTTTCAGAGAAAATCACTTTCCTTTGAAAGAGCCTTGAGCTACTTACAAGCATTCAACAGAAATTCACATTCATATATCTGAAAGAGAAGCAGTCTGTTCCAACACTTCAATTCACTGTGCGAAGTGAATGGAATGTTACTTCACTTTCAAAATTCTGTCCTTTCCGAGAAAATCACATTCCTTTGAAAATGCTTTAAGCTACTTACAAGCATTCACCAGAAACTCACATGTGTTTCTCTGAAAGAGAAGCAATCTGTTCCAACACTTCAATTCACTGTGCAAAGTGAATGGAGTGTTGCCTTACTTTCGAAATGCTGTCCTTTCAGAGAAAATCACTTTCCTTTGAAAGTGCCTTAAGCTAATTACAAGCATTAAACAGAAACTCACATGCATTTTTCTGAAAGAGAAGCAGTCTGTTCCAACACTTCAATTCACTGTGCGAAGTGAATGGAGTGCTGCTTCACTTTCTAAATGCTGTGCTTTCAGAGAAAATCACTTTCATTTGAAAGTGCCTTAAGCTACTTACAAGCATTCAACAGAAACTCACATGCATTTCTCTGAAAGAGAAGCAGTCTGTTCCAACACTTCAATTCACTGTGCGAAGTGAATGGAGTGTTGCTTCATTTTCTAAATGCTGTCCTTTCAGAGAAAATCACTTTCTTTTGAAAGTGCCTTAAGCTACTTGCAAGCATTCACCAGAAACTCACATGCGTTTCTCTGAAAGAGAAGCAGTCTGTTCCAACACTTCAATTCACTGTGCGAAGTGAATGGAGTGTTGCTTAACTTTCTAAATGCTGTCCTTTCAGAGAAAATCCCTTTCCTTTGAAAGTGCCTTAATCTACTTGCAAGCATTAGGAAGAAACTCACATGCGTTTCTCTGAAAGAGAAGCAGTCTGTTCCAACACTTCAATTCACTGTGCAAAGTGAATGGAGTGTTGCTTCACTTTCTAAATTCTGTCCTTTCAGAGAAAATCACTTTCCTTTGAATGTGCCTTAAACTACTTTCAAGCATTCATAAAAAACTCACATGCGTTTCTCTGAAAGAGAAGCAGTCTGTTCCAACACTTCAATTCACTGTGCGAAGTGAATGGAGTGTTGCTTCACTTTCTAAATGCTGTCCTTTCAGAGAAAATCACGTTCCTTTGATAGTGCCTTAAGCTACTTGCAAGCATTAGGAAGAAACTCACATGCGTTTCTCTGAAAGAGAAGCAGTCTGTTCCAACACTTCAATTCACTGTGTGAAGTGAATGGAGTGTTGCCTCACTTTCTAAATGCTGTCATTTCAGAGAAAATCACTTTCCTTTGAAAGTGCCTTTAGCTACTTGCAAGCATTAGGAAGAAACTCACATGCGTTTCTCTGAAAGAGAAGCAGTCTGTTCCAACAATTCAATTCACTGTGTGAAGTGAATGGAGTGTTGCCTCACTTTCTAAATGCTGTCCTTTCAGAGACAATCACTTTCCTTTGAAAGTGCCTTAATCTACTTATAAGCATTCAATATAAACTCACATGCGTTTCTCTGAAAGAGATGCAGTCTGTTCCAACACTTCAATTCAGTGTGCGAAGTGAATGGAGTGTTGCTTCACTTTCTAAATGCTGTCCTTTCAGAGAAAATCACTTTCCTTTGAAAGTGCCTTAAGCTACTAACAAGCATTCAACAGAAACTCACTTGCATTTCTCTGAAAGAGAAGCAGTCTGTTCCAACACTTCAATTCACTGTGCGAAGTGAATGGAGTGTTGCTTCACTTTCTAAATTATGTCCTTTCAGGGAAAATCACTTTCCTTTGAAAGTGCCTTAAGCAACTTGCAAGCATTCTCAAGAAACACTAATGCGTTTATATGAAAGAGAAGCACTCTGTTCCAACACTTCAATTCACTGCACGAAGGGAATGGAGTGTTGCTTCACTTTCTAAATGCTGTCCTTTCAGAGAAAATCACTTCCCTTTGAAAGTGCCTTAAGCTACTTACATGCATTCACCAGAAACTCACATGTGTTTCTCTGAAAGAGAAGCAATCTGTTCCAACACTTCAATTCACTGTGCAAAGTGAATGGAGTGTTGCCTTACTTTCGAAATGCTGTCCTTTCAGAGAAAATCACTTTCCTTTGAAAGTGCCTTAAGCTAATTACAAGCATTCAACAGAAACTCACGTGCAATTCTCTGAAAGAGAAGCAGTCTGTTCCAACACTTCAATTCACTGTGCGAAGTGAATGGAGTGTTGCTTCACTTTCTAAATGCTGTCCTTTCAGAGAAAATCACTTTCCTTTGAAAGTGCCTTAAGCTAATTACAAGCATTCAACAGAAACTCACATGCATTTCTCTGAAAGAGAAGCAGTCTGTTCCAACACTTCAATTCACTGTGCAAAGTGAATGGAGTGTTGCTTCACTTTCTAAATTCTGTCCTTTCAGAGAAAATCACTTTCCTTTGAATGTGCCTTAAACTACTTTCAAGTATTCATAAAAAACTCACATGCGTTTCTCTGAAAGAGAAACAGTCTGTTCCAACACTTCAATTCACTGTGCGAAGTGAATGGAGTGTTGCTTCACTTTCTAAATGCTGTCCTTTCAGAGAAAATCACGTTCCTTTGATAGTGCCTTAAGCTACTTGCAAGCATTAGGAAGAAACTCACATGCGTTTCTCTGAAAGAGAAGCAGTCTGTTCCAACACTTCAATTCACTGTGTGAAGTGAATGGAGTGTTGCCTCACTTTCTAAATGCTGTCCTTTCAGAGAAAATCACTTTCCTTTGAAAGTGCCTTAAGCTACTTACAAGCATTCAACAGAAACTCACATGCATTTCTCTGAAAGAGAAGCAGTCTGTTCCAACACTTCAATTCACTGTGCGAAGTGAATGGAGTGTTGCATCACTTTCTAAATGCTGTCCTTTCAGAGAAAATCACTTTCCTTTGAAAGTGCCTTAAGCTACTTGCAAGCATTAGGAAGAAACTTACATGCGTTTCTCTGAAAGAGAAGCAGTCTGTTCCAACACTTCAATTCACTGTGTGAAGTGAATGGAGTGTTGCCTCACTTTCTAAATGCTGTCCTTTCAGAGAAAATCACTTTCCTTTGAAAGTGCCTTAAGCTACTTACAAGCATTCATTAGAAACTCACATGCGTTTCTCTGGAAGAGATGCAGTCTGTTCCAACACTTCAATTCAGTGTGCGAAGTGAATGGAGTGTTGCTTCACTTTCTAAATGCTGTCCTTTCAGAGAAAATCACTTTCCTTTGAAAGTGCCTTAAGCTACTTACAAGCATTCAACAGAAACTCACATGCATTTCTCTGAAAGAGAAGCAGTCTGTTCCAACACTTCAATTCACTGTACAAAGTGAATGGAGTGTTGCTTCACTTTCTAAATTATGTCCTTTCAGGGAAAATCACTTTCCTTTGAAAGTGCCTTAAGCAACTTGCAAGCATTCTCAAGAAACACTAATGCGTTTATATGAAAGAGAAGCACTCTGTTCCAACACTTCAATTCACTGCACGAAGGGAATGGAGTGTTGCTTCACTTTCTAAATGCTGTCCTTTCAGAGAAAATCACTTTCCTTTGAAAGTGCCTTAAGCTACTAACAAGCATTCACCAGAAACTCACATGCGTTTCTCTGAAAGAAAAGCAGTCTGTTCCAACACTTCAATTCACTGTGCGAAGTGAATGAAGTGTTGCTTCACTTTCTAAATGCTGTTCTTTCAGAGAAAATCACTTGCCTTTGAAAGTGCCTTAAGCTACTTACAAGCATTCAACAGAAACTCACATGCATTTCTCTGAAAGAGAAGCAGTCTGTTCCAACACTTCAATTCTCTGTGCGAAGTGAATGGAGTGTTGCTTCACTTTCTAAATGCTGTCCTTTCAGAGAAAATCACTTTCCTTTGAAAGTGCCTTAAGCTACTTGCAAGCATTCACAAGAAACAATAATGCGTTTCTATGAAAGAGAAGCAGTCTGTTCCAATACTTCAATTCATTGCACGAAGGGAATGGAGTGTTGCTTTACTTTCTCAATGCTGTCCTTTAGGAGAAAATCACTTTCCTTTGATAGAGCCTTGAGCTACTTACAAGCATTCAACAGAAACTCACATGCATTTCTCTGAAAGAGATGCAGTCTGTTCCAACACTTCAATTCACTGTGCAAAGTGAATGGAGTGTTGCTTCACTTTCTAAATCCTGTCCTTTCAGAGAAAATCACTGTTGTTTGAAAGTGCCTTTAGCAACTTTCAAGCATTCACAAGAAATTCACATGCATTTCTCTGAAAGAGAAGAATTCTCTTCCAACACTTCAATTCACTGTGCGAAGTGAATGGAGTGTTGCTTCACTTTCTAAATGCTGTCCTTTCAGAGAAAATCACGTTCCTTTGAAATTACCTTAAGCTACTTACAAGCATTCACCAGAAACTCTCATGTGTTTCTCTGAAAGAGAAGCAATCTGTTCCAACACTTCAATTCACTGTGCGAAGTGAATGTAGTGTTGCTTCACTTTCTAAATGCTGTCCTTTCAGAGAAAATCACTTTCCTTTGAAAGTGCCTTAAGCTACTTGCAAGCATTCACAAGAAACAATAATGCGTTTCTATGAAAGAGAAGCAGTCTGTTCCAATACTTCAATTCATTGCACGAAGGGAATGGAGTGTTGCTTTACTTTCTCAATGCTGTCCTTTAGGAGAAAATCACTTTCCTTTGATAGAGCCTTGAGCTACTTACAAGCATTCAACAGAAACTCACATGCATTTCTCTGAAAGAGAAGCAGTCTGTTCCAACACTTCAATTCTCTGTGCGAAGTGAATGGAGTGTTGCTTCACTTTCTAAATGCTGTCCTTTCAGAGAAAATCACTTTCCTTTGAAAGTGCCTTAAGCTACTTGCAAGCATTCACAAGAAACACTAATGCGATTCTATGATAGAGAAGCAGTCTGTTCCAACATTTCAATTCATTGCGCGAAGGGAATGGAGTGTTGCTTTACTTTCTAAATGCTGTCCTTTCTGAGAAAATCACGTTCCTTTGAAAATGCCTTAAGCTACTTACAAGCATTCACCAGAAACTCTCATGTGTTTCTCTGAAAGAGAAGCAATCTGTTCCAACACTTCAATTCACTGTGCGAAGTGAATGGAATCTTACTTCACTTTCTAAATGCTGTCCTTTCAGAGAAAATCACTTTCCTTTGAAAGTGCCTTAAGCTACTTTCTAGCATTCACAGGAAACACACATGCGTTTCTCTGAAAGAGAAGTAGTCTGTTCCAACACTTCAATTCACTGTGCGAAGTGAATGGAATGTTACTTCACTTTCTAAATGCTGTCCTTTCCGAGAAAATCACGTTCCTTTGAAAATGCCTTAAGCTACTTACAAGCATTCACCAGAAACTCACATGTGTTTCTCTGAAAGAGAAGCAATCTGTTCCAACACTTCAATTCACTGTGCAAAGTGAATGGAGTGTTGCCTCACTTTCGAAATGCTGTCCTTTCAGAGAAAATCACTTTCCTTTGAAAGTGCCTTAAGCTACTTACAAGCATTCAACAGAAACTCACATGCATTTCTCTGAAAGAGAAGCAGTCTGTTCCAACACTTCAATTCACTGTGCGAAGTGAATGGAGTGTTGCTTCACTTTCTAAATGCTGTCCTTTCAGAGAAAATCACTTTCCATTGAAAGTGCCTTAAACTACTTTCAAGCATTCACCAGAAACTCACATGCGTTTCTCTGAAATAGAAGCAGTCTGTTCCAACACTTCAATTCACTGTGGAAGTGAATGGAGTGTTGCTTCACTTTCTAAATGCTGTCCTTTCAGAGAAAATCACTTTCCTTTGAAATTGCCTTAAGCTACTTGCAAGCATTAGGAAGAAACTCACATGCGTTTCTCTGAAAGAGAAGCAGTCTGTTCCAACACTTCAATTCACTGTGCGAAGTGAATGGAGTGTTGCTTCACTTTCTAAATGCTGTCCTGTCAGAGAAAATCACTTTCCTTTGAAAGTGCCTTAAGCTACTTGCAAGCATTAGGAAGAAACTCACATGCGTTTCTCTGAAAGAGAAGCAGTCTGTTCCAACACTTCAATTCACTGTTCGAAGTGAATGGAGTGTTGCCTCACTTTCTAAATGCTGTCCTTTCAGAGAAAATCACTTTCCTTAGAAAGTGCCTTAAGCTACTTACAAGCATTCAACAGAAACTCACATGCATTTCTCTGAAAGAGAAGCAGTCTGTTCCAACACTTCAATTCACTGTGCGAAGTGAATGGAGTGTTGCTTCACTTTCTAAATGCTGTCCTTTCAGAGAAAATCACTTTCCTTTGAAAGTGCCTTAAGCTACTAGCAAGCATTAGGAGGGTTAGGGTTATGGTTAGGGTTAGGGTTAGGGTTAGGGTTAGGGTTAGGGTTAGAAACGCATTAGTATTTCTTGTGAATGCTTGAAAGTAGTTTTGGGCACTTTCAATGGAAAGTGATTTTCTCTGAAAGGACAGCATTTAGAAACTGAAGCAACACTCCATTCACTTCGCACAGTTAATTGAAGTGTTAGAACAGACTTCTTCTCTTTAAGAGAAACGCATGTGAGTTTTTTGTGAATGCTTGAAAGTAGTTTAAGGCACTTTCAAAGGAAAGTGATTTTCTCTTAAAGGACAGCATTTAGAAAGCGAAGCAGCACTCCATTCACTTCGCACAGTGAATTGAAGTGTTGGAACAGACTGCTTCTCTTTCAGAGAAACGCATGTGTGTTTCTGTTGAATGTTTGTAAGTAGCTTAAGGCACTTTCAAAGGAAAGTGATTTTCTCTGAAAGGACAGCATTTAGAAAGTGAAGCAACACTCCATTCACTTCGCACAGTGAATTGAAGTGTTGGAACAGACTGCTTCTCTTTCAGAGAAATGCATGTGAGTTTCTGTTGAATGCTTGTAAGTAGCTTAAGGCACTTTCAAAGGAAAGTGATTTTCTCTGAAAGGACAGCATTTCGAAAGTGAGGCAACACTCCATTCACTTTGCACAGTGAATTGAAGTGTTGGAACAGATTGCTTCTCTTTCAGAGAAACACATGTGAGTTTCTGGTGAATGCTTGTAAGTAGCTTAAGGCATTTTCAAAGGAACGTGATTTTCTCGGAAAGGACAGCATTTAGAAAGTGAAGTAACATTCCATTCACTTCGCACAGTGAATTGAAGTGTTGGAACAGACTACTTCTCTTTCAGAGAAACGCATGTGTGTTTCCTGTGAATGCTAGAAAGTAGCTTAAGGCACTTTCAAAGGAAAGTGATTTTCTCTGAAAGGACAGCATTTAGAAAGTGAAGTAAGATTCCATTCACTTCGCACAGTGAATTGAAGTGTTGGAACAGATTGCTTCTCTTTCATAGAAACACATGAGAGTTTCTGGTGAATGCTTGTAAGTAGCTTAAGGCATTTTCAAAGGAACGTGATTTTCTCGGAAAGGACAGCATTTAGAAAGTAAAGCAACACTCCATTCCCTTCGCGCAATGAATTGAAGTGTTGGAACAGACTGCTTCTCTATCATAGAATCGCATTAGTGTTTCTTGTGAATGCTTGCAAGTAGCTTAAGGCACTTTCAAAGGAAAGTGATTTTCTCTGAAAGGACAGCATTTAGAAAGTGAAGCAACACTCCATTCACTTCGCACAGAGAATTGAAGTGTTGGAACAGACTGCTTCTCTTTCAGAGAAATGCATGTGAGTTTCTGTTGAATGCTTGTAAGTAGCTCAAGGCTCTATCAAAGGAAAGTGATTTTCTCCTAAAGGACAGCATTGAGAAAGTAAAGCAACACTCCATTCCCTTCGTGCAATGAATTGAAGTATTGGAACAGACTGCTTCTCTTTCATAGAAACGCATTATTGTTTCTTGTGAATGCTTGCAAGTAGCTTAAGGCACTTTCAAAGGAAAGTGATTTTCTCTGAAAGGACAGCATTTAGAAAGTGAAGCAACACTACATTCACTTCGCACAGTGAATTGAAGTGTTGGAACAGATTGCTTCTCTTTCAGAGAAACACATGAGAGTTTCTGGTGAATGCTTGTAAGTAGCTTAAGGTAATTTCAAAGGAACGTGATTTTCTCTGAAAGGACAGCATTTAGAAAGTGAAGCAACACTCCATTCACTTCGCACAGTGAATTGAAGTGTTGGAAGAGAATTCTTCTCTTTCAGAGAAATGCATGTGAATTTCTTGTGAATGCTTGAAAGTTGCTAAAGGCACTTTCAAACAACAGTGATTTTCTCTGAAAGGACAGGATTTAGAAAGTGAAGCAACACTCCATTCACTTTGCACAGTGAATTGAAGTGTTGGAACAGACTGCATCTCTTTCAGAGAAATGCATGTGAGTTTCTGTTGAATGCTTGTAAGTAGCTCAAGGCTCTATCAAAGGAAAGTGATTTTCTCCTAAAGGACAGCATTGAGAAAGTAAAGCAACACTCCATTCCCTTCGTGCAATGAATTGAAGTATTGGAACAGACTGCTTCTCTTTCATAGAAACGCATTATTGTTTCTTGTGAATGCTTGCAAGTAGCTTCAGGCACTTTCAAAGGAAAGTGATTTTCTCTGAAAGGACAGCATTTAGAAAGTGAAGCAACACTCCATTCACTTCGCACAGAGAATTGAAGTGTTGGAACAGACTGCTTCTCTTTCAGAGAAATGCATGTGAGTTTCTGTTGAATGCTTGTAAGTAGCTTAAGGCACTTTCAAAGGCAAGTGATTTTCTCTGAAAGAACAGCATTTAGAAAGTGAAGCAACACTTCATTCACTTCGCACAGTGAATTGAAGTGTTGGAACAGACTGCTTTTCTTTCAGAGAAACGCATGTGAGTTTCTGGTGAATGCTTGTTAGTAGCTTAAGGCACTTTCAAAGGAAAGTGATTTTCTCTGAAAGGACAGCATTTAGAAAGTGAAGCAACACTCCATTCCCTTCGTGCAGTGAATTGAAGTGTTGGAACAGAGTGCTTCTCTTTCATATAAACGCATTAGTGTTTCTTGAGAATGCTTGCAAGTTGCTTAAGGCACTTTCAAAGGAAAGTGATTTTCCCTGAAAGGACATAATTTAGAAAGTGAAGCAACACTCCATTCACTTTGTACAGTGAATTGAAGTGTTGGAACAGACTGCTTCTCTTTCAGAGAAATGCATGTGAGTTTCTGTTGAATGCTTGTAAGTAGCTTAAGGCACTTTCAAAGGAAAGTGATTTTCTCTGAAAGGACAGCATTTAGAAAGTGAAGCAACACTCCATTCACTTCGCACACTGAATTGAAGTGTTGGAACAGACTGCATCTCTTCCAGAGAAACGCATGTGAGTTTCTAATGAATGCTTGTAAGTAGCTTAAGGCACTTTCAAAGAAAAGTGATTTTCTCTGAAAGGACAGCATTTAGAAAATGAGGCAACACTCCATTCACTTCACACAGTGAATTGAAGTGTTGGAACAGACTGCTTCTCTTTCAGAGAAACGCATGTAAGTTTCTTCCTAATGCTTGCAAGTAGCTTAAGGCACTTTCAAAGGAAAGTGATTTTCTCTGAAAGGACAGCATTTAGAAAGTGATGCAACACTCCATTCACTTCGCACAGTGAATTGAAGTGTTGGAACAGACTGCTTCTCTTTCAGAGAAATGCATGTGAGTTTCTGTTGAATGCTTGTAAGTAGCTTAAGGCACTTTCAAAGGAAAGTGATTTTCTCTGAAAGGACAGCATTTAGAAAGTGAGGCAACACTCCATTCACTTCACACAGTGAATTGAAGTGTTGGAACAGACTACTTCTCTTTCAGAGAAACGCATGTGAGTTTCTTCCTAATGCTTGCAAGTAGCTTAAGGCACTATCAAAGGAACGTGATTTTCTCTGAATGGACAGCATTTAGAAAGTGAAGCAACACTCCATTCACTTCGCACAGTGAATTGAAGTGTTGGAACAGACTGTTTCTCTTTCAGAGAAACGCATGTGAGTTTTTTATGAATACTTGAAAGTAGTTTAAGGCACATTCAAAGGAAAGTGATTTTCTCTGAAAGGACAGAATTTAGAAAGTGAAGCAACACTCCATTCACTTTGCACAGTGAATTGAAGTGTTGGAACAGACTGCTTCTCTTTCAGAGAAATGCATGTGAGTTTCTGTTGAATGCTTGTAATTAGCTTAAGGCACTTTCAAAGGAAAGTGATTTTCTCTGAAAGGACAGCATTTAGAAAGTGAAGCAACACTCCATTCACTTCGCACAGTGAATTGAAGTGTTGGAACAGACTGCTTCTCTTTCAGAGAATTGCACGTGAGTTTCTGTTGAATGCTTGTAATTAGCTTAAGGCACTTTCAAAGGAAAGTGATTTTCTCTGAAAGGACAGCATTTCGAAAGTAAGGCAACACTCCATTCACTTTGCACAGTGAATTGAAGTGTTGGAACAGATTGCTTCTCTTTCAGAGAAACACATGTGAGTTTCTGGTGAATGCATGTAAGTAGCTTAAGGCACTTTCAAAGGGAAGTGATTTTCTCTGAAAGGACAGCATTTAGAAAGTGAAGCAACACTCCATTCCCTTCGTGCAGTGAATTGAAGTGTTGGAACAGAGTGCTTCTCTTTCATATAAACGCATTAGTGTTTCTTGAGAATGCTTGCAAGTTGCTTAAGGCACTTTCAAAGGAAAGTGATTTTCCCTGAAAGGACATAATTTAGAAAGTGAAGCAACACTCCATTCACTTCGCACAGTGAATTGAAGTGTTGGAACAGACTGCTTCTCTTTCAGAGAAATGCAAGTGAGTTTCTGTTGAATGCTTGTTAGTAGCTTAAGGCACTTTCAAAGGAAAGTGATTTTCTCTGAAAGGACAGCATTTAGAAAGTGAAGCAACACTCCATTCACTTCGCACACTGAATTGAAGTGTTGGAACAGACTGCATCTCTTTCAGAGAAACGCATGTGAGTTTATATTGAATGCTTATAAGTAGATTAAGGCACTTTCAAAGGAAAGTGATTGTCTCTGAAAGGACAGCATTTAGAAAGTGAGGCAACACTCCATTCACTTCACACAGTGAATTGAATTGTTGGAACAGACTGCTTCTCTTTCAGAGAAACGCATGTGAGTTTCTTCCTAATGCTTGCAAGTAGCTAAAGGCACTTTCAAAGGAAAGTGATTTTCTCTGAAATGACAGCATTTAGAAAGTGAGGCAACACTCCATTCACTTCACACAGTGAATTGAAGTGTTGGAACAGACTGCTTCTCTTTCAGAGAAACGCATGTGAGTTTCTTCCTAATGCTTGCAAGTAGCTTAAGGCACTATCAAAGGAACGTGATTTTCTCTGAAAGGACAGCATTTAGAAAGTGAAGCAACACTCCATTCACTTCGCACAGTGAATTGAAGTGTTGGAACAGACTGCTTCTCTTTCAGAGAAACGCATGTGAGTTTTTTATGAATGCTTGAAAGTAGTTTAAGGCACATTCAAAGGAAAGTGATTTTCTCTGAAAGGACAGAATTTAGAAAGTGAAGCAACACTCCATTCACTTTGCACAGTGAATTGAAGTGTTGGAACAGACTGCTTCTCTTTCAGAGAAACGCATGTGAGTTTCTTCCTAATGCTTGCAAGTAGATTAAGGCACTTTCAAAGGAAAGGGATTTTCTCTGAAAGGACAGCATTTAGAAAGTTAAGCAACACTCCATTCACTTTGCACAGTGAATTGAAGTGTTGGAACAGACTGCTTCTCTTTCAGAGAAACGCATGTGAGTTTCTGGTGAATGCTTGCAAGTAGCTTAAGGCACTTTCAAAAGAAAGTGATTTTCTCTGAAAGGACAGCATTTAGAAAATGAAGCAACACTCCATTCACTTCGCACAGTGAATTGAAGTGTTGGAACAGACTGCTTCTCTTTCAGAGAAATGCATGTGAGTTTCTGTTGAATGCTTGTAAGTAGCTTAAGGCACTTTCAAATGAAAGTGATTTTCTCTGAAAGCACAGCATTTAGAAAGTGAAGCAGCACTCCATTCACTTCGCACAGTGAATTGAAGTGTTGGAACAGACTGCTTCTCTTTCAGAAAAATGCATGTGAGTTTCTGTTTAATGCTTGTAATTAGCTTAAGGCACTTTCAAAGGAAAGTGATTTTCTCTGAAAGGACAGCATTTCGAAAGTAAGGCAACACTCCATTCACTTTGCACAGTGAATTGAAGTGTTGGAACAGATTGCTTCTCTTTCAGAGAAACACATGTGAGTTTCTGGTGAATGCTTGTAAGTAGCTTAAAGCATTTTCAAAGGAATGTGATTTTCTCGGAAAGGACAGAATTTTGAAAGTGAAGTAACATTCCATTCACTTCGCACAGTGAATTGAAGTGTTGGAACAGACTGCTTCTCTTTCAGAGATATGAATGTGAATTTCTGTTGAATGCTTGTAAGTAGCTCAAGGCTCTTTCAAAGGAAAGTGATTTTCTCTGAAAGGACAGCATTTAGAAAGTAAAGCAACACTCCATTCCCTTCGCGCAATGAATTGAAGTGTTGGAACAGACTGCTTCTCTTTCATAGAAACGCATTAGTGTTTCTTGTGAATGCTTGCAAGTAGCTTAAGGCACTTTCAAAGGAAAGTGATTTTCTCTGAAAGGACAGCATTTAGAAAGTGAAGCAACACTCCATTCACTTTGCACAGTGAATTGAAGTGTTGGAACAGACTGCTTCTCTTTCAGAGAAATGCATGTGAGTTTCTGTTGAATGCTTGTAAGTAGCTTAAGGCACTTTCAAAGGAAAGTGATTTTCTCTGAAAGGACAGCATTTCGAAAGTGAGGCAACACTCCATTCACTTTGCACAGTGAATTGAAGTGTTGGAACAGACTGCTTCTCTTTCAGAGAAACGCATGTGTGTTTCCTGTGAATGCTAGAAAGTAGCTTAAGGCACTTTCAAAGGAAAGTGATTTTCTCTGAAAGGACAGCATTTAGAAAGAGAAGTAACATTCCATTCACTTCGCATAGTGAATTGAAGTGTTGGAACAGACTGCTTCTCTTTCAGAGAAATGCATGTGAGTTTCTGTTGAATGATTGTAAGTAGCTCAAGGCTCTTTCAAAGGAAAGTGATTTTCTCTGAAAGGACAGCATTTAGAAAGTGAGGCAACACTCCATTCACTTCGCACAGTGAATTGAAGTTTTGGAACAGACTGCTACTCTTTCAGAGAAACGCATGTGAGTTTCTTCCTAATGCTTGCAAGTAGCTTAAGGCACTATCAAAGGAACGTGATTTTCTCTGAAAGGAGAGCATTTAGAAAGTGAAGCAACACTCCATTCACTTCGCACAGTGAATTGAAGTGTTGGAACAGACTGCTTCTCTTTCAGAGAAACGCATGTGAGTTTTTTATGAATGCTTGAAAGTAGTTTAAGGCACTTTCAAAGGAAAGTGATTTTCTCTGAAAGGACAGCATATAGAAAGTGAGGCAACACTCCATTCACTTTGCACAGTGAATTGAAGTGTTGGAACAGATTGCTTCTCTTTCAGAGAAACACATGTGAGTTTCTGGTGAATGCTTGTAAGTAGCTTAAGGCATTTTCAAAGGAACGTGATTTTCTCGGAAAGGACAGCATTTAGAAAGTGAAGTAACATTCCATTCACTTCGCACAGTGAATTGAAGTGTTGGAACAGACTGCTTCTCTTTCAGAGAAACGCATGTGTGTTTCCTGTGAATGCTAGAAAGTAGCTTAAGGCACTTTCAAAGGAAAGTGATTTTCTCTGAAAGGACAGCATTTAGAAAGTGAAGTAACATTCCTTTCACTTCGCACAGTGAATTGAAGTGTTGTAACAGACTGCTTCTCTTTCAGAGAAATGCATGTGAGTTTCTGTTGAATGCTTGTAAGTAGCTCAAGGCTCTTTCAAAGGAAAGTGATTTTCTCTGAAAGGACAGCATTTAGAAAGTAAAGCAACACTCCATTCCCTTCGCACAATGAATTGAAGTGTTGGAACAGACTGCTTCTCTTTCATAGAAACGCATTAGTGTTTCTTGTGAATGCTTGCAAGTAGCTTAAGGCACTTTCAAAGGAAAGTGATTTTCTCTGAAAGGACAGCATTTAGAAAGTGAAGCAATACTCCATTCACTAAGTACAGTGAATTGAAGTGTTGGAACAGACTGCTTCTCTTTCAGAGAAATGCATGTGAGTTTCTTCCTAATGCTTGCAAGTAGCTTAAGGCAGTTTCAAAGGAAAGTGATTTTCTCTGAAAGAACAGCATTTAGAAAGTGAAGCAACACTCCATTCACTTCGCAGAGTGAATTGAAGTGTTGGAACAGACTGCTTCTCTTTCAGAGAAACGCATGTGAGTTTCTGTTAAATGCTTGTAAGTAGCTGAAGGCACTTTCAAAGGAAAGTGATTTTCTCTGAAAGGACAGCATTTAGAAAGTGAGGCAACACTCCATTCACTTCACACAGTGAATTGAAGTGTTGGAACAGACTGCTTCTCTTTCAGAGAAACGCATGTGAGTTTCTTCCTAATGCTCGCAAGTAGCTTAAGGCACTATCAAAGTAACGTGATTTTCTCTGAAAGGACAGCATTTAGAAAGTGAAGCAACACTCCATTCACTTCGCACAGTGAATTGAAGTGGTGGAACAGACTGCTTCTCTTTCAGAGAAACGCATGTGATTTTTTTATGAATGCTTGAAAGTAGTTTAAGGCACTTTCAAAGGAAAGTGATTTTCTCTGAAAGGACAGAATTTAGAAAGTGAAGCAACACTCCATTCACTTTGCACAGTTAATTGAAGTGTTGGAACAGACTGCTTCTCTTTCAGAGAAACGCATGTGAGTTTCTGTTGAATGCTTGAAAGTAGTTTAAGGCACTTTCAAAGGAAAGTGATTTTCTCTGAAAGGACAGCATTTAGAAAGTGAAGCAACACTCCATTCACTTTGCACAGTGAATTGAAGTGTTGGAACAGACTGCTTCTCTTTCAGAGAAACGCATGTGAGTTTCTTCCTAATGCTTGCAATTAGCTTAAGGCACTTTCAAAGGAAAGTGATTTTCTCTGAAAGGACAGCATTTCGAAAGTGAGGCAACACTCCATTCACTTCGCAGAGTGAATTGAAGTGTTGGAACAGATTGCTTCTCTTTCAGAGAAACACATGTGAGTTTCTGGTGAATGCTTGTAAGTAGCTTAAGGCATTTTCAAAGGAACGTGATTTTCTCGGAAAGGACAGCATTTAGAAAGTGAAGTAACATTGCATTCACTTCGCACAGTGAATTGAAGTGTTGGAACAGACTGCTTCTCTTTCAGAGAAACGCATGTGAGTTTTTTGTGAATGCTTGAAAGTAGTTTAAGGCACTTTCAATGGAAAGTGATTTTCTCTGAAAGGACAGCATTTAGAAAGTGAGGCAACACTCCATTCACTTCGCACAGTGAATTGAAGTGTTGGAACAGACTGCTTCTCTTTCAGAGAAACGCATGTGAGTTTCTGTTGAATGCTTGAAAGTAGTTTAAGGCACTTTCAAAGGAAAGTGATTTTCTCTGAAAGGACAGCATTTAGAAAGTAAAGCAACACTCCATTCCCTTCGCACAATGAATTGAAGTGTTGGAACAGACTGCTTCTCTTTCATAGAAACGCATTAGTGTTTCTTGTGAATGCTTGCAAGTAGCTTAAGGCACTTTCAAAGGAAAGTGATTTTATCTGAAAGGACAGCATTTAGAAAGTGAAGCACCACTCCATTCACTTCGCACAGTGAATTGAAGTGTTGGAACAGACTGCTTCTCTTTCAGAGAAACGCATGTGAGTTTCTGGTGAATGCTTGCAAGTAGCTTAAGGCACTTTCAAAAGAAAGTGATTTTCTCTGAAAGGACAGCATTTAGAAAGTGAAGCAACACTCCATTCACTTCGCACAGTGAATTGAAGTGTTGGAACAGACTGCTTCTCTTTCAGAGAAATGCATGTGAGTTTCTGTTGAATGCTTGTAAGTAGCTTAAGACACTTTCAAAGGAAAGTGATTTTCTCTGAAAGGACAGCATTTAGAAAGTGAAGCAACACTCCATTCACTTCGCACAGTGAATTGAAGTGTTGGAACAGACTGCTTCTCTTTCAGAGAAATGCATGTGAGTTTCTGTTGAATGCTTGTAATTCGCTTAAGGCACTTTCAAAGGAAAGTGATTTTCTCTGAAAGGACAGAATTTCGAAAGTAAGGCAACACTCCATTCACTTTGCACAGTGAATTGAAGTGTTGGAACAAATTGCTTCTCTTTCAGAGAAACACATGTGAGTTTCTGGTGAATGCTTGTAAGTAGCTTAAGGCATTTTCAAAGGAACGTGATTTTCTCGGAAAGGACAGCATTTAGAAAGTGAAGTAACATTGCATTCACTTCGCACAGTGAATTGAAGTGTTGGAACAGACTGCTTCTCTTTCAGAGAAACGCATGTGAGTTTTTTGTGAATGCTTGAAAGTAGTTTAAGGCACTTTCAATGGAAAGTGATTTTCTCTGAAAGGACAGCATTTAGAAAGTGAGGCAACACTCCATTCACTTCGCACAGTGAATTAAAGTGTTGGAACAGACTGCTTCTCTTTCAGAGAAACGCATGTGAGTTTCTTCCTAATGCTTGCAAGTAGCTTAAGGCACTTTCAAAGGAAAGTGATTTTCTCTGAAAGGACAGCATTTAGAAAGTGAAGCAATACTCCATTCACTAAGCACAGTGAATTGAAGTGTTGGAACAGACTGCTTCTCTTTCAGAGAAATGCATGTGAGTTTCTTCCTAATGCATGCAAGTAGCTTAAGGCACTTTCAAAGGAAAGTGATTTTCTCTGAAAGAACAGCATTTAGAAAGTGAAGCAACACTCCATTCACTTCGCAGAGTGAATTGAAGTGTTGGAACAGACTGCTTCTCTTTCAGAGAAAAGCATGTGAGTTTCTGTTAAATGCTTGTAAGTAGCTGAAGGCACTTTCAAAGGAAAGTGATTTTTTCTGAAATGACAGCATTTAGAAAGTGAGGCAACACTCCATTCACTTCACACAGTCAATTGAAGTGTTGGAACAGACTGCTTCTCTTTCAGAGAAACGCATGTGAGTTTCTTCCTAATGCTTGCAAGTAGCTTAAGGCACTATCAAAGGAACGTGATTTTCTCTGAAAGGACAGCATTTAGAAAGTGAAGCAACACTCCATTCACTTCGCACAGTGAATTGAAGTGTTGGAACAGACTGCTTCTCTTTCAGAGAAACGCATGTGAGTTTTTTATGAATGCTTGAAAGTAGTTTAAGGCACTTTCAAAGGAAAGTGATTTTCTCTGAAAGGACAGAATTTAGAAAGTGAAGCAACACTCCATTCACTTTGCACAGTTAATTGAAGTGTTGGAACAGACTGCTTCTCTTTCAGAGAAACGCATGTGAGTTTCTGTTGAATGCTTGAAAGTAGTTTAAGGCACTTTCAAAGGAAAGTGATTTTCTCTGAAAGGACAGCATTTAGAAAGTGAAGCAACACTCCATTCACTTTGCACAGTGAATTGAAGTGTTGGAACAGACTGCTTCTCTTTCAGAGAAACGCATGTGAGTTTCTTCCTAATGCTTGCAAGTAGCTTAAGGCACTTTCAAAGGAAAGTGATTTTCTCTGAAAGGACAGCATTTCGAAAGTGAGGCAACACTCCATTCACTTTGCACAGTGAATTGAAGTGTTGGAACAGATTGCTTCTCTTTCAGAGAAACACATGTGAGTTTCTGGTGAATGCTTGTAAATAGCTTAAGGCACTTTCAAAGGAAAGTGATTTTTTCTGAAAGGACAGCATTTAGAAAGTGAAGTAACATTCCATTCACTTTGCACAGTGAATTGAAGTGTTGGAACAGACTGCTTCTCTTTCAGAGAATTGCACGTGAGTTTCTGTTGAATGCTTGTAATTAGCTTAAGGCACTTTCAAAGGAAAGTGATTTTCTCTGAAAGGACAGCATTTCGAAAGTAAGGCAACACTCCATTCACTTTGCACAGTGAATTGAAGTGTTGGAACAGATTGCTTCTCTTTCAGAGAAACACATGTGAGTTTCTGGTGAATGCATGTAAGTAGCTTAAGGCACTTTCAAAGGGAAGTGATTTTCTCTGAAAGGACAGCATTTAGAAAGTGAAGCAACACTCCATTCCCTTCGTGCAGTGAATTGAAGTGTTGGAACAGAGTGCTTCTCTTTCATATAAACGCATTAGTGTTTCTTGAGAATGCTTGCAAGTTGCTTAAGGCACTTTCAAAGGAAAGTGATTTTCCCTGAAAGGACATAATTTAGAAAGTGAAGCAACACTCCATTCACTTCGCACAGTGAATTGAAGTGTTGGAACAGACTGCTTCTCTTTCAGAGAAATGCAAGTGAGTTTCTGTTGAATGCTTGTTAGTAGCTTAAGGCACTTTCAAAGGAAAGTGATTTTCTCTGAAAGGACAGCATTTAGAAAGTGAAGCAACACTCCATTCACTTCGCACACTGAATTGAAGTGTTGGAACAGACTGCATCTCTTTCAGAGAAACGCATGTGAGTTTATATTGAATGCTTATAAGTAGATTAAGGCACTTTCAAAGGAAAGTGATTGTCTCTGAAAGGACAGCATTTAGAAAGTGAGGCAACACTCCATTCACTTCACACAGTGAATTGAATTGTTGGAACAGACTGCTTCTCTTTCAGAGAAACGCATGTGAGTTTCTTCCTAATGCTTGCAAGTAGCTAAAGGCACTTTCAAAGGAAAGTGATTTTCTCTGAAATGACAGCATTTAGAAAGTGAGGCAACACTCCATTCACTTCACACAGTGAATTGAAGTGTTGGAACAGACTGCTTCTCTTTCAGAGAAACGCATGTGAGTTTCTTCCTAATTCTTGCAAGTAGCTTAAGGCACTATCAAAGGAACGTGATTTTCTCTGAAAGGACAGCATTTAGAAAGTGAAGCAACACTCCATTCACTTCGCACAGTGAATTGAAGTGTTGGAACAGACTGCTTCTCTTTCAGAGAAACGCATGTGAGTTTTTTATGAATGCTTGAAAGTAGTTTAAGGCACATTCAAAGGAAAGTGATTTTCTCTGAAAGGACAGAATTTAGAAAGTGAAGCAACACTCCATTCACTTTGCACAGTGAATTGAAGTGTTGGAACAGACTGCTTCTCTTTCAGAGAAACGCATGTGAGTTTCTTCCTAATGCTTGCAAGTAGATTAAGGCACTTTCAAAGGAAAGGGATTTTCTCTGAAAGGACAGAATTTAGAAAGTTAAGCAACACTCCATTCACTTCGCACAGTGAATTGAAGTGTTGGAACAGACTGCTTCTCTTTCAGAGAAACGCATGTGAGTTTCTGGTGAATGCTTGCAAGTAGCTTAAGGCACTTTCAAAAGAAAGTGATTTTCTCTGAAAGGACAGCATTTAGAAAATGAAGCAACACTCCATTCACTTCGCACAGTGAATTGAAGTGTTGGAACAGACTGCTTCTCTTTCAGAGAAATGCATGTGAGTTTCTGTTGAATGCTTTTAAGTAGCTTAAGGCACTTTCAAATGAAAGTGATTTTCTCTGAAAGCACAGCATTTAGAAAGTGAAGCAGCACTCCATTCACTTCGCACAGTGAATTGAAGTGTTGGAACAGACTGCTTCTCTTTCAGAAAAATGCATGTGAGTTTCTGTTTAATGCTTGTAATTAGCTTAAGGCACTTTCAAAGGAAAGTGATTTTCTCTGAAAGGACAGCATTTCGAAAGTAAGGCAACACTCCATTCACTTTGCACAGTGAATTGAAGTGTTGGAACAGATTGCTTCTCTTTCAGAGAAACACATGTGAGTTTCTGGTGAATGCTTGTAAGTAGCTTAAAGCATTTTCAAAGGAATGTGATTTTCTCGGAAAGGACAGAATTTTGAAAGTGAAGTAACATTCCATTCACTTCGCACAGTGAATTGAAGTGTTGGAACAGACTGCTTCTCTTTCAGAGATATGAATGTGAATTTCTGTTGAATGCTTGTAAGTAGCTCAAGGCTCTTTCAAAGGAAAGTGATTTTCTCTGAAAGGACAGCATTTAGAAAGTAAAGCAACACTCCATTCCCTTCGCGCAATGAATTGAAGTGTTGGAACAGACTGCTTCTCTTTCATAGAAACGCATTAGTGTTTCTTGTGAATGCTTGCAAGTAGCTTAAGGCACTTTCAAAGGAAAGTGATTTTCTCTGAAAGGACAGCATTTAGAAAGTGAAGCAACACTCCATTCACTTTGCACAGTGAATTGAAGTGTTGGAACAGACTGCTTCTCTTTCAGAGAAATGCATGTGAGTTTCTGTTGAATGCTTGTAAGTAGCTTAAGGCACTTTCAAAGGAAAGTGATTTTCTCTGAAAGGACAGCATTTCGAAAGTGAGGCAACACTCCATTCACTTTGCACAGTGAATTGAAGTGTTGGAACAGACTGCTTCTCTTTCAGAGAAACGCATGTGTGTTTCCTGTGAATGCTAGAAAGTAGCTTAAGGCACTTTCAAAGGAAAGTGATTTTCTCTGAAAGGACAGCATTTAGAAAGAGAAGTAACATTCCATTCACTTCGCATAGTGAATTGAAGTGTTGGAACAGACTGCTTCTCTTTCAGAGAAATGCATGTGAGTTTCTGTTGAATGATTGTAAGTAGCTCAAGGCTCTTTCAAAGGAAAGTGATTTTCTCTGAAAGGACAGCATTTAGAAAGTGAGGCAACACTCCATTCACTTCGCACAGTGAATTGAAGTTTTGGAACAGACTGCTACTCTTTCAGAGAAACGCATGTGAGTTTCTTCCTAATGCTTGCAAGTAGCTTAAGGCACTATCAAAGGAACGTGATTTTCTCTGAAAGGAGAGCATTTAGAAAGTGAAGCAACACTCCATTCACTTCGCACAGTGAATTGAAGTGTTGGAACAGACTGCTTCTCTTTCAGAGAAACGCATGTGAGTTTTTTATGAATGCTTGAAAGTAGTTTAAGGCACTTTCAAAGGAAAGTGATTTTCTCTGAAAGGACAGCATATAGAAAGTGAGGCAACACTCCATTCACTTTGCACAGTGAATTGAAGTGTTGGAACAGATTGCTTCTCTTTCAGAGAAACACATGTGAGTTTCTGGTGAATGCTTGTAAGTAGCTTAAGGCATTTTCAAAGGAACGTGATTTTCTCGGAAAGGACAGCATTTAGAAAGTGAAGTAACATTCCATTCACTTCGCACAGTGAATTGAAGTGTTGGAACAGACTGCTTCTCTTTCAGAGAAACGCATGTGTGTTTCCTGTGAATGCTAGAAAGTAGCTTAAGGCACTTTCAAAGGAAAGTGATTTTCTCTGAAAGGACAGCATTTAGAAAGTGAAGTAACATTCCTTTCACTTCGCACAGTGAATTGAAGTGTTGTAACAGACTGCTTCTCTTTCAGAGAAATGCATGTGAGTTTCTGTTGAATGCTTGTAAGTAGCTCAAGGCTCTTTCAAAGGAAAGTGATTTTCTCTGAAAGGACAGCATTTAGAAAGTAAAGCAACACTCCATTCCCTTCGCACAATGAATTGAAGTGTTGGAACAGACTGCTTCTCTTTCATAGAAACGCATTAGTGTTTCTTGTGAATGCTTGCAAGTAGCTTAAGGCACTTTCAAAGGAAAGTGATTTTCTCTGAAAGGACAGCATTTAGAAAGTGAAGCAATACTCCATTCACTAAGTACAGTGAATTGAAGTGTTGGAACAGACTGCTTCTCTTTCAGAGAAATGCATGTGAGTTTCTTCCTAATGCTTGCAAGTAGCTTAAGGCAGTTTCAAAGGAAAGTGATTTTCTCTGAAAGAACAGCATTTAGAAAGTGAAGCAACACTCCATTCACTTCGCAGAGTGAATTGAAGTGTTGGAACAGACTGCTTCTCTTTCAGAGAAACGCATGTGAGTTTCTGTTAAATGCTTGTAAGTAGCTGAAGGCACTTTCAAAGGAAAGTGATTTTCTCTGAAATGACAGCATTTAGAAAGTGAGGCAACACTCCATTCACTTCACACAGTGAATTGAAGTGTTGGAACAGACTGCTTCTCTTTCAGAGAAACGCATGTGAGTTTCTTCCTAATGCTCGCAAGTAGCTTAAGGCACTATCAAAGGAACGTGATTTTCTCTGAAAGGACAGCATTTAGAAAGTGAAGCAACACTCCATTCACTTCGCACAGTGAATTGAAGTGGTGGAACAGACTGCTTCTCTTTCAGAGAAACGCATGTGATTTTTTTATGAATGCTTGAAAGTAGTTTAAGGCACTTTCAAAGGAAAGTGATTTTCTCTGAAAGGACAGAATTTAGAAAGTGAAGCAACACTCCATTCACTTTGCACAGTTAATTGAAGTGTTGGAACAGACTGCTTCTCTTTCAGAGAAACGCATGTGAGTTTCTGTTGAATGCTTGAAAGTAGTTTAAGGCACTTTCAAAGGAAAGTGATTTTCTCTGAAAGGACAGCATTTAGAAAGTGAAGCAACACTCCATTCACTTTGCACAGTGAATTGAAGTGTTGGAACAGACTGCTTCTCTTTCAGAGAAACGCATGTGAGTTTCTTCCTAATGCTTGCAAGTAGCTTAAGGCACTTTCAAAGGAAAGTGATTTTCTCTGAAAGGACAGCATTTCGAAAGTGAGGCAACACTCCATTCACTTCGCAGAGTGAATTGAAGTGTTGGAACAGATTGCTTCTCTTTCAGAGAAACACATGTGAGTTTCTGGTGAATGCTTGTAAGTAGCTTAAGGCATTTTCAAAGGAACGTGATTTTCTCGGAAAGGACAGCATTTAGAAAGTGAAGTAACATTGCATTCACTTCGCACAGTGAATTGAAGTGTTGGAACAGACTGCTTCTCTTTCAGAGAAACGCATGTGAGTTTTTTGTGAATGCTTGAAAGTAGTTTAAGGCACTTTCAATGGAAAGTGATTTTCTCTGAAAGGACAGCATTTAGAAAGTGAGGCAACACTCCATTCACTTCGCACAGTGAATTGAAGTGTTGGAACAGACTGCTTCTCTTTCAGAGAAATGCATGTGAGTTTCTGTTGAATGCTTGTAAGTAGCTTAAGGCACTTTCAAAGGAAAGTGATTTTCTCTGAAAGGACAGCATTTAGAAAGTGAAGCAACACTCCATTCACTTCGCACAGTGAATTGAAGTGTTGGAACAGACTGCTTCTCTTTCAGAGAAATGCATGTGAGTTTCTGTTGAATGCTTGTAAGTAGCTTAAGGCACTTTCAAAGGAAAGTGATTTTCTCTGAAAGGACAGCATTTAGAAAGTGAAGCAACACTCCATTCACTTCGCACAGTGAATTGAAGTGTTGGAACAGACTGCTTCTCTTTCAGAGAAATGCATGTGAGTTTCTGTTGAATGCTTGTAATTCGCTTAAGGCACTTTCAAAGGAAAGTGATTTTCTCTGAAAGGACAGAATTTCGAAAGTAAGGCAACACTCAATTCACTTTGCACAGTGAATTGAAGTGTTGGAACAGATTGCTTCTCTTTCAGAGAAACACATGTGAGTTTCTGGTGAATGCTTGTAAGTAGCTTAAGGCATTTTCAAAGGAACGTGATTTTCTCGGAAAGGACAGCATTTAGAAAGTGAAGTAACATTGCATTCACTTCGCACAGTGAATTGAAGTGTTGGAACAGACTGCTTCTCTTTCAGAGAAACGCATGTGAGTTTTTTGTGAATGCTTGAAAGTAGTTTAAGGCACTTTCAATGGAAAGTGATTTTCTCTGAAAGGACAGCATTTAGAAAGTGAGGCAACACTCCATTCACTTCGCACAGTGAATTAAAGTGTTGGAACAGACTGCTTCTCTTTCAGAGAAACGCATGTGAGTTTCTTCCTAATGCTTGCAAGTAGCTTAAGGCACTTTCAAAGGAAAGTGATTTTCTCTGAAAGGACAGCATTTAGAAAGTGAAGCAATACTCCATTCACTAAGCACAGTGAATTGAAGTGTTGGAACAGACTGCTTCTCTTTCAGAGAAATGCATGTGAGTTTCTTCCTAATGCATGCAAGTAGCTTAAGGCACTTTCAAAGGAAAGTGATTTTCTCTGAAAGAACAGCATTTAGAAAGTGAAGCAACACTCCATTCACTTCGCAGAGTGAATTGAAGTGTTGGAACAGACTGCTTCTCTTTCAGAGAAAAGCATGTGAGTTTCTGTTAAATGCTTGTAAGTAGCTGAAGGCACTTTCAAAGGAAAGTGATTTTTTCTGAAATGACAGCATTTAGAAAGTGAGGCAACACTCCATTCACTTCACACAGTGAATTGAAGTGTTGGAACAGACTGCTTCTCTTTCAGAGAAACGCATGTGAGTTTCTTCCTAATGCTTGCAAGTAGCTTAAGGCACTATCAAAGGAACGTGATTTTCTCTGAAAGGACAGCATTTAGAAAGTGAAGCAACACTCCATTCACTTCGCACAGTGAATTGAAGTGTTGGAACAGACTGCTTCTCTTTCAGAGAAACGCATGTGAGTTTTTTATGAATGCTTGAAAGTAGTTTAAGGCACTTTCAAAGGAAAGTGATTTTCTCTGAAAGGACAGAATTTAGAAAGTGAAGCAACACTCCATTCACTTTGCACAGTTAATTGAAGTGTTGGAACAGACTGCTTCTCTTTCAGAGAAACGCATGTGAGTTTCTGTTGAATGCTTGAAAGTAGTTTAAGGCACTTTCAAAGGAAAGTGATTTTCTCTGAAAGGACAGCATTTAGAAAGTGAAGCAACACTCCATTCACTTTGCACAGTGAATTGAAGTGTTGGAACAGACTGCTTCTCTTTCAGAGAAACGCATGTGAGTTTCTTCCTAATGCTTGCAAGTAGCTTAAGGCACTTTCAAAGGAAAGTGATTTTCTCTGAAAGGACAGCATTTCGAAATTGAGGCAACACTCCATTCACTTTGCACAGTGAATTGAAGTGTTGGAACAGATTGCTTCTCTTTCAGAGAAACACATGTGAGTTTCTGGTGAATGCTTGTAAATAGCTTAAGGCACTTTCAAAGGAAAGTGATTTTTTCTGAAAGGACAGCATTTAGAAAGTGAAGTAACATTCCATTCACTTTGCACAGTGAATTGAAGTGTTGGAACAGACTGCTTCTCTTTCAGAGAATTGCATGTGAGTTTCTGTTGAATGCTTGTAAGTTGCTTAAGGCACTTTCAAAGGAAAGTGATTTTCTCTAAAAGGACAGCAGTTAGAAAGTGAAGAAACACTCCATTCCCTTCGTGCAGTGAATTGAAGTGTTGGAACAGACTGCTTGTCTTTCATAGAAACGCATTAGTATTTCTTGTGAATGCTTGCAAGTAGCTTAAGGCACTTTCAAAGGAAAGTGATTTTCTCTGAAAGCACAGCATTTAGAAAGTGAAGCAGCACTCCATTCACTTCGCACAGTGAATTGAAGTGTTGGAACAGACTGCTTCTCTTTCAGAAAAATGCATGTGAGTTTCTGTTTAATGCTTGTAATTAGCTTAAGGCACTTTCAAAGGAAAGTGATTTTCTCTGAAAGGACAGCATTTCGAAAGTAAGGCAACACTCCATTCACTTTGCACAGTGAATTGAAGTGTTGGAACAGATTGCTTCTCTTTCAGAGAAACACATGTGAGTTTCTGGTGAATGCTTGTAAGTAGCTTAAAGCATTTTCAAAGGAATGTGATTTTCTCGGAAAGGACAGAATTTTGAAAGTGAAGTAACATTCCATTCACTTCGCACAGTGAATTGAAGTGTTGGAACTGACTGCTTCTCTTTCAGAGAAATGCATGTGAGTTTCTGTTGAATGCTTGTAAGTAGCTTAAGGCACTTTCAAAGGAAAGTGATTTTCTCTGAAAGGACAGCATTTAGAAAGTGAAGCAACACTCCATTCACTTTGCACAGTGAATTGAAGTGTTGGAACAGACTGCTTCTCTTTCAGAGAAATGCATGTGAGTTTCTGTTGAATGCTTGTAAGTAGCTTAAGGCACTTTCAAAGGAAAGTGATTTTCTCTGAAAGGACAGCATTTCGAAAGTGAGGCAACACTCCATTCACTTTGCACAGTGAATTGAAGTGTTGGAACAGACTGCTTCTCTTTCAGAGAAACGCATGTGTGTTTCCTGTGAATGCTAGAAAGTAGCTTAAGGCACTTTCAAAGGAAAGTGATTTTCTCTGAAAGGACAGCATTTAGAAAGAGAAGTAACATTCCATTCACTTCGCATAGTGAATTGAAGTGTTGGAACAGACTGCTTCTCTTTCAGAGAAATGCATGTGAGTTTCTGTTGAATGATTGTAAGTAGCTCAAGGCTCTTTCAAAGGAAAGTGATTTTCTCTGAAAGGACAGCATTTAGAAAGTGAGGCTACACTCCATTCACTTCGCACAGTGAATTGAAGTTTTGGAACAGACTGCTACTCTTTCAGAGAAACGCATTTGAGTTTCTTCCTAATGCTTGCAAGTAGCTTAAGGCACTCTCAAAGGAACGTGATTTTCTCTGAAAGGAGAGCATTTAGAAAGGGAAGCAACACTCCATTCACTTCGCACAGTGAATTGAAGTGTTGGAACAGACTGCTTCTCTTTCAGAGAAACGCATGTGAGTTTTTTATGAATGCTTGAAAGTAGTTTAAGGCACTTTCAAAGGAAAGTGATTTTCTCTGAAAGGACAGCATATAGAAAGTGAGGCAACACTCCATTCACTTTGCACAGTGAATTGAAGTGTTGGAACAGATTGCTTCTCTTTCAGAGAAACACATGTGAGTTTCTGGTGAATGCTTGTAAGTAGCTTAAGGCATTTTCAAAGGAACGTGATTTTCTCGGAAAGGACAGCATTTAGAAAGTGAAGTAACATTCCATTCACTTCGCACAGTGAATTGAAGTGTTGGAACAGACTGCTTCTCTTTCAGAGAAACGCATGTGTGTTTCCTGTGAATGCTAGAAAGTAGCTTAAGGCACTTTCAAAGGAAAGTGATTTTCTCTGAAAGAACAGCATTTAGAAAGTGAAGCAACACTCCATTCACTTCGCAGAGTGAACTGAAGTGTTGGAACAGACTGCTTCTCTTTCAGATTAACGCATGTGAGTTTCTGTTAAATGCTTGTAAGTAGCTGAAGGCACTTTCAAAGGAAAGTGATTTTCTCTGAAATGACAGCATTTAGAAAGTGAGGCAACACTCCATTCACTTCACACAGTGAATTGAAGTGTTGGAACAGACTGCTTCTCTTTCAGAGAAACGCATGTGAGTTTCTTCCTAATGCTTGCAAGTAGCTTAAGGCACTATCAAAGGAACGTGATTTTCTCTGAAAGGACAGCATTTAGAAAGTGAAGCAACACTCCATTCACTTCGCACAGTGAATTGAAGTGTTGGAACAGACTGCTTCTCTTTCAGAGAAACACATGTGAGTTTCTGGTGAATGCTTGTAAGTAGCTTAAGGCATTTTCAAAGGAACGTGATTTTCTCGGAAAGGACAGCATTTAGAAAGTGAAGTAACATTGCATTCACTTCGCACAGTGAATTGAAGTGTTGGAACAGACTGCTTCTCTTTCAGAGAAACGCATGTGAGTTTTTTGTGAATGCTTGAAAGTAGTTCAAGGCACTTTCAATGGAAAGTGATTTTCTCTGAAAGGACAGCATTTAGAAAGTGAGGCAACACTCCATTCACTTCGCACAGTGAATTGAAGTGTTGGAACAGACTGCTTCTCTTTCAGAGAAACGCATGTGAGTTTCTGTTGAATGCTTGAAAGTAGTTTAAGGCACTTTCAAAGGAAAGTGATTTTCTCTGAAAGGACAGCATTTAGAAAGTAAAGCAACACTCCATTCCCTTCGCACAATGAATTGAAGTGTTGGAACAGACTGCTTCTCTTTCATAGAAACGCATTAGTGTTTCTTGTGAATGCTTGCAAGTAGCTTAAGGCACTTTCAAAGGAAAGTGATTTTCTCTGAAAGGACAGCATTTAGAAAGTGAAGCACCACTCCATTCACTTCGCACAGTGAATTGAAGTGTTGGAACAGACTGCTTCTCTTTCAGAGAAACGCATGTGAGTTTCTGGTGAATGCTTGCAAGTAGCTTAAGGCACTTTCAAAAGAAAGTGATTTTCTCTGAAAGGACAGCATTTAGAAAGTGAAGCAACACTCCATTCACTTTGCACAGTGAATTGAAGTGTTGGAACAGACTGCTTCTCTTTCAGAGAAATGCATGTGAGTTTCTGTTGAATGCTTGTAAGTAGCTTAAGGCACTTTCAAAGGAAAGTGATTTTCTCTGAAAGGACAGCATTTAGAAAGTGAAGCAACACTCCATTCACTTCGCACAGTGAATTGAAGTGTTGGAACAGACTGCTTCTCTTTCAGAGAAATGCATGTGAGTTTCTGTTGAATGCTTGTAATTCGCTTAAGGCACTTTCAAAGGAAAGTGATTTTCTCTGAAAGGACAGAATTTCGAAAGTAAGGCAACACTCCATTCACTTTGCAAAGTGAATTGAAGTGTTGGAACAGATTGCTTCTCTTTCAGAGAAACACATGTGAGTTTCTGGTGAATGCTTGTAAGTAGCTTAAGGCATTTTCAAAGGAACGTGATTTTCTCGGAAAGGACAGCATTTAGAAAGTGAAGTAACATTGCATTCACTTCGCACAGTGAATTGAAGTGTTGGAACAGACTGCTTCTCTTTCAGAGAAACGCATGTGAGTTTTTTGTGAATGCTTGAAAGAAGTTTAAGGCACTTTCAATGGAAAGTGATTTTCTCTGAACGGACAGCATTTAGAAAGTGAGGCAACACTCCATTCACTTCGCACAGTGAATTAAAGTGTTGGAACAGACTGCTTCTCTTTCAGAGAAACGCATGTGAGTTTCTTCCTAATGCTTGCAAGTAGCTTAAGGCACTTTCAAAGGAAAGTGATTTTCTCTGAAAGGACAGCATTTAGAAAGTGAAGCAATACTCCATTCACTAAGCACAGTGAATTGAAGTGTTGGAACAGACTGCTTCTCTTTCAGAGAAATGCATGTGAGTTTCTTCCTAATGCATGCAAGTAGCTTAAGGCACTTTCAAAGGAAAGTGATTTTCTCTGAAAGAACAGCATTTAGAAAGTGAAGCAACACTCCATTCACTTCGCAGAGTGAATTGAAGTGTTGGAACAGACTGCTTCTCTTTCAGAGAAACGCATGTGAGTTTCTGTTAAATGCTTGTAAGTAGCTGAAGGCACTTTCAAAGGAAAGTGATTTTCTCTGAAATGACAGCATTTAGAAAGTGAGGCAACACTCCATTCACTTCACACAGTGAATTGAAGTGTTGGAACAGACTGCTTCTCTTTCAGAGAAACGCATGTGAGTTTCTTCCTAATGCTTGCAAGTAGCTTAAGGCACTATCAAAGGAACGTGATTTTCTCTGAAAGGACAGAATTTAGAAAGTGAAGCAACACTCCATTCACTTTGCACAGTTAATTGAAGTGTTGGAACAGACTGCTTCTCTTTCAGAGAAACGCATGTGAGTTTCTTCCTAATGCTTGCAAGTAGCTTAAGGCACTTTCAAAGGAAAGTGATTTTCTCTGAAAGGACAGCATTTAGAAAGTGAAGCAACACTCCATTCCCTTCGTGCAGTGAATTGAAGTGCTGGAACAGACTGCTTGTCTTTCATAGAAACGCATTAGTATTTCTTGTGAATGCTTGCAAGTAGCTTAAGGCACTTTCAAAGGAAAGTGATTTTCTCTGAAAGGACAGCATTTAGAAAGTAAAGCAACACTCCATTCCCTTCGCACAATGAATTGAAGTGTTGGAACAGACTGCTTCTCTTTCATAGAAACGCATTAGTGTTTCTTGTGAATGCTTGCAAGTAGCTTAAGGCACTTTCAAAGGAAAGTGATTTTCTCTGAAAGGACAGCATTTAGAAAGTGAAGCACCACTCCATTCACTTCGCACAGTGAATTGAAGTGTTGGAACAGACTGCTTCTCTTTCAGAGAAACGCATGTGAGTTTCTGGTGAATGCTTGCAAGTAGCTTAAGGCACTTTCAAAAGAAAGTGATTTTCTCTGAAAGGACAGCATTTAGAAAGTGAAGCAACACTCCATTCACTTCGCACAGTGAATTGAAGTGTTGGAACAGACTGCTTCTCTTTCAGAGAAATGCATGTGAGTTTCTGTTGAATGCTTGTAATTCGCTTAAGGCACTTTCAAAGGAAAGTGATTTTCTCTGAAAGGACAGAATTTCGAAAGTAAGGCAACACTCCATTCACTTTGCAAAGTGAATTGAAGTGTTGGAACAGATTGCTTCTCTTTCAGAGAAACACATGTGAGTTTCTGCTGAATGCTTGTAAGTAGCTTAAGGCATTTTCAAAGGAACGTGATTTTCTCGGAAAGGACAGCATTTAGAAAGTGAAGTAACATTGCATTCACTTCGCACAGTGAATTGAAGTGTTGGAACAGACTGCTTCTCTTTCAGAGAAACGCATGTGAGTTTTTTGTGAATGCTTGAAAGAAGTTTAAGGCACTTTCAATGGAAAGTGATTTTCTCTGAACGGACAGCATTTAGAAAGTGAGGCAACACTCCATTCACTTCGCACAGTGAATTAAAGTGTTGGAACAGACTGCTTCTCTTTCAGAGAAACGCATGTGAGTTTCTTCCTAATGCTTGCAAGTAGCTTAAGGCACTTTCAAATGAAAGTGATTTTCTCTGAAAGGACAGCATTTAGAAAGTGAAGCAATACTCCATTCACTAAGCACAGTGAATTGAAGTGTTGGAACAGACTGCTTCTCTTTCAGAGAAATGCATGTGAGTTTCTTCCTAATGCATGCAAGTAGCTTAAGGCACTTTCAAAGGAAAGTGATTTTCTCTGAAAGAACAGCATTTAGAAAGTGAAGCTACACTCCATTCACTTCGCAGAGTGAATTGAAGTGTTGGAACAGACTGCTTCTCTTTCAGAGAAACGCATGTGAGTTTCTGTTAAATGCTTGTAAGTAGCTGAAGGCACTTTCAAAGGAAAGTGATTTTCTCTGAAATGACAGCATTTAGAAAGTGAGGCAACACTCCATTCACTTCACACAGTGAATTGAAGTGTTGGAACAGACTGCTTCTCTTTCAGAGAAACGCATGTGAGTTTCTTCCTAATGCTTGCAAGTAGCTTAAGGCACTATCAAAGGAACGTGATTTTCTCTGAAAGGACAGAATTTAGAAAGTGAAGCAACACTCCATTCACTTTGCACAGTTAATTGAAGTGTTGGAACAGACTGCTTCTCTTTCAGAGAAACGCATGTGAGTTTCTGGTGAATGCTTGAAAGTAGTTTAAGGCACTTTCAAAGGAAAGTGATTTTCTCTGAAAGGACAGCATTTAGAAAGTGAAGCAACACTCCATTCACTTTGCACAGTGAATTGAAGTGTTGGAACAGACTGCTTCTCTTTCAGAGAAACGCATGTGAGTTTCTTCCTAATGCTTGCAAGTAGCTTAAGGCACTTTCAAAGGAAAGTGATTTTCTCTGAAAGGACAGCATTTAGAAAGTGAAGCAACACTCCATTCCCTTCGTGCAGTGAATTGAAGTGCTGGAACAGACTGCTTGTCTTTCATAGAAACGCATTAGTATTTCTTGTGAATGCTTGCAAGTAGCTTAAGGCACTTTCAAAGGAAAGTGATTTTCTCTGAAAGGACAGCATTTAGAAAGTGAAGCAACACTCCATTCACTTCGCACAGTGAATTGAAGTGTTGGAACAGACAGCTTCTCTTTTAGATAAACGCATGTTAGTTTCTTCCTAATGCTTGCAAGAAGCTTAAGTCACTTTCAAAGGAAAGTGATTTTCTCTGAAATGACAGGATTTCGAAAGTGAGGCAACACTCCATTCACTTTGCACAGTGAATTGAAGTGTTGGAACAGACTGCTTCTCTTTCATAGAAATGCATTAGTGTTTCTTGTGAATGCTTGCAAGTAGCTTAAGGCACTTTCAATGGAAAGTGATTTTCTCTGAAAGGACAGCATTTAGAAAGTGAAGCAACACTCCATTCACTTCGCACAGAGAATTGAAGTGTTGGAACAGATTGCTTCTCTTTCAGAGAAATGCATGTGAGTTTCTGTTGAATACTTGTAAGTAGCTTAAGGCACATTCAAAGGAAAGGGATTTTCTCTGAAAGGACAGCATTTAGAAAGTGAAGCAACACTCCATTCACTTCGCACAGTGAATTGAAGTGTTGGAACAGACTGCTTCTCTTTCAGAGAAACGCATGTGAGTTTTTTGTGAATGCTTGAAAGTAGTTTAAGGCACTTTCAATGGAAAGTGATTTTCTCTGAAAGGACAGCATTTAGAAAGTGAGGCAACACTCCATTCACTTCGCACAGTGAATTGAAGTGTTGGAACAGACTGCTTCTCTTTCAGAGAAACGCATGTGAGTTTCTGTTGAATGCTTGTAAGTAGCTTAAGGCACTTTCAAAGGAAAGTGATTTTCACTGAAAGGACAGCATTTAGAAAGTGATGCAACACTCCATTCACTTCGCACAGTGAATTGAAGTGTTGGAACAGACTGCTTCTCTTTCAGAGAAACGCATGTGAGTTTCTTCCTAATGCTTGCAAGTAGCTTAAGGCACTTTCAAAGGAAAGTGATTTTCTCTGAAAGGACAGAATTTAGAAAGTGAAGCAACACTCCCTTCACTTCGCACAGTGAATTGAAGTGTTGGAACAGACTGCTTCTCTTTCAGAGAAATGCATGTGAGTTTCTGTTGAATGCTTGTAAGTAGCTTAAGGCACTTACAAAGGAAAGTGATTTTCTCTGAAAGGACAGCATTTAGAAAGTGAAGCAACACTCCATTCCCTTCGTGCAGTGAATTGAAGTGTTGGAACAGACTGCTTCTCTTTCAGAGAAACGCATGTGAGTTTCTTCCTAATGCTTGCAAGTAGCTTAAGGAACTTTCAAAGGAAAGTGATTTTCTCTGAAAGAAGAGCATTTAGAAAGTGAAGCAACACTCCATTCACTTCGCACAGTGAATTGAAGTGTTGGAACAGACTGCTTCTCTTTCAGAGAAATGCATGTGAGTTTCTGTTGAATGCTTGTAAGTAGCTTAAGGCACTTTCAAAGGAAAGTGATTTTCTCTGAAAGGACAGCATCTAGAAAGTGAGGCAACACTCCATTCACTTCGAACATAGAATAGAAGTGTTGGAACAGACTGCTTCTCTTTCAGAGAAACGCATGTATGTTTCTTCCTAATGCCTGCAAGTAGCTTAAGGCACTTTCAAAGGAAAGTGATTTTCTCTGAAAGGACAGCATTTACAAAGTGAAGCAACACTCCATTCACTTCGCACAGTGAATTGAAGTGTTGGAACAGACTGCTTCTCTTTCAGGGAAACGCATGTGAGTTTTTTATGAATGCTCGAAAGTAGTTTAAGGCACTTTCAAAGGAAAGTGATTTTCTCTGAAAGGACAGAATTTAGAAAGTGAAGCAACACTCCACTCACTTTGCACAGTGAATTGAAGTGTTGGAACAGACTGCTTCTCTTTCAGAGAATTGCATGTGAGTTTCTGTTGAATGCTTGTAAGTTGCTTAAGGCACTTTCAAAGGAAAGTGATTTTCTCTAAAAGGACAGCAGTTAGAAAGTGAAGAAACACTCCATTCCCTTCGTGCAGTGAATTGAAGTGTTGGAACAGACTGCTTGTCTTTCATAGAAACGCATTAGTATTTCTTGTGAATGCTTGCAAGTAGCTTAAGGCACTTTCAAAGGAAAGTGATTTTCTCTGAAAGGACAGCATTTAGAAAGTGAAGCAACACTCCATTCACTTCGAACAGTGAATTGAAGTGTTGGAACAGACTGCTTCTCTTTCAGAGAAACGCATGTTAGTTTCTTCCTAATGCTTGCAAGAAGCTTAAGGCACTTTCAAAGGAAAGTGATTTTCTCTGAAAGGACAGCATTTCGAAAGTGAGGCAACACTCCATTCACTTTGCACAGTGAATTGAAGTGTTGGAACAGACTGCTTCTCTTTCAGAGAAATGCATGTGAGTTTCTGTTGAATGCTTGTAAGTAGCTTAAGGCACATTCAAAGGAAAGGGATTTTCTCTGAAAGGACAGCATTTAGAAAGTGAAGCAACACTCCATTCACTTCGCACAGTGAATTGAAGTGTTGGAACAGACTGCTTCTCTTTCAGAGAAACGCATGTGAGTTTTTTGTGAATGCTTGAAAGTAGTTTAAGGCACTTTCAATGAAAAGTGATTTTCTCTGAAAGGACAGCATTTAGAAAGTGAGGCAACACTCCATTCACTTCGCACAGTGAATTGAAGTGTTGGAACAGACTGCTTCTCTTTCAGAGAAACGCATGTGAGTTTCTGTTGAATGCTTGTAAGTAGCTTAAGGCACTTTCAAAGGAAAGTGATTTTCACTGAAAGGACAGCATTTAGAAAGTGAAGCAACACTCCATTCACTTCTCACAGTGAATTGAAGTGTTGGAACAGACTGCTTCTCTTTTAGAGAAACGCATGTGAGTTTCTTCCTAATGCTTGCAAGTAGCTTTAGGCACTTTCAAAGGAAAGTGATTTTCTCTGAAAGGATAGAATTTAGAAAGTGAAGCAACACTCCCTTCACTTCGCACAGTGAATTGAAGTGTTGGAACAGACTGCTTCTCTTTCAGAGAAATGCATGTGAGTTTCTGTTGAATGCTTGTAAGTAGCTTAAGGCACTTTCAAAGGAAAGTGATTTTCTCTGAAAGGACAGCATTTAGAAAGTGATGCAACACTCCATTCCCTTCGTGCAGTGAATTGAAGTGCTGGAACAGACTGCTTGTCTTTCAAAGAAACGCATTAGTATTTCTTGTGAATGCTTGCAAGTAGCTTAAGGCACTTTCAAAGGAAAGTGATTTTCTCTGAAAGGACAGCATTTAGAAAGTGAAGCAACACTCCATTCACTTCGCACAGTGAATTGAAGTGTTGGAACAGACAGCTTCTCTTTTAGATAAACGCATGTTAGTTTCTTCCTAATGCTTGCAAGAAGCTTAAGTCACTTTCAAAGGAAAGTGATTTTCTCTGAAATGACAGCATTTCGAAAGTGAAGCAAAACTCCCTTCACTTCGCATAGTGAATTGAAGTGTTGGAACAGACTGCTTCTCTTTCAGAGAAACGCATGTGAGTTTCTGTTGAATGCTTGTAAGTAGCTTAAGGCACTTTCAAAGGAAAGTGATTTTCTCTGAAAGGACAGAATTTAGAAAGTGAAGCAACACTCCCTTCACTTCGCACAGTGAATTGAAGTGTTGGAACAGACTGCTTCTCTTTCAGAGAATTGCATGTGAGTTTCTGTTGAATGCTTGTAAGTAGCTTAAGGCACTTACAAAGGAAAGTGATTTTCTCTGAAAGGACAGCATTTAGAAAGTGAAGCAACACTCCATTCCCTTCGTGCAGTGAATTGAAGTGATGGAACAGACTGCTTCTCTTTCAGAGAAACGCATGTGAGTTTCTGCCTAATGCTTGCAAGTAGCTTAAGGAACTTTCAAAGGAAAGTGATTTTCTCTGAAAGAAGAGCATTTAGAAAGTGAAGCAACACTCCATTCACTTCGCACAGTGAATTGAAGTGTTGGAACAGACTGCTTCTCTTTCAGAGAAATGCATGTGAGTTTCTGTTTAATGCTTGTAAGTAGCTTAAGGCACTTTCAAAGGAAAGTGATTTTCTCTGAAAGGACAGCATCTAGAAAGTGAGGCAACACTCCATTCACTTTGCACAGTGAATTGAAGTGTTGGAACAGACTGCTTCTCTTTCAGAGAAACGCATGTTAGTTTCTTCCTAATGCTTGCAAGAAGCTTAAGGCACTTTCAAAGGAAAGTGATTTTCTCTGAAAGGACAGCATTTCGAAAGTGAGGCAACACTCCATTCACTTTGCACAGTGAATTGAAGTGTTGGAACAGACTGCTTCTCTTTCAGAGAAATGCATGTGAGTTTCTGTTGAATGCTTGTAAGTAGCTTAAGGCACATTCAAAGGAAAGGGATTTTCTCTGAAAGGACAGCATTTAGAAAGTGAAGCAACACTCCATTCACTTCGCACAGTGAATTGAAGTGTTGGAACAGACTGCTTCTCTTTCAGAGAAACGCATGTGAGTTTTTTGTGAATGCTTGAAAGTAGTTTAAGGCACTTTCAATGGAAAGTGATTTTCTCTGAAAGGACAGCATTTAGAAAGTGAGGCAACACTCCATTCACTTCGCACAGTGAATTGAAGTGTTGGAACAGACTGCTTCTCTTTCAGAGAAACGCATGTGAGTTTCTGTTGAATGCTTGTAAGTAGCTTAAGGCACTTTCAAAGGAAAGTGATTTTCACTGAAAGGACAGCATTTAGAAAGTGAAGCAACACTCCATTCACTTCTCACAGTGAATTGAAGTGTTGGAACAGACTGCTTCTCTTTTAGAGAAACGCATGTGAGTTTCTTCCTAATGCTTGCAAGTAGCTTAAGGCACTTTCAAAGGAAAGTGATTTTCTCTGAAAGGATAGAATTTAGAAAGTGAAGCAACACTCCCTTCACTTCGCACAGTGAATTGAAGTGTTGGAACAGACTGCTTCTCTTTCAGAGAAATGCATGTGAGTTTCTGTTGAATGCTTGTAAGTAGCTTAAGGCACTTTCAAAGGAAAGTGATTTTCTCTGAAAGGACAGCATTTAGAAAGTGAAGCAACACTCCATTCCCTTCGTGCAGTGAATTGAAGTGCTGGAACAGACTGCTTGTCTTTCATAGAAACGCATTAGTATTTCTTGTGAATGCTTGCAAGTAGCTTAAGGCACTTTCAAAGGAAAGTGATTTTCTCTGAAAGGACAGCATTTAGAAAGTGAAGCAACACTCCATTCACTTCGCACAGTGAATTGAAGTGTTGGAACAGACAGCTTCTCTTTTAGATAAACGCATGTTAGTTTCTTCCTAATGCTTGCAAGAAGCTTAAGTCACTTTCAAAGGAAAGTGATTTTCTCTGAAATGACAGCATTTCGAAAGTGAGGCAACACTCCATTCACTTTGCACAGTGAATTGAAGTGTTGGAACAGACTGCTTCTCTTTCATAGAAATGCATTAGTGTTTCTTGTGAATGCTTGCAAGTAGCTTAAGGCACTTTCAATGGAAAGTGATTTTCTCTGAAAGGACAGCATTTAGAAAGTGAAGCAACACTCCATTCACTTCGCACAGAGAATTGAAGTGTTGGAACAGATTGCTTCTCTTTCAGAGAAATGCATGTGAGTTTCTGTTGAATGCTTGTAAGTAGCTTAAGGCACATTCAAAGGAAAGGGATTTTCTCTGAAAGGACAGCATTTAGAAAGTGAAGCAACACTACATTCACTTCGCACAGTGAATTGAAGTGTTGGAACAGACTGCTTCTCTTTCAGAGAAACGCATGTGAGTTTTTTCTGAATGCTTGAAAGTAGTTTAAGGCACTTTCAATGGAAAGTGATTTTCTCTGAAAGGACAGCATTTAGAAAGTGAGGCAACACTCCATTCACTTCGCACAGTGAATTGAAGTGTTTGAACAGACTGCTTCTCTTTCAGAGAAACGCATGTGAGTTTCTTCCTAATGCTTGCAAGTAGCTTAAGGAACTTTCAAAGGAAAGTGATTTTCTCTGAAAGAAGAGCATTTAGAAAGTGAAGCAACACTCCATTCACTTCGCACAGTGAATTGAAGTGTTGGAACAGACTGCTTCTCTTCCACAGAAATGCATGTGAGTTTCTGTTGAATGCTTGTAAGTAGTTTAAGGCACTTTCAAAGGAAAGTGATTTTCTCTGAAATGACAGCATTTAGAAAGTGAGGCAACACTCCATTCACTTCGAACAGTGAATAGAAGTGTTGGAACAGACTGCTTCTCTTTCAGAGAAACGCATGTATGTTTTTTCCTAATGCTTGCAAGTAGCTTAAGGCACTTTCAAAGGAAAGTGATTTTCTCTGA
The DNA here is from genome assembly GCF_982192425.1 of Myodes glareolus. Lineage (NCBI taxonomy): Eukaryota > Metazoa > Chordata > Mammalia > Rodentia > Cricetidae > Myodes > Myodes glareolus. Next base: position 110,712,761 of record NC_142032.1, on the reverse strand, counting down.
AACGACAGCATTTAGAAAGTGAAGCAACACTCCATTCACTTCGCACAGTGAATTGAAATGTTGGAACAGACTGCTTCTCTTTCAGGGAAACGCATGTGAGTTTTTTATGAATGCTTGAAAGTAGTTTAAGGCACTTTCAAAGGAAAGTGATTTTCTCTGAAACGACAGCATTTAGAAAGTGAAGCAACACTCCATTCACTTCGCACAGTGAATTGAAGTGTTGGAACAGACTGCTTCTCTTTCAGAGAAATGCATGTGAGTTTCTTCTTAATGCTTGTAAGTAGCTTAAGGCACTTTCAAAGGAAAGTGATTTTCTCGGAAAGGACAGCATTTAGAAAGTGAGGCAACACTCCATTCACTTCGCACAGTGAATTGAAGACTTGGAAGAGGCTGCTTCTCTTTCAGAGAAATGCATGTGAGTTTCTGTTGAATGCTTTTAAGTAGCTTAAGGCACTTTCAAAGGAAAGTGATTTTCTCTTAAAGGACAGCATTTAGAAAATGAAGCAATACTCCGTTCCCTTCGTGCAGTGAAGTGAAGTGTTGGAACAGAGTGCTTCTCTTTCATATAAACGCATTAGAGTTTCTTGTGAATGCTTGCAGGTAGCTTAAGGCACTTTCAAAGGAAAGTGATTTTCTCTGAAAGGACAGCATTTAGAAAGTGAAGCAACACTCCATTCACTTTGCACAGTGAATTGAAGTGATGGAACAGACTGCTTCTCTTTCAGAGAAATGCATGTGAGTTTCTGTTGAATGCTTGTAAGCAGCTTAAGGCACTTTCAAAGGAATGTGATTTTCTCTGAAAGGACAGCATTTAGAAAGTGAAGCAACACTCCATTCACTTCGTGCAGTGAATTGAAGTGTTGGAACAGACTGCTTCTCTTTCACAGACATGCATGTGAGTTTCTGTTGAATGCTTGTAAGTAGCTTAAGGCTCTTTCAAAGGAAAGTGATTTTCTCTGAAAGGACAGCATTTAGAAAGTGAAGCAACACTCCATTCACTTCGCACAGTGAATTGAAGTGTTGGAACAGACTGCTTCTCTTTCAGAGAAACGCATGTGAGTTTCTGGTGAATGCTTGTGAGTAGCTTAAGGCACTTTCAAAGGAAAGTGATTTTCTCTGAAAGGACAGCATTTAGAAAGTGAAGCAACACTCCATTCACTTCGCTTAGTGAATTGAAGTGTTGGAACAGACTGCTTCTCTTTCAGAGAAACGCATGTGAGTTTCTTCCTAATGCTTGTAAGTAGCTTAAGGCACTTTCAAAGGAAAGTGATTTTCTCTGAAAGGACAGCATTTAGAAAGTGAAGCAACACTCCATTCACTTCGCTTAGTGAATTGAAGTGTTGGAACAGACTGCTTCTCTTTCAGAGAAATGCATGTGAGTTTCTGTTGAATGCTTGCAAGTTGCTTAAGGCAATTTAAAAGGAAAGTGATTTTCTCTGAAATGACAGCATTTAGAAAGTGAGGCAACACTCCATTCACTTCGAACAGCGAATAGAAGTGTTGGAACAGACTGCTTCTCTTTCAGAGAAACGCATGTATGTTTCTTCCTAATGCCTGCAAGTAGCTTAAGGCACTTTCAAAGGAAAGTGATTTTCTCTGAAAGGACAGCATTTAGAAAGTGAAGCAACACTCCATTCACTTCGCACAGAGAATTGAAGTGTTGGAACAGACTGCTTCTCTTTCAGGGAAACGCATGTGAGTTTTTTATGAATGCTCGAAAGTAGTTTAAGGCACTTTCAAAGGAAAGTGATTTTCTCTGAAAGGACAGAATTTAGAAAGTGAAGCAACACTCCCTTCACTTCGCACAGTGAATTGAAGTGTTGGAACAGACTTCTTCTCTTTCAGAGAAATGCATGTGAGTTTCTGTTGAATGCTTGTAAGTAGCTTAAGGCACTTTCAAAGGAAAGTGATTTTCTCTGAAAGGACAGCATTTAGAAAGTGAAGCAACACTCCACTCACTTCGCACAGTGAATTGAAGTGTTGGAACAGACTGCTTCTCTTTCAGAGAATTGCATGTGAGTTTCTGTTGAATGCTTGTAAGTTGCTTAAGGCACTTTCAAAGGAAAGTGATTTTCTCTAAAAGGACAGCAGTTAGAAAGTGAAGAAACACTCCATTCCCTTCGTGCAGTGAATTGAAGTGTTGGAACAGACTGCTTGTCTTTCATAGAAACGCATTAGTATTTCTTGTGAATGCTTGCAAGTAGCTTAAGGCACTTTCAAAGGAAAGTGATTTTCTCTGAAAGGACAGCATTTAGAAAGTGAAGCAACACTCCATTCACTTCGCACAGTGAATTGAAGTGTTGGAACAGACTGCTTCTCTTTCAGAGAAACGCATGTGAGTTTTTTGTGAATGCTTGAAAGTAGTTTAAGGCACTTTCAATGGAAAGTGATTTTCTCTGAAAGGACAGCATTTAGAAAGTGAGGCAACACTCCATTCACTTCGCACAGTGAATTGAAGTGTTGGAACAGACTGCTTCTCTTTCAGAGAAACGCATGTGAGTTTCTGTTGAATGCTTGTAAGTAGCTTAAGGCACTTTCAAAGGAAAGTGATTTTCACTGAAAGGACAGCATTTAGAAAGTGATGCAACACTCCATTCACTTCGCACAGTGAATTGAAGTGTTGGAACAGACTGCTTCTCTTTCAGAGAAACGCATGTGAGTTTCTTCCTAATGCTTGCAAGTAGCTTAAGGCACTTTCAAAGGAAAGTGATTTTCTCTGAAAGGACAGAATTTAGAAAGTGAAGCAGCACTCCCTTCACTTCGCACAGTGAATTGAAGTGTTGGAACAGACTGCTTCTCTTTCAGAGAAATGCATGTGAGTTTCTGTTGAATGCTTGTAAGTAGCTTAAGGCACTTACAAAGGAAAGTGATTTTCTCTGAAAGGACAGCATTTAGAAAGTGAAGCAACACTCCATTCCCTTCGTGCAGTGAATTGAAGTGTTGGAACAGACTGCTTCTCTTTCAGAGAAATGCATGTGAGTTTCTGTTGAATGCTTGTAAGTAGCTTAAGGCACTTTCAAAGGAAAGTGATTTTCTCTGAAAGGAAAGCATCTAGAAAGTGAGGCAACACTCCATTCACTTCGAACAGCGAATAGAAGTGTTGGAACAGACTGCTTCTCTTTCAGAGAAACGCATGTATGTTTCTTCCTAATGCCTGCAAGTAGCTTAAGGCACTTTCAAAGGAAAGTGATTTTCTCTGAAAGGACAGCATTTAGAAAGTGAAGCAACACTCCATTCACTTCGCACAGTGAATTGAAGTGTTGGAACAGACTGCTTCTCTTTCAGGGAAACGCATGTGAGTTTTTTATGAATGCTCGAAAGTAGTTTAAGGCACTTTCAAAGGAAAGTGATTTTCTCTGAAAGGACAGAATTTAGAAAGTGAAGCAACACTCCCTTCACTTCACACAGTGAATTGAAGTGTTGGAACAGACTTCTTCTCTTTCAGAGAAATGCATGTGAGTTTCTGTTGAATGCTTGTAAGTAGCTTAAGGCACTTTCAAAGGAAAGTGATTTTCTCTGAAAGGACAGCATTTAGAAAGTGAAGCAACACTCCACTCACTTCGCACAGTGAATTGAAGTGTTGGAACAGACTGCTTCTCTTTCAGAGAAACGCATGTGAGTTTCTTCCTAATGCTTGCAAGTAGCTTAAGGAACTTTCAAAGGAAAGTGATTTTCTCTGAAAGAAGAGCATTTAGAAAGTGAAGCAACACTCCATTCACTTCGCACAGTGAATTGAAGTGTTGGAACAGACTGCTTCTCTTCCACAGAAATGCATGTGAGTTTCTGTTGAATGCTTGTAAGTAGTTTAAGGCACTTTCAAAGGAAAGTGATTTTCTCTGAAATGACAGCATTTAGAAAGTGAGGCAACACTCCATTCACTTCGAACAGTGAATAGAAGTGTTGGAACAGACTGCTTCTCTTTCAGAGAAACGCATGTATGTTTTTTCCTAATGCTTGCAAGTAGCTTAAGGCACTTTCAAAGGAAAGTGATTTTCTCTGAAACGACAGCATTTAGAAAGTGAAGCAACACTCCATTCACTTCGCACAGTGAATTGAAATGTTGGAACAGACTGCTTCTCTTTCAGGGAAACGCATGTGAGTTTTTTATGAATGCTTGAAAGTAGTTTAAGGCACTTTCAAAGGAAAGTGATTTTCTCTGAAACGACAGCATTTAGAAAGTGAAGCAACACTCCATTCACTTCGCACAGTGAATTGAAGTGTTGGAACAGACTGCTTCTCTTTCAGAGAAATGCATGTGAGTTTCTTCTTAATGCTTGTAAGTAGCTTAAGGCACTTTCAAAGGAAAGTGATTTTCTCGGAAAGGACAGCATTTAGAAAGTGAGGCAACACTCCATTCACTTCGCACAGTGAATTGAAGACTTGGAAGAGGCTGCTTCTCTTTCAGAGAAATGCATGTGAGTTTCTGTTGAATGCTTTTAAGTAGCTTAAGGCACTTTCAAAGGAAAGTGATTTTCTCTGAAAGGACAGCATTTAGAAAATGAAGCAATACTCCGTTCCCTTCGTGCAGTGAAGTGAAGTGTTGGAACAGAGTGCTTCTCTTTCATATAAACGCATTAGAGTTTCTTGTGAATGCTTGCAGGTAGTTTAAGGCACTTTCAAAGGAAAGTGATTTTCTCTGAAAGGACAGCATTTAGAAAGTGAAGCAACACTCCATTCACTTTGCACAGTGAATTGAAGTGATGGAACAGACTGCTTCTCTTTCAGAGAAATGCATGTGAGTTTCTGTTGAATGCTTGTAAGCAGCTTAAGGCACTTTCAAAGGAATGTGATTTTCTCTGAAAGGACAGCATTTAGAAAGTGAAGCAACACTCCATTCACTTCGTGCAGTGAATTGAAGTGTTGGAACAGACTGCTTCTCTTTCACAGACATGCATGTGAGTTTCTGTTGAATGCTTGTAAGTAGCTTAAGGCTCTTTCAAAGGAAAGTGATTTTCTCTGAAAGGACAGCATTTAGAAACTGAAGCAACACTCCATTCACTTCGCACAGTGAATTGAAGTGTTGGAACAGACTGCTTCCCTTTCAGAGAAACGCATGTGAGTTTCTGGTGAATGCTTGTGAGTAGCTTAAGGCACTTTCAAAGGAAAGTGATTTTCTCTGAAAGGACAGCATTTAGAAAATGAAGCAACACTCCATTCACTTCGCTTAGTGAATTGAAGTGTTGGAACAGACTGCTTCTCTTTCAGAGAAACGCATGTGAGTTTCTTCCTAATGCTTGTAAGTAGCTTAAGGCACTTTCAAAGGAAAGTGATTTTCTCTGAAAGGACAGCATTTAGAAAGTGAAGCAACACTCCATTCACTTCGCTTAGTGAATTGAAGTGTTGGAACAGACTGCTTCTCTTTCAGAGAAATGCATGTGAGTTTCTGTTGAATGCTTGCAAGTTGCTTAAGGCAATTTCAAAGGAAAGTGATTTTCTCTGAAAGGACAGCATTTAGAAAGTGAAGCAACACTCCATTCACTTCGCACAGAGTTGAAGTGTTGGAACAGATTGCTTCTCTTTCAGAGAAATGCATGTGAGTTTCTGTTGAATGCTTGTATGTAGCTTAAAGTACTTTCAAAGGAAAGTGATTTTCTCTGAAAGGACAGCATTTAGAAAGTGAAGCAACACTCCATTCCCTTCGTGCAGTGAATTGAAGTGTTGAAACAGACTGCTTGACTTTCATAGAAACGCATTAGTATTTCTTTTGAATGCTTGCAAGTAGCTTAAGGCACTTTCAAAGGAAAGTGATTTTCTCTGAAAGGACAGCATTTAGAAAGTGAAGCAACACTCCATTCACTTCGCACAGTGAATTGAAGTGTTGGAACAGACTGCTTCTCTTTCAGAGAAACGCATGTATGTTTCTTCCTAATGCTTGCGAGAAGCTTAAGGCACTTTCAAAGGAAAGTGATTTTCTCTGAAAGGACAGCATTTCGAAAGTGAGGCAACACTCCATTCACTTTGCACAGTGAATTGAAGTGTTGAAACAGACTGCTTCTCTTTCATAGAAACGCATTAGTGTTTCTTGTGAATGCTTGCAAGTAGCTTAAGGCACTTTCAAAGGAAAGTGATTTTCTCTAAAAGGACAGCATTTAGAAAGTGAAGCAACACTCCATTCACTTCGCACAGAGAATTGAAGTGTTGGAACAGATTGCTTCTCTTTCAGATAAATGCATGTGAGTTTCTGTTGAATGCTTGTAAGTAGCTTAAGGCACTTTCAAAGGAAAGTGATTTTCTCTGAAAGCACAGAATTTAGAAAGTGAAGCAACACTCCATTCACTTCGCACCGTGAATTGAAGTGTTGGAACAGACTGCTTCTCTTTCAGAGAAACGCATGTGAGTTTCTGTTGAATGCTTGCAAGTAGCTTAAGGCAATTTCAAGGGAAAGTGATTTTCTCTGAAAGGACAGCATTTAGAAAGTGAGGCAACACTCCATTCACTTCGCACAGTGAATTGAAGTGTTGGAACAGACTGCTTCTCTTTCAGAGAAACGCATGTGAGTTTCTGTTGAATGCTTGTAAGTAGCTTAAGGCACTTTCAAAGGAAATTGATTTTCACTGAAAGGACAGCATTTAGAAAGTGAAGCAACACTCCATTCACTTCGCACAGTGAATTGAAGTGTTGGAACAGACTGCTTCTCTTTCAGAGAAACGCATGTGAGTTTCTTCCTAATGCTTGCAAGTAGCTTAAGGCACTTTCAAAGGAAAGTGATTTTCTCTGAAAGCACAGAATTTAGAAAGTGAAGCAACACTCCCGTCACTTCGCACAGTGAATTGAAGTGTTGGAACAGACTGCTTCTCTTTCAGAGAATTGCATGTGAGTTTCTGTTGAATGCTTGTAAGTAGCTAAAGGCACTTTCAAAGGAAAGTGATTTTCTCTGAAAGGACAGCATTTAGAAAGTGAAGCAACACTCCATTCCCTTCGTGCAGTGAATTGAAGTGTTGGAACAGACTGCTTGTCTTTCAGAGAAACGCATGTATGTTTCTTCCTAATGCTTGCAAGTAGCTTAAGGCACTTTCAAAGGAAAGTGATTTTCTCTGAAAGGAGAGCATTTAGAAAGTGAAGCAACACTCCATTCACTTCGCACAGTGAATTGAAGTGTTGGAACAGACTGCTTCTCTTTCAGGGAAACGCATGTGAGTTTTTTATGAATGCTTGAAAGTAGTTTAAGGCACTTTCAAAGGAAAGTGATTTTCTCTGAAAGGACAGCATTTAGAAAGTGAAGCAACACTCCATTCACTTCGCACAGTGAATTGAAGTATTGGAACAGACTGCTTCTCTTTCAGAGAAACGCATGTGAGTTTCTTCCTAATGCTTGTAAGTAGCTTAAGGCACTTTCAAAGGACAGTGATTTTCTCGGAAAGGACAGCATTTAGAAAATGAAGCAACACTCCATTCTCTTCGCACAGTGAATTGAAGTGTTGGAAGAGACTGCTTCTCTTTCAGAGAAATGCATGTGAGTTTCTGTTGAATGCTTTTAAATAGCTTAAGGCAGTTACAAAGGAAAGTGATTTTCTCTGAAAAGACAGCATTTAGAAAGTGAAGCAACACTCCATTCACTTTGTGCAGTGAATTGAAGTGTTGGAATAGACTGCTTCTCTTTCATAGAAACGCCTTAGTGTTTCTTGTGAATGCTTGCAAGTTGCTTAAGGCACTTTCAAAGGAAAGTGATTTTCTCTGAAAGGACATAATTTAGAAAGTGAAGCAACACTCCATTCACTTCGCACAGTGAATTGAAGTGTTGGAACAGACAGCTTCTCTTTCAGAGAAACGCATGTGAGTTTCTGTTGAATGCTTGTAAGTAGCTTAAGGCACTTTCAAAGGAAAGTGATTTTCTCTGAAAGGACAGCATTTCGAAAGTGAGGCAACACTCCATTCACTTCACACAGTGAATTGAAGTGCTGGAACAGACTGCTTCTCTTTCAGAGAAACGCATGTGAGTTTTTTATGAATGCTTGAAAGTAGTTTAAGGCACTTTAAAAGGAAAGTGATTTTCTCTGAAAGGATAGCATTTAGAAAGTGAGGCCACACTCCATTCACTTCGCACAGTGAATTGAAGTGTTGGAACAGACTGCTTCTCTTTCAGAGAAACGCATGTGAGTTTCTGTTGAATGCTTGCAAGTAGCTTAAGGCACTTTCAAGGGAAAGTGATTTTCTCTGAAAGGACAGCATTTAGAAAGTGAAGCAACACTCCATTCACTTCGTACAGTGAATTGACGTGTTGGAACAGACTGCGTCTCTTTCAGAGAAATGCATGTGAGTTTCTGGTGAATAGTTGTAAGTACCTTAAGGCACTTTCAAAGGAAAGTGATTTTCTCTGAAAGGACAGCATTTAGAAAGTGAAGCAACACTCCATTCACTTTGCAGAGTGAATTGAAGTATTGGAACAGACTACTTCTTTTTCAGAGAAACGCATGTGAGTTTCTGGTGAATGCTTGTAAGTAGCTTAAGGCACTTTCAAAGGAAAGTGATTTTCTCTGAAAGGACAGCATTTAGAAAGTGAAGCGACACTCCATTCCCTTCGTGCAGTGAATTGAAGTGTTGGAACAGAGTGCTTCTCTTTCATAGAAACGCATTAGTGTTTCTTGTGAATGCTTGTAAGTTGCTTAAGGCACTTTCAAATGAAAGTGATTTTCTCTGAAAGGACATAATTTAGAAAGTGAAGCAACACTCCATTCACTTCGCACTGTGAATTGAAGTGTTGGAACAGACTGCTTCTCTTTCAGAGAAATGCATGTGAGTTTCTGTTGAATGCTTGTAAGTAGCTTAAGGCACTTTCAAAGGAAAGTGATTTTCTCTGAAAGGACAGCATTTAGAAAGTGAAGCAACACTCCATTCACTTCGCACAGTGAATTGAAGTGCTGGAACAGACTGCTTCTCTTTCAGAGAAACGCATGTGAGTTTCTTCCTAATGCTTGCAAGTAGCTTAAGGCACTTTCAAAGGAAAGTGATTTTCTCTGAAAGGACAGCATTTAGAAAGTGAAGCAACACTCCATTCACTTCGCACAGTGAATTGAAGTGTTGGAACAGACTGCTTCTCTTTCAGAGAAACGCATGTGAGTTTCTGGTGAATGCTTGTGAGTAGCTTAAGGCACTTTCAAAGGAAAGTGATTTTCTCTGAAAGGACAGCATTTAGAAAGTGAATCAACACTCCATTCACTTCGCACAGTGAATTGAAGTGTTGGAACAGACTGCTTCTCTTTCAGAGAAACGCATGTGAGTTTCTTGTGAATGCTTGTAAGTTGCTTAAGGCACTTTCAAAGGAAAGTGATTTTCTCTGAAAGGACAGCATTTACAAACTGAGGCAACACTCCATTCACTTCGCACAGTGAATTGAAGTGTTGGAACAGACTGCTTCTCTTTAAGAGAAACGCATGTGAGTTTTTTGTGAATGCTTGAAAGTAGTTTAAGGCACTTTCAAAGGAAAGTGATTTTCTCTGAAAGGACAGCATTTAGAAAGTGAAGCAACACTCCATTCACTTCGCACAGTGAATTGAAGTGTTGGAACAGACTGCTTCTCTTTCAGGGAAACGCATGTGAGTTTTTTATGAATGCTTGAAAGTAGTTTAAGGCACTTTCAAAGGAAAGTGATTTTCTCTGAAAGGACAGCATTTAGAAAGTGAAGCAACACTCCATTCACTTCGCACAGTGAATTGAAGTATTGGAACAGACTGCTTCTCTTTCAGAGAAACGCATGTGAGTTTCTTCCTAATGCTTGTAAGTAGCTTAAGGCACTTTCAAAGGACAGTGATTTTCTCGGAAAGGACAGCATTTAGAAAATGAAGCAACACTCCATTCTCTTCGCACAGTGAATTGAAGTGTTGGAAGAGACTGCTTCTCTTTCAGAGAAATGCATGTGAGTTTCTGTTGAATGCTTTTAAATAGCTTAAGGCAGTTACAAAGGAAAGTGATTTTCTCTGAAAAGACAGCATTTAGAAAGTGAAGCAACACTCCATTCACTTTGTGCAGTGAATTGAAGTGTTGGAATAGAGTGCTTCTCTTTCATAGAAACGCCTTAGTGTTTCTTGTGAATGCTTGCAAGTTGCTTAAGGCACTTTCAAAGGAAAGTGATTTTCTCTGAAAGGACATAATTTAGAAAGTGAAGCAACACTCCATTCACTTCGCACAGTGAATTGAAGTGTTGGAACAGACTGCTTCTCTTTCAGAGAAATGCATGTGAGTTTCTTCTTAATGCTTGTAAGTAGCTTAAGGCACTTTCAAAGGAAAGTGATTTTCTCGGAAAGGACAGCATTTAGAAAGTGAGGCAACACTCCATTCACTTCGCACAGTGAATTGAAGACTTGGAAGAGGCTGCTTCTCTTTCAGAGAAATGCATGTGAGTTTCTGTTGAATGCTTTTAAGTAGCTTAAGGCACTTTCAAAGGAAAGTGATTTTCTCTGAAAGGACAGCATTTAGAAAATGAAGCAATACTCCGTTCCCTTCGTGCAGTGAAGTGAAGTGTTGGAACAGAGTGCTTCTCTTTCATATAAACGCATTAGAGTTTCTTGTGAATGCTTGCAGGTAGTTTAAGGCACTTTCAAAGGAAAGTGATTTTCTCTGAAAGGACAGCATTTAGAAAGTGAAGCAACACTCCATTCACTTTGCACAGTGAATTGAAGTGATGGAACAGACTGCTTCTCTTTCAGAGAAATGCATGTGAGTTTCTGTTGAATGCTTGTAAGCAGCTTAAGGCACTTTCAAAGGAATGTGATTTTCTCTGAAAGGACAGCATTTAGAAAGTGAAGCAACACTCCATTCACTTCGTGCAGTGAATTGAAGTGTTGGAACAGACTGCTTCTCTTTCACAGACATGCATGTGAGTTTCTGTTGAATGCTTGTAAGTAGCTTAAGGCTCTTTCAAAGGAAAGTGATTTTCTCTGAAAGGACAGCATTTAGAAACTGAAGAAACACTCCATTCACTTCGCACAGTGAATTGAAGTGTTGGAACAGACTGCTTCTCTTTCAGAGAAACGCATGTGAGTTTCTGGTGAATGCTTGTGAGTAGCTTAAGGCACTTTCAAAGGAAAGTGATTTTCTCTGAAAGGACAGCATTTAGAAAGTGAAGCAACACTCCATTCACTTCGATTAGTGAATTGAAGTGTTGGAACAGACTGCTTCTCTTTCAGAGAAACGCATGTGAGTTTCTTCCTAATGCTTGTAAGTAGCTTAAGGCACTTTCAAAGGAAAGTGATTTTCTCTGAAAGGACAGCATTTAGAAAGTGAAGCAACACTCCATTCACTTCGCTTAGTGAATTGAAGTGTTGGAACAGACTGCTTCTCTTTCAGAGAAATGCATGTGAGTTTCTGTTGAATGCTTGCAAGTTGCTTAAGGCAATTTCAAAGGAAAGTGATTTTCTCTGAAAGGACAGCATTTAGAAAGTGAAGCAACACTCCATTCACTTCGCACAGAGTTGAAGTTTTGGAACAGATTGCTTCTCTTTCAGAGAAATGCATGTGAGTTTCTGTTGAATGCTTGTATGTAGCTTAAAGTACTTTCAAAGGAAAGTGATTTTCTCTGAAAGGACAGCATTTAGAAAGTGAAGCAACACTCCATTCCCTTCGTGCAGTGAATTGAAGTGTTGAAACAGACTGCTTGACTTTCATAGAAACGCATTAGTATTTCTTTTGAATGCTTGCAAGTAGCTTAAGGCACTTTCAAAGGAAAGTGATTTTCTCTGAAAGGACAGCATTTAGAAAGTGAAGCAACACTCCATTCACTTCGCACAGTGAATTGAAGTGTTGGAACAGACTGCTTCTCTTTCAGAGAAACGCATGTATGTTTCTTCCTAATGCTTGCGAGAAGCTTAAGGCACTTTCAAAGGAAAGTGATTTTCTCTGAAAGGACAGCATTTCGAAAGTGAGGCAACACTCCATTCACTTTGCACAGTGAATTGAAGTGTTGAAACAGACTGCTTCTCTTTCATAGAAACGCATTAGTGTTTCTTGTGAATGCTTGCAAGTAGCTTAAGGCACTTTCAAAGGAAAGTGATTTTCTCTAAAAGGACAGCATTTAGAAAGTGAAGCAACACTCCATTCACTTCGCACAGAGAATTGAAGTGTTGGAACAGATTGCTTCTCTTTCAGATAAATGCATGTGAGTTTCTGTTGAATGCTTGTAAGTAGCTTAAGGCACTTTCAAAGGAAAGTGATTTTCTCTGAAAGGACAGCATTTAGAAAGTGAAGCAACACTCCATTCACTTCGCACCGTGAATTGAAGTGTTGGAACAGACTGCTTCTCTTTCAGAGAAACGCATGTGAGTTTCTGTTGAATGCTTGCAAGTAGCTTAAGGCAATTTCAAGGGAAAGTGATTTTCTCTGAAAGGACAGCATTTAGAAAGTGAAGCAACACTCCATTCACTTCGCACAGTGAATTGAAGTATTGGAACAGACTGCTTCTCTTTCAGAGAAACGCATGTGAGTTTCTTCCTAATGCTTGTAAGTAGCTTAAGGCACTTTCAAAGGACAGTGATTTTCTCGGAAAGGACAGCATTTAGAAAATGAAGCAACACTCCATTCTCTTCGCACAGTGAATTGAAGTGTTGGAAGAGACTGCTTCTCTTTCAGAGAAATGCATGTGAGTTTCTGTTGAATGCTTTTAAATAGCTTAAGGCAGTTACAAAGGAAAGTGATTTTCTCTGAAAAGACAGCATTTAGAAAGTGAAGCAACACTCCATTCACTTTGTGCAGTGAATTGAAGTGTTGGAATAGAGTGCTTCTCTTTCATAGAAACGCCTTAGTGTTTCTTGTGAATGCTTGCAAGTTGCTTAAGGCACTTTCAAAGGAAAGTGATTTTCTCTGAAAGGACATAATTTAGAAAGTGAAGCAACACTCCATTCACTTCGCACAGTGAATTGAAGTGTTGGAACAGACAGCTTCTCTTTCAGAGAAACGCATGTGAGTTTCTGTTGAATGCTTGTAAGTAGCTTAAGGCACTTTCAAAGGAAAGTGATTTTCTCTGAAAGGACAGCATTTCGAAAGTGAGGCAACACTCCATTCACTTCACACAGTGAATTGAAGTGCTGGAACAGACTGCTTCTCTTTCAGAGAAACGCATGTGAGTTTTTTATGAATGCTTGAAAGTAGTTTAAGGCACTTTAAAAGGAAAGTGATTTTCTCTGAAAGGACAGCATTTAGAAAGTGAGGCCACACTCCATTCACTTCGCACAGTGAATTGAAGTGTTGGAACAGACTGCTTCTCTTTCAGAGAAACGCATGTGAGTTTCTGTTGAATGCTTGCAAGTAGCTTAAGGCACTTTCAAGGGAAAGTGATTTTCTCTGAAAGGACAGCATTTAGAAAGTGAAGCAACACTCCATTCACTTCGTACAGTGAATTGAAGTGTTGGAACAGACTGCGTCTCTTTCAGAGAAATGCATGTGAGTTTCTGGTGAATAGTTGTAAGTACCTTAAGGCACTTTCAAAGGAAAGTGATTTTCTCTGAAAGGACAGCATTTAGAAAGTGAAGCAACACTCCATTCACTTCGCAGAGTGAATTGAAGTATTGGAACAGACTACTTCTTTTTCAGAGAAACACATGTGAGTTTCTGGTGAATGCTTGTAAGTAGCTTAAGGCACTTTCAAAGGAAAGTGATTTTCTCTGAAAGGACAGCATTTAGAAAGTGAAGCGACACTCCATTCCCTTCGTGCAGTGAATTGAAGTGTTGGAACAGAGTGCTTCTCTTTCATAGAAACGCATTAGTGTTTCTTGTGAATGCTTGTAAGTTGCTTAAGGCACTTTCAAATGAAAGTGATTTTCTCTGAAAGGACATAATTTAGAAAGTGAAGCAACACTCCATTCACTTCGCACTGTGAATTGAAGTGTTGGAACAGACTGCTTCTCTTTCAGAGAAATGCATGTGAGTTTCTGTTGAATGCTTGTAAGTAGCTTAAGGCACTTTCAAAGGAAAGTGATTTTCTCTGAAAGGACAGCATTTAGAAAGTGAAGCAACACTCCATTCACTTCGCACAGTGAATTGAAGTGCTGGAACAGACTGCTTCTCTTTCAGAGAAACGCATGTGAGTTTCTTCCTAATGCTTGCAAGTAGCTTAAGGCACTTTCAAAGGAAAGTGATTTTCTCTGAAAGGACAGCATTTAGAAAGTGAAGCAACACTCCATTCACTTCGCACAGTGAATTGAAGTGTTGGAACAGACTGCTTCTCTTTCAGAGAAACGCATGTGAGTTTCTGGTGAATGCTTGTGAGTAGCTTAAGGCACTTTCAAAGGAAAGTGATTTTCTCTGAAAGGACAGCATTTAGAAAGTGAATCAACACTCCATTCACTTCGCACAGTGAATTGAAGTGTTGGAACAGACTGCTTCTCTTTCAGAGAAACGCATGTGAGTTTCTTGTGAATGCTTGTAAGTTGCTTAAGGCACTTTCAAAGGAAAGTGATTTTCTCTGAAAGGACAGCATTTACAAACTGAGGCAACACTCCATTCACTTCGCACAGTGAATTGAAGTGTTGGAACAGACTGCTTCTCTTTAAGAGAAACGCATGTGAGTTTTTTGTGAATGCTTGAAAGTAGTTTAAGGCACTTTCAAAGGAAAGTGATTTTCTCTGAAAGGACAGCATTTAGAAAGTGAAGCAACACTCCATTCACTTCGCACAGTGAATTGAAGTGTTGGAACAGACTGCTTCTCTTTCAGGGAAACGCATGTGAGTTTTTTATGAATGCTTGAAAGTAGTTTAAGGCACTTTCAAAGGAAAGTGATTTTCTCTGAAAGGACAGCATTTAGAAAGTGAAGCAACACTCCATTCACTTCGCACAGTGAATTGAAGTATTGGAACAGACTGCTTCTCTTTCAGAGAAACGCATGTGAGTTTCTTCCTAATGCTTGTAAGTAGCTTAAGGCACTTTCAAAGGACAGTGATTTTCTCGGAAAGGACAGCATTTAGAAAATGAAGCAACACTCCATTCTCTTCGCACAGTGAATTGAAGTGTTGGAAGAGACTGCTTCTCTTTCAGAGAAATGCATGTGAGTTTCTGTTGAATGCTTTTAAATAGCTTAAGGCAGTTACAAAGGAAAGTGATTTTCTCTGAAAAGACAGCATTTAGAAAGTGAAGCAACACTCCATTCACTTTGTGCAGTGAATTGAAGTGTTGGAATAGAGTGCTTCTCTTTCATAGAAACGCCTTAGTGTTTCTTGTGAATGCTTGCAAGTTGCTTAAGGCACTTTCAAAGGAAAGTGATTTTCTCTGAAAGGACATAATTTAGAAAGTGTAGCAACACTCCATTCACTACGCACAGTGAATTGAAGTGTTGGAACAGACAGCTTCTCTTTCAGAGAAACGCATGTGAGTTTCTGTTGAATGCTTGTAAGTAGCTTAAGGCACTTTCAAAGGAAAGTGATTTTCTCTGAAAGGACAGCATTTCGAAAGTGAGGCAACACTCCATTCACTTCACACAGTGAATTGAAGTGCTGGAACAGACTGCTTCTCTTTCAGAGAAACGCATGTGAGTTTTTTATGAATGCTTGAAAGTAGTTTAAGGCACTTTAAAAGGAAAGTGATTTTCTCTGAAAGGACAGCATTTAGAAAGTGAGGCCACACTCCATTCACTTCGCACAGTGAATTGAAGTGTTGGAACAGACTGCTTCTCTTTCAGAGAAACGCATGTGAGTTTCTGTTGAATGCTTGCAAGTAGCTTAAGGCACTTTCAAGGGAAAGTGATTTTCTCTGAAAGGACAGCATTTAGAAAGTGAAGCAACACTCCATTCACTTCGTACAGTGAATTGAAGTGTTGGAACAGACTGCGTCTCTTTCAGAGAAATGCATGTGAGTTTCTGGTGAATAGTTGTAAGTACCTTAAGGCACTTTCAAAGGAAAGTGATTTTCTCTGAAAGGACAGCATTTAGAAAGTGAAGCAACACTCCATTCACTTCGCAGAGTGAATTGAAGTATTGGAACAGACTACTTCTTTTTCAGAGAAACACATGTGAGTTTCTGGTGAATGCTTGTAAGTAGCTTAAGGCACTTTCAAAGGAAAGTGATTTTCTCTGAAAGGACAGCATTTAGAAAGTGAAGCGACACTCCATTCCCTTCGTGCAGTGAATTGAAGTGTTGGAACAGAGTGCTTCTCTTTCATAGAAACGCATTAGTGTTTCTTGTGAATGCTTGTAAGTTGCTTAAGGCACTTTCAAATGAAAGTGATTTTCTCTGAAAGGACATAATTTAGAAAGTGAAGCAACACTCCATTCACTTCGCACTGTGAATTGAAGTGTTGGAACAGACTGCTTCTCTTTCAGAGAAATGCATGTGAGTTTCTGTTGAATGCTTGTAAGTAGCTTAAGGCACTTTCAAAGGAAAGTGATTTTCTCTGAAAGACAGCATTTAGAAAGTGAAGCAACACTCCATTCACTTCGCACAGTGAATTGAAGTGCTGGAACAGACTGCTTCTCTTTCAGAGAAACGCATGTGAGTTTCTTCCTAATGCTTGCAAGTAGCTTAAGGCACTTTCAAAGGAAAGTGATTTTCTCTGAAAGGACAGCATTTAGAAAGTGAAGCAACACTCCATTCACTTCGCACAGTGAATTGAAGTGTTGGAACAGACTGCTTCTCTTTCAGAGAAACGCATGTGAGTTTCTGGTGAATGCTTGTGAGTAGCTTAAGGCACTTTCAAAGGAAAGTGATTTTCTCTGAAAGGACAGCATTTAGAAAGTGAATCAACACTCCATTCATTTCGCACAGTGAATTGAAGTGTTGGAACAGACTGCTTCTCTTTCAGAGAAACGCATGTGAGTTTCTTGTGAATGCTTGTAAGTTGCTTAAGGCACTTTCAAAGGAAAGTGATTTTCTCTGAAAGGACAGCATTTACAAACTGAGGCAACACTCCATTCACTTCGCACAGTGAATTGAAGTGTTGGAACAGACTGCTTCTCTTTAAGAGAAACGCATGTGAGTTTTTTGTGAATGCTTGAAAGTAGTTTAAGGCACTTTCAAAGGAAAGTGATTTTCTCTGAAAGGACAGCATTTAGAAAGTGAAGCAACACTCCATTCACTTTGCACAGTGAATTGAAATGTTGGAACAGACTGCTTCTCTTTCAGAGAAATGCATGTAAGTTTCTGGTGAATGCTTGTAAGTAGCTTAAGGCACTTTCAAACGAAAGTGATTTTCTCTGAAAGGACAGTATTTAGAAAGTGAAGCAACACTCCATTCCCTTCGTGCAGTGAATTGAAGTGTTGGAACAGACTGCTTCTCTTTCAGAGAAACGCATGTGAGTTTCTTCCTAATGCTTGCAAGTAGCTTAAGGCACTTTCAAGGGAAAGTGATTTTCTCTGAAAGGACAGCATTTAGAAAGTGAAGCAACAC
The DNA here is from genome assembly GCF_982192425.1 of Myodes glareolus. Classification (NCBI taxonomy): domain Eukaryota; kingdom Metazoa; phylum Chordata; class Mammalia; order Rodentia; family Cricetidae; genus Myodes; species Myodes glareolus. The sequence continues at coordinate 110,695,456 of NC_142032.1, read as the reverse complement.
TCCATTCACTTCGCACAGTGAATTGAAGTGTTGGAACAGACTGCTTCTCTTTCAGAGAAACGCATGTGAGTTTCTGGTGAATGCTTGTAAGTAGCTTAAGGCACTTTCAAAGGAAAGTGATTTTCTCTGAAAGGACAACATTTAGAAAGTGAAGCAACACTCCATTCACTTCGCACAGTGAATTGAAGTGTTGGAACAGACTGCTTCTCTTTCAGAGAAACGCATGTGAGTTTCTTCCTCATGCTTGCAAGTAGCTTAAGGCACTTTCAAAGGAAAGTGATTTTCTCTGAAAGGACAGCATTTAGAAAGTGAAGCAACACTCCATTCACTTCGCACAGTGAATTGAAGTGCTGGAACAGACTGCTTCTCTTTCAGAGAAACGCATGTGAGTTTCTTCCTAATGCTTGCAAGTAGCTTAAGGCACTTTCAAAGGAAAGTGATTTTCTCTGAAAGGACAGCATTTAGAAAGTGAAGCAACACTCCATTCACTTCGCACAGTGAATTGAAGTGTTGGAACAGACTGCTTCTCTTTCAGAGAAACGCATGTGAGTTTCTGGTGAATGCTTGTGAGTAGCTTAAGGCACTTTCAAAGGAAAGTGATTTTCTCTGAAAGGACAGCATTTAGAAAGTGAAGCAACACTCCATTCACTTCGCACAGTGAATTGAAGTGTTGGAACAGACTGCTTCTCTTTCAGAGAAATGCATGTGAGTTTCTGTTGAATGCTTGTAAGTAGCTTAAGGCACTTTCAAAGGAAAGTGATTTTCTCTGAAAGGACAGCATTTAGAAAGTGAAGCAACACTCCATTCACTTCGCAAGGTGAATTGAAGTATTGGAACAGACTGTTTCTCTTTCAGAGAAACGCATGTGAATTTCTGGTGAATGCTTGTAAGTAGCTTAAGGCACTTTCAAAGGAAAGTGATTTTCTCTGAAAGGACAGCATTTAGAAAGTGAAGCAACACTCCATTCACTTCGCACAGTGAATTGAAGTGTTGGAACAGACTGCTTCTCTTTCAGAGAAACGCATGTGAGTTTCTTGTGAATGCTTGTAAGTTGCTTAAGGCACTTTCAAAGGAAAGTGATTTTCTCTGAAAAGACAGCATTTAGAAAGTGAAGCAACACTCCATTACCTTCGTGCAGTGAATTGAAGTGTTGGAACAGACTGCTTCTCTTTCAGAGAAACGCATGTGAGTTTCTTCCTAATGCTTGCAAGTAGCTTAAGGCACTTTCAAGGGAAAGTGATTTTCTCTGAAAGGACAGCATTTAGAAAGTGAAGCATCACTCCATTCACTTCGCACAGTGAATTGAAGTGTTGGAACAGACTGCTTCTCTTTCAGAGAAACGCATGTGAGTTTCTGGTGAATGCTTGTAAGTAGCTTAAGGCACTTTCAAAGGAAAGTGATTTTCTCTGAAAGGACAGCATTTAGAAAGTGAAGCAACACTCCATTCACTTCGCACAGTGAATTGAAGTGTTGGAACAGACTGCTTCTCTTTCAGAGAAACGCATGTGAGTTTCTTCCTAATGCTTGCAAGTAGCTTAAGGCACTTTCAAGGGAAAGTGATTTTCTCTGAAAGGACAGCATTTAGAAAGTGAAGCAACACTCCATTCACTTCGCACAGTGAATTGAAGTGTTGGAACAGACTGCTTCTCTTTCAGAGAAACGCATGTGAGTTTCTTCCTAATGCTTGCAAGTAGCTTAAGGCACTTTCAAGGGAAAGTGATTTTCTCTGAAAGGACAGCATTTAGAAAGTGAAGCAACACTCCATTCACTTCGCACAGTGAATTGAAGAGTTGGAACTGACTGCTTCTCTTTCAGAGAAACGCATGTGAGTTTCTGGTGAATGCTTGTAAGGAGCTTAAGGCACTTTCAAAGGAAAGTGATTTTCTCTGAAAGGACAGCATTTACAAGCTGAGGCAACACTCCATTCACTTCGCACAGTGAATTGAAGTGTTGGAACAGACTGCTTCTCTTTAAGAGAAACGCATGTGAGTTTTTTGTGAATGCTTGAAAGTAGTTTAAGGCACTTTCAAAGGAAAGTGATTTTCTCTGAAAGGACAGCATTTAGAAAGTGAAGCAACACTCCATTCACTTTGCACAGTGAATTGAAGTGTTGGAACAGACTGCTTCTCTTTCAGAGAAATGCATGTAAGTTTCTGGTGAATGCTTGTAAGTAGCTTAAGGCACTTTCAAACGAAAGTGATTTTCTCTGAAAGGACAGTATTTAGAAAGTGAAGCAACACTCCATTCCCTTCGTGCAGTGAATTGAAGTGTTGGAACAGACTGCTTCTCTTTCAGAGAAACGCATGTGAGTTTCTTCCTAATGCTTGCAAGTAGCTTAAGGCACTTTCAAGGGAAAGTGATTTTCTCTGAAAGGACAGCATTTAGAAAGTGAAGCAACACTCCATTCACTTCGCACAGTGAATTGAAGTGTTGGAACAGACTGCTTCTCTTTCAGAGAAACGCATGTGAGTTTCTGGTGAATGCTTGTAAGTAGCTTAAGGCACTTTCAAAGGAAAGTGATTTTCTCTGAAAGGACAACATTTAGAAAGTGAAGCAACACTCCATTCACTTCGCACAGTGAATTGAAGTGTTGGAACAGACTGCTTCTCTTTCAGAGAAACGCATGTGAGTTTCTTCCTCATGCTTGCAAGTAGCTTAAGGCACTTTCAAAGGAAAGTGATTTTCTCTGAAAGGACAGCATTTAGAAAGTGAAGCAACACTCCATTCACTTCGCACAGTGAATTGAAGTGCTGGAACAGACTGCTTCTCTTTCAGAGAAACGCATGTGAGTTTCTTCCTAATGCTTGCAAGTAGCTTAAGGCACTTTCAAAGGAAAGTGATTTTCTCTGAAAGGACAGCATTTAGAAAGTGAAGCAACACTCCATTCACTTCGCACAGTGAATTGAAGTGTTGGAACAGACTGCTTCTCTTTCAGAGAAACGCATGTGAGTTTCTGGTGAATGCTTGTGAGTAGCTTAAGGCACTTTCAAAGGAAAGTGATTTTCTCTGAAAGGACAGCATTTAGAAAGTGAAGCAACACTCCATTCACTTCGCACAGTGAATTGAAGTGTTGGAACAGACTGCTTCTCTTTCAGAGAAATGCATGTGAGTTTCTGTTGAATGCTTGTAAGTAGCTTAAGGCACTTTCAAAGGAAAGTGATTTTCTCTGAAAGGACAGCATTTAGAAAGTGAAGCAACACTCCATTCACTTCGCAAGGTGAATTGAAGTATTGGAACAGACTGTTTCTCTTTCAGAGAAACGCATGTGAATTTCTGGTGAATGCTTGTAAGTAGCTTAAGGCACTTTCAAAGGAAAGTGATTTTCTCTGAAAGGACAGCATTTAGAAAGTGAAGCAACACTCCATTCACTTCGCACAGTGAATTGAAGTGTTGGAACAGACTGCTTCTCTTTCAGAGAAACGCATGTGAGTTTCTTGTGAATGCTTGTAAGTTGCTTAAGGCACTTTCAAAGGAAAGTGATTTTCTCTGAAAAGACAGCATTTAGAAAGTGAAGCAACACTCCATTCCCTTCGTGCAGTGAATTGAAGTGTTGGAACAGACTGCTTCTCTTTCAGAGAAACGCATGTGAGTTTCTTCCTAATGCTTGCAAGTAGCTTAAGGCACTTTCAAGGGAAAGTGATTTTCTCTGAAAGGACAGCATTTAGAAAGTGAAGCATCACTCCATTCACTTCGCACAGTGAATTGAAGTGTTGGAACAGACTGCTTCTCTTTCAGAGAAACGCATGTGAGTTTCTGGTGAATGCTTGTAAGTAGCTTAAGGCACTTTCAAAGGAAAGTGATTTTCTCTGAAAGGACAGCATTTAGAAAGTGAAGCAACACTCCATTCACTTCGCACAGTGAATTGAAGTGTTGGAACAGACTGCTTCTCTTTCAGAGAAATGCATGTGAGTTTCTTCCTAATGCTTGCAAGTAGCTTAAGGCACTTTCAAGGGAAAGTGATTTTCTCTGAAAGGACAGCATTTAGAAAGTGAAGCAACACTCCATTCACTTTGCACAGTGAATTGAAGTGTTGGAACAGACTGCTTCTCTTTCAGAGAAACGCATGTGAGTTTCTTCCTAATGCTTGCAAGTAGCTTAAGGCACTTTCAAGGGAAAGTGATTTTCTCTGAAAGGACAGCATTTAGAAAGTGAAGCAACACTCCATTCACTTCGCACAGTGAATTGAAGAGTTGGAACTGACTGCTTCTCTTTCAGAGAAACGCATGTGAGTTTCTGGTGAATGCTTGTAAGGAGCTTAAGGCACTTTCAAAGGAAAGTGATTTTCACTGAAAGGACAGCATTTAGAAAGTGAAGCAACACTCCATTCACTTCGCACAGTGAATTGAAGTGTTGGAACAGACTGCTTCTCTTTCAGAGAAACGCATGTGAGTTTCTGGTGAATGCTTGTGAGTAGCTTAAGGCACTTTCAAAGGAAAGTGATTTTCTCTGAAAGGACAGCATTTAGAAAGTGAATCAACACTCCATTCACTTCGCACAGTGAATTGAAGTGTTGGAACAGACTGCTTCTCTTTCAGAGAAACGCATGTGAGTTTCTTGTGAATGCTTGTAAGTTGCTTAAGGCACTTTCAAAGGAAAGTGATTTTCTCTGAAAGGACAGCATTTACAAACTGAGGCAACACTCCATTCACTTCGCACAGTGAATTGAAGTGTTGGAACAGACTGCTTCTCTTTAAGAGAAATGCATGTGAGTTTTTTGTGAATGCTTGAAAGTAGTTTAAGGCACTTTCAAAGGAAAGTGATTTTCACTGAAAGGACAGCATTTAGAAAGTGAAGCAACACTCCATTCACTTTGCACAGTGAATTGAAGTGTTGGAACAGACTGCTTCTCTTTCAGAGAAATGCATGTGAGTTTCTGGTGAATGCTTGTAAGTAGCTTAAGGCACTTTCAAACGAAAGTGATTTTCTCTGAAAGGACAGTATTTAGAAAGTGAAGCAACACTCCATTCCCTTCGTGCAGTGAATTGAAGTGTTGGAACAGACTGCTTCTCTTTCAGAGAAACGCATGTGAGTTTCTTCCTAATGCTTGCAAGTAGCTTAAGGCACTTTCAAGGGAAAGTGATTTTCTCTGAAAGGACAGCATTTAGAAAGTGAAGCAACACTCCATTCACTTCGCACAGTGAATTGAAGTGTTGGAACAGACTGCTTCTCTTTCAGAGAAACGCATGTGAGTTTCTGGTGAATGCTTGTAAGTAGCTTAAGGCACTTTCAAAGGAAAGTGATTTTCTCTGAAAGGACAACATTTAGAAAGTGAAGCAACACTCCATTCACTTCGCACAGTGAATTGAAGTGTTGGAACAGACTGCTTCTCTTTCAGAGAAACGCATGTGAGTTTCTTCCTCATGCTTGCAAGTAGCTTAAGGCACTTTCAAAGGAAAGTGATTTTCTCTGAAAGGACAGCATTTAGAAAGTGAAGCAACACTCCATTCACTTCGCACAGTGAATTGAAGTGCTGGAACAGACTGCTTCTCTTTCAGAGAAACGCATGTGAGTTTCTTCCTAATGCTTGCAAGTAGCTTAAGGCACTTTCAAAGGAAAGTGATTTTCTCTGAAAAGACAGCATTTAGAAAGTGAAGCAACACTCCATTCACTTCGCACAGTGAATTGAAGTGTTGGAACAGACTGCTTCTCTTTCAGAGAAATGCATGTGAGTTTCTGTTGAATGCTTGTAAATAGCTTAAGGCACATTCAAAGGAAAGTGATTTTCTCTGAAAGGACAGCATTTAGAAAGTGACGCAACACTCCCTTCCCTTCGTGCTGTGAATTGAAGTGTTGGAACAGAGTGCTTCTCTTTCATAGAAACGCATTAGTGTTTCTTGTGAATGCTTGTAAGTTGCTAAAGGCACTTTCAAAAGAAAGTGATTTTCTCTGAAAGGACAGCATTTAGAAAGTGAAGCAACACTCCATTCACTTCGCACAGTGAATTGAAGTGTTGGAACAGACTGCTTCTCTTTCAGAGAAATGCATGTGAGTTTCTGTTGAATGCTTGTAAATAGCTTAAGGCACTTTCAAAGGAAAGTGATTTTCTCTGAAAGGACAGTATTTAGAAAGTGAAGCAAAACTCCATTCACTTCGCACATTGAATTGAAGTGTTGGAACAGACTGCTTCTCTTTCAGAGAAACGCATGTGAGTTTCTATTGAATGCTTGTAAGTAGCTTAAGGCACTTTCAAAGGAAAGTGATTTTCTCTGAAACGACAGCATTTAGAAAGTGAGGCAACACTCCATTCACTTCACACAGTGAATTGAAGTGTTGGAACAGACTGCTTCTCTTTCAGAGAAATGCATGTGTGTTTCTGGTGAATGCTTGTAAGTAGCTTAAGGCACTTTCAAAGGAAAGTGATTTTCTCTGAAATGACAGCATTTAGAAAGTGAAGCAACACTCCATTCACTTCGCACAGTGAATTGAAGTGTTGGAACAGACTGCTTCTCTTTCAGAGAAACGCATGTGAGTTTCTTCCTAATGCTTGCAAGTAGCTTAAGGCACTTTCAAAGGAAAGTGATTTTCTCTGAAAGGACAGCATTTAGAAAGTGAAGCAACACTCCATTCACTTCGCACAGTGTATTGAAGTGTTGGAACAGACTGCTTCTCTTTCAGAGAAATGCATGTGAGTTTCTTGTGAATTCTTGCAAGTAGCTTAAGGCACTTTCAAAGGAAAGTGATTTTCTCTGAAAGGACAGCATTTAGAAAGTGAAGCAACACTCCATTCACTTCGCACAGTGAATTGAAGTGTTGGAACAGACTGCTTCTCTTTCAGAGAAACGCATGTGAGTTTCTGGTGAATGCTTGTAAGTAGATTAAGGCACTTTCAAAGGAAAGTGATTTTCTCTGAAAGGACAGCATTTAGAAAGTGAAGCAACACTTCATTCACATCGCACAGTGAGTTGAAGTGTTGGAACAGACTGCTTCTCTTTCAGAGAAATGAATGTGAGTTTCTGTTGAATGCTTGTAAGTAGCTTAAGGCACTTTCAAAGGAAAGTGATTTTCTCTGAAGGGACAGCATTTAGAAAGTGAAGCAACACTCCATTCACTTCGCAGAGTAAATTGAAGTATTGGAACAGACTGCTTCTCTTATAGAGAAACTCATGTGAGTTTTTTTGTGAATGCTTGAAAGTAGTTTAAGGCACTTTCAATGGAAAGTGATTTTCTCTGAAAGGACAGCGTTTAGAAAGTGAGGCAACACTCCATTCACTTCGCACAGTGAATTGAAGTGTTGGAAAAGACTGCTTCTCTTTCAAAGAAACGCATGTGAGTTTCTTCCTAATGCTTGCAAGTACCTTAAGGCACTTTCAAAGGAAAGTGATTTTCTCAGAAAGGACAGCATTTAGAAAATGAAGCAACACTCCATTCACTTCGCACAGTGAATTGAAGTGTTGGAAAAGACTGCTTCTCTTTCAGAGAAACGCATGTTAGTTTCTGGTGAATGCTTGTAAGTAGCTTAAGGCACTTTCAAAGGAAAGTGATTTTCTCTGAAAGGACAGCATTTAGAAAGTGAAGCAACACTCCATTCACTTCGCAGAGTGAATTGAAGTATTGGAACAGACTGCTTCTCTTTCAGAGAAACTCATGTGAGTTTTTTGTGAATGCTTGAAAGTAGTTTAAGACACTTTCAATGGAAAGTGATTTTCTCTGAAAGGACAGCATTTAGAAAGTGAGGCAACACTCCATTCACTTCGCACAGTGAATTGAAGTGTTGGAACAGACTGCTTCTCTTTCACAGAAACACATGTGAGTTTCTGGTGAATGCTTGTAAGTAGCTTAAGGCACTTTCAAAGGAAAGTGATTTTCTCTGAAAGGACAGCATTTAGAAAGTGAAGCAACACTCCATTCACTTCGCACAGTGAATTGAAGTGTTGGAACCGACTGCTTCTCTTTCAGAGAAATGCATGTGAGTTTCTGGTGAATGCTTGTAAGTAGCTTAAGGCACTTTCCAAGGAAAGTGATTTTCTCTGAAAGGACAGCATTTAGAAAGTGAAGCAACACTCCATTCACTTCGCAGAGTGAATTGTAGTATTGGAACAGACTGCTTCTCTTTCAGAGAAACTCATGTGAGTTTTTTGTGAATGCTTGAAAGTAGTTTAAGGCACTTTCAATGGAAAGTGATTTTCTCTGAAAGGACAGCATTTACAAAGTGAGGCAACACTCCATTCACTTCGTACAGTGAATTGAAGTGTTGGAACAGACGGCTTCTCTTTCATAGAAACGCATTAGTGTTTCTTGTTAATGCTTGCAAGTAGCTTAAGGCACTTTCAAAGGAAAGTGATTTTCTCTGAAAGGACAGCATTTAGAAAGTGAAGCAACACTCCATTCACTTCGCACAGTGAATTGAAGTGTTGGAACAGACTGCTTCTCTTTCAGAGAAACGCATGTGAGTTTCTGGTGAATGCTTGTAAGTAGCTTAAGGCACTTTCAAAGGAAAGTGATTTTCTCTGAAAGGACAGCATTTAGAAAGTGAAGCAACACTCCATTCACTTCGCACAGTGAATTGAAGTGTTGGAACAGACTGCTTCTCTTTCAGAGAAACGCATGTGAGTTTCTGGTGAATTCTTGCAAGATGCTTAAGGCAATTTCAAAGGAAAGTGATTTTCTCTGAAAGAACAGCATTTAGAAATTTGAGCAACACTCCATTCACTTCGCACAGTGAATTGAAGTGTTGGAACAGACTGCTTCTCTTTAAGAGAAACGCATGTGAGTTTTTTTCTGAATGCTTGAAATTAGTCTAAGGCACTTTCAAAGGAAAGTGATTTTCTCTGAAAGGACAGCATTTAGAAAGTGAAGCAACACTCCATTAACTTCGCACAGTGAATTGAAGTGTTGGAACAGACTGCTTCTCTTTCAGAGAAATGCATGTGAGTTTCTGGTGAATGCTTGTAAGTAGCTTAAGGCACTTTCAAAGGAAAGTGATTTTCTCTGATAGGACAGCATTTAGAAAGTGAAGCAACACTCCATTCACTTCGCACAGTGAATTGAAGTGTTGGAACAGACTGCTTCTCTTTCAGAGAAACGCATGTGAGTTTCTTGTGAATGCTTGCAAGTTGCTTAAGGCACTTTCAAAGGAAAGTGATTTTCTCTGAAAGGACAGCATTTACAAACTGAAGCAACACTCCATTCACTTCGCACAGTGAATTGAAGTGTTGGAACAGACTGCTTCTCTTTAAGAGAAACGCATGTGAGTTTTTTGTGAATGCTTGAAAGTAGTTAAAGGCACTTTCAAAGCAAAGTGATTTTCTCTGAAAGGACAGCATTTAGAAAGTGAAGCAACACTCCATTCCCTTCGTGCAGTGAATTGAAGTGTTGGAACAGAGTGCTTCTCTTTCATAGAAACGCATTAGTGTTTCTTGTGAATGCTTGCAAGTTGCTTAAGGCACTTTCAAAGGAAAGTGATTTTCTCTGAAAGGACACCATTTAGAAAGTGAAGCAACACTCCATTCACTTTGTACAGTGAATTGAAGTGTTGGAACAGACTGCTTCTCTTTCAGAGAAATGCATGTGAGTTTCTGTTGAATGCTTGTAAGTAGCTTAAGGCTCTTTCAAAGGAAAGTGATTTTCTCTGAAAGGACAGCATTTAGAAAGTAAAGCAACACTCCATTCCCTTCGCGCAATGAATTGAAGAGTTGGAACAGACTGCTTCTCTTTCAAAGAAACGCATTAGTGTTTCTTGTGAATGCTTGCAAGTAGCTTAAGGCACTTTCAAAGGAAAGTGATTTTCTCTGAAAGGACAGCATTTAGAAAGTGAAGCAACACTCCATTCACTTCGCACAGAGAATTGAAGTGTTGGAACAGATTGCTTCTCTTTCAGAGAAATGCATGTGAGTTTCTGTTGAATGCTTGTAAATAGCTTAAGGCACATTCAAAGAAAAGGGATTTTCTCTGAAAGAACAGCATTTAGAAAGTGAAGCAACACTCCATTCACTTCGCACAGTGAATTGAAGTGTTTTAACAGACTGCTTCTCTTTCAGAGAAACGCATGTGAGTTTCTGGTGAATGCTTGTAAGTAGCTTAAGGCACTTTCAAAGGAAAGTGATTTTCTCTGAAAGGACAGCATTTAGAAAGTGAGGCAACACTCCATTCACTTCTCACAGTGAATTGAAGTGTTGAAACAGACTGCTTCTCTTTCAGAGAAACGCATGTGAGTTTCATCTTAATGCTTGCAAGTAGCTTAAGGCACTTTCAAAAAAAGTGATTTTCTCTGAAAGGACAGCATTTAGAAAGTGAAGCAACACTCCATTCCCTTCGTGCAGTGAATTGAAGTGTTGGAACAGAGTGCTTCTCTTTCGTATAAACGCATTAGTGTTTCTTGTGAATGCTTGCAAGTTGCTTAAGGCACTTTCAAAGGAAAGTGATTATCTCTGAAAGGACATAATTTAGAAAGTGAAGCAACACTCCATTCACTTCGCACAGTGAATTGAAGTGTTGGAACAGACTGCTTCTCTTTCAGAGAAATGCATGTGAGTTTCTGTTGAATGCTTGTAAGTAGCTTAAGGCACTTTCAAAGGAAAGTGATTTTCTCTGAAAGGACAGCATTTAGAAAGTGAGGCAACACTCCATTCACTTCGCACAGTGAATTGAAGTGTTGGAACAGACTGCTTCACTTTCAGAGAAACGCATGTGAGTTTCTTCCTAATGCTTGCAAGTAGCTTAAGGCACTTTCAAAGGAAAGTGATTTTCTCTGAAAGGACAGCATTTAGAAAGTGAAGCAACACTCCATTCACTTCGCACAGTGAATTGAAGTGTTGGAACCGACTGCTTCTCTTTCAGAGAAACGCATGTGAGTTTCTGGTGAATGCTTGTAAGTAGCTTAAGGCACTTTCAAAGGAAAGTGATTTTCTCTGAAAGGACAGCATTTAGAAAGTGAAGCAACACTCCATTCACTTCGTGCAGTGAATTGAAGTGTTGGAACAGAGTACTTCTCTTTCATATAAACGCATTAGTGTTTCTTGTGAATGCTTGCAAGTTGCTTAAGGCACTTTCAAAGGAAAGTGATTTTCTCTGAAAGGACAGCATTTAGAACGTGACGCAACACACCATTCACTTCGCAGAGTGAATTGAAGTATTGGAACAGACTGCTTCTCTTTCAGAGAAACGCATGTGAGTTTCTGGTGAATGCTTGTAAGTAGCTTAAGGCACTTTCAAAGGAAAGTGATTTTCTCTGATAGGACAGCATTTAGAAAGTGAAGCAACACTCCATTCACTTCGCACAGTGAATTGAAGTGTTGGAACAGACTGCTTCTCTTTCAGAGAAACGCATGTGAGTTTCTTGTGAATGCTTGCAAGTTGCTTAAGGCACTTTCAAAGGAAAGTGATTTTCTCTGAAAGGACAGCATTTACAAACTGAAGCAACACTCCATTCACTTCGCACAGTGAATTGAAGTGTTGGAACAGACTGCTTCTCTTTAAGAGAAACGCATGTGAGTTTTTTGTGAATGCTTGAAAGTAGTTTAAGGCTCTTTCAAAGCAAAGTGATTTTCTCTGAAAGGACAGCATTTAGAAAGTGAAGCAACACTCCATTCCCTTCGTGCAGTGAATTGAAGTGTTGGAACAGAGTGCTTCTCTTTCATAGAAACGCATTAGTGTTTCTTGTGAATGCTTGCAAGTTGCTTAAGGCACTTTCAAAGGAAAGTGATTTTCTCTGAAAGGACACCATTTAGAAAGTGAAGCAACACTCCATTCACTTTGTACAGTGAATTGAAGTGTTGGAACAGACTGCTTCTCTTTCAGAGAAATGCATGTGAGTTTCTGTTGAATGCTTGTAAGTAGCTTAAGGCTCTTTCAAAGGAAAGTGATTTTCTCTGAAAGGACAGCATTTAGAAAGTAAAGCAACACTCCATTCCCTTCGCGCAATGAATTGAAGAGTTGGAACAGACTGCTTCTCTTTCATAGAAACGCATTAGTGTTTCTTGTGAATGCTTGCAAGTAGCTTAAGGCACTTTCAAAGGAAAGTGATTTTCTCTGAAAGGACAGCATTTAGAAAGTGAAGCAACACTCCATTCACTTCGCACAGAGAATTGAAGTGTTGGAACAGATTGCTTCTCTTTCAGAGAAATGCATGTGAGTTTCTGTTGAATGCTTGTAAATAGCTTAAGGCACATTCAAAGAAAAGGGATTTTCTCTGAAAGGACAGCATTTAGAAAGTGAAGCAACACTCCATTCACTTCGCACAGTGAATTGAAGTGTTTTAACAGACTGCTTCTCTTTCAGAGAAACGCATGTGAGTTTCTGGTGAATGCTTGTAAGTAGCTTAAGGCACTTTCAAAGGAAAGTGATTTTCTCTGAAAGGACAGCATTTAGAAAGTGAGGCAACACTCCATTCACTTCTCACAGTGAATTGAAGTGTTGAAACAGACTGCTTCTCTTTCAGAGAAACGCATGTGAGTTTCATCTTAATGCTTGCAAGTAGCTTAAGACACTTTCAAAAAAAGTGATTTTCTCTAAAATGACAGCCTTTAGAAAGTGAAGCAACACTCCATTCACTTCGCACAGTGAATTGAAGTGTTGGAACAGACTGCTTCTCTTTCAGAGAAACGCATGTGAGTTTCTGGTGAATGCTTGTAAGTAGCTTAAGGCACTTTCAAAGGAAAGTGATTTTCTCTGAAAGGACAGCATTTAGAAAGTGAAGCAACACTCCATTCCCTTCGTGCAGTGAATTGAAGTGTTGGAACAGAGTGCTTCTCTTTCGTATAAACGCATTAGTGTTTCTTGTGAATGCTTGCAAGTTGCTTAAGGCACTTTCAAAGGAAAGTGATTTTCTCTGAAAGGACATAATTTAGAAAGTGAAGCAACACTCCATTCACTTCGCACAGTGAATTGAAGTGTTGGAACAGACTGCTTCTCTTTCAGAGAAATGCATGTGAGTTTCTGTTGAATGCTTGTAAGTAGCTTAAGGCACTTTCAAAGGAAAGTGATTTTCTCTGAAAGGACAGCATTTAGAAAGTGAGGCAACACTCCATTCACTTCGCACAGTGAATTGAAGTGTTGGAACAGACTGCTTCACTTTCAGAGAAACGCATGTGAGTTTCTTCCTAATGCTTGCAAGTAGCTTAAGGCACTTTCAAAGGAAAGTGATTTTCTCTGAAAGGACAGCATTTAGAAAGTGAAGCAACACTCCATTCACTTCGCACAGTGAATTGAAGTGTTGGAACCGACTGCTTCTCTTTCAGAGAAACGCATGTGAGTTTCTGGTGAATGCTTGTAAGTAGCTTAAGGCACTTTCAAAGGAAAGTGATTTTCTCTGAAAGGACAGCATTTAGAAAGTGAAGCAACACTCCATTCCCTTCGTGCAGTGAATTGAAGTGTTGGAACAGGGTACTTCTCTTTCATATAAACGCATTAGTGTTTCTTGTGAATGCTTGCAAGTTGCTTAAGGCACTTTCAAAGGAAAGTGATTTTCTCTGAAAGGACAGCATTTAGAACGTGACGCAACACACCATTCACTTCGCAGAGTGAATTGAAGTATTGGAACAGACTGCTTCTCTTTCAGAGAAACGCATGTGAGTTTCTGGTGAATGCTTGTAAGTAGCTTAAGGCACTTTCAAAGGAAAGTGATTTTCTCTGATAGGACAGCATTTAGAAAGTGAAGCAACACTCCATTCACTTCGCACAGTGAATTGAAGTGTTGGAACAGACTGCTTCTCTTTCAGAGAAACGCATGTGAGTTTCTTGTGAATGCTTGCAAGTTGCTTAAGGCACTTTCAAAGGAAAGTGATTTTCTCTGAAAGGACAGCATTTACAAACTGAAGCAACACTCCATTCACTTCGCACAGTGAATTGAAGTGTTGGAACAGACTGCTTCTCTTTAAGAGAAACGCATGTGAGTTTTTTGTGAATGCTTGAAAGTAGTTTAAGGCACTTTCAAAGCAAAGTGATTTTCTCTGAAAGGACAGCATTTAGAAAGTGAAGCAACACTCCATTCCCTTCGTGCAGTGAATTGAAGTGTTGGAACAGAGTGCTTCTCTTTCATAGAAACGCATTAGTGTTTCTTGTGAATGCTTGCAAGTTGCTTAAGGCACTTTCAAAGGAAAGTGATTTTCTCTGAAAGGACACCATTTAGAAAGTGAAGCAACACTCCATTCACTTTGTACAGTGAATTGAAGTGTTGGAACAGACTGCTTCTCTTTCAGAGAAATGCATGTGAGTTTCTGTTGAATGCTTGTAAGTAGCTTAAGGCTCTTTCAAAGGAAAGTGATTTTCTCTGAAAGGACAGCATTTAGAAAGTAAAGCAACACTCCATTCCCTTCGCGCAATGAATTGAAGAGTTGGAACAGACTGCTTCTCTTTCATAGAAACGCATTAGTGTTTCTTGTGAATGCTTGCAAGTAGCTTAAGGCACTTTCAAAGGAAAGTGATTTTCTCTGAAAGGACAGCATTTAGAAAGTGAAGCAACACTCCATTCACTTCGCACAGAGAATTGAAGTGTTGGAACAGATTGCTTCTCTTTCAGAGAAATGCATGTGAGTTTCTGTTGAATGCTTGTAAATAGCTTAAGGCACATTCAAAGAAAAGGGATTTTCTCTGAAAGGACAGCATTTAGAAAGTGAAGCAACACTCCATTCACTTCGCACAGTGAATTGAAGTGTTTTAACAGACTGCTTCTCTTTCAGAGAAACGCATGTGAGTTTCTGGTGAATGCTTGTAAGTAGCTTAAGGCACTTTCAAAGGAAAGTGATTTTCTCTGAAAGGACAGTATTTAGAAAGTGAGGCAACACTCCATTCACTTCTCACAGTGAATTGAAGTGTTGAAACAGACTGCTTCTCTTTCAGAGAAACGCATGTGAGTTTCATCTTAATGCTTGCAAGTAGCTTAAGGCACTTTCAAAAAAAGTGATTTTCTCTGAAATGACAGCCTTTAGAAAGTGAAGCAACACTCCATTCACTTCGCACAGTGAATTGAAGTGTTGGAACAGACTGCTTCTCTTTCAGAGAAACGCATTAGTGTTTCTTGTGAATGCTTGCAAGTTGCTTAAGGCACTTTCAAAGGAAAGTGATTTTCTCTGAAAGGACATAATTTAGAAAGTGAAGCAACACTCCATTCACTTCGCACAGTGAATTGAAGTGTTGGAACAGACTGCTTCTCTTTCAGAGAAATGCATGTGAGTTTCTGTTGAATGCTTGTAAGTAGCTTAAGGCACTTTCAAAGGAAAGTGATTTTCTCTGAAAGGACAGCATTTAGAAAGTGAGGCAACACTCCATTCACTTCGCACAGTGAATGGAAGTGTTGGAACAGACTGCTTCACTTTCAGAGAAACGCATGTGAGTTTCTTCCTAATGCTTGCAAGTAGCTTAAGGCACTTTCAAAGGAAAGTGATTTTCTCTGAAAGGACAGCATTTAGAAAGTGAAGCAACACTCCATTCACTTCGCACAGTGAATTGAAGTGTTGGAACCGACTGCTTCTCTTTCAGAGAAACGCATGTGAGTTTCTGGTGAATGCTTGTAAGTAGCTTAAGGCACTTTCAAAGGAAAGTGATTTTCTCTGAAAGGACAGCATTTAGAAAGTGAAGCAACACTCCATTCACTTCGCACATTGAATTGAAGTGTTGGAACAGACTGCTTCTCTTTCAGAGAAATGCATGTGAGTTTCTGTTGAGTGCTTGTAAGTAGCTTAAGGCACTTTCAAAGGAAAGTGATTTTCTCTGAAAGGACAGCATTTAGAAAGGGAAGCAACACTCCATTCACTTCGCACATTGAATTGAAGTGTTGGAACAGACTGCTTCTCTTTCAGAGAAACGCATGTGAGTTTCTGGTGAATGCTTGTAAGTAGCTTAAGGCACTTTCAAAGGAAAGTGATTTTCTCTGAAAGGACAGCATTTAGAAGTTGAGGCAACACTCCATTCACTTTGCACAGTGAATTGAAGTGTTGGAACAGACTGCTTCTCTTTCAGAGAAACGCATGTGAGTTTCTTCCTAATGCTTGCAAGTAGCTTAAGGCACTTTCAAAGGAAAGTGATTTTCTCTGATTGGACAGCATTTAGAAAGTGAAGCAACACTCCATTCCCTTCGTGCAGTGAGTTGAAGTGTTGGAACAGAGTGCTTCTCTTTCATAGAAACACATTAGTGTTTCTTGTGAATGCTTGCAAGTTGCTTAAGGCACTTTCAAAGGAAAGTGATTTTCTCTGAAAGGACAGCATTTAGAAAGTGAAGCAACACTCCATTCACTTTGTACAGTGAATTGAAGTGTTGGAACAGACTGCTTCTCTTTCAGAGAAATGCATGTGAGTTTCTGTTGAATGCTTGTAAGTAGCTTAAGGCTCTTTCAAAGGAAAGTGATTTTCTCTAAAAGGACAGCATTTAGAAAGTAAAGCAACACTGCATTCCCTTCGTGCAATGAATTGAAGTGTTGGAACAGACTGCTTCTCTTTCATAGAAACGCATTAGTGTTTCTTGTGAATGCTTGCAAGTAGCTTAAGGCACTTTCAAAGGAAAGTGATTTTCTCTGAAAGGACAGCATTTAGAAAGTGAAGCAACACTCCATTCACTTCGCACAGAGAATTGAAGTGTTGGAACAGATTGCTTCTCTTTCAGAGAAATGCATGTGAGTTTCTGTTGAATGCTTGTAAATAGCTTTAGGCACATTCAAAGAAAAGGGATTTTCTCTGAAAGGACAGCATTTAGAAAGTGAAGCAACACTCCATTCACTTTGCACAGTGAATTGAAGTGTTGGAACAGACTGCTTCTCTTTCAGAGAAACGCATGTGAGTTTCTTCCTAATGCTTGCAAGTAGCTTAAGGCACTTTCAAAGGAAAGTGATTTTCTCTGAAAGGACAGCATTTAGAAAGTGAAGCAACACTCCATTCACTTCGCACAGTGAATTGAAGTGGTGGAACCGACTGCTTCTCTTTCAGAGAAACGCATGTGAGTTTCTGGTGAATGCTTGTAAGTAGCTTAAGGCACTTTCAAAGGAAAGTGATTTTCTCTGAAAGGACAGCATTTAGAAAGTGAAGCAAAACTCCATTCCCTTCGTGCAGTGAATTGAAGTGTTGGAACAGAGTACTTCTCTTTCATATAAACGCATTAGTGTTTCTTGTGAATGCTTGCAAGTTGCTTAAGGCACTTTCAAAGGAAAGTGATTTTCTCTGAAAGGACAGCATTTAGAAAGTGAAGCAACACTCCATTCACTTCGCACAGTGAATTGAAGTGTTGGACCAGACTGCTTCTCTTTCAGAGAAACGCATGTGAGTTTCTTCGTAATGCTTGCAAGTAGCTTAAGGCACTTTCAAAGGAAAGTGATTTTCTCTGATTGGACAGCATTTAGAAAGTGAAGCAACACTCCATTCCCTTCGTGCAGTGAATTGAAGTGTTGGAACAGACTGCTTCTCTTTCATAGAAACGCATTAGTGTTTCTTGTGAATGCTTGCAAGTTGCTTAAGGCACTTTCAAAGGAAAGTGATTTTCTCTGAAAGGACAGCATTTAGAAAGTGAAGCAACACTCCATTCACTTTGTACAGTGAATTGAAGTGTTGGAACAGACTGCTTCTCTTTCAGAGAAATGCATGTGAGTTTCTGTTGAATGCTTGTAAGTAGCTTAAGGCTCTTTCAAAGGAAAGTGATTTTCTCAAAAAGGACAGCATTTAGAAAGTAAAGCAACACTCCATTCCCTTCGTGCAATGAATTGAAGTGTTGGAGCAGACTGCTTCTCTTTTATAGAAACGCATTAGTGTTTCTTGTGAATGCTTGCAAGTTGCTTAAGGCACTTTCAAAGGAAAGTGATTTTCTCTGAAAGGACAGCATTTTGAAACTGAAGCAACACTCCATTAACTTCGCACAGTGAATTGAAGTGTTGGAACAGACTGCTTCTCTTTCAGAGAAACGCATGTGAGTTTCTTGTGAATTCTTGCAAGTTGCTTAAGGCACTTTCAAAGGAAAGTGATTTTCTCTGAAAGGACAGCATTTTGAAACTGAAGCAACACTCCATTAACTTCGCACAGTGAATTGAAGTGTTGGAACAGACTGCTTCTCTTTAAGAGAAACGCATGTGAGTTTTTTGTGAATGCTTGAAAGTAGTTTAAGGCACTTTCAAAGGAAAGTGATTTTCTCTGAAAGGACAGAATTTAGAAAGTGATGCAACACTCCATTCATTTCGCACAGTGAATTGAAGTGTTGGAACAGACTGTTTCTCTTTCAGAGAAACGCATGTGAGTTTCTTCCTAATGCTTGCAAGTAGCTTAAGGCACTTTCAAAGGAAAGTTTCTCTGATTGGAGAGCATTTAGAAAGTGAAGCAACACTCCATTCACTTCGCACAGTGAATTTAAGTGTTGGAACAGACTGCTTCTCTTTCAGAGAAACGCATGTGAGTTTCTGGTGAATGTTTGTAAGTAGCTTAAGGCACTTTCAAAGGAAAGTGATTTTCTCTGAAAGAACAGCATTTAGAAAGTGAAGCAACACTCCATTCACTTCGCACAGTGAATTGAAGTGTTGGAACAGACTGCTTCTCTTTCAGAGAAACGCATGTGAGATTCTGTTAAATGCTTGTAAGTAGCTTAAGGCACTTTCAAAAGAAAGTGATTTTCTCTGAAAGGACAGCATTTAGAAAGTGAGGCAACACTCTATTCACTTCACACAGTGAATTGAAGTGTTGGAACAGACTGCTTCTCTTTCAGAGAAACGCATGTGAGTTTCTTCCTAATGCTTGCAAGTAGCTTAAGGCACTATCAAAGGAAAGTGATTTTCTCTGAAAGGACAGCATTTAGAAAGTGAAGCAACACTCCTTTCACTTCACACAGTGAATTGAAGTGTTGGAACAGACTGCTTCTCTTTCAGAGAAGCGCATGTGAGTTTTTTGTGAATGCTTGAAAGTAGTTTAAGGCACTTTCAAAGGAAAGTGATTTTCTCTGAAAGGACAGCATTTAGAAAGTGAGGCAACACTCCATTCACTTCGTGCAGAGAATTGAAGTGTTGGAACAGACTGCTTCTCTTTCAGAGAAACGCATGTGAGTTTCTTCCTAATGCTTGCAAGTAGCTTAAGACACTTTCAAAGGAAAGTGATTTTCTCTGAAAGGACAGCATTTAGAAAGTGAAGCAACACTCCATTCACTTCGCACAGTGAATTGAAGTGTTGGAACTGACTGCTTCTCTTTCAGAGAAACGCATGTGAGTTTCTGGTGAATGCTTGTAAGAAGCTTAAGGCACTTTCAAAGGAAAGTGATTTTCTCTGAAAGGAAAGCATTTAGAAAGTGAAGCAACACTCCATTCACTTCGTGCAGTGAATTGAAGTGTTGGAACAGAGTGCTTCTCTTTCATAGAAACGCATTAGTGTTTCTTGTGAATGCTTGCAAGTTGCTTAAGGCACTTTCAAAGGAACGTGATTTTCTCTGAAAGGACATAATTTAGAAAGTGAAGCAACACTCCATTCACTTCGCACAGTGAATTGAAGTGTTGGAACAGACTGCTTCTCTTTCAGAGAAATGCATGTGAGTTTCTGTTGAATGCTTATAAGTAGCTTAAGGCACTTTCAAAGGAAAGTGATTTTCTCTGAAAGGACAGCATTTAGAAAGTGAAGCAACACTCCATTCACTTCGCACAGTGAATTGAAGTGTTGGAACAGACTGCTTCTCTTTCAGAGAAACGCATGTGAGTTTCTTGTGAATGCTTGCAAGTTGCTTAAGGCACTTTCAAAGGAAAGTGATTTTCTCTGAAAGGACAGCATTTACAAACTGAAGCAACACTCCATTCACTTCGCACAGTGAATTGAAGTGTTGGAACAGACTGCTTCTCTTTAAGAGAAACGCATGTGAGTTTTTTGTGAATGCTTGAAAGTAGTTTAAGGCACTTTCAAAGCAAAGTGATTTTCTCTGAAAGGACAGCATTTAGAAAGTGAAGCAACACTCCATTCCCTTCGTGCAGTGAATTGAAGTGTTGGAACAGAGTGCTTCTCTTTCATAGAAACGCATTAGTGTTTCTTGTGAATGCTTGCAAGTTGCTTAAGGCACTTTCAAAGGAAAGTGATTTTCTCTGAAAGGACACCATTTAGAAAGTGAAGCAACACTCCATTCACTTTGTACAGTGAATTGAAGTGTTGGAACAGACTGCTTCTCTTTCAGAGAAATGCATGTGAGTTTCTGTTGAATGCTTGTAAGTAGCTTAAGGCTCTTTCAAAGGAAAGTGATTTTCTCTGAAAGGACAGCATTTAGAAAGTAAAGCAACACTCCATTCCCTTCGCGCAATGAATTGAAGAGTTGGAACAGACTGCTTCTCTTTCATAGAAACGCATTAGTGTTTCTTGTGAATGCTTGCAAGTAGCTTAAGGCACTTTCAAAGGAAAGTGATTTTCTCTGAAAGGACAGCATTTAGAAAGTGAAGCAACCCTCCATTCACTTCGCACAGAGAATTGAAGTGTTGGAACAGATTGCTTCTCTTTCAGAGAAATGCATGTGAGTTTCTGTTGAATGCTTGTAAATAGCTTAAGGCACATTCAAAGAAAAGGGATTTTCTCTGAAAGGACAGCATTTAGAAAGTGAAGCAACACTCCATTCACTTCGCACAGTGAATTGAAGTGTTTTAACAGACTGCTTCTCTTTCAGAGAAACGCATGTGAGTTTCTGGTGAATGCTTGTAAGTAGCTTAAGGCACTTTCAAAGGAAAGTGATTTTCTCTGAAAGGACAGTATTTAGAAAGTGAGGCAACACTCCATTCACTTCTCACAGTGAATTGAAGTGTTGAAACAGACTGCTTCTCTTTCAGAGAAACGCATGTGAGTTTCATCTTAATGCTTGCAAGTAGCTTAAGGCACTTTCAAAAAAAGTGATTTTCTCTGAAATGACAGCCTTTAGAAAGTGAAGCAACACTCCATTCACTTCGCACAGTGAATTGAAGTGTTGGAACAGACTGCTTCTCTTTCAGAGAAACGCATTAGTGTTTCTTGTGAATGCTTGCAAGTTGCTTAAGGCACTTTCAAAGGAAAGTGATTTTCTCTGAAAGGACATAATTTAGAAAGTGAAGCAACACTCCATTCACTTCGCACAGTGAATTGAAGTGTTGGAACAGACTGCTTCTCTTTCAGAGAAATGCATGTGAGTTTCTGTTGAATGCTTGTAAGTAGCTTAAGGCACTTTCAAAGGAAAGTGATTTTCTCTGAAAGGACAGCATTTAGAAAGTGAGGCAACACTCCATTCACTTCGCACAGTGAATTGAAGTGTTGGAACAGACTGCTTCACTTTCAGAGAAACGCATGTGAGTTTCTTCCTAATGCTTGCAAGTAGCTTAAGGCACTTTCAAAGGAAAGTGATTTTCTCTGAAAGGACAGCATTTAGAAAGTGAAGCAACACTCCATTCACTTCGCACAGTGAATTGAAGTGTTGGAACCGACTGCTTCTCTTTCAGAGAAACGCATGTGAGTTTCTGGTGAATGCTTGTAAGTAGCTTAAGGCACTTTCAAAGGAAAGTGATTTTCTCTGAAAGGACAGCATTTAGAAAGTGAAGCAACACTCCATTCACTTCGCACATTGAATTGAAGTGTTGGAACAGACTGCTTCTCTTTCAGAGAAATGCATGTGAGTTTCTGTTGAGTGCTTGTAAGTAGCTTAAGGCACTTTCAAAGGAAAGTGATTTTCTCTGAAAGGACAGCATTTAGAAAGGGAAGCAACACTCCATTCACTTCGCACATTGAATTGAAGTGTTGGAACAGACTGCTTCTCTTTCAGAGAAACGCATGTGAGTTTCTGGTGAATGCTTGTAAGTAGCTTAAGGCACTTTCAAAGGAAAGTGATTTTCTCTGAAAGGACAGCATTTAGAATTTGAGGCAACACTCCATTCACTTTGCACAGTGAATTGAAGTGTTGGAACAGACTGCTTCTCTTTCAGAGAAACGCATGTGAGTTTCTTCCTAATGCTTGCAAGTAGCTTAAGGCACTTTCAAAGGAAAGTGATTTTCTCTGATTGGACAGCATTTAGAAAGTGAAGCAACACTCCATTCCCTTCGTGCAGTGAGTTGAAGTGTTGGAACAGAGTGCTTCTCTTTCATAGAAACACATTAGTGTTTCTTGTGAATGCTTGCAAGTTGCTTAAGGCACTTTCAAAGGAAAGTGATTTTCTCTGAAAGGACAGCATTTAGAAAGTGAAGCAACACTCCATTCACTTTGTACAGTGAATTGAAGTGTTGGAACAGACTGCTTCTCTTTCAGAGAAATGCATGTGAGTTTCTGTTGAATGCTTGTAAGTAGCTTAAGGCTCTTTCAAAGGAAAGTGATTTTCTCTAAAAGGACAGCATTGAGAAAGTAAAGCAACACTGCATTCCCTTCGTGCAATGAATTGAAGTGTTGGAACAGACTGCTTCTCTTTCATAGAAACGCATTAGTGTTTCTTGTGAATGCTTGCAAGTAGCTTAAGGCACTTTCAAAGGAAAGTGATTTTCTCTGAAAGGACAGCATTTAGAAAGTGAAGCAACACTCCATTCACTTCGCACAGTGAATTGAAGTGTTGGAACAGATTGCTTCTCTTTCAGAGAAATGCATGTGAGTTTCTGTTGAATGCTTGTAAATAGCTTTAGGCACATTCAAAGAAAAGGGATTTTCTCTGAAAGGACAGCATTTAGAAAGTGAAGCAACACTCCATTCACTTTGCACAGTGAATTGAAGTGTTGGAACAGACTGCTTCTCTTTCAGAGAAACGCATGTGAGTTTCTTCCTAATGCTTGCAAGTAGCTTAAGGCACTTTCAAAGGAAAGTGATTTTCTCTGAAAGGACAGCATTTAGAAAGTGAAGCAACACTCCATTCACTTCGCACAGTGAATTGAAGTGGTGGAACCGACTGCTTCTCTTTCAGAGAAACGCATGTGAGTTTCTGGTGAATGCTTGTAAGTAGCTTAAGGCACTTTCAAAGGAAAGTGATTTTCTCTGAAAGGACAGCATTTAGAAAGTGAAGCAAAACTCCATTCCCTTCGTGCAGTGAATTGAAGTGTTGGAACAGAGTACTTCTCTTTCATATAAACGCATTAGTGTTTCTTGTGAATGCTTGCAAGTTGCTTAAGGCACTTTCAAAGGAAAGTGATTTTCTCTGAAAGGACAGCATTTAGAAAGTGAAGCAACACTCCATTCACTTCGCACAGTGAATTGAAGTGTTGGACCAGACTGCTTCTCTTTCAGAGAAACGCATGTGAGTTTCTTCGTAATGCTTGCAAGTAGCTTAAGGCACTTTCAAAGGAAAGTGATTTTCTCTGATTGGACAGCATTTAGAAAGTGAAGCAACACTCCATTCCCTTCGTGCAGTGAATTGAAGTGTTGGAACAGACTGCTTCTCTTTCATAGAAACGCATTAGTGTTTCTTGTGAATGCTTGCAAGTTGCTTAAGGCACTTTCAAAGGAAAGTGATTTTCTCTGAAAGGACAGCATTTAGAAAGTGAAGCAACACTCCATTCACTTTGTACAGTGAATTGAAGTGTTGGAACAGACTGCTTCTCTTTCAGAGAAATGCATGTGAGTTTCTGTTGAATGCTTGTAAGTAGCTTAAGGCTCTTTCAAAGGAAAGTGATTTTCTCAAAAAGGACAGCATTTAGAAAGTAAAGCAACACTCCATTCCCTTCGTGCAATGAATTGAATTGTTGGAGCAGACTGCTTCTCTTTTATAGAAACGCATTAGTGTTTCTTGTGAATGCTTGCAAGTTGCTTAAGGCACTTTCAAAGGAAAGTGATTTTCTCTGAAAGGACAGCATTTTGAAACTGAAGCAACACTCCATTAACTTCGCACAGTGAATTGAAGTGTTGGAACAGACTGCTTCTCTTTCAGAGAAACGCATGTGAGTTTCTTGTGAATTCTTGCAAGTTGCTTAAGGCACTTTCAAAGGAAAGTGATTTTCTCTGAAAGGACAGCATTTTGAAACTGAAGCAACACTCCATTAACTTCGCACAGTGAATTGAAGTGTTGGAACAGACTGCTTCTCTTTAAGAGAAACGCATGTGAGTTTTTTGTGAATGCTTGAAAGTAGTTTAAGGCACTTTCAAAGGAAAGTGATTTTCTCTGAAAGGACAGAATTTAGAAAGTGATGCAACACTCCATTCATTTCGCACAGTGAATTGAAGTGTTGGAACAGACTGTTTCTCTTTCAGAGAAACGCATGTGAGTTTCTTCCTAATGCTTGCAAGTAGCTTAAGGCACTTTCAAAGGAAAGTTTCTCTGATTGGAGAGCATTTAGAAAGTGAAGCAACACTCCATTCACTTCGCACAGTGAATTTAAGTGTTGGAACAGACTGCTTCTCTTTCAGAGAAACGCATGTGAGTTTCTGGTGAATGTTTGTAAGTAGCTTAAGGCACTTTCAAAGGAAAGTGATTTTCTCTGAAAGAACAGCATTTAGAAAGTGAAGCAACACTCCATTCACTTCGCACAGTGAATTGAAGTGTTGGAACAGACTGCTTCTCTTTCAGAGAAACGCATGTGAGATTCTGTTAAATGCTTGTAAGTAGCTTAAGGCACTTTCAAAAGAAAGTGATTTTCTCTGAAAGGACAGCATTTAGAAAGTGAGGCAACACTCTATTCACTTCACACAGTGAATTGAAGTGTTGGAACAGACTGCTTCTCTTTCAGAGAAACGCATGTGAGTTTCTTCCTAATGCTTGAAAGTAGCTTAAGGCACTATCAAAGGAAAGTGATTTTCTCTGAAAGGACAGCATTTAGAAAGTGAAGCAACACTCCATTCACTTCACACAGTGAATTGAAGTGTTGGAACAGACTGCTTCTCTTTCAGAGAAGCGCATGTGAGTTTTTTGTGAATGCTTGAAAGTAGTTTAAGGCACTTTCAAAGGAAAGTGATTTTCTCTGAAAGGACAGCATTTAGAAAGTGAGGCAACACTCCATTCACTTCGTGCAGAGAATTGAAGTGTTGGAACAGACTGCTTCTCTTTCAGAGAAACGCATGTGAGTTTCTTCCTAATGCTTGCAAGTAGCTTAAGACACTTTCAAAGGAAAGTGATTTTCTCTGAAAGGACAGCATTTAGAAAGTGAAGCAACACTCCATTCACTTCGCACAGTGAATTGAAGTGTTGGAACTGACTGCTTCTCTTTCAGAGAAACGCATGTGAGTTTCTGGTGAATGCTTGTAAGAAGCTTAAGGCACTTTCAAAGGAAAGTGATTTTCTCTGAAAGGAAAGCATTTAGAAAGTGAAGCAACACTCCATTCACTTCGTGCAGTGAATTGAAGTGTTGGAACAGAGTGCTTCTCTTTCATAGAAACGCATTAGTGTTTCTTGTGAATGCTTGCAAGTTGCTTAAGGCACTTTCAAAGGAAAGTGATTTTCTCTGAAAGGACATAATTTAGAAAGTGAAGCAACACTCCATTCACTTCGCACAGTGAATTGAAGTGTTGGAACAGACTGCTTCTCTTTCAGAGAAATGCATGTGAGTTTCTGTTGAATGCTTATAAGTAGCTTAAGGCACTTTCAAAGGAAAGTGATTTTCTCTGAAAGGACAGCATTTAGAAAGTGAAGCAACACTCCATTCACTTCGCACAGTGAATTGAAGTGTTGGAACAGACTGCTTCACTTTCAGAGAAACGCATGTGAGTCTGTTGAATGCTTGTAAGTAGCTTAAGGCACTTTCAAAGGAAAGTGATTTTCTCTGAGAGGACAGCATTTGGAAAGTGAGGCAACACTCCATTCACTTCACACAGTGAATTGAAGTGTTGGAACAGACTGCTTCTCTTTCAGAGAAACGCATGTGAGTTTCTTCCTAATGCTTGCAAGTAGCTTAAGGCACTTTCAAAGGAAAGTGATTTTCTCAGAAAGGACAGCATTTAGAAAGTGAAGCAACACTCCATTCACTTCGCACAGTGAATTGAAGTGTTGGAACAGACTGCTTCTCTTTCATAGAAACGCATTAGTGTTTCTTGTGAATGCTTGCAAGTAGCTTAAGGCACTTTCAAAGAAAAGTGATTTTCTCTGAAAGGACAGCATTTAGAAAGTAAAGCAACACTCCATTCACTTCGCACAGTGAATTGAAGTGTTGGAACAGACTGCGTCTCTTTCAGAGAAACACATGTGAGTTTCTTCCTAATGCTTGCAAGTAGCTTAAGGCACTTTCAAAGGAAAGTGATTTTCTCTGAAAGGACAGCATTTAGAAAGTGAAGCAACACTCCATTCACTTCGCACAGTGAATTGAAGTGTTGGAACAGGTTGCTTCTCTTTCAGAGAAACGCATGTGAGTTTCTGTTGAATGCTTGTAAGTAGCTTAAGGCACTTTCAAAGGAAAGTGACTTTCTCTGAAAGGACAGCATTTAGAAAGTGAAGCAACACTCCATTCACTTCGCACAGTGAATTGAAGTGTTAGAACAGACTGCTTCTCTTTCAGAGAAATGCATGTGAGTTTCTGTTGAATGCTTGTAAGTAGCTTAAGGCACTTTCAAATGAAAGTGATTTTCTCTGAAAGGACAGCATTTAGAAAGTGAAGCAACACTCCATTCACTTCTCACAGAGAATTGAAGTGTTGGAACAGATTGCTTCTCTTTCAGAGAAATGCATGTGAGTTTCTGTTGAATGCTTGTAAGTAGCTTAAGGCACATTCAAAGGAAAGGGATTTTCTCTGAAAGGACAGCATTTAGAAAGTGAAGCAACACTATATTCACTTCGCACACTGAATTGAAGTGTTGGAACAGACTGCTTCTCTTTCAGAGAAACGCATGTGAGTTTTTTGTGAATGATTGAAAGTAGTTTTGGGCACTTTCAATGGAAATTGATTTTCTCTGAAAGGACAGCATTTAGAAAGTGAGGCAACACTCCATTCACTTCGCACAGTGAATTGAATTGTTGGAACAGACTGCTTCTCTTTCAGAGAAACGCATGTGAGTTTCTTCCTAATGCTTGCAAGTAGCTTAAGGCACTTTCAAAGGAAAGTGATTTTCTCTGAAAGGACAGCATTTAGAAAGTGAAGCAACACTCCATTCACTTCGCACAGTGAATTGAAGTGTTGGAACAGACTGCTTCTCTTTCATAGAAACGCATTAATGTTTCTTGTGAATGTTTGCAAGTAGCTTAAGGCACTTTCAAAGGAAAGTGATTTTCTCTGAAAGGACAGCATTTAGAAAGTGAAGCAACACTCCATTCACTTCGCACAGAGAATTGAAGTGTTGGAACAGATTGCTTCTCTTTCAGAGAAATGCATGTGAGTTTCTGTTGAATGCTTGTAAGTAGCTTAAGGCACTTTCAAAGGAAAGGGATTTTCTCTGAAAGGACAGCATTTAGAAAGTGAAGCAACACTCCATTCACTTCGCACAGTGAATTGAAGTGTTGGAAGAGACTGCTTCTCTTTCAGAGAAACGCATGTGAGTTTCTGTTGAATGCTTGTAAGTAGCTTAAGGCACTTTCAAAAGAAAGTGATTTTCTCTGAAAGGACAGCATTTAGAAAGTGAGGCTACACTCCATTCACTTCACACAGTGAATTGAAGTGTTGGAACAGACTGCTTCTCTTTCAGAGAAACGCATGTGAGTTTCTACATAATGCTTGCAAGTAGCTTTAGGCACTTTCAAAGGAAAGTGATTTTTTCTGAAAGGACAGCATTTAGAAAGTGAAGCAACACTCCATTCACTTCGCACAGTGAATTGAAGTGTTGGAACAGACTGCTTCTCTTTCAGAGAAATGCATGTGAGTTTCTGTTGAATGCTTGTAAGTAGCTTAAGGCACTTTCAAAGGAAAGTGATTTTCTCTGAAAGGACAGCATTTAGAAAGTGAAGCAACACTCCATTCACTTCGCAGAGTGAATTGAAGTATTGGAACAGACTGCTTCTCTTTCAGAGAAATGCATGTGAGTTTCTGGTGAATGCTTGTAAGTAGCTTAAGGCACTTTCAAAGGAAAGTGATTTTCTCTGAAAGGACAGCATTTAGAAAGTGAAGCAACACTCCATTCACTTCGTGCAGTGAATTGAAGTGTTGGAACAGACTGCTTCTCTTTCAGAGAAACACATGCGAGTTTCTTGTGAATTATTGCAAGTTGCTTAAGGCACTTTCAAAGGAAAGTGATTTTCTCTGAAAAACAGCATTTAGAAACTGAAGCAACACTCCATTCACTTCGCACAGTGAATTGAAGTGTTGGAACAGAATGCTTCTCTTTAAGAGAAACGCATGTGAGTTTTTTGTGAATGCTTGAAAGTAGATTAAGGCACCTTCAAAGGAAAGTGATTTTCTCTGAATGGACAGCATTTAGAAAGTGAAGCAACACTCCATTCACTTCGCACAGTGAATTGAAGTGTTGGAACAGACTGCTTCTCTTTCAGAGAAACGCATGTGAGTTTCTGTTGAATACTTGTAAGTAGCTTAAGGCACTTTCAAAGGAAAGTGATTTTCTCTGAAAGGACAGCATTTAGAAAGTGAAGCAACACTCCATTCACTTCGCACATTGAATTGAAATGTTGGAACAGACTGCTTCTCTTTCAGAGAAACGCATGTGAGTTTCTGTTGAATGCTTGTAAGTAGCTTAAGGCACTTTGAAAGGAAAGTGATTTTCTCTGAAAGGACAGCATTTAGAAAGCGAGGCAACACTCCATTCACTTCACACAGTGAATTGAAGTGTTGGAACAGACTGCTTCTCTTTCAGAGAAACGCATGTGAGTTTCTTCCTAATGCTTGCTAGTAGCTTAAGGCACTTTCAAAGGGAAGTGATTTTCTCTGAAAGGACAGGATTTAGAAACTGAAGCAACACTCCATTCACTTCGCACAGTGAAATGAAGTGTTGGAACAGACTGCTTCTCTTTCAGAGAAACGCATGTGAGTTTCTTCCTAATGATTGCAAGTAGCTTAAGGCACTTTCAAAGGAAAGTGATTTTCTCTGAAAGGACAGCATTTAGAAAGTGAAGCAAGACTCCATTCACTTCGCAGAGTGAATTGAAGTGTTGGAACAGACTGCTTCTCTTTCAGAGAAACGCATGTGAGTTTCTGTTGAATGCTTGTAAGTAGCTTAAGGCACTTTCAAAGGAAAGTGACTTTCTCTGAAAGGACAGCATTTAGAAAGTGAAGCAACACTCCATTCACTTCGCACAGTGAATTGAAGTGTTAGAACAGACTGCTTCTCTTTCAGAGAAATGCATGTGAGTTTCTGTTGAATGCTTGTAAGTAGCTTAAGGCACATTCAAAGGAAAGGGATTTTCTCTGAAAGGACAGCATTTAGAAAGTGAAGCATCACTATATTCACTTCGCACACTGAATTGAAGTGTTGGAACAGACTGCTTCTCTTTCAGAGAAACGCATGTGAGTTTTTTGTGAATGATTGAAAGTAGTTTTGGGCACTTTCAATGGAAATTGATTTTCTCTGAAAGGACAGCATTTAGACAGTGAGGCAACACTCCATTCACTTCGCACAGTGAATTGAAGTGTTGGAACAGACTGCTTCTCTTTCAGAGAAACGCATGTGAGTTTCTTCCTAATGCTTGCAAGTAGCTTAAGGCACTTTCAAAGGAAAGTGATTTTATCTGAAAGGACAGCATTTAGAAAGTGAAGCAACACTCCATTCACTTCGCACAGAGAATTGAAGTGTTGGAACAGATTGCTTCTCTTTCAGAGAAATGCATGTGAGTTTCTGTTGAATGCTTGTAAGTAGCTTAAGGCACTTTCAAAGGAAAGTGATTTTCTCTGAAAGGACAGCATTTAGAAAGTGAAGCAACACTCCATTCACTTCGCACAGTGAATTGAAGTGTTGGAACAGACTGCTTCTCTTTCAGAGAAACGCATGTGAGTTTCTGTTGAATGCTTGTAAGTAGCTTAAGGCACTTTCAAAGGAAAGTGATTTTCTCTGAAAGGACAGCATTTAGAAAGTGAGGCAACACTCCATTCACTTCACACAGTGAATTGTAGTGTTGGAACAGACTGCTTCTCTTTCAGAGAAACGCATGTGAGTTTCTACATAATGCTTGCAAGTAGCTTTAGGCACATTCAAAGGAAAGTGATTTTTTCTGAAAGGACAGCATTTAGAAAGTGAAGCAACACTCCATTCACTTCGCACAGTGAATTGAAGTGTTGGAACAGACTGCTTCTCTTTCAGAGAAATGCATGTGAGTTTCTGTTGAATGCTTGTAAGTAGCTTAAGGCACTTTCAAAGGAAAGTGATTTTCTCTGAAAGGACAGCATTTAGAAAGTGAAGCAACACTCCATTCACTTCGAAGAGTGAATTGAAGTATTGGAACAGACTGCTTCTCTTTCAGAGAAACGCATGTGAGTTTCTGGTGAATGCTTGTAAGTAGCTTAAGGCACTTTCAAAGGAAAGTGATTTTCTCTGAAAGGACAGCATTTAGAAAGTGAAGCAACACTCCATTCACTTCGCACAGTGAATTGAAGTGTTGGAACAGACTGCTTCTCTTTCAGAGAAACGCATGTGAGTTTCTTGTGAATTCTTGCAAGTTGCTTAAGGCACTTTCAAAGGAAAGTGATTTTCTCTGAAAAACAGCATTTAGAAACTGAAGCAACACTCCATTCACTTCGCACAGTGAATTGAAGTGTTGAAACAGAATGCTTCTCTTTAAGAGAAACGCATGTGAGTTTTTTGTGAATGCTTGAAAGTAGTTTAAGGCACTTTCAAAGGAAAGTGATTTTCTCTGAATGGACAGCATTTAGAAAGTGAAGCAACACTCCATTCACTTCGCACAGTGAATTGAAGTGTTGGAACAGACTGCTTCTCTTTCAGAGAAACGCATGTGAGTTTCTGTTGAATGCTTGTAAGTAGCTTAAGGCACTTTCAAAGGAAAGTGATTTTCTCTGAAAGGACAGCATTTAGAAAGTAAAGCAACACTCCATTCCCTTCGTGCAGTGAATTGAAGTGTTGGAACAGAGTGCTTCTCTTTCATAGAAACGCATTAGTGTTTCTTGTGAATGCTTGCGAGTTGCTTAAGGCACTTTCAAAGGAAAGTGATTTTCTCTGAAAGGACATAATTTAGAAAGTGAAGCAACACTCCATTCACTTCGCACATTGAATTGAAGTGTTGGAACAGACTGCTTCTCTTTCATAGAAATGCATGTGAGTTTCTGATGAATGCTTTTAAGTAGCTTAAAAAACTTTCAAAGGAAAGAGATTTTCTCTGAAAGGACAGCATTTAGAAAGTGAAGCAACACTCCATTCACTTCGCACATTGAATTGAAGTGTTGGAACAGACTGCATCTCTTTCAGAGAAACGCATGTGAGTTTCTGTTGAATGCTTGTAAGTAGCATAAGGCACTTTGAAAGGAAAGTGATTTTCTCTGAAAGGACAGCATTTAGAAAGCGAGGCAACACTCCATTCACTTCACACAGTGAATTGAAATGTTGGAACAGACTGCTTCTCTTTCAGAGAAACGCATGTGAGTTTCTTCCTAATGCTTGCAAGTAGCTTAAGGCACTTTCAAAGGAAAGTGATTTTCTCTGAAAAAACAGGATTTAGAAAGTGAGGCAACACTCCATTCACTTTGCACAGTGAATTGAAGTGTTGGAACAGACTGCTTCTCTTTCAGAGAAACGCATGTGAGTTTCTTCCTAATGCCTGCAAGTAGCTTAAGGCACTTTCAAAGGAAAGTGATTTTCTCTGAAAGGACAGCATTTAGAAAGTGAAGCAACACTCCATTCACTTCGCACAGAGAATTGAAGTGTTGGAACAGATTGCTTCTCTTTCAGAGAAAGGCATGTGAGTTTCTGTTGAACGCTTGTAAGTAGCTTAAGGCACATTCAAAGGAAAGGGATTTTCTCTGAAAAGACAGCATTTAGAAAGTGAAGCAACACTATATTCACTTCGCACACTGAATTGAAGTGTTGGAACAGACTGCTTCTCTTTCAGAGAAACGCATGTGAGTTTCTGTTGAATGCTTATAAGTAGCTTAAGGCACTTTCAAAGGAAAGTGATTTTCTCTGAAAGGACAGCATTTAGAAAGTGAAGCAACACTCCATTCACTTCGCACACTGAATTCAAATGTTGGAACAGACTGCTTCTCTTTCAAAGAAACGCATGTGAGTTTCTTCCTAATGCTTGCAAGTAGCTTAAGGCACTTTCAAAGGAAAGTGATTTTCTCTGAAAGGACAGCATTTAGAAAGTGAAGCAACACTCCATTCACTTCGCACAGTGAATTGAAGTGTTGGAACAGACTGCTTCTCTTTCAGAGAAATGCATGTGAGTTTCTTGTGAATTCTTGCAAGTTGCTTAAGGCACTTTCAAAGGAAAGTGATTTTCTCTGAAAGGACAGCATTTAGAAAGTGAAGCAATACTCCATTCACATCGCACAGTGAAATGAAGTGTTGGAACAGACTGCTTCTCTTTCAGAGAAACGCATGTGAGTTTTTTGTGAATGCTTGAAAGTAGTTTAAAGCACTTTCAAAGGAAAGTGATTTTCTCTGAAAGGACAGCATTTAGAAAGTGAAGCAACACTCCATTCACTTCGAACAGTGAAGTGAAGTGTTTGAACAGTCTGCTTCTCTTTCAGAGAAACGCATGTGAGTTTCTTCCTAATGCTTGCAAGTAGCTTAAGGCACATTCAAAGGAAAGTGATTTTCTCTGAAAGGACAGCATTTAGAAAGTGAAGCAACACTCCATTCACTTCGCACAGTGAATTGAAGTGTTGGAACAGACTGCTTCTCCTTCAGAGAAATGCATGTGAGTTTCTGTTGAATGCTTGTAAGAAGCTTAAGGCACTTTCAAAGGAAAGTGATTTTCTCTGAAAGGACAGCATTTAGAAAGTGAAGCAACACTCCATTCACTTCGCACAGTGAATTGAAGTGTTGGAACAGACTGCTTCTCTTTCAGAGTAACGCATGTGAGTTTCTGTTGAATGCTTGTAAGTAGCTTAAGGCACTTTCAAAGGAAAGTGATTTTCTCTGAAAGGACAGCATTTAGAAAGTGAGGCAACACTCCATTCACTTCACACAGTGAATTGAAGTGTTGGAACAGACTGCTTCTCTTTCATAGAAACGCATGTGAGTTTCTTCCTAATGCTTGCAAGTAGCTTAAGGCACTTTCAAAGGAAAGTGATTTTCTCTGAAAGGACAGCATTTAGAAAGTGAAGCAACACTCCATTCACTTCGCACAGTGAATTGAAGTGTTGTAACAGAGTGCTTCTCTTTCAGAATAACGCATGTGAGTTTCTTCCTAATGCTTGCAAGTAGCTTAAGGCACTTTCAAAGGAAAGTGATTTTCTCTGAAAGGACAGCATTTAGAAAGTGAAGCAACACTCCATTCACTTCGCACAGTGAATTGAAGTGTTGGAACAGACTGCTTCTCTTTCAGAGAAATGCATGTGAGTTTCTGTTGAATGCTTGTAAGTAGCTTAAGGCACTTTCAAAGGAAAGTGATTTTCCCTGAAAGGACAGCATTTAGAAAGTGAAGCAACACTCCATTCACTTCGCAGAGTGAATTGAAGTGTTGGAACAGACTGCTTCTCTTTCAGAGAAACGCATGTGAGTTTCTTGTGAATTCTTGCAAGTTGCTTAAGGCACTTTCAAAGGAAAGTGATTTTCTCTGAAAGGACAGCATTTAGAAACTGAAGCAACACTCCATTCACTTTGCACAGTGAATTGAAGTGTTGGAACAGACTGCTTCTCTTTAAGAGAAAAGCATGTGAGTTTTTTGTGAATGCTTGAAAGTAGTTTAAGGCACTTTCAAAGGAAAGTGATTTTCTCTGAAAGGACAGCATTTAGAAACTGAAGCAACACTCCATTCACTTCGCACAGTGAATTGAAGTGTTGGAACAGACTGCTTCTCTTTCAGAGAAATGCATGTGAGT
Source organism: Myodes glareolus (assembly GCF_982192425.1). Taxonomy (NCBI): domain Eukaryota; kingdom Metazoa; phylum Chordata; class Mammalia; order Rodentia; family Cricetidae; genus Myodes; species Myodes glareolus. The sequence continues at coordinate 110,661,799 of NC_142032.1, read as the reverse complement.
TTCTGTTGAATGCTTGTTAGTAGCTTAAGGCAATTTCAAAGGAAAGTGATTTTCTCTCAAAGGACAGCATTTAGAAAGTGAAGCAACACTCCATTCACTTCGCACATTGAATTGAAGTGTTGGAACAGACTGCTTCTCTTTCAGAGAAACGCATGTGAGTTTCTGGTGAATTCTTGTAAGTAGCTTAAGGCACTTTCAAAGGAAAGTGATTTTCTCTGAAAGGACAGCATTTAGAAAGTGAGGCAACACTCCATTCACTTCACACAGTGAATTGAAGTGTTGGAACAGACTGCTTCTCTTTCAGAGAAATGCATGAGAGTTTCTTCCTAATGCTTGCAAGTAGCTTAAGGCACTTTCAAAGGAAAGTGATTTTCTCTGAAAGTACAGCATTTAGAAAGTGAAGCAACACTCCATTCACTTCGCACAGTGAATTGAAGTGTTGGAACAGTCTGCTTCTCTTTCAGAGAAACGCATGTGAGTTTCTTCCTAATGCTTGTAAGTAGCTTAAGGCACTTTCAAAGGAAAATGATTTTCTCTGAATGGACAGCATTTAGAAAGTGAAGCAATACTCCATTCACTTCGCACAGTGAATTGAAGTGTTGGAACAGACTGCTTCTCTTTCAGAGAAACGCATGTTAGTTTCTGGTGAATGCTTGTAAGTAGCTTAAGGCACTTTCAAAGGAAAGTGATTTTCTCTGAAAGGACAACATTTAGAAAGTGAAGCAACACTCCATTCACTTCGCACAGTGAATTGAAGTATTGGAACAGACTGCTTCTCTTCCAGAGAAACGCATGTGAGTTTCTGGTGAATGCTTGTAAGTAGCTTAAGGCACTTTCAAAGGAAAGTGATTTTCTCTGAAAGGACAGCATTTAGGAAGTGAAGCAACACTCCATTCACATCGAACAGTGAATTGAAGTGTTGGAATAGACTGCTTCTCTTTCAGAGAAATGCATGTGAGTTTCTGTTGAATGCTTGCAAGTTGCTTAAGGCACTTTCAAAGGAAAGTGATTTTCTCTGAAAGGACAGCATTTAGAAACTGAAGCAACACTCCATTCACTTCGCAGAGTGAATTGAAGTATTGAAACAGACTGCTTCTCTTTCAGAGAAACGCATGTGAGTTTCTGGTGAATGCTTGTAAGTAGCTTAAGGCACTTTCAAAGGAAAGTGATTTTCTCTGAAAGGACAGCATTTAGAAAGGGAAGCAACACTCCATTCACTTCGCACAGTGAATTGAAGTGTTGGAACAGACTGCTTCTCTTTCAGAGAAACGCATGTGAGTTTCTGGTGAATTCTTGCAGGTTGCTTAAGGCACTTTCAAAGGAAAGTGATTTTCTCTGAAAGGACAGCATTTAGAAACTGAAGCAACACTCCATTCACTTCGCACAGTGAATTGAAGTGTTGGAACAGACTGCTTCTCTTTAAGAGAAACGCATGTGAGTTTTTTGTGAATGCTTGAAAGTAGTTTAAGGCAATTTCAAAGGAAAGTGAGTTTCTCTAAAAGGACAGAATTTAGAAAGTGATGTAACACTGCATTCACTTCGCACAGTGAATTGAAGTGTTGGAACAGACTGCTTCTCTTTCAGAGAAACGCATGTTAGTTTCTGGTGAATGCTTGTAAGTAGCTTAAGGCACTTTCAAAGGAAAGTGATTTTCTCTGAAAGGACAGCATTTAGAAAGTGAAGCAACACTCCATTCACATCGAACAGTGAATTGAAGTGTTGGAATAAACTGCTTCTCTTTCAGAGACATGCATGTGAGTTTCTGTTGAATGCTTGCAAGTTGCTTAAGGCACTTTCAAAGGAAAGTGATTTTCTCTGAAAGGACAGCATTTAGAAAGTGAAGCAACACTCCATTCACTTCGCAGAGTGAATTGAAGTGTTGGAACAAACTGCTTCTCTTTCAGAGAAACGCATGTGAGTTTCTACCTAATGCTTGTAAGTAGCTTCAGGCACTTTCAAAGGAAAGTGATTTTCTCTGAAAGGACAGCATTTAGAAAGTGAAGCAACACTCCATTCCCTTCGTGCAGTGAATTGAAGTGTTGGAACAGAGTGCTTCTCTTTCATAGAAACGCATTAGTGTTTCTTGTGAATGCTTGCAAGTGGCTTAAGGCACTTTCAAAGGAAAGTGATTTTCTCTGAAAGGACAGCATTTAGAAAGTGAAGCAACACTCCATTCACTTTGTACAGTGAATTGAAGTGTTGGAACAGACTGACTCTCTTTCAGAGAAATGCATGTGAGTTTCTGTTGAATGCTCGGCAGTAGCTTAAGGCTCTTTCAAAGGAAAGTGATTTTCTCTGACTGGACAGCATTTAGAAAGTAAAGCAACACTCCATTCCCTTCGCGCAATGAATTGAAGTGTTGGAACAGACTGCTTCTCTTTCATAGAAACGCATTAGTGTTTCTTGTGAATGCTTGCAAGTAGCTTAAGGCACTTTCAAAGGAAAGTGATTTTCTCTGAAAGGACAGCATTTAGAAAGTGAAGCAACACTCCATTCACTTCGCACAGTGAATTGAAGTGTTGGAACAGACTGCTTCTCTTTCAGAGAAACGCATGTGAGTTTTCTGTGAATGCTTGAAAGTAGTTTAAGGCTCTTTCAAAGGAAAGTGATTTTCTCTGAAAGGACAGAATTTAGAAAGTGAAGCAACACTCCATTCACTTCGCACAGTGAATTGAAGTGTTTGAACAGTCTGCTTCTCTTTCAGAGAAACGCATGTGAGTTTCTTCCAAATGCTTGCAAGTAGCTTAAGGCACTTTCAAAGGAAAGTGATTTTCTCTGATAGGACAGCATTTAGAAAGTGAAGCAACACTCCATTCACTTCGCACAGTGAATTGAAGTGTTGGAACAGACTGCTTCTCTTTCAGAGAAACACATGTGAGTTTCTGGTGAATGCTTGTAAGAAGCTTAAGGCACTTTCAAAGGAAAGTGATTTTCTCTGAAAGGACAGCATTTAGAAAGTGAAGCAACACTCCATTCACTTCGCAGAGTGAATTGAAGTGTTGGAACAGACTGCTTCTCTTTCAGAGAAACGCATGTGAGTTTCTGGTGAATGCTTGTAAGTAGCTTAAGGCACTTTCAAACGAAAGTGATTTTCTCTGAAAGGACAGCATTTAGAAAGTGAAGCAAAACTCCATTCACTTCGCACAGTGAATTGAAGTGTTGGAACAGACTGCTTCTCTTTCAGAGAAACGCATGTGAGATTCTGGTGAATTCTTGCAAGTTGCTTAAGGCACTTTCAAAGGAAAGTGATTTTCTCTGAAAGGACAGCATTTAGAAACTGAAGCAACACTCCATTCACTTCACACAGTGAATTGAAGTGTTGGAACAGACTGCTTCTCTTTAAGAGAAACGCATGTGAGTTTTTTGTGAATGCTTGAAAGTAGTTTAAGGCACTTTCAAAGGAAAGTGATTTTCTCTAAAAGGACAGAATTTAGAAAGTGATGCAACACTCCATTCACTTCGCACAGTGAATTGAAGTGTTGGAACAGACTGCTTCTCTTTCAGAGAAACGCATGTGAGTTTCTTCCTAATGCTTGTAAGTAGCTTCAGGCAATTTCAAAGGAAAGTGATTTTCTCTGAAAGGACAGCATTTAGAAAGTGAAGCAACACTCCATTCCCTTCGTGCAGTGAATTGAAGTGTTGGAACAGAGTGCTTCTCTTTCATAGAAACGCATTAGTGTTTCTTGTGAATGCTTGCAAGTGGCTTAATTCACTTTCAAAGGAAAGTGATTTTCTCTGAAAGGACAGCATTTAGAAAGTGAAGCAACACTCCATTCACTTTGTACAGTGAATTGAAGTGTTGGAACAGACTGCCTCTATTTCAGAGAAATGCATGTGAGTTTCTGTTGAATGCTTGTCAGTAGCTTAAGGCTCTTTCAAAGGAAAGTGATTTTCTCTGAAAGGAAAGCATTTAGAAAGTGAAGCAACACTCCATTCACTTCACACAGTGAATTGAAGTGTTGGAACAGACTGCTTCTCTTTCACAGAAACGCATGTGGGCTTCTTCCTAGCAAGTAGCTTAAGGCACTTTCAAAGGAAAGTGATTATCTCTGACAGGACAGCATTTAGAAAGTGAAGCAACACTCCATTCATCGCACAGAGAATTGAAGTGTTGGAACAGATTGCTTCTCTTTCAGAGAAATGCATGTGAGTTTCTGTTGAATGCTTGTAAGTAGCTTAAGGAACATTCAAAGGAAAGGGATTTTCTCTGAAAGGACAGCATTTAGAAAGTGAAGCAACACTCCATTCACTTCGCACAGAGAATTGAAGTGTTGGAACAGATTGCTTCTCTTTCAGAGAAATGCATGTGAGTTTCTGTTGAATGCTTGTAAGTAGCTTAAGGCACATTCAAAGGAAAGTGATTTTCTCTGAAAGGACAGCATTTAGAAAGTGAAGCAACACTCCATTCACTTCGCACAGTGAATTGAAGTGTTGGAACAGACTGCTTCTCTTTCAGAGAAACGCATGTGAGTTTTTTGTGAATGCTTGAAAGTAGTTTAAGGCACTTTTAATGGAAAGTGATTTTCTCTGAAAGGACAGCATTTAGAAAGTGAGGCAACACTCCATTCACTTCGCACAGTGAATTGAAGTGTTGGAACACACTGCTTTTCTTTCAGAGAAACGCATGTGAGTTTCTTCCTAATGCTTGCAAGTAGCTTAAGGCACTTTCAAAGGAAAGTGATTTTCTCTGAAAGGACAGCATTTAGAAAGTGAAGCAACACTCCATTCACTTTGCACAGTGAATTGAAGTGTTGGAACAGACTGCTTCTCTTTCAGAGAAATGCATGTGAGTTTCTTCCTAATGCTTGCAAGTAGCTTAAGGCACTTTCAAAGGAAAGTTATTTTCTCTGAAAGAACAGCATTTAGAAAGTGAAGCAACACTCCATTCACTTCACACAGTGAATTGAAGTGTTGGAACAGAGTGCTTCACTTTCAGAGAAACGCATGTGTGTTTCCAGTTAATGCTTGAAAGTAGCTTAAGGCACTTTCAAAGGAAAGTGATTTTCGCTGAAAGGACAGCATTTAGAAAGTGAAGCAACATTCCATTCACTTCGCACAGTGAATGGAAGTGTTGGAACAGACTGCCTCTCTTTCAGAGAAATGCATGTGAGTTTCTGTTGAATGCTTGTAAGTAGCTTAAGGCTCTTTCAAAGGAAAGTGATTTTCTCTGAAAGGACATCATTTAGAAAGTGAAGCAACACTCCATTCACTTCGCACAGTGAATTGAAGTGTTGGAACAGACTGCTTCTCTTTCAGAGAAACGCATGTGAGTTTCTTCCTAATGCTTGCAAGTAGCTTAAGGCACTTTCAAAGGAAAGTGATTTTCTCTGAAAGGACAGCACTTAGAAAGTGAAGCAACACTCCATTCACTTCGCACAGTGAATTGAAGTGTTGGAACAGACTGCTTCTCTTTCAGAAAAACGCATGTGAGTTTCTGGTGAATGCTTGTAAGTAGCTTAAGGCACTTTTAAAGGAAAGTGGTTTTTTCTGAAAGGACAGCGTTTAGAAAGTGAAGCAATACTCCATTCCCTTCGTGCAGTGAATTGAATTGTTGGAACACAGTTCTTCTCTTTCATATAAACGCATTAGTGTTTCTTGTGAATGCTTGGAAGTTGCTTAAGGCACTTTCAAAGGAAAGTGATTTTCTCTGAAAGGACAGCATTTAGAAAGTGAAGCAACACTCCATTCACTTCGCACAGAGAATTAAAGTGTTGGAACAGATTGCTTCTCTTTCAGAGAAATGCATGTGAGTTTCTGTTGAATGCTTGTAAGCAGCTTAAGGCACATTCAAAGGAAAGGGATTTTCTCTGAAAGGACAGCATTTAGAAAGTGAGGCAACACTCCATTCACTTCGCACAGTGAATTGAAGTGTTGGAACAGACTGCTTCTCTTTCAGAGAAACGCATGTGAGTTTCTTCCTAATGCTTGCAAGTAGCTTAAGGCACTTTCAAAGGAAAGTGATTTTCTCTGAAAGGACAGCATTTAGAAAGTGAAGCAACACTCCATTCACTTCGCACAGTGAATTGAAGTGTTGGAACAGACTGCTTCTCTTTCAGAGAAACGCATGTGAGTTTCTTCCTAATGCTTGCAAGTAGCTTAAGGCAATTTCAAAGGAAAGTGATTTTCTCTGAAAGGACAGAATTTAGAAAGTGAAGCAACACTCCATTCACTTCCACAGTGAATTGAAGTGTTGGAACAGACTGCTTCTATTTCAGAGAAACGCATGTGGGTTTCTGGTGAATGCTTGAAAGTAGTTTAAGGCACTTTCAATGGAAAGTGATTTTCTCTGAAAGGACAGCATTTAGAAAGTGAAGCAACACTCCATTCACTTCGCACAGTGAATTGAAGTGTTGGAACAGACTGCTTCTCTTTCAGAGAAATGCATGTGAGTTTCTGTTGAATGCTTGTAAGTAGCTTAAGGCACTTTCAAAGGAAAGTGATTTTCTCTGAAAGGACAGCATTTCGAAAGTGAGGCAACACTCCATTCACTTTGCACAGTGAATTGAAGTGTTGGAACAGATTGCTTCTCTTTCAGAGAAACACATGTGAGTTTCTGGTGAATGCTTGTAAGTAGCTTAAGGCATTTTCAAAGGAACGTGAAATTCTCGGAAAGGACAGCATTTAGAAAGTGAAGTAACATTCCATTCACTTCGCACAGTGAATTGAAGTGTTGGAACAGACTACTTCTCTTTCAGAGAAACACATGTGTGTTTCCTGTGAATGCTAGAAAGTAGCTTAAGGCACTTACAAAGGAAAGTGATTTTCTCTGAAAGGACAGCATTTAGAAAGTGAAGTAACATTCCATTCACTTCGCACAGTGAATTGAAGTTTTGGAACAGACTGCTTCTCTTTCAGAGAAACGCATGTGAGTTTTTTGTGAATGCTTGAAAGTAGTTTAAGGCACTTTCAATGGAAAGTGATTTTCTCTGAAAGGACAGCATTTAGAAAGGGAGGCAACACTCCATTCACTTCGCACAGTGAATTGAAGTGTTGGAACAGACTGCTTCTCTTTCAGAGTAACGCATGTGAGTTTCTTCCTAATGCTTGCAAGTAGCTTAAGGCACTATCAAAGGAAAGTGATTTTCTCTGAAAGGACAGCATTTAGAAAGTGAAGCAACACTACATTCACTTCGCACAGTGAATTGAAGTGTTGGAACAGATTACTTCTCTTTCAGAGAAACACATGTGAGTTTCTGGTGAATGCTTGTAAGTAGCTTAAGGTAATTTCAAAGGAACGTGATTTACTCTGAAAGGGCAGCATTTATAAAGTGAAGCAACACTCCATTCACTTCGCACAGTGAATTGAAGTGTTGGAAGAGAATTCTTCTCTTTCAGAGAAATGCATGTGAATTTCTTGTGAATGCTTGAAAGTTGCTAAAGGCACTTTCAAACAAAAGTGATTTTCTCTGAAAGGACAGGATTTAGAAAGTGAAGCAACACTCCATTCACTTTGCACAGTGAATTGAAGTGTTGGAACAGACTGCATCTCTTTCAGAGAAATGCATGTGAGTTTCTGTTGAATGCTTATAAGTAGCTCAAGGCTCTATCAAAGGAAAGTGATTTTCTCCTAAAGGACAGCATTGAGAAAGTAAAGCAACACTCCATTCCCTTCGTGCAATGTATTGAAGTATTGGAACAGACTGCTTCTCTTTCATAGAAACGCATTATTGTTTCTTGTGAATGCTTGCAAGTAGCTTAAGGCACTTTCAAAGGAAAGTGATTTTCTCTGAAAGGACAGCATTTAGAAAGTGAAGCAACACTCCATTCACTTCGCACAGAGAATTGAAGTGTTGGAACAGACTGCTTCTCTTTCAGAGAAATGCATGTGAGTTTCTGTTGAATGCTTGTAAGTAGCTTAAGGCACTTTCAAAGGCAAGTGATTTTCTCTGAAAGAACAGCATTTAGAAAGTGAAGCAACACTTCATTCACTTCGCACAGTGAATTGAAGTGTTGGAACAGACTGCTTCTCTTTCAGAGAAACGCATGTGAGTTTCTGGTGAATGCTTGTAAGTAGCTTAAGGCACTTTCAAACGAAAGTGATTTTCTCTGAAAGGACAGCATTTAGAAAGTGAAGCAACACTCCATTCCCTTCGTGCAGTGAATTGAAGTGTTGGAACAGAGTGCTTCTCTTTCATATAAACGCATTAGTGTTTCTTGAGAATGCTTGCAAGTTGCTTAAGGCACTTTCAAAGGAAAGTGATTTTCCCTGAAAGGACATAATTTAGAAAATGAAGCAACACTCCATTCACTTTGTACAGTGAATTGAAGTGTTGGAACAGACTGCTTCTCTTTCAGAGAAATGCATGTGAGTTTCTGTTGAATGCTTGTAAGTAGCTTAAGGCACTTTCAAAGGAAAGTGATTTTCTCTGAAAGGACAGCATTTAGAAAGTGAAGCAACACTCCATTCCCTTCGTGCAGTGAATTGAAGTGTTGGAACAGACTGCTTCTCTTTCAGAGAAACGCATGTGAGTTTCTTCCTAATGCTTGCAAGTAGCTTAAGGCACTATCAAAGGAACGTGATTTTCTCTGAAAGGACAGCATTTAGAAAGTGAAGCAACACTCCATTCACTTCGCACAGTGAATTGAAGTGTTGGAACAGACTGTTTCTCTTTCAGAGAAACGCATGTGAGTTTTTTATGAATACTTGAAAGTAGTTTAAGGCACATTCAAAGGAAAGTGATTTTCTCTGAAAGGACAGAATTTAGAAAGTGAAGCAACACTCCATTCACTTTGCACAGTGAATTGAAGTGTTGGAACAGACTGCTTCTCTTTCAGAGAAATGAATGTGAGTTTCTGTTGAATGCTTGTAATTAGCTTAAGGCACTTTCAAAGGAAAGTGATTTTCTCTGAAAGGACAGCATTTAGAAAGTGAAGCAACACTCCATTCACTTCGCACAGTGAATTGAAGTGTTGGAACAGACTGCTTCTCTTTCAGAGAATTGCATGTGAGTTTCTGTTGAATGCTTGTAATTAGCTTAAGGCACTTTCAAAGGAAAGTGATTTTCTCTGAAAGGACAGCATTTCGAAAGTAAGGCAACACTCCATTCACTTTGCACAGTGAATTGAAGTGTTGGAACAGTTTGCTTCTCTTTCAGAGAAACACATGTGAGTTTCTGGTGAATGCTTGTAAGTAGCTTAAGGCACTTTCAAAGGAAAGTGATTTTCTCTGAAAGGACAGCATTTAGAAAGTGAAGCAACACTCCATTCCCTTCGTGCAGTGAATTGAAGTGTTGGAACAGAGTGATTCTCTTTCATATAAACGCATTAGTGTTTCTTGAGAATGCTTGCAAGTTGCTTAAGGCACTTTCAAAGGAAAGTAATTTTCCCTGAAAGGACATAATTTAGAAAGTGAAGCAACACTCCATTCACTTCGCACAGTGAATTGAAGTGTTGGAACAGACTGCTTCTCTTTCAGAGAAATGCATGTGAGTTTCTGTTGAATGCTTGTTAGTAGCTTAAGGCACTTTCAAAGGAAAGTGATTTTCTCTGAAAGGACAGCATTTAGAAAGTGAAGCAACACTCCATTCACTTCGCACACTGAATTGAAGTGTTGGAACAGACTGCATCTCTTTCAGAGAAACGCATGTGAGTTTCTATTGAATGCTTGTAAGTAGCTTAAGGCACTTTCAAAGGAAAGTGATTGTCTCTGAAAGGACAGCATTTAGAAAGTGAGGCAACACTCCATTCACTTCACACAGTGAATTGAATTGTTGGAACAGACTGCTTCTCTTTCAGAGAAACGCATGTGAGTTTCTTCCTAATGCTTGCAAGTAGCTTAAGGCACTTTCAAAGGAAAGAGATTTTCTCTGAAAGGACAGCATTTAGAAAGTGAAGCAACACTCCATTCACTTCGCACAGTGAATTGAAGTGTTGGAACAGACTGCTTCCCTTTCAGAGAAACGCATGTGAGTTTCTTCCTAATGCTTGCAATTAGCTTAAGGCACTTTCAAAGGAAAGTGATTTTCTCTGAAAGGACAGCATTTAGAAAGTGAGGCAACACTCCATTCACTTCACACAGTGAATTGAAGTGTTGGAACAGACTGCTTCTCTTTCAGAGAAACGCATGTGAGTTTCTTCCTAATGCTTGCAAGTAGCTAAAGGCACTTTCAAAGGAAAGTGATTTTCTCTGAAAGGACAGCATTTAGAAAGTGAAGCAACACTCCATTCACTTCGCACAGTGAATTGAAGTGTTGGAACAGACTGCTTCTCTTTCAGAGAAATGCATGTGAGTTTCTGTTGAATGCTTGTAAGTAGCTTAAGGCACTTTCAAATGAAAGTGATTTTCTCTGAAAGGACAGCATTTAGAAAGTGAAGCAGCACTCCATTCACTTCGCACAGTGAATTGAAGTGTTGGAACAGACTGCTTCTCTTTCAGGAAAATGCATGTGAGTTTCTGTTTAATGCTTGTAATTAGCTTAAGGCACTTTCAAAGGAAAGTGATTTTCTCTGAAAGGACAGCATTTCGAAAGTAAGGCAACACTCCATTCACTTTGCACAGTGAATTGAAGTGTTGGAACAGACTGCTTCTCGTTCAGAGAAACACATGTGAGTTTCTGGTGAATGCTTGTAAGTAGCTTAAAGCATTTTCAAAGGAATGTGATTTTCTCGGAAAGGACAGAATTTTGAAAGTGAAGTAACATTCCATTCACTTCGCACAGTGAATTGAAGTGTTGGAACAGACTGCTTCTCTTTCAGAGAAATGAATGTGAATTTCTGTTGAATGCTTGTAAGTAGCTCAAGGCTCTTTCAAAGGATAGTGATTTTCTCTGAAAGGACAGCATTTAGAAAGTAAAGCAACACTCCATTCCCTTCGCGCAATGAATTGAAGTGTTGGAACAGACTGCTTCTCTTTCATAGAAACGCATTAGTGTTTCTTGTGAATGCTTGCAAGTAGCTTAAGACACTTTCAAAGGAAAGTGATTTTCTCTGAAAGGACAGCATTTAGAAAGTGAAGCAACACTCCATTCACTTTGCACAGTGAATTGAAGTGTTGGAACAGACTGCTTCTCTTTCAGAGAAATGCATGTGAGTTTCTGTTGAATGCTTGTAAGTAGCTTAAGGCACTTTCAGAGGAAAGTGATTTTCTCTGAAAGGACAGCATTTCGAAAGTGAGGCAACACTCCATTCACTTTGCACAGTGAATTGAAGTGTTGGAACAGACTGCTTCTCTTTCAGAGAAACGCATGTGTGTTTCCTGTGAATGCTAGAAAGTAGCATAAGGCACTTTCAAAGGAAAGTGATTTTCTCTGAAAGGACAGCATTTAGAAAGAGAAGTAACATTCCATTCACTTCGCATAGTGAATTGAAGTGTTGGAACAGACTGCTTCTCTTTCAGAGAAATGCATGTGAGTTTCTGTTGAATGCTTGTAAGTAGCTCAAGGCTCTTTCAAAGGAAAGTGATTTTCTCTGAAAGGACAGCATTTAGAAAGTGAGGCAACACTCCATTCACTTCGCACAGTGAATTGAAGTTTTGGAACAGACTGCTACTCTTTCAGAGAAACGCATGTGAGTTTCTTCCTAATGCTTGCAAGTAGCTTAAGGCACTATCAAAGGAACGTGATTTTCTCTGAAAGGACAGCATTTAGAAAGTGAAGCAACACTCCATTCACTTCGCACAGTGAATTGAAGTGTTGGAACAGACTGCTTCTCTTTCAGAGAAACGCATGTGAGTTTTTTATGAATGCTTGAAAGTAGTTTAAGGCACTTTCAAAGGAAAGTGATTTTCTCAGAAAGGACAGCATTTAGAAAGTGAGGCAACACTCCATTCACTTTGCACAGTGAATTGAAGTGTTGGAACAGATTGCTTCTCTTTCAGAGAAACACATGTGAGTTTCTGGTGAATGCTTGTAAGTAGCTTAAGGCATTTTCAAAGGAACGTGATTTTCTCGGAAAGGACAGCATTTAGAAAGTGAAGTAACATTCCATTCACTTCGCACAGTGAATTTAAGTGTTGGAACAGAGTGCTTCTCTTTCAGAGAAACGCATGTGTGTTTCCTGTGAATGCTAGAAAGTAGCTTAAGGCACTTTCAAAGGAAAGTGATTTTCTCTGAAAGGACAGCATTTAGAAAGTGAAGTAACATTCCATTCACTTCGCACAGTGAATTGAAGTGTTGTAACAGACTGCTTCTCTTTCAGAGAAATGCATGTGAGTTTCTGTTGAATGCTTGTAAGTAGCTCAAGGCTCTTTCAAAGGAAAGTGATTTTCTCTTAAAGGACAGCATTTAGAAAGTAAAGCAACACTCCATTCCCTTCGCACAATGAATTGAAGTGTTGGAACAGACTGCTTCTCTTTCATAGAAACGCATTAGTGTTTCTTGTGAATGCTTGCAAGTAGCTTAAGGCACTTTCAAAGGAAAGTGATTTTCTCTGAAAGGACAGCATTTAGAAAGTGAAGCAACACTCCATTCACTTCGAACAGTGAATTGAAGTGTTGGAACAGACTGCTTCTCTTTCAGAGAAACGCATGTTAGTTTCTTCCTAATGCTTGCAAGAAGCTTAAGGCACTTTCAAAGGAAAGTGATTTTCTCTGAAAGGACAGCATTTAGAAAGTGAAGCAACACTCCATTCACTTCGCACAGTGAATTGAAGTGTTGGAACAGACTGCTTCTCTTTCAGAGAAACGCATGTGAGTTTCTTCCTAATGCTTGCAAGTAGCTTAAGGCACTTTCAAAGGAAAGTGATTTTCTCTGAAAGGACAGCATTTAGAAAGTGAAGCAACACTCCATTCACTTCGCACAGTGAATTGAAGTGTTGGAACAGACTGCTTCCCTTTCAGAGAAACGCATGTGAGTTTCTTCCTAATGCTTGCAATTAGCTTAAGGCACTTTCAAAGGAAAGTGATTTTCTCTGAAAGGACAGCATTTAGAAAGTGAAGCAACACTCCATTCACTTCGCACAGTGAATTGAAGTGTTGGAACAGACTGCTTCTCTTTCAGAGAAACGCATGTGAGTTTCTTCCTAATGCTTGCAAGTAGCTTAAGGCACTTTCAAAGGAAAGTGATTTTCTCTGAAAGGACAGCATTTAGAAAGTGAAGCAACACTCCATTCACTTCGCACAGTGAATTGAAGTGTTGGAACAGACTGCTTCTCTTTCAGAGAAACGCATGTGAGTTTCTGGTGAATGCTTGCAAGTAGCTTAAGGCACTTTCAAAAGAAAGTGATTTTCTCTGAAAGGACAGCATTTAGAAAGTGAAGCACCACTCCATTCACTTCGCACAGTGAATTGAAGTGTTGGAACAGACTGCTTCTCTTTCAGAGAAATGCATGTGAGTTTCTGTTGAATGCTTGTAAGTAGCTTAAGGCACTTTCAAATGAAAGTGATTTTCTCTGAAAGGACAGCATTTAGAAAGTGAAGCAGCACTCCATTCACTTCGCACAGTGAATTGAAGTGTTGGAACAGACTGCTTCTCTTTCAGAAAAATGCATGTGAGTTTCTGTTTAATGCTTGTAATTAGCTTAAGGCACTTTCAAAGGAAAGTGATTTTCTCTGAAAGGACAGCATTTCGAAAGTAAGGCAACACTCCATTCACTTTGCACAGTGAATTGAAGTGTTGGAACAGATTGCTTCTCTTTCAGAGAAACACATGTGAGTTTCTGGTGAATGCTTGTAAGTAGCTTAAGGCATTTTCAAAGGAACGTGATTTTCTCGGAAAGGACAGCATTTAGAAAGTGAAGTAACATTCCATTCACTTCGCACAGTGAATTGAAGTGTTGGAACAGAGTGCTTCTCTTTCAGAGAAACGCATGTGTGTTTCCTGTGAATGCTAGAAAGTAGCTTAAGGCACTTTCAAAGGAAAGTGATTTTCTCTGAAAGGACAGCATTTAGAAAGTGAAGTAACATTCCATTCACTTCGCACAGTGAATTGAAGTGTTGTAACAGACTGCTTCTCTTTCAGAGAAATGCATGTGAGTTTCTGTTGAATGCTTGTAAGTAGCTCAAGGCTCTTTCAAAGGAAAGTGATTTTCTCTTAAAGGACAGCATTTAGAAAGTAAAGCAACACTCCATTCCCTTCGCACAATGAATTGAAGTGTTGGAACAGACTGCTTCTCTTTCATAGAAACGCATTAGTGTTTCTTGTGAATGCTTGCAAGTAGCTTAAGGCACTTTCAAAGGAAAGTGATTTTCTCTGAAAGGACAGCATTTAGAAAGTGAAGCAACACTCCCTTCACTTCGAACAGTGAATTGAAGTGTTGGAACAGACTGCTTCTCTTTCAGAGAAACGCATGTTAGTTTCTTCCTAATGCTTGCAAGAAGCTTAAGGCACTTTCAAAGGAAAGTGATTTTCTCTGAAAGGACAGCATTTAGAAAGTGAAGCAACACTCCATTCACTTCGCACAGTGAATTGAAGTGTTGGAACAGACTGCTTCTCTTTCAGAGAAACGCATGTGAGTTTCTTCCTAATGCTTGCAAGTAGCTTAAGGCACTTTCAAAGGAAAGTGATTTTCTCTGAAAGGACAGCATTTAGAAAGTGAAGCAACACTCCATTCACTTCGAACAGTGAATTGAAGTGTTGGAACAGACTGCTTCTCTTTCAGAGAAACGCATGTTAGTTTCTTCCTAATGCTTGCAAGAAGCTTAAGGCACTTTCAAAGGAAAGTGATTTTCTCTGAAAGGACAGCATTTAGAAAGTGAAGCAACACTCCATTCACTTCGCACAGTGAATTGAAGTGTTGGAACAGACTGCTTCTCTTTCAGAGAAACGCATGTGAGTTTCTTCCTAATGCTTGCAAGTAGCTTAAGGCACTTTCAAAGGAAAGTGATTTTCTCTGAAAGGACAGCATTTAGAAAGTGAAGCAACACTCCATTCACTTCGCACAGTGAATTGAAGTGTTGGAACAGACTGCTTCCCTTTCAGAGAAACGCATGTGAGTTTCTTCCTAATGCTTGCAATTAGCTTAAGGCACTTTCAAAGGAAAGTGATTTTCTCTGAAAGGACAGCATTTAGAAAGTGAGGCAACACTCCATTCACTTCACACAGTGAATTGAAGTGTTGGAACAGACTGCTTCTCTTTCAGAGAAACGCATGTGAGTTTCTTCCTAATGCTTGCAAGTAGCTTAAGGCACTATCAAAGGAACGTGATTTTCTCTGAAAGGACAGCATTTAGAAAGTGAAGCAACACTCCATTCACTTCGCACAGTGAATTGAAGTGTTGGAACAGACTGCTTCTCTTTCAGAGAAACGCATGTGAGTTTTTTATGAATGCTTGAAAGTAGTTTAAGGCACATTCAAAGGAAAGTGATTTTCTCTGAAAGGACAGAATTTAGAAAGTGAAGCAACACTCCATTCACTTTGCACAGTGAATTGAAGTGTTGGAACAGACTGCTTCTCTTTCAGAGAAACGCATGTGAGTTTCTTCCTAATGCTTGCAAGTAGATTAAGGCACTTTCAAAGGAAAGTGATTTTCTCTGAAAGGACAGCATTTAGAAAGTGAAGCAACACTCCATTCACTTCGCACAGTGAATTGAAGTGTTGGAACAGACTGCTTCTCTTTCAGAGAAACGCATGTGAGTTTCTGGTGAATGCTTGCAAGTAGCTTAAGGCACTTTCAAAAGAAAGTGATTTTCTCTGAAAGGACAGCATTTAGAAAGTGAAGCACCACTCCATTCACTTCGCACAGTGAATTGAAGTGTTGGAACAGACTGCTTCTCTTTCAGAGAAATGCATGTGAGTTTCTGTTGAATGCTTGTAAGTAGCTTAAGGCACTTTCAAATGAAAGTGATTTTCTCTGAAAGGACAGCATTTAGAAAGTGAAGCAGCACTCCATTCACTTCGCACAGTGAATTGAAGTGTTGGAACAGACTGCTTCTCTTTCAGAAAAATGCATGTGAGTTTCTGTTTAATGCTTGTAATTAGCTTAAGGCACTTTCAAAGGAAAGTGATTTTCTCTGAAAGGACAGCATTTCGAAAGTAAGGCAACACTCCATTCACTTTGCACAGTGAATTGAAGTGTTGGAACAGATTGCTTCTCTTTCAGAGAAACACATGTGAGTTTCTGGTGAATGCTTGTAAGTAGCTTAAGGCATTTTCAAAGGAACGTGATTTTCTCGGAAAGGACAGCATTTAGAAAGTGAAGTAACATTCCATTCACTTCGCACAGTGAATTGAAGTGTTGGAACAGAGTGCTTCTCTTTCAGAGAAACGCATGTGTGTTTCCTGTGAATGCTAGAAAGTAGCTTAAGGCACTTTCAAAGGAAAGTGATTTTCTCTGAAAGGACAGCATTTAGAAAGTGAAGTAACATTCCATTCACTTCGCACAGTGAATTGAAGTGTTGTAACAGACTGCTTCTCTTTCAGAGAAATGCATGTGAGTTTCTGTTGAATGCTTGTAAGTAGCTCAAGGCTCTTTCAAAGGAAAGTGATTTTCTCTTAAAGGACAGCATTTAGAAAGTAAAGCAACACTCCATTCCCTTCGCACAATGAATTGAAGTGTTGGAACAGACTGCTTCTCTTTCATAGAAACGCATTAGTGTTTCTTGTGAATGCTTGCAAGTAGCTTAAGGCACTTTCAAAGGAAAGTGATTTTCTCTGAAAGGACAGCATTTAGAAAGTGAAGCAACACTCCCTTCACTTCGAACAGTGAATTGAAGTGTTGGAACAGACTGCTTCTCTTTCAGAGAAACGCATGTTAGTTTCTTCCTAATGCTTGCAAGAAGCTTAAGGCACTTTCAAAGGAAAGTGATTTTCTCTGAAAGGACAGCATTTAGAAAGTGAAGCAACACTCCATTCACTTCGCACAGTGAATTGAAGTGTTGGAACAGACTGCTTCTCTTTCAGAGAAACGCATGTGAGTTTCTTCCTAATGCTTGCAAGTAGCTTAAGGCACTTTCAAAGGAAAGTGATTTTCTCTGAAAGGACAGCATTTAGAAAGTGAAGCAACACTCCATTCACTTCGCACAGTGAATTGAAGTGTTGGAACAGACTGCTTCCCTTTCAGAGAAACGCATGTGGGTTTCTTCCTAATGCTTGCAATTAGCTTAAGGCACTTTCAAAGGAAAGTGATTTTCTCTGAAAGGACAGCATTTAGAAAGTGAGGCAACACTCCATTCACTTCACACAGTGAATTGAAGTGTTGGAACAGACTGCTTCTCTTTCAGAGAAACGCATGTGAGTTTCTTCCTAATGCTTGCAAGTAGCTTAAGGCACTATCAAAGGAACGTGATTTTCTCTGAAAGGACAGCATTTAGAAAGTGAAGCAACACTCCATTCACTTCGCACAGTGAATTGAAGTGTTGGAACAGACTGCTTCTCTTTCAGAGAAACGCATGTGAGTTTTTTATGAATGCTTGAAAGTAGTTTAAGGCACATTCAAAGGAAAGTGATTTTCTCTGAAAGGACAGAATTTAGAAAGTGAAGCAACACTCCATTCACTTTGCACAGTGAATTGAAGTGTTGGAACAGACTGCTTCTCTTTCAGAGAAACGCATGTGAGTTTCTTCCTAATGCTTGCAAGTAGATTAAGGCACTTTCAAAGGAAAGTGATTTTCTCTGAAAGGACAGCATTTAGAAAGTGAAGCAACACTCCATTCACTTCGCACAGTGAATTGAAGTGTTGGAACAGACTGCTTCTCTTTCAGAGAAACGCATGTGAGTTTCTGGTGAATGCTTGCAAGTAGCTTAAGGCACTTTCAAAAGAAAGTGATTTTCTCTGAAAGGACAGCATTTAGAAAGTGAAGCACCACTCCATTCACTTCGCACAGTGAATTGAAGTGTTGGAACAGACTGCTTCTCTTTCAGAGAAATGCATGTGAGTTTCTGTTGAATGCTTGTAAGTAGCTTAAGGCACTTTCAAATGAAAGTGATTTTCTCTGAAAGGACAGCATTTAGAAAGTGAAGCAGCACTCCATTCACTTCGCACAGTGAATTGAAGTGTTGGAACAGACTGCTTCTCTTTCAGAAAAATGCATGTGAGTTTCTGTTTAATGCTTGTAATTAGCTTAAGGCACTTTCAAAGGAAAGTGATTTTCTCTGAAAGGACAGCATTTCGAAAGTAAGGCAACACTCCATTCACTTTGCACAGTGAATTGAAGTGTTGGAACAGATTGCTTCTCTTTCAGAGAAACACATGTGAGTTTCTGGTGAATGCTTGTAAGTAGCTTAAGGCATTTTCAAAGGAACGTGATTTTCTCGGAAAGGACAGCATTTAGAAAGTGAAGTAACATTCCATTCACTTCGCACAGTGAATTGAAGTGTTGGAACAGAGTGCTTCTCTTTCAGAGAAACGCATGTGTGTTTCCTGTGAATGCTAGAAAGTAGCTTAAGGCACTTTCAAAGGAAAGTGATTTTCTCTGAAAGGACAGCATTTAGAAAGTGAAGTAACATTCCATTCACTTCGCACAGTGAATTGAAGTGTTGTAACAGACTGCTTCTCTTTCAGAGAAATGCATGTGAGTTTCTGTTGAATGCTTGTAAGTAGCTCAGGCTCTTTCAAAGGAAAGTGATTTTCTCTTAAAGGACAGCATTTAGAAAGTAAAGCAACACTCCATTCCCTTCGCACAATGAATTGAAGTGTTGGAACAGACTGCTTCTCTTTCATAGAAACGCATTAGTGTTTCTTGTGAATGCTTGCAAGTAGCTTAAGGCACTTTCAAAGGAAAGTGATTTTCTCTGAAAGGACAGCATTTAGAAAGTGAAGCAACACTCCATTCACTTCGCACAGTGAATTGAAGTGTTGGAACAGACTGCTTCTCTTTCAGAGAAACGCATGTGAGTTTCTTCCTAATGCTTGCAAGTAGCTTAAGGCACTTTCAAAGGAAAGTGATTTTCTCTGAAAGGACAGCATTTAGAAAGTGAAGCAACACTCCATTCACTTCGCACAGTGAATTGAAGTGTTGGAACAGACTGCTTCCCTTTCAGAGAAACGCATGTGAGTTTCTTCCTAATGCTTGCAATTAGCTTAAGGCACTTTCAAAGGAAAGTGATTTTCTCTGAAAGGACAGCATTTAGAAAGTGAGGCAACACTCCATTCACTTCACACAGTGAATTGAAGTGTTGGAACAGACTGCTTCTCTTTCAGAGAAACGCATGTGAGTTTCTTCCTAATGCTTGCAAGTAGCTTAAGGCACTATCAAAGGAACGTGATTTTCTCTGAAAGGACAGCATTTAGAAAGTGAAGCAACACTCCATTCACTTCGCACAGTGAATTGAAGTGTTGGAACAGACTGCTTCTCTTTCAGAGAAACGCATGTGAGTTTCTGGTGAATGCTTGCAAGTAGCTTAAGGCACTTTCAAAAGAAAGTGATTTTCTCTGAAAGGACAGCATTTAGAAAGTGAAGCACCACTCCATTCACTTCGCACAGTGAATTGAAGTGTTGGAACAGACTGCTTCTCTTTCAGAGAAATGCATTTGAGTTTCTGTTGAATGCTTGTAAGTAGCTTAAGGCACTTTCAAATGAAAGTGATTTTCTCTGAAAGGACAGCATTTAGAAAGTGAAGCAGCACTCCATTCACTTCGCACAGTGAATTGAAGTGTTGGAACAGACTGCTTCTCTTTCAGAAAAATGCATGTGAGTTTCTGTTTAATGCTTGTAATTAGCTTAAGGCACTTTCAAAGGAAAGTGATTTTCTCTGAAAGGACAGCATTTCGAAAGTAAGGCAACACTCCATTCACTTTGCACAGTGAATTGAAGTGTTGGAACAGATTGCTTCTCTTTCAGAGAAACACATGTGAGTTTCTGGTGAATGCTTGTAAGTAGCTTAAGGCATTTTCAAAGGAACGTGATTTTCTCGGAAAGGACAGCATTTAGAAAGTGAAGTAACATTCCATTCACTTCGCACAGTGAATTGAAGTGTTGGAACAGAGTGCTTCTCTTTCAGAGAAACGCATGTGTGTTTCCTGTGAATGCTAGAAAGTAGCTTAAGGCACTTTCAAAGGAAAGTGATTTTCTCTGAAAGGACAGCATTTAGAAAGTGAAGTAACATTCCATTCACTTCGCACAGTGAATTGAAGTGTTGTAACAGACTGCTTCTCTTTCAGAGAAATGCATGTGAGTTTCTGTTGAATGCTTGTAAGTAGCTCAAGGCTCTTTCAAAGGAAAGTGATTTTCTCTTAAAGGACAGCATTTAGAAAGTAAAGCAACACTCCATTCCCTTCGCACAATGAATTGAAGTGTTGGAACAGACTGCTTCTCTTTCATAGAAACGCATTAGTGTTTCTTGTGAATGCTTGCAAGTAGCTTAAGGCACTTTCAAAGGAAAGTGATTTTCTCTGAAAGGACAGCATTTAGAAAGTGAAGCAACACTCCATTCACTTCGAACAGTGAATTGAAGTGTTGGAACAGACTGCTTCTCTTTCAGAGAAACGCATGTTAGTTTCTTCCTAATGCTTGCAAGAAGCTTAAGGCACTTTCAAAGGAAAGTGATTTTCTCTGAAAGGACAGCATTTAGAAAGTGAAGCAACACTCCATTCACTTCGCACAGTGAATTGAAGTGTTGGAACAGACTGCTTCTCTTTCAGAGAAACGCATGTGAGTTTCTTCCTAATGCTTGCAAGTAGCTTAAGGCACTTTCAAAGGAAAGTGATTTTCTCTGAAAGGACAGCATTTAGAAAGTGAAGCAACACTCCATTCACTTCGCACAGTGAATTGAAGTGTTGGAACAGACTGCTTCCCTTTCAGAGAAACGCATGTGAGTTTCTTCCTAATGCTTGCAATTAGCTTAAGGCACTTTCAAAGGAAAGTGATTTTCTCTGAAAGGACAGCATTTAGAAAGTGAGGCAACACTCCATTCACTTCACACAGTGAATTGAAGTGTTGGAACAGACTGCTTCTCTTTCAGAGAAACGCATGTGAGTTTCTTCCTAATGCTTGCAAGTAGCTTAAGGCACTATCAAAGGAACGTGATTTTCTCTGAAAGGACAGCATTTAGAAAGTGAAGCAACACTCCATTCACTTCGCACAGTGAATTGAAGTGTTGGAACAGACTGCTTCTCTTTCAGAGAAACGCATGTGAGTTTTTTATGAATGCTTGAAAGTAGTTTAAGGCACATTCAAAGGAAAGTGATTTTCTCTGAAAGGACAGAATTTAGAAAGTGAAGCAACACTCCATTCACTTTGCACAGTGAATTGAAGTGTTGGAACAGACTGCTTCTCTTTCAGAGAAACGCATGTGAGTTTCTTCCTAATGCTTGCAAGTAGATTAAGGCACTTTCAAAGGAAAGTGATTTTCTCTGAAAGGACAGCATTTAGAAAGTGAAGCAACACTCCATTCACTTCGCACAGTGAATTGAAGTGTTGGAACAGACTGCTTCTCTTTCAGAGAAACGCATGTGAGTTTCTGGTGAATGCTTGCAAGTAGCTTAAGGCACTTTCAAAAGAAAGTGATTTTCTCTGAAAGGACAGCATTTAGAAAGTGAAGCACCACTCCATTCACTTCGCACAGTGAATTGAAGTGTTGGAACAGACTGCTTCTCTTTCAGAGAAATGCATGTGAGTTTCTGTTGAATGCTTGTAAGTAGCTTAAGGCACTTTCAAATGAAAGTGATTTTCTCTGAAAGGACAGCATTTAGAAAGTGAAGCAGCACTCCATTCACTTCGCACAGTGAATTGAAGTGTTGGAACAGACTGCTTCTCTTTCAGAAAAATGCATGTGAGTTTCTGTTTAATGCTTGTAATTAGCTTAAGGCACTTTCAAAGGAAAGTGATTTTCTCTGAAAGGACAGCATTTCGAAAGTAAGGCAACACTCCATTCACTTTGCACAGTGAATTGAAGTGTTGGAACAGATTGCTTCTCTTTCAGAGAAACACATGTGAGTTTCTGGTGAATGCTTGTAAGTAGCTTAAGGCATTTTCAAAGGAACGTGATTTTCTCGGAAAGGACAGCATTTAGAAAGTGAAGTAACATTCCATTCACTTCGCACAGTGAATTGAAGTGTTGGAACAGAGTGCTTCTCTTTCAGAGAAACGCATGTGTGTTTCCTGTGAATGCTAGAAAGTAGCTTAAGGCACTTTCAAAGGAAAGTGATTTTCTCTGAAAGGACAGCATTTAGAAAGTGAAGTAACATTCCATTCACTTCGCACAGTGAATTGAAGTGTTGTAACAGACTGCTTCTCTTTCAGAGAAATGCATGTGAGTTTCTGTTGAATGCTTGTAAGTAGCTCAAGGCTCTTTCAAAGGAAAGTGATTTTCTCTTAAAGGACAGCATTTAGAAAGTAAAGCAACACTCCATTCCCTTCGCACAATGAATTGAAGTGTTGGAACAGACTGCTTCCTTTCATAGAAACGCATTAGTGTTTCTTGTGAATGCTTGCAAGTAGCTTAAGGCACTTTCAAAGGAAAGTGATTTTCTCTGAAAGGACAGCATTTAGAAAGTGAAGCAACACTCCATTCACTTCGAACAGTGAATTGAAGTGTTGGAACAGACTGCTTCTCTTTCAGAGAAACGCATGTTAGTTTCTTCCTAATGCTTGCAAGAAGCTTAAGGCACTTTCAAAGGAAAGTGATTTTCTCTGAAAGGACAGCATTTAGAAAGTGAAGCAACACTCCATTCACTTCGCACAGTGAATTGAAGTGTTGGAACAGACTGCTTCTCTTTCAGAGAAACGCATGTGAGTTTCTTCCTAATGCTTGCAAGTAGCTTAAGGCACTTTCAAAGGAAAGTGATTTTCTCTGAAAGGACAGCATTTAGAAAGTGAAGCAACACTCCATTCACTTCGCACAGTGAATTGAAGTGTTGGAACAGACTGCTTCCCTTTCAGAGAAACGCATGTGAGTTTCTTCCTAATGCTTGCAATTAGCTTAAGGCACTTTCAAAGGAAAGTGATTTTCTCTGAAAGGACAGCATTTAGAAAGTGAGGCAACACTCCATTCACTTCACACAGTGAATTGAAGTGTTGGAACAGACTGCTTCTCTTTCAGAGAAACGCATGTGAGTTTCTTCCTAATGCTTGCAAGTAGCTTAAGGCACTATCAAAGGAACGTGATTTTCTCTGAAAGGACAGCATTTAGAAAGTGAAGCAACACTCCATTCACTTCGCACAGTGAATTGAAGTGTTGGAACAGACTGCTTCTCTTTCAGAGAAACGCATGTGAGTTTTTTATGAATGCTTGAAAGTAGTTTAAGGCACATTCAAAGGAAAGTGATTTTCTCTGAAAGGACAGAATTTAGAAAGTGAAGCAACACTCCATTCACTTTGCACAGTGAATTGAAGTGTTGGAACAGACTGCTTCTCTTTCAGAGAAACGCATGTGAGTTTCTTCCTAATGCTTGCAAGTAGATTAAGGCACTTTCAAAGGAAAGTGATTTTCTCTGAAAGGACAGCATTTAGAAAGTGAAGCAACACTCCATTCACTTCGCACAGTGAATTGAAGTGTTGGAACAGACTGCTTCTCTTTCAGAGAAACGCATGTGAGTTTCTGGTGAATGCTTGCAAGTAGCTTAAGGCACTTTCAAAAGAAAGTGATTTTCTCTGAAAGGACAGCATTTAGAAAGTGAAGCACCACTCCATTCACTTCGCACAGTGAATTGAAGTGTTGGAACAGACTGCTTCTCTTTCAGAGAAATGCATGTGAGTTTCTGTTGAATGCTTGTAAGTAGCTTAAGGCACTTTCAAATGAAAGTGATTTTCTCTGAAAGGACAGCATTTAGAAAGTGAAGCAGCACTCCATTCACTTCGCACAGTGAATTGAAGTGTTGGAACAGACTGCTTCTCTTTCAGAAAAATGCATGTGAGTTTCTGTTTAATGCTTGTAATTAGCTTAAGGCACTTTCAAAGGAAAGTGATTTTCTCTGAAAGGACAGCATTTCGAAAGTAAGGCAACACTCCATTCACTTTGCACAGTGAATTGAAGTGTTGGAACAGATTGCTTCTCTTTCAGAGAAACACATGTGAGTTTCTGGTGAATGCTTGTAAGTAGCTTAAAGCATTTTCAAAGGAATGTGATTTTCTCGGAAAGGACAGAATTTTGAAAGTGAAGTAACATTCCATTCACTTCGCACAGTGAATTGAAGTGTTGGAACAGACTGCTTCTCTTTCAGAGAAATGAATGTGAATTTCTGTTGAATGCTTGTAAGTAGCTCAAGGCTCTTTCAAAGGATAGTGATTTTCTCTGAAAGGACAGCATTTAGAAAGTAAAGCAACACTCCATTCCCTTCGCGCAATGAATTGAAGTGTTGGAACAGACTGCTTCTCTTTCATAGAAACGCATTAGTGTTTCTTGTGAATGCTTGCAAGTAGCTTAAGACACTTTCAAAGGAAAGTGATTTTCTCTGAAAGGACAGCATTTAGAAAGTGAAGCAACACTCCATTCACTTTGCACAGTGAATTGAAGTGTTGGAACAGACTGCTTCTCTTTCAGAGAAATGCATGTGAGTTTCTGTTGAATGCTTGTAAGTAGCTTAAGGCACTTTCAGAGGAAAGTGATTTTCTCTGAAAGGACAGCATTTCGAAAGTGAGGCAACACTCCATTCACTTTGCACAGTGAATTGAAGTGTTGGAACAGACTGCTTCTCTTTCAGAGAAACGCATGTGTGTTTCCTGTGAATGCTAGAAAGTAGCTTAAGGCACTTTCAAAGGAAAGTGATTTTCTCTGAAAGGACAGCATTTAGAAAGAGAAGTAACATTCCATTCACTTCGCATAGTGAATTGAAGTGTTGGAACAGACTGCTTCTCTTTCAGAGAAATGCATGTGAGTTTCTGTTGAATGCTTGTAAGTAGCTCAAGGCTCTTTCAAAGGAAAGTGATTTTCTCTGAAAGGACAGCATTTAGAAAGTGAGGCAACACTCCATTCACTTCGCACAGTGAATTGAAGTTTTGGAACAGACTGCTACTCTTTCAGAGAAACGCATGTGAGTTTCTTCCTAATGCTTGCAAGTAGCTTAAGGCACTATCAAAGGAACGTGATTTTCTCTGAAAGGAGAGCATTTAGAAAGTGAAGCAACACTCCATTCACTTCGCACAGTGAATTGAAGTGTTGGAACAGACTGCTTCTCTTTCAGAGAAACGCATGTGAGTTTTTTATGAATGCTTGAAAGTAGTTTAAGGCACTTTCAAAGGAAAGTGATTTTCTCAGAAAGCACAGCATTTAGAAAGTGAGGCAACACTCCATTCACTTTGCACAGTGAATTGAAGTGTTGGAACAGATTGCTTCTCTTTCAGAGAAACACATGTGAGTTTCTGGTGAATGCTTGTAAGTAGCTTAAGGCATTTTCAAAGGAACGTGATTTTCTCGGAAAGGACAGCATTTAGAAAGTGAAGTAACATTCCATTCACTTCGCACAGTGAATTGAAGTGTTGGAACAGAGTGCTTCTCTTTCAGAGAAACGCATGTGTGTTTCCTGTGAATGCTAGAAAGTAGCTTAAGGCACTTTCAAAGGAAAGTGATTTTCTCTGAAAGGACAGCATTTAGAAAGTGAAGTAACATTCCATTCACTTCGCACAGTGAATTGAAGTGTTGTAACAGACTGCTTCTCTTTCAGAGAAATGCATGTGAGTTTCTGTTGAATGCTTGTAAGTAGCTCAAGGCTCTTTCAAAGGAAAGTGATTTTCTCTGAAAGGACAGCATTTAGAAAGTGAAGCAACACTCCATTCACTTCGAACAGTGAATTGAAGTGTTGGAACAGACTGCTTCTCTTTCAGAGAAACGCATGTTAGTTTCTTCATAATGCTTGCAAGAAGCTTAAGGCACTTTCAAAGGAAAGTGATTTTCTCTGAAAGGACAGCATTTCGAAAGTGAGCCAACACTCCATTCACTTTGCACAGTGAATTGAAGTGTTGGAACAGACTGCTTCTCTTTCAGAGAAATGCATGTGAGTTTCTGTTGAATGCTTGTAAGTAGCTTAAGGCACATTCAAAGGAAAGGGATTTTCTCTGAAAGGACAGCATTTAGAAAGTGAAGCAACACTCCATTCACTTCGCACAGTGAATTGAAGTGTTGGAACAGACTGCTTCTCTTTCAGAGAAACGCATGTGAGTTTTTTGTGAATGCTTGAAAGTAGTTTAAGGAACTTTCAATGGACAGTGATTTTCTCTGAAAGGACAGCATTTAGAAAGTGAGGCAACACTCCATTCACTTCGCACAGTGAATTGAAGTGTTGGAACAGACTGCTTCTCTTTCAGAGAAACGCATGTGAGTTTCTGTTGAATGCTTGTAAGTAGCTTAAGGCACTTTCAAAGGAAAGTGATTTTCACTGAAAGGACAGCATTTAGAAAGTGAAGCAACACTCCATTCACTTCTCACAGTGAATTGAAGTGTTGGAACAGACTGCTTCTCTTTTAGAGAAACGCATGTGAGTTTCTTCCTAATGCTTGCAAGTAGCTTAAGGCACTTTCAAAGGAAAGTGATTTTCTCTGAAAGGATAGAATTTAGAAAGTGAAGCAACACTCCCTTCACTTCGCACAGTGAATTGAAGTGTTGGAACAGACTGCTTCTCTTTCAGAGAAATGCATGTGAGTTTCTGTTGAATGCTTGTAAGTAGCTTAAGGCACTTTCAAAGGAAAGTGATTTTCTCTGAAAGGACAGCATTTAGAAAGTGAAGCAACACTCCATTCCCTTCGTGCAGTGAATTGAAGTGCTGGAACAGACTGCTTGTCTTTCATAGAAACGCATTAGTATTTCTTGTGAATGCTTGCAAGTAGCTTAAGGCACTTTCAAAGGAAAGTGATTTTCTCTGAAAGGACAGCATTTAGAAAGTGAAGCAACACTCCATTCACTTCGCACAGTGAATTGAAGTTTTGGAACAGACAGCTTCTCTTTTAGATAAACGCATGTAAGTTTCTTCCTAATGCTTGCAAGAAGCTTAAGTCACTTTCAAAGGAAAGTGATTTTCTCTGAAAGGACAGCATTTCGAAAGTGAGGCAACACTCCATTCACTTTGCACAGTGAATTGAAGTGTTGGAACAGACTGCTTCTCTTTCAGAGAAATGCATGTGAGTTTCTGTTGAATGCTTGTAAGTAGCTTAAGGCACTTACAAAGGAAAGTGATTTTTTCTGAAAGGACAGCATTTAGAAAGTGAAGCAACACTCCATTCCCTTCGTGCAGTGAATTGAAGTGTTGGAACAGACTGCTTCTCTTTCAGAGAAACGCATGTGAGTTTCTTCCTAATGCTTGCAAGTAGCTTAAGGAACTTTCAAAGGAAAGTGATTTTCTCTGAAAGAAGAGCATTTAGAAAGTGAAGCAACACTCAATTCACTTCGCACAGTGAATTGAAGTGTTGGAACAGACTGCTTCTCTTTCAGAGAAATGCATGTGAGTTTCTGTTGAATGCTTGTAAGTAGCTTAAGGCACTTTCAAAGGAAAGTGATTTTCTCTGAAAGGACAGCATCTAGAAAGTGAGGCAACACTCCATTCACTTCGAACAGTGAATAGAAGTGTTGGAACAGACTGCTTCTCTTTCAGAGAAACGCATGTATGTTTCTTCCTAATGCCTGCAAGTAGCTTAAGGCACTTTCAAAGGAAAGTGATTTTCTCTGAAAGGACAGCATTTAGAAAGTGAAGCAACACTCCATTCACTTCGAACAGTGAATTGAAGTGTTGGAACAGACTGCTTCTCTTTCAGGGAAACGCATGTGAGTTTTTTATGAATGCTTGAAAGTAGATTAAGGCACTTTCAAAGGAAAGTGATTTTCTCTGAAAGGACAGAATTTAGAAAGTGAAGCAACACTCCCTTCACTTCGCACAGTGAATTGAAGTGTTGGAACAGACTGCTTCTCTTTCAGAGAAATGCATGTGAGTTTCTGTTGAATGCTTGTAAGTAGCTTAAGGCACTTACAAAGGAAAGTGATTTTTTCTGAAAGGACAGCATTTAGAAAGTGAAGCAACACTCCATTCCCTTCGTGCAGTGAATTGAAGTGTTGGAACAGACTGCTTCTCTTTCAGAGAAACGCATGTGAGTTTTTTGTGAATGCTTGAAAGTAGTTTAAGGCACTTTCAATGGAAAGTGATTTTCTCTGAAAGGACAGCATTTAGAAAGTGAGGCAACACTCCATTCACTTCGCACAGTGAATTGAAGTGTTGGAACAGACTGCTTCTCTTTCAGAGAAACGCATGTGAGTTTCTGTTGAATGCTTGTAAGTAGCTTAAGGCACTTTCAAAGGAAAGTGATTTTCACTGAAAGGACAGCATTTAGAAAGTGATGCAACACTCCAATCACTTCGCACAGTGAATTGAAGTGTTGGAACAGACTGCTTCTCTTTCAGAGAAACGCATGTGAGTTTCTTCCTAATGCTTGCAAGTAGCTTAAGGCACTTTCAAAGGAAAGTGATTTTCTCTGAAAGAAGAGCATTTAGAAAGTGAAGCAACACTCCCTTCACTTCGCACAGTGAATTGAAGTGTTGGAACAGACTGCTTCTCTTTCAGAGAAATGCATGTGAGTTTCTGTTGAATGCTTGTAAGTAGCTTAAGGCACTTACAAAGGAAAGTGATTTTTTCTGAAAGGACAGCATTTAGAAAGTGAAGCAACACTCCATTCCCTTCGTGCAGTGAATTGAAGTGTTGGAACAGACTGCTTCTCTTTCAGAGAAACGCATGTGAGTTTCTTCCTAATGCTTGCAAGTAGCTTAAGGAACTTTCAAAGGAAAGTGATTTTCTCTGAAAGAAGAGCATTTAGAAAGTGAAGCAACACTCAATTCACTTCGCACAGTGAATTGAAGTGTTGGAACAGACTGCTTCTCTTTCAGAGAAATGCATGTGAGTTTCTGTTGAATGCTTGTAAGTAGCTTAAGGCACTTTCAAAGGAAAGTGATTTTCTCTGAAAGGACAGCATCTAGAAAGTGAGGCAACACTCCATTCACTTCGAACAGTGAATAGAAGTGTTGGAACAGACTGCTTCTCTTTCAGAGAAACGCATGTATGTTTCTTCCTAATGCCTGCAAGTAGCTTAAGGCACTTTCAAAGGAAAGTGATTTTCTCTGAAAGGACAGCATTTAGAAAGTGAAGCAACACTCCATTCACTTCGCACAGTGAATTGAAGTGTTGGAACAGACTGCTTCTCTTTCAGGGAAACGCATGTGAGTTTTTTATGAATGCTTGAAAGTAGATTAAGGCACTTTCAAAGGAAAGTGATTTTTCTCTGAAAGGACAGAATTTAGAAAGTGAAGCAACACTCCCTTCACTTCGCACAGTGAATTGAAGTGTTGGAACAGACTGCTTCTCTTTCAGAGAAATGCATGTGAGTTTCTGTTGAATGCTTGTAAGTAGCTTAAGGCACTTTCAAAGGAAAGTGATTTTCTCTGAAAGGACAGCATTTAGAAAGTGAAGCAACACTCCACTCGCTTCGCACAGTGAATTGAAGTGTTGGAACCGACTGCTTCTCTTTCAGAGAAACGCATGTGAGTTTCTTCCTAATGCTTGCAAGTAGCTTAAGGAACTTTCAAAGGAAAGTGATTTTCTCTGAAAGGACAGCATTTAGAAAATGAAGCAACACTCCATTCACTTCGCACAGTGAATTGAAGTGTTGGAACAGACTGCTTCTCTTTCAGAGAAACGCATGTTAGTTTCTGGTGAATGCTTGTAAGTAGCTTAAGGCACTTTCAAAGGAAAGTGATTTTCTCTGAAAGGACAGCATTTAGAAAGTGAAGCAACACTCCATTCACTTCGCAGAGTGAATTGAAGTATTGGAACAGACTGCTTCTCTTTCAGAGAAACTCATGTGAGTTTTTTGTGAATGCTTGAAAGTAGTTAAAGACACTTTCAATGGAAAGTGATTTTCTCTGAAAGGACAGCATTTAGAAAGTGAGGCAACACTCCATTCACTTCGCACAGTGAATTGAAATGTTGGAACAGACTGCTTCTCTTTCAGGGAAACGCATGTGAGTTTTTTATGAATGCTTGAAAGTAGTTTAAGGCACTTTCAAAGGAAAGTGATTTTCTCTGAAAGGACAGCATTTAGAAAGTGAAGCAACACTCCATTCACTTTGCACAGTGAATTGAAGTGATGGAACAGACTGCTTCTCTTTCAGAGAAATGCATGTGAGTTTCTGTTGAATGCTTGTAAGCAGCTTAAGGCACTTTCAAAGGAATGTGATTTTCTCTGAAAGGACAGCATTTAGAAAGTGAAGCAACACTCCATTCACTTCGTGCAGTGAATTAAAGTGTTGGAACAGACTGCTTCTCTTTCAGAGACATGCATGTGACTTTCTGTTGAATGCTTGTAAGTAGTTTAAGGCTCTTTCAAGGAAAGTGATTTTCTCTGAAAGGACAGCATTTAGAAACTGAAGCAACACTCCATTCACTTCGCACAGTGAATTGAAGTGTTGGAACAGACTGCTTCTCTTTCAGAGAAACGCATGTGAGTTTCTGGTGAATGCTTGTGAGTAGCTTAAGGCACTTTCAAAGGAAAGTGATTTTCTCTGAAAGGACAGCATTTAGAAAGTGAAGCAACACTCCATTCACTTCGCTTAGTGAATTGAAGTGTTGGAACAGACTGCTTCTCTTTCAGAGAAACGCATGTGAGTTTCTTCCTAATGCTTGCAAGTAGCTTAAGGCACTTTCAAAGGAAAGTGATTTTCTCTGAAAGGACAGCATTTAGAAAGTTAAGCAACACTCCATTCACTTCGCTTAGTGAATTGAAGTGTTGGAACAGACTGCTTCTCTTTCAGAGAAATGCATGTGAGTTTCTGTTGAATGCTTGCAAGTTGCTTAAGGCAATTTCAAAGGAAAGTGATTTTCTCTGAAAGGACAGCATTTAGAAAGTGAAACAACACTCCATTCACTTCGCACAGAGTTGAAGTGTTGGAACAGATTGCTTCTCTTTCAGAGAAATTCATGTGAGTTTCTGTTGAATGCTTGTATGTAGCTTAAGGCACTTTCAAAGGAAAGTGATTTTCTCTGAAAGGACAGCATTTAGAAAGTGAAGCAACACTCCATTCCCTTCGTGCAGTGAATTGAAGTGTTGAAACAGACTGCTTGTCTTTCATAGAAACGCATTAGTATTTCTTTTGAATGCTTGCAAGTAGCTTAAGGCACTTTCAAAGGAAAGTGATTTTCTCTGAAAGGACAGCATTTAGAAAGTGAAGCAACACTCCATTCACTTCGCACAGTGAATTGAAGTGTTGGAACAGACTGCTTCTCTTTCAGAGAAACGCATGTGAGTTTCTGTTGAATGCTTGTATGTAGCTTAAGGCACTTTCAAAGGAAAGTGATTTTCTCTGAAAGGACAGCATTTCGAAAGTGAGGCAACACTCCATTCACTTTGCACAGTGATTTGAAGTGTTGAAACAGACTGCTTCTCTTTCATAGAAACGTATTAGTGTTTCTTGTGAATGCTTGCAAGTAGCTTAAGGCACTTTCAAAGGAAAGTGATTTTCTCTAAAAGGACAGCATTTAGAAAGTGAAGCAACACTCCATTCACTTCGCACAGAGAATTGAAGTGTTGGAACAGATTGCTTCTCTTTCAGATAAATGCATGTGAGTTTCTGTTGAATGCTTGTAAGTAGCTTAAGGCACTTTCAAAGGAAAGTGATTTTCTCTGAAAGGACAGCATTTAGAAAGTGAAGCAACACTCCATTCACTTCGCACCGTGAATTGAAGTGTTGGAACAGACTGCTTCTCTTTCAGAGAAACGCATGTGAGTTTCTGTTGAATGCTTGCAAGTAGCTTAAGGCACTTTCAAGGGAAAGTGATTTTCTCTGAAAGGACAGCATTTAGAAAGTGAGGCAACACTCCATTCACTTCGCACAGTGAATTGAAGTGTTGGAACAGACAGCTTCTCTTTCAGAGAAACGCATGTGAGTTTCTGTTGAATGCTTGTAAGTAGCTTAAGGCACTTTCAAAGGAAATTGATTTTCACTGAAAGGACAGCATTTAGAAAGTGAAGCAACACTCCATTCACCTCGCACAGTGAATTGAAGTGTTGGAACAGACTGCTTCTCTTTCAGAGAAACGCATGTGAGTTTCTTCCTAATGCTTGCAAGTAGCTTAAGGCACTTTCAAAGGAAAGTGATTTTCTCTGAAAGCACAGAATTTAGAAAGTGAAGCAACACTCCCGTCACTTCGCACAGTGAATTGAAGTGTTGGAACAGACTGCTTCTCTTTCAGAGAAATGCATGTGAGTTTCTGTTGAATGCTTGTAATTAGCTAAAGGCACTTTCAAAGGAAAGTGATTTTCTCTGAAAGGACAGCATTTAGAAAGTGAAGCAACACTCCATTCCCTTCGTGCAGTGAATTGAAGTGTTGGAACAGACTGCTTGTCTTTCAGAGAAACGCATGTATGTTTCTTCCTAATGGTTGTAAGTAGCTTAAGGCACTTTCAAAGGAAAGTGATTTTCTCGGAAAGGACAGCATTTAGAAAGTGAAGCAACACTCCCTTAACTTCGCACAGTGAATTGAAGTGTTGGAACAGACTGCTTCTCTTTCAGAGAAATGCATGTGAGTTTCTGTTGAATGCTTGTAAGTAGCTTAAGGCACTTTCAAAGGAAAGTGATTTTCTCTGAAAGGACAGCATTTAGAAAGTGAAGCAACACTCCACTCACATCGCACAGTGAATTGAAGTGTTGGAACAGACTGCTTCTCTTTCCGAGAAACGCATGTGAGTTTCTTCCTAATGCTTGCAAGTAGCTTAAGGAACTTTCAAAGGAAAGTGATTTTCTCTGAAAGAAGAGCATTTAGAAAGTAAAGCAACACTCCATTCACTTCGCACAGTGAATTGAAGTGTTGGAACAGACTGCTTCTCTTTCAGAGAAATGCATGTGAGTTTCTGTTGAATGCTTGTAAGTAGTTTAAGGCACTTTCAAAGGAAAGTGATTTTCTCTGAAATGACAGCATTTAGAAAGTGAGGCAACACTCCATTCACTTCGAACAGTGAATAGAAGTGTTGGAACAGACTGCTTCTCTTTCAGAGAAACGCATGTATGTTTCTTCCTAATGCTTGCAAGTAGCTTAAGGCACTTTCAAAGGAAAGTGATTTTCTCTGAAAGGACAGCATTTAGAAAGTGAAGCAACACTCCATTCACTTCGCACAGTGAATTGAAGGGTTGGAACAGACTGCTTCTCTTTCAGAGAAACGCATGTGAGTTTCTGTTGAATGCTTGTAAGTAGCTTAAGGCACTTTCAAATGAAAGTGATTTTCTCTGAAAGGACAGCATTTAGAAAGTGAAGCAACACTCCATTCACTTCGCACAGTGAATTGAAGTGTTGGAACAGACTGCTTCTCTTTCAGAGAAATGAATGTGAGTTTCTGTTGAATGCTTTTAAGTAGCTTAAGGCACTTTCAAAGGAAAGTGATTTTCTCTGAAAGGACAGCATTTAGAAAATGAAGCAATACTCCGTTCCCTTCGTGCAGTGAAGTAAAGTGTTGGAACAGAGTGCTTCTCTTTCATATAAACGCATTTGAGTTTCTTGTGAATGCTTGCAGGTAGCTTAAGGCACTTTCAAAGGAAAGTGATTTTCTCTGAAAGGACAGCATTTAGAAAGTGAAGCAACACTCCATTCACTTTGCACAGTGAATTTAAGTGATGGAACAGACTGCTTCTCTTTCAGAGAAATGCATGTGAGTTTCTGTTGAATGCTTGTAAGCAGCTTAAGGCACTTTCAAAGGAATGTGATTTTCTCTGAAAGGACAGCATTTAGAAAGTGAAGCAACACTCCATTCACTTCGTGCAGTGAATTGAAGTGTTGGAACAGACTGCTTCTCTTTCAGAGACATGCATGTGAGTTTCTGTTGAATGCTTGTAAGTAGCTTAAGGCTCTTTCAAAGGAAAGTGAATTTCTCTGAAAGGACAGCATTTAGAAGCTGAAGCAACACTCCATTCACTTCGCACAGTGAATTGAAGTGTTGGAACAGACTGCTTCTCTTTCAGAGAAACGCATGTGAGTTTCTGGTGAATGCTTGTGAGTAGCTTAAGGCACTTTCAAAGGAAAGTGATTTTCTCTGAAAGGACAGCATTTAGAAAGTGAAGCAACACTCCATTCACTTCGCTTAGTGAATTGAAGTGTTGGAACAGACTGCTTCTCTTTCAGAGAAACGCATGTGAGTTTCTTCCTAATGCTTGTAAGTAGCTTAAGGCACTTTCAAAGGAAAGTGATTTTCTCTGAAAGGACAGCATTTAGAAAGTGAAGCAACACTCCATTCACTTCGCTTAGTGAATTGAAGTGTTGGAACAGACTGCTTCTCTTTCAGAGAAATGTATGTGAGTTTTTGTTGAATGTTTGCAGCTGCTTAAGGCAATTTCAAAGGAAAGTGATTTTCTCTGAAAGGACAGCATTTAGAAAGTGAAGCAACACTCCATTCACTTCGCACAGAGTTGAAGTGTTGGAACAGATTGCTTCTCTTTCAGAGAAATGCATGTGAGTTTCTGTTGAATGCTTGTATGTAGCTTAAGGCACTTTCAAAGGAAAGTGATTTTCTCTGAAAGGACAGCATTTAGAAAGTGAAGCAACACTCCATTCCCTTCGTGCAGTGAATTGAAGTGTTGAAACAGACTGCTTTTCTTTCATAGAAACGCATTAGTATTTCTTTTGAATGCTTGCAAGTAGCTTAAGGCACTTTCAAAGGAAAGTGATTTTCTCTGAAAGGACAGCATTTAGAAAGTGAAGCAACACTCCATTCACTTCGCACAGTGAATTGAAGTGTTGGAACAGACTGCTTCTCTTTCAGAGAAACGCATGTTAGTTTCTTCCTAATGCTTGCAAGAAGCTTAAGGCACTTTCAAAGGAAAGTGATTTTCTCTGAAAGGACAGCATTTCGAAAGTGAGGCAACACTCCATTCACTTTGCACAGTGAATTGAAGTGTTGGAACAGACTGCTTCTCTTTCAGAGAAACGCATGTGAGTTTCTGTTGAATGCTTGTAAGTAGCTTAAGGCACTTTCAAAGGAAATTGATTTTCACTGAAAGGACAGCATTTAGAAAGTGAAGCAACACTCCATTCACTTCGCACAGTGAATTGAAGTGTTGGAACAGACTGCTTCTCTTTCAGAGAAACGCATGTGAGTTTCTGTTGAATGCTTGTAAGTAGCTTAAGGCACTTTCAAAAGAAATTGATTTTCACTGAAAGGACAGCATTTAGAAAGTGAAGCAACACTCCATTCACTTCGCACAGTGAATTGAAGTGTTGGAACAGACTGCTTCTCTTTCAGAGAAACGCATGTGAGTTTCTTCCTAATGCTTGCAAGTAGCTTAAGGCACTTTCAAAGGAAAGTGATTTTCTCTGAAAGCACAGAATTTAGAAAGTGAAGCAACACTCCCGTCACTTCGCACAGTGAATTGAAGTGTTGGAACAGACTGCTTCTCTTTCAGAGAAATGCATGTGAGTTTCTGTTGAATGCTTGTAAGTAGCTAAAGGCACTTTCAAAGGAAAGTGATTTTCTCTGAAAGGACAGCATTTAGAAAGTGAAGCAACACTCCATTCCCTTCGTGCAGTGAATTGAAGTGTTGGAACAGACTGCTTGTCTTTCAGAGAAACGCATGTATGTTTCTTCCTAATGCTTGTAAGTAGCTTAAGGCACTTTCAAAGGAAAGTGATTTTCTCGGAAAGGACAGCATTTAGAAAGTGAAGCAACACTCCCTTCACTTCGCACAGTGAATTGAAGTGTTGGAACAGACTGCTTCTCTTTCAGAGAAATGCATGTGAGTTTCTGTTGAATGCTTGTAAGTAGCTTAAGGCACTTTCAAAGGAAAGTGATTTTCTCTGAAAGGACAGCATTTAGAAAGTGAAGCAACACTCCACTCACTTCGCACAGTGAATTGAAGTGTTAGAACAGACTGCTTCTCTTTCAGAGAAACGCATGTGAGTTTCTTCCTAATGCTTGCAAGTAGCTTAAGGAACTTTCAAAGGAAAGTGATTTTCTCTGAAAGAAGAGCATTTAGAAAGTAAAGCAACACTCCATTCACTTCGCACAGTGAACTGAAGTGTTGGAACAGACTGCTTCTCTTTCAGAGAAATGCATGTGAGTTTCTGTTGAATGCTTGTAAGTAGTTTAAGGCACTTTCAAAGGAAAGTGATTTTCTCTGAAATGACAGCATTTAGAAAGTGAGGCAACACTCCATTCACTTCGAACAGTGAATAGAAGTGTTGGAACAGACTGCTTCTCTTTCAGAGAAACGCATGTATGTTTCTTCCTAATGCTTGCAAGTAGCTTAAGGCACTTTCAAAGGAAAGTGATTTTCTCTGAAAGGACAGCATTTAGAAAGTGAAGCAACACTCCATTCACTTCGCTTAGTGAATTGAAGTGTTGGAACAGACTGCTTCTCTTTCAGAGAAATGTATGTGAGTTTCTGTTGAATGCTTGCAAGCTGCTTAAGGCAATTTCAAAGGAAAGTGATTTTCTCTGAAAGGACAGCATTTAGAAAGTGAAGCAACACTCCATTCACTTCGCACAGAGTTGAAGTGTTGGAACAGATTGCTTCTCTTTCAGAGAAATGCATGTGAGTTTCTGTTGAATGCTTGTATGTAGCTTAAGGCACTTTCAAAGGAAAGTGATTTTCTCTGAAAGGACAGCATTTAGAAAGTGAAGCAACACTCCATTCCCGTCGTGCAGTGAATTGAAGTGTTGAAACAGACTGCTTGTCTTTCATAGAAACGCATTAGTATTTCTTTTGAATGCTTGCAAGTAGCTTAAGGCACTTTCAAAGGAAAGTGATTTTCTCTGAAAGGACAGCATTTAGAAAGTGAAGCAACACTCCATTCACTTCGCACAGTGAATTGAAGTGTTGGAACAGACTGCTTCTCTTTCAGAGAAACACATGTTAGTTTCTTCCTAATGCTTGCAAGAAGCTTAAGGCACTTTCAAAGGAAAGTGATTTTCTCTGAAAGGACAGCATTTCGAAAGTGAGGCAACACTCCATTCACTTTGCACAGTGAATTGAAGTGTTGAAACAGACTGCTTCTCTTTCATAGAAACGCATTAGTGTTTCTTGTGAATGCTTGCAAGTAGCTTAAGGCACTTTCAAAGGAAAGTGATTTTCTCTAAAAGGACAGCATTTAGAAAGTGAAGCAACACTCCATTCACTTCGCACAGAGAATTGAAGTGTTGGAACAGATTGCTTCTCTTTCAGATAAATGCATGTGAGTTTCTGTTGAATGCTTGTAAGTAGCTTGAGGCACTTTCAAAGGAAAGTGATTTTCTCTGAAAGGACAGCATTTAGAAAGGGAAGCAACACTCCATTCACTTCGCACCGTGAATTGAAGTGTTGGAACAGACTGCTTCTCTTTCAGAGAAACGCATGTGAGTTTCTGTTGAATGCTTGCAAGTAGCTTAAGGCACTTTCAAGGGAAAGTGATTTTCTCTGAAAAGACAGCATTTAGAAAGTGAGGCAACACTCCATTCACTTCGCACAGTGAATTGAAGTGTTGGAACAGACTGCTTCTCTTTCAGAGAAACGCATGTGAATTTCTGTTGAATGCTTGTAAGTAGCTTAAGGCACTTTCAAAGGAAATTGATTTTCTCTGAAAGGACAGCATTTAGAAAGGGAAGCAACACTCCATTCACTTCGCACAGTGAATTGAAGTGTTGGAACAGACTGCTTCTCTTTCAGAGAAACGCATGTGAGTTTCTTCCTAATGCTTGCAAGTAGCTTAAGGAACTTTCAAAGGAAAGTGATTTTCTCTGAAAGCACAGAATTTAGAAAGTGAAGCAACACTCCCGTCACTTCGCACAGTGAATTGAAGTGTTGGAACAGACTGCTTCTCTTTCAGAGAAATGCATGTGAGTTTCTGTTGAATGCTTGTAAGTAGCTAAAGGCACTTTCAAAGGAAAGTGATTTTCTCTGAAAGGACAGCATTTAGAAAGTGAAGTAACACTCCATTCCCTTCGTGCAGTGAATTGAAGTGTTGGAACAGACTGCTTGTCTTTCAGAGAAACGCATGTATGTTTCTTCCTAATGCTTGTAAGTAGCTTAAGGCACTTTCAAAGGAAAGTGATTTTCTCTGAAAGGACAGCATTTAGAAAGTGAAGCAACACTCCATTCACTTCGCACAGTGAATTGAAGTGTTGGAACAGACTGCTTCTCTTTCAGGGAAACGCATGTGAGTTTTTTATGAATGCTTGAAAGTAGTTTAAGGCACTTTCAAAGGAAAGTGATTTTCTCTGAAAGGACCGCATTTAGAAAGTGAAGCAACACTCCATTCACTTCGTGCAGTGAATTGAAGTGTTGGAACAGAGTGTTTCTCTTTCATAGAAACGCCTTAGTGTTTCTTGTGAATGCTTGCAAGTTGCTTAAGGCACTTTCAAAGGAAAGTGATTTTCTCTGAAAGGACATAATTTAGAAAGTGAAGCAACACTCCATTCACTTCGCACAGTGAATTGAAGTGTTGGAACAGACTGCTTCTCTTTCAGAGAAACGCATGTGAGTTTCTGTTGAATGCTTGTAAGTAGCTTAAGGCACTTTCAAAGGAAAGTGATTTTCTCTGAAAGGACAGCATTTAGAAAGTGAGGCAACACTCCATTCACTTCACACAGTGAATTGAAGTGCTGGAACAGACTGCTTCTCTTTCAGAGAAACGCATGTGAGTTTTTTATGAATGCTTGAAAGTAGTTTAAGGCACTTTAAAAGGAAAGTGATTTTCTCTGAAAGGACAGCATTTAGAAAGTGAGGCAACACTCCATTCACTTCGCACAGTGAATTGAAGTGTTGGAACAGACTGCTTCTCTTTCAGAGAAACGCATGTGAGTTTCTGTTGAATGCTTGCAAGTAGCTTAAGGCACTCTCAAGGGAAAGTAATTTTCTCTGAAAGGACAGCATTTAGAAAGTGAAGCAACACTCCATTCACTTCGCACAGTGAATTGAAGTGTTGGAACAGACTGCTTCTCTTTCAGAGAAACGCATGTGAGTTTCTGGTGAATAGTTGTAAGTACCTTAAGGCACTTTCAAAGGAAAGTGATTTTCTCTGAAAGGACAGCATTTAGAAAGTGAAGCAACACTCCATTCACTTCGCAGAGTGAATTGAAGTATTGGAACAGACTACTTCTTTTTCAGAGAAACGCATGTGAGTTTCTGGTGAATGCTTGTAAGTAGCTTAAGGCACTTTCAAAGGAAAGTGATTTTCTCTGAAAGGACAGCATTTAGAAAGTGAAGCAACACTCCATTCACTTCGCACAGTGAATTGAAGTGTTGGAACAGACTGCTTCTCTTTAAGAGAAACGCATGTGAGTTTTTTGTGAATGCTTGAAAGTAGTTTAAGGCACTTTCAAAGGAAAGTGATTTTCTATGAAAGGACAGCATTTAGAAAGTGAAGCAACACTCCATTCACTTCGCACAGTGAATTGAAGTGTTGGAACAGACTGCTTCTCTTTCAGAGAAACGCATGTGAGTTTCTGTTGAATGCTTGTAAGTAGCTTAAGGCACTTTCAAAGGAAAGTGATTTTCTCTGAAAGGACAGCATTTAGAAAGTGAAGCGACACTCCATTCCCTTCGTGCAGTGAATTGAAGTGTTGGAACAGAGTGCTTCTCTTTCATAGAAACGCATTAGTGTTTCTTGTGAATGCTTGTAAGTTGCTTAAGGCACTTTCAAAGGAAAGTGATTTTCTCTGAAAGGACATAATTTAGAAAGTGAAGCAACATTCCATTCATTTCGCTTAGTGAATTGAAGTGTTGGAACAGACTGCTTCTCTTTCAGAGAAATGCATGTGAGTTTCTGTTGAATGCTTGTAAGTAGCTTAAGGCACTTTCAAAGGAAAGTGATTTTCTCTGAAAGGACAGCATTTAGAAAGTGAAGCAACACTCCATTCACTTCGCACAGTGAATTGAAGTGCTGGAACAGACTGCTTCTCTTTCAGAGAAACGCATGTGAGTTTCTTCCTAATGCTTGCAAGTAGCTTAAGGCACTTTCAAAGGAAAGTGATTTTCTCTGAAAGGACAGCATTTAGAAAGTGAAGCAACACTCCATTCACTTCGCACAGTGAATTGAAGTGTTGGAACAGACTGCTTCTCTTTCAGAGAAACGCATGTGAGTTTCTGGTGAATGCTTGTGAGTAGCTTAAGGCACTTTCAAAGGAAAGTGATTTTCTCTGAAAGGACAGCATTTAGAAAGTGATTCAACACTCCATTCACTTCGCACAGTGAATTGAAGTGTTGGAACAGACTGCTTCTCTTTCAGAGAAACGCATGTGAGTTTCTTGTGAATGCTTGTAAGTTGCTTAAGGCACTTTCAAAGGAAAGTGATTTTCTCTGAAAGGACAGCATTTACAAACTGAGGCAACACTCCATTCCCTTCGCACAGTGAATTGAAGTGTTGGAACAGACTGCTTCTCTTTGAGAGAAACGCATGTGAGTTTTTTGTGAATGCTTGAAAGTAGTTTAAGGCACTTTCAAAGGAAAGTGATTTTCTCTGAAAGGACAGCATTTAGAAAGTAAAGCAACACTCCATTCACTTTGCACAGTGAATTGAAGTGTTGGAACAGACTGCTTCTCTTTCAGAGAAATGCATGTGAGTTTCTGGTGAATGCTTGTAAGTAGCTTAAGGCACTTTCAAACGAAAGTGATTTTCTCTGAAAGGACATTATTTAGAAAGTGAAGCAACACTCCATTCCCTTCGTGCAGTGAATTGAAGTGTTGGAACAGACTGCTTCTCTTTCAGAGAAACACATGTGAGTTTCTTCCTAATGCTT
Source organism: Myodes glareolus (assembly GCF_982192425.1). NCBI lineage: Eukaryota > Metazoa > Chordata > Mammalia > Rodentia > Cricetidae > Myodes > Myodes glareolus. The sequence goes on along the minus strand of NC_142032.1, from coordinate 110,621,322 downwards.
GCAAGTAGCTTAAGGCACTTTCAAGGGAAAGTGATTTTCTCTGAAAGGACAGCATTTAGAAAGTGAAGCAACACTCCATTCACTTCGCACATTGAATTGAAGTGTTGGAACAGACTGCTTCTCTTTCAGAGAAACGCATGTGAGTTTCTGGTGAATGCTTGTAAGTAGCTTAAGGCACTTTCAAAGGAAAGTGATTTTCTCTGAAAGGACAACATTTAGAAAGTGAAGCAACACTCCATTCACTTCGCACAGTGAATTGAAGTGTTGGAACAGACTGCTTCTCTTTCAGAGAAACGCATGTGAGTTTCTTCCTCATGCTTGCAAGTAGCTTAAGGCACTTTCAAAGGAAAGTGATTTTCTCTGAAAGGACAGCATTTAGAAAGTGAAGCAACACTCCATTCACTTCGCACAGTGAATTGAAGTGCTGGAACAGACTGCTTCTCTTTCAGAGAAACGCATGTGAGTTTCTTCCTAATGCTTGCAAGTAGCTTAAGGCACTTTCAAAGGAAAGTGATTTTCTCTGAAAGGACAGCATTTAGAAAGTGAAGCAACACTCCATTCACTTCGCACAGTGAATTGAAGTGTTGGAACAGACTGCTTCTCTTTCAGAGAAACGCATGTGAGTTTCTGTTGAATGCTTGCAAGTAGCTTAAGGCACTTTCAAGGGAAAGTGATTTTCTCTGAAAGGACAGCATTTAGAAAGTGAGGCAACACTTCATTCACTTCGCACAGTGAATTGAAGTGTTGGAACAGACTGCTTCTCTTTCAGAGAAACGCATGTGAGTTTCTGTTGAATGCTTGTAAGTAGCTTAAGGCACTTTCAAAGGAAATTGATTTTCACTGAAAGGACAGCATTTAGAAAGTGAAGCAACACTCCATTCACTTCGCACAGTGAATTGAAGTGTTGGAACAGACTGCTTCTCTTACAGAGAAACGCATGTGAGTTTCTTCCTAATGCTTGCAAGTAGCTTAAGGCACTTTCAAAGGAAAGTGATTTTCTCTGAAAGCACAGAATTTAGAAAGTGAAGCAACACTCCCGTCACTTCGCACAGTGAATTGAAGTTTTGGAACAGACTGCTTCTCTTTCAGAGAAATGCATGTGAGTTTCTGTTGAATGCTTGTAAGTAGCTAAAGGCACTTTCAAAGGAAAGTGATTTTCTCTGAAAGGACAGCATTTAGAAAGTGAAGCAACACTCCATTCCCTTCGTGCAGTGAGTTGAAGTGTTGGAACAGACTGCTTGTCTTTCAGAGAAACGCATGTATGTTTATTCCTAATGCTTGTAAGTAGCTTAAGGCACTTTCAAAGGAAAGTGAATTTCTCTGAAAGGACAGCATTTAGAAAGTGAAGCAACACTCCATTCACTTCGCACAGTGAATTGAAGTGTTGGAACAGACTGCTTCTCTTTCAGGGAAACGCATGTGAGTTTTTTATGAATGCTTTAAAGTAGTTTAAGGCACTTTCAAAGGAAAGTGATTTTCTCTGAAAGGACAGCATTTAGAAAGTGAAGCAACACTCCATTCACTTCGCACAGTGAATTGAAGTATTGGAACAGACTGCTTCTCTTTCAGAGAAACGCATGTGAGTTTCTTCCTAATGCTTGTAAGTAGCTTAAGGCACTTTCAAAGGAAAGTGATTTTCTCGGAAAGGACAGCATTTAGAAAGTGAAGCAACACTCCATTCTCTTCGCACAGTGAATTGAAGTGTTGGAAGAGACTGCTTCTCTTTCAGAGAAATGCATGTGAGTTTCTGTTGAATGCTTTTAAATAGCTTAAGGCAGTTACAAAGGAAAGTGATTTTCTCTGAAAAGACAGCATTTAGAAAGTGAAGCAACACTCCATTCACTTTGTGCAGTGAATTGAAGTGTTGGAATAGAGTGCTTCTCTTTCATAGAAACGCCTTAGTGTTTCTTGTGAATGCTTGCAAGTTGCTTAAGTCACTTTCAAAGGAAAGTGATTTTCTCTGAAAGGACATAATTTAGAAAGTGAAGCAACACTCCATTCACTTCGCACAGTGAATTGAAGTGTTGGAACAGACTGCTTCTCTTTCAGAGAAACGCATGTGAGTTTCTGTTGAATGCTTGTAAGTAGCTTAAGGCACTTTCAAAGGAAAGTGATTTTCTCTGAAAGGACAGCATTTAGAAAGTGAGGCAACACTCCATTCACTTCACACAGTGAATTGAAGTGCTGGAACAGACTGCTTCTCTTTCAGAGAAACGCATGTGAGTTTTTTATAAATGCTTGAAAGTAGTTTAAGGCACTTTAAAAGGAAAGTGATTTTCTCTGAAAGGACAGCATTTAGAAAGTGAGGCAACACTCCATTCACTTCGCACAGTGAATTGAAGTGTTGGAACAGACTGCTTCACTTTCAGAGAAACGCATGTGAGTTTCTGTAAATGCTTGCAAGTAGCTTAAGGCACTTTCAAGGGAAAGTGATTTTCTCTGAAAGGACAGCATTTACAAAGTGAAGCAACACTCCATTCACTTCGCACAGTGAATTGAAGTGTTGGAACAGACTGCTTCTCTTTCAGAGAAACGCATGTGAGTTTCTGGTGAATAGTTGTAAGTACCTTAAGGCACTTTCAAAGGAAAGTGATTTTTTCTGAAAGGACAGCATTTAGAAAGTGAAGCAACACTCCATTCCCTTCGCAGAGTGAATTGAAGTATTGGAACAGACTACTTCTTTTTCAGAGAAACGCATGTGAGTTTCTGGTGAATGCTTGTAAGTAGCTTAAGGCACTTTCAAAGGAAAGTGATTTTCTCTGAAAGGACAGCATTTAGAAAGTGAAGCAACACTCCATTCACTTCGCACAGTGAATTGAAGTGTTGGAACAGACTGCTTCTCTTTCAGAGAAACGCATGTGAGTTTCTGTTGAATGCTTGTAAGTAGCTTAAGGCACTTTCAAAGGAAAGTGATTTTCTCTGAAAGGACAGCATTTAGAAAGTGAAGCGACACTCCATTCCCTTCGTGCAGTGAATTGAAGTGTTTGAACAGAGTGCTTCTCTTTCATAGAAACGCATTAGTGTTTCTTGTGAATGCTTGTATGTTGCTTAAGGCACTTTCAAATGAAAGTGATTTTCTCTGAAAGGACATAATTTAGAAAGTGAAGCAACACTCCATTCACTTCGCACTGTGAATTGAAGTGTTGGAACAGACTGCTTCTCTTTCAGAGAAATGCATGTGAGTTTCTGTTGAATGCTTGTAAGTAGCTTAAGGCACTTTCAAAGGAAAGTGATTTTCTCTGAAAGGACAGCATTTAGAAAGTGAAGCAACACTCCATTCACTTCGCACAGTGAATTGAAGTGCTGGAACAGACTGCTTCTCTTTCAGAGAAACGCATGTGAGTTTCTTCCTAATGCTTGCAAGTAGCTTAAGGCACTTTCAAAGGAAAGTGATTTTCTCTGAAAGGACAGCATTTAGAAAGTGAAGCAACACTCCATTCACTTCGCACAGTGAATTGAAGTGTTGGAACAGACTGCTTCTCTTTCAGAGAAACGCATGTGAGTTTCTGGTGAATGCTTGTGAGTAGCTTAAGGCACTTTCAAAGGAAAGTGATTTTCTCTGAAAGGACAGCATTTAGAAAGTGAAGCAACACTCCATTCACTTCGCACAGTGAATTGAAGTGTTGGAACAGACTGCTTCTCTTTCAGAGAAACGCATGTGAGTTTCTGTTGAATGCTTGTAAGTAGCTTAAGGCACTTTCAAAGGAAAGTGATTTTTTCTGAAAGGACAGCATTTAGAAAGTGAAGCGACACTCCATTCCCTTCGTGCAGTGAATTGAAGTGTTGGAACAGAGTGCTTCTCTTTCATAGAAACGCATTAGTGTTTCTTGTGAATGCTTGTAAGTTGCTTAAGGCACTTTCAAATGAAAGTGATTTTCTCTGAAAGGACATAATTTAGAAAGTGAAGCAACACTCCATTCACTTCGCACTGTGAATTGAAGTGTTGGAACAGACTGCTTCTCTTTCAGAGAAATGCATGTGAGTTTCTGTTGAATGCTTGTAAGTAGCTTAAGGCACTTTCAAAGGAAAGTGATTTTCTCTGAAAGGACAGCATTTAGAAAGTGAAGCAACACTCCATTCACTTCGCACAGTGAATTGAAGTGCTGGGACAGACTGCTTCTCTTTCAGAGAAACGCATGTGAGTTTCTTCCTAATGCTTGCAAGTAGCTTAAGGCACTTTCAAAGGAAAGTGATTTTCTCTGAAAGGACAGCATTTAGAAAGTGAAGCAACACTCCATTCACTTCGCACAGTGAATTGAAGTGTTGGAACAGACTGCTTCTCTTTCAGAGAAACGCATGTGAGTTTCTGGTGAATGCTTGTGAGTAGCTTAAGGCACTTTCAAAGGAAAGTGATTTTCTCTGAAAGGACAGCATTTAGAAAGTGAAGCAACACTCCATTCACTTCGCACAGTGAATTGAAGTGCTGGAACAGACTGCTTCTCTTTCAGAGAAACGCATGTGAGTTTCTTCCTAATGCTTGCAAGTAGCTTAAGGCACTTTCAAAGGAAAGTGATTTTCTCTGAAAGGACAGCATTTAGAAAGTGAATCAACACTCCATTCACTTCGCACAGTGAATTGAAGTGTTGGAAGAGACTGCTTCTCTTTCAGAGAAACGCATGTGAGTTTCTTCCTAATGCTTGTAAGTTGCTTAAGGCACTTTCAAAGGAAAGTGATTTTCTCTGAAAGGACAGCATTTACAAACTGAGGCAACACTCCATTTACTTCGCACAGTGAATTGAAGTGTTGGAACAGACTGCTTCTCTTTAAGAGAAACGCATGTGAGTTTTTTGTGAATGCTTGAAAGTAGTTTAAGGCACTTTCAAAGGAAAGTGATTTTCTCTGAAATGACAGCATTTAGAAAGTGAAGCAACACTCCATTCACTTTGCACAGTGAATTGAAGTGTTGGAACAGACTGCTTCTCTTTCAGAGAAATGCATGTGAGTTTCTGGTGAATGCTTGTAAGTAGCTTAAGGCACATTCAAACGAAAGTGATTTTCTCTGAAAGGACAGTATTTAGAAAGTGAAGCAACACTCCATTCCCTTCGTGCAGTGAATTGAAGTGTTGGAACAGACTGCTTCTCTTTCAGAGAAACGCATGTGAGTTTCTTCCTAATGCTTGCAAGTAGCTTAAGGCACTTTCAAGGGAAAGTGATTTTCTCTGAAAGGACAGCATTTAGAAAGTGAAGCAACACTCCATTCACTTCGCACAGTGAATTGAAGTGTTGGAACAGACTGCTTCTCTTACAGAGAAACGCATGTGAGTTTCTGGTGAATGCTTGTAAGTAGCTTAAGGCACTTTCAAAGGAAAGTGATTTTCTCTGAAAGGACAACATTTAGAAAGTGAAGCAACACTCCATTCACTTCGCACAGTGAATTGAAGTGTTGGAACAGACTGCTTCTCTTTCAGAGAAACGCATGTGAGTTTCTTCCTCATGCTTGCAAGTAGCTTAAGGCACTTTCAAAGGAAAGTGATTTTCTCTGAAAGGACAGCATTTAGAAAGTGAAGCAACACTCCATTCACTTCGCACAGTGAATTGAAGTGCTGGAACAGACTGCTTCTCTTTCAGAGAAACGCATGTGAGTTTCTTCCTAATGCTTGCAAGTAGCTTAAGGCACTTTCAAAGGAAAGTGATTTTCTCTGAAAGGACAGCATTTAGAAAGTGAAGCAACACTCCATTCACTTCGCACAGTGAATTGAAGTGTTGGAACAGACTGCTTCACTTTCAGAGAAACGCATGTGAGTTTCTGGTGAATGCTTGTGAGTAGCTTAAGGCACTTTCAAAGGAAAGTGATTTTCTCTGAAAGGACAGCATTTAGAAAGTGAAGCAACACTCCATTCACTTCGCACAGTGAATTGAAGTGTTGGAACAGACTGCTTCTCTTTCAGAGAAATGCATGTGAGTTTCTGTTGAATGCTTGTAAGTAGCTTAAGGCACTTTCAAAGGAAAGTTATTTTCTCTGAAAGGACAGCATTTAGAAAGTGAAGCAACACTCCATTCACTTCGCAAGGTGAATTGAAGTATTGGAACAGACTGTTTCTCTTTCAGAGAAACGCATGTGAGTTTCTGGTGAATGCTTGTAAGTAGCTTAAGGCACTTTCAAAGGAAAGTGATTTTCTCTGAAAGGACAGCATTTAGAAAGTGAAGTAACCCTCCATTCACTTCGCACAGTGAATTGAAGTGTTGGAACAGACTGCTTCTCTTTCAGAGAAACGCATGTGAGATTCTTGTGAATGCTTGTAAGTTGCTTAAGGCACTTTCAAAGGAAAGTGATTTTCTCTGAAAAGACAGCATTTACAAACTGAAGCAACACTCCATTCACTTCGCACAGTGAATTGAAGTGTTGGAACAGACTGCTTCTCTTTAAGAGAAACGCATGTGAGTTTTTTGTGAATGCTTGAAAGTAGTTTAGGGCACTTTCAAAGGAAAGTGATTTTCTCTGAAAGGACAGCATTTAGAAAGTGAAGCAACACTCCATTCACTTTGCACAGTGAATTGAAGTGTTGGAACAGACTGCTTCTCTTTCAGATAAACGCATGTGAGTTTCTGGTGAATGCTTGTAAGTAGCTTAAGGCAATTTCAAAGGAAAGTGATTTTCTCTGAAAGGACAGCATTTAGAAAGTGAAGCAACACTCCATTCCCTTCGTGCAGTGAATTGAAGTGTTGGAACAGACTGCTTCTCTTTCAGAGAAACGCATGTGAGTTTCTTCCTAATGCTTGCAAGTAGCTTAAGGCACTTTCAAGGGAAAGTGATTTTCTCTGAAAGGACAGCATTTAGAAAGTGAACATCACTCCATTCACTTCGCACAGTGAATTGAAGTGTTGGAACAGACTGCTTCTCTTTCAGAGAAACGCATGTGAGTTTCTGGTGAATGCTTGTAAGTAGCTTAAGGCACTTTCAAAGGAAAGTGATTTTCTCTGAAAGGACAGCATTTAGAAAGTGAAGCAACACTCCATTCACTTCGCACAGTGAATTGAAGTGTTGGAACAGACTGCTTCTCTTTCAGAGAAACGCATGTGAGTTTCTTCCTAATGCTTGCAAGTAGCTTAAGGCACTTTCAAGGGAAAGTGATTTTCTCTGAAAGGACAGCATTTAGAAAGTGAAGCAACACTCCATTCACTTCGCACAGTGAATTGAAGTGTTGGAACAGACTGCTTCTCTTTCAGAGAAACCCATGTGAGTTTCTTCCTAATGCTTGCAAGTAGCTTAAGGCACTTTCAAGGGAAAGTGATTTTCTCTGAAAGGACAGCATTTAGAAAGTGAAGCAACACTCCATTCACTTCGCACATTGAATTGAAGTGTTGGAACTGACTGCTTCTCTTTCAGAGAAACGCATGTGAGTTTCTGGTGCATGCTTGTAAGGAGATTAAGGCACTTTCAAAGGAAAGTGATTTTCACTGAAAGGACAGCATTTAGAAAGTGAAGCAACACTCCATTCACTTCGCACAGTGAATTGAAGTGTTGGAACAGACTGCTTCTCTTTCAGAGAAACGCATGTGAGTTTCTGGTGAATGCTTGTAAGTAGCTTAAGGCACTTTCAAAGGAAAGTGATTTTCTCTGAAAGGACAGCATTTAGAAAGTGAAGAAACACTCCATTCCCTTCGTACAGTGAATTGAAGTGTTGGAACAGACTGCTTCTCTTTCAGAGAAACGCATGTGAGTTTCTTCCTAATGCTTGCAAGTAGCTTAAGTCACTTTCAAGGGAAAGTGATTTTCTCTGAAAGGACAGCATTTAGAAAGTGAAGCATCACTCCATTCACTTCGCACAGTGAAGTGAAGTGTTGGAACAGACTGCTTCTCTTTCAGAGAAACGCATGTGAGTTTCTGGTGAATGCTTGTAAGTAGCTTAAGGCACTTTCAAAGGAAAGTGATTTTCTCTGAAAGGACAGCATTTAGAAAGTGAAGCAACACTCCATTCACTTCGCACAGTGAATTGAAGTGTTGGAACAGACTGCTTCTCTTTCAGAGAAACGCATGTGAGTTTCTTCCTAATGCTTGCAAGCAGCTTAAGGCACTTTCAAGGGAAAGTGATTTTCTCTGAAAGGACAGCATTTAGAAAGTGAAGTAACACTCCATTCACTTCGCACAGTGAATTGAAGTGTTGGAACAGACTGCTTCTCTTTCAGAGAAACGCATGTGAGTTTCTTCCTAATGCTTGCAAGTAGCTTAAGGCACTTTAAAGGGAAAGTGATTTTCTCTGAAAGGACAGCATTTAGAAAGTGAAGCAACACTCCATTCACTTCGCACAGTGAATTGAAGGGTTGGAACTGACTGCTTCTCTTTCAGAGAAACGCATGTGAGTTTCTGGTGAATGCTTGTAAGGAGCTTAAGGCACTTTCAAAGGAAAGTGATTTTCACTGAAAGGACAGCATTTAGAAAGTGAAGCAACACTCCATTCACTTCGCACAGTGAATTGAAGTGTTGGAACAGACTGCTTCTCTTTCAGAGAAATGCATGTGAGTTTCTGTTGAATGCTTGTAAGTACCTTAAGGCACTTTCAAAGGAAAGTGATTTTCTCTGAAAGGACAGCATTTAGAAAGTGAAGCAACACTCCATTCACTTCGCAGAGTGAATTGAAGTATTGGAACAGACTGCTTCTCTTTCAGAGAAATGCATGTGTGTTTCTGGTGAATGCTTGTAAGTAGCTTAAGGCACTTTCAAAGGAAAGTGATTTTCTCTGAAAGGACATCATTTACAAACTGAGGCAACACTCCATTCACTTCGCACCGTGAATTGAAGTGTTGGAACAGACTGCTTCTCTTTCAGAGAAATGCATGTGAGTTTCTGTTGAATGCTTGTAAGTAGCTTAAGGCACTTTCAAAGGAAAGTGATTTTCTCTGAAGGGACAGCATTTAGAAAGTGAAGCAACACTCCATTCACTTCGCAGAGTAAATTGAAGTATTGGAACAGACTGCTTCTCTTATAGAGAAACTCATGTGAGTTTTTTGTGAATGCTTGAAAGTAGTTTAAGGCACTTTCAATGGAAAGTGATTTTCTCTGAAAGGACAGCATTTAGAAAGTGAGGCAACACTCCATTCACTTCGCACAGTGAATTGAAGTGTTGGAACAGACTGCTTCTCTTTCATAGAAACGCATTAGTGTTTCTTGTTAATGCTTGCAAGTAACTTAAGGCACTTTCAAAGGAAAGTGATTTTCTCTGAAAGGACATAATTTAGAAAGTGAAGCAACACTCCATTCACTTCGCACAGTGAATTGAAGTGTTGGAACAGACTGCTTCTCTTTCAGAGAAACGCATGTGAGTTTCTGGTGAATGCTTGTAAGTAGCTTAAGGCACTTTCAAAGGAAAGTGATTTTCTCTGAAAGGACAGCATTTAGAAAGTGAAGCAACACTCCATTCACTTCGCACAGTGAATTGAATTGTTGGAAAAGACTGCTTCTCTTTCAAAGAAACGCATGTGAGTTTCTTCCTAATGCTTGCAAGTACCTTAAGGCTCTTTCAAAGGAAAGTGATTTTCTCTGAAAGGACAGCATTTAGAAAATGAAGCAACACTCCATTCACTTCGCACAGTGAATTGAAGTGTTGGAACAGACTGCTTCTCTTTCAGAGAAACGCATGTTAGTTTCTGGTGAATGCTTGTAAGTAGCTAAGGCACTTTCAAAGGAAAGTGATTTTCTCTGAAAGGACAGCATTTAGAAAGTGAAGCAACACTCCATTCACTTCGCAGAGTGAATTGAAGTATTGGAACAGACTGCTTCTCTTTCAGAGAAACTCATGTGAATTTTTTGTGAATGCTTGAAAGTAGTTTAAGACACTTTCAATGGAAAGTGATTTTCTCTGAAAGGACAGCATTTAGAAAGTGAGGCAACACTCCATTCACTTCGCACAGTGAATTGAAGTGTTGGAACAGACTGCTTCTCTTTCAGAGAAACGCATGTGAGTTTCTGGTGAATGCTTGTAAGTAGCTTAAGGCACTTTCAAAGGAAAGTGATTTTCTCTGAAAGGACAGCATTTACAAAGTGAAGCAACACTCCATTCACTTCGCACAGTGAATTGAAGTGTTGGAACCAACTGCTTCTCTTTCAGAGAAACGCATGTGAGTTTCTGGTGAATGCTTGTAAGTAGCTTAAGGCACTTTCAAAGGAAAGTGATTTTCTCTGAAAGGACAGCAATTAGAAAGTGAAGCAACACTCCATTCACTTCGCAGAGTGAATTGTAGTATTGGAACAGACTGCTTCTCTTTCAGAGAAACTCATGTGAGTTTTTTGTGAATGCTTGAAAGTAGTTTAAGGCACTTTCAATGGAAAGTGATTTTCTCTGAAAGGACAGCATTTACAAAGTGAGGCAACACTCCATTCACTTCGTACAGTGAATTGAAATGTTGGAACAGACGGCTTCTCTTTCATAGAAACGCATTAGTGTTTCTTGTTAATGCTTGCAAGTAGCTTAAGGCACTTTCAAAGGAAAGTGATTTTCTCTGAAAGGACAGCATTTAGAAAGTGAAGCAACACTCCATTCACTTCGCACCGTGAATTGAAGTGTTGGAACAGACTGCTTCTCTTTCAGAGAAACGCATGTGAGTTTCTGGTGAATTCTTGCAAGATGCTTAAGGCAATTTCAAAGGAAAGTGATTTTCTCTGAAAGAACAGCATTTAGAAATTGAAGCAACACTCCATTCACTTCGCACAGTGAATTGAAGTGTTGGAACAGACTGCTTCTATTTAAGAGAAACGCATGTGAGTTTTTTTCTTAATGCTTGAAATTAGTTTAAGGCACTTTTAAAGGAAAGTGATTTTCTCTGAAAGGACATAATTTAGAAAGTGAAGCAACACTCCATTCACTTCGCACAGTGAATTGAAGTGTTGGAACAGACTGCTTCTCTTTCAGAGAAATGCATGTGAGTTTCTGTTGAATGCTTGTAAGTAGCTTAAGGCACTTTCAAAGGAAAGTGATTTTCTCTGAAAGGACAGCATTTAGAACGTGAAGCAACACTCCATTCACTTCGCAGAGTGAATTGAAGTATTGGAACAGACTGCTTCTCTTTCAGAGAAACGCATGTGAGTTTCTGGTGAATGCTTGTAAGTAGCTTAAGGCACTTTCAAAGGAAAGTGATTTTCTCTGATAGGACAGCATTTAGAAAGTGAAGCAACACTCCATTCACTTCGCACAGTGAATTGAAGTGTTGGAACAGACTGCTTCTCTTTCAGAGAAACGCATGTGAGTTTCTTGTGAATGCTTGCAAGTTGCTTAAGGCACTTTCAAAGGAAAGTGATTTTCTCTGAAAGGACAGCATTTACAAACTGAAGCAACACTCCATTCACTTCGCACAGTGAATTGAAGTGTTGGAACAGACTGCGTCTCTTTAAGAGAAACGCATGTGAGTTTTTTGTGAATGCTTGAAAGTAGTTTAAGGCACTTTCAAAGCAAAGTGATTTTCTCTGAAAGGACAGCATTTAGAAAGTGAAGCAACACTCCATTCCCTTCGTGCAGTGAATTGAAGTGTTGGAACAGAGTGCTTCTCTTTCATAGAAACGCATTAGTGTTTCTTGTGAATGCTTGCAAGTTGCTTAAGGCACTTTCAAAGGAAAGTGATTTTTTCTGAAAGGACACCATTTAGAAAGTGAAGCAACACTCCATTCACTTTGTACAGTGAATTGAAGTGTTGGAACAGACTGCCTCTCTTTCAGAGAAATGCATGTGAGTTTCTGTTGAATGCTTGTAAGTAGCTTAAGGCACTTTCAAAGGAAAGTGATTTTCTCTGAAAGGACAGCATTTAGAAAGTGAAGCAACACTCCATTCACTTCGCACAGTGAATTGAAGTATTGGAACAGACTGCTTCTCTTTCAGAGAAACGCATGTGAGTTTCTTCCTAATGCTTGTAAGTAGCTTAAGGCACTTTCAAAGGAAAGTGATTTTCTCGGAAAGGACAGCATTTAGAAAGTGAAGCAACACTCCATTCTCTTCGCACAGTGAATTGAAGTGTTGGAAGAGACGGCTTCTCTTTCAGAGAAATGCATGTGAGTTTCTGTTGAATGCTTTTAAATAGCTTAAGGCAGTTACAAAGGAAAGTGATTTTCTCTGAAAAGACAGCATTTAGAAAGTGAAGCAACACTCCATTCACTTTGTGCAGTGAATTGAAGTGTTGGAATAGAGTGCTTCTCTTTCATAGAAACGCCTTAGTGTTTCTTGTGAATGCTTGCAAGTTGCTTAAGGCACTTTCAAAGGAAAGTGATTTTCTCTGAAAGGACATAATTTAGAAAGTGAAGCAACACTCCATTCACTTCGCACAGTGAATTGAAGTGTTGGAACAGACTGCTTCTCTTTCAGAGAAACGCATGTGAGTTTCTGTTGAATGCTTGTAAGTAGCTTAAGGCACTTTCAAAGGAAAGTGATTTTCTCTGAAAGGACAGCATTTAGAAAGTGAGGCAACACTCCATTCACTTCACACAGTGAATTGAAGTGCTGGAACAGACTGCTTCTCTTTCAGAGAAACGCATGTGAGTTTTTTATAAATGCTTGAAAGTAGTTTAAGGCACTTTAAAAGGAAAGTGATTTTCTCTGAAAGGACAGCATTTAGAAAGTGAGGCAACACTCCATTCACTTCGCACAGTGAATTGAAGTGTTGGAACAGACTGCTTCACTTTCAGAGAAACGCATGTGAGTTTCTGTTGAATGCTTGCAAGTAGCTTAAGGCACTTTCAAGGGAAAGTGATTTTCTCTGAAAGGACAGCATTTACAAAGTGAAGCAACACTCCATTCACTTCGCACAGTGAATTGAAGTGTTGGAACAGACTGCTTCTCTTTCAGAGAAACGCATGTGAGTTTCTGGTGAATAGTTGTAAGTACCTTAAGGCACTTTCAAAGGAAAGTGATTTTCTCTGAAAGGACAGCATTTAGAAAGTGAAGCAACACTCCATTCACTTCGCAGAGTGAATTGAAGTATTGGAACAGACTACTTCTTTTTCAGAGAAACGCATGTGAGTTTCTGGTGAATGCTTGTAAGTAGCTTAAGGCACTTTCAAAGGAAAGTGATTTTCTCTGAAAGGACAGCATTTAGAAAGTGAAGCAACACTCCATTCACTTCGCACAGTGAATTGAAGTGTTGGAACAGACTGCTTCTCTTTCAGAGAAACGCATGTGAGTTTCTGTTGAATGCTTGTAAGTAGCTTAAGGCACTTTCAAAGGAAAGTGATTTTTCTCTGAAAGGACAGCATTTAGAAAGTGAAGCGACACTCCATTCCCTTCGTGCAGTGAATTGAAGTGTTTGAACAGAGTGCTTCTCTTTCATAGAAACGCATTAGTGTTTCTTGTGAATGCTTGTAAGTTGCTTAAGGCACTTTCAAATGAAAGTGATTTTCTCTGAAAGGACATAATTTAGAAAGTGAAGCAACACTCCATTCACTTCGCACTGTGAATTGAAGTGTTGGAACAGACTGCTTCTCTTTCAGAGAAATGCATGTGAGTTTCTGTTGAATGCTTGTATGTAGCTTAAGGCACTTTCAAAGGAAAGTGATTTTCTCTGAAAGGACAGCATTTAGAAAGTGAAGCAACACTCCATTCACTTCGCACAGTGAATTGAAGTGCTGGAACAGACTGCTTCTCTTTCAGAGAAACGCATGTGAGTTTCTTCCTAATGCTTGCAAGTAGCTTAAGGCACTTTCAAAGGAAAGTGATTTTCTCTGAAAGGACAGCATTTAGAAAGTGAAGCAACACTCCATTCACTTCGCACAGTGAATTGAAGTGTTGGAACAGACTGCTTCTCTTTCAGAGAAACGCATGTGAGTTTCTGGTGAATGCTTGTGAGTAGCTTAAGGCACTTTCAAAGGAAAGTGATTTTCTCTGAAAGGACAGCATTTAGAAAGTGAAGCAACACTCCATTCACTTCGCACAGTGAATTGAAGTGTTGGAACAGACTGCTTCTCTTTCAAAGAAACGCATGTGAGTTTCTGTTGAATGCTTGTAAGTAGCTTAAGGCACTTTCAAAGGAAAGTGATTTTTTCTGAAAGGACAGCATTTAGAAAGTGAAGCGACACTCCATTCCCTTCGTGCAGTGAATTGAAGTGTTGGAACAGAGTGCTTCTCTTTCATAGAAACGCATTAGTGTTTCTTGTGAATGCTTGTAAGTTGCTTAAGGCACTTTCAAATGAAAGTGATTTTCTCTGAAAGGACATAATTTAGAAAGTGAAGCAACACTCCATTCACTTCGCACTGTGAATTGAAGTGTTGGAACAGACTGCTTCTCTTTCAGAGAAATGCATGTGAGTTTCTGTTGAATGCTTGTAAGTAGCTTAAGGCACTTTCAAAGGAAAGTGATTTTCTCTGAAAGGACAGCATTTAGAAAGTGAAGCAACACTCCATTCACTTCGCACAGTGAATTGAAGTGCTGGAACAGACTGCTTCTCTTTCAGAGAAATGCATGTGAGTTTCTGTTGAATGCTTGTAAGTAGCTTAAGGCACTTTCAAAGGAAAGTGATTTTCTCTGAAAGGACAGCATTTAGAAAGTGAAGCAACACTCCATTCACTTCGCACAGTGAATTGAAGTGCTGGAACAGACTGCTTCTCTTTCAGAGAAACGCATGTGAGTTTCTTCCTAATGCTTGCAAGTAGCTTAAGGCACTTTCAAAGGAAAGTGATTTTCTCTGAAAGGACAGCATTTAGAAAGTGAAGCAACACTCCATTCACTTCGCACAGTGAATTGAAGTGTTGGAACAGACTGCTTCTCTTTCAGAGAAACGCATGTGAGTTTCTGGTGAATGATTGTGAGTAGCTTAAGGCACTTTCAAAGGAAAGTGATTTTCTCTGAAAGGACAGCATTTAGAAAGTGAAGCAACACTCCATTCACTTCGCACAGTGAATTGAAGTGTTGGAACAGACTGCTTCTCTTTCAGAGAAACGCATGTGAGTTTCTGTTGAATGCTTGTAAGTAGCTTAAGGCACTTTCAAAGGAAAGTGATTTTTTCTGAAAGGACAGCATTTAGAAAGTGAAGCGACACTCCATTCCCTTCTTGCAGTGAATTGAAGTGTTGGAACAGAGTGCTTCTCTTTCATAGAAACGCATTAGTGTTTCTTGTGAATGCTTGTAAGTTGCTTAAGGCACTTTCAAATGAAAGTGATTTTCTCTGAAAGGACATAATTTAGAAAGTGAAGCAACACTCCATTCACTTCGCACTGTGAATTGAAGTGTTGGAACAGACTGCTTCTCTTTCAGAGAAATGCATGTGAGTTTCTGTTGAATGCTTGTAAGTAGCTTAAGGCACTTTCAAAGGAAAGTGATTTTCTCTGAAAGGACAGCATTTAGAAAGTGAAGCAACACTCCATTCACTTCGCACAGTGAATTGAAGTGCTGGAACAGACTGCTTCTCTTTCAGAGAAACGCATGTGAGTTTCTTCCTAATGCTTGCAAGTAGCTTAAGGCACTTTCAAAGGAAAGTGATTTTCTCTGAAAGGACAGCATTTAGAAAGTGAAGCAACACTCCATTCACTTCGCACAGTGAATTGAAGTGTTGGAACAGACTGCTTCTCTTTCAGAGAAACGCATGTGAGTTTCTGGTGAATGCTTGTGAGTAGCTTAAGGCACTTTCAAAGGAAAGTGATTTTCTCTGAAAGGACAGCATTTAGAAAGTGAATCAACACTCCATTCACTTCGCACAGTGAATTGAAGTGTTGGAACAGACTGCTTCTCTTTCAGAGAAACGCATGTGAGTTTCTTGTGAATGCTTGTAAGTTGCTTAAGGCACTTTCAAAGGAAAGTGATTTTCTCTGAAAGGACAGCATTTACAAACTGAGGCAACACTCCATTTACTTCGCACAGTGAATTGAAGTGTTGGAACAGACTGCTTCTCTTTAAGAGAAACGCATGTGAGTTTTTTGTGAATGCTTGAAAGTAGTTTAAGGCACTTTCAAAGGAAAGTGATTTTCTCTGAAATGACAGCATTTAGAAAGTGAAGCAACACTCCATTCACTTTGCACAGTGAATTGAAGTGTTGGAACAGACTGCTTCTCTTT
This sequence comes from Myodes glareolus, assembly GCF_982192425.1. Classification (NCBI taxonomy): domain Eukaryota; kingdom Metazoa; phylum Chordata; class Mammalia; order Rodentia; family Cricetidae; genus Myodes; species Myodes glareolus. The sequence continues at coordinate 110,605,357 of NC_142032.1, read as the reverse complement.
CAGAGAAATGCATGTGAGTTTCTGGTGAATGCTTGTAAGTAGCTTAAGGCACATTCAAACGAAAGTGATTTTCTCTGAAAGGACAGTATTTAGAAAGTGAAGCAACACTCCATTCCCTTCGTGCAGTGAATTGAAGTGTTGGAACAGACTGCTTCTCTTTCAGAGAAACGCATGTGAGTTTCTTCCTAATGCTTGCAAGTAGCTTAAGGCACTTTCAAGGGAAAGTGATTTTCTCTGAAAGGACAGCATTTAGAAAGTGAAGCAACACTCCATTCACTTCGCACAGTGAATTGAAGTGTTGGAACAGACTGCTTCTCTTACAGAGAAACGCATGTGAGTTTCTGGTGAATGCTTGTAAGTAGCTTAAGGCACTTTCAAAGGAAAGTGATTTTCTCTGAAAGGACAACATTTAGAAAGTGAAGCAACACTCCATTCACTTCGCACAGTGAATTGAAGTGTTGGAACAGACTGCTTCTCTTTCAGAGAAACGCATGTGAGTTTCTTCCTCATGCTTGCAAGTAGCTTAAGGCACTTTCAAAGGAAAGTGATTTTCTCTGAAAGGACAGCATTTAGAAAGTGAAGCAACACTCCATTCACTTCGCACAGTGAATTGAAGTGCTGGAACAGACTGCTTCTCTTTCAGAGAAACGCATGTGAGTTTCTTCCTAATGCTTGCAAGTAGCTTAAGGCACTTTCAAAGGAAAGTGATTTTCTCTGAAAGGACAGCATTTAGAAAGTGAAGCAACACTCCATTCACTTCGCACAGTGAATTGAAGTGTTGGAACAGACTGCTTCACTTTCAGAGAAACGCATGTGAGTTTCTGGTGAATGCTTGTGAGTAGCTTAAGGCACTTTCAAAGGAAAGTGATTTTCTCTGAAAGGACAGCATTTAGAAAGTGAAGCAACACTCCATTCACTTCGCACAGTGAATTGAAGTGTTGGAACAGACTGCTTCTCTTTCAGAGAAATGCATGTGAGTTTCTGTTGAATGCTTGTAAGTAGCTTAAGGCACTTTCAAAGGAAAGTTATTTTCTCTGAAAGGACAGCATTTAGAAAGTGAAGCAACACTCCATTCACTTCGCAAGGTGAATTGAAGTATTGGAACAGACTGTTTCTCTTTCAGAGAAACGCATGTGAGTTTCTGGTGAATGCTTGTAAGTAGCTTAAGGCACTTTCAAAGGAAAGTGATTTTCTCTGAAAGGACAGCATTTAGAAAGTGAAGTAACCCTCCATTCACTTCGCACAGTGAATTGAAGTGTTGGAACAGACTGCTTCTCTTTCAGAGAAACGCATGTGAGTTTCTTGTGAATGCTTGTAAGTTGCTTAAGGCACTTTCAAAGGAAAGTGATTTTCTCTGAAAAGACAGCATTTACAAACTGAAGCAACACTCCATTCACTTCGCACAGTGAATTGAAGTGTTGGAACAGACTGCTTCTCTTTAAGAGAAACGCATGTGAGTTTTTTGTGAATGCTTGAAAGTAGTTTAGGGCACTTTCAAAGGAAAGTGATTTTCTCTGAAAGGACAGCATTTAGAAAGTGAAGCAACACTCCATTCACTTTGCACAGTGAATTGAAGTGTTGGAACAGACTGCTTCTCTTTCAGAGAAACGCATGTGAGTTTCTGGTGAATGCTTGTAAGTAGCTTAAGGCAATTTCAAAGGAAAGTGATTTTCTCTGAAAGGACAGCATTTAGAAAGTGAAGCAACACTCCATTCCCTTCGTGCAGTGAATTGAAGTGTTGGAACAGACTGCTTCTCTTTCAGAGAAACGCATGTGAGTTTCTGTTGAATGCTTGCAAGTAGCTTAAGGCACTTTCAAGGGAAAGTGATTTTCTCTGAAAGGACAGCATTTACAAAGTGAAGCAACACTCCATTCACTTCGCACAGTGAATTGAAGTGTTGGAACAGACTGCTTCTCTTTCAGAGAAACGCATGTGAGTTTCTGGTGAATAGTTGTAAGTACCTTAAGGCACTTTCAAAGGAAAGTGATTTTCTCTGAAAGGACAGCATTTAGAAAGTGAAGCAACACTCCATTCACTTCGCAGAGTGAATTGAAGTATTGGAACAGACTACTTCTTTTTCAGAGAAACGCATGTGAGTTTCTGGTGAATGCTTGTAAGTAGCTTAAGGCACTTTCAAAGGAAAGTGATTTTCTCTGAAAGGACAGCATTTAGAAAGTGAAGCAACACTCCATTCACTTCGCACAGTGAATTGAAGTGTTGGAACAGACTGCTTCTCTTTCAGAGAAACGCATGTGAGTTTCTGTTGAATGCTTGTAAGTAGCTTAAGGCACTTTCAAAGGAAAGTGATTTTTCTCTGAAAGGACAGCATTTAGAAAGTGAAGCGACACTCCATTCCCTTCGTGCAGTGAATTGAAGTGTTTGAACAGAGTGCTTCTCTTTCATAGAAACGCATTAGTGTTTCTTGTGAATGCTTGTAAGTTGCTTAAGGCACTTTCAAATGAAAGTGATTTTCTCTGAAAGGACATAATTTAGAAAGTGAAGCAACACTCCATTCACTTCGCACTGTGAATTGAAGTGTTGGAACAGACTGCTTCTCTTTCAGAGAAATGCATGTGAGTTTCTGTTGAATGCTTGTATGTAGCTTAAGGCACTTTCAAAGGAAAGTGATTTTCTCTGAAAGGACAGCATTTAGAAAGTGAAGCAACACTCCATTCACTTCGCACAGTGAATTGAAGTGCTGGAACAGACTGCTTCTCTTTCAGAGAAACGCATGTGAGTTTCTTCCTAATGCTTGCAAGTAGCTTAAGGCACTTTCAAAGGAAAGTGATTTTCTCTGAAAGGACAGCATTTAGAAAGTGAAGCAACACTCCATTCACTTCGCACAGTGAATTGAAGTGTTGGAACAGACTGCTTCTCTTTCAGAGAAACGCATGTGAGTTTCTGGTGAATGCTTGTGAGTAGCTTAAGGCACTTTCAAAGGAAAGTGATTTTCTCTGAAAGGACAGCATTTAGAAAGTGAAGCAACACTCCATTCACTTCGCACAGTGAATTGAAGTGTTGGAACAGACTGCTTCTCTTTCAAAGAAACGCATGTGAGTTTCTGTTGAATGCTTGTAAGTAGCTTAAGGCACTTTCAAAGGAAAGTGATTTTTTCTGAAAGGACAGCATTTAGAAAGTGAAGCGACACTCCATTCCCTTCGTGCAGTGAATTGAAGTGTTGGAACAGAGTGCTTCTCTTTCATAGAAACGCATTAGTGTTTCTTGTGAATGCTTGTAAGTTGCTTAAGGCACTTTCAAATGAAAGTGATTTTCTCTGAAAGGACATAATTTAGAAAGTGAAGCAACACTCCATTCACTTCGCACTGTGAATTGAAGTGTTGGAACAGACTGCTTCTCTTTCAGAGAAATGCATGTGAGTTTCTGTTGAATGCTTGTAAGTAGCTTAAGGCACTTTCAAAGGAAAGTGATTTTCTCTGAAAGGACAGCATTTAGAAAGTGAAGCAACACTCCATTCACTTCGCACAGTGAATTGAAGTGCTGGAACAGACTGCTTCTCTTTCAGAGAAATGCATGTGAGTTTCTGTTGAATGCTTGTAAGTAGCTTAAGGCACTTTCAAAGGAAAGTGATTTTCTCTGAAAGGACAGCATTTAGAAAGTGAAGCAACACTCCATTCACTTCGCACAGTGAATTGAAGTGCTGGAACAGACTGCTTCTCTTTCAGAGAAACGCATGTGAGTTTCTTCCTAATGCTTGCAAGTAGCTTAAGGCACTTTCAAAGGAAAGTGATTTTCTCTGAAAGGACAGCATTTAGAAAGTGAAGCAACACTCCATTCACTTCGCACAGTGAATTGAAGTGTTGGAACAGACTGCTTCTCTTTCAGAGAAACGCATGTGAGTTTCTGGTGAATGATTGTGAGTAGCTTAAGGCACTTTCAAAGGAAAGTGATTTTCTCTGAAAGGACAGCATTTAGAAAGTGAAGCAACACTCCATTCACTTCGCACAGTGAATTGAAGTGTTGGAACAGACTGCTTCTCTTTCAGAGAAACGCATGTGAGTTTCTGTTGAATGCTTGTAAGTAGCTTAAGGCACTTTCAAAGGAAAGTGATTTTTTCTGAAAGGACAGCATTTAGAAAGTGAAGCGACACTCCATTCCCTTCGTGCAGTGAATTGAAGTGTTGGAACAGAGTGCTTCTCTTTCATAGAAACGCATTAGTGTTTCTTGTGAATGCTTGTAAGTTGCTTAAGGCACTTTCAAATGAAAGTGATTTTCTCTGAAAGGACATAATTTAGAAAGTGAAGCAACACTCCATTCACTTCGCACTGTGAATTGAAGTGTTGGAACAGACTGCTTCTCTTTCAGAGAAATGCATGTGAGTTTCTGTTGAATGCTTGTAAGTAGCTTAAGGCACTTTCAAAGGAAAGTGATTTTCTCTGAAAGGACAGCATTTAGAAAGTGAAGCAACACTCCATTCACTTCGCACAGTGAATTGAAGTGCTGGAACAGACTGCTTCTCTTTCAGAGAAACGCATGTGAGTTTCTTCCTAATGCTTGCAAGTAGCTTAAGGCACTTTCAAAGGAAAGTGATTTTCTCTGAAAGGACAGCATTTAGAAAGTGAAGCAACACTCCATTCACTTCGCACAGTGAATTGAAGTGTTGGAACAGACTGCTTCTCTTTCAGAGAAACGCATGTGAGTTTCTGGTGAATGCTTGTGAGTAGCTTAAGGCACTTTCAAAGGAAAGTGATTTTCTCTGAAAGGACAGCATTTAGAAAGTGAATCAACACTCCATTCACTTCGCACAGTGAATTGAAGTGTTGGAACAGACTGCTTCTCTTTCAGAGAAACGCATGTGAGTTTCTTGTGAATGCTTGTAAGTTGCTTAAGGCACTTTCAAAGGAAAGTGATTTTCTCTGAAAGGACAGCATTTACAAACTGAGGCAACACTCCATTTACTTCGCACAGTGAATTGAAGTGTTGGAACAGACTGCTTCTCTTTAAGAGAAACGCATGTGAGTTTTTTGTGAATGCTTGAAAGTAGTTTAAGGCACTTTCAAAGGAAAGTGATTTTCTCTGAAATGACAGCATTTAGAAAGTGAAGCAACACTCCATTCACTTTGCACAGTGAATTGAAGTGTTGGAACAGACTGCTTCTCTTTCAGAGAAATGCATGTGAGTTTCTGGTGAATGCTTGTAAGTAGCTTAAGGCACATTCAAACGAAAGTGATTTTCTCTGAAAGGACAGTATTTAGAAAGTGAAGCAACACTCCATTCCCTTCGTGCAGTGAATTGAAGTGTTGGAACAGACTGCTTCTCTTTCAGAGAAACGCATGTGAGTTTCTTCCTAATGCTTGCAAGTAGCTTAAGGCACTTTCAAGGGAAAGTGATTTTCTCTGAAAGGACAGCATTTAGAAAGTGAAGCAACACTCCATTCACTTCGCACAGTGAATTGAAGTGTTGGAACAGACTGCTTCTCTTACAGAGAAACGCATGTGAGTTTCTGGTGAATGCTTGTAAGTAGCTTAAGGCACTTTCAAAGGAAAGTGATTTTCTCTGAAAGGACAACATTTAGAAAGTGAAGCAACACTCCATTCACTTCGCACAGTGAATTGAAGTGTTGTAACAGACTGCTTCTCTTTCAGAGAAACGCATGTGAGTTTCTTCCTCATGCTTGCAAGTAGCTTAAGGCACTTTCAAAGGAAAGTGATTTTCTCTGAAAGGACAGCATTTAGAAAGTGAAGCAACACTCCATTCACTTCGCACAGTGAATTGAAGTGCTGGAACAGACTGCTTCTCTTTCAGAGAAACGCATGTGAGTTTCTTCCTAATGCTTGCAAGTAGCTTAAGGCACTTTCAAAGGAAAGTGATTTTCTCTGAAAGGACAGCATTTAGAAAGTGAAGCAACACTCCATTCACTTCGCACAGTGAATTGAAGTGTTGGAACAGACTGCTTCACTTTCAGAGAAACGCATGTGAGTTTCTGGTGAATGCTTGTGAGTAGCTTAAGGCACTTTCAAAGGAAAGTGATTTTCTCTGAAAGGACAGCATTTAGAAAGTGAAGCAACACTCCATTCACTTCGCACAGTGAATTGAAGTGTTGGAACAGACTGCTTCTCTTTCAGAGAAATGCATGTGAGTTTCTGTTGAATGCTTGTAAGTAGCTTAAGGCACTTTCAAAGGAAAGTTATTTTCTCTGAAAGGACAGCATTTAGAAAGTGAAGCAACACTCCATTCACTTCGCAAGGTGAATTGAAGTATTGGAACAGACTGTTTCTCTTTCAGAGAAACGCATGTGAGTTTCTGGTGAATGCTTGTAAGTAGCTTAAGGCACTTTCAAAGGAAAGTGATTTTCTCTGAAAGGACAGCATTTAGAAAGTGAAGTAACCCTCCATTCACTTCGCACAGTGAATTGAAGTGTTGGAACAGACTGCTTCTCTTTCAGAGAAACGCATGTGAGTTTCTTGTGAATGCTTGTAAGTTGCTTAAGGCACTTTCAAAGGAAAGTGATTTTCTCTGAAAAGACAGCATTTACAAACTGAAGCAACACTCCATTCACTTCGCACAGTGAATTGAAGTGTTGGAACAGACTGCTTCTCTTTAAGAGAAACGCATGTGAGTTTTTTGTGAATGCTTGAAAGTAGTTTAGGGCACTTTCAAAGGAAAGTGATTTTCTCTGAAAGGACAGCATTTAGAAAGTGAAGCAACACTCCATTCACTTTGCACAGTGAATTGAAGTGTTGGAACAGACTGCTTCTCTTTCAGAGAAACGCATGTGAGTTTCTGGTGAATGCTTGTAAGTAGCTTAAGGCAATTTCAAAGGAAAGTGATTTTCTCTGAAAGGACAGCATTTAGAAAGTGAAGCAACACTCCATTCCCTTCGTGCAGTGAATTGAAGTGTTGGAACAGACTGCTTCTCTTTCAGAGAAACGCATGTGAGTTTCTTCCTAATGCTTGCAAGTAGCTTAAGGCACTTTCAAGGGAAAGTGATTTTCTCTGAAAGGACAGCATTTAGAAAGTGAACATCACTCCATTCACTTCGCACAGTGAATTGAAGTGTTGGAACAGACTGCTTCTCTTTCAGAGAAATGCATGTGAGTTTCTGGTGAATGCTTGTAAGTAGCTTAAGGCACTTTCAAAGGAAAGTGATTTTCTCTGAAAGGACAGCATTTAGAAAGTGAAGCAACACTCCATTCACTTCGCACAGTGAATTGAAGTGTTGGAACAGACTGCTTCTCTTTCAGAGAAACGCATGTGAGTTTCTTCCTAATGCTTGCAAGTAGCTTAAGGCACTTTCAAGGGAAAGTGATTTTCTCTGAAAGGACAGCATTTAGAAAGTGAAGCAACACTCCATTCACTTCGCACAGTGAATTGAAGTGTTGGAACAGACTGCTTCTCTTTCAGAGAAACCCATGTGAGTTTCTTCCTAATGCTTGCAAGTAGCTTAAGGCACTTTCAAGGGAAAGTGATTTTCTCTGAAAGGACAGCATTTAGAAAGTGAAGCAACACTCCATTCACTTCGCACATTGAATTGAAGTGTTGGAACTGACTGCTTCTCTTTCAGAGAAACGCATGTGAGTTTCTGGTGCATGCTTGTAAGGAGCTTAAGGCACTTTCAAAGGAAAGTGATTTTCACTGAAAGGACAGCATTTAGAAAGTGAAGCAACACTCCATTCACTTCGCACAGTGAATTGAAGTGTTGGAACAGACTGCTTCTCTTTCAGAGAAACGCATGTGAGTTTCTGGTGAATGCTTGTAAGTAGCTTAAGGCACTTTCAAAGGAAAGTGATTTTCTCTGAAAGGACAGCATTTAGAAAGTGAAGCAACACTCCATTCCCTTCGTACAGTGAATTGAAGTGTTGGAACAGACTGCTTCTCTTTCAGAGAAACGCATGTGAGTTTCTTCCTAATGCTTGCAAGTAGCTTAAGTCACTTTCAAGGGAAAGTGATTTTCTCTGAAAGGACAGCATTTAGAAAGTGAAGCATCACTCCATTCACTTCGCACAGTGAAGTGAAGTGTTGGAACAGACTGCTTCTCTTTCAGAGAAACGCATGTGAGTTTCTGGTGAATGCTTGTAAGTAGCTTAAGGCACTTTCAAAGGAAAGTGATTTTCTCTGAAAGGACAGCATTTAGAAAGTGAAGCAACACTCCATTCACTTCGCACAGTGAATTGAAGTGTTGGAACAGACTGCTTCTCTTTCAGAGAAACGCATGTGAGTTTCTTCCTAATGCTTGCAAGCAGCTTAAGGCACTTTCAAGGGAAAGTGATTTTCTCTGAAAGGACAGCATTTAGAAAGTGAAGTAACACTCCATTCACTTCGCACAGTGAATTGAAGTGTTGGAACAGACTGCTTCTCTTTCAGAGAAACGCATGTGAGTTTCTTCCTAATGCTTGCAAGTAGCTTAAGGCACTTTAAAGGGAAAGTGATTTTCTCTGAAAGGACAGCATTTAGAAAGTGAAGCAACACTCCATTCACTTCGCACAGTGAATTGAAGGGTTGGAACTGACTGCTTCTCTTTCAGAGAAACGCATGTGAGTTTCTGGTGAATGCTTGTAAGGAGCTTAAGGCAGTTTCAAAGGAAAGTGATTTTCACTGAAAGGACAGCATTTAGAAAGTGAAGCAACACTCCATTCACTTCGCACAGTGAATTGAAGTGTTGGAACAGACTGCTTCTCTTTCAGAGAAATGCATGTGAGTTTCTGTTGAATGCTTGTAAGTACCTTAAGGCACTTTCAAAGGAAAGTGATTTTCTCTGAAAGGACAGCATTTAGAAAGTGAAGCAACACTCCATTCACTTCGCAGAGTGAATTGAAGTATTGGAACAGACTGCTTCTCTTTCAGAGAAATGCATGTGTGTTTCTGGTGAATGCTTGTAAGTAGCTTAAGGCACTTTCAAAGGAAAGTGATTTTCTCTGAAAGGACATCATTTACAAACTGAGGCAACACTCCATTCACTTCGCACCGTGAATTGAAGTGTTGGAACAGACTGCTTCTCTTTCAGAGAAATGCATGTGAGTTTCTGTTGAATGCTTGTAAGTAGCTTAAGGCACTTTCAAAGGAAAGTGATTTTCTCTGAAGGGACAGCATTTAGAAAGTGAAGCAACACTCCATTCACTTCGCAGAGTAAATTGAAGTATTGGAACAGACTGCTTCTCTTATAGAGAAACTCATGTGAGTTTTTTGTGAATGCTTGAAAGTAGTTTAAGGCACTTTCAATTGAAAGTGATTTTCTCTGAAAGGACAGCATTTAGAAAGTGAGGCAACACTCCATTCACTTCGCACAGTGAATTGAAGTGTTGGAACAGACTGCTTCTCTTTCATAGAAACGCATTAGTGTTTCTTGTTAATGCTTGCAAGTAACTTAAGGCACTTTCAAAGGAAAGTGATTTTCTCTGAAAGGACATAATTTAGAAAGTGAAGCAACACTCCATTCACTTCGCACAGTGAATTGAAGTGTTGGAACAGACTGCTTCTCTTTCAGAGAAACGCATGTGAGTTTCTGGTGAATGCTTGTAAGTAGCTTAAGGCACTTTCAAAGGAAAGTGATTTTCTCTGAAAGGACAGCATTTAGAAAGTGAAGCAACACTCCATTCACTTCGCACAGTGAATTGAAGTGTTGGAAAAGACTGCTTCTCTTTCAAAGAAACGCATGTGAGTTTCTTCCTAATGCTTGCAAGTACCTTAAGGCTCTTTCAAAGGAAAGTGATTTTCTCTGAAAGGACAGCATTTAGAAAATGAAGCAACACTCCATTCACTTCGCACAGTGAATTGAAGTGTTGGAACAGACTGCTTCTCTTTCAGAGAAACGCATGTTAGTTTCTGGTGAATGCTTGTAAGTAGCTAAGGCACTTTCAAAGGAAAGTGATTTTCTCTGAAAGAACAGCATTTAGAAATTGAAGCAACACTCCATTCACTTCGCACAGTGAATTGAAGTGTTGGAACAGACTGCTTCTATTTAAGAGAAACGCATGTGAGTTTTTTTCTTAATGCTTGAAATTAGTTTAAGGCACTTTCAAAGGAAAGTGATTTTCTCTGAAAGGACATAATTTAGAAAGTGAAGCAACACTCCATTCACTTCGCACAGTGAATTGAAGTGTTGGAACAGACTGCTTCTCTTTCAGAGAAATGCATGTGAGTTTCTGTTGAATGCTTGTAAGTAGCTTAAGGCACTTTCAAAGGAAAGTGATTTTCTCTGAAAGGACAGCATTTAGAACGTGAAGCAACACTCCATTCACTTCGCAGAGTGAATTGAAGTATTGGAACAGACTGCTTCTCTTTCAGAGAAACGCATGTGAGTTTCTGGTGAATGCTTGTAAGTAGCTTAAGGCACTTTCAAAGGAAAGTGATTTTCTCTGATAGGACAGCATTTAGAAAGTGAAGCAACACTCCATTCACTTCGCACAGTGAATTGAAGTGTTGGAACAGACTGCTTCTCTTTCAGAGAAACGCATGTGAGTTTCTTGTGAATGCTTGCAAGTTGCTTAAGGCACTTTCAAAGGAAAGTGATTTTCTCTGAAAGGACAGCATTTACAAACTGAAGCAACACTCCATTCACTTCGCACAGTGAATTGAAGTGTTGGAACAGACTGCTTCTCTTTAAGAGAAACGCATGTGAGTTTTTTGTGAATGCTTGAAAGTAGTTTAAGGCACTTTCAAAGCAAAGTGATTTTCTCTGAAAGGACAGCATTTAGAAAGTGAAGCAACACTCCATTCCCTTCGTGCAGTGAATTGAAGTGTTGGAACAGAGTGCTTCTCTTTCATAGAAACGCATTAGTGTTTCTTGTGAATGCTTGCAAGTTGCTTAAGGCACTTTCAAAGGAAAGTGATTTTCTCTGAAAGGACACCATTTAGAAAGTGAAGCAACACTCCATTCACTTTGTACAGTGAATTGAAGTGTTGGAACAGACTGCCTCTCTTTCAGAGAAATGCATGTGAGTTTCTGTTGAATGCTTGTAAGTAGCTTAAGGCACTTTCAAAGGAAAGTGATTTTCTCTGAAAGGACAGCATTTAGAAAGTGAAGCAACACTCCATTCACTTCGCACAGTGAATTGAAGTGCTGGAACAGACTGCTTCTCTTTCAGAGAAACGCATGTGAGTTTCTTCCTAATGCTTGCAAGTAGCTTAAGGCACTTTCAAAGGAAAGTGATTTTCTCTGAAAGGACAGCATTTAGAAAGTGAAGCAACACTCCATTCACTTCGCACAGTGAATTGAAGTGTTGGAACAGACTGCTTCTCTTTCAGAGAAACGCATGTGAGTTTCTGGTGAATGCTTGTGAGTAGCTTAAGGCACTTTCAAAGGAAAGTGATTTTCTCTGAAAGGACAGCATTTAGAAAGTGAAGCAACACTCCATTCACTTCGCACAGTGAATTGAAGTGTTGGAACAGACTGCTTCTCTTTCAGAGAAACGCATGTGAGTTTCTGTTGAATGCTTGTAAGTAGCTTAAGGCACTTTCAAAGGAAAGTGATTTTTTCTGAAAGGACAGCATTTAGAAAGTGAAGCGACACTCCATTCCCTTCGTGCAGTGAATTGAAGTGTTGGAACATAGTGCTTCTCTTTCATAGAAACGCATTAGTGTTTCTTGTGAATGCTTGTAAGTTGCTTAAGGCACTTTCAAATGAAAGTGATTTTCTCTGAAAGGACATAATTTAGAAAGTGAAGCAACACTCCATTCACTTCGCACTGTGAATTGAAGTGTTGGAACAGACTGCTTCTCTTTCAGAGAAATGCATGTGAGTTTCTGTTGAATGCTTGCAAGAAGCTTAAGGCACTTTCAAAGGAAAGTGATTTTCTCTGAAAGGACAGCATTTAGAAAGTGAAGCAACACTCCATTCACTTCGCACAGTGAATTGAAGTACTGGAACAGACTGCTTCTCTTTCAGAGAAACGCATGTGAGTTTCTTCCTAATGCTTGCAAGTAGCTTAAGGCACTTTCAAAGGAAAGTGATTTTCTCTGAAAGGACAGCATTTAGAAAGTGAAGCAACACTCCATTCACTTCGCACAGTGAATTGAAGTGTTGGAACAGACTGCTTCTCTTTCAGAGAAACGCATGTGAGTTTCTGGTGAATGCTTGTGAGTAGCTTAAGGCACTTTCAAAGGAAAGTGATTTTCTCTGAAAGGACAGCATTTAGAAAGTGAATCAACACTCCATTCACTTCGCACAGTGAATTGAAGTGTTGGAACAGACTGCTTCTCTTTCAGAGAAACGCATGTGAGTTTCTTGTGAATGCTTGTAAGTTGCTTAAGGCACTTTCAAAGGAAAGTGATTTTCTCTGAAAGGACAGCATTTACAAACTGAGGCAACACTCCATTTACTTCGCACAGTGAATTGAAGTGTTGGAACAGACTGCTTCTCTTTAAGAGAAACGCATGTGAGTTTTTTGTGAATGCTTGAAAGTAGTTTAAGGCACTTTCAAAGGAAAGTGATTTTCTCTGAAAGGACAGCATTTAGAAAGTGAAGCAACACTCCATTCACTTTGCACAGTGAATTGAAGTGTTGGAACAGACTGCTTCTCTTTCAGAGAAATGCATGTGAGTTTCTGGTGAATGCTTGTAAGTAGCTTAAGGCACATTCAAACGAAAGTGATTTTCTCTGAAAGGACAGTATTTAGAAAGTGAAGCAACACTCCATTCCCTTCGTGCAGTGAATTGAAGTGTTGGAACAGACTGCTTCTCTTTCAGAGAAACGCATGTGAGTTTCTTCCTAATGCTTGCAAGTAGCTTAAGGCACTTTCAAGGGAAAGTGATTTTCTCTGAAAGGACAGCATTTAGAAAGTGAAGCAACACTCCATTCACTTCGCACAGTGAATTGAAGTGTTGGAACAGACTGCTTCTCTTACAGAGAAACGCATGTGAGTTTCTGGTGAATGCTTGTAAGTAGCTTAAGGCACTTTCAAAGGAAAGTGATTTTCTCTGAAAGGACAACATTTAGAAAGTGAAGCAACACTCCATTCACTTCGCACAGTGAATTGAAGTGTTGGAACAGACTGCTTCTCTTTCAGAGAAACGCATGTGAGTTTCTTCCTCATGCTTGCAAGTAGCTTAAGGCACTTTCAAAGGAAAGTGATTTTCTCTGAAAGGACAGCATTTAGAAAGTGAAGCAACACTCCATTCACTTCGCACAGTGAATTGAAGTGCTGGAACAGACTGCTTCTCTTTCAGAGAAACGCATGTGAGTTTCTTCCTAATGCTTGCAAGTAGCTTAAGGCACTTTCAAAGGAAAGTGATTTTCTCTGAAAGGACAGCATTTAGAAAGTGAAGCAACACTCCATTCACTTCGCACAGTGAATTGAAGTGTTGGAACAGACTGCTTCACTTTCAGAGAAACGCATGTGAGTTTCTGGTGAATGCTTGTGAGTAGCTTAAGGCACTTTCAAAGAAAGTGATTTTCTCTGAAAGGACAGCATTTAGAAAGTGAAGCAACACTCCATTCACTTCGCACAGTGAATTGAAGTGTTGGAACAGACTGCTTCTCTTTCAGAGAAATGCATGTGAGTTTCTGTTGAATGCTTGTAAGTAGCTTAAGGCACTTTCAAAGGAAAGTTATTTTCTCTGAAAGGACAGCATTTAGAAAGTGAAGCAACACTCCATTCACTTCGCAAGGTGAATTGAAGTATTGGAACAGACTGTTTCTCTTTCAGAGAAACGCATGTGAGTTTCTGGTGAATGCTTGTAAGTAGCTTAAGGCACTTTCAAAGGAAAGTGATTTTCTCTGAAAGGACAGCATTTAGAAAGTGAAGCAACCCTCCATTCACTTCGCACAGTGAATTGAAGTGTTGGAACAGACTGCTTCTCTTTCAGAGAAACGCATGTGAGTTTCTTGTGAATGCTTGTAAGTTGCTTAAGGCACTTTCAAAGGAAAGTGATTTTCTCTGAAAAGACAGCATTTACAAACTGAAGCAACACTCCATTCACTTCGCACAGTGAATTGAAGTGTTGGAACAGACTGCTTCTCTTTAAGAGAAACGCATGTGAGTTTTTTGTGAATGCTTGAAAGTAGTTTAGGGCACTTTCAAAGGAAAGTGATTTTCTCTGAAAGGACAGCATTTAGAAAGTGAAGCAACACTCCATTCACTTTGCACAGTGAATTGAAGTGTTGGAACAGACTGCTTCTCTTTCAGAGAAACGCATGTGAGTTTCTGGTGAATGCTTGTAAGTAGCTTAACGCACTTTCAAAGGAAAGTGATTTTCTCTGAAAGGACAGCATTTAGAAAGTGAAGCAACACTCCATTCCCTTCGTGCAGTGAATTGAAGTGTTGGAACAGACTGCTTCTCTTTCAGAGAAACGCATGTGAGTTTCTTCCTAATGCTTGCAAGTAGCTTAAGGCACTTTCAAGGGAAAGTGATTTTCTCTGAAAGGACAGCATTTAGAAAGTGAACATCACTCCATTCACTTCGCACAGTGAATTGAAGTGTTGGAACAGACTGCTTCTCTTTCAGAGAAACGCATGTGAGTTTCTGGTGAATGCTTGTAAGTAGCTTAAGGCACTTTCAAAGGAAAGTGATTTTCTCTGAAAGGACAGCATTTAGAAAGTGAAGCAACACTCCATTCACTTCGCACAGTGAATTGAAGTGTTGGAACAGACTGCTTCTCTTTCAGAGAAACGCATGTGAGTTTCTTCCTAATGCTTGCAAGTAGCTTAAGGCACTTTCAAGGGAAAGTGATTTTCTCTGAAAGGACAGCATTTAGAAAGTGAAGCAACACTCCATTCACTTCGCACAGTGAATTGAAGTGTTGGAACAGACTGCTTCTCTTTCAGAGAAACCCATGTGAGTTTCTTCCTAATGCTTGCAAGTAGCTTAAGGCACTTTCAAGGGAAAGTGATTTTCTCTGAAAGGACAGCATTTAGAAAGTGAAGCAACACTCCATTCACTTCGCACATTGAATTGAAGTGTTGGAACTGACTGCTTCTCTTTCAGAGAAACGCATGTGAGTTTCTGGTGCATGCTTGTAAGGAGCTTAAGGCACTTTCAAAGGAAAGTGATTTTCACTGAAAGGACAGCATTTAGAAAGTGAAGCAACACTCCATTCACTTCGCACAGTGAATTGAAGTGTTGGAACAGACTGCTTCTCTTTCAGAGAAACGCATGTGAGTTTCTGGTGAATGCTTGTAAGTAGCTTAAGGCACTTTCAAAGGAAAGTGATTTTCTCTGAAAGGACAGCATTTAGAAAGTGAAGCAACACTCCATTCCCTTCGTACAGTGAATTGAAGTGTTGGAACAGACTGCTTCTCTTTCAGAGAAACGCATGTGAGTTTCTTCCTAATGCTTGCAAGTAGCTTAAGGCACTTTCAAGGGAAAGTGATTTTCTCTGAAAGGACAGCATTTAGAAAGTGAAGCATCACTCCATTCACTTCGCACAGTGAATTGAAGTGTTGGAACAGACTGCTTCTCTTTCAGAGAAACGCATGTGAGTTTCTCGTGAATGCTTGTAAGTAGCTTAAGGCACTTTCAAAGGAAAGTGATTTTCTCTGAAAGGACAGCATTTAGAAAGTGAAGCAACACTCCATTCACTTCGCACAGTGAATTGAAGTGTTGGAACAGACTGCTTCTCTTTCAGAGAAACGCATGTGAGTTTCTTCCTAATGCTTGCAAGCAGCTTAAGGCACTTTCAAGGGAAAGTGATTTTCTCTGAAAGGACAGCATTTAGAAAGTGAAGTAACACTCCATTCACTTCGCACAGTGAATTGAAGTGTTGGAACAGACTGCTTCTCTTTCAGAGAAACGCATGTGAGTTTCTTCCTAATGCTTGCAAGTAGCTTAAGGCACTTTAAAGGGAAAGTGATTTTCTCTGAAAGGACAGCATTTAGAAAGTGAAGCAACACTCCATTCACTTCGCACAGTGAATTGAAGTGTTGGAACTGACTGCTTCTCTTTCAGATAAACGCATGTGAGTTTCTGGTGAATGCTTGTAAGGAGCTTAAGGCACTTTCAAAGGAAAGTGATTTTCACTGAAAGGACAGCATTTAGAAAGTGAAGCAACACTCCATTCACTTCGCACAGTGAATTGAAGTGTTGGAACAGACTGCTTCTCTTTCAGAGAAATGCATGTGAGTTTCTGTTGAATGCTTGTAAGTACCTTAAGGCACTTTCAAAGGAAAGTGATTTTCTCTGAAAGGACAGCATTTAGAAAGTGAAGCAACACTCCATTCACTTCGCAGAGTGAATTGAAGTATTGGAACAGACTGCTTCTCTTTCAGAGAAATGCATGTGTGTTTCTGGTGAATGCTTGTAAGTAGCTTAAGGCACTTTCAAAGGAAAGTGATTTTCTCTGAAAGGACATCATTTACAAACTGAGGCAACACTCCATTCACTTCGCACCGTGAATTGAAGTGTTGGAACAGACTGCTTCTCTTTCAGAGAAATGCATGTGAGTTTCTGTTGAATGCTTGTAAGTAGCTTAAGGCACTTTCAAAGGAAAGTGATTTTCTCTGAAGGGACAGCATTTAGAAAGTGAAGCAACACTCCATTCACTTCGCAGAGTAAATTGAAGTATTGGAACAGACTGCTTCTCTTATAGAGAAACTCATGTGAGTTTTTTGTGAATGCTTGAAAGTAGTTTAAGGCACTTTCAATGGAAAGTGATTTTCTCTGAAAGGACAGCATTTAGAAAGTGAGGCAACACTCCATTCACTTCGCACAGTGAATTGAAGTGTTGGAACAGACTGCTTCTCTTTCATAGAAACGCATTAGTGTTTCTTGTTAATGCTTGCAAGTAACTTAAGGCACTTTCAAAGGAAAGTGATTTTCTCTGAAAGGACATAATTTAGAAAGTGAAGCAACACTCCATTCACTTCGCACAGTGAATTGAAGTGTTGGAACAGACTGCTTCTCTTTCAGAGAAACGCATGTGAGTTTCTGGTGAATGCTTGTAAGTAGCTTAAGGCACTTTCAAAGGAAAGTGATTTTCTCTGAAAGGACAGCATTTAGAAAGTGAAGCAACACTCCATTCACTTCGCACAGTGAATTGAAGTGTTGGAAAAGACTGCTTCTCTTTCAAAGAAACGCATGTGAGTTTCTTCCTAATGCTTGCAAGTACCTTAAGGCTCTTTCAAAGGAAAGTGATTTTCTCTGAAAGGACAGCATTTAGAAAATGAAGCAACACTCCATTCACTTCGCACAGTGAATTGAAGTGTTGGAACAGACTGCTTCTCTTTCAGAGAAACGCATGTTAGTTTCTGGTGAATGCTTGTAAGTAGCTAAGGCACTTTCAAAGGAAAGTGATTTTCTCTGAAAGGACAGCATTTAGAAAGTGAAGCAACACTCCATTCACTTCGCAGAGTGAATTGAAGTATTGGAACAGACTGCTTCTCTTTCAGAGAAACTCATGTGAATTTTTTGTGAATGCTTGAAAGTAGTTTAAGACACTTTCAATGGAAAGTGATTTTCTCTGAAAGGACAGCATTTAGAAAGTGAGGCAACACTCCATTCACTTCGCACAGTGAATTGAAGTGTTGGAACAGACTGCTTCTCTTTCAGAGAAACGCATGTGAGTTTCTGGTGAATGCTTGTAAGTAGCTTAAGGCACTTTCAAAGGAAAGTGATTTTCTCTGAAAGGACAGCATTTACAAAGTGAAGCAACACTCCATTCACTTCGCACAGTGAATTGAAGTGTTGGAACCAACTGCTTCTCTTTCAGAGAAACGCATGTGAGTTTCTGGTGAATGCTTGTAAGTAGCTTAAGGCACTTTCAAAGGAAAGTGATTTTCTCTGAAAGGACAGCAATTAGAAAGTGAAGCAACACTCCATTCACTTCGCAGAGTGAATTGTAGTATTGGAACAGACTGCTTCTCTTTCAGAGAAACTCATGTGAGTTTTTTGTGAATGCTTGAAAGTAGTTTAAGGCACTTTCAATGGAAAGTGATTTTCTCTGAAAGGACAGCATTTACAAAGTGAGGCAACACTCCATTCACTTCGTACAGTGAATTGAAATGTTGGAACAGACGGCTTCTCTTTCATAGAAACGCATTAGTGTTTCTTGTTAATGCTTGCAAGTAGCTTAAGGCACTTTCAAAGGAAAGTGATTTTCTCTGAAAGGACAGCATTTAGAAAGTGAAGCAACACTCCATTCACTTCGCACAGTGAATTGAAGTGTTGGAACAGACTGCTTCTATTTAAGAGAAACGCATGTGAGTTTTTTTCTTAATGCTTGAAATTAGTTTAAGGCACTTTCAAAGGAAAGTGATTTTCTCTGAAAGGACATAATTTAGAAAGTGAAGCAACACTCCATTCACTTCGCACAGTGAATTGAAGTGTTGGAACAGACTGCTTCTCTTTCAGAGAAATGCATGTGAGTTTCTGTTGAATGCTTGTAAGTAGCTTAAGGCACTTTCAAAGGAAAGTGATTTTCTCTGAAAGGACAGCATTTAGAACGTGAAGCAACACTCCATTCACTTCGCAGAGTGAATTGAAGTATTGGAACAGACTGCTTCTCTTTCAGAGAAACGCATGTGAGTTTCTGGTGAATGCTTGTAAGTAGCTTAAGGCACTTTCAAAGGAAAGTGATTTTCTCTGATAGGACAGCATTTAGAAAGTGAAGCAACACTCCATTCACTTCGCACAGTGAATTGAAGTGTTGGAACAGACTGCTTCTCTTTCAGAGAAACGCATGTGAGTTTCTTGTGAATGCTTGCAAGTTGCTTAAGGCACTTTCAAAGGAAAGTGATTTTCTCTGAAAGGACAGCATTTACAAACTGAAGCAACACTCCATTCACTTCGCACAGTGAATTGAAGTGTTGGAACAGACTGCTTCTCTTTAAGAGAAACGCATGTGAGTTTTTTGTGAATGCTTGAAAGTAGTTTAAGGCACTTTCAAAGCAAAGTGATTTTCTCTGAAAGGACAGCATTTAGAAAGTGAAGCAACACTCCATTCCCTTCGTGCAGTGAATTGAAGTGTTGGAACAGAGTGCTTCTCTTTCATAGAAACGCATTAGTGTTTCTTGTGAATGCTTGCAAGTTGCTTAAGGCACTTTCAAAGGAAAGTGATTTTCTCTGAAAGGACACCATTTAGAAAGTGAAGCAACACTCCATTCACTTTGTACAGTGAATTGAAGTGTTGGAACAGACTGCCTCTCTTTCAGAGAAATGCATGTGAGTTTCTGTTGTATGCTTGTAAGTAGCTTAAGGCTCTTTCAAAGGAAAGTGATTTTCTCTGAAAGGACAGCATTTAGAAAGTGAAGCAACACTCCATTCACTTTGTACAGTGAATTGAAGTGTTGGAACAGACTGCTTCTCTTTCAGAGAAATGCATGTGAGTTTCTGTTGAATGCTTGTAAGTAGCTTAAGGCTCTTTCAAAGGAAAGTGATTTTCTCAAAAAGGACAGCATTTAGAAAGTAAAGCAACACTCCATTCCCTTCGTGCAATGAATTGAAGTGTTGGAGCAGACTGCTTCTCTTTTATAGAAACGCATTAGTGTTTCTTGTGAATGCTTGCAAGTAGCTTAAGGCACTTTCAAAGGAAAGTGATTTTCTCTGAAAGGACAGCATTTAGAAAGTGAAGCAACACTCCATTCACTTCGCACAGAGAATTGAAGTGTTGGAACGGACTTCTTCTCTTTCAGAGAAACGCATGTGAGTTTCTGTTGAATGCTGGTAAGTAGCTTAAGGCACTTTCAAAGGGAAGTGATTTTCTCTGAAAGGACAGCATTTAGAAAGTGAGGCAACACTCCATTCACTTCTCACAGTGAATTGAAGTGTTGGAACAGACTGCTTCTCTTTCAGAGAAACGCATGTGAGTTTCATCTTAATGCTTGCAAGTAGCTTAAGGCACTTTCAAAAAAAGTGATTTTCTCTGAAAGGACAGCCTTTAGAAAGTGAAGCAACACTCCATTCACTTCGCACAGTGAATTGTAGTGTTGGAACAGACTGCTTCTCTTTCAGAGAAACGCATGTGAGTTTCTGGTGAATGCTTGTAAGTAGCTTAAGGCACTTTCAAAGGAAAGTGATTTTCTCTGAAAGGACAGCATTTAGAAAGTGAAGCAACACTCCATTCCCTTCGTGCAGTGAATTGAAGTGTTGGAACAGAGTGCTTCTCTTTCATATAAACGCATTAGTGTTTCTTGTGAATGCTTGCAAGTTGCTTAAGGCACTTTCAAAGGAAAGTGATTTTCTCTGAAAGGACATAATTTAGAATGTGAAGCAACACTCCATTCACTTAGCACAGTGAATTGAAGTGTTGGAACAGACTGCTTCTCTTTCAGAGAAATGCATGTGAGTTTCTGTTGAATGCTTGTAAGTAGCTTAAGGCACTTTCAAAGGAAAGTGATTTTCTCTGAAAGGACAGCATTTAGAAAGTGAGGCAACACTCCATTCACTTCGCACAGTGAATTGAAGTGTTGGAACCGACTGCTTCTCTTTCAGAGAAACGCATGTGAGTTTCTGGTGAATGCTTGTAAGTAGCTTAAGGCACTTTCAAAGGAAAGTGATTTTCTCTGAAAGGACAGCATTTAGAAAGTGAAGCAACACTCCATTCCCTTCGTGCAGTGAATTGAAGTGTTGGAACAGTGTACTTCTCTTTCATATAAACGCATTAGTGTTTCTTGTGAATGCTTGCAAGTTGCTTAAGGCACTTTCAAAGGAAAGTGTATTTTCTCTGAAAGGACATAATTTAGAAAGTGAAGCAACACTCCATTCACTTCGCACAGTGAATTGAAGTGTTGGAACAGACTGCTTCTCTTTCAGAGAAATGCATGTGAGTTTCTGTTGAGTGCTTGTAAGTAGCTTAAGGCACTTTCAAAGGAAAGTGATTTTCTCTGATTGGACAGCATTTAGAAAGTGAAGCAACACTCCATTCCCTTCGTGCAGTGAATTGAAGTGTTGGAACAGAGTGCTTCTCTCATAGAAACGCATTAGTGTTTCTTGTGAATGCTTGCAAGTTGCTTAAGGCACTTTCAAAGGAAAGTGATTTTCTCTGAAAGGACAGCATTTAGAAAGTGAAGCAACACTCCATTCACTTTGTACAGTGAATTGAAGTGTTGGAACAGACTGCTTCTCTTTCAGAGAAATGCATGTGAGTTTCTGTTGAATGCTTGGAAGTAGCTTAAGGCTCTTTCAAAGAAAAGTGATTTTCTCTGAAAGGACAGCATTTAGAAAGTAAAGCAACACTCCATTCCCTTCGCGCAATGAATTGAAGTGTTGGAACAGACTGCTTCTCTTTCATAGAAACGCATTAGTGTTTCTTGTGAATGCTTGCAAGTAGCTTAAGGCACTTTCAAAGGAAAGTGATTTTCTCTGAAAGGACAGCATTTAGAAAGTGAAGCAACACTCCATTCACTTCGCACAGAGAATTGAAGTGTTGGAACAGATTGCTTCTCTTTCAGAGAAATGCATGTGAGTTTCTGTTGAATGCTTGTAAATAGCTTAAGGCACATTCAAAGAAAAGGGATTTTCTCTGAAAGGACAGCATTTAGAAAGTGAAGCAACACTCCATTCACTTCGCACAGTGAATTGAAGTGTTTTAACAGACTGCTTCTCTTTCAGAGAAACGCATGTGAGTTTCTGGTGAATGCTTATAAGTAGCTTAAGGCACTTTCAAAGGAAAGTGATTTTCTCTGAAAGGACAGCATTTAGAAAGTGAAGCAACACTCCATTCACTTCGTGCAGTGAATTGAAGTGTTGGAACAGAGTGCTTCTCTTTCATATAAACACATTAGTGTTTCTTGTGAATGCTTGCAAGTTGCTTAAGGCACTTTCAAAGGTAAGTGATTTTCTCTGAAAGGACATAATTTAGAATGTGACGCAACACTCCATTCACTTCGCACAGTGAATTGAAGTGTTGGAACAGACTGCTTCTCTTTCAGAGAAACGCATGTGAATTTCTCTTGAATGCTTGTAAGTAGCTTAAGGCACTTTCAAAGGAAAGTGATTTTCTCTGAAAGGACAGCATTTAGAAAGTGAGGCAACACTCCATTCACTTCGCACAGTGAATTGAAGTGTTGGAACAGACTGCTTCTCTTTCAGAGAAACGCATGTGAGTTTCTTCCTAATGCTTGCAAGTAGCTTAAGGCACTTTCAAAGGAAAGTGATTTTCTCTGAAAGGACAGCATTTAGAAAGTGAAGCAACACTCCATTCACTTCGCACAGTGAATTGAAGTGTTGGAACCGACTGCTTCTCTTTCAGAGAAACGCATGTGAGTTTCTGGTGAATGCTTGTAAGTAGCTTAAGGCACTTTCAAAGGAAAGTGATTTTCTCTGAAAGGACAGCATTTAGAAAGTGAAGCAACACTCCATTCCCTTCGTGCAGTGAATTGAAGTGTTGGAACAGAGTACTTCTCTTTCATATAAACGCATTAGTGTTTCTTGTGAATGCTTGCAAGTTGCTTAAGGCACTTTCAAAGGAAAGTGATTTTCTCTGAAAGGACAGCATTTAGAAAGTGAAGCAACACTCCATTCACTTCGCACAGTGAATTGAAGTGTTGGAACAGACTGCTTCTCTTTCAGAGAAATGCATGTGAGTTTCTGTTGAGTGCTTGTAAGTAGCTTAAGGCACTTTCAAAGGAAAGTGATTTTCTCTGAAAGGACAGCATTTAGAAAGTGGGGCAACACTCCATTCACTTCGCACAGTGAATTGAAGTGTTGGAACAGACTGCTTCTCTTTCAGAGAAACGCATGTGATTTTCTTCCTAATGCTTGCAAGTAGCTTAAGGCACTTTCAAAGGAAAGTGATTTTCTCTGAAAGGACAGCATTTAGAAAGTGAAGCAACACTCCATTCACTTCGCACAGTGAATTGAAGTGTTGGAACGGACTGCTTCTCTTTCAGAGAAACGCATGTGAGTTTCTGGTGAATGCTTGGAAGAAGCTTAAGGCACTTTCAAAGGAAAGTGATTTTCTCTGAAAGGACAGCATTTAGAAAGTGAAGCAACACTCCATTCACTTCGCACAGTGAATTGAAGTGTTGGAACAGACTGCTTCTCTTTCAGAGAAATGCATGTGAGTTTCTTGTGAATTCTTGCAAGTTGCTTAAGGCACTTTCAAAGGAAAGTGATTTTCTCTGAAAGGACAGCATTTTGAAACTGAAGCAACACTCCAATAACTTCGCACAGTGAATTGAAGTGTTGGAACAGACTGCTTCTCTTTAAGAGAAACGCATGTGAGTTTTTTGTGAATGCTTGAAAGTAGTTTAAGGCACTTTCAAAGGAAAGTGATTTTCTCTGAAAGGACAGAATTTAGAAAGTGATGCAACACTCCATTCACTTCGCACAGTGAATTGAAGTGTTGGAACAGACTGCATCTCTTTCAGAGAAACGCATGTGAGTTTCTTCCTAATGCTTGCAAGTAGCTTAAGGCACATTCAAAGGAAAGTTTCTCTGATTGGAGAGCATTTAGAAAGTGAAGCAACACTCCATTCACTTCGCACAGTGAATTTAAGTGTTGGAACAGACTGCTTCTCTTTCAGAGAAACGCATGTGAGTTTCTGGTGAATGTTTGTAAGTAGCTTAAGGCACTTTCAAAGGAAAGTGATTTTCTCTGAAAGAACAGCATTTAGAAAGTGAAGCAACACTCCATTCACTTTGCACAGTGAATTGAAGTGTTGGAACAGACTGCTTCTCTTTCAGAGAAACGCATGTGAGATTCTGTTAAATGCTTGTAAGTAGCTTAAGGCACTTTCAAAGGAAAGTGATTTTCTCTGAAAGGACAGCATTTAGAAAGTGAGGAAACACTCCATTCACTTCACACAGTGAATTGAAGTGTTGGAACAGACTGCTTCTCTTTCAGAGAAACGCATGTGAGTTTCTTCGTAATGCTTGCAAGTAGCTTAAGGCACTTTCAAAGGAAAGTGATTTTCTCTGATTGGACAGCATTTAGAAAGTGAAGCAACACTCCATTCCCTTCGTGCAGTGAATTGAAGTGTTGGAACAGAGTGCTTCTCTTTCATAGAACCGCATTAGTGTTTCTTGTGAATGCTTGCAAGTTGCTTAAGGCACTTTCAAATGAAAGTGATTTTCTCTGAAAGGACAGTATTTAGAAAGTGAAGCAACACTCCATTCACTTTGTACAGTGAATTGAAGTGTTGGAACAGACTGCTTCTCTTTCAGAGAAATGCATGTGAGTTTCTGTTGAATGCTTGTAAGTAGCTTAAGGCTCTTTCAAAGGAAAGTGATTTTCTCTGAAAGGACAGCATTTAGAAAGTGAAGCAACACTCCATTCACTTCGCACAGTGAATTGAAGTGTTTGAACAGTCTGCTTCTCTTTCAGAGAAACGCATGTGAGTTTTTTGTGAATTCTTGAAAGTAGTTTAAGGCACTTTCAATGGAAAGTGATTTTCTCTGAAAGGACAGCATTTAGAAAGTGAGGCAACACTCCATTCACTTCGCACAGTGAATTGAAGTGTTGGAACAGACTGCTTCTCTTTCAGAGAAACGCATGTGAGTTTCTTCCTAATGCTTGCAAGTAGCTTAAGGCACTTTCAAAGGAAAGTGATTTTCTCTGATTGGACAGCATTTAGAAAGTGAAGCAACACTCCATTCACTTCGCACAGTGAATTGAAGTGTTGGAACGGACTGCTTCACTTTCAGAGAAACGCATGTGAGTTTCTGGTGAATGCTTGTAAGAAGCTTAAGGCACTTTCAAAGGAAAGTGATTTTCTCTGAAAGGACAGCATTTAGAAAGTGAAGCAACACTCCATTCACTTCGCACAGTGAATTGAAGTGTTGGAACAGACTGCTTCTCTTTCAGAGAAACGCATGTGAGTTTCTTGTGAATTCTTGCAAGTTGCTTAAGGCACTTTCAAAGGAAAGTGATTTTCTCTGAAAGGACAGCATTTTGAAACTGAAGCAACACTCCATTAACTTCGCACAGTGAATTGAAGTGTTGGAACAGACTGCTTCTCTTTAAGAGAAACGCATGTGAGTTTTTTGTGAATGCTTGAAAGTAGTTTAAGGCACTTTCAAAGGAAAGTGATTTTCTCTGAAAGGACAGAATTTAGAAAGTGATGCAACACTCCATTCACTTCGCACAGTGAATTTAAGTGTTGGAACAGACTGCTTCTCTTTCAGAGAAACGCATGTGAGTTTCTTCCTAATGCTTGCAAGTAGCTTAAGGCACTTTCAAAGGAAAGTTTCTCTGATTGGAGAGCATTTAGAAAGTGAAGCTACACTCCATTCACTTCGCACAGTGAATTTAAGTGTTGGAACAGACTGCTTCTCTTTCAGAGAAACGCATGTGAGTTTCTGGTGAATGTTTGTAAGTAGCTTAAGGCACTTTCAAAGGAAAGTGATTTTCTCTGAAAGAACAGCATTTAGAAAGTGAAGCAACACTCCATTCACTTCGCACAGTGAATTGAAGTGTTGAAACAGACTGCTTCTCTTTCAGAGAAACGCATGTGAGATTCTGTTAAATGCTTGTAAGTAGCTTAAGGCACTTTCAAAGGAAAGTGATTTTCTCTGAAAGGACAGCATTTAGAAAGTGAGGCAACACTCTATTCACTTCACACAGTGAAATGAAGTGTTGGAACAGACTGCTTCTCTTTCAGAGAAATGCATGTGAGTTTCTTCCTAATGCTTGCAAGTAGCTTAAGGCACTATCAAAGGAAAGTGATTTTCTCTGAAAGAACAGCATTTAGAAAGTGAAGCAACACTCCATTCACTTCGCACAGTGAATTGAAGTGTTGGAACAGACTGCTTCTTTCAGAGAAGCGCATGTGAGTTTTTTGTGAATGCTTGAAAGTAGTTTAAGGCACTTTCAAAGGAAAGTGATTTTCTCTGAAAGGACAGCATTTAGAAAGTGAGGCAACACTCCATTCACTTCGCACAGTGAATTGAAGTGTTGGAACAGACTGCTTCTCTTTCAGAGAAACGCATGTGAGTTTCTTCCTAATGCTTGCAAGTAGCTTAAGGCACTTTCAAAGGAAAGTGATTTTCTCTGAAAGGACAGCATTTAGAAAGTGAAGCAACACTCCATTCACTTCGCACAGTGAATTGAAGTGTTGGAACCGACTGCTTCTCTTTCAGAGAAACGCATGTGAGTTTCTGGTGAATGCTTGTAAGAAGCTTAAGGCACTTTCAAAGAAAGTGATTTTCTCTGAAAGGACAGCATTTAGAAAGTGAAGCAACACTCCATTCACTTCGTGCAGTGAATTGAAGTGTTGGAACAGAGTGCTTCTCTTTCATAGAAACGCATTAGTGTTTCTTGTGAATGCTTGCAAGTTGCTTAAGGCGCTTTCAAAGGAAAGTGATTTTCTCTGAAAGGACATAATTTAGAAAGTGAAGCAACACTCCATTCACTTCGCACAGTGAATTGAAGTGTTGGAACAGACAGCTTCTCTTTCAGAGAAATGCATGTGAGTTTCTGTTGAATGCTTGTAAGTAGCTTAAGGCACTTTCAAAGGAAAGTGATTTTCTCTGAAAGGACAGCATTTAGAAAGTGAAGCAACACTCCATTCACTTCGCACAGTGAATTGAAGTGTTGGAACAGACTGCTTCACTTTCAGAGAAACGCATGTGAGTCTGTTGAATGCTTGTAAGTAGCTTAAGGCACTTTCAAAGGAAAGTGATTTTCTCTGAAAGGACAGCATTTAGAAAGTGAGGCAACACTCCATTCACTTCGCACAGTGAATTGAAGTGTTGGAACAGACTGCTTCTCTTTCAGAGAAACGCATGTGATTTTCTTCCTAATGCTTGCAAGTAGCTTAAGGCACTTTCAAAGGAAAGTGATTTTCTCTGAAAGGACAGCATTTAGAAAGTGAAGCAACACTCCATTCACTTCGCACAGTGAATTGAAGTGTTGGAACAAACTGCTTCTCTTTCAGAGAAACGCATGTGAGATTCTGTTAAATGCTTGTAAGTAGCTTAAGGCACTTTCAAAGGAAAGTGATTTTCTCTGAAAGGACAGCATTTAGAAAGTGAGGAAACACTCCATTCACTTCACACAGTGAATTGAAGTGTTGGAACAGACTGCTTCTCTTTCAGAGAAACGCATGTGAGTTTCTTCGTAATGCTTGCAAGTAGCTTAAGGCACTTTCAAAGGAAAGTGATTTTCTCTGATTGGACAGCATTTAGAAAGTGAAGCAACACTCCATTCCCTTCGTGCAGTGAATTGAAGTGTTGGAACAGCGTGCTTCTCTTTCATAGAACCGCATTAGTGTTTCTTGTGAATGCTTGCAAGTTGCTTAAGGCGCTTTCAAAGGAAAGTGATTTTCTCTGAAAGGACATAATTTAGAAAGTGAAGCAACACTCCATTCACTTCGCACAGTGAATTGAAGTGTTGGAACAGACTGCTTCTCTTTCAGAGAAATGCATGTGAGTTTCTGTTGAATGCTTGTAAGTAGCTTAAGGCACTTTCAAAGGAAAGTGATTTTCTCTGAAAGGACAGCATTTAGAAAGTGAAGCAACACTCCATTCACTTCGCACAGTGAATTGAAGTGTTGGAACAGACTGCTTCACTTTCAGAGAAACGCATGTGAGTCTGTTGAATGCTTGTAAGTAGCTTAAGGCACTTTCAAAGGAAAGTGATTTTCTCTGAAAGGACAGCATTTAGAAAGTGAGGCAACACTCCATTCACTTCGCACAGTGAATTGAAGTGTTGGAACAGACTGCTTCTCTTTCAGAGAAACGCATGTGATTTTCTTCCTAATGCTTGCAAGTAGCTTAAGGCACTTTCAAAGGAAAGTGATTTTCTCTGATTGGACAGCATTTAGAAAGTGAAGCAACACTCCATTCCCTTCGTGCAGTGAATTGAAGTGTTGGAACAGAGTGCTTCTCTTTCATAGAACCGCATTAGTGTTTCTTGTGAATGCTTGCAAGTTGCTTAAGGCACTTTCAAATGAAAGTGATTTTCTCTGAAAGGACAGCATTTAGAAAGTGAAGCAACACTCCATTCACTTTGTACAGTGAATTGAAGTGTTGGAACAGACTGCTTCTCTTTCAGAGAAATGCATGTGAGTTTCTGTTGAATGCTTGTAAGTAGCTTAAGGCTCTTTCAAAGGAAAGTGATTTTCTCAAAAAGGACAGCATTTAGAAAGTGAAGCAACACTCCATTCACTTCGCACAGTGAATTGAAGTGTTGGAACAGACTGCTTCTCTTTCAGAGAAATGCATGTGAGTTTCTGTTGAATGCTTGTAAGTAGCTTAAGGCACTTTCAAAGGAAAGTGATTTTCTCTGAAAGGACAGCATTTAGAAAGTGAAGCAACACTCCATTCACTTCGCACAGTGAATTGAAGTGTTGGAACAGACTGCTTCACTTTCAGAGAAACGCATGTGAGTCTGTTGAATGCTTGTAAGTAGCTTAAGGCACATTCAAAGGAAAGTGATTTTCTCTGAAAGGACAGCATTTAGAAAGTGAGGCAACATTCCATTCACTTCGCACAGTGAATTGAAGTGTTGGAACAGACTGCATCTCTTTCAGAGAAACGCATGTGATTTTCTTCCTAATGCTTGCAAGTAGCTTAAGGCACTTTCAAAGGAAAGTGATTTTCTCTGAAAGGACAGCATTTAGAAAGTGAAGCAACACTCCATTCACTTCGCACAGTGAATTGAAGTGTTGGAACAAACTGCTTCTCTTTCAGAGAAACGCATGTGAGATTCTGTTAAATGCTTGTAAGTAGCTTAAGGCACTTTCAAAGGAAAGTGATTTTCTATGAAAGGACAGCATTTAGAAAGTGAGGAAACACTCCATTCACTTCACACAGTGAATTGAAGTGTTGGAACAGACTGCTTCTCTTTCAGAGAAACGCATGTGAGTTTCTTCGTAATGCTTGCAAGTAGCTTAAGGCACTTTCAAAGGAAAGTGATTTTCTCTGAAAGGACAGCATTTAGAAAGTGAAGCAACACTCCATTCACTTCGCACAGTGAATTGAAGTGTTGGAACAGACTGCTTCTCTTTCAGAGAAATGCATGTGAGTTTCTGTTGAATGCTTGTAAGTACCTTAAGGCACTTTCAAAGGAAAGTGATTTTCTCTGAAAGGACAGCATTTAGAAAGTGAAGCAACACTCCATTCACTTCGCAGAGTGAATTGAAGTATTGGAACAGACTGCTTCTCTTTCAGAGAAATGCATGTGTGTTTCTGGTGAATGCTTGTAAGTAGCTTAAGGCACTTTCAAAGGAAAGTGATTTTCTCTGAAAGGACATCATTTACAAACTGAGGCAACACTCCATTCACTTCGCACCGTGAATTTAAGTGTTGGAACAGACTGCTTCTCTTTCAGAGAAATGCATGTGAGTTTCTGTTGAATGCTTGTAAGTAGCTTAAGGCACTTTCAAAGGAAAGTGATTTTCTCTGAAGGGACAGCATTTAGAAAGTGAAGCAACACTCCATTCACTTCGCAGAGTAAATTGAAGTATTGGAACAGACTGCTTCTCTTATAGAGAAACTCATGTGAGTTTTTTGTGAATGCTTGAAAGTAGTTTAAGGCACTTTCAATTGAAAGTGATTTTCTCTGAAAGGACAGCATTTAGAAAGTGAGGCAACACTCCATTCACTTCGCACAGTGAATTGAAGTGTTGGAACAGACTGCTTCTCTTTCATAGAAACGCATTAGTGTTTCTTGTTAATGCTTGCAAGTAACTTAAGGCACTTTCAAAGGAAAGTGATTTTCTCTGAAAGGACATAATTTAGAAAGTGAAGCAACACTCCATTCACTTCGCACAGTGAATTGAAGTGTTGGAACAGACTGCTTCTCTTTCAGAGAAACGCATGTGAGTTTCTGGTGAATGCTTGTAAGTAGCTTAAGGCACTTTCAAAGGAAAGTGATTTTCTCTGAAAGGACAGCATTTAGAAAGTGAAGCAACACTCCATTCACTTCGCAGAGTGAATTGAAGTATTGGAACAGACTGCTTCTCTTTCAGAGAAACTCATGTGAATTTTTTGTGAATGCTTGAAAGTAGTTTAAGACACTTTCAATGGAAAGTGATTTTCTCTGAAAGGACAGCATTTAGAAAGTGAGGCAACACTCCATTCACTTCGCACAGTGAATTGAAGTGTTTGAACAGACTGCTTCTCTTTCAGAGAAACGCATGTGAGTTTCTGGTGAATGCTTGTAAGTAGCTTAAGGCACTTTCAAAGGAAAGTGATTTTCTCTGAAAGGACAGCATTTACAAAGTGAAGCAACACTCCATTCACTTCGCACAGTGAATTGAAGTGTTGGAACCAACTGCTTCTCTTTCAGAGAAACGCATGTGAGTTTCTGGTGAATGCTTGTAAGTAGCTTAAGGCACTTTCAAAGGAAAGTGATTTTCTCTGAAAGGACAGCAATTAGAAAGTGAAGCAACACTCCATTCACTTCGCAGAGTGAATTGTAGTATTGGAACAGACTGCTTCTCTTTCAGAGAAACTCATGTGAGTTTTTTGTGAATGCTTGAAAGTAGTTTAAGGCACTTTCAATGGAAAGTGATTTTCTCTGAAAGGACAGCATTTACAAAGTGAGGCAACACTCCATTCACTTCGTACAGTGAATTGAAATGTTGGAACAGACGGCTTCTCTTTCATAGAAACGCATTAGTGTTTCTTGTTAATGCTTGCAAGTAGCTTAAGGCACTTTCAAAGGAAAGTGATTTTCTCTGAAAGGACAGCATTTAGAAAGTGAAGCAACACTCCATTCACTTCGCACAGTGAATTGAAGTGTTGGAACAGACTGCTTCTCTTTCAGAGAAACGCATGTGAGTTTCTGGTGAATTCTTGCAAGATGCTTAAGGCAATTTCAAAGGAAAGTGATTTTCTCTGAAAGAACAGCATTTAGAAATTGAAGCAACACTCCATTCACTTCGCACAGTGAATTGAAGTGTTGGAACAGACTGCTTCTATTTAAGAGAAACGCATGTGAGTTTTTTTCTTAATGCTTGAAATTAGTTTAAGGCACTTTCAAAGGAAAGTGATTTTCTCTGAAAGGACATAATTTAGAAAGTGAAGCAACACTCCATTCACTTCGCACAGTGAATTGAAGTGTTGGAACAGACTGCTTCTCTTTCAGAGAAATGCATGTGAGTTTCTGTTGAATGCTTGTAAGTAGCTTAAGGCACTTTCAAAGGAAAGTGATTTTCTCTGAAAGGACAGCATTTAGAACGTGAAGCAACACTCCATTCACTTCGCAGAGTGAATTGAAGTATTGGAACAGACTGCTTCTCTTTCAGAGAAACGCATGTGAGTTTCTGGTGAATGCTTGTAAGTAGCTTAAGGCACTTTCAAAGGAAAGTGATTTTCTCTGATAGGACAGCATTTAGAAAGTGAAGCAACACTCCATTCACTTCGCACAGTGAATTGAAGTGTTGGAACAGACTGCTTCTCTTTCAGAGAAACGCATGTGAGTTTCTTGTGAATGCTTGCAAGTTGCTTAAGGCACTTTCAAAGGAAAGTGATTTTCTCTGAAAGGACAGCATTTACAAACTGAAGCAACACTCCATTCACTTCGCACAGTGAATTGAAGTGTTGGAACAGACTGCTTCTCTTTAAGAGAAACGCATGTGAGTTTTTTGTGAATGCTTGAAAGTAGTTTAAGGCACTTTCAAAGCAAAGTGATTTTCTCTGAAAGGACAGCATTTAGAAAGTGAAGCAACACTCCATTCCCTTCGTGCAGTGAATTGAAGTGTTGGAACAGAGTGCTTCTCTTTCATAGAAACGCATTAGTGTTTCTTGTGAATGCTTGCAAGTTGCTTAAGGCACTTTCAAAGGAAAGTGATTTTCTCTGAAAGGACACCATTTAGAAAGTGAAGCAACACTCCATTCACTTTGTACAGTGAATTGAAGTGTTGGAACAGACTGCCTCTCTTTCAGAGAAATGCATGTGAGTTTCTGTTGAATGCTTGTAAGTAGCTTAAGGCACTTTCAAAGGAAAGTGATTTTCTCTGAAAGGACAGCATTTAGAAAGTGAAGCAACACTCCATTCACTTCGCACAGTGAATTGAAGTGCTGGAACAGACTGCTTCTCTTTCAGAGAAACGCATGTGAGTTTCTTCCTAATGCTTGCAAGTAGCTTAAGGCACTTTCAAAGGAAAGTGATTTTCTCTGAAAGGACAGCATTTAGAA
Organism: Myodes glareolus; assembly: GCF_982192425.1. Classification (NCBI taxonomy): domain Eukaryota; kingdom Metazoa; phylum Chordata; class Mammalia; order Rodentia; family Cricetidae; genus Myodes; species Myodes glareolus. The sequence goes on along the minus strand of NC_142032.1, from coordinate 110,573,442 downwards.
AGTGAAGCAACACTCCATTCACTTCGCACAGTGAATTGAAGTGTTGGAACAGACTGCTTCTCTTTCAGAGAAACGCATGTGAGTTTCTGGTGAATGCTTGTGAGTAGCTTAAGGCACTTTCAAAGGAAAGTGATTTTCTCTGAAAGGACAGCATTTAGAAAGTGAAGCAACACTCCATTCACTTCGCACAGTGAATTGAAGTGTTGGAACAGACTGCTTCTCTTTCAGAGAAACGCATGTGAGTTTCTGTTGAATGCTTGTAAGTAGCTTAAGGCACTTTCAAAGGAAAGTGATTTTTTCTGAAAGGACAGCATTTAGAAAGTGAAGCGACACTCCATTCCCTTCGTGCAGTGAATTGAAGTGTTGGAACATAGTGCTTCTCTTTCATAGAAACGCATTAGTGTTTCTTGTGAATGCTTGTAAGTTGCTTAAGGCACTTTCAAATGAAAGTGATTTTCTCTGAAAGGACATAATTTAGAAAGTGAAGCAACACTCCATTCACTTCGCACTGTGAATTGAAGTGTTGGAACAGACTGCTTCTCTTTCAGAGAAATGCATGTGAGTTTCTGTTGAATGCTTGTAAGTAGCTTAAGGCACTTTCAAAGGAAAGTGATTTTCTCTGAAAGGACAGCATTTAGAAAGTGAAGCAACACTCCATTCACTTCGCACAGTGAATTGAAGTACTGGAACAGACTGCTTCTCTTTCAGAGAAACGCATGTGAGTTTCTTCCTAATGCTTGCAAGTAGCTTAAGGCACTTTCAAAGGAAAGTGATTTTCTCTGAAAGGACAGCATTTAGAAAGTGAAGCAACACTCCATTCACTTCGCACAGTGAATTGAAGTGTTGGAACAGACTGCTTCTCTTTCAGAGAAACGCATGTGAGTTTCTGGTGAATGCTTGTGAGTAGCTTAAGGCACTTTCAAAGGAAAGTGATTTTCTCTGAAAGGACAGCATTTAGAAAGTGAATCAACACTCCATTCACTTCGCACAGTGAATTGAAGTGTTGGAACAGACTGCTTCTCTTTCAGAGAAACGCATGTGAGTTTCTTGTGAATGCTTGTAAGTTGCTTAAGGCACTTTCAAAGGAAAGTGATTTTCTCTGAAAGGACAGCATTTACAAACTGAGGCAACACTCCATTTACTTCGCACAGTGAATTGAAGTGTTGGAACAGACTGCTTCTCTTTAAGAGAAACGCATGTGAGTTTTTTGTGAATGCTTGAAAGTAGTTTAAGGCACTTTCAAAGGAAAGTGATTTTCTCTGAAAGGACAGCATTTAGAAAGTGAAGCAACACTCCATTCACTTTGCACAGTGAATTGAAGTGTTGGAACAGACTGCTTCTCTTTCAGAGAAATGCATGTGAGTTTCTGGTGAATGCTTGTAAGTAGCTTAAGGCACATTCAAACGAAAGTGATTTTCTCTGAAAGGACAGTATTTAGAAAGTGAAGCAACACTCCATTCCCTTCGTGCAGTGAATTGAAGTGTTGGAACAGACTGCTTCTCTTTCAGAGAAACGCATGTGAGTTTCTTCCTAATGCTTGCAAGTAGCTTAAGGCACTTTCAAGGGAAAGTGATTTTCTCTGAAAGGACAGCATTTAGAAAGTGAAGCAACACTCCATTCACTTCGCACAGTGAATTGAAGTGTTGGAACAGACTGCTTCTCTTACAGAGAAACGCATGTGAGTTTCTGGTGAATGCTTGTAAGTAGCTTAAGGCACTTTCAAAGGAAAGTGATTTTCTCTGAAAGGACAACATTTAGAAAGTGAAGCAACACTCCATTCACTTCGCACAGTGAATTGAAGTGTTGGAACAGACTGCTTCTCTTTCAGAGAAACGCATGTGAGTTTCTTCCTCATGCTTGCAAGTAGCTTAAGGCACTTTCAAAGGAAAGTGATTTTCTCTGAAAGGACAGCATTTAGAAAGTGAAGCAACACTCCATTCACTTCGCACAGTGAATTGAAGTGCTGGAACAGACTGCTTCTCTTTCAGAGAAACGCATGTGAGTTTCTTCCTAATGCTTGCAAGTAGCTTAAGGCACTTTCAAAGGAAAGTGATTTTCTCTGAAAGGACAGCATTTAGAAAGTGAAGCAACACTCCATTCACTTCGCACAGTGAATTGAAGTGTTGGAACAGACTGCTTCACTTTCAGAGAAATGCATGTGAGTTTCTGTTGAATGCTTGTAAGTAGCTTAAGGCACTTTCAAAGGAAAGTTATTTTCTCTGAAAGGACAGCATTTAGAAAGTGAAGCAACACTCCATTCACTTCGCAAGGTGAATTGAAGTATTGGAACAGACTGTTTCTCTTTCAGAGAAACGCATGTGAGTTTCTGGTGAATGCTTGTAAGTAGCTTAAGGCACTTTCAAAGGAAAGTGATTTTCTCTGAAAGGACAGCATTTAGAAAGTGAAGCAACCCTCCATTCACTTCGCACAGTGAATTGAAGTGTTGGAACAGACTGCTTCTCTTTCAGAGAAACGCATGTGAGTTTCTTGTGAATGCTTGTAAGTTGCTTAAGACACTTTCAAAGGAAAGTGATTTTCTCTGAAAAGACAGCATTTACAAACTGAAGCAACACTCCATTCACTTCGCACAGTGAATTGAAGTGTTGGAACAGACTGCTTCTCTTTAAGAGAAACGCATGTGAGTTTTTTGTGAATGCTTGAAAGTAGTTTAGGGCACTTTCAAAGGAAAGTGATTTTCTCTGAAAGGACAGCATTTAGAAAGTGAAGCAACACTCCATTCACTTTGCACAGTGAATTGAAGTGTTGGAACAGACTGCTTCTCTTTCAGAGAAACGCATGTGAGTTTCTGGTGAATGCTTGTAAGTAGCTTAAGGCACTTTCAAAGGAAAGTGATTTTCTCTGAAAGGACAGCATTTAGAAAGTGAAGCAACACTCCATTCCCTTCGTGCAGTGAATTGAAGTGTTGGAACAGACTGCTTCTCTTTCAGAGAAACGCATGTGAGTTTCTTCCTAATGCTTGCAAGTAGCTTAAGGCACTTTCAAGGGAAAGTGATTTTCTCTGAAAGGACAGCATTTAGAAAGTGAACATCACTCCATTCACTTCGCACAGTGAATTGAAGTGTTGGAACAGACTGCTTCTCTTTCAGAGAAACGCATGTGAGTTTCTGGTGAATGCTTGTAAGTAGCTTAAGGCACTTTCAAAGGAAAGTGATTTTCTCTGAAAGGACAGCATTTAGAAAGTGAAGCAACACTCCATTCACTTCGCACAGTGAATTGAAGTGTTGGAACAGACTGCTTCTCTTTCAGAGAAACGCATGTGAGTTTCTTCCTAATGCTTGCAAGTAGCTTAAGGCACTTTCAAGGGAAAGTGATTTTCTCTGAAAGGACAGCATTTAGAAAGTGAAGCAACACTCCATTCACTTCGCACAGTGAATTGAAGTGTTGGAACAGACTGCTTCTCTTTCAGAGAAACCCATGTGAGTTTCTTCCTAATGCTTGCAAGTAGCTTAAGGCACTTTCAAGGGAAAGTGATTTTCTCTGAAAGGACAGCATTTAGAAAGTGAAGCAACACTCCATTCACTTCGCACATTGAATTGAAGTGTTGGAACTGACTGCTTCTCTTTCAGAGAAACGCATGTGAGTTTCTGGTGCATGCTTGTAAGGAGCTTAAGGCACTTTCAAAGGAAAGTGATTTTCACTGAAAGGACAGCATTTAGAAAGTGAAGCAACACTCCATTCACTTCGCACAGTGAATTGAAGTGTTGGAACAGACTGCTTCTCTTTCAGAGAAACGCATGTGAGTTTCTGGTGAATGCTTGTAAGTAGCTTAAGGCACTTTCAAAGGAAAGTGATTTTCTCTGAAAGGACAGCATTTAGAAAGTGAAGCAACACTCCATTCCCTTCGTACAGTGAATTGAAGTGTTGGAACAGACTGCTTCTCTTTCAGAGAAACGCATGTGAGTTTCTTCCTAATGCTTGCAAGTAGCTTAAGGCACTTTCAAGGGAAAGTGATTTTCTCTGAAAGGACAGCATTTAGAAAGTGAAGCATCACTCCATTCACTTCGCACAGTGAATTGAAGTGTTGGAACAGACTGCTTCTCTTTCAGAGAAACGCATGTGAGTTTCTCGTGAATGCTTGTAAGTAGCTTAAGGCACTTTCAAAGGAAAGTGATTTTCTCTGAAAGGACAGCATTTAGAAAGTGAAGCAACACTCCATTCACTTCGCACAGTGAATTGAAGTGTTGGAACAGACTGCTTCTCTTTCAGAGAAACGCATGTGAGTTTCTTCCTAATGCTTGCAAGCAGCTTAAGGCACTTTCAAGGGAAAGTGATTTTCTCTGAAAGGACAGCATTTAGAAAGTGAAGCAACACTCCATTCACTTCGCACAGTGAATTGAAGTGTTGGAACAGACTGCTTCACTTTCAGAGAAACGCATGTGAGTTTCTGTTGAATGCTTGTGAGTAGCTTAAGGCACTTTCAAAGGAAAGTGATTTTCTCTGAAAGGACAGCATTTAGAAAGTGAAGCAACACTCCATTCACTTCGCACAGTGAATTGAAGTGTTGGAACAGACTGCTTCTCTTTCAGAGAAATGCATGTGAGTTTCTGTTGAATGCTTGTAAGTAGCTTAAGGCACTTTCAAAGGAAAGTTATTTTCTCTGAAAGGACAGCATTTAGAAAGTGAAGCAACACTCCATTCACTTCGCAAGGTGAATTGAAGTATTGGAACAGACTGTTTCTCTTTCAGAGAAACGCATGTGAGTTTCTGGTGAATGCTTGTAAGTAGCTTAAGGCACTTTCAAAGGAAAGTGATTTTCTCTGAAAGGACAGCATTTAGAAAGTGAAGCAACCCTCCATTCACTTCGCACAGTGAATTGAAGTGTTGGAACAGACTGCTTCTCTTTCAGAGAAACGCATGTGAGTTTCTTGTGAATGCTTGTAAGTTGCTTAAGGCACTTTCAAAGGAAAGTGATTTTCTCTGAAAAGACAGCATTTACAAACTGAAGCAACACTCCATTCACTTCGCACAGTGAATTGAAGTGTTGGAACAGACTGCTTCTCTTTAAGAGAAACGCATGTGAGTTTTTTGTGAATGCTTGAAAGTAGTTTAGGGCACTTTCAAAGGAAAGTGATTTTCTCTGAAAGGACAGCATTTAGAAAGTGAAGCAACACTCCATTCACTTTGCACAGTGAATTGAAGTGTTGGAACAGACTGCTTCTCTTTCAGAGAAACGCATGTGAGTTTCTGGTGAATGCTTGTAAGTAGCTTAAGGCACTTTCAAAGGAAAGTGATTTTCTCTGAAAGGACAGCATTTAGAAAGTGAAGCAACACTCCATTCCCTTCGTGCAGTGAATTGAAGTGTTGGAACAGACTGCTTCTCTTTCAGAGAAACGCATGTGAGTTTCTTCCTAATGCTTGCAAGTAGCTTAAGGCACTTTCAAGGGAAAGTGATTTTCTCTGAAAGGACAGCATTTAGAAAGTGAACATCACTCCATTCACTTCGCACAGTGAATTGAAGTGTTGGAACAGACTGCTTCTCTTTCAGAGAAACGCATGTGAGTTTCTGGTGAATGCTTGTAAGTAGCTTAAGGCACTTTCAAAGGAAAGTGATTTTCTCTGAAAGGACAGCATTTAGAAAGTGAAGCAACACTCCATTCACTTCGCACAGTGAATTGAAGTGTTGGAACAGACTGCTTCTCTTTCAGAGAAACGCATGTGAGTTTCTTCCTAATGCTTGCAAGTAGCTTAAGGCACTTTCAAGGGAAAGTGATTTTCTCTGAAAGGACAGCATTTAGAAAGTGAAGCAACACTCCATTCACTTCGCACAGTGAATTGAAGTGTTGGAACAGACTGCTTCTCTTTCAGAGAAACCCATGTGAGTTTCTTCCTAATGCTTGCAAGTAGCTTAAGGCACTTTCAAGGGAAAGTGATTTTCTCTGAAAGGACAGCATTTAGAAAGTGAAGCAACACTCCATTCACTTCGCACATTGAATTGAAGTGTTGGAACTGACTGCTTCTCTTTCAGAGAAACGCATGTGAGTTTCTGGTGCATGCTTGTAAGGAGCTTAAGGCACTTTCAAAGGAAAGTGATTTTCACTGAAAGGACAGCATTTAGAAAGTGAAGCAACACTCCATTCACTTCGCACAGTGAATTGAAGTGTTGGAACAGACTGCTTCTCTTTCAGAGAAACGCATGTGAGTTTCTGGTGAATGCTTGTAAGTAGCTTAAGGCACTTTCAAAGGAAAGTGATTTTCTCTGAAAGGACAGCATTTAGAAAGTGAAGCAACACTCCATTCCCTTCGTAAAGTGAATTGAAGTGTTGGAACAGACTGCTTCTCTTTCAGAGAAACGCATGTGAGTTTCTTCCTAATGCTTGCAAGTAGCTTAAGGCACTTTCAAGGGAAAGTGATTTTCTCTGAAAGGACAGCATTTAGAAAGTGAAGCATCACTCCATTCACTTCGCACAGTGAATTGAAGTGTTGGAACAGACTGCTTCTCTTTCAGAGAAACGCATGTGAGTTTCTCGTGAATGCTTGTAAGTAGCTTAAGGCACTTTCAAGGAAAGTGATTTTCTCTGAAAGGACAGCATTTAGAAAGTGAAGCAACACTCCATTCACTTCGCACAGTGAATTGAAGTGTTGGAACAGACTGCTTCTCTTTCAGAGAAACGCATGTGAGTTTCTTCCTAATGCTTGCAAGCAGCTTAAGGCACTTTCAAGGGAAAGTGATTTTCTCTGAAAGGACAGCATTTAGAAAGTGAAGTAACACTCCATTCACTTCGCACAGTGAATTGAAGTGTTGGAACAGACTGCTTCTCTTTCAGAGAAACGCATGTGAGTTTCTTCCTAATGCTTGCAAGTAGCTTAAGGCACTTTAAAGGGAAAGTGATTTTCTCTGAAAGGACAGCATTTAGAAAGTGAAGCAACACTCCATTCACTTCGCACAGTGAATTGAAGTGTTGGAACTGACTGCTTCTCTTTCAGATAAACGCATGTGAGTTTCTGGTGAATGCTTGTAAGGAGCTTAAGGCACTTTCAAAGGAAAGTGATTTTCACTGAAAGGACAGCATTTAGAAAGTGAAGCAACACTCCATTCACTTCGCACAGTGAATTGAAGTGTTGGAACAGACTGCTTCTCTTTCAGAGAAATGCATGTGAGTTTCTGTTGAATGCTTGTAAGTACCTTAAGGCACTTTCAAAGGAAAGTGATTTTCTCTGAAAGGACAGCATTTAGAAAGTGAAGCAACACTCCATTCACTTCGCAGAGTGAATTGAAGTATTGGAACAGACTGCTTCTCTTTCAGAGAAATGCATGTGTGTTTCTGGTGAATGCTTGTAAGTAGCTTAAGGCACTTTCAAAGGAAAGTGATTTTCTCTGAAAGGACATCATTTACAAACTGAGGCAACACTCCATTCACTTCGCACCGTGAATTGAAGTGTTGGAACAGACTGCTTCTCTTTCAGAGAAATGCATGTGAGTTTCTGTTGAATGCTTGTAAGTAGCTTAAGGCACTTTCAAAGGAAAGTGATTTTCTCTGAAGGGACAGCATTTAGAAAGTGAAGCAACACTCCATTCACTTCGCAGAGTAAATTGAAGTATTGGAACAGACTGCTTCTCTTATAGAGAAACTCATGTGAGTTTTTTGTGAATGCTTGAAAGTAGTTTAAGGCACTTTCAATGGAAAGTGATTTTCTCTGAAAGGACAGCATTTAGAAAGTGAGGCAACACTCCATTCACTTCGCACAGTGAATTGAAGTGTTGGAACAGACTGCTTCTCTTTCATAGAAACGCATTAGTGTTTCTTGTTAATGCTTGCAAGTAACTTAAGGCACTTTCAAAGGAAAGTGATTTTCTCTGAAAGGACATAATTTAGAAAGTGAAGCAACACTCCATTCACTTCGCACAGTGAATTGAAGTGTTGGAACAGACTGCTTCTCTTTCAGAGAAACGCATGTGAGTTTCTGGTGAATGCTTGTAAGTAGCTTAAGGCACTTTCAAAGGAAAGTGATTTTCTCTGAAAGGACAGCATTTAGAAAGTGAAGCAACACTCCATTCACTTCGCACAGTGAATTGAAGTGTTGGAAAAGACTGCTTCTCTTTCAAAGAAACGCATGTGAGTTTCTTCCTAATGCTTGCAAGTACCTTAAGGCTCTTTCAAAGGAAAGTGATTTTCTCTGAAAGGACAGCATTTAGAAAATGAAGCAACACTCCATTCACTTCGCACAGTGAATTGAAGTGTTGGAACAGACTGCTTCTCTTTCAGAGAAACGCATGTTAGTTTCTGGTGAATGCTTGTAAGTAGCTAAGGCACTTTCAAAGGAAAGTGATTTTCTCTGAAAGGACAGCATTTAGAAAGTGAAGCAACACTCCATTCACTTCGCAGAGTGAATTGAAGTATTGGAACAGACTGCTTCTCTTTCAGAGAAACTCATGTGAATTTTTTGTGAATGCTTGAAAGTAGTTTAAGGCACTTTAAAAGGAAAGTGATTTTCTCTGAAAGGACAGCATTTAGAAAGTGAAGCAACACTCCATTCACTTCGCACAGTGAATTGAAGTGTTGGAACAGACTGCTTCTCTTTCAGAGAAACGCATGTGAGTTTCTTCCTAATGCTTGCAAGTAGCTTAAGGCACTTTCAAGGGAAAGTGATTTTCTCTGAAAGGACAGCATTTAGAAAGTGAAGCAACACTCCATTCACTTCGCACAGTGAATTGAAGTGTTGGAACAGACTGCTTCTCTTTCAGAGAAACCCATGTGAGTTTCTTCCTAATGCTTGCAAGTAGCTTAAGGCACTTTCAAGGGAAAGTGATTTTCTCTGAAAGGACAGCATTTAGAAAGTGAAGCAACACTCCATTCACTTCGCACATTGAATTGAAGTGTTGGAACTGACTGCTTCTCTTTCAGAGAAACGCATGTGAGTTTCTGGTGCATGCTTGTAAGGAGCTTAAGGCACTTTCAAAGGAAAGTGATTTTCACTGAAAGGACAGCATTTAGAAAGTGAAGCAACACTCCATTCACTTCGCACAGTGAATTGAAGTGTTGGAACAGACTGCTTCTCTTTCAGAGAAACGCATGTGAGTTTCTGGTGAATGCTTGTAAGTAGCTTAAGGCACTTTCAAAGGAAAGTGATTTTCTCTGAAAGGACAGCATTTAGAAAGTGAAGCAACACTCCATTCCCTTCGTACAGTGAATTGAAGTGTTGGAACAGACTGCTTCTCTTTCAGAGAAACGCATGTGAGTTTCTTCCTAATGCTTGCAAGTAGCTTAAGGCACTTTCAAGGGAAAGTGATTTTCTCTGAAAGGACAGCATTTAGAAAGTGAAGCATCACTCCATTCACTTCGCACAGTGAATTGAAGTGTTGGAACAGACTGCTTCTCTTTCAGAGAAACGCATGTGAGTTTCTCGTGAATGCTTGTAAGTAGCTTAAGGCACTTTCAAAGGAAAGTGATTTTCTCTGAAAGGACAGCATTTAGAAAGTGAAGCAACACTCCATTCACTTCGCACAGTGAATTGAAGTGTTGGAACAGACTGCTTCTCTTTCAGAGAAACGCATGTGAGTTTCTTCCTAATGCTTGCAAGCAGCTTAAGGCACTTTCAAGGGAAAGTGATTTTCTCTGAAAGGACAGCATTTAGAAAGTGAAGTAACACTCCATTCACTTCGCACAGTGAATTGAAGTGTTGGAACAGACTGCTTCTCTTTCAGAGAAACGCATGTGAGTTTCTTCCTAATGCTTGCAAGTAGCTTAAGGCACTTTAAAGGGAAAGTGATTTTCTCTGAAAGGACAGCATTTAGAAAGTGAAGCAACACTCCATTCACTTCGCACAGTGAATTGAAGTGTTGGAACTGACTGCTTCTCTTTCAGATAAACGCATGTGAGTTTCTGGTGAATGCTTGTAAGGAGCTTAAGGCACTTTCAAAGGAAAGTGATTTTCACTGAAAGGACAGCATTTAGAAAGTGAAGCAACACTCCATTCACTTCGCACAGTGAATTGAAGTGTTGGAACAGACTGCTTCTCTTTCAGAGAAATGCATGTGAGTTTCTGTTGAATGCTTGTAAGTACCTTAAGGCACTTTCAAAGGAAAGTGATTTTCTCTGAAAGGACAGCATTTAGAAAGTGAAGCAACACTCCATTCACTTCGCAGAGTGAATTGAAGTATTGGAACAGACTGCTTCTCTTTCAGAGAAATGCATGTGTGTTTCTGGTGAATGCTTGTAAGTAGCTTAAGGCACTTTCAAAGGAAAGTGATTTTCTCTGAAAGGACATCATTTACAAACTGAGGCAACACTCCATTCACTTCGCACCGTGAATTGAAGTGTTGGAACAGACTGCTTCTCTTTCAGAGAAATGCATGTGAGTTTCTGTTGAATGCTTGTAAGTAGCTTAAGGCACTTTCAAAGGAAAGTGATTTTCTCTGAAGGGACAGCATTTAGAAAGTGAAGCAACACTCCATTCACTTCGCAGAGTAAATTGAAGTATTGGAACAGACTGCTTCTCTTATAGAGAAACTCATGTGAGTTTTTTGTGAATGCTTGAAAGTAGTTTAAGGCACTTTCAATGGAAAGTGATTTTCTCTGAAAGGACAGCATTTAGAAAGTGAGGCAACACTCCATTCACTTCGCACAGTGAATTGAAGTGTTGGAACAGACTGCTTCTCTTTCATAGAAACGCATTAGTGTTTCTTGTTAATGCTTGCAAGTAACTTAAGGCACTTTCAAAGGAAAGTGATTTTCTCTGAAAGGACATAATTTAGAAAGTGAAGCAACACTCCATTCACTTCGCACAGTGAATTGAAGTGTTGGAACAGACTGCTTCTCTTTCAGAGAAACGCATGTGAGTTTCTGGTGAATGCTTGTAAGTAGCTTAAGGCACTTTCAAAGGAAAGTGATTTTCTCTGAAAGGACAGCATTTAGAAAGTGAAGCAACACTCCATTCACTTCGCACAGTGAATTGAAGTGTTGGAAAAGACTGCTTCTCTTTCAAAGAAACGCATGTGAGTTTCTTCCTAATGCTTGCAAGTACCTTAAGGCTCTTTCAAAGGAAAGTGATTTTCTCTGAAAGGACAGCATTTAGAAAATGAAGCAACACTCCATTCACTTCGCACAGTGAATTGAAGTGTTGGAACAGACTGCTTCTCTTTCAGAGAAACGCATGTTAGTTTCTGGTGAATGCTTGTAAGTAGCTAAGGCACTTTCAAAGGAAAGTGATTTTCTCTGAAAGGACAGCATTTAGAAAGTGAAGCAACACTCCATTCACTTCGCAGAGTGAATTGAAGTATTGGAACAGACTGCTTCTCTTTCAGAGAAACTCATGTGAATTTTTTGTGAATGCTTGAAAGTAGTTTAAGACACTTTCAATGGAAAGTGATTTTCTCTGAAAGGACAGCATTTAGAAAGTGAGGCAACACTCCATTCACTTCGCACAGTGAATTGAAGTGTTGGAACAGACTGCTTCTCTTTCAGAGAAACGCATGTGAGTTTCTGGTGAATGCTTGTAAGTAGCTTAAGGCACTTTCAAAGGAAAGTGATTTTCTCTGAAAGGACAGCATTTACAAAGTGAAGCAACACTCCATTCACTTCGCACAGTGAATTGAAGTGTTGGAACCAACTGCTTCTCTTTCAGAGAAACGCATGTGAGTTTCTGGTGAATGCTTGTAAGTAGCTTAAGGCACTTTCAAAGGAAAGTGATTTTCTCTGAAAGGACAGCAATTAGAAAGTGAAGCAACACTCCATTCACTTCGCAGAGTGAATTGTAGTATTGGAACAGACTGCTTCTCTTTCAGAGAAACTCATGTGAGTTTTTTGTGAATGCTTGAAAGTAGTTTAAGGCACTTTCAATGGAAAGTGATTTTCTCTGAAAGGACAGCATTTACAAAGTGAGGCAACACTCCATTCACTTCGTACAGTGAATTGAAATGTTGGAACAGACGGCTTCTCTTTCATAGAAACGCATTAGTGTTTCTTGTTAATGCTTGCAAGTAGCTTAAGGCACTTTCAAAGGAAAGTGATTTTCTCTGAAAGGACAGCATTTAGAAAGTGAAGCAACACTCCATTCACTTCGCACAGTGAATTGAAGTGTTGGAACAGACTGCTTCTCTTTCAGAGAAACGCATGTGAGTTTCTGGTGAATTCTTGCAAGATGCTTAAGGCAATTTCAAAGGAAAGTGATTTTCTCTGAAAGAACAGCATTTAGAAATTGAAGCAACACTCCATTCACTTCGCACAGTGAATTGAAGTGTTGGAACAGACTGCTTCTATTTAAGAGAAACGCATGTGAGTTTTTTTCTTAATGCTTGAAATTAGTTTAAGGCACTTTCAAAGGAAAGTGATTTTCTCTGAAAGGACATAATTTAGAAAGTGAAGCAACACTCCATTCACTTCGCACAGTGAATTGAAGTGTTGGAACAGACTGCTTCTCTTTCAGAGAAATGCATGTGAGTTTCTGTTGAATGCTTGTAAGTAGCTTAAGGCACTTTCAAAGGAAAGTGATTTTCTCTGAAAGGACAGCATTTAGAACGTGAAGCAACACTCCATTCACTTCGCAGAGTGAATTGAAGTATTGGAACAGACTGCTCCTCTTTCAGAGAAACGCATGTGAGTTTCTGGTGAATGCTTGTAAGTAGCTTAAGGCACTTTCAAAGGAAAGTGATTTTCTCTGATAGGACAGCATTTAGAAAGTGAAGCAACACTCCATTCACTTCGCACAGTGAATTGAAGTGTTGGAACAGACTGCTTCTCTTTCAGAGAAACGCATGTGAGTTTCTTGTGAATGCTTGCAAGTTGCTTAAGGCACTTTCAAAGGAAAGTGATTTTCTCTGAAAGGACAGCATTTACAAACTGAAGCAACACTCCATTCACTTCGCACAGTGAATTGAAGTGTTGGAACAGACTGCTTCTCTTTAAGAGAAACGCATGTGAGTTTTTTGTGAATGCTTGAAAGTAGTTTAAGGCACTTTCAAAGCAAAGTGATTTTCTCTGAAAGGACAGCATTTAGAAAGTGAAGCAACACTCCATTCCCTTCGTGCAGTGAATTGAAGTGTTGGAACAGAGTGCTTCTCTTTCATAGAAACGCATTAGTGTTTCTTGTGAATGCTTGCAAGTTGCTTAAGGCACTTTCAAAGGAAAGTGATTTTCTCTGAAAGGACACCATTTAGAAAGTGAAGCAACACTCCATTCACTTTGTACAGTGAATTGAAGTGTTGGAACAGACTGCCTCTCTTTCAGAGAAATGCATGTGAGTTTCTGTTGTATGCTTGTAAGTAGCTTAAGGCTCTTTCAAAGGAAAGTGATTTTCTCTGAAAGGACAGCATTTAGAAAGTGAAGCAACACTCCATTCACTTTGTACAGTGAATTGAAGTGTTGGAACAGACTGCTTCTCTTTCAGAGAAATGCATGTGAGTTTCTGTTGAATGCTTGTAAGTAGCTTAAGGCTCTTTCAAAGGAAAGTGATTTTCTCAAAAAGGACAGCATTTAGAAAGTAAAGCAACACTCCATTCCCTTCGTGCAATGAATTGAAGTGTTGGAGCAGACTGCTTCTCTTTTATAGAAACGCATTAGTGTTTCTTGTGAATGCTTGCAAGTAGCTTAAGGCACTTTCAAAGGAAAGTGATTTTCTCTGAAAGGACAGCATTTAGAACGTGAAGCAACACTCCATTCACTTCGCAGAGTGAATTGAAGTATTGGAACAGACTGCTTCTCTTTCAGAGAAACGCATGTGAGTTTCTGTTGAATGCTGGTAAGTAGCTTAAGGCACTTTCAAAGGGAAGTGATTTTCTCTGAAAGGACAGCATTTAGAAAGTGAGGCAACACTCCATTCACTTCTCACAGTGAATTGAAGTGTTGGAACAGACTGCTTCTCTTTCAGAGAAACGCATGTGAGTTTCATCTTAATGCTTGCAAGTAGCTTAAGGCACTTTCAAAAAAAGTGATTTTCTCTGAAAGGACAGCCTTTAGAAAGTGAAGCAACACTCCATTCACTTCGCACAGTGAATTGAAGTGTTGGAACAGACTGCTTCTCTTTCAGAGAAACGCATGTGAGTTTCTGGTGAATGCTTGTAAGTAGCTTAAGGCACTTTCAAAGGAAAGTGATTTTCTCTGAAAGGACAGCATTTAGAAAGTGAAGCAACACTCCATTCCCTTCGTGCAGTGAATTGAAGTGTTGGAACAGAGTGCTTCTCTTTCATATAAACGCATTAGTGTTTCTTGTGAATGCTTGCAAGTTGCTTAAGGCACTTTCAAAGGAAAGTGATTTTCTCTGAAAGGACATAATTTAGAAAGTGAAGCAACACTCCATTCACTTAGCACAGTGAATTGAAGTGTTGGAACAGACTGCTTCTCTTTCAGAGAAATGCATGTGAGTTTCTGTTGAATGCTTGTAAGTAGCTTAAGGCACTTTCAAAGGAAAGTGATTTTCTCTGAAAGGACAGCATTTAGAAAGTGAGGCAACACTCCATTCACTTCGCACAGTGAATTGAAGTGTTGGAACCGACTGCTTCTCTTTCAGAGAAACGCATGTGAGTTTCTGGTGAATGCTTGTAAGTTGCTTAAGGCACTTTCAAAGGAAAGTGATTTTCTCTGAAAGGACAGCATTTAGAAAGTGAAGCAACACTCCATTCACTTTGTACAGTGAATTGAAGTGTTGGAACAGACTGCTTCTCTTTCAGAGAAATGCATGTGAGTTTCTGTTGAATGATTGGAAGTAGCTTAAGGCTCTTTCAAAGAAAAGTGATTTTCTCTGAAAGGACAGCATTTAGAAAGTAAAGCAACACTCCATTCCCTTCGCGCAATGAATTGAAGTGTTGGAACAGACTGCTTCTCTTTCATAGAAACGCATTAGTGTTTCTTGTGAATGCTTGCAAGTAGTTTAAGGCACTTTCAAAGGAAAGTGATTTTCTCTGAAAGGACAGCATTTAGAAAGTGAAGCAACACTCCATTCACTTCGCACAGAGAATTGAAGTGTTGGAACAGATTGCTTCTCTTTCAGAGAAATGCATGTGAGTTTCTGTTGAATGCTTGTAAATAGCTTAAGGCACATTCAAAGAAAAGGGATTTTCTCTGAAAGGACAGCATTTAGAAAGTGAAGCAACACTCCATTCACTTCGCACAGTGAATTGAAGTGTTTTAACAGACTGCTTCTCTTTCAGAGAAACGCATGTGAGTTTCTGGTGAATGCTTATAAGTAGCTTAAGGCACATTCAAAGTAAAGTGATTTTCTCTGAAAGGACAGCATTTAGAAAGTGAAGCAACACTCCATTCACTTCGTGCAGTGAATTGAAGTGTTGGAACAGAGTGCTTCTCTTTCATATAAACACATTAGTGTTTCTTGTGAATGCTTGCAAGTTGCTTAAGGCACTTTCAAAGGTAAGTGATTTTCTCTGAAAGGACATAATTTAGAATGTGACGCAACACTCCATTCACTTCGCACAGTGAATTGAAGTGTTGGAACAGACTGCTTCTCTTTCAGAGAAACGCATGTGAATTTCTCTTGAATGCTTGTAAGTAGCTTAAGGCACTTTCAAAGGAAAGTGATTTTCTCTGAAAGGACAGCATTTAGAAAGTGAGGCAACACTCCATTCACTTCGCACAGTGAATTGAAGTGTTGGAACAGACTGCTTCTCTTTCAGAGAAACGCATGTGAGTTTCTTCCTAATGCTTGCAAGTAGCTTAAGGCACTTTCAAAGGAAAGTGATTTTCTCTGAAAGGACAGCATTTAGAAAGTGAAGCAACACTCCATTCACTTCGCACAGTGAATTGAAGTGTTGGAACCGACTGCTTCTCTTTCAGAGAAACGCATGTGAGTTTCTGGTGAATGCTTGTAAGTAGCTTAAGGCACTTTCAAAGGAAAGTGATTTTCTCTGAAAGGACAGCATTTAGAAAGTGAAGCAACACTCCATTCCCTTCGTGCAGTGAATTGAAGTGTTGGAACAGAGTACTTCTCTTTCATATAAACGCATTAGTGTTTCTTGTGAATGCTTGCAAGTTGCTTAAGGCACTTTCAAAGGAAAGTGATTTTCTCTGAAAGGACAGCATTTAGAAAGTGAAGCAACACTCCATTCACTTCGCACAGTGAATTGAAGTGTTGGAACAGACTGCTTCTCTTTCAGAGAAATGCATGTGAGTTTCTGTTGAGTGCTTGTAAGTAGCTTAAGGCACTTTCAAAGGAAAGTGATTTTCTCTGAAAGGACAGCATTTAGAAAGTGGGGCAACACTCCATTCACTTCGCACAGTGAATTGAAGTGTTGGAACAGACTGCTTCTCTTTCAGAGAAACGCATGTGATTTTCTTCCTAATGCTTGCAAGTAGCTTAAGGCACTTTCAAAGGAAAGTGATTTTCTCTGAAAGGACAGCATTTAGAAAGTGAAGCAACACTCCATTCACTTCGCACAGTGAATTGAAGTGTTGGAACGGACTGCTTCTCTTTCAGAGAAACGCATGTGAGTTTCTGGTGAATGCTTGGAAGAAGCTTAAGGCACTTTCAAAGGAAAGTGATTTTCTCTGAAAGGACAGCATTTAGAAAGTGAAGCAACACTCCATTCACTTCGCACAGTGAATTGAAGTGTTGGAACAGACTGCTTCTCTTTCAGAGAAACGCATGTGAGTTTCTTGTGAATTCTTGCAAGTTGCTTAAGGCACTTTCAAAGGAAAGTGATTTTCTCTGAAAGGACAGCATTTTGAAACTGAAGCAACACTCCAATAACTTCGCACAGTGAATTGAAGTGTTGGAACAGACTGCTTCTCTTTAAGAGAAACGCATGTGAGTTTTTTGTGAATGCTTGAAAGTAGTTTAAGGCACTTTCAAAGGAAAGTGATTTTCTCTGAAAGGACAGAATTTAGAAAGTGATGCAACACTCCATTCACTTCGCACAGTGAATTGAAGTGTTGGAACAGACTGCATCTCTTTCAGAGAAACGCATGTGAGTTTCTTCCTAATGCTTGCAAGTAGCTTAAGGCACATTCAAAGGAAAGTTTCTCTGATTGGAGAGCATTTAGAAAGTGAAGCAACACTCCATTCACTTCGCACAGTGAATTTAAGTGTTGGAACAGACTGCTTCTCTTTCAGAGAAACGCATGTGAGTTTCTGGTGAATGTTTGTAAGTAGCTTAAGGCACTTTCAAAGGAAAGTGATTTTCTCTGAAAGAACAGCATTTAGAAAGTGAAGCAACACTCCATTCACTTTGCACAGTGAATTGAAGTGTTGGAACAGACTGCTTCTCTTTCAGAGAAACGCATGTGAGATTCTGTTAAATGCTTGTAAGTAGCTTAAGGCACTTTCAAAGGAAAGTGATTTTCTCTGAAAGGACAGCATTTAGAAAGTGAGGAAACACTCCATTCACTTCACACAGTGAATTGAAGTGTTGGAACAGACTGCTTCTCTTTCAGAGAAACGCATGTGAGTTTCTTCGTAATGCTTGCAAGTAGCTTAAGGCACTTTCAAAGGAAAGTGATTTTCTCTGATTGGACAGCATTTAGAAAGTGAAGCAACACTCCATTCCCTTCGTGCAGTGAATTGAAGTGTTGGAACAGAGTGCTTCTCTTTCATAGAACCGCATTAGTGTTTCTTGTGAATGCTTGCAAGTTGCTTAAGGCACTTTCAAATGAAAGTGATTTTCTCTGAAAGGACAGTATTTAGAAAGTGAAGCAACACTCCATTCACTTTGTACAGTGAATTGAAGTGTTGGAACAGACTGCTTCTCTTTCAGAGAAATGCATGTGAGTTTCTGTTGAATGCTTGTAAGTAGCTTAAGGCTCTTTCAAAGGAAAGTGATTTTCTCAAAAAGGACAGCATTTAGAAAGTAAAGCAACACTCCATTCCCTTCGTGCAATGAATTGAAGTGTTGGAGCAGACTGCTTCTCTTTTATAGAAACGCATTAGTGTTTCTTGTGAATGCTTGCAAGTAGCTTAAGGCACTTTCAAAGGAAAGTGATTTTCTCTGAAAGGACAGCATTTAGAAAGTGAAGCAACACTCCATTCACTTCGCACAGAGAATTGAAGTGTTGGAACCGATTGCTTCTCTTTCAGAGAAATGCATGTGAGTTTCTGTTGAATGCTTGTAAGTAGCTTAAGGCACATTCAAAGGAAAGGGATTTTCTCTTAAAGGACAGCATTTAGAAAGTGAAGCAACACTCCATTCACTTCGCACAGTGAATTGAAGTGTTTGAACAGTCTGCTTCTCTTTCAGAGAAACGCATGTGAGTTTTTTGTGAATTCTTGAAAGTAGTTTAAGGCACTTTCAATGGAAAGTGATTTTCTCTGAAAGGACAGCATTTAGAAAGTGAGGCAACACTCCATTCACTTCGCACAGTGAATTGAAGTGTTGGAACAGACTGCTTCTCTTTCAGAGAAACGCATGTGAGTTTCTTCCTAATGCTTGCAAGTAGCTTAAGGCACTTTCAAAGGAAAGTGATTTTCTCTGATTGGACAGCATTTAGAAAGTGAAGCAACACTCCATTCACTTCGCACAGTGAATTGAAGTGTTGGAACGGACTGCTTCACTTTCAGAGAAACGCATGTGAGTTTCTGGTGAATGCTTGTAAGAAGCTTAAGGCACTTTCAAAGGAAAGTGATTTTCTCTGAAAGGACAGCATTTAGAAAGTGAAGCAACACTCCATTCACTTCGCACAGTGAATTGAAGTGTTGGAACAGACTGCTTCTCTTTCAGAGAAACGCATGTGAGTTTCTTGTGAATTCTTGCAAGTTGCTTAAGGCACTTTCAAAGGAAAGTGATTTTCTCTGAAAGGACAGCATTTTGAAACTGAAGCAACACTCCATTAACTTCGCACAGTGAATTGAAGTGTTGGAACAGACTGCTTCTCTTTAAGAGAAACGCATGTGAGTTTTTTGTGAATGCTTGAAAGTAGTTTAAGGCACTTTCAAAGGAAAGTGATTTTCTCTGAAAGGACAGAATTTAGAAAGTGATGCAACACTCCATTCACTTCGCACAGTGAATTTAAGTGTTGGAACAGACTGCTTCTCTTTCAGAGAAACGCATGTGAGTTTCTTCCTAATGCTTGCAAGTAGCTTAAGGCACTTTCAAAGGAAAGTTTCTCTGATTGGAGAGCATTTAGAAAGTGAAGCTACACTCCATTCACTTCGCACAGTGAATTTAAGTGTTGGAACAGACTGCTTCTCTTTCAGAGAAACGCATGTGAGTTTCTGGTGAATGTTTGTAAGTAGCTTAAGGCACTTTCAAAGGAAAGTGATTTTCTCTGAAAGAACAGCATTTAGAAAGTGAAGCAACACTCCATTCACTTCGCACAGTGAATTGAAGTGTTGAAACAGACTGCTTCTCTTTCAGAGAAACGCATGTGAGATTCTGTTAAATGCTTGTAAGTAGCTTAAGGCACTTTCAAAGGAAAGTGATTTTCTCTGAAAGGACAGCATTTAGAAAGTGAGGCAACACTCTATTCACTTCACACAGTGAAATGAAGTGTTGGAACAGACTGCTTCTCTTTCAGAGAAATGCATGTGAGTTTCTTCCTAATGCTTGCAAGTAGCTTAAGGCACTATCAAAGGAAAGTGATTTTCTCTGAAAGAACAGCATTTAGAAAGTGAAGCAACACTCCATTCACTTCGCACAGTGAATTGAAGTGTTGGAACAGACTGCTTCTTTCAGAGAAGCGCATGTGAGTTTTTTGTGAATGCTTGAAAGTAGTTTAAGGCACTTTCAAAGGAAAGTGATTTTCTCTGAAAGGACAGCATTTAGAAAGTGAGGCAACACTCCATTCACTTCGCACAGTGAATTGAAGTGTTGGAACAGACTGCTTCTCTTTCAGAGAAACGCATGTGAGTTTCTTCCTAATGCTTGCAAGTAGCTTAAGGCACTTTCAAAGGAAAGTGATTTTCTCTGAAAGGACAGCATTTAGAAAGTGAAGCAACACTCCATTCACTTCGCACAGTGAATTGAAGTGTTGGAACCGACTGCTTCTCTTTCAGAGAAACGCATGTGAGTTTCTGGTGAATGCTTGTAAGAAGCTTAAGGCACTTTCAAAGAAAGTGATTTTCTCTGAAAGGACAGCATTTAGAAAGTGAAGCAACACTCCATTCACTTCGTGCAGTGAATTGAAGTGTTGGAACAGAGTGCTTCTCTTTCATAGAAACGCATTAGTGTTTCTTGTGAATGCTTGCAAGTTGCTTAAGGCGCTTTCAAAGGAAAGTGATTTTCTCTGAAAGGACATAATTTAGAAAGTGAAGCAACACTCCATTCACTTCGCACAGTGAATTGAAGTGTTGGAACAGACAGCTTCTCTTTCAGAGAAATGCATGTGAGTTTCTGTTGAATGCTTGTAAGTAGCTTAAGGCACTTTCAAAGGAAAGTGATTTTCTCTGAAAGGACAGCATTTAGAAAGTGAAGCAACACTCCATTCACTTCGCACAGTGAATTGAAGTGTTGGAACAGACTGCTTCACTTTCAGAGAAACGCATGTGAGTCTGTTGAATGCTTGTAAGTAGCTTAAGGCACTTTCAAAGGAAAGTGATTTTCTCTGAAAGGACAGCATTTAGAAAGTGAGGCAACACTCCATTCACTTCGCACAGTGAATTGAAGTGTTGGAACAGACTGCTTCTCTTTCAGAGAAACGCATGTGATTTTCTTCCTAATGCTTGCAAGTAGCTTAAGGCACTTTCAAAGGAAAGTGATTTTCTCTGAAAGGACAGCATTTAGAAAGTGAAGCAACACTCCATTCACTTCGCACAGTGAATTGAAGTGTTGGAACAAACTGCTTCTCTTTCAGAGAAACGCATGTGAGATTCTGTTAAATGCTTGTAAGTAGCTTAAGGCACTTTCAAAGGAAAGTGATTTTCTCTGAAAGGACAGCATTTAGAAAGTGAGGAAACACTCCATTCACTTCACACAGTGAATTGAAGTGTTGGAACAGACTGCTTCTCTTTCAGAGAAACGCATGTGAGTTTCTTCGTAATGCTTGCAAGTAGCTTAAGGCACTTTCAAAGGAAAGTGATTTTCTCTGATTGGACAGCATTTAGAAAGTGAAGCAACACTCCATTCCCTTCGTGCAGTGAATTGAAGTGTTGGAACAGCGTGCTTCTCTTTCATAGAACCGCATTAGTGTTTCTTGTGAATGCTTGCAAGTTGCTTAAGGCGCTTTCAAAGGAAAGTGATTTTCTCTGAAAGGACATAATTTAGAAAGTGAAGCAACACTCCATTCACTTCGCACAGTGAATTGAAGTGTTGGAACAGACTGCTTCTCTTTCAGAGAAATGCATGTGAGTTTCTGTTGAATGCTTGTAAGTAGCTTAAGGCACTTTCAAAGGAAAGTGATTTTCTCTGAAAGGACAGCATTTAGAAAGTGAAGCAACACTCCATTCACTTCGCACAGTGAATTGAAGTGTTGGAACAGACTGCTTCACTTTCAGAGAAACGCATGTGAGTCTGTTGAATGCTTGTAAGTAGCTTAAGGCACTTTCAAAGGAAAGTGATTTTCTCTGAAAGGACAGCATTTAGAAAGTGAGGCAACACTCCATTCACTTCGCACAGTGAATTGAAGTGTTGGAACAGACTGCTTCTCTTTCAGAGAAACGCATGTGATTTTCTTCCTAATGCTTGCAAGTAGCTTAAGGCACTTTCAAAGGAAAGTGATTTTCTCTGATTGGACAGCATTTAGAAAGTGAAGCAACACTCCATTCCCTTCGTGCAGTGAATTGAAGTGTTGGAACAGAGTGCTTCTCTTTCATAGAACCGCATTAGTGTTTCTTGTGAATGCTTGCAAGTTGCTTAAGGCACTTTCAAATGAAAGTGATTTTCTCTGAAAGGACAGCATTTAGAAAGTGAAGCAACACTCCATTCACTTTGTACAGTGAATTGAAGTGTTGGAACAGACTGCTTCTCTTTCAGAGAAATGCATGTGAGTTTCTGTTGAATGCTTGTAAGTAGCTTAAGGCTCTTTCAAAGGAAAGTGATTTTCTCAAAAAGGACAGCATTTAGAAAGTGAAGCAACACTCCATTCACTTCGCACAGTGAATTGAAGTGTTGGAACAGACTGCTTCTCTTTCAGAGAAATGCATGTGAGTTTCTGTTGAATGCTTGTAAGTAGCTTAAGGCACTTTCAAAGGAAAGTGATTTTCTCTGAAAGGACAGCATTTAGAAAGTGAAGCAACACTCCATTCACTTCGCACAGTGAATTGAAGTGTTGGAACAGACTGCTTCACTTTCAGAGAAACGCATGTGAGTCTGTTGAATGCTTGTAAGTAGCTTAAGGCACTTTCAAAGGAAAGTGATTTTCTCTGAAAGGACAGCATTTAGAAAGTGAGGCAACATTCCATTCACTTCGCACAGTGAATTGAAGTGTTGGAACAGACTGCATCTCTTTCAGAGAAACGCATGTGATTTTCTTCCTAATGCTTGCAAGTAGCTTAAGGCACTTTCAAAGGAAAGTGATTTTCTCTGAAAGGACAGCATTTAGAAAGTGAAGCAACACTCCATTCACTTCGCACAGTGAATTGAAGTGTTGGAACAAACTGCTTCTCTTTCAGAGAAACGCATGTGAGATTCTGTTAAATGCTTGTAAGTAGCTTAAGGCACTTTCAAAGGAAAGTGATTTTCTCTGAAAGGACAGCATTTAGAAAGTGAGGAAACACTCCATTCACTTCACACAGTGAATTGAAGTGTTGGAACAGACTGCTTCTCTTTCAGAGAAACGCATGTGAGTTTCTTCGTAATGCTTGCAAGTAGCTTAAGGCACTTTCAAAGGAAAGTGATTTTCTCTGATTGGACAGCATTTAGAAAGTGAAGCAACACTCCATTCCCTTCGTGCAGTGAATTGAAGTGTTGGAACAGAGTGCTTCTCTTTCATAGAACCGCATTAGTGTTTCTTGTGAATGCTTGCAAGTTGCTTAAGGCACTTTCAAATGAAAGTGATTTTCTCTGAAAGGACAGCATTTAGAAAGTGAAGCAACACTCCATTCACTTTGTACAGTGAATTGAAGTGTTGGAACAGACTGCTTCTCTTTCAGAGAAATGCATGTGAGTTTCTGTTGAATGCTTGTAAGTAGCTTAAGGCTCTTTCAAAGGAAAGTGATTTTCTCAAAAAGGACAGCATTTAGAAAGTAAAGCAACACTCCATTCCCTTCGTGCAATGAATTGAAGTGTTGGAGCAGACTGCTTCTCTTTTATAGAAACGCATTAGTGTTTCTTGTGAATGCTTGCAAGTAGCTTAAGGCACTTTCAAAGGAAAGGGATTTTCTCTGAAAGGACAGCATTTAGAAAGTGAAGCAACACTCCATTCACTTCGCACAGTGAATTGAAGTGTTGGAACAGACTGCTTCTCTTTCAGAGAAACGCATGTGAGTTTCTTGTGAATTCTTGCAAGTTGCTTAAGGCACTTTCAAAGGAAAGTGATTTTCTCTGAAAGGACAGCATTTTGAAACTGAAGCAACCCTCCATTAACTTCGCACAGTGAATTGAAGTGTTGGAACAGACTGCTTCTCTTTAAGAGAAACGCATGTGAGTTTTTTGTGAATGCTTGAAAGTAGTTTAAGGCACTTTCAAAGGAAAGTGATTTTCTCTGAAAGGACAGAATTTAGAAAGTGATGCAACACTCCATTCACTTCGCACAGTGAATTGAAGTGTTGGAACAGACTGCTTCTCTTTCAGAGAAACGCATGTGAGTTTCTTCCTAATGCTTGCAAGTAGCTTAAGGCACTTTCAAAGGAAAGTTTCTCTGATTGGAGAGCATTTAGAAAGTGAAGCAACACTCCATTCACTTCGCACAGTGAATTTAAGTGTTGGAACAGACTGCTTCTCTTTCAGAGAAATGCATGTGAGTTTCTGGTGAATGTTTGTAAGTAGCTTAAGGCACTTTCAAAGGAAAGTGATTTTCTCTGAAAGAACAGCATTTAGAAAGTGAAGCAACACTCCATTCACTTCGCACAGTGAATTGAAGTGTTGGAACAGACTGCTTCTCTTTCAGAGAAACGCATGTGAGATTCTGTTAAATGCTTGTAAGTAGCTTAAGGCACTTTCAAAGGAAAGTGATTTTCTCTGAAAGGACAGCATTTAGAAAGTGAGGCAACACTCTATTCACTTCACACAGTGAATTGAAGTGTTGGAGCAGACTGCTTCTCTTTCAGAGAAACGCATGTGAGTTTCTTCCTAATGCTTGCAAGTAGCTTAAGGCACTATCAAAGGAAAGTGATTTTCTCTGAAAGGACAGCATTTAGAAAGTGAAGCAACACTCCATTCACTTCGCACAGTGAATTGAAGTGTTGGAACAGACTGCTTCTCTTTCAGAGAAGCGCATGTGAGTTTTTTGTGAATGCTTGAAAGTAGTTTAAGGCACTTTCAAAGGAAAGTGATTTTCTCTGAAAGGACAGCATTTAGAAAGTGAGGCAACACTCCATTCACTTCGCACAGTGAATTGAAGTGTTGGAACAGACTGCTTCTCTTTCAGAGAAACGCATGTGAGTTTCTTCCTAATGCTTGCAA
Source organism: Myodes glareolus (assembly GCF_982192425.1). Taxonomy (NCBI): domain Eukaryota; kingdom Metazoa; phylum Chordata; class Mammalia; order Rodentia; family Cricetidae; genus Myodes; species Myodes glareolus. The sequence continues at coordinate 110,549,045 of NC_142032.1, read as the reverse complement.
GTAGCTTAAGGCACTTTCAAAGGAAAGTGATTTTCTCTGAAAGGACAGCATTTAGAAAGTGAAGCAACACTCCATTCACATCGCACAGTGAATTGAAGTGTTGGAACCGACTGCTTCTCTTTCAGAGAAACGCATGTGAGTTTCTGGTGAATGCTTGTAAGAAGCTTAAGGCACTTTCAAAGGAAAGTGATTTTCTCTGAAAGAACAGCATTTAGAAAGTGAAGCAACACTCCATTCACTTCGTGCAGTGAATTGAAGTGTTGGAACAGAGTGCTTCTCTTTCATAGAAACGCATTAGTGTTTCTTGTGAATGCTTGCAAGTTGCTTAAGGCGCTTTCAAAGGAAAGTGATTTTCTCTGAAAGGACATAATTTAGAAAGTGAAGCAACACTCCATTCACTTCGCACAGTGAATTGAAGTGTTGGGACAGACTGCTTCTCTTTCAGAGAAATGCATGTGAGTTTCTGTTGAATGCTTGTAAGTAGCTTAAGGCACTTTCAAAGGAAAGTGATTTTCTCTGAAAGGACAGCATTTAGAAAGTGAAGCAACACTCCATTCACTTCGCACAGTGAATTGAAGTGTTGGAACAGACTGCTTCACTTTCAGAGAAACGCATGTGAGTCTGTTGAATGCTTGTAAGTAGCTTAAGGCACTTTCAAAGGAAAGTGATTTTCTCTGAGAGGACAGCATTTAGAAAGTGAGGCAACACTCCATTCACTTCACACAGTGAATTGAAGTGTTGGAACAGACTGCTTCTCTTTCAGAGAAACGCATGTGAGTTTCTTCCTAATGCTTGCAAGTAGCTTAAGGCACTTTCAAAGGAAAGTGATTTTCTCAGAAAGGACAGCATTTAGAAAGTGAAGCAACACTCCATTCACTTCGCACAGTGAATTGAAGTGTTGGAACAGACTGCTTCTCTTTCAGAGAAATGCATGTGAGTTTCTGTTGAATGCTTGCAAGTAGCTTAAGGCACTTTCAAAGGAAAGTGATTTTCTCTGAAAGGACAGCATTTAGAAAGTAAAGCAACACTCCATTCACTTCGCACAGTGAATTGAAGTGTTGGAACAGACCGCGTCTCTTTAGAGAAACGCATGTGAGTTTCTGGTGAATGCTTGTAAGTAGCTTAAGGCACTTTCAAAGGAAAGTGATTTTCTCTGAAAGGACAGCATTTAGAAAGTGAAGCAACACTCCATTCACTTCGAACAGTGAATTGAAATGTTGGAACAGACAGCTTCCCTTTCAGAGAAATGCATGTGAGTTTCTGTTGAATGCTTGTAAGTAGCTTAAGGCACTTTCAAGGAAAGTGATTTTCTCTGAAAGGACAGCATTTAGAAAGTGAGGCAACACTCCATTCACTTCACACAGTGAATTGAAGTGTTGGAACAGACTGCTTCTCTTTCAGAGAAACGCATGTGAGTTTCTTCCTAATGCTTGCAAGTAGCTTAAGGCACTTTCAAAGGAAAGTGATTTTCTCTGAAAGGACAGCATTTAGAAAGTGAAGCAACACTCCATTCACTTCGCACAGTGAATTGAAGTGTTGGAACAGACTGCTTCTCTTTCAGAGAAACGCATGTGAGTTTCTTCCTAATGCTTGCAAGTAGCTTAAGGCACTTTCAAAGAAAGTGATTTTCTCTGAAAGGACAGCATTTAGGAAGTGATGCAACACTCCATTCACTTCGCACAGTGAATTGAAGTGTTGGAACAGACTGCTTCTCTTTCAGAGAAATGCATGTGAGTTTCTGTTGAATGCTTGTAAGTAGCTTAAGGCACTTTCAAAGGAAAGTGATTTTCTCTGAAAGGACAGGATTTAGAAAGTGAAGCAACACTCCATTCACTTCGCACAGTGAATTGAAGTGTTGGAACAGACTGCTTCTCTTTCAGAGAAACGCATGTGAGTTTGTTGTGAATTCTTGCAAGTTGCTTAAGGCACTTTCAAAGGAAAGTGATTTTCTCTGAAAGGACAGCATTTAGAAACTGAAGCAACACTCCATTCACTTCGCACAGTGAATTGAAGTGTTTGAAGAGACTGCTTCTCTTTAAGAGAAACGCATGTGAGTTTTTTGTGAATGCTTGAAAGTAGTTTAAGGCACTTTCAAAGGAAAGTGATTTTCTCTGAAAGGACAGCATTTAGAAAGTGAAGCAACACTCCATTCACTTCGCACAGTGAATTGAAGTGTTGGAAAAGACTGCTTCTCTTTCAGAGAAACGCATGTGAGTTTCTGTTGAATGCTTGTAAGTAGCTTAAGGCACTTTCAAAGGAAAGTGATTTTTCTCTGAAAGGACAGCATTTAGAAAGTGAAGCAACACTCCATTCCCTTCGTGCAGTGAATTGAAGTGTTGGAACAGAGTGCTTCTCTTTCATAGAAACGCATTAGTGTTTCTTGTGAATGCTTGCAAGTTGCTTAAGGCACTTTGAAAGGAAAGTGATTTTCTCTGAAAGGACAGCATTTAGAAAGCGAGGCAACACTCCATTCACTTCACACAGTGAATTGAAGTGTTGGAACAGACTGCTTCTCTTTCAGAGAAACGCATGTGAGTTTCTTCCTAATGCTTGCTAGTAGCTTAAGGCACTTTCAAAGGAAAGTGGTTTTCTCTGAAAGGACAGGATTTAGAAAGTGAAGCAACACTCCATTCACTTCGCACAGTGCATTGAAGTGTTGGAACAGACTGCTTCTCTTTAAGAGAAACGCATGTGAGTTTCTTCCTAATGCTTGCAAGTAGCTTAAGGCACTTTCAAAGGAAAGTGATTTTCTCTGAAAGGACAGCATTTAGAAAGTGAAGCAACACTCCATTCACTTCGCACAGTGAATTGAAGTGTTGGAACAGACTGCTTCTCTTTCAGAGAAACGCATGTGAGTTTCTGTTGAATGCTTGCAAGTTGCTTAAGGCACTTTCAAAGGAAAGTGATTTTCTCTGAAAGGACAGCATTTAGAAAGTGAAGCAACACTCCATTCACTTCGCACAGAGAATTGAAGTGTTGGAACAGATTGCTTTTCTTTCAGAGAAATGCATGTGAGTTTCTGTTGAATGCTTGTAAGTAGCTTAAGGCACATTCAAAGGAAAGGGATTTTCTCTGAAAGGACAGCATTTAGAAAGTGAAGCAACACTATATTCACTTCGCAAACTGAATTGAAGTGTTGGAACAGACTGCTTCTCTTTCAGAGAAACGCATGTGAGTTTTTTGTGAATGCTTGAAAGTCGTTTTGGGCACTTTCAATGGAAAGTGATTTTCTCTGAAAGGACAGCATTTAAAAAGTGAGGCAACACTCCATTCACTTCGCACAGTGAATTGAAGTGTTGGAACAGACTACTTCTCTTTCAGTGAAACGCATTTGAGTTTCTGTTGAATGCTTGTAAGTAGCTTAAGGCACTTTGAAAGGAAAGTGATTTTCTCTGAAAGGACAGCATTTAGAAAGCGAGGCAACACTCCATTCACTTCACACAGTGAATTGAAGTGTTGGAACAGACTGCTTCTCTTTCAGAGAAACGCATGTGAGTTTCTTCCTAATGCTTGCAAGTAGCTTAAGGCACTTTCAAAGGAAAGTGATTTTCTCTGAAAGGACAGCATTTAGAAAGTGAAGCAACACTCCATTCACATCGCACAGTGAATTGAAGTGTTGGAACCGACTGCTTCTCTTTCAGAGAAACGCATGTGAGTTTCTGGTGAATGCTTGTAAGAAGCTTAAGGCACTTTCAAAGGAAAGTGATTTTCTCTGAAAGGACAGCATTTAGAAAGTGAAGCAACACTCCATTCACTTCGTGCAGTGAATTGAAGTGTTGGAACAGAGTGCTTCTCTTTCATAGAAACGCATTAGTGTTTCTTGTGAATGCTTGCAAGTTGCTTAAGGCGCTTTCAAAGGAAAGTGATTTTCTCTGAAAGGACATAATTTAGAAAGTGAAGCAACACTCCATTCACTTCGCACAGTGAATTGAAGTGTTGGGACAGACTGCTTCTCTTTCAGAGAAATGCATGTGAGTTTCTGTTGAATGCTTGTAAGTAGCTTAAGGCACTTTCAAAGGAAAGTGATTTTCTCTGAAAGGACAGCATTTAGAAAGTGAAGCAACACTCCATTCACTTCGCACAGTGAATTGAAGTGTTGGAACAGACTGCTTCACTTTCAGAGAAACGCATGTGAGTCTGTTGAATGCTTGTAAGTAGCTTAAGGCACTTTCAAAGGAAAGTGATTTTCTCTGAGAGGACAGCATTTAGAAAGTGAGGCAACACTCCATTCACTTCACACAGTGAATTGAAGTGTTGGAACAGACTGCTTCTCTTTCAGAGAAACGCATGTGAGTTTCTTCCTAATGCTTGCAAGTAGCTTAAGGCACTTTCAAAGGAAAGTGATTTTCTCAGAAAGGACAGCATTTAGAAAGTGAAGCAACACTCCATTCACTTCGCACAGTGAATTGAAGTGTTGGAACAGACTGCTTCTCTTTCAGAGAAATGCATGTGAGTTTCTGTTGAATGCTTGCAAGTAGCTTAAGGCACTTTCAAAGGAAAGTGATTTTCTCTGAAAGGACAGCATTTAGAAAGTAAAGCAACACTCCATTCACTTCGCACAGTGAATTGAAGTGTTGGAACAGACCGCGTCTCTTTAGAGAAACGCATGTGAGTTTCTGGTGAATGCTTGTGAGTAGCTTAAGGCACTTTCAAAGGAAAGTGATTTTCTCTGAAAGGACAGCATTTAGAAAGTGAAGCAACACTCCATTCACTTCGAACAGTGAATTGAAATGTTGGAACAGACAGCTTCCCTTTCAGAGAAATGCATGTGAGTTTCTGTTGAATGCTTGTAAGTAGCTTAAGGCACTTTCAAGGAAAGTGATTTTCTCTGAAAGGACAGCATTTAGAAAGTGAGGCAACACTCCATTCACTTCACACAGTGAATTGAAGTGTTGGAACAGACTGCTTCTCTTTCAGAGAAACGCATGTGAGTTTCTTCCTAATGCTTGCAAGTAGCTTAAGGCACTTTCAAAGGAAAGTGATTTTCTCTGAAAGGACAGCATTTAGAAAGTGAAGCAACACTCCATTCACTTCGCACAGTGAATTGAAGTGTTGGAACAGACTGCTTCTCTTTCAGAGAAACGCATGTGAGTTTCTTCCTAATGCTTGCAAGTAGCTTAAGGCACTTTCAAAGAAAGTGATTTTCTCTGAAAGGACAGCATTTAGGAAGTGATGCAACACTCCATTCACTTCGCACAGTGAATTGAAGTGTTGGAACAGACTGCTTCTCTTTCAGAGAAATGCATGTGAGTTTCTGTTGAATGCTTGTAAGTAGCTTAAGGCACTTTCAAAGGAAAGTGATTTTCTCTGAAAGGACAGGATTTAGAAAGTGAAGCAACACTCCATTCACTTCGCACAGTGAATTGAAGTGTTGGAACAGACTGCTTCTCTTTCAGAGAAACGCATGTGAGTTTGTTGTGAATTCTTGCAAGTTGCTTAAGGCACTTTCAAAGGAAAGTGATTTTCTCTGAAAGGACAGCATTTAGAAACTGAAGCAACACTCCATTCACTTCGCACAGTGAATTGAAGTGTTTGAAGAGACTGCTTCTCTTTAAGAGAAACGCATGTGAGTTTTTTGTGAATGCTTGAAAGTAGTTTAAGGCACTTTCAAAGGAAAGTGATTTTCTCTGAAAGGACAGCATTTAGAAAGTGAAGCAACACTCCATTCACTTCGCACAGTGAATTGAAGTGTTGGAAAAGACTGCTTCTCTTTCAGAGAAACGCATGTGAGTTTCTGTTGAATGCTTGTAAGTAGCTTAAGGCACTTTCAAAGGAAAGTGATTTTTCTCTGAAAGGACAGCATTTAGAAAGTGAAGCAACACTCCATTCCCTTCGTGCAGTGAATTGAAGTGTTGGAACAGAGTGCTTCTCTTTCATAGAAACGCATTAGTGTTTCTTGTGAATGCTTGCAAGTTGCTTAAGGCACTTTGAAAGGAAAGTGATTTTCTCTGAAAGGACAGCATTTAGAAAGCGAGGCAACACTCCAATCACTTCACACAGTGAATTGAAGTGTTGGAACAGACTGCTTCTCTTTCAGAGAAACGCATGTGAGTTTCTTCCTAATGCTTGCTAGTAGCTTAAGGCACTTTCAAAGGAAAGTGATTTTCTCTGAAAGGACAGGATTTAGAAAGTGAAGCAACACTCCATTCACTTCGCACAGTGCATTGAAGTGTTGGAACAGACTGCTTCTCTTTAAGAGAAACGCATGTGAGTTTCTTCCTAATGCTTGCAAGTAGCTTAAGGCACTTTCAAAGGAAAGTGATTTTCTCTGAAAGGACAGCATTTAGAAAGTGAAGCAACACTCCATTCACTTCGCACAGTGAATTGAAGTGTTGGAACAGACTGCTTCTCTTTCAGAGAAACGCATGTGAGTTTCTGTTGAATGCTTGCAAGTTGCTTAAGGCACTTTCAAAGGAAAGTGATTTTCTCTGAAAGGACAGCATTTAGAAAGTGAAGCAACACTCCATTCACTTCGCACAGAGAATTGAAGTGTTGGAACAGATTGCTTTTCTTTCAGAGAAATGCATGTGAGTTTCTGTTGAATGCTTGTAAGTAGCTTAAGGCACATTCAAAGGAAAGGGATTTTCTCTGAAAGGACAGCATTTAGAAAGTGAAGCAACACTATATTCACTTCGCAAACTGAATTGAAGTGTTGGAACAGACTGCTTCTCTTTCAGAGAAACGCATGTGAGTTTTTTGTGAATGCTTGAAAGTCGTTTTGGGCACTTTCAATGGAAAGTGATTTTCTCTGAAAGGACAGCATTTAAAAAGTGAGGCAACACTCCATTCACTTCGCACAGTGAATTGAAGTGTTGGAACAGACTACTTCTCTTTCAGTGAAACGCATTTGAGTTTCTGTTGAATGCTTGTAAGTAGCTTAAGGCACTTTGAAAGGAAAGTGATTTTCTCTGAAAGGACAGCATTTAGAAAGCGAGGCAACACTCCATTCACTTCACACAGTGAATTGAAGTGTTGGAACAGACTGCTTCTCTTTCAGAGAAACGCATGTGAGTTTCTTCCTAATGCTTGCTAGTAGCTTAAGGCACTTTCAAAGGAAAGTGATTTTCTCTGAAAGGACAGGATTTAGAAAGTGAAGCAACACTCCATTCACTTCGCACAGTGAATTGAAGTGTTGGAACAGACTGCTTCTCTTTCAGAGAAACGCATGTGAGTTTCTTCCTAATGCTTGCAAGTAGCTTAAGGCACTTTCAAAGGAAAGTGATTTTCTCTGAAAGGACAGCATTTAGAAAGTGAAGCAACACTCCATTCACTTCGCACAGTGAATTGAAGTGTTGGAACAGACTGCTTCTCTTTCAGAGAAACGCATGTGAGTTTCTGTTGAATGCTTGCAAGTAGCTTAAGGCACTTTCAAAGGAAAGTGATTTTCTCTGAAAGGACATAATTTAGAAAGTGAAGCAACACTCCATTCACTTTGCACAGAGAATTGAAGTGTTGGAACAGATTGCTTTTCTTTCAGAGAAATGCATGTGAGTTTCTGTTGAATGCTTGTAAGTAGCTTAAGGCACATTCAAAGGAAAGGGATTTTCTCTGAAAGGACAGCATTTAGAAAGTGAAGCAACACTATATTCACTTCGCAAACTGAATTGAAGTGTTGGAACAGACTGCTTCTCTTTCAGAGAAACGCATGTGAGTTTTTTGTGAATGCTTGAAAGTAGTTTTGGGCACTTTCAATGGAAAGTGATTTTCTCTGAAAGGACAGCATTTAAAAAGTGAGGCAACACTCCATTCACTTCGCACAGTGAATTGAAGTGTTGGAACAGACTGCTTCTCTTTCAGAGAAACGCATGTGAGTTTCTTCCTAATGCTTGCAAGTAGCTTAAGGCACTTTCAAAGGAAAGTGATTTTCTCTCGTAGGACAGCATTTAGAAAGTGAAGCAACACTCCTTTCACTTCGCACAGTGAATTGAAGTGTTGGAACAGACTGCTTCTCTTTCAGAGAAACGCATTAGTGTTTCTTGTGAATGCTTGCAAGTAGCTTAAGGCACTTTCAAAGGAAAGTGATTTTCTCTGAAAGGACAGCATTTAGAAAGTGAAGCAAAACTCCATTCACTTCGCACAGAGAATTGAAGTGTTGGAACAGATTGCTTCTCTTTCAGAGAAATGCATGTGAGTTTCTGTTGAATGCTTGTAAGTAGCTTAAGGCACTTTCAAAGGAAAGTGATTTTCTCTGGAAGGACAGCATTTAGAAAGTAAAGCAACACTCCATTCACTTCGCACAGTGAATTGAAGTGTTGGAACAGACTGCTTCTCTTTCAGAGAAATGCATGTGAGTTTCTGTTGAATGCTTGTAAGTAGCTTAAGGCACTTTCAAAGGAAAGTGATTTTCTCTGAAAGGACAGCATTTAGAAAGTGAAGCAACACTCCATTCACTTCGCAGAGTGAATTGAAGTATTGGAACAGACTGCTTCTCTTTCAGAGAAATACATGTGAGTTTCTGGTGAATGCTTGTAAGTAGCTTAAGGCACTTTCTAAAGAAAGTGATTTTCTCTGAAAGGACAGCATTTAGAAATTGAAGCAACACTCCATTCACTTCGCACAGTGAATTGAAGTGTTGGAACAGACTGCTTCTCTTTCAGAGAAACACATGTGAGTTTCTTGTGAATTCTTGCAAGTTGCTTAAGGCACTTTCAAAGGAAAGTGATTTTCTCTGAAAAACAGCATTTAGAAACTGAGTCAACACTCCATTCACTTCGCACAGTGAATTGAAGTGTTGGAACAGAATGCTTCTCTTTAAGAGAAACGCATGTGAGTTTTTTGTGAATGCTTGAATGTAGATTAAGGCACTTTCAAAGGAAAGTGATTTTCTCTGAATGGACAGCATTTAGAAAGTGAAGCAACACTCCATTCACTTCGCACAGTGAATTGATGTGTTGGAACAGACTGCTTCTCTTTCAGAGAAACGCATGTGAGTTTCTGTTGAATGCTTGTAAGTAGCTTAAGGCACTTTCAAAGGAAAGTGATTTTCTCTGAAAGGACAGCATTTAGCAAGTGAAGCAACACTCCATTCACTTCGCACAGAGAATTGAAGTGTTGGAACAGATTGCTTTTCTTTCAGAGAAATGCATGTGAGTTTCTGTTGAATGCTTGTACGTAGCTTAAGGCACATTCAAAGGAAAGGGATTTTCTCTGAAAGGACAGCATTTAGAAAGTGAAGCAACACTATATTCACTTCGCAAACTGAATTGAAGTGTTGGAACAGACTGCTTCTCTTTCAGAGAAACGCATGTCAGTTTTTTGTGAATGCTTGAAAGTCGTTTTGGGCACTTTCAATGGAAAGTGATTTTCTCTGAAAGGACAGCATTTAAAAAGTGAGGCAACACTCCATTCACTTCGCACAGTGAATTGAAGTGTTGGAACAGAATACTTCTCTTTCAGTGAAATGCATTTGAGTTTCTGTTGAATGCTTGTAAGTAGCTTAAGGCACTTTGAAAGGAAAGTGATTTTCTCTGAAAGGACAGCATTTAGAAAGCGAGGCAACACTCCATTCACTTCACACAGTGAATTGAAGTGTTGGAACAGACTGCTTCTCTTTCAGAGAAACGCATGTGAGTTTCTTCCTAATGCTTGCTAGTAGCTTAAGGCACTTTCAAAGGAAAGTGATTTTCTCTGAAAGGACAGGATTTAGAAAGTGAAGCAACACTCCATTCACTTCGCACAGTGAATTGAAGTGTTGGAACAGACTGCTTCTCTTTCAGAGAAACGCATGTGAGTTTCTTGTGAATTCTTGCAAGTTGCTTAAGGCACTTTCAAAGGAAAGTGATTTTCTCTGAAAAACAGCATTTAGAAACTGAAGCAACACTCCATTCACTTCGCACAGTGAATTGAAGTGTTGAAACAGAATGCTTCTCTTTAAGAGAAACGCATGTGAGTTTTTTGTGAATGCTTGAAAGTAGTTTAAGGCACTTTCAAAGGAAAGTGATTTTCTCTGAATGGACAGCATTTAGAAAGTGAAGCAACACTCCATTCACTTCGCACAGTGAATTGAAGTGTTGGAACAGACTGCTTCTCTTTCAGAGAAACGCATGTGAGTTTCTGTTGAATGCTTGTAAGTAGCTTAAGGCACTTTCAAAGGAAAGTGATTTTCTCTGAAAGGACAGCATTTAGAAAGTGAAGCAACACTCCATTCCATTCGTGCAGTGAATTGAAATGTTGGAACAGAGTGCTTCCTTTCATAGAAACGCATTAGTGTTTCTTGTGAATGCTTGCAAGTTGCTTAAGGCACTTTCAAAGGAAAGTGATTTTCTCTGAAAGGACATAATTTAGAAAGTGAAGCAACACTCCATTCACTTCGCACAGTGAATTGAAGTGTTGGAACAGACTGCTTCTCTTTCATAGAAATGCATATGAGTTTCTGATGAATGCTTGTAAGTAGCTTAAAAAACTTTCAAAGGAAAGAGATTTTCTCTGAAAGGACAGCATTTAGAAAGTGAAGCAACACTCCATTCACTTCGCACATTGAATTGAAGTGTTGGAACAGACTGCTTCTCTTTCAGAGAAACGCATGTGAGTTTCTGTTGAATGCTTGTAAGTAGCATAAGGCACTTTGAAAGAAAAGTGATTTTCTCTGAAAGGACAGCATTTAGAAAGCGAGGCAACACTCCATTCACTTCACACAGTGAATTGAAGTGTTGGAACAGACTGCTTCTCTTTCAGAGAAACGCATGTGAGTTTCTTCCTAATGCTTGCAAGTAGCTTAAGGCACTTTCAAAGGAAAGTGATTTTCTCTGAAAGGACAGGATTTAGAAAGTGAAGCAACACTCCATTCACTTTGCACAGTGAATTGAAGTGTTGGAACAGACTGCTTCTCTTTCAGAGAAACGCATGTGAGTTTCTTCCTAATGCCTGCAAGTAGCTTAAGGCACTTTCAAAGGAAAGTGATTTTCTCTGAAAGGACAGCATTTAGAAAGTGAAGCAACACTCCATTCACTTCGCACAGAGAATTGAAGTGTTGGAACAGATTGCTTCTCTTTCAGAGAAAGGCATGTGAGTTTCTGTTGAACGCTTGTAAGTAGCTTAAGGCACATTCAAACGAAAGGGATTTTCTCTGAAAAGACAGCATTTAGAAAGTGAAGCAACACTATATTCACTTCGCACACTGAATTGAAGTGCTGGAACAGACTGCTTCTCTTTCAGAGAAACGCATGTGAGTTTCTGTTGAATGCTTATATGTAGCTTAAGGCACTTTCAAAGGAAAGTGATTTTCTCTGAAAGGACAGCATTTAGAAAGTGAAGCAACACTCCATTCACTTCGCACACTGAATTGAAATGTTGGAACCGACTGCTTCTCTTTCAGAGAAACGCATGTGAGTTTCTTCCTAATGCTTGCAAGTAGCTTAAGGCACTTTCAAAGGAAAGTGATTTTCTCTGAAAGGACAGCATTTAGAAAGTGAAGCAACACTCCATTCACTTCGCACAGTGAATTGAAGTGTTGGAACAGACTGCTTCTCTTTCAGAGAAACGCATGTGAGTTTCTTGTGAATTCTTGCAAGTTGCTTAAGGCACTTTCAAAGGAAAGTGATTTTCTCTGAAAGGACAGCATTTAGAAAGTGAAGCAACACTCCATTCATATCGCACAGTGAAATGAAGTGTTGGAACAGACTGCTTCTCTTTCAGAGAAACGCATGTGAGTTTTTTGTGAATGCTTGAAAGTAGTTTAAAGCACTTTCAAAGGAAAGTGATTTTCTCTGAAAGGACAGCATTTAGAAAGTGAAGCAACACTCCATTCACTTCGCACAGTGAAGTGAAGTGTTTGAACAGTCTGCTTCTCTTTCAGAGAAACGCATGTGAGTTTCTTCCTAATGCTTGCAAGTAGCTTAAGGCACATTCAAAGGAAAGTGATTTTCTCTGAAAGGACAGCATTTAGAAAGTGAAGCAACACTCCATTCACTTCGCACAGTGAATTGAAGTGTTGGAACAGACTGCTTCTCCTTCAGAGAAATGCATGTGAGTTTCTGTTGAATGCTTGTAAGAAGCTTAAGGCACTTTCAAAGGAAAGTGATTTTCTCTGAAAGGACAGCATTTAGAAAGTGAAGCAACACTCCATTCACTTCGCACAGTGAATTGAAGTGTTGGAACAGACTGCTTCTCTTTCAGAGTATCGCATGTGAGTTTCTGTTGAATGCTTGTAAGTAGCTTAAGGCACTTTCAAAGGAAAGTGATTTTCTCTGAAAGGACAGCATTTAGAAAGTGAGGCAACACTCCATTCACTTCACACAGTGAATTGAAGTGTTGGAACAGACTGCTTCTCTTTCAGAGAAACGCATGTGAGTTTCTTCCTAATGCTTGCAAGTAGCTTAAGGCACTTTCAAAGGAAAGTGATTTTCTCTGAAAGGACAGCATTTAGAAAGTGAAGCAACACTCCATTCACTTCGCACAGTGAATTGAAGTGTTGTAACAGAGTGCTTCTCTTTCAGAATAACGCATGTGAGTTTCTTCCTAATGCTTGCAAGTAGCTTAAGGCACTTTCAAAGGAAAGTGATTTTCTCTGAAAGGACAGGATTTAGAAAGTGAAGCAACACTCCATTCACTTCGCACAGTGAATTGAAGTGTTGGAACAGACTGCTTCTCTTTCAGAGAAATGCATGTGAGTTTCTGTTAAATGCTTGTAAGTAGCTTAAGGCACTTTCAAAGGAAAGTGATTTTCTCTGAAAGGACAGCATTTAGAAAGTGAGGCAACACTCTATTCACTTCACACAGTGAATTGAAGTGTTGGAGCAGACTGCTTCTCTTTCAGAGAAACGCATGTGAGTTTCTTCCTAATGCTTGCAAGTAGCTTAAGGCACTATCAAAGGAAAGTGATTTTCTCTGAAAGGACAGCATTTAGAAAGTGAAGCAACACTCCATTCACTTCGCACAGTGAATTGAAGTGTTGGAACAGACTGCTTCTCTTTCAGAGAAGCGCATGTGAGTTTTTTGTGAATGCTTGAAAGTAGTTTAAGGCACTTTCAAAGGAAAGTGATTTTCTCTGAAAGGACAGCATTTAGAAAGTGAGGCAACACTCCATTCACTTCGCACAGTGAATTGAAGTGTTGGAACAGACTGCTTCTCTTTCAGAGAAACGCATGTGAGTTTCTTCCTAATGCTTGCAAGTAGCTTAAGGCACTTTCAAAGGAAAGTGATTTTCTCTGAAAGGACAGCATTTAGAAAGTGAAGCAACACTCCATTCACATCGCACAGTGAATTGAAGTGTTGGAACCGACTGCTTCTCTTTCAGAGAAACGCATGTGAGTTTCTGGTGAATGCTTGTAAGAAGCTTAAGGCACTTTCAAAGGAAAGTGATTTTCTCTGAAAGGACAGCATTTAGAAAGTGAAGCAACACTCCATTCACTTCGTCCAGTGAATTGAAGTGTTGGAACAGAGTGCTTCTCTTTCATAGAAACGCATTAGTGTTTCTTGTGAATGCTTGCAAGTTGCTTAAGGCGCTTTCAAAGGAAAGTGATTTTCTCTGAAAGGACATAATTTAGAAAGTGAAGCAACACTCCATTCACTTCGCACAGTGAATTGAAGTGTTGGGACAGACTGCTTCTCTTTCAGAGAAATGCATGTGAGTTTCTGTTGAATGCTTGTAAGTAGCTTAAGGCACTTTCAAAGGAAAGTGATTTTCTCTGAAAGGACAGCATTTAGAAAGTGAAGCAACACTCCATTCACTTCGCACAGTGAATTGAAGTGTTGGAACAGACTGCTTCACTTTCAGAGAAACGCATGTGAGTCTGTTGAATGCTTGTAAGTAGCTTAAGGCACTTTCAAAGGAAAGTGATTTTCTCTGAGAGGACAGCATTTAGAAAGTGAGGCAACACTCCATTCACTTCACACAGTGAATTGAAGTGTTGGAACAGACTGCTTCTCTTTCAGAGAAACGCATGTGAGTTTCTTCCTAATGCTTGCAAGTAGCTTAAGGCACTTTCAAAGGAAAGTGATTTTCTCAGAAAGGACAGCATTTAGAAAGTGAAGCAACACTCCATTCACTTCGCACAGTGAATTGAAGTGTTGGAACAGACTGCTTCTCTTTCAGAGAAATGCATGTGAGTTTCTGTTGAATGCTTGCAAGTAGCTTAAGGCACTTTCAAAGGAAAGTGATTTTCTCTGAAAGGACAGCATTTAGAAAGTAAAGCAACACTCCATTCACTTCGCACAGTGAATTGAAGTGTTGGAACAGACTGCGTCTCTTTAGAGAAACGCATGTGAGTTTCTGGTGAATGCTTGTAAGTAGCTTAAGGCACTTTCAAAGGAAAGTGATTTTCTCTGAAAGGACAGCATTTAGAAAGTGAAGCAACACTCCATTCACTTCGAACAGTGAATTGAAATGTTGGAACAGACAGCTTCCCTTTCAGAGAAATGCATGTGAGTTTCTGTTGAATGCTTGTAAGTAGCTTAAGGCACTTTCAAGGAAAGTGATTTTCTCTGAAAGGACAGCATTTAGAAAGTGAGGCAACACTCCATTCACTTCACACAGTGAATTGAAGTGTTGGAACAGACTGCTTCTCTTTCAGAGAAACGCATGTGAGTTTCTTCCTAATGCTTGCAAGTAGCTTAAGGCACTTTCAAAGGAAAGTGATTTTCTCTGAAAGGACAGCATTTAGAAAGTGAAGCAACACTCCATTCACTTCGCACAGTGAATTGAAGTGTTGGAACAGACTGCTTCTCTTTCAGAGAAACGCATGTGAGTTTCTTCCTAATGCTTGCAAGTAGCTTAAGGCACTTTCAAAGAAAGTGATTTTCTCTGAAAGGACAGCATTTAGGAAGTGATGCAACACTCCATTCACTTCGCACAGTGAATTGAAGTGTTGGAACAGACTGCTTCTCTTTCAGAGAAATGCATGTGAGTTTCTGTTGAATGCTTGTAAGTAGCTTAAGGCACTTTCAAAGGAAAGTGATTTTCTCTGAAAGGACAGGATTTAGAAAGTGAAGCAACACTCCATTCACTTCGCACAGTGAATTGAAGTGTTGGAACAGACTGCTTCTCTTTCAGAGAAACGCATGTGAGTTTGTTGTGAATTCTTGCAAGTTGCTTAAGGCACTTTCAAAGGAAAGTGATTTTCTCTGAAAGGACAGCATTTAGAAACTGAAGCAACACTCCATTCACTTCGCACAGTGAATTGAAGTGTTTGAAGAGACTGCTTCTCTTTAAGAGAAACGCATGTGAGTTTTTTGTGAATGCTTGAAAGTAGTTTAAGGCACTTTCAAAGGAAAGTGATTTTCTCTGAAAGGACAGCATTTAGAAAGTGAAGCAACACTCCATTCACTTCGCACAGTGAATTGAAGTGTTGGAAAAGACTGCTTCTCTTTCAGAGAAACGCATGTGAGTTTCTGTTGAATGCTTGTAAGTAGCTTAAGGCACTTTCAAAGGAAAGTGATTTTTCTCTGAAAGGACAGCATTTAGAAAGTGAAGCAACACTCCATTCCCTTCGTGCAGTGAATTGAAGTGTTGGAACAGAGTGCTTCTCTTTCATAGAAACGCATTAGTGTTTCTTGTGAATGCTTGCAAGTTGCTTAAGGCACTTTGAAAGGAAAGTGATTTTCTCTGAAAGGACAGCATTTAGAAAGCGAGGCAACACTCCATTCACTTCACACAGTGAATTGAAGTGTTGGAACACACTGCTTCTCTTTCAGAGAAACGCATGTGAGTTTCTTCCTAATGCTTGCTAGTAGCTTAAGGCACTTTCAAAGGAAAGTGATTTTCTCTGAAAGGACAGGATTTAGAAAGTGAAGCAACACTCCATTCACTTCGCACAGTGCATTGAAGTGTTGGAACAGACTGCTTCTCTTTAAGAGAAACGCATGTGAGTTTCTTCCTAATGCTTGCAAGTAGCTTAAGGCACTTTCAAAGGAAAGTGATTTTCTCTGAAAGGACAGCATTTAGAAAGTGAAGCAACACTCCATTCACTTCGCACAGTGAATTGAAGTGTTGGAACAGACTGCTTCTCTTTCAGAGAAACGCATGTGAGTTTCTGTTGAATGCTTGCAAGTTGCTTAAGGCACTTTCAAAGGAAAGTGATTTTCTCTGAAAGGACAGCATTTAGAAAGTGAAGCAACACTCCATTCACTTCGCACAGAGAATTGAAGTGTTGGAACAGATTGCTTTTCTTTCAGAGAAATGCATGTGAGTTTCTGTTGAATGCTTGTAAGTAGCTTAAGGCACATTCAAAGGAAAGGGATTTTCTCTGAAAGGACAGCATTTAGAAAGTGAAGCAACACTATATTCACTTCGCAAACTGAATTGAAGTGTTGGAACAGACTGCTTCTCTTTCAGAGAAACGCATGTGAGTTTTTTGTGAATGCTTGAAAGTCGTTTTGGGCACTTTCAATGGAAAGTGATTTTCTCTGAAAGGACAGCATTTAAAAAGTGAGGCAACACTCCATTCACTTCGCACAGTGAATTGAAGTGTTGGAACAGACTACTTCTCTTTCAGTGAAACGCATTTGAGTTTCTGTTGAATGCTTGTAAGTAGCTTAAGGCACTTTGAAAGGAAAGT
Source organism: Myodes glareolus (assembly GCF_982192425.1). Lineage (NCBI taxonomy): Eukaryota > Metazoa > Chordata > Mammalia > Rodentia > Cricetidae > Myodes > Myodes glareolus. Next base: position 110,532,552 of record NC_142032.1, on the reverse strand, counting down.
GATTTTCTCTGAAAGGACAGCATTTAGAAAGCGAGGCAACACTCCATTCACTTCACACAGTGAATTGAAGTGTTGGAACAGACTGCTTCTCTTTCAGAGAAACGCATGTGAGTTTCTTCCTAATGCTTGCTAGTAGCTTAAGGCACTTTCAAAGGAAAGTGATTTTCTCTGAAAGGACAGGATTTAGAAAGTGAAGCAACACTCCATTCACTTCGCACAGTGAATTGAAGTGTTGGAACAGACTGCTTCTCTTTCAGAGAAACGCATGTGAGTTTCTTCCTAATGCTTGCAAGTAGCTTAAGGCACTTTCAAAGGAAAGTGATTTTCTCTGAAAGGACAGCATTTAGAAAGTGAAGCAACACTCCATTCACTTCGCACAGTGAATTGAAGTGTTGGAACAGACTGCTTCTCTTTCAGAGAAACGCATGTGAGTTTCTGTTGAATGCTTGCAAGTAGCTTAAGGCACTTTCAAAGGAAAGTGATTTTCTCTGAAAGGACATAATTTAGAAAGTGAAGCAACACTCCATTCACTTTGCACAGAGAATTGAAGTGTTGGAACAGATTGCTTTTCTTTCAGAGAAATGCATGTGAGTTTCTGTTGAATGCTTGTAAGTAGCTTAAGGCACATTCAAAGGAAAGGGATTTTCTCTGAAAGGACAGCATTTAGAAAGTGAAGCAACACTATATTCACTTCGCAAACTGAATTGAAGTGTTGGAACAGACTGCTTCTCTTTCAGAGAAACGCATGTGAGTTTTTTGTGAATGCTTGAAAGTAGTTTTGGGCACTTTCAATGGAAAGTGATTTTCTCTGAAAGGACAGCATTTAAAAAGTGAGGCAACACTCCATTCACTTCGCACAGTGAATTGAAGTGTTGGAACAGACTGCTTCTCTTTCAGAGAAACGCATGTGAGTTTCTTCCTAATGCTTGCAAGTAGCTTAAGGCACTTTCAAAGGAAAGTGATTTTCTCTCGTAGGACAGCATTTAGAAAGTGAAGCAACACTCCTTTCACTTCGCACAGTGAATTGAAGTGTTGGAACAGACTGCTTCTCTTTCAGAGAAACGCATTAGTGTTTCTTGTGAATGCTTGCAAGTAGCTTAAGGCACTTTCAAAGGAAAGTGATTTTCTCTGAAAGGACAGCATTTAGAAAGTGAAGCAAAACTCCATTCACTTCGCACAGAGAATTGAAGTGTTGGAACAGATTGCTTCTCTTTCAGAGAAATGCATGTGAGTTTCTGTTGAATGCTTGTAAGTAGCTTAAGGCACTTTCAAAGGAAAGTGATTTTCTCTGGAAGGACAGCATTTAGAAAGTAAAGCAACACTCCATTCACTTCGCACAGTGAATTGAAGTGTTGGAACAGACTGCTTCTCTTTCAGAGAAATGCATGTGAGTTTCTGTTGAATGCTTGTAAGTAGCTTAAGGCACTTTCAAAGGAAAGTGATTTTCTCTGAAAGGACAGCATTTAGAAAGTGAAGCAACACTCCATTCACTTCGCAGAGTGAATTGAAGTATTGGAACAGACTGCTTCTCTTTCAGAGAAATACATGTGAGTTTCTGGTGAATGCTTGTAAGTAGCTTAAGGCACTTTCTAAAGAAAGTGATTTTCTCTGAAAGGACAGCATTTAGAAATTGAAGCAACACTCCATTCACTTCGCACAGTGAATTGAAGTGTTGGAACAGACTGCTTCTCTTTCAGAGAAACACATGTGAGTTTCTTGTGAATTCTTGCAAGTTGCTTAAGGCACTTTCAAAGGAAAGTGATTTTCTCTGAAAAACAGCATTTAGAAACTGAGTCAACACTCCATTCACTTCGCACAGTGAATTGAAGTGTTGGAACAGAATGCTTCTCTTTAAGAGAAACGCATGTGAGTTTTTTGTGAATGCTTGAATGTAGATTAAGGCACTTTCAAAGGAAAGTGATTTTCTCTGAATGGACAGCATTTAGAAAGTGAAGCAACACTCCATTCACTTCGCACAGTGAATTGATGTGTTGGAACAGACTGCTTCTCTTTCAGAGAAACGCATGTGAGTTTCTGTTGAATGCTTGTAAGTAGCTTAAGGCACTTTCAAAGGAAAGTGATTTTCTCTGAAAGGACAGCATTTAGCAAGTGAAGCAACACTCCATTCACTTCGCACAGAGAATTGAAGTGTTGGAACAGATTGCTTTTCTTTCAGAGAAATGCATGTGAGTTTCTGTTGAATGCTTGTAAGTAGCTTAAGGCACATTCAAAGGAAAGGGATTTTCTCTGAAAGGACAGCATTTAGAAAGTGAAGCAACACTATATTCACTTCGCAAACTGAATTGAAGTGTTGGAACAGACTGCTTCTCTTTCAGAGAAACGCATGTGAGTTTTTTGTGAATGCTTGAAAGTCGTTTTGGGCACTTTCAATGGAAAGTGATTTTCTCTGAAAGGACAGCATTTAAAAAGTGAGGCAACACTCCATTCACTTCGCACAGTGAATTGAAGTGTTGGAACAGAATACTTCTCTTTCAGTGAAATGCATTTGAGTTTCTGTTGAATGCTTGTAAGTAGCTTAAGGCACTTTGAAAGGAAAGTGATTTTCTCTGAAAGGACAGCATTTAGAAAGCGAGGCAACACTCCATTCACTTCACACAGTGAATTGAAGTGTTGGAACAGACTGCTTCTCTTTCAGAGAAACGCATGTGAGTTTCTTCCTAATGCTTGCTAGTAGCTTAAGGCACTTTCAAAGGAAAGTGATTTTCTCTGAAAGGACAGGATTTAGAAAGTGAAGCAACACTCCATTCACTTCGCACAGTGAATTGAAGTGTTGGAACAGACTGCTTCTCTTTCAGAGAAACGCATGTGAGTTTCTTGTGAATTCTTGCAAGTTGCTTAAGGCACTTTCAAAGGAAAGTGATTTTCTCTGAAAAACAGCATTTAGAAACTGAAGCAACACTCCATTCACTTCGCACAGTGAATTGAAGTGTTGAAACAGAATGCTTCTCTTTAAGAGAAACGCATGTGAGTTTTTTGTGAATGCTTGAAAGTAGTTTAAGGCACTTTCAAAGGAAAGTGATTTTCTCTGAATGGACAGCATTTAGAAAGTGAAGCAACACTCCATTCACTTCGCACAGTGAATTGAAGTGTTGGAACAGACTGCTTCTCTTTCAGAGAAACGCATGTGAGTTTCTGTTGAATGCTTGTAAGTAGCTTAAGGCACTTTCAAAGGAAAGTGATTTTCTCTGAAAGGACAGCATTTAGAAAGTGAAGCAACACTCCATTCCCTTCGTGCAGTGAATTGAAATGTTGGAACAGAGTGCTTCCTTTCATAGAAACGCATTAGTGTTTCTTGTGAATGCTTGCAAGTTGCTTAAGGCACTTTCAAAGGAAAGTGATTTTCTCTGAAAGGACATAATTTAGAAAGTGAAGCAACACTCCATTCACTTCGCACAGTGAATTGAAGTGTTGGAACAGACTGCTTCTCTTTCAGAGAAACGCATGTGAGTTTCTGTTGAATGCTTGTAAGTAGCATAAGGCACTTTGAAAGAAAAGTGATTTTCTCTGAAAGGACAGCATTTAGAAAGCGAGGCAAACTCCATTCACTTCACACAGTGAATTGAAGTGTTGGAACAGACTGCTTCTCTTTCAGAGAAACGCATGTGAGTTTCTTCCTAATGCTTGCAAGTAGCTTAAGGCACTTTCAAAGGAAAGTGATTTTCTCTGAAAGGACAGGATTTAGAAAGTGAAGCAACACTCCATTCACTTTGCACAGTGAATTGAAGTGTTGGAACAGACTGCTTCTCTTTCAGAGAAACGCATGTGAGTTTCTTCCTAATGCCTGCAAGTAGCTTAAGGCACTTTCAAAGGAAAGTGATTTTCTCTGAAAGGACAGCATTTAGAAAGTGAAGCAACACTCCATTCACTTCGCACAGAGAATTGAAGTGTTGGAACAGATTGCTTCTCTTTCAGAGAAAGGCATGTGAGTTTCTGTTGAACGCTTGTAAGTAGCTTAAGGCACATTCAAAGGAAAGGGATTTTCTCTGAAAAGACAGCATTTAGAAAGTGAAGCAACACTATATTCACTTCGCACACTGAATTGAAGTGTTGGAACAGACTGCTTCTCTTTCAGAGAAACGCATGTGAGTTTCTGTTGAATGCTTATATGTAGCTTAAGGCACTTTCAAAGGAAAGTGATTTTCTCTGAAAGGACAGCATTTAGAAAGTGAAGCAACACTCCATTCACTTCGCACACTGAATTGAAATGTTGGAACCGACTGCTTCTCTTTCAGAGAAACGCATGTGAGTTTCTTCCTAATGCTTGCAAGTAGCTTAAGGCACTTTCAAAGGAAAGTGATTTTCTCTGAAAGGACAGCATTTAGAAAGTGAAGCAACACTCCATTCACTTCGCACAGTGAATTGAAGTGTTGGAACAGACTGCTTCTCTTTCAGAGAAACGCATGTGAGTTTCTTGTGAATTCTTGCAAGTTGCTTAAGGCACTTTCAAAGGAAAGTGATTTTCTCTGAAAGGACAGCATTTAGAAAGTGAAGCAACACTCCATTCATATCGCACAGTGAAATGAAGTGTTGGAACAGACTGCTTCTCTTTCAGAGAAACGCATGTGAGTTTTTTGTGAATGCTTGAAAGTAGTTTAAAGCACTTTCAAAGGAAAGTGATTTTCTCTGAAAGGACAGCATTTAGAAAGTGAAGCAACACTCCATTCACTTCGCACAGTGAAGTGAAGTGTTTGAACAGTCTGCTTCTCTTTCAGAGAAACGCATGTGAGTTTCTTCCTAATGCTTGCAAGTAGCTTAAGGCACATTCAAAGGAAAGTGATTTTCTCTGAAAGGACAGCATTTAGAAAGTGAAGCAACACTCCATTCACTTCGCACAGTGAATTGAAGTGTTGGAACAGACTGCTTCTCCTTCAGAGAAATGCATGTGAGTTTCTGTTGAATGCTTGTAAGAAGCTTAAGGCACTTTCAAAGGAAAGTGATTTTCTCTGAAAGGACAGCATTTAGAAAGTGAAGCAACACTCCATTCACTTCGCACAGTGAATTGAAGTGTTGGAACAGACTGCTTCTCTTTCAGAGTATCGCATGTGAGTTTCTGTTGAATGCTTGTAAGTAGCTTAAGGCACTTTCAAAGGAAAGTGATTTTCTCTGAAAGGACAGCATTTAGAAAGTGAGGCAACACTCCATTCACTTCACACAGTGAATTGAAGTGTTGGAACAGACTGCTTCTCTTTCAGAGAAACGCATGTGAGTTTCTTCCTAATGCTTGCAAGTAGCTTAAGGCACTTTCAAAGGAAAGTGATTTTCTCTGAAAGGACAGCATTTAGAAAGTGAAGCAACACTCCATTCACTTCGCACAGTGAATTGAAGTGTTGTAACAGAGTGCTTCTCTTTCAGAATAACGCATGTGAGTTTCTTCCTAATGCTTGCAAGTAGCTTAAGGCACTTTCAAAGGAAAGTGATTTTCTCTGAAAGGACAGGATTTAGAAAGTGAAGCAACACTCCATTCACTTCGCACAGTGAATTGAAGTGTTGGAACAGACTGCTTCTCTTTCAGAGAAATGCATGTGAGTTTCTGTTGAATGCTTGTAAGTAGCTTAAGGCACTTTCAAAGGAAAGTGATTTTCTCTGAAAGGACAGCATTTAGAAAGTGAAGCAACACTCCATTCACTTCGCAGAGTGATTTGAAGTGTTGGAACAGACTGCTTCTCTTTCAGAGAAACGCATGTGAGTTTCTTGTGAATTCTTGCAAGTTGCTTAAGGCACTTTCAAAGGAAAGTGATTTTCTCTGAAAGGACAGCATTTAGAAACTGAAGCAACACTCCATTCACTTCGCACAGTGAATTGAAGTGTTGGAACAGACTGCTTCTCTTTAAGAGAAACACATGTGAGTTTTTTGTGAATGCTTGAAAGTAGTTTAAGGCACTTTCAAAGGAAAGTGATTTTCTCTGAAAGGACAGCATTTAGAAAGTGAAGCAACACTCCATTCACTTCGCACAGTGAATTGAAATGTTAGAACAGACTGCTTCTCCTTCAGAGAAACGCATGTGAGTTTCTGGTGAATGCTTGTAAGTAGCTTAAGGCACTTTCAAAGGACAGTGATTTTCTCTGAAAGGACAGCATTTAGAAAGTGAAGCAACACTCCATTCACTTCACACAGTGAATTGAAGTGTTGGCACCGACTGCTTCTCTTTCAGAGAAACGCATGTGAGTTTCTGGTGAATGCTTGTAAGTAGCTTAAGGCACTTTCAAAGGAAAGTGATTTTCTCTGAAAGGACAGCATTTAGAAAGTGAAGCAACACTCCATTCCCTTCGTGCAGTGAATTGAAGTGTTGGAACAGAGTGCTTCTCTTTCATATAAACGCATTAGTGTTTCTTGTGAATGCTTGCAAGTTGCTTAAGACACTTTCAAAGGAAAGTGATTTTCTCTGAAAGGACATAATTTAGAAAGTGATGCAACACTCCATTCACTTCGCACAGTGAATTGAAGTGTTGGAACAGACTGCTTCTCTTTCAGAGAAATGCATGTGAGTTTCTGTTGAATGCTTGTTAGTAGCTTAAGGCAATTTCAAAGGAAAGTGATTTTCTCTCAAAGGACAGCATTTAGAAAGTGAAGCAACACTCCATTCACTTCGCACATTGAATTGAAGTGTTGGAACAGACTGCTTCTCTTTCAGAGAAACGCATGTTAGTTTCTGGTGAATTCTTGTAAGTAGCTTAAGGCACTTTCAAAGGAAAGTGATTTTCTCTGAAAGGACAGCATTTAGAAAGTGAGGCAACACTCCATTCACTTCACACAGTGAATTGAAGTGTTGGAACAGACTGCTTCTCTTTCAGAGAAACGCATGAGAGTTTCTTCCTAATGCTTGCAAGTAGCTTAAGGCACTTTCAAAGGAAAGTGATTTTCTCTGAAAGGACAGCATTTAGAAAGTGAAGCAACACTCCATTCACTTCGCACAGTGAATTGAAGTGTTGGAACAGTCTGCTTCTCTTTCAGAGAAACGCATGTGAGTTTCTTCCTAATGCTTGTAAGTAGCTTAAGGCACTTTCAAAGGAAAATGATTTTCTCTGAAAGGACAGCATTTAGAAAGTGAAGCAATACTCCATTCACTTCGCACAGTGAATTGAAGTGTTGGAACAGACTGCTTCTCTTTCAGAGAAACGCATGTTAGTTTCTGGTGAATGCTTGTAAGTAGCTTAAGGCACTTTCAAAGGAAAGTGATTTTCTCTGAAAGGACAACATTTAGAAAGTGAAGCAACACTCCATTCACTTCGCACAGTGAATTGAAGTATTGGAACAGACTGCTTCTCTTCCAGAGAAACGCATGTGAGTTTCTGGTGAATGCTTGTAAGTAGCTTAAGGCACTTTCAAAGGAAAGTGATTTTCTCTGAAAGGACAGCATTTAGAAAGTGAAGCAACACTCCATTCACATCGAACAGTGAATTGAAGTGTTGGAATAGACTGCTTCTCTTTCACAGAAATGCATGTGAGTTTCTGTTGAATGCTTGCAAGTTGCTTAAGGCACTTTCAAAGGAAAGTGATTTTCTCTGAAAGGACAGCATTTAGAAAGTGAAGCAACACTCCATTCACTTCGCAGAGTGAATTGAAGTGTTGGAACAGACTGCTTCTCTTTAAGAGAAACGCATGTGAGTTTTTTGTGAATGCTTGAAAGTAGTTTAAGGCAATTTCAAAGGAAAGTGATTTTCTCTAAAAGGACAGAATTTAGAAAGTGATGTAACACTCCATTCACTTCGCACAGTGAATTGAAGTGTTGGAACAGACTGCTTCTCTTTCAGAGAAACGCATGTTAGTTTCTGGTGAATGCTTGTAAGTAGCTTAAGGCACTTTCAAAGGAAAGTGATTTTCTCTGAAAGGACAGCATTTAGAAAGTGAAGCAACACTACATTCACATCGAACAGTGAATTGAAGTGTTGGAATAGACTGCTTCTCTTTCAGAGACATGCATGTGAGTTTCTGTTGAATGATTGCAAGTTGCTTAAGGCACTTTCAAAGGAAAGTGATTTTCTCTGAAAGGACAGCATTTAGAAAGTGAAGCAACACTCCATTCACTTCGCAGAGTTTATTGAAGTATTGGAACAGACTGCTTCTCTTTCAGAGAAACGCATGTGAGTATCTGGTGAATGCTTGTAAGTAGCTTAAGGCACTTTCAAAGGAAAGTGATTTTCTCTGAAAGGACAGCATTTAGAAAGTGAAGCAACACTCCATTCACTTCGCACAGTGAATTGAAGTGTTGGAACAGACTGCTTCTCTTTCAGAGAAACGCATGTGAGTTTCTACCTAATGCTTGTAAGTAGCTTCAGGCACTTTCAAAGGAAAGTGATTTTCTCTGAAAGGACAGCATTTAGAAAGTGAAGCAACACTCCATTCACTTTGTACAGTGAATTGAAGTGTTGGAACAGACTGCCTCTCTTTCAGAGAAATGCATGTGAGTTTCTGTTGAATGCTCGGCAGTAGCTTAAGGCTCTTTCAAAGGAAAGTGATTTTCTCTGAAAGGACAGCATTTAGAAAGTAAAGTAACACTCCATTCCCTTCGCGCAATGAATTGAAGTTTTGAAACAGACTGCTTCTCTTTCATAGAAACGCATTAGTGTTTCTTGTGAATGCTTGCAAGTAGCTTAAGGCACTTTCAAAGGAAAGTGATTTTCTCTGAAAGGACAGCATTTAGAAAGTGAAGCAACACTCCATTCACTTCGCACAGTGAATTGAAGTGTTGGAACAGACTGCTTCTCTTTCAGAGAAACGCATGTGAGTTTTCTGTGAATGCTTGAAAGTAGTTTAAGGCACTTTCAAAGGAAAGTGATTTTCTCTGAAAGGACAGAATTTAGAAAGTGAAGCAACACTCCATTCACTTCGCACAGTGAATTGAAGTGTTTGAACAGTCTGCTTCTCTTTCAGAGAAACGCATGTGAGTTTCTTCCTAATGCTTGCAAGTAGCTTAAGGCACTTTCAAAGGAAAGTGATTTTCTCTGAAAGGACAGCATTTAGAAAGTGAAGCAACACTCCATTCACTTCGCACAGTGAATTGAAGTGTTGGAACAGACTGCTTCTCTTTCAGAGAAACACATGTGAGTTTCTGGTGAATGCTTGTAAAAAGCTTAAGGCACTTTCAAAGGAAAGTGATTTTCTCTGAAAGGACAGCATTTAGAAAGTGAAGCAACACTCCATTCACTTCGAACAGTGAATTGAAGTGTTGGAACAGACTGCTTCTCTTTCAGAGAAATGCATGTGAGTTTCTGTTGAATGCTTGTAAGTAGCTTAAGGCACTTTCAAAGGAAAGTGATTTTCTCTGAAAGGACAGCATTTAGAAAGTGAAGCAACACTCCATTCACTTCGCAGAGTGAATTGAAGTGTTGGAACAGACTGCTTCTCTTTCAGAGAAACGCATGTGAGTTTCTGGTAAATGCTTGTAAGTAGCTTAAGGCACTTTCAAAGGAAAGTGATTTTCTCTGAAAGGACAGCATTTAGAAAGTGAAGCAACACTCCATTCACTTCGCACAGTGAATTGAAGTGTTGGAACAGACTGCTTCTCTTTCAGAGAAACGCATGTGAGATTCTGGTGAATTCTTGCAAGTTGCTTAAGGCACTTTCAAAGGAAAGTGATTTTCTCTGAAAGGACAGCATTTAGAAAGTGAAGCAACACTCCATTCACTTCACACAGTGAATTGAAGTGTTGGAACAGACTGCTTCTCTTTAAGAGAAACGCATGTGAGTTTTTTGTGAATGCTTGAAAGTAGTTTAAGGCACTTTCAAAGGAAAGTGATTTTCTCTGAAAGGACAGAATTTAGAAAGTGATGCAACACTCCATTCACTTCGCACAGTGAATTGAAGTGTTGGAACAGACTGCTTCTCTTTCAGAGAAACGCATGTGAGTTTCTTCCTAATGCTTGTAAGTAGCTTCAGGCACTTTCAAAGGAAAGTGATTTTCTCTGAAAGGACAGCTTTTTGAAAGTGAAGCAACACTCCATTCCCTTCGTGCAGTGAATTGAAGTGTTGGAACAGAGTGCTTCTCTTTCATAGAAACGCATTAGTGTTTCTTGTGAATGCTTGCAAGTGGCTTAAGGCACTTTCAAAGGAAAGTGATTTTCTCTGAAAGGACAGCATTTAGAAAGTGAAGCAACACTCCATTCCCTTTGTACAGTGAATTGAAGTGTTGGAACAGACTGCCTCTCTTTCAGAGAAATGCATGTGAGTTTCTGTTGAATGCTTGTCCGTAGCTTAAGGCTGTTTCAAAGGAAAGTGATTTTCTAGGAAAGGACAGCATTTAGAAAGTGAAGCAACACTCCATTCACTTTGCACAGTGAATTGAAGTGTTGGAACAGACTGCTTCTCTTTCAGAGCAACGCATGTGAGTTTCTTGTGAATTCTTGCAAGTTGCTTAACGCACTTTCAAAGGAAAGTGATTTTCTCTGAAAGGACAGCATTTAGAAAGTGAAGCAACACTCCATTCACTTCGCACAGTGAATTGAAGTGTTGGAACAGACTGCTTCTCTTTCAGAGAAACGCATGTGAGTTTTTTGTGAATGCTTGAAAGTAGTTTAAGGCACTTTCAAAGGAAAGTGATTTTCTCTGAATGGACATAATTTAGAAAGTGAAGCAACACTCCATTAACTTCGCACAGTGAATTGAAGTGTTTGAACAGTCTGCTTCTCTTTCAGAGAAACGCATGTGAGTTTCTTCCTAATGCTTGCAAGTAGCTTAAGGCACTTTCAAAGGAAAGTGATTTTCTCTGAAAGGACAGCATTTAGAAAGTGAACCAACACTCCATTCACTTCGCACAGTGAATTGAAGTGTTGGAACAGACTGCTTCTCTTTCAGAGAAATGCATGTGCGTTTCTGGTGAATGCTTGTAAGAAGCTTAAGGCACTTTCAAAGGAAAGTGATTTTCTCTGAAAGGACAGCATTTAGAAACTGAAGCAACACTCCATTCACTTCGCACAGTGAATTGAAGTGTTGGAACAGACTGCTTCTCTTTAAGAGAAACGCATGTGAGTTTTTTATGAATGCTTGAAAGTAGTTTAAGGCACTTTCAAAGGAAAGTGATTTTCTCTGAAAGGACAAAATTTAGAAAGTGATGCAACACTCCATTCACTTCGCACAGTGAATTGAAGTGTTGGAACAGACTGCTTCTCTTTCAGAGAAACGCATGTTAGTTTCTGGTGAATGCTTGTAAGTATCTTAAGGCACTTTCAAAGGAAAGTGATTTTCTCTGAAAGGACATAATTTAGAAAGTGAAGCAACACTACATTCACTTCACACAGTGAATTGAAGTGTTGGAACAGACTGCTTCTCTTTCAGAGAAATGCATGTGAGTTTCTGTTGAATGCTTGTAAGTAGCTTAAGGCACTTTCAAAGGAAAGTGATTTTCTCTGAAAGGACAGCATTTAGAAAGTGAAGCAACACTCCATTCACTTCGCAGAGTGAATTGAAGTATTGGAACAGACTGCTTCTCTTTCAGAAATACGCATGTGAGTTTCTGTTGAATGCTTGTAAGTAGCTTAAGGCACTTTCAAAGGAAAGTGATTTTCTCTGAAAGGACAGCATTTAGAAAGTGAAGCAACACTCCATTCACTTCGCACAGTGAATTGAAGTGTTGGAACAGACTGCTTCTCTTTCAGAGAAACGCATGTGAGTTTCTTGTGAATTCTTGCAAGTTGCTTAAGGCACTTTCAAAGGAAAGTGATTTTCTCTGAAAGGACAGCATTTAGAAAGTGAAGCAACACTCCATTCACTTCGCACAGTGAATTGAAGTGTTGGAACAGACTGCTTCTCTTTCAGAGAAACTCATGTGAGTTTTTTGTGAATGCTTGAAAGTAGTTTAAGGCACTTTCAAAGGAAAGTGATTTTCTCTGAAAGGACAGAATTTAGATAGTGAAGCAACACTCCATTCACTTCGCACAGTGAATTGAAGTGTTTGAACAGTCTGCTTCTGTTTCAGAGAAACGCATGTGAGTTTCTTCCTAATGCTTGCAAGTAGCTTAAGGCACTTTCAAAGGAAAGTGATTTTCTCTGAAAGGACAGCATTTAGAAAGTGAAGCAACACTCCATTCACTTCGCACAGTGAATTGAAGTGTTGGAACAGACTGCTTCTCTTTCAGAGAAACGCATGTAAGTTTCTGGTGAATGCTTGTAAGAAGCTTAAGGCACTTTCAAAGGAAAGTGATTTTCTCTGAAAGGACAGCATTTAGAAACTGAAGCAACACTCCATTCACTTCTCACAGTGAATTGAAGTGTTGGAACCGACTGCTTCTCTTTCAGAGATACGCATGTGAATTTCTGGTGAATGCTTGTAAGTAGCTTAAGGCACTTTCAAAGGAAAGTGATTTTCTCTGAAAGGACAGCATTTAGAATGTGAAGCAACACTCCATTCACTTCCTGCAGTGAATTGAAGTGTTGGAACAGAGTACTTCTCTTTCATATAAACGCATTAGTGTTTCTTGTGAATGCTTGCAAGTTGCTTAAGGCACTTTCAAAGGAAAGTGATTTTCTCTGAAAGGACATAATTTAGAAAGTGATGCAACACTCCATACACTTCGCACAGTGAATTGAAGTGTTGGAACAGACTGCTTCTCTTTCAGAGAAACGCATGTGAGTTTTTTGTGAATGCTTGAAAGTAGTTTAAGGCACTTTCAAAGGAAAGTGATTTTCTCTGAAAGGACAGAATTTAGAAAGTGAAGCAACACTCCATTCACTTCGCACAGTGAATTGAAGTGTTTGAACAGTCTGCTTCTCTTTCAGAGAAACGCATGTGAGTTTCTTCCTAATGCTTGCTAGTAGCTTAAGGCACTTTCAAAGGAAAGTGATTTTCTCTGAAAGGACAGCATTTAGAAAGTGAAGCAACACTCCATTCACTTTGCACAGTGAATTGAAGTGTTGGAACAGACTGCTTCTCTTTCAGAGAAACGCATGTGAGTTTCTGGTGAATGCTTGTAAGAAGCTTAAGGCACTTTCAAAGGAAAGTGATTTTCTCTGAAAGGACAGCATTTAGAAAGTGAAGCAACACTCCATTCACTTCGCACAGTGAATTGAAGTGTTGGAACAGACTGCTTCTCTTTCAGAGAAACGCTTGTGAGTTGTTTGTGAATGCTTGAAAGTAGTTTAAGACACTTTCAAAGGAAAGTGATTTTCTCTGAAAGGACAGAATTTAGAAAGTGATGCAACACTCCATTCACTTCGCACAGTGAATTGAAGTGTTGGAACAGACTGCTTCTCTTTCAGAGAAACGCATGTTAGTTTCTGGTGAATGCTTGTAAGTAGCTTAAGGCATTCTCAAAGGAAAGTGATTTTCTCTGAAAGGACAGCATTTAGAAAGTGAAGCAACACTCCATTCACTTCGCACAGTGAATTGAAGTGTTGGAACAGACTGCTTCTCTTTCAGAGAAACGCATGTGAGTTTCTGTTGAATCCTTTAAGTAGCTTAAGGCACTTTCAAAGGAAAGTGATTTTCTCTGAAAGGACAGCATTTAGAAAGTGAAGCAACACTCCATTCACTTCGCAGAGTGAATTGAAGTATTGGAACAGACTGCTTCTCTTTCAGAGAAACGCATGTGAGTTTCTGGTGAATGCTTGTAAGTAGCTTAAGGCACTTTCAGACGAAAGTGATTTTCTCTGAAAGGACAGCATTTAGAAAGTGAAGCAACACTCCATTCACTTCGCACAGTGAATTGAAGTGTTGGAACAGACTGCTTCTCTTTCAGACAAACGCATGTGAGATTCTGGTGAATTCTTGCAAGTTGCTTAAGGCACTTTCAAAGGAAAGTGATTTTCTCTGAAAGGACAGCATTTAGAAACTGAAGCAACACTCCATTCACTTCACACAGTGAATTGAAGTGTTGGAACAGACTGCTTCTCTTTAAGAGAAACGCATGTGAGTTTTTTGTGAATGCTTGAAAGTAGTTTAAGGCACTTTCAAAGGAAAGTGATTTTCTCTGAAAGGGCAGCATTTAGAAAGTGATGCAACACTCCATTCACTTCGCACAGTGAATTGAAGTGTTGGAACAGACTGCTTCTCTTTCAGAGAAACGCATGTGAGTTTCTTCCTAATGCTTGTAAGTAGCTTCATGCACTTTCAAAGGAAAGTGATTTTCTATGAAAGGACAGCATTTAGAAAGTGAAGCAACACTCCATTCCCTTCGTGCAGTGAATTGAAGTGTTGGAACAGAGTGCTTCTCTTTCATAGAAACGCATTAGTGTTTCTTGTGAATGCTTGCAAGTGGCTTAAGGCACTTTCAAAGGAAAGTGATTTTCTCTGAAAGGACAGCATTTAGAAAGTGAAGCAACACTCCATTCACTTTGTACAGTGAATTGAATTGTTGGAACAGACTGCCTCTCTTTCAGAGAAATGCATGTGAGTTTCTGTTGAATGCTTGTCAGTAGCTTAAGGCTCTTTCAAAGCAAAGTGATTTTCTCTGAAAGGACAGCATTTAGAAAGTGAAGCAACACTCCATTCACTTCGCACAGTGAATTGAAGTGTTGGAACAGACTGCTTCTCTTTCAGAGGAACGCATGTGAGTGTCTTAGAATTCTTACAAGTTGCTTAAGGCACTTTCAAAGGAAAGTGATTTTCTCTGAAAGGACAGCATTTAGAAAGTGAAGCAACACTCCATTCACTTCGCACAGTGAATTGAAGTGTTGGAACAGAGTGCTTCTCTTTCAGAGAAACGCATGTGAGTTTTTTGTGAATGCTTGAAAGTAGTTTAAGGCACTTTCAAAGGAAAGTGATTTTCTCTGAAAGGACATAATTTATAAAGTGAAGCAACACTCCATTCACTTCGCACAGTGAATTGAAGTGTTTGAACAGTCTGCTTCTCTTTCAGAGAAACGCATGTGAGTTTCTTCCTAATGCTTGCAAGTAGCTTAAGGCACTTTCAAAGGAAAGTGATTTTCTCTGAAAGGACAGCATTTAGAAAGTGAAGCAACACTCCATTCCCTTCGTGCAGTGAATTGAAGTGTTGGAACAGACTGCTTCTCTTTCAGAGAAACGCATGTGAGTTTCTGGTGAATGCTTGTAAGAAGCTTAAGGCACTTTCAAAGGAAAGTGATTTTCTCTGAAAGGACAGCATTTAGAAACTGAAGCAACAATCAATTCACTTCGCACAGTGAATTGAAGTGTTGGAACAGACTGCTTCTCTTTAAGAGAAACGCATGTGAGTTTTTTATGAATGCTTGAAAGTAGTTTAAGGCACTTTCAAAGGAAAGTGATTTTCTCTGAAAGGACAAAATTTAGAAAGTGATGCAACACTCCATTCACTTCGCACAGTGAATTGAAGTGTTGGAACAGACTGCTTCTCTTTCAGAGAAACGCATGTTAGTTTCTGGTGAATGCTTGTAAGTAGCTTAAGGCACTTTCAAAGGAAAGTGATTTTCTCTGAAAGGACAGCATTTAGAAAGTGAAGCAACACTCCATTCACTTCACACAGTGAATTGAAGTGTTGGAACAGATTGCTTCTCTTTCAGAGAAATGCATGTGAGTTTCTGTTGAATGCTTGTAAGTAGCTTAAGGCACTTACAAAGGAAAGTGATTTTCTCTGAAAGGACAGCATTTAGAAAGTGAAGCAACACTCCATTCACTTCGCACAGTGAATTGAAGTGTTGGAACAGACTGCTTCTCTTTCAGAGAAACGCATGTGAGTTTCTTGTGAATTCTTGCAAGTTGCTTAAGGCACTTTCAAAGGAAAGTGATTTTCTCTGAAAGGACAGCATTTAGAAAGTGAAGCAACACTCCATTCACTTCGCACAGTGAATTGAAGTGTTGGAACAGACTGCTTCTCTTTCAGAGAAACTCATGTGAGTTTTTTGTGAATGCTTGAAAGTAGTTTAAGGCACTTTCAAAGGAAAGTGATTTTCTCTGAAAGGACAGAATTTAGATAGTGAAGCAACACTCCATTCACTTCGCACAGTGAATTGAAGTGTTTGAACAGTCTGCTTCTGTTTCAGAGAAACGCATGTGAGTTTCTTACTAATGCTTGTAAGTAGCTTAAGGCACTTTCAAAGGAAAATGATTTTCTCTGAAAGGACAGCATTTAGAAACTGAAGCAACACTCCATTCACTTCTCACAGTGAATTGAAGTGTTGGAACCGACTGCTTCTCTTTCAGAGATACGCAGGTGAATTTCTGGTGAATGCTTGTAAGAAGCTTAAGGCACTTTCAAAGGAAAGTGATTTTCTCTGAAAGGACAGCATTTCGAATGTGAAGCAACACTCCATTCACTTCGTGCAGTGAATTGAAGTGTTGGAACAGAGTACTTCTCTTTCATATAAACGCATTAGTGTTTCTTGTGAATGCTTGCAAGTTGCTTAAGGCACTTTCAAAGGAAAGTGATTTTCTCTGAAAGGACATAATTTAGAAAGTGATGCAACACTCCATACACTTCGCACAGTGAATTGAAGTGTTGGAACAGACTGCTTCTCTTTCAGAGAAACGCATGTGAGTTTTTTGTGAATGCTTGAAAGTAGTTTAAGGCACTTTCAAAGGAAAGTGATTTTCTCTGAAAGGACAGAATTTAGAAAGTGAAGCAACACTCCATTCACTTCGCACAGTGAATTGAAGTGTTTGAACAGTCTGCTTCTCTTTCAGAGAAACGCATGTGAGTTTCTTCCTAATGCTTGCTAGTAGCTTAAGGCACTTTCAAAGGAAAGTGATTTTCTCTGAAAGGACAGCATTTAGAAAGTGAAGAAACACTCCATTCACTTCGCACAGTGAATTGAAGTGTTGGAACAGACTGCTTCTCTTTCAGAGAAACGCATGTGAGTTTCTGGTGAATGCTTGTAAGAAGCTTAAGGCACTTTCAAAGGAAAGTGATTTTCTCTGAAAGGACAGCATTTAGAAAGTGAAGCAACACTCCATTCACTTCGCACAGTGAATTGAAGTGTTGGAACAGACTGCTTCTCTTTCAGAGAAACGCTTGTGAGTTGTTTGTGAATGCTTGAAAGTAGTTTAAGGCACTTTCAAAGGAAAGTGATTTTCTCTGAAAGGACAGAATTTAGAAAGTGATGCAACACTCCATTCACTTCGCACAGTGAATTGAAGTGTTGGAACAGACTGCTTCTCTTTCAGAGAAACGCATATTAGTTTCTGGTGAATGCTTGTAAGTAGCTTAAGGCACTCTCAAAGGAAAGTGATTTTCTCTGAAAGGACAGCATTTAGAAAGTGAAGCAACACTCCATTCACTTCGCACAGTGAATTGAAGTGTTGGAACAGACTGCTTCTCTTTCAGAGAAACGCATGTGAGTTTCTGTTGAATCCTTTAAGTAGCTTAAGGCACTTTCAAAGGAAAGTGATTTTCTCTGAAAGGACAGCATTTAGAAAGTGAAGCAACACTCCATTCACTTCGCAGAGTGAATTGAAGTATTGGAACAGACTGCTTCTCTTTCAGAGAAACGCATGTGAGTTTCTGGTGAATGCTTGTAAGTAGCTTAAGGCACTTTCAGACGAAAGTGATTTTCTCTGAAAGGACAGCATTTAGAAAGTGAAGCAACACTCCATTCACTTCGCACAGTGAATTGAAGTGTTGGAACAGACTGCTTCTCTTTCAGAGAAACGCATGTGAGATTCTGGTGAATTCTTGCAAGTTGCTTAAGGCACTTTCAAAGGAAAGTGATTTTCTCTGAAAGGACAGCATTTAGAAACTGAAGCAACACTCCATTCACTTCACACAGTGAATTGAAGTGTTGGAACAGACTGCTTCTCTTTAAGAGAAACGCATGTGAGTTTTTTGTGAATGCTTGAAAGTAGTTTAAGGCACTTTCAAAGGAAAGTGATTTTCTCTGAAAGGACAGCATTTAGAAAGTGATGCAACACTCCATTCACTTCGCACAGTGAATTGAAGTGTTGGAACAGACTGCTTCTCTTTCAGAGAAACGCATGTGAGTTTCTTCCTAATGCTTGTGAGTAGCTTCATGCACTTTCAATGAAAGTGATTTTCTCTGAAAGGACAGCATTTAGAAAGTGAAGCAACACTCCATTCACTTCGCACAGTGAATTGAAGTGTTGGAACAGAGTGCTTCTCTTTCAGAGAAACGCATGTGAGTTTTTTGTGAATGCTTGAAAGTAGTTTAAGGCACTTTCCAAGGAAAGTGATTTTCTCTGAAAGGACATAATTTAGAAAGTGAAGCAACACTCCATTCACTTCGCACAGTGAATTGAAGTGTTTGAACTGTCTGCTTCTCTTTCAGAGAAACGCATGTGAGTTTCTTCCTAATGCTTGCAAGTAGCTTAAGGCACTTTCAAAGGAAAGTGATTTTCTCTGAAAGGACAGCATTTAGAAAGTGAAGCAACACTCCATTCACTTCGCACAGTGAATTGAAGTGTTGGAACAGACTGCTTCTCTTTCAGAGAAACGCATGTGAGTTTCTGGTGAATGCTTGTAAGAAGCTTAAGGCACTTTCAAAGGAAAGTGATTTTCTCTGAAAGGACAGCATTTAGAAACTGAAGCAACAATCCATTCACTTCGCACAGTGAATTGAAGTGTTGGAACAGACTGCTTCTCTTTAAGAGAAACGCATGTGAGTTTTTTATGAATGCTTGAAAGTAGTTTAAGGCACTTTCAAAGGAAAGTGATTTTCTATGAAAGGACAAAATTTAGAAAGTGATGCAACACTCCATTCACTTCGCACAGTGAATTGAAGTGTTGGAACAGACTGCTTCTCTTTCAGAGAAACGCATGTTAGTTTCTGGTGAATGCTTGTAAGTAGCTTAAGGCACTTTCAAAGGAAAGTGATTTTCTCTGAAAGGACAGCATTTAGAAAGTGAAGCAACACTCCATTCACTTCACACAGTGAATTGAAGTGTTGGAACAGATTGCTTCTCTTTCAGAGAAATGCATGTGAGTTTCTGTTGAATGCTTGTAAGTAGCTTAAGGCACTTTCAAAGGAAAGTGATTTTCTCTGAAAGGACAGCATTTAGAAAGTGAAGCAACACTCCATTCAATTCGCAGAGTGAATTGAAGTATTGGAACAGACTGCTTCTCTTTCAGAGATACGCATGTGAGTTTCTGTTGAATGCTTGTAAGTAGCTTAAGGCACTTTCAAAGGAAAGTGATTTTCTCTGAAAGGACAGCATTTAGAAAGTGAAGCAACACTCCATTCACTTCGCACAGTGAATTGAAGTGTTTGAACAGTCTGCTTCTGTTTCAGAGAAACGCATGTGAGTTTCTTCCTAATGCTTGCAAGTAGCTTAAGGCACTTTCAAAGGAAAGTGATTTTCTCTGAAAGGACAGCATTTAGAAAGTGAAGCAACACTCCATTCACTTCGCACAGTGAATTGAAGTGTTGGAACAGACTGCTTCTCTTTCAGAGAAACGCATGTTAGTTTTTTGTGAATGCTTGAAAGTAGTTTAAGGCACTTTCAAAGGAAAGTGATTTTCTCTGAAAGGACATAATTTAGAAAGTGAAGCAACACTCCATTCACTTCGCACAGTGAATTGAAGTGTTTGAACAGTCTGCTTCTCTTTCAGAGAAACGCATGTGAGTTTCTTCCTAATGCTTGCAAGTAGCTTAAGGCACTTTCAAAGGAAAGTGATTTTCTCTGAAAGGACAGCATTTAGAAAGTGAAGCAACACTCCATTCACTTCGCACAGTGAATTGAAGTGTTGGAACAGACTGCTTCTCTTTCAGAGAAACGCATGTGAGTTTCTGGTGAATGCTTGTAAGAAGCTTAAGGCACTTTCAAAGGAAAGTGATTTTCTCTGAAAGGACAGCATTTAGAAACTGAAGCAACACTCCATTCACTTCTCACAGTGAATTGAAGTGTTGGAACCGACTGCTTCCCTTTCAGAGATACACATGTGAATTTCTGGTGAATGCTTGTAAGTAGCTTAAGGCACTTTCAAAGGAAAGTGATTTTCTCTGAAAGGACAGCATTTAGAAAGTGAAGCAACACTCCATTCACTTCGCACAGTGAATTGAAGTATTGGAACAGACTGCTTCTCTTTCAGAGAAACGCATGTGAGTTTCTGGTGAATGCTTGTAAGAAGCTTAAGGCACTTTCAAAGGAAAGTGATTTCCTCTGAAAGGACAGCATTTAGAAAGTGAAGCAACACTCCATTCACTTCGCACAGTGAATTGAAGTGTTGGAACCGACTGCTTCTATTTCCGAGAAACGCATGTGAGTTTCTTGTGAATTCTTGCAAGTTGCTTCAGGCACTTTCAAAGGAAAGTGATTTTCTCTGAAAGGACATAATTTAGAAAGTGAGGCAACACTCCATTCACTTCACACAGTGAATTGAAGTGTTGGAACAGTCTGCTTCTCTTTCAGAGAAACACATGTGAGCTTCTTCCTAATGCTTGCAAGTAGCTTAAGGCACTTTCAAAGGAAAGTGATTTTCTCTGAAAGGACAGCATTTAGAAAGTGAAGCAACACTCCATTCACTTCGCACAGTGAATTGAAGTGTTGGAACAGACTGCTTCTCTTTCAGAGAAACGCTTGTGAGTTGTTTGTGAATGCTTGAAAGTAGTTTAAGGCACTTTCAAAGGAAAGTGATTTTCTCTGAAAGGACAGCATTTAGAAACTGAAGCAACACTCCATTCAATTCGCAGAGTGAATTGAAGTATTGGAACAGACTGCTTCTCTTTCAGAGATACGCATGTGAGTTTCTGTTGAATGCTTGTAAGTAGCTTAAGGCACTTTCAAAGGAAAGTGATTTTCTCTGAAAGGACAGCATTTAGAAAGTGAAGCAACACTCCATTCACTTCGCACAGTGAATTGAAGTTTTGGAACAGACTGCTTCTCTTTCAGAGAAACTCATGTGAGTTTTTTGTGAATGCTTGAAAGTAGTTTAAGGCACTTTCAAAGGAAAGTGATTTTCTCTGAAAGGACAGAATTTAGATAGTGAAGTAACACTCCATTCACTTCGCATAGTGAATTGAAGTGTTTGAAAAGTCTGCTTCTCTTTCAGAGAAACGCATGTGAGTTTCTTCCTAATGCTTGCAAGTAGCTTAAGGCACTTTCAAAGGAAAGTGATTTTCTCTGAAAGGGCAGCATTTAGAAAGTGAAGCAACACTCCATTCACTTCGCACAGTGAATTGAAGTGTTGGAACAGACTGCTTCTCTTTCAGAGAAACGCATGTAAGTTTCTGGTGAATGCTTGTAAGAAGCTTAAGGCACTTTCAAAGGAAAGTGAATTTCTCTAAAAGGACAGCATTTAGAAACTTAAGCAACACTCCATTCACTTCTCACAGTGAATTGAAGTGTTGGAACCGACTGCTTCTCTTTCAGAGATACGCATGTGAATTTCTGGTGAATGCTTGTAAGTAGCTTAAGGCACTTTCAAAGGAAAGTGATTTTCTCTGAAAGGACATCATTTAGAAAGTGAAGCAACACTCCATTCACTTCGCACAGTGAATTGAAGTGTTGGAACAGAGTACTTCTCTTTCATATAAACGCATTAGTGTTTCTTGTGAATGCTTGCAAGTTGCTTAAGGCACTTTCAAAGGAAAGTGATTTTCTCTGAAAGGACAGCATTTAGAAAGTGAAGCAACACTCCATTCACTTCGCACAGTGAATTGAAGTGTTGGAACAGACTGCTTCTCTTTCAGAGAAACGCATGTGAGTTTTTTGTGAATGCTTGAAAGTAGTTTAAGGCACTTTCAAAGGAAAGTGATTTTCTCTGAAAGGACAGAATTTAGAAAGTGAAGCAACACTCCATTCACTTCGCACAGTGAATTGAAGTGTTTGAACAGTCTGCTTCTCTTTCAGAGAAACGCATGTGAGTTTCTTCCTAATGCTTGCTAGTAGCTTAAGGCACTTTCAAAGGAAAGTGATTTTCTCTGAAAGGACAGCATTTAGAAAGTGAAGCAACACTCCATTCACTTCGCACAGTGAATTGAAGTGTTGGAACAGACTGCTTCTCTTTCAGAGAAACGCATGTGAGTTTCTGGTGAATGCTTGTAAGAAGCTTAAGGCACTTTCAAAGGAAAGTGATTTTCTCTGAAATGACAGCATTTAGAAAGTGAAGCAACACTCCATTCACTTCGCACAGTGAATTGAAGTGTTGGAACAGACTGCTTCTCTTTCAGAGAAACGCTTGTGAGTTGTTTGTGAATGCTTGAAAGTAGTTTAAGGCACTTTCAAAGGAAAGTGATTTTCTCTGAAAGGACAGAATTTAGAAAGTGATGCAACACTCCATTCACTTCGCACAGTGAATTGAAGTGTTGGAACAGACTGCTTCTCTTTCAGAGAAACGCATGTTAGTTTCTGGTGAATGCTTGTAAGTAGCTTAAGGTACTTTCAAAGGAAAGTGATTTTCTCTGAAAGGACAGCATTTAGAAAGTGAAGCAACACTCCATTCACTTCGCACAGTGAATTGAAGTGTTGGAACAGACTGCTTCTCTTTCAGAGAAATGCATGTGAGTTTCTGTTGAATGCTTGTAAGTAGCTTAAGGCACTTTCAAAGGAAAGTGATTTTCTCTGAAAGGACAGCATTTAGAAAGTGAAGCAACACTCCATTCACTTCGCAGAGTGAATTGAAGTATTGGAACAGACTGCTTCTCTTTCAGAGAAACGCATGTGAGTTTCTGGTGAATGCTTGTAAGAAGCTTAAGGCACTTTCAAAGGAAAGTGATTTCCTCTGAAAGGACAGCATTTAGAAAGTGAAGCAACACTCCATTCACTTCGCACAGTGAATTGAAGTGTTGGAACAGACTGCTTCTCTTTCCGAGAAACGCATGTGAGTTTCTTGTGAATTCTTGCAAGTTGCTTCAGGCACTATCAAAGAAAGTGATTTTCTCTGAAAGGACAGCATTTAGAAAGTGAAGCAACACTCCATTCACTTTGCACAGTGAATTGAAGTGTTGGAACAGACTGCTTCTCTTTCAGAGAAACGCATGTGAGTTTTTTGTGAATGCTTGAAAGTAGTTTAAGGCACTTTCAAAGGAAAGTGATTTTCTCTGAAAGGACAGAATTTAGAAAGTGAAGCAACACTCCATTCACTTCGCACAGTGAATTGAAGTGTTGGAACAGTCTGCTTCTCTTTCAGAGAAACGCATGTGAGCTTCTTCCTAATGCTTGCAAGTAGCTTAAGGCACTTTCAAAGGAAAGTGATTTTCTCTGAAAGGACAGCATTTAGAAAGTGAAGCAACACTCCATTCACTTCGCACAGTGAATTGAAGTGTTGGAACAGACTGCTTCTCTTTCAGAGAAACGCTTGTGAGTTGTTTGTGAATGCTTGAAAGTAGTTTAAGGCACTTTCAAAGGAAAGTGATTTTCTCTGATGGACAGAATTTAGAAAGTGATGCAACACTCCATTCACTTCGCACAGTGAATTGAAGTGTTGGAACAGACTGCTTCTCTTTCAGAGAAACGCATGTTAGTTTCTGGTGAATGCTTGTAAGTAGCTTAAGGTACTTTCAAAGGAAAGTGATTTTCTCTGAAAGGACAGCATTTAGAAAGTGAAGCAACACTCCATTCACTTCGCACAGTGAATTGAAGTGTTGGAAGAGACTGCTTCTCTTTCAGAGAAATGCATGTGAGTTTCTGTTGAATGCTTGTAAGTAGCTTAAGGCACTTTCAAAGGAAAGTGATTTTCTCTGAAAGGACAGCATTTAGAAAGTGAAGCAACACTCCATTCACTTCGCAGAGTGAATTGAAGTATTGGAACAGACTGCTTCTCTTTCAGAGAAACGCATGTGAGTTTCTGGTGAATGCTTGTAAGAAGCTTAAGGCACTTTCAAAGGAAAGTGATTTCCTCTGAAAGGACAGCATTTAGAAAGTGAAGCAACACTCCATTCACTTCGCACAGTGAATTGAAGTGTTGGAACCGACTGCTTCTCTTTCCGAGAAACGCATGTGAGTTTCTTGTGAATTCTTGCAAGTTGCTTCAGGCACTATCAAAGGAAAGTGATTTTCTCTGAAAGGACAGCATTTAGAAAGTGAAGCAACACTCCATTCACTTCGCACAGTGAATTGAAGTGTTGGAACAGACTGCTTCTCTTTCAGAGAAACGCATGTGAGTTTTTTGTGAATGCTTGAAAGTAGTTTAAGGCACTTTCAAAGGAAAGTGATTTTCTCTGAAAGGACAGAATTTAGAAAGTGAAGCAACACTCCATTCACTTCGCACAGTGAATTGAAGTGTTGGAACAGTCTGCTTCTCTTTCAGAGAAACGCATGTGAGCTTCTTCCTAATGCTTGCAAGTAGCTTAAGGCACTTTCAAAGGAAAGTGATTTTCTCTGAAAGGACAGCATTTAGAAAGTGAAGCAACACTCCATTCACTTCGCACAGTGAATTGAAGTGTTGGAACAGACTGCTTCTCTTTCAGAGAAACGCATGTGAGTTTCTTGTGAATGCTTGCAAGTTGCTTAAGGCACTTTCAAAGGAAAGTGATTTTCTCTGAAAGGACAGCATTTAGAAACTGAAGCAACACTCCATTCACTTTGCACAGTGAATTGAAGTGTTGGAACAGACTGCTTCTCTTTAAGAGAAATGCATGTGAGTTTTTTGTGAATGCTTGAAAGTAGTTTAAGGCACTTTCAAAGGAAAGTGATTTTCTCTGAAAGGACAGCATTTAGAAAGTGAAGCAACACTCCATTCACTTCGCACAGTGAATTGAAGTTTTGGAACAGACTGCTTCTCTTTCAGAGAAACTCATGTGAGTTTTTTGTGAATGCTTGAAAGTAGTTTAAGGCACTTTCAAAGGAAAGTGATTTTCTCTGAAAGGACAGAATTTAGATAGTGAAGTAACACTCCATTCACTTCGCACAGTGAATTGAAGTGTTTGAACAGCCTGCTTCTCTTTCAGAGAAACGCATGTGAGTTTCTTCCTAATGCTTGCAAGTAGCTTAAGGCACTTTCAAAGGAAAGTGATTTTCTCTGAAAGGACAGCATTTAGAAAGTGAAGCAACACTCCATTCACTTCGCACAGTGAATTGAAGTGCTGGAACAGACTGCTTCTCTTTCAGAGAAACGCATGTAAGTTTCTGGTGAATGCTTGTAAGAAGCTTAAGGCACTTTCAAAGGAAAGTGATTTTCTCTGAAAGGACAGCATTTAGAAACTGAAGCAACACTCCATTCACTTCTCACAGTGAATTGAAGTGTTGGAACAGACTGCTTCTCTTTCAGAGATACGCATGTGAATTTCTGGTGAATGCTTGTAAGTAGCTTAAGGCACTTTCAAAGGAAAGTGATTTTCTCTGAAAGGACAGCATTTAGAAAGTGAAGCAACACTCCATTCACTTCGCACAGTGAATTGAAGTGTTGGAACAGAGTACTTCTCTTTCATATAAACGCATTAGTGTTTCTTGTGAATGCTTGCAAGTTGCTTAAGGCACTTTCAAAGGAAAGTGATTTTCTCTGAAAGGACAGCATTTAGAAAGTGAAGCAACACTCCATTCACTTCGCACAGTGAATTGAAGTGTTGGAACAGACTGCTTCTCTTTCTGAGAAACGCATGTGAGTTTTTTGTGAATGCTTGAAAGTAGTTTAAGGCACTTTCAAAGGAAAGTGATTTTCTCTGAAAGGACAGAATTTAGAAAGTGAAGCAACACTCCATTCACTTCGCACAGTGAATTGAAGTGTTTGAACAGTCTGCTTCTCTTTCAGAGAAACGCATGTGAGTTTCTTCCTAATTCTTGCTAGTAGCTTAAGGCACTTTCAAAGGAAAGTGATTTTCTCTGAAAGGACAGCATTTAGAAAGTGAAGCAACACTCCATTCACTTCGCACAGTGAATTGAAGTGTTGGAACAGACTGCTTCTCTTTCAGAGAAACGCATGTGAGTTTCTGGTGAATGCTTGTAAGAAGCTTAAGGCACTTTCAAAGGAAAGTGATTTTCTCTGAAAGGACAGCATTTAGAAAGTGAAGCAACACTCCATTCACTTCGCACAGTGAATTGAAGTGTTGGAACAGACTGCTTCTCTTTCAGAGAAACGCTTGTGAGTTGTTTGTGAATGCTTGAAAGTAGTTTAAGGCACTTTCAAAGGAAAGTGATTTTCTCTGAAAGGACAGAATTTAGAAAGTGATGCAACACTCCATTCACTTCGCACAGTGAATTGAAGTGTTGGAACAGACTGCTTCTCTTTCAGAGAAACGCATATTAGTTTCTGGTGAATGCTTGTAAGTAGCTTAAGGCACTCTCAAAGGAAAGTGATTTTCTCTGAAAGGACAGCATTTAGAAAGTGAAGCAACACTCCATTCACTTCGCACAGTGAATTGAAGTGTTGGAACAGACTGCTTCTCTTTCAGAGAAACGCATGTGAGTTTCTGTTGAATCCTTTAAGTAGCTTAAGGCACTTTCAAAGGAAAGTGATTTTCTCTGAAAGGACAGCATTTAGAAAGTGAAGCAACACTCCATTCACTTCGCAGAGTGAATTGAAGTATTGGAACAGACTGCTTCTCTTTCAGAGAAACGCATGTGAGTTTCTGGTGAATGCTTGTAAGTAGCTTAAGGCACTTTCAGACGAAAGTGATTTTCTCTGAAAGGACAGCATTTAGAAAGTGAAGCAACACTCCATTCACTTCGCACAGTGAATTGAAGTGTTGGAACAGACTGCTTCTCTTTCAGAGAAACGCATGTGAGATTCTGGTGAATTCTTG
Source organism: Myodes glareolus (assembly GCF_982192425.1). Taxonomy (NCBI): domain Eukaryota; kingdom Metazoa; phylum Chordata; class Mammalia; order Rodentia; family Cricetidae; genus Myodes; species Myodes glareolus. Next base: position 110,506,034 of record NC_142032.1, on the reverse strand, counting down.
CAAGTTGCTTAAGGCACTTTCAAAGGAAAGTGATTTTCTCTGAAAGGACAGCATTTAGAAACTGAAGCAACACTCCATTCACTTCACACAGTGAATTGAAGTGTTGGAACAGACTGCTTCTCTTTAAGAGAAACGCATGTGAGTTTTTTGTGAATGCTTGAAAGTAGTTTAAGGCACTTTCAAAGGAAAGTGATTTTCTCTGAAAGGACAGCATTTAGAAAGTGATGCAACACTCCATTCACTTCGCACAGTGAATTGAAGTGTTGGAACAGACTGCTTCTCTTTCAGAGAAACGCATGTGAGTTTCTTCCTAATGCTTGTGAGTAGCTTCATGCACTTTCAATGAAAGTGATTTTCTCTGAAAGGACAGCATTTAGAAAGTGAAGCAACACTCCATTCACTTCGCACAGTGAATTGAAGTGTTGGAACAGAGTGCTTCTCTTTCAGAGAAACGCATGTGAGTTTTTTGTGAATGCTTGAAAGTAGTTTAAGGCACTTTCCAAGGAAAGTGATTTTCTCTGAAAGGACATAATTTAGAAAGTGAAGCAACACTCCATTCACTTCGCACAGTGAATTGAAGTGTTTGAACTGTCTGCTTCTCTTTCAGAGAAACGCATGTGAGTTTCTTCCTAATGCTTGCAAGTAGCTTAAGGCACTTTCAAAGGAAAGTGATTTTCTCTGAAAGGACAGCATTTAGAAAGTGAAGCAACACTCCATTCACTTCGCACAGTGAATTGAAGTGTTGGAACAGACTGCTTCTCTTTCAGAGAAACGCATGTGAGTTTCTGGTGAATGCTTGTAAGAAGCTTAAGGCACTTTCAAAGGAAAGTGATTTTCTCTGAAAGGACAGCATTTAGAAACTGAAGCAACAATCCATTCACTTCGCACAGTGAATTGAAGTGTTGGAACAGACTGCTTCTCTTTAAGAGAAACGCATGTGAGTTTTTTATGAATGCTTGAAAGTAGTTTAAGGCACTTTCAAAGGAAAGTGATTTTCTATGAAAGGACAAAATTTAGAAAGTGATGCAACACTCCATTCACTTCGCACAGTGAATTGAAGTGTTGGAACAGACTGCTTCTCTTTCAGAGAAACGCATGTTAGTTTCTGGTGAATGCTTGTAAGTAGCTTAAGGCACTTTCAAAGGAAAGTGATTTTCTCTGAAAGGACAGCATTTAGAAAGTGAAGCAACACTCCATTCACTTCACACAGTGAATTGAAGTGTTGGAACAGATTGCTTCTCTTTCAGAGAAATGCATGTGAGTTTCTGTTGAATGCTTGTAAGTAGCTTAAGGCACTTTCAAAGGAAAGTGATTTTCTCTGAAAGGACAGCATTTAGAAAGTGAAGCAACACTCCATTCAATTCGCAGAGTGAATTGAAGTATTGGAACAGACTGCTTCTCTTTCAGAGATACGCATGTGAGTTTCTGTTGAATGCTTGTAAGTAGCTTAAGGCACTTTCAAAGGAAAGTGATTTTCTCTGAAAGGACAGCATTTAGAAAGTGAAGCAACACTCCATTCACTTCGCACAGTGAATTGAAGTGTTTGAACAGTCTGCTTCTGTTTCAGAGAAACGCATGTGAGTTTCTTCCTAATGCTTGCAAGTAGCTTAAGGCACTTTCAAAGGAAAGTGATTTTCTCTGAAAGGACAGCATTTAGAAAGTGAAGCAACACTCCATTCACTTCGCACAGTGAATTGAAGTGTTGGAACAGACTGCTTCTCTTTCAGAGAAACGCATGTTAGTTTTTTGTGAATGCTTGAAAGTAGTTTAAGGCACTTTCAAAGGAAAGTGATTTTCTCTGAAAGGACATAATTTAGAAAGTGAAGCAACACTCCATTCACTTCGCACAGTGAATTGAAGTGTTTGAACAGTCTGCTTCTCTTTCAGAGAAACGCATGTGAGTTTCTTCCTAATGCTTGCAAGTAGCTTAAGGCACTTTCAAAGGAAAGTGATTTTCTCTGAAAGGACAGCATTTAGAAAGTGAAGCAACACTCCATTCACTTCGCACAGTGAATTGAAGTGTTGGAACAGACTGCTTCTCTTTCAGAGAAACGCATGTGAGTTTCTGGTGAATGCTTGTAAGAAGCTTAAGGCACTTTCAAAGGAAAGTGATTTTCTCTGAAAGGACAGCATTTAGAAACTGAAGCAACACTCCATTCACTTCTCACAGTGAATTGAAGTGTTGGAACCGACTGCTTCCCTTTCAGAGATACACATGTGAATTTCTGGTGAATGCTTGTAAGTAGCTTAAGGCACTTTCAAAGGAAAGTGATTTTCTCTGAAAGGACAGCATTTAGAAAGTGAAGCAACACTCCATTCACTTCGCACAGTGAATTGAAGTATTGGAACAGACTGCTTCTCTTTCAGAGAAACGCATGTGAGTTTCTGGTGAATGCTTGTAAGAAGCTTAAGGCACTTTCAAAGGAAAGTGATTTCCTCTGAAAGGACAGCATTTAGAAAGTGAAGCAACACTCCATTCACTTCGCACAGTGAATTGAAGTGTTGGAACCGACTGCTTCTATTTCCGAGAAACGCATGTGAGTTTCTTGTGAATTCTTGCAAGTTGCTTCAGGCACTTTCAAAGGAAAGTGATTTTCTCTGAAAGGACATAATTTAGAAAGTGAGGCAACACTCCATTCACTTCACACAGTGAATTGAAGTGTTGGAACAGTCTGCTTCTCTTTCAGAGAAACACATGTGAGCTTCTTCCTAATGCTTGCAAGTAGCTTAAGGCACTTTCAAAGGAAAGTGATTTTCTCTGAAAGGACAGCATTTAGAAAGTGAAGCAACACTCCATTCACTTCGCACAGTGAATTGAAGTGTTGGAACAGACTGCTTCTCTTTCAGAGAAACGCTTGTGAGTTGTTTGTGAATGCTTGAAAGTAGTTTAAGGCACTTTCAAAGGAAAGTGATTTTCTCTGAAAGGACAGCATTTAGAAACTGAAGCAACACTCCATTCAATTCGCAGAGTGAATTGAAGTATTGGAACAGACTGCTTCTCTTTCAGAGATACGCATGTGAGTTTCTGTTGAATGCTTGTAAGTAGCTTAAGGCACTTTCAAAGGAAAGTGATTTTCTCTGAAAGGACAGCATTTAGAAAGTGAAGCAACACTCCATTCACTTCGCACAGTGAATTGAAGTTTTGGAACAGACTGCTTCTCTTTCAGAGAAACTCATGTGAGTTTTTTGTGAATGCTTGAAAGTAGTTTAAGGCACTTTCAAAGGAAAGTGATTTTCTCTGAAAGGACAGAATTTAGATAGTGAAGTAACACTCCATTCACTTCGCATAGTGAATTGAAGTGTTTGAAAAGTCTGCTTCTCTTTCAGAGAAACGCATGTGAGTTTCTTCCTAATGCTTGCAAGTAGCTTAAGGCACTTTCAAAGGAAAGTGATTTTCTCTGAAAGGGCAGCATTTAGAAAGTGAAGCAACACTCCATTCACTTCGCACAGTGAATTGAAGTGTTGGAACAGACTGCTTCTCTTTCAGAGAAACGCATGTAAGTTTCTGGTGAATGCTTGTAAGAAGCTTAAGGCACTTTCAAAGGAAAGTGAATTTCTCTAAAAGGACAGCATTTAGAAACTTAAGCAACACTCCATTCACTTCTCACAGTGAATTGAAGTGTTGGAACCGACTGCTTCTCTTTCAGAGATACGCATGTGAATTTCTGGTGAATGCTTGTAAGTAGCTTAAGGCACTTTCAAAGGAAAGTGATTTTCTCTGAAAGGACATCATTTAGAAAGTGAAGCAACACTCCATTCACTTCGCACAGTGAATTGAAGTGTTGGAACAGAGTACTTCTCTTTCATATAAACGCATTAGTGTTTCTTGTGAATGCTTGCAAGTTGCTTAAGGCACTTTCAAAGGAAAGTGATTTTCTCTGAAAGGACAGCATTTAGAAAGTGAAGCAACACTCCATTCACTTCGCACAGTGAATTGAAGTGTTGGAACAGACTGCTTCTCTTTCAGAGAAACGCATGTGAGTTTTTTGTGAATGCTTGAAAGTAGTTTAAGGCACTTTCAAAGGAAAGTGATTTTCTCTGAAAGGACAGAATTTAGAAAGTGAAGCAACACTCCATTCACTTCGCACAGTGAATTGAAGTGTTTGAACAGTCTGCTTCTCTTTCAGAGAAACGCATGTGAGTTTCTTCCTAATGCTTGCTAGTAGCTTAAGGCACTTTCAAAGGAAAGTGATTTTCTCTGAAAGGACAGCATTTAGAAAGTGAAGCAACACTCCATTCACTTCGCACAGTGAATTGAAGTGTTGGAACAGACTGCTTCTCTTTCAGAGAAACGCATGTGAGTTTCTGGTGAATGCTTGTAAGAAGCTTAAGGCACTTTCAAAGGAAAGTGATTTTCTCTGAAATGACAGCATTTAGAAAGTGAAGCAACACTCCATTCACTTCGCACAGTGAATTGAAGTGTTGGAACAGACTGCTTCTCTTTCAGAGAAACGCTTGTGAGTTGTTTGTGAATGCTTGAAAGTAGTTTAAGGCACTTTCAAAGGAAAGTGATTTTCTCTGAAAGGACAGAATTTAGAAAGTGATGCAACACTCCATTCACTTCGCACAGTGAATTGAAGTGTTGGAACAGACTGCTTCTCTTTCAGAGAAACGCATGTTAGTTTCTGGTGAATGCTTGTAAGTAGCTTAAGGTACTTTCAAAGGAAAGTGATTTTCTCTGAAAGGACAGCATTTAGAAAGTGAAGCAACACTCCATTCACTTCGCACAGTGAATTGAAGTGTTGGAACAGACTGCTTCTCTTTCAGAGAAATGCATGTGAGTTTCTGTTGAATGCTTGTAAGTAGCTTAAGGCACTTTCAAAGGAAAGTGATTTTCTCTGAAAGGACAGCATTTAGAAAGTGAAGCAACACTCCATTCACTTCGCAGAGTGAATTGAAGTATTGGAACAGACTGCTTCTCTTTCAGAGAAACGCATGTGAGTTTCTGGTGAATGCTTGTAAGAAGCTTAAGGCACTTTCAAAGGAAAGTGATTTCCTCTGAAAGGACAGCATTTAGAAAGTGAAGCAACACTCCATTCACTTCGCACAGTGAATTGAAGTGTTGGAACAGACTGCTTCTCTTTCCGAGAAACGCATGTGAGTTTCTTGTGAATTCTTGCAAGTTGCTTCAGGCACTATCAAAGAAAGTGATTTTCTCTGAAAGGACAGCATTTAGAAAGTGAAGCAACACTCCATTCACTTTGCACAGTGAATTGAAGTGTTGGAACAGACTGCTTCTCTTTCAGAGAAACGCATGTGAGTTTTTTGTGAATGCTTGAAAGTAGTTTAAGGCACTTTCAAAGGAAAGTGATTTTCTCTGAAAGGACAGAATTTAGAAAGTGAAGCAACACTCCATTCACTTCGCACAGTGAATTGAAGTGTTGGAACAGTCTGCTTCTCTTTCAGAGAAACGCATGTGAGCTTCTTCCTAATGCTTGCAAGTAGCTTAAGGCACTTTCAAAGGAAAGTGATTTTCTCTGAAAGGACAGCATTTAGAAAGTGAAGCAACACTCCATTCACTTCGCACAGTGAATTGAAGTGTTGGAACAGACTGCTTCTCTTTCAGAGAAACGCTTGTGAGTTGTTTGTGAATGCTTGAAAGTAGTTTAAGGCACTTTCAAAGGAAAGTGATTTTCTCTGATGGACAGAATTTAGAAAGTGATGCAACACTCCATTCACTTCGCACAGTGAATTGAAGTGTTGGAACAGACTGCTTCTCTTTCAGAGAAACGCATGTTAGTTTCTGGTGAATGCTTGTAAGTAGCTTAAGGTACTTTCAAAGGAAAGTGATTTTCTCTGAAAGGACAGCATTTAGAAAGTGAAGCAACACTCCATTCACTTCGCACAGTGAATTGAAGTGTTGGAAGAGACTGCTTCTCTTTCAGAGAAATGCATGTGAGTTTCTGTTGAATGCTTGTAAGTAGCTTAAGGCACTTTCAAAGGAAAGTGATTTTCTCTGAAAGGACAGCATTTAGAAAGTGAAGCAACACTCCATTCACTTCGCAGAGTGAATTGAAGTATTGGAACAGACTGCTTCTCTTTCAGAGAAACGCATGTGAGTTTCTGGTGAATGCTTGTAAGAAGCTTAAGGCACTTTCAAAGGAAAGTGATTTCCTCTGAAAGGACAGCATTTAGAAAGTGAAGCAACACTCCATTCACTTCGCACAGTGAATTGAAGTGTTGGAACCGACTGCTTCTCTTTCCGAGAAACGCATGTGAGTTTCTTGTGAATTCTTGCAAGTTGCTTCAGGCACTATCAAAGGAAAGTGATTTTCTCTGAAAGGACAGCATTTAGAAAGTGAAGCAACACTCCATTCACTTCGCACAGTGAATTGAAGTGTTGGAACAGACTGCTTCTCTTTCAGAGAAACGCATGTGAGTTTTTTGTGAATGCTTGAAAGTAGTTTAAGGCACTTTCAAAGGAAAGTGATTTTCTCTGAAAGGACAGAATTTAGAAAGTGAAGCAACACTCCATTCACTTCGCACAGTGAATTGAAGTGTTGGAACAGTCTGCTTCTCTTTCAGAGAAACGCATGTGAGCTTCTTCCTAATGCTTGCAAGTAGCTTAAGGCACTTTCAAAGGAAAGTGATTTTCTCTGAAAGGACAGCATTTAGAAAGTGAAGCAACACTCCATTCACTTCGCACAGTGAATTGAAGTGTTGGAACAGACTGCTTCTCTTTCAGAGAAACGCATGTGAGTTTCTTGTGAATGCTTGCAAGTTGCTTAAGGCACTTTCAAAGGAAAGTGATTTTCTCTGAAAGGACAGCATTTAGAAACTGAAGCAACACTCCATTCACTTTGCACAGTGAATTGAAGTGTTGGAACAGACTGCTTCTCTTTAAGAGAAATGCATGTGAGTTTTTTGTGAATGCTTGAAAGTAGTTTAAGGCACTTTCAAAGGAAAGTGATTTTCTCTGAAAGGACAGCATTTAGAAAGTGAAGCAACACTCCATTCACTTCGCACAGTGAATTGAAGTTTTGGAACAGACTGCTTCTCTTTCAGAGAAACTCATGTGAGTTTTTTGTGAATGCTTGAAAGTAGTTTAAGGCACTTTCAAAGGAAAGTGATTTTCTCTGAAAGGACAGAATTTAGATAGTGAAGTAACACTCCATTCACTTCGCACAGTGAATTGAAGTGTTTGAACAGCCTGCTTCTCTTTCAGAGAAACGCATGTGAGTTTCTTCCTAATGCTTGCAAGTAGCTTAAGGCACTTTCAAAGGAAAGTGATTTTCTCTGAAAGGACAGCATTTAGAAAGTGAAGCAACACTCCATTCACTTCGCACAGTGAATTGAAGTGCTGGAACAGACTGCTTCTCTTTCAGAGAAACGCATGTAAGTTTCTGGTGAATGCTTGTAAGAAGCTTAAGGCACTTTCAAAGGAAAGTGATTTTCTCTGAAAGGACAGCATTTAGAAACTGAAGCAACACTCCATTCACTTCTCACAGTGAATTGAAGTGTTGGAACAGACTGCTTCTCTTTCAGAGATACGCATGTGAATTTCTGGTGAATGCTTGTAAGTAGCTTAAGGCACTTTCAAAGGAAAGTGATTTTCTCTGAAAGGACAGCATTTAGAAAGTGAAGCAACACTCCATTCACTTCGCACAGTGAATTGAAGTGTTGGAACAGAGTACTTCTCTTTCATATAAACGCATTAGTGTTTCTTGTGAATGCTTGCAAGTTGCTTAAGGCACTTTCAAAGGAAAGTGATTTTCTCTGAAAGGACAGCATTTAGAAAGTGAAGCAACACTCCATTCACTTCGCACAGTGAATTGAAGTGTTGGAACAGACTGCTTCTCTTTCTGAGAAACGCATGTGAGTTTTTTGTGAATGCTTGAAAGTAGTTTAAGGCACTTTCAAAGGAAAGTGATTTTCTCTGAAAGGACAGAATTTAGAAAGTGAAGCAACACTCCATTCACTTCGCACAGTGAATTGAAGTGTTTGAACAGTCTGCTTCTCTTTCAGAGAAACGCATGTGAGTTTCTTCCTAATTCTTGCTAGTAGCTTAAGGCACTTTCAAAGGAAAGTGATTTTCTCTGAAAGGACAGCATTTAGAAAGTGAAGCAACACTCCATTCACTTCGCACAGTGAATTGAAGTGTTGGAACAGACTGCTTCTCTTTCAGAGAAACGCATGTGAGTTTCTGGTGAATGCTTGTAAGAAGCTTAAGGCACTTTCAAAGGAAAGTGATTTTCTCTGAAAGGATAGCATTTAGAAAGTGAAGCAACACTCCATTCACTTCGCACAGTGAATTGAAGTGTTGGAACAGACTGCTTCTCTTTCAGAGAAACGCTTGTGAGTTGTTTGTGAATGCTTGAAAGTAGTTTAAGGCACTTTCAAAGGAAAGTGATTTTCTCTGAAAGGACAGCATTTAGAAACTGAAGCAACACTCCATTCACTTCTCACAGTGAATTGAAGTGTTGGAACAGACTGCTTCTCTTTCAGAGATACGCATGTGAATTTCTGGTGAATGCTTGTAAGTAGCTTAAGGCACTTTCAAAGGAAAGTGATTTTCTCTGAAAGGACAGAATTTAGAAAGTGAAGCAACACTCCATTCACTTCGCACAGTGAATTGAAGTGTTGGAACAGACTGCTTCTCTTTCAGAGAAATGCATGTGAGTTTCTGTTGAATGCTTGTAAGTAGCTTAAGGCACTTTCAAAGGAAAGTGATTTTCTCTGAAAGGACAGCATTTAGAAAGTGAAGCAACACTCCATTCACTTCGCAGAGTGAATTGAAGTATTGGAACAGACTGCTTCTCTTTCAGAGAAACGCATGTGAGTTTCTGGTGAATGCTTGTAAGAAGCTTAAGGCACTTTCAAAGGAAAGTGATTTCCTCTGAAAGGACAGCATTTAGAAAGTGAAGCAACACTCCATTCACTTCGCACAGTGAATTGAAGTGTTGGAACAGACTGCTTCTCTTTCCGAGAAACGCATGTGAGTTTCTTGTGAATTCTTGCAAGTTGCTTCAGGCACTATCAAAGAAAGTGATTTTCTCTGAAAGGACAGCATTTAGAAAGTGAAGCAACACTCCATTCACTTCGCACAGTGAATTGAAGTGTTGGAACAGACTGCTTCTCTTTCAGAGAAACGCATGTGAGTTTTTTGTGAATGCTTGAAAGTAGTTTAAGGCACTTTTAAAGGAAAGTGATTTTCTCTGAAAGGACAGAATTTAGAAAGTGAAGCAACACTCCATTCACTTCGCACAGTGAATTGAAGTGTTGGAACAGTCTGCTTCTCTTTCAGAGAAACGCATGTGAGCTTCTTCCTAATGCTTGCAAGTAGCTTAAGGCACTTTCAAAGGAAAGTGATTTTCTCTGAAAGGACAGCATTTAGAAAGTGAAGCAACACTCCATTCACTTCGCACAGTGAATTGAAGTGTTGGAACAGACTGCTTCTCTTTCAGAGAAACGCTTGTGAGTTGTTTGTGAATGCTTGAAAGTAGTTTAAGGCACTTTCAAAGGAAAGTGATTTTCTCTGATGGACAGAATTTAGAAAGTGATGCAACACTCCATTCACTTCGCACAGTGAATTGAAGTGTTGGAACAGACTGCTTCTCTTTCAGAGAAACGCATGTTAGTTTCTGGTGAATGCTTGTAAGTAGCTTAAGGTACTTTCAAAGGAAAGTGATTTTCTCTGAAAGGACAGCATTTAGAAAGTGAAGCAACACTCCATTCACTTCGCACAGTGAATTGAAGTGTTGGAACAGACTGCTTCTCTTTCAGAGAAATGCATGTGAGTTTCTGTTGACTGCTTGTAAGTAGCTTAAGGCACTTTCAAAGGAAAGTGATTTTCTCTGAAAGGACAGCATTTAGAAAGTGAAGCAACACTCCATTCACTTCGCAGAGTGAATTGAAGTATTGGAACAGACTGCTTCTCTTTCAGAGAAACGCATGTGAGTTTCTGGTGAATGCTTGTAAGAAGCTTAAGGCACTTTCAAAGGAAAGTGATTTCCTCTGAAAGGACAGCATTTAGAAAGTGAAGCAACACTCCATTCACTTCGCACAGTGAATTGAAGTGTTGGAACCGACTGCTTCTCTTTCCGAGAAACGCATGTGAGTTTCTTGTGAATTCTTGCAAGTTGCTTCAGGCACTATCAAAGGAAAGTGATTTTCTCTGAAAGGACAGCATTTAGAAAGTGAAGCAACACTCCATTCACTTCGCACAGTGAATTGAAGTGTTGGAACAGACTGCTTCTCTTTCAGAGAAACGCATGTGAGTTTTTTGTGAATGCTTGAAAGTAGTTTAAGGCACTTTCAAATGAAAGTGATTTTCTCTGAAAGGACAGAATTTAGAAAGTGAAGCAACACTCAATTCACTTCGCACAGTGAATTGAAGTGTTGGAACAGTCTGCTTCTCTTTCAGAGAAACGCATGTGAGCTTCTTCCTAATGCTTGCAAGTAGCTTAAGGCACTTTCAAAGGAAAGTGATTTTCTCTGAAAGGACAGCATTTAGAAAGTGAAGCAACACTCCATTCACTTCGCACAGTGAATTGAAGTGTTGGAACAGACTGCTTCTCTTTCAGAGAAACGCATGTGAGTTTCTTGTGAATGCTTGCAAGTTGCTTAAGGCACTTTCAAAGGAAAGTGATTTTCTCTGAAAGGACAGCATTTAGAAACTGAAGCAACACTCCATTCACTTTGCACAGTGAATTGAAGTGTTGGAACAGACTGCTTCTCTTTAAGAGAAACGCATGTGAGTTTTTTGCGAATGCTTGAAAGTAGTTTAAGGCACTTTCAAAGGAAAGTGATTTTCTCTGAAAGGACAGCATTTAGAAAGTGAAGCAACACTCCATTCACTTCGCACAGTGAATTGAAGTGTTGGAACAGACTGCTTCTCTTTCAGAGAAACGGATGATAGCTTCTGGTGAATGCTTGTAAGTAGCTTAAGGCAATTTCAAAGGAAAGTGATTTTCTCTGAAAGGACAGCATTTACAAAGTGAAGCAACACTCCATTCACTTCGCACAGTGAATTGAAGTGTTGGAACAGACTGCTTCTCTTTAAGAGAAACGCATGTGAGTTTTTTGTGAATGCTTGAAAGTAGTTTAAGGCACTTTCAAAGGAAAGTGATTTTCTCTGAAAGGACAGAATTTAGAAAGTGATGCAACACACCATTCACTTCGCACAGTGAATTGAAGTGTTGGAACCGACTGCTTCTCTTTCAGAGAAACGGATGTTAGTTTCTGGTGAATGCTTGTAAGTAGCTTAAGGCACTTTCAAAGGAAAGTGATTTTCTCTGAAAGGACAGCATTTAGAAAGTGAAGCAACACTCCATTCACTTCGCACAGTGAATTGAAGTGTTGGAACAGACTGCTTCTCTTTCAGAGAAATGCATGTGAGTTTCTGTTGAATGCTTGTAAGTAGCTTAAGGCACTTTCAAAGGAAAGTGATTTTCTCTGAAAGGACAGCATTTAGAAAGTGAAGCAACACTCCATTCCCTTCGTGCAGTGAATTGAAGTGTTGGAAGAGACTGCTTCTCTTTCAGAGAAATGCATGTGAGTTTCTGTTGAATGCTTGTAAGTAGCTTAAGGCACTTTCAAAGGAAAGTGATTTTCTCTGAAAGGACAGCATTTAGAAAGTGAAGCAACACTCCATTCACTTCGCAGAGTGAATTGAAGTATTGGAACAGACTGCTTCTCTTTCAGAGAAACGCATGTGAGTTTCTTGTGAATTCTTGCAAGTTGCTTAAGGCACTTTCAAAGGAAAGTGATTTTCTCTGAAAGGACAGCATTTAGAAACTGAAGCAACACTCCCTTCACTTCGCACAGTGAATTGAAGTGTTGGAATAGACTGCTTCTCTTTAAGAGAAACGCATGTGAGTTTTTTGTGAATGCTTGAAAGTAGTTTAAGGCACTTTCAAAGGAAAGTGATTTTCTCTGAAAGGACAGAATTTAGAAAGTGATGCAACACTCCATTCACTTCGCACAGTGAATTGAAGTGTTGGAACAGACTGCTTCTCTTTCAGAGAAAAGCATGTGAGTTTCTTCCTAATGCTTGTAAGTAGCTTAAGGCACTTTCAAAGGAAAGAGATTTTCTCTGAAAGGTCAGCATTTAGAAAGTGAAGCAACACTCCATTCCCTTCGTGCAGTGAATTGAAATGTTGGAACAGAGTGCTTCTCTTTCATAGAAACGCATTAGTGTTTCTTGTGAATGCGTGCAAGTGGCTTAAGGCACTTTCAAAGGAAAGTGATTTTCTCTGAAAGGACAGCATTTAGAAAGTGAAGCAACACTCCATTTACTTCGCACAGTGAATTGAAGTGTTGGAACAGACTGCTTCTCTTTCCGAGAAACGCATGTGTGTTTCTTGTGAATTCTTGCAAGTTGCTTCAGGCACTTTCAAAGGAAAGTGATTTTCTCTGAAAGGACAGCATTTAGAAAGTGAAGCAACACTCCATTCACTTCACACAGTGAATTGAAGTGTTGGAACAGACTGCTTCTCTTTCAGAGAAACGCATGTGAGTTTCTTCCTAATGCTTGCAAGTAGCTTAAGGCACTATCAAAGGAAAGTGATTTTCTCTGAAAGGACAGCATTTAGAAAGTGAAGCAACACTCCATTCACTTCGCACAGTGAATTGAAGTGTTGCAACAGACTGCTTCTCTTTCAGAGAAACGCATGTGAGTTTTTTATGAATGCTTGAAAGTAGATTAAGGCACGTTCAAAGGAAAGTGATTTTCTCTGAAAGGACAGCATTTAATAAGTGAGGCAACACTCCATTCACTTCGCACAGTGAATTGAAGTGTTGGAACAGACTGATTCTCTTTCAGAGAAACGCATGTGAGTTTCTTCCTAATGCTTGCAAGTAGCTTAAGGCACTTTCAAAGGAAAGTGATTTTCTCTGAAAGGACAGCATTTAGAAAGTGAAGCAACACTCCATTCACTTCGCACATTGAATTGAAGCGTTGGAACCTACTGCTTCTCTTTCAGAGAAACGCATGTGAGTTTCTGGTGAATGCTTGTAAGTAGCTTAAGGCACTTTCAAAGGAAAGTGATTTTCTCTGAAAGGACAGCATTTAGAAAGTGAAGCAACACACCATTCCCTTCGTTCAGTGAATTGGAATGTTGGAACAGAGTACTTCTCTTTCATATAAACGCATTAGTGTTTCTTGTGAATGCTTGCAAGTTGCTTAAGGCACTTTCAAAGGAAAGTGATTTTCTCTGAAAGGACATAATTTAGAAAGTGAAGCAACACTCCATTCACTTCGCACAGTGAATTGAAGTGTTGGAACAGACTGCTTCTCTTTCAGAGAAACGCATGTGAGTTTCTGGTGAATGCTTGTAAGTAGCTTAAGGCACTTTCAAAGGAAAGTGATTTTCTCTGAAAGGACAGCATTTAGAAAGTGAAGCAACACTCCATTCACTTCACACAGTGAATTGAAGTGTTGGAACAGACTGCTTCTCTTTCAGAGAAACGCATGTGAGTTTCTTCCTAATGCTTGCAAGTAGCTTAAGGCACTTTCAAAGGAAAGTGATTTTCTCTGAAAGGACAGCATTTAAAAAGTGAGGCAACACTCCATTCACATCACACAGTGAATTGAAGGGTTGCAACAGACTGCTTCTCTTTCAGAGAAATTCATGTGAGTTTCTGTTGAATGCTTGTAAGTAGCTTAAGGCACTTTCAAAGGAAAGTGATTTTCTCTGAAACGACAGCATTTAGAAAGTGAAGCAACACTCCATTCACTTCGCAGATAAATTGAAGTATTGGAACAGACTGCTTCTCTTTCAGAGAAACGCATGTGAGTTTCTGGTGAATGCTTGTAAGTAGCTTAAGGCACTTTCAAAGGAAAGTGATTTTCTCTGAAAGGACAGCATTTAGAAAGTGAAGGAACACTCCATTCACTTCGCACAGTGAATTGAAGTGTTGGAACAGACTGCTTTTCTTTAAGAGAAACGCATGTGAGTTTTTTGTGAATGCTTGAAAGTAGTTTACGGCACTTTCAAAGGAAAGTGATTTTCTCTGAAGGGACAGAATTTAGAAAGTGAAGCAACACTCCATTCACTTCACACAGTGAATTGAAGTGTTGGAACAGACTGCTTCTCTTTCAGAGAAACACATGTGAGTTTCTTCCTAATGCTTGTAAGTAGCTTAAGGCACTTTCAAAGGAAAGTGATTTTCTCTGAAAGGACAGCATTTAGAAAGTGAAGCAACACTCCATTCCCTTCGTGCAGTTAATTGAAGTGTTGGAACAGAGTGCTTCTCTTTCATAGAAACGCATTAGTGTTTCTTGTGAATGCTTGCAAGTTGCTTAAGGCACTTTCAAAGGAAAGTGATTTTCTCTGAAAGGACAGCATTTAGAAAGTGAAGCAACACTCCATTCACTTTGTACAGTGAATTGAAGTGTTGGAACAGACTCCTTCTCTTTCAGAGAAATGCATGTGAGTTTCTGTTGAATGCTTGTAAGTAGCTTAAGGCTCTTTCAAAGGAAAGTGATTTTCTCTGAAAGGACAGAATTTAGAAAGTAAAGCAACACTCAATTCCCTTCGCGCAATGAATTGAAGTGTTGGAACAGACTGCTTCTCTTTCGTAGAAACGCATTAGTGTTTCTTGTGAATGCTTGCAAGTAGCTTAAGGCACTTTCAAAGGAAAGTGATTTTCTCTGAAAGGACAGCATTTAGAAAGTGAAGCAACACTCCATTCACTTCGCACAGTGAATTGAAGTGTTGGAACAGACTGCTTCTCTTTCAGAGAAACGCATGTGAATTTCTTGTGAATTCTTGCAAGTTGCTTAAGGCACTTTCAAAGGAAAGTGATTTTCTCTGAAAGGACAGCATTTAGAAACTGAAGCCACACTCCATTTACTTCGGACAGTGAATTGAAGTGTTGGAACAGACTGCTTCTCTTTCACAGAAACGCATGTGAGTTTTTTGTAAATGCTTGAAAGTAGTTTAAGGCACTTTCAAAGGAAAGTGATATTCTCTGAAAGGACAGAATTTAGAAACTGAAGCAACACTCCATTCACTTCGCACAGTGAATTGAAGTGTTGGAACAGACTGCTTCTCTTTCAGAGAAACGCATGTGAGTTTCTTCCTAATGCTTGCAAGTAGCTTAAGGCACTTTCAAAGGAAAGTGATTTTCTCTGATTGGACAGCATTTAGAAAGTGAAGCAACACTCCATTCACTTCGCACAGTGAATTGAAGTGTTGGAACAGACTGCTTCTCTTTCAGAGAAACGCATGTGAGTTTCTGGTGAATGCTTGTAAGTAGCTTAAGGCACTTTCACAGGAAAGTGATTTTCTCTGAAAGGACAGCATTTAGAAACTGAAGCAACACTCCATTCCCTTCGTGCAGTGAATTGAAGTGTTGGAACAGACTGCTTCTCTTTCATAGAAACGCATTAGTGTTTCTTGTGAATGCTTGTAAGTTGCTTAAAGCACTTTCAAAGGAAAGTGATTTTCTCTGAAAGGACAGCATTTAGAAAGTGAAGCAACACTCCATTCACTTCGTGCAGTGAATTGAAGTGTTGGAACAGAGTGCTTCTCTTTCATAGAAACGCATTAGTGTTTCTTGTGAATGCTTGCAAGTGGCTTAAGGCACTTTCAAAGGAAAGTGATTTTCTCTGAAAGGACAGCATTTAGAAAGTGAAGCAACACTCCATTCACTTCGCACAGTGAATTGAAGTGTTGGAACAGACTACTTCTCTTTCAGAGAAACGCATGTGAGCTTCTTCCTAATGCTTGCAAGTAGCTTAAGGCACTTACAAAGCAAAGTGATTTTCTCTGAAAGGACAGCATTTAGAAACTGAAGCAACACTCCATTCACTTTGCACAGTGAATTGAAGTGTTGGAACAGACTGCTTCTCTTTCAGAGAAACGCATGTGAATTTCTTGTGAATTCTTGCAAGTTTCTTAAGGCACTTTCAAAGGAAAGTGATTTTCTCTGAAAGGACAGCATTTAGAAACTGAAGCCACACTCCATTTACTTCGGACAGTGAATTGAAGTGTTGGAACAGACTGCTTCTCTTTCACAGAAACGCATGTGAGTTTTTTGTAAATGCTTGAAAGTAGTTTAAGGCACTTTCAAAGGAAAGTGATATTCTCTGAAAGGACAGAATTTAGAAACTGAAGCAACACTCCATTCACTTCGCACAGTGAATTGAAGTGTTGGAACAGACTGCTTCTCTTTCAGAGAAACGCATGTGAGTTTCTTCCTAATGCTTGCAAGTAGCTTAAGGCACTTTCAAAGGAAAGTGATTTTCTCTGATTGGACAGCATTTAGAAAGTGAAGCAACACTCCATTCACTTCGCACAGTGAATTGAAGTGTTGGAACAGACTGCTTCTCTTTCAGAGAAACGCATGTGAGTTTCTGGTGAATGCTTGTAAGTAGCTTAAGGCACTTTCACAGGAAAGTGATTTTCTCTGAAAGGACAGCATTTAGAAACTGAAGCAACACTCCATTCCCTTCGTGCAGTGAATTGAAGTGTTGGAACAGACTGCTTCTCTTTCATAGAAACGCATTAGTGTTTCTTGTGAATGCTTGTAAGTTGCTTAAAGCACTTTCAAAGGAAAGTGATTTTCTCTGAAAGGACAGCATTTAGAAAGTGAAGCAACACTCCATTCACTTCGTGCAGTGAATTGAAGTGTTGGAACAGAGTGCTTCTCTTTCATAGAAACGCATTAGTGTTTCTTGTGAATGCTTGCAAGTGGCTTAAGGCACTTTCAAAGGAAAGTGATTTTCTCTGAAAGGACAGCATTTAGAAAGTGAAGCAACACTCCATTCACTTCGCACAGTGAATTGAAGTGTTGGAACAGACTACTTCTCTTTCAGAGAAACGCATGTGAGCTTCTTCCTAATGCTTGCAAGTAGCTTAAGGCACTTACAAAGCAAAGTGATTTTCTCTGAAAGGACAGCATTTAGAAACTGAAGCAACACTCCATTCTCTTTGCACAGTGAATTGAAGTGTTGGAACAGACTGCTTCTCTTTAAGAGAAACGCATGTGAGTTTTTTGCGAATGCTTGAAAGTAGTTTAACGCACTTTCAAAGGAAAGTGATTTTCTCTGAAAGGACAGCATTTAGAAAGTGAAGCAACACTCCATTCACTTCGTGCAGTGAATTGAAGTGTTGGAACAGAGTGCTTCTCTTTCATAGAAACGCATTAGTGTTTCTTGTGAATGCTTGCAAGTGGCTTAAGGCACTTTCAAAGGAAAGTGATTTTCTCTGAAAGGACAGCATTTAGAAAGGAAGCAACACTCCATTCACTTCGCACAGTGAATTGAAGTGTTGGAACAGACTGCTTCTCTTTCAGAGAAACGCATGTGAGCTTCTTCCTAATGCTTGCAAGTAGCTTAAGGCACTTACAAAGCAAAGTGATTTTCTCTGAAAGGACAGCATTTAGAAAGTGAAGCAACACTCCATTCACTTTGCACAGTGAATTGAAGTGTTGGAACAGACTGCTTCTCTTTAAGAGAAACGCATGTGAGTTTTTTGCGAATGCTTGAAAGTAGTTTAACGCACTTTCAAAGGAAAGTGATTTTCTCTGAAAGGACAGCATTTAGAAAGTGAAGCAACACTCCATTCACTTCGCACAGTGAATTGAAGTGTTGGAACAGACTGCTTCTCTTTCAGAGAAACGCATGTGAGTTTCTGGTGAATGCTTGTAAGTAGCTTAAGGCACTTTCACAGGAAAGTGATTTTCTCTGAAAGGACAGCATTTAGAAACTGAAGCAACACTCCATTCCCTTCGTGCAGTGAATTGAAGTGTTGGAACAGACTGCTTCTCTTTCATAGAAACGCATTAGTGTTTCTTGTGAATGCTTGTAAGTTGCTTAAAGCACTTTCAAAGGAAAGTGATTTTCTCTGAAAGGACAGCATTTAGAAAGTGAAGCAACACTCCATTCACTTCGTGCAGTGAATTGAAGTGTTGGAACAGAGTGCTTCTCTTTCATAGAAACGCATTAGTGTTTCTTGTGAATGCTTGCAAGTGGCTTAAGGCACTTTCAAAGGAAAGTGATTTTCTCTGAAAGGACAGCATTTAGAAAGTGAAGCAACACTCCATTCACTTCGCACAGTGAATTGAAGTGTTGGAACAGACTACTTCTCTTTCAGAGAAACGCATGTGAGCTTCTTCCTAATGCTTGCAAGTAGCTTAAGGCACTTACAAAGCAAAGTGATTTTCTCTGAAAGGACAGCATTTAGAAACTGAAGCAACACTCCATTCTCTTTGCACAGTGAATTGAAGTGTTGGAACAGACTGCTTCTCTTTAAGAGAAACGCATGTGAGTTTTTTGCGAATGCTTGAAAGTAGTTTAACGCACTTTCAAAGGAAAGTGATTTTCTCTGAAAGGACAGCATTTAGAAAGTGAAGCAACACTCCATTCACTTCGTGCAGTGAATTGAAGTGTTGGAACAGAGTGCTTCTCTTTCATAGAAACGCATTAGTGTTTCTTGTGAATGCTTGCAAGTGGCTTAAGGCACTTTCAAAGGAAAGTGATTTTCTCTGAAAGGACAGCATTTAGAAAGAGAAGCAACACTCCATTCACTTCGCACAGTGAATTGAAGTGTTGGAACAGACTGCTTCTCTTTCAGAGAAACGCATGTGAGCTTCTTCCTAATGCTTGCAAGTAGCTTAAGGCACTTACAAAGCAAAGTGATTTTCTCTGAAAGGACAGCATTTAGAAAGTGAAGCAACACTCCATTCACTTTGCACAGTGAATTGAAGTGTTGGAACAGACTGCTTCTCTTTAAGAGAAACGCATGTGAGTTTTTTGCGAATGCTTGAAAGTAGTTTAACGCACTTTCAAAGGAAAGTGATTTTCTCTGAAAGGACAGCATTTAGAAAGTGAAGCAACACTCCATTCACTTCGCACAGTGAATTGAAGTGTTGGAACAGACTGCTTCTCTTTCAGAGAAACGTATGTGAGTTTCTGGTGAATGCTTTTAAGTAGCTTAAGGCACTTTCAAAGGAAAGTGATTTTCTCTGAAAGGACAGCATTTAGAAAGTGAGGCAACACTCTATTCACTTCACACAGTGAATTGAAGTGTTGGAACAGACTGCTTCTCTTTCAGAGAAACGCATGTGAGTTTCTTCCTAATGCTTGCTAGTAGCTTAAGGCACTATCAAAGGAAAGTGATTTTCTCTGAAAGGACAGCATTTAGAAAGTGAAGCAACACTCCATTCACTTCGCACAGTGAATTGAAGTGTTGGAACAGACTGCTTCTCTTTCAGAGAAACGCATGTGAGTTTTTTATGAATGCTTGAAAGTAGTTTAAGGCACTTTCAAAGGAAAGAGATTTTCTCTGAAAGGACAGAATTTAGAAAGTGAGGCAACACTCCATTCACTTCGCACAGTGAATTAAAGTGTTGGAACAGACTGATTCTCTTTCAGAGAAACGCATGTGAGTTTCTTCCTAATGCTTGCAAGTAGCTTAAGGCACTTTCAAAGGAAAGTGATTTTCTCTGAAATGACAGCATTTAGAAAGTGAAGCAAAACTCCATTCACTTCGCAGATTGAATTGAAGTGTTGGAACCGACTGCTTCTCTTCCAGAGAAACGCATGTGAGTTTCTGGTGAATGCTTGTAAGTAGCTTAAGGCACTTTCAAAGGAAAGTGATTTTCTCTGAAAGGACAGCATTTAGAAAGTGAAGCAACACTCCATTCACTTCGCACAGAGAATTGAAGTGTTGGAACAGATTGCTTCTCGTTCATATAAACGCATTATTGTTTCTTGTGAATGCTTGCAGGTTGCTTAAGGTACTTTCAAAGGAAAGTGATTTTCTCTGAAAGGACATAATTTAGAAAGTGAAGCAACACTCCATTCACTTCGCACATTGAATTGAAGTGTTGGAACAGACTGCTTCTCTTTCAGAGAAACGCACGTGAGTTTCTGGTGAATGCTTGTAAGTAGCTTAAGGCACTTTCAAAGGAAAGTGATTTTCTCTGAAAGGACAGCATTTAGAAAGTGAGGTAACACTCCATTCACTTCACACAGTGAATTGAAGTGTTGGAACAGACTGCTTCTCTTTCAGAGAAATGCATGTGAGTTTCTTCCTAATGCTTGCAAGTAGCTTAAGGCACTTTCAAAGGAAAGAGATTTTCTCTGAAAGGACAGCATTTAGAAAGTGAAGCAACACTCCATTCACTTCGCACAGTGAATTGAAGTGTTGGAACAGACTGCTTCTCTTTCAGAGAAATGCATGTGAGTTTCTGTTGAATGCTTGTAAGTAGCTTAAGGCACTTTCAAAGGAAAGTGATTTTCTCTGAAAGGACAGCATTTAGAAAGTGAAGCAACACTCCATTCACTTCGCAGAGTGAATTGAAGTATTGGAACAGACTGCTCTCTTTCAGAGAAACGCATGTGAGTTTCTGGTGAATGCTTGTAAGAAGCTTAAGGCACTTTGAAAGGAAAGTGATTTTCTCTGAAAGGACATAATTTAGAAAGTGAAGCAACACTCCATTCACTTCGCACGATGAATTGAAGTGTAGGAACAGACTGCTTCTCTTTCAGAGAAAAGCATGTTTCTTCCTAATGCTTGTAAGTAGCTTAAGGCACTTTCAAAGGAAAGTGATTTTCTCTGAAAGGTCAGCATTTAGAAAGTGAAGCAACACTACATTCCCTTCGTGCAGTGAATTGAAGTGTTGGAACAGAGTGCTTCTCTTTCATAGAAACGCATTAGTGTTTCTTGTGAATGCTTGCAAGTGGCTTAAGGCACTTTCAAAGGAAAGTGATTTTCTATGAAAGGACAGCATTTAGAAAGTGAAGCAACACTCCATTCACTTCGCACAGTGAATTGAAGTGTTGGAACAGACTGCTTCTCTTTCCGAGAAACGCATGTGAGTTTCTTGTGAATTCTTGCAAGTTGCTTCAGGCACTTTCAAAGGAAAGCGATTTTCTCTGAAAGGACAGCATTTAGAAAGTGAAGCAACACTCCTTTCACTTCACACAGTGAATTGAAGTGTTGGAACAGACTGCTTCTCTTTCAGAGAAACGCATGTGAGTTTTTTATGAATGCTTGAAAGTAGTTTAAGGCACTTTAAAAGGAAAGTGATTTTCTCTGAAAGGACAGCATTTAGAAAGTGAGGCAACACTCCATTCACTTCGCACAGTGAATTGAAGTGTTGGAACAGACTGATTCTCTTTCAGAAATGCATGTGAGTTTCTTCCTAATGCTTGCAAGTAGCTTAAGGCACTTTCAAAGGAAAGTGATTTTCTCTGAAAGGACAGCATTTAGAAAGTGAATCAACACTCCATTCACTTCTCACAGTGAATTGAAGTGTTGGAACCGACTGCTTCTCTTTCAGAGAAACGCATGTGAGTTTCTGGTGAATGCTTGTAAGTAGCTTAAGGCACTTTCAAAGGAAAGTGATTTTCTCTGAAAGGACAGCATTTAGAAAGTGAAGCAACACTCCATTCACTTCGCACGATGAGTTGAAATGTTGGAACAGACTGCTTCTCTTTCAGAGAAAAGCATGTGAGTTTCTTCCTAATGCTTGTAAGTAGCTTAAGGCACTTTCAAAGGAAAGTGATTTTCTCTGAAAGGTCAGCATTTAGAAAGTGAAGCAACACTCCATTCCCTTCGTGCAGTGAATTGAAGTGTTGGAACAGAGTGCTTCTCTTTCATAGAAACGCATTAGTGTTTCTTGTGAATGCTTGCAAGTGGCTTAAGGCACTTTCAAAGGAAAGTGATTTTCTCTGAAAGGACAGCATTTAGAAAGTGAAGCAACACTCCATTCACTTCGCACAGTGAATTGAAGTGTTGGAACAGACTGCTTCTCTTTCCGAGAAACGCATGTGAGTTTCTTATGAATTCTTGCAAGTTGCTTCAGGCACTTTCAAAGAAAGTGATTTTCTCTGAAAGGACAGCATTTAGAAAGTGAAGCAACACTCCATTCACTTAACACAGTGAATTGAAGTGTTGGAACAGACTGCTTCTCTTTCAGAGAAACGCATGTGAGTTTCTTCCTAATGCTTGCAAGTAGCTTAAGGCACTATCAAAGGAAAGTGATTTTCTCTGAAAGGACAGCATTTAGAAAGTGAAGCAACACTCCATTCACTTCGCACAGTGAATTGAAGTGTTGGAACAGACTGCTTCTCTTTCAGAGAAACGCATGTGAGTTTTTTATGGATGCTTGAAAGTAGTTTAAGGCACTTTAAAAGGAAAGTGATTTTCTCTGAAAGGAAAGCATTTAGAAAGTGAGGCAACACTCCATTCACTTCGCAGAGTGAATTGAAGTGTTGGAACCGACTGCTTCTCTTTCAGAGAAACGCATGTGAGTTTCTGGTGAATGCTTGTAAGTAGCTTAAGGCACTTTCAAAGGAAAGTGATTTTCTCTGAAAGGACAGCATTTAGAAAGTGAAGCAACACTCCATTCACTTCGCACGATGAGTTGAAGTGTTGGAACAGACTGCTTCTCTTTCAGAGAAAAGCATGTGAGTTTCTTCCTAATGCTTGTAAGTAGCTTAAGGCACTTTCAAAGGAAAGTGATTTTCTCTGAAAGGTCAGCATTTAGAAAGTGAAGCAACACTCCATTCCCTTCGTGCAGTGAATTGAAGTGTTGGAACAGAGTGCTTCTCTTTCATAGAAACGCATTAGTGTTTCTTGTGAATGCTTGCAAGTGGCTTAAGGCACTTTCAAAGGAAAGTGATTTTCTCTGAAAGGACAGCATTTAGAAAGTGAAGCAACACTCCATTCACTTCGCACAGTGAATTGAAGTGTTGGAACAGACTGCTTCTCTTTCCGAGAAACGCATGTGAGTTTCTTGTGAATTCTTGCAAGTTGCTTCAGGCACTTTCAAAGAAAGTGATTTTCTCTGAAAGGACAGCATTTAGAAAGTGAAGCAACACTCCATTCACTTAACACAGTGAATTGAAGTGTTGGAACAGACTGCTTCTCTTTCAGAGAAACGCATGTGAGTTTCTTCCTAATGCTTGCAAGTAGCTTAAGGCACTATCAAAGGAAAGTGATTTTCTCTGAAAGGACAGCATTTAGAAAGTGAAGCAACACTCCATTCACTTCGCACAGTGAATTGAAGTGTTGGAACAGACTGCTTCTCTTTCAGAGAAATGCATGTGAGTTTTTTATGAATGCTTGAAAGTAGTTTAAGGCACTTTAAAAGGAAAGTGATTTTCTCTGAAAGGAAAGCATTTAGAAAGTGAGGCAACACTCCATTCACTTCGCACAGTGAATTGTAGTGTTGCGACAGACTGATTCTCTTTCAGAGAAACGCATGTGAGTTTCTTCCTAATGCTTGCAAGTAGCTTAAGGCACTTTCAAAGGAAAGTGATTTTCTCTGAAAGGACAGCATTTAGAAAGTGAAGCAACACTCCATTCACTTCGCAGAGTGAATTGAAGTGTTGGAACCGACTGCTTCTCTTCCAGAGAAACGCATGTGAGTTTCTGGTGAATGCTTGTAAGTAGCTTAAGGCACTTTCAAAGGAAAGTGATTTTCTCTGAAAGGACAGCATTTAGAAAGTGAAGCAACACTCCATTCACTTCGCACAGAGAATTGAAGTGTTGGAACAGATTGCTTCTCTTTCATATAAACGCATTAGTGTTTCTTGTGAATGCTTGCAGGTTGCTTAAGGCACTTTCAAAGGAAAGTGATTTTCTCTGAAAGGACATAATTTAGAAAGTGAAGCAACACTCCATTCACTTCGCACATTGAATTGAAGTGTTGGAACAGACTGCTTCTCTTTCAGAGAAACGCACGTGAGTTTCTGGTGAATGCTTGTAAGTAGCTTAAGGCACTTTCAAAGGAAAGTGATTTTCTCTGAAAGGACAGCATTTAGAAAGTGAGGTAACACTCCATTCACTTCACACAGTGAATTGAAGTGTTGGAACAGACTGCTTCTCTTTCAGAGAAATGCATGTGAGTTTCTTCCTAATGCTTGCAAGTAGCTTAAGGCACTTTCAAAGGAAAGAGATTTTCTCTGAAAGGACAGCATTTAGAAAGTGAAGCAACACTCCATTCACTTCGCACAGTGAATTGAAGTGTTGGAACAGACTGCTTCTCTTTCAGAGAAATGCATGTGAGTTTCTGTTGAATGCTTGCAGGTTGCTTAAGGCACTTTCAAAGGAAAGTGATTTTCTCTGAAAGGACAGCATTTAGAAAGTGAAGCAACACTCCATTCCCTTCGTGCAGTGAATTGAAGTGTTGGAACAGAGTGCTTCTCTTTCATAGAAACGCATTAGTGTTTCTTGTGAATGCTTGCAAGTGGCTTAAGGCACTTTCAAAGGAAAGTGATTTTCTCTGAAAGGACAGCATTTAGAAAGTGAAGCAACACTCCATTCACTTCGCACAGTGAATTGAAGTGTTGGAACAGACTGCTTCTCTTTCCGAGAAACGCATGTGAGTTTCTTGTTAATTCTTGCAAGTTGCTTCAGGCACTTTCAAAGGAAAGCGATTTTCTCTGAAAGGACAGCATTTAGAAAGTGAAGCAACACTCCTTTCACTTCACACAGTGAATTGAAGTGTTGGAACAGACTGCTTCTCTTTCAGAGAAACGCATGTGAGTTTTTTATGAATGCTTGAAAGTAGTTTAAGGCACTTTAAAAGGAAAGTGATTTTCTCTGAAAGGACAGCATTTAGAAAGTGAGGCAACACTCCATTCACTTCGCACAGTGAATTGAAGTGTTGGAACAGACTGATTATCTTTCAGAAATGCATGTGAGTTTCTTCCTAATGCTTGCAAGTAGCTTAAGGCTCTTTCAAAGGAAAGTGATTTTCTCTGAAAGGACAGCATTTAGAAAGTGAATCAACACTCCATTCACTTCTCACAGTGAATTGAAGTGTTGGAACCGACTGCTTCTCTTTCAGAGAAACGCATGTGAGTTTCTGGTGAATGCTTGTAAGTAGCTTAAGGCACTTTCAAAGGAAAGTGATTTTCTCTGAAAGGACAGCATTTAGAAAGTGAAGCAACACTCCATTCACTTCGCACGATGAGTTGAAGTGTTGGAACAGACTGCTTCTCTTTCAGAGAAAAGCATGTGAGTTTCTTCCTAATGCTTGTAAGTAGCTTAAGGCACTTTCAAAGGAAAGTGATTTTCTCTGAAAGGTCAGCATTTAGAAAGTGAAGCAACACTCCATTCCCTTCGTGCAGTGAATTGAAGTGTTGGAACAGAGTGCTTCTCTTTCATAGAAACGCATTAGTGTTTCTTGTGAATGCTTGCAAGTGGCTTAAGGCACTTTCAAAGGAAAGTGATTTTCTCTGAAAGGACAGCATTTAGAAAGTGAAGCAACACTCCATTCACTTCGCACAGTGAATTGAAGTGTTGGAACAGACTGCTTCTCTTTCCGAGAAACGCATGTGAGTTTCTTATGAATTCTTGCAAGTTGCTTCAGGCACTTTCAAAGAAAGTGATTTTCTCTGAAAGGACAGCATTTAGAAAGTGAAGCAACACTCCATTCACTTAACACAGTGAATTGAAGTGTTGGAACAGACTGCTTCTCTTTCAGAGAAACGCATGTGAGTTTCTTCCTAATGCTTGCAAGTAGCTTAAGGCACTATCAAAGGAAAGTGATTTTCTCTGAAAGGACAGCATTTAGAAAGTGAAGCAACACTCCATTCACTTCGCACAGTGAATTGAAGTGTTGGAACAGACTGCTTCTCTTTCAGAGAAACGCATGTGAGTTTTTTATGGATGCTTGAAAGTAGTTTAAGGCACTTTAAAAGGAAAGTGATTTTCTCTGAAAGGAAAGCATTTAGAAAGTGAGGCAACACTCCATTCACTTCGCAGAGTGAATTGAAGTGTTGGAACCGACTGCTTCTCTTTCAGAGAAACGCATGTGAGTTTCTGGTGAATGCTTGTAAGTAGCTTAAGGCACTTTCAAAGGAAAGTGATTTTCTCTGAAAGGACAGCATTTAGAAAGTGAAGCAACACTCCATTCACTTCGCACGATGAGTTGAAGTGTTGGAACAGACTGCTTCTCTTTCAGAGAAAAGCATGTGAGTTTCTTCCTAATGCTTGTAAGTAGCTTAAGGCACTTTCAAAGGAAAGTGATTTTCTCTGAAAGGTCAGCATTTAGAAAGTGAAGCAACACTCCATTCCCTTCGTGCAGTGAATTGAAGTGTTGGAACAGAGTGCTTCTCTTTCATAGAAACGCATTAGTGTTTCTTGTGAATGCTTGCAAGTGGCTTAAGGCACTTTCAAAGGAAAGTGATTTTCTCTGAAAGGACAGCATTTAGAAAGTGAAGCAACACTCCATTCACTTCGCACAGTGAATTGAAGTGTTGGAACAGACTGCTTCTCTTTCCGAGAAACGCATGTGAGTTTCTTGTGAATTCTTGCAAGTTGCTTCAGGCACTTTCAAAGAAAGTGATTTTCTCTGAAAGGACAGCATTTAGAAAGTGAAGCAACACTCCATTCACTTAACACAGTGAATTGAAGTGTTGGAACAGACTGCTTCTCTTTCAGAGAAACGCATGTGAGTTTCTTCCTAATGCTTGCAAGTAGCTTAAGGCACTATCAAAGGAAAGTGATTTTCTCTGAAAGGACAGCATTTAGAAAGTGAAGCAACACTCCATTCACTTCGCACAGTGAATTGAAGTGTTGGAACAGACTGCTTCTCTTTCAGAGAAATGCATGTGAGTTTTTTATGAATGCTTGAAAGTAGTTTAAGGCACTTTAAAAGGAAAGTGATTTTCTCTGAAAGGAAAGCATTTAGAAAGTGAGGCAACACTCCATTCACTTCGCACAGTGAATTGTAGTGTTGCGACAGACTGATTCTCTTTCAGAGAAACGCATGTGAGTTTCTTCCTAATGCTTGCAAGTAGCTTAAGGCACTTTCAAAGGAAAGTGATTTTCTCTGAAAGGACAGCATTTAGAAAGTGAAGCAACACTCCATTCACTTCGCAGAGTGAATTGAAGTGTTGGAACCGACTGCTTCTCTTCCAGAGAAACGCATGTGAGTTTCTGGTGAATGCTTGTAAGTAGCTTAAGGCACTTTCAAAGGAAAGTGATTTTCTCTGAAAGGACAGCATTTAGAAAGTGAAGCAACACTCCATTCACTTCGCACAGAGAATTGAAGTGTTGGAACAGATTGCTTCTCTTTCATATAAACGCATTAGTGTTTCTTGTGAATGCTTGCAGGTTGCTTAAGGCACTTTCAAAGGAAAGTGATTTTCTCTGAAAGGACATAATTTAGAAAGTGAAGCAACACTCCATTCACTTCGCACATTGAATTGAAGTGTTGGAACAGACTGCTTCTCTTTCAGAGAAACGCACGTGAGTTTCTGGTGAATGCTTGTAAGTAGCTTAAGGCACTTTCAAAGGAAAGTGATTTTCTCTGAAAGGACAGCATTTAGAAAGTGAGGTAACACTCCATTCACTTCACACA
Organism: Myodes glareolus; assembly: GCF_982192425.1. Lineage (NCBI taxonomy): Eukaryota > Metazoa > Chordata > Mammalia > Rodentia > Cricetidae > Myodes > Myodes glareolus. The sequence continues at coordinate 110,478,764 of NC_142032.1, read as the reverse complement.
GTGAATTGAAGTGTTGGAACAGACTGCTTCTCTTTCAGAGAAATGCATGTGAGTTTCTTCCTAATGCTTGCAAGTAGCTTAAGGCACTTTCAAAGGAAAGAGATTTTCTCTGAAAGGACAGCAGTTAGAAAGTGAAGCAACACTCCATTCACTTCGCACAGTGAATTGAAGTGTTGGAACAGACTGCTTCTCTTTCAGAGAAATGCATGTGAGTTTCTGTTGAATGCTTGCAGGTTGCTTAAGGCACTTTCAAAGGAAAGTGATTTTCTCTGAAAGGACAGCATTTAGAAAGTGAAGCAACACTCCATTCCCTTCGTGCAGTGAATTGAAGTGTTGGAACAGAGTGCTTCTCTTTCATAGAAACGCATTAGTGTTTCTTGTGAATGCTTGCAAGTGGCTTAAGGCACTTTCAAAGGAAAGTGATTTTCTCTGAAAGGACAGCATTTAGAAAGTGAAGCAACACTCCATTCACTTCGCACAGTGAATTGAAGTGTTGGAACAGACTGCTTCTCTTTCCGAGAAACGCATGTGAGTTTCTTGTTAATTCTTGCAAGTTGCTTCAGGCACTTTCAAAGGAAAGCGATTTTCTCTGAAAGGACAGCATTTAGAAAGTGAAGCAACACTCCTTTCACTTCACACAGTGAATTGAAGTGTTGGAACAGACTGCTTCTCTTTCAGAGAAACGCATGTGAGTTTTTTATGAATGCTTGAAAGTAGTTTAAGGCACTTTAAAAGGAAAGTGATTTTCTCTGAAAGGACAGCATTTAGAAAGTGAGGCAACACTCCATTCACTTCGCACAGTGAATTGAAGTGTTGGAACAGACTGATTATCTTTCAGAAATGCATGTGAGTTTCTTCCTAATGCTTGCAAGTAGCTTAAGGCTCTTTCAAAGGAAAGTGATTTTCTCTGAAAGGACAGCATTTAGAAAGTGAATCAACACTCCATTCACTTCTCACAGTGAATTGAAGTGTTGGAACCGACTGCTTCTCTTTCAGAGAAACGCATGTGAGTTTCTGGTGAATGCTTGTAAGTAGCTTAAGGCACTTTCAAAGGAAAGTGATTTTCTCTGAAAGGACAGCATTTAGAAAGTGAAGCAACACTCCATTCACTTCGCACGATGAGTTGAAGTGTTGGAACAGACTGCTTCTCTTTCAGAGAAAAGCATGTGAGTTTCTTCCTAATGCTTGTAAGTAGCTTAAGGCACTTTCAAAGGAAAGTGATTTTCTCTGAAAGGTCAGCATTTAGAAAGTGAAGCAACACTCCATTCCCTTCGTGCAGTGAATTGAAGTGTTGGAACAGAGTGCTTCTCTTTCATAGAAACGCATTAGTGTTTCTTGTGAATGCTTGCAAGTGGCTTAAGGCACTTTCAAAGGAAAGTGATTTTCTCTGAAAGGACAGCATTTAGAAAGTGAAGCAACACTCCATTCACTTCGGACAGTGAATTGAAGTGTTGGAACAGACTGCTTCTCTTTCAGAGAAACGCATGTGAGTTTCTTGTGAATTCTTGCAAGTTGCTTCAGGCACTTTCAAAGAAAGTGATTTTCTCTGAAAGGACAGCATTTAGAAAGTGAAGCAACACTCCATTCACTTAACACAGTGAATTGAAGTGTTGGAACAGACTGCTTCTCTTTCAGAGAAACGCATGTGAGTTTCTTCCTAATGCTTGCAAGTAGCTTAAGGCACTATCAAAGGAAAGTGATTTTCTCTGAAAGGACAGCATTTAGAAAGTGAAGCAACACTCCATTCACTTCGCACATTGAATTGAAGTGTTGGAACAGACTGCTTCTCTTTCAGAGAAACGCATGTGAGTTTTTTATGAATGCTTGAAAGTAGTTTAAGGCACTTTAAAAGGAAAGTGATTTTCTCTGAAAGGAAAGCATTTAGAAAGTGAGGCAACACTCCATTCACTTCGCACAGTGAATTGAAGTGTTGGGACAGACTGATTCTCTTTCAGAGAAACGCATGTGAGTTTTTCCTAATGCTTGCAAGTAGCTTAAGGCACTTTCAAAGGAAAGTGATTTTCTCTGAAAGGACAGCATTTAGAAAGTGAAGCAACACTCCATTCACTTCTCACAGTGAATTGAAATGTTGGAACCGACTGCTTCTCTTTCAGAGAAACGCATGTGAGTTTCTGGTGAATGCTTGTAAGTAGCTTAAGGCACTTTCAAAGGAAAGTGATTTTCTCTGAAAGTACAGCATTTAGAAAGTGAAGCAACACTCCATTCCCTTCGTGCAGTGAATTGAAGTGTTGGAACAGAGTACTTCTCTTTCATATAAACGCATTAGTGTTTCTTGTGAATGCTTGCAAGTTGCTTAAGGCACTTTCAAAGGAAAGTGATTTTCTCTGAAAGGACAGCATTTAGAAAGTGAAGCAACACTCCATTCACTTCGCACATTGAATTGAAGTGTTGGAACAGACTGCTTCTCTTTCAGAGAAACGCATGTGAGTTTCTGGTGAATGCTTGTAAGTAGCTTAAGGCACTTTCAAAGGAAAGTGATTTTCTCTGAAAGGACAGCATTTAGAAAGTGAGGCAACACTCCATTCACTTCACACAGTGAATTGAAGTGTTGGAACAGACTGCTTCTCTTTCAGAGAAACGCATGTGAGTTTCTTCCTAATGCTTGCAAGTAGCTTAAGGCACTTTCAAAGGAAAGTGATTTTCTCTGAAAGGACAGCATTTAGAAAGTGAAGCAACACTCCATTCACTTCGCACAGTGAATTGAAGTGTTGGAACAGTCTGCTTCTCTTTTAGAGAAACGCATGTGAGTTTCTTCCTAATGCTTTTAAGTAGCTTAAGGCACTTTCAAAGGAAAGTGATTTTCTCTGAAAGGACAGCATTTAGAAAGTGAAGCAACACTCCATTCACTTCTCACAGTGAATTGAAGTATTGGAACAGACTGCTTCTCTTTCAGAGAAACGCATGTGAGTTTCTGGTGAATGCTTGCAAGAAGCTTAAAGCACTTTCAAAGGAAAGTAATTTTCTCTGAAAGGACAGCATTTAAAAAGTGAGGCAACACTCCATTCACTTCACACAGTGAATTGAAGTGTTGCAACAGACTGCTTCTCTTTCAGAGAAATGCATGTGAGTTTCTGGTGAATGCTTGTAAGTAGCTTAAGGCACTTTCAAAGGAAAGTGATTTTCTCTGAAAGGACAGCATTTAGAAAGTGAAGCAACACTCCATTCACTTCGCAGAGTGAATTGAAGTATTGGAACAGACTGCTTCTCTTTCAGAGAAACGCATGTGAGTTTCTGGTGAATGCTTGTAAGTAGCTTAAGGCACTTTCAAAGGAAAGTGATTTTCTCTGAAAGGACAGCATTTAGAAAGTGAAGCAACACTCCATTCACTTCGCACAGTGAATTGAAGTGTTGGAACAGACTGCTTCTCTTTCCGAGAAACGCATGTGAGTTTCTTGTGAATTCTTCCAAGTTGCTTCAGGCACTTTCCAAGAAAGTGATTTTCTCTGAAATGACAGCATTTAGAAAGTGAAGCAACACTCCATTCACTTAACACAGTGAATTGAAGTGTTGGAACAGACTGCTTCTCTTTCAGAGAAACGCATGTGAGTTTCTTCCTAATGCTTGCAAGTAGCTTAAGGCACTATCAAAGGAAAGTGATTTTCTCTGAAAGGACAGCATTTAGAAAGTGAAGCAACACTCCATTCACTTCGCACAGTGAATTGAAGTGTTGGAACAGACTGCTTCTCTTTCACAGAAACGCATGTGAGTTTTTTATGAATGCTTGAAAGTAGTTTAAGGCACTTTAAAAGGAAAGTGATTTTCTCTGAAAGGACAGCATTTAGAAAGTGAGGCAACACTCCATTCACTTCGCAGAGTGAATTGAAGTGTTGGAACAGACTGATTCTCTTTCAGAGAAACGCATGTGAGTTTCTTCCTAAGGCTTGCAAGTAGCTTAAGGCACTATCAAAGGAAAGTGATTTTCTCTGAAAGGACAGCATTTAGAAAGTGAAGCAACACTCCATTCACTTTGCACAGTGAATTGAAGTGTTGGAACAGACTGCTTCACTTTCACAGAAACGCATGTGAGTTTTTTATGAATGCTTGAAAGTAGTTTAAGGCACTTTAAAAGGAAAGTGATTTTCTCTGAAAGGACAGCATTTAGAAAGTGAAGCAACACTCCATTCCCTTCGTGCAGTGAATTGAAGTGTTGGAACAGAGTACTTCTCTTTCATATAAACGCATTAGTGTTTCTTGTGAATGCTTGCAAGTTGCTTAAGGCACTTTCAAAGGAAAGTGATTTTCTCTGAAAGGACAGCATTTAGAAAGTGAAGCAACACTCCATTCACTTCGCACTTTGAATTGAAGTGTTGGAACAGACTGCTTCTCTTTCAGAGAAACGCATGTGAGTTTCTGGTGAATGCTTGTAAGTAGCTTAAGGCACTTTCAAAGGAAAGTGATTTTCTCTGAAAGGACAGCATTTAGAAAGTGAGGCAACACTCCATTCACTTCACACAGTGAATTGAATTGTTGGAACAGACTGCTTCTCTTTCAGAGAAACGCATGTGAGTTTCTTCCTAATGCTTGCAAGTAGCTTAAGGCACTTTCAAAGGAAAGTGATTTTCTCTGAAAGGACAGCATTTAGAAAGTGAAGCAACACTCCATTCACTTCGCACAGTGAATTGAAGTGTTGGAACAGAATGCTTCTCTTTTAGAGAAACGCATGTGAGTTTCTTCCTAATGCTTGCAAGTAGCTTAAGGCACTTTCAAAGGAAAGTGATTTTCTCTGAAAGGACAGCATTTAGAAAGTGAAGCAACACTCCATTCACTTCGCACAGTGAATTGAAGTGTTGGAACAGACTGCTTCTCTTTCAGAGAAATGCATGTGAGTTTCTGTTGAATGCTTGTAAGTAGCTTAAGGCACTTTCAAAGGAAAGTGATTTTCTCTGAAAGGACAGCATTTAGAAAGTGAAGCAACACTCCATTCACTTCGCAGAATGAATTGAAGTATTGGAACAGACTGCTTCTCTTTCAGAGAAACGCATGTGAGTTTCTGGTGAATGCTTGCAAGTATCTTAAGGCACTTTCAAAGGAAAGTGATTTTCTCTGAAAGGACAGCATTTAAAAAGTGAGGCAACACTCCATTCACTTCACACAGTGAATTGAAGTGTTGCAACAGACTGCTTCTCTTTCAGAGAAATGCATGTGAGTTTCTGTTGAATGCTTGTAAGTAGCTTAAGGCACTTTCAAAGGAAAGTGATTTTCTCTGAAACGACAGCATTTAGAAAGTGAAGCAACACTCCATTCACTTCGCAGAGTGAATTGAAGTATTGGAACAGACTGCTTCTCTTTCAGAGAAACGCATGTGAGTTTCTGGTGAATGCTTGTAAGTAGCTTAAGGCACTTTCAAAGGAAAGTGATTTTCTCTGAAAGGACAGCATTTAGAAAGTGAAGCAACACTCCATTCACTTCGCACAGTGAACTGAAGTGTTGGAACAGACTGCTTCTCTTTCAGAGAAACGCATGTGAGTTTCTTGTGAATTCTTGCAAGTTGCTTAAGGCACTTTCAAAGGAAAGTGATTTTCTCTGAAAGGACAGCATTTAGAAACTGAAGCAACACTCCATTCACTTCGCACAGTGAATTGAAGTGTTGGAACAGACTGCTTCTCTTTAAGAGAAACGCATGTGAGTTTTTTGTGAATTCTTGAAAGTAGTTTAAGGCACTTTCAAAGGAAAGTGATTTTCTCTGAAAGGACAGAATTTAGAAAGTGCTGCAACACTCCATTCACTTCGCACAGTGAATTGAAGTGTTGGAACAGACTGCTTCTCTTTCAGAGAAACGCATGTGAGTTTCTTCCTAATGCTTGTAAGTAGCTTAAGGCACTTTCAAAGGAAAGTGATTTTCTCTGAAAGGACAGCATTTAGAAAGTGAAGCAACACTCCATTCCCTTCGTGCAGTGAATTGAAGTGTTGGAACAGAGTGCTTCTCTTTCATAGGAACGCATTAGTGTTTCTTGTGAATGCTTGCATGTTGCTTAAGGCACTTTCAAAGGAAAGTGATTTTCTCTGAAAGGACAGCATTTAGAAAGTGAAGCAACACTCCATTCACTTTGTAAAGTGAATTGAAGTGTTGGAACAGACTGCTTCTCTTTCAGAGAAATGCATGTGAGTTTCTGTTGAATGCTTGTAAGTAGCTTAAGGCTCTTTCAAAGGAAAGTGATTTTCTCCTAAAGGACAGCATTTAGAAAGTAAAGCAACACTCAATTCCCTTCGCGCAATGAATAGAAGTGTTGGAACAGACTGCTTCTCTTTCATAGAAACGCATTAGTGTTTCTTGTGAATGCTTGCAAGTAGCTTAAGGCACTTTTAAAGGAAAGTGATTTTCTCTGAAAGGACAGCATTTAGAAAGTGAAGCAACACTCCATTCACTTCGCACAGTGAATTGAAGTGATGGAACAGACTGCTTCTCTTTCAGAGAAACGCATGTTAGTTTCTGGTGAATGCTTGTAAGTAGCTAAGGCACTTTCAAAGGAAAGTGATTTTCTCTGAAAGGACAGCATTTAGAAAGTGAAGCAACACTCCATTCACTTCGCACAGTGAATTGAAGTGTTGGAACAGACAGCTTCTCTTTCAGAGAAACGCATTAGTGTTTCTTGTGAATGCTTGCAAGTTGCTTAAGGCACTTTCAAAGGAAAGTGATTTTCTCTGAAAGGACAGCATTTAGAAAGTGAAGCAACACTCCATTCACTTTGCACAGTGAATTGAAGTTTTGGAACAGACTGCTTCTCTTTCAGAGAAATGCATGTGAGTTTCAGTTGAATGCTTGTAAGTAGCTTAAGGCACATTCAAAGGAAAGTGATTTTCTCTGAAAGGACAGCATTTAGAAAGTGAAGCAACACTATATTCACTTCGCACACTGAATTGAAGTGTTGGAACAGACTGCTTCTCTATCAGAGAAACGCATGTGAGTTTTTTGTGAATGCTTGAAAGTAGTTTTGGGCACTTTCAATGGAAAGTGATTTTCTCTGAAAGGACAGCATTTAGAAACTGAAGCAACACTCCATTCACTTCGCACAGTTAATTGAAGTGTTAGAACAGACTGCTTCTCTTTAAGAGAAACGCATGTGAGTTTTTTGTGAATGCTTGAAAGTAGTTTAAGGCACTTTCAAAGGAAAGTGATTTTCTCTTAAAGGACAGCATTTAGAAAGTGAAGCAGCACTCCATTCACTTCGCACAGTGAATTGAAGTGTTGGAACAGACTGCTTCTCTTTCAGAGAAACGCATGTGTGTTTCTGTTGAATGTTTGTAAGTAGCTTAAGGCACTTTCAAAGGAAAGTGATTTTCTCTGAAAGGACAGCATTTAGAAAGTGAAGCATCACTCCATTCCCTTCGTGCAGTGAATTGAAGTGTTGGAACAGACTGCTTCTCTTTCAGAGAAATGCATGTGAGTTTCTGTTGAATGCTTGTAAGTAGCTTAAGGCACTTTCAAAGGAAAGTGATTTTCTCTGAAAGGACAGCATTTAGAAAGTGAAGCAACACTCCATTCACTTCGCACAGTGAATTGAAGTGTTGGAACAGACTGCTTCTCTTTAAGAGAAACGCATGTGAGTTTCTGTTGAATGCTTGCAAGTAGCTTAAGGCACTTTCAAAGGAAAGTGATTTTCTCTGAAACGACAGCATTTAGAAAGTGAAGTAACACTCCATTCACTTTGCAGAGTGAATTGAAGTATTGGAACAGACTGCTTCTCTTTCAGAGAAACGCATGTGAGTTTCTGTTGAATGCTTGTAAGTAGCTTAAGGCACTTTCAAAGGAAAGTGATTTTCTCTGAAACGACAGCATTTAGAAAGTGAAGCAACACTCCATTCACTTTGCACAGTGAATTGAAGTGTTGGAACAGACTGCTTCTCTTTAAGAGAAACGCATGTGAGTTTTTTGTGAATGCTTGAAAGTAGTTTAAGGCACTTTCAAAGGAAAGTGATTTTCTCTGAAAGGACAGCATTTAGAAAGTGATGCAACACTCCATTCACTTCGCACAGTGAATTGAAGTGTTGGAACAGACTGCTTCTCTTTCAGAGAAACGCATGTGAGTTTCTGTTGAATGCTTGTAAGTAGCTTAAGGCACTTTCAAAGGAAAGTGATTTTCTCTGAAAGGACAGCATTTAGAAAGTAAAGCGACACTCCATTCCCTTCGCGCAATGAATTGAATGTTCGAACAGACTGCTTCTCTTTCAGAGAAACGCATTAGTGTTTCTTGTGAATGCTTGCAAGTAGCTTAAGGCACTTTCAAAGGAAAGTGATTTTCTCTGAAAGGACAGCATTTAGAAAGTGAAGCAACACTCCATTCACTTCGCACAGAGAATTGAAGTGTTGGAACAGATTGCTTCTCTTTCAGAGAAATGCATGTGAGTTTCTGTTGAATGCTTGTAAGTAGCTTAAGGCACATTCAAAGGAAAGGGATTTTCTCTGAAAGGACAGCATTTAGAAAGTGAACCAACACTCCATTCACTTCGCACAGTGAATTGAAGTGTTGGAACAGACTGCTTCTCTTTCAGAGAAACTCATGTGAGTTTTTTGTGAATGCTTGAAAGTAGTTTAAGGCACTTTCAATGGAAAGTGATTTTCTCTGAAAGGACAGCATTTAGAAAGTGAGGCAACACTCCATTCACTTCGCACAGTGAATTGAAGTGTTGGAACAGACTGCTTCTCTTTCAGAGAAACGCATGTGAGTTTCTTCCTAATGCTTGAAAGTAGCTTAAGGCACTTTCAAAGGAAAGTGATTTTCTCTGAAAGGACAGCATTTAGAAAGTGAAGCAACACTCCATTCACTTCGAACAGTGAATTGAAGTGTTGGAACGGACTGCTTCTCTTTCAGAGAAACGCATGTGAGTTTCTTCCTAATGCTTGCAAGTAGCTTAAGGCACTTTCAAAGGAAAGTGATTTTCTCTGAAAGAACAGCATTTAGAAAGTGAAGCAACACTCCATTCACTTCGCACAGTGAATTGAAGTAATGGAACAGACTGCTTCTCTTTCAGAGAAACGCATGTGAGTTTCTGTTAAATGCTTGTAAGTAGCTTAAGGCACTTTCAAAGGAAAGTGATTTTCTCTGAAAGGACTGCATTTAGAAAGTGAGGCAACACTCTATTCACTTCACACAGTGAATTGAAGTGTTGGAACAGACTGCTTCTCTTTCAGAGAAACGCATGTGAGTTTCTTCCTAATGCTTGCAAGTAGCTTAAGGCACTATCAAAGGAAAGTGATTTTCTCTGAAAGGACAGCATTTAGAAAGTGAAGCAACACTCCATTCACTTCGCACAGTGAATTGAAGTGTTGGAACAGACAGCTTCGCTTTCAGAGAAGCGCATGTGAGTTTTTTGTGAATGCTTGAAAGTAGTTTAAGGCACTTTCAAAGGAAAGTGATTTTCTCTGAAAGGACAGCATTTAGAAAGTGAAGCAACACTCCATTCACTTCGTGCAGTGAATTGAAGTGTTGGAACAGAGTGCTTCTCTTTCATAGAAACGCATTAGTGTTTCTTGTGAATGCTTGCAAGTTGCTTAAGGCACTTTCAAAGGAAAGTGATTTTCTCTGAAAGGACAGCATTTAGAAAGTGAAGCAACACTCCATTCACTTCGCACAGTGAATTGAAGTTTTGGAACAGACTGCTTCTCTTTCAGAGAAATGCCTGTGAGTTTCAGTTGAATGCTTGTAAGTAGCTTAAGGCACATTCAAAGGAAAGTGATTTTCTCTGAAAGGACAGCATTTAGAAAGTGAAGCAACACTATATTCACTTCGCACACTGAATTGAAGTGTTGGAACAGACTGCTTCTCTTTCAGAGAAACGCATGTGAGTTTTTTGTGAATGCTTGAAAGTAGTTTAATGCACTTTCAAAGGAAAGTGATTTTCTCTTAAAGGACAGCATTTAGAAAGTGAAGCAGCACTCCATTCACTTCGCACAGTGAATTGAAGTGTTGGAACAGACTGCTTCTCTTTCAGAGAAACGCATGTGTGTTTCTGTTGAATGTTTGTAAGTAGCTTAAGGCACTTTCAAAGGAAAGTGATTTTCTCTGAAAGGACAGCATTTAGAAAGTGAAGCATCACTCCATTCCCTTCGTGCAGTGAATTGAAGTGTTGGAACAGACTGCTTCTCTTTCAGAGAAATGCATGTGAGTTTCTGTTGAATGCTTGTAAGTAGCTTAAGGCACTTTCAAAGGAAAGTGATTTTCTCTGAAAGGACAGGATTTAGAAAGTGAAGCAACACTCCATTCACTTCGCACAGTGAATTGAAGTGTTGGAACAGACTGCTTCTCTTTAAGAGAAACGCATGTGAGTTTCTGTTGAATGCTTGCAAGTAGCTTAAGGCACTTTCAAAGGAAAGTGATTTTCTCTGAAAGGACAGCATTTAGAAAGTGAAGCAACACTCCATTCACTTCGCAGAGTGAATTGAAGTATTGGAACAGACTGCTTCTCTTTCAGAGAAACGCATGTGAGTTTCTGGTGAATGCTTGTAAGTAGCTTAAGGCACTTTCAAAGGAAAGTGATTTTCTCTGAAAGGACAGCATTTAGAAAGTGAAGCAACACTCCATTCACTTCGCACAGTGAATTGAAGTGTTGGAACAGACTGCTTCTCTTTCAGAGAAACGCATGTGAGTTTCTTGTGAATTCTTGCAAGTTGCTTAAGGCACTTTCAAAGGAAAGTGATTTTCTCTGAAAGGACAGCATTTAGAAACTGAAGCAACACTCCATTCACTTTGCACAGTGAATTGAAGTGTTGGAACAGACTGCTTCTCTTTAAGAGAACCGCATGTGAGTTTTTTGTGAATGCTTGAAAGTAGTTTAAGGCACTTTCAAAGGAAAGTGATTTTCTCTGAAAGGACAGCATTTAGAAAGTGATGCAACACTCCATTCACTTCGCACAGTGAATTGAAGTGTTGGAACAGACTGCTTCTCTTTCAGAGAAACGCATGTGAGTTTCTGTTGAATGCTTGTAAGTAGCTTAAGGCACTTTCAAAGGAAAGTGATTTTCTCTGAAAGGACAGCATTTAGAAAGTAAAGCGACACTCCATTCCCTTCGCGCAATGAATTGAATGTTCGAACAGACTGCTTCTCTTTCAGAGAAACGCATTAGTTTTTCTTGTGAATGCTTGCAAGTAGCTTAAGGCACTTTCAAAGGAAAGTGATTTTCTCTGAAAGGACAGCATTTAGAAAGTGAAGCAACACTCCATTCACTTCGCACAGAGAATTGAAGTGTTGGACCAGATTGCTTCTCTTTCAGAGAAATGCATGTGAGTTTCTGTTGAATGCTTGTAAGTAGCTTAAGGCACATTCAAAGGAAAGGGATTTTCTCTGAAAGGACAGCATTTAGAAAGTGAACCAACACTCCATTCACTTCGCACAGTGAATTGAAGTGTTGGAACAGACTGCTTCTCTTTCAGAGAAACTCATGTGAGTTTTTTGTGAATGCTTGAAAGTAGTTTAAGGCACTTTCAATGGAAAGTGATTTTCTCTGAAAGGACAGCATTTAGAAAGTGAGGCAACACTCCATTCACTTCGCACAGTGAATTGAAGTGTTGGAACAGACTGCTTCTCTTTCAGAGAAACGCATGTGAGTTTCTTCCTAATGCTTGAAAGTAGCTTAAGGCACTTTCAAAGGAAAGTGATTTTCTCTGAAAGGACAGCATTTAGAAAGTGAAGCAACACTCCATTCACTTCGCACAGTGAATTGAAGTGTTGGAACAGACTGCTTCTCTTTCAGAGAAACACATGTGAGTTTCTTCCTAATGCTTGCAAGTAGCTTAAGGCACTATCAAAGGAAAGTGATTTTCTCTGAAAGGACAGCATTTAGAAAGTGAAGCAACACTCCATTCACTTCGTGCAGTGAATTGAAGTGTTGGAACAGAGTGCTTCTCTTTCATAGAAACGCATTAGTGTTTCTTGTGAATGCTTGCAAGTCGCTTAAGGCACTTTCAAAGGAAAGTGATTTTCTCTGAAAGGACAGCATTTAGAAAGTGAAGCAACACTCCATTCACTTCGCACAGTGAATTGAAGTTTTGGAACAGACTGCTTCTCTTTCAGAGAAATGCCTGTGAGTTTCAGTTGAATGCTTGTAAGTAGCTTAAGGCACATTCAAAGGAAAGTGATTTTCTCTGAAAGGACAGCATTTAGAAAGTGAAGCAACACTATATTCACTTCGCACACTGAATTGAAGTGTTGGAACAGACTGCTTCTCTTTCAGAGAAACGCATGTGAGTTTTTTGTGAATGCTTGAAAGTAGTTTAATGCACTTTCAAAGGAAAGTGATTTTCTCTTAAAGGACAGCATTTAGAAAGTGAAGCAGCACTCCATTCACTTCGCACAGTGAATTGAAGTGTTGGAACAGACTGCTTCTCTTTCAGAGAAACGCATGTGTGTTTCTGTTGAATGTTTGTAAGTAGCTTAAGGCACTTTCAAAGGAAAGTGATTTTCTCTGAAAGGACAGCATTTAGAAAGTGAAGCATCACTCCATTCCCTTCATGCAGTGAATTGAAGTGTTGGAACAGACTGCTTCTCTTTCAGAGAAATGCATGTGAGTTTCTGTTGAATGCTTGTAAGTAGCTTAAGGCACTTTCAAAGGAAAGTGATTTTCTCTGAAAGGACAGGATTTAGAAAGTGAAGCAACACTCCATTCACTTCGCACAGTGAATTGAAGTGTTGGAACAGACTGCTTCTCTTTAAGAGAAACGCATGTGAGTTTCTGTTGAATGCTTGCAAGTAGCTTAAGGCACTTTCAAAGGAAAGTGATTTTCTCTGAAAGGACAGCATTTAGAAAGTGAAGCAACACTCCATTCACTTCGCAGAGTGAATTGAAGTATTGGAACAGACTGCTTCTCTTTCAGAGAAACGCATGTGAGTTTCTGGTGAATGCTTGTAAGTAGCTTAAGGCACTTTCAAAGGAAAGTGATTTTCTCTGAAAGGACAGCATTTAGAAAGTGAAGCAACACTCCATTCACTTCGCACAGTGAATTGAAGTGTTGGAACAGACTGCTTCTCTTTCAGAGAAACGCATGTGAGTTTCTTGTGAATTCTTGCAAGTTGCTTAAGGCACTTTCAAAGGAAAGTGATTTTCTCTGAAAGGACAGCATTTAGAAACTGAAGCAACACTCCATTCACTTTGCACAGTGAATTGAAGTGTTGGAACAGACTGCTTCTCTTTAAGAGAACCGCATGTGAGTTTTTTGTGAATGCTTGAAAGTAGTTTAAGGCACTTTCAAAGGAAAGTGATTTTCTCTGAAAGGACAGCATTTAGAAAGTGATGCAACACTTCATTCACTTCGCACAGTGAATTGAAGTGTTGGAACAGACTGCTTCTCTTTCAGAGAAACGCATGTGAGTTTCTGTTGAATGCTTGTAAGTAGCTTAAGGCACTTTCAAAGGAAAGTGATTTTCTCTGAAAGGACAGCATTTAGAAAGTAAAGCGACACTCCATTCCCTTCGCGCAATGAATTGAATGTTCGAACAGACTGCTTCTCTTTCAGAGAAACGCATTAGTTTTTCTTGTGAATGCTTGCAAGTAGCTTAAGGCACTTTCAAAGGAAAGTGATTTTCTCTGAAAGGACAGCATTTAGAAAGTGAAGCAACACTCCATTCACTTCGCACAGAGAATTGAAGTGTTGGACCAGATTGCTTCTCTTTCAGAGAAATGCATGTGAGTTTCTGTTGAATGCTTGTAAGTAGCTTAAGGCACATTCAAAGGAAAGGGATTTTCTCTGAAAGGACAGCATTTAGAAAGTGAACCAACACTCCATTCACTTCGCACAGTGAATTGAAGTGTTGGAACAGACTGCTTCTCTTTCAGAGAAACTCATGTGAGTTTTTTGTGAATCCTTGAAAGTAGTTTAAGGCACTTTCAATGGAAAGTGATTTTCTCTGAAAGGACAGCATTTAGAAAGTGAGGCAACACTCCATTCACTTCGCACAGTGAATTGAAGTGTTGGAACAGACTGCTTCTCTTTCAGAGAAACGCATGTGAGTTTCTTCCTAATGCTTGAAAGTAGCTTAAGGCACTTTCAAAGGAAAGTGATTTTCTCTGAAAGGACAGCATTTAGAAAGTGAAGCAACACTCCATTCACTTCGCACAGTGAATTGAAGTGTTGGAACAGACTGCTTCTCTTTCAGAGAAACGCATGTGAGTTTCTTCCTAATGCTTGCAAGTAGCTTAAGGCACTATCAAAGGAAAGTGATTTTCTCTGAAAGGACAGCATTTAGAAAGTGAAGCAACACTCCATTCACTTCGTGCAGTGAATTGAAGTGTTGGAACAGAGTGCTTCTCTTTCATAGAAACGCATTAGTGTTTCTTGTGAATGCTTGCAAGTTGCTTAAGGCACTTTCAAAGGAAAGTGATTTTCTCTGAAAGGACAGCATTTAGAAAGTGAAGCAACACTCCATTCACTTCGCACAGTGAATTGAAGTTTTGGAACAGACTGCTTCTCTTTCAGAGAAATGCCTGTGAGTTTCAGTTGAATGCTTGTAAGTAGCTTAAGGCACATTCAAAGGAAAGTGATTTTCTCTGAAAGGACAGCATTTAGAAAGTGAAGCAACACTATATTCACTTCGCACACTGAATTGAAGTGTTGGAACAGACTGCTTCTCTTTCAGAGAAACGCATGTGAGTTTTTTGTGAATGCTTGAAAGTAGTTTAATGCACTTTCAAAGGAAAGTGATTTTCTCTTAAAGGACAGCATTTAGAAAGTGAAGCAGCACTCCATTCACTTCGCACAGTGAATTGAAGTGGTGGAACAGACTGCTTCTCTTTCAGAGAAACGCAAGTGTGTTTCTGTTGAATGTTTGTAAGTAGCTTAAGGCACTTTCAAAGGAAAGTGATTTTCTCTGAAAGGACAGCATTTAGAAAGTGAAGCATCACTCCATTCCCTTCGTGCAGTGAATTGAAGTGTTGGAACAGACTGCTTCTCTTTCAGAGAAATGCATGTGAGTTTCTGTTGAATGCTTGTAAGTAGCTTAAGGCACTTTCAAAGGAAAGTGATTTTCTCTGAAAGGACAGGATTTAGAAAGTGAAGCAACACTCCATTCACTTCGCACAGTGAATTGAAGTGTTGGAACAGACTGCTTCTCTTTAAGAGAAACGCATGTGAGTTTCTGTTGAATGCTTGCAAGTAGCTTAAGGCACTTTCAAAGGAAAGTGATTTTCTCTGAAAGGACAGCATTTAGAAAGTGAAGCAACACTCCATTCACTTCGCAGATTGAATTGAAGTATTGGAACAGACTGCTTCTCTTTCAGAGAAACGCATGTGAGTTTCTGGTGAATGCTTGTAAGTAGCTTAAGGCACTTTCAAAGGAAAGTGATTTTCTCTGAAAGGACAGCATTTAGAAAGTGAAGCAACACTCCATTCACTTCGCACAGTGAATTGAAGTGTTGGAACAGACTGCTTCTCTTTCAGAGAAACGCATGTGAGTTTCTTGTGAATTCTTGCAAGTTGCTTAATGCACTTTCAAAGGAAAGTGATTTTCTCTGAAAGGACAGCATTTAGAAACTGAAGCAACACTCCATTCACTTTGCACAGTGAATTGAAGTGTTGGAACAGACTGCTTCTCTTTAAGAGAACCGCATGTGAGTTTTTTGTGAATGCTTGAAAGTAGTTTAAGGCACTTTCAAAGGAAAGTGATTTTCTCTGAAAGGACAGCATTTAGAAAGTGATGCAACACTCCATTCACTTCGCACAGTGAATTGAAGTGTTGGAACAGACTGCTTCTCTTTCAGAGAAACGCATGTGAGTTTCTGTTGAATGCTTGTAAGTAGCTTAAGGCACTTTCAAAGGAAAGTGATTTTCTCTGAAAGGACAGCATTTAGAAAGTAAAGCGACACTCCATTCCCTTCGCGCAATGAATTGAATGTTCGAACAGACTGCTTCTCTTTCAGAGAAACGCATTAGTTTTTCTTGTGAATGCTTGCAAGTAGCTTAAGGCACTTTCAAAGGAAAGTGATTTTCTCTGAAAGGACAGCATTTAGAAAGTGAAGCAACACTCCATTCACTTCGCACAGAGAATTGAAGTGTTGGACCAGATTGCTTCTCTTTCAGAGAAATGCATGTGAGTTTCTGTTGAATGCTTGTAAGTAGCTTAAGGCACATTCAAAGGAAAGGGATTTTCTCTGAAAGGACAGCATTTAGAAAGTGAACCAACACTCCATTCACTTCGCACAGTGAATTGAAGTGTTGGAACAGACTGCTTCTCTTTCAGAGAAACTCATGTGAGTTTTTTGTGAATGCTTGAAAGTAGTTTAAGGCACTTTCAATGGAAAGTGATTTTCTCTGAAAGGACAGCATTTAGAAAGTGAGGCAACACTCCATTCACTTCGCACAGTGAATTGAAGTGTTGGAACAGACTGCTTCTCTTTCAGAGAAACGCATGTGAGTTTCTTCCTAATGCTTGAAAGTAGCTTAAGGCACTTTCAAAGGAAAGTGATTTTCTCTGAAAGGACAGCATTTAGAAAGTGAAGCAACACTCCATTCACTTCGCACAGTGAATTGAAGTGTTGGAACAGACTGCTTCTCTTTCAGAGAAACGCATGTGAGTTTCTTCCTAATGCTTGCAAGTAGCTTAAGGCACTTTCAAAGGAAAGTGATTTTCTCTGAAAGAACAGCATTTAGAAAGTGAAGCAACACTCCATTCACTTCGCACAGTGAATTGAAGTAATGGAACAGACTGCTTCTCTTTCAGAGAAACGCATGTGAGTTTCTGTTAAATGCTTGTAAGTAGCTTAAGGCACTTTCAAAGGAAAGTGATTTTCTCTGAAAGGACAGCATTTAGAAAGTGAGGCAACACTCTATTCACTTCACACAGTGAATTGAAGTGTTGGAACAGACTGCTTCTCTTTCAGAGAAACGCATGTGAGTTTCTTCCTAATGCTTGCAAGTAGCTTAAGGCACTATCAAAGGAAAGTGATTTTCTCTGAAAGGACAGCATTTAGAAAGTGAAGCAACACTCCATTCACTTCGCACAGTGAATTGAAGTGTTGGAACAGACAGCTTCTCTTTCAGAGAAGCGCATGTGAGTTTTTTGTGAATGCTTGAAAGTAGTTTAAGGCACTTTCAAAGGAAAGTGATTTTCTCTGAAAGGACAGCATTTAGAAAGTGAAGCAACACTCCATTCGCTTCGTGCAGTGAATTGAAGTGTTGGAACAGAGTGCTTCTCTTTCATAGAAACGCATTAGTGTTTCTTGTGAATGCTTGCAAGTTGCTTAAGGCACTTTCAAAGGAAAGTGATTTTCTCTGAAAGGACAGCATTTAGAAAGTGAAGCAACACTCCATTCACTTCGCACAGTGAATTGAAGTTTTGGAACAGACTGCTTCTCTTTCAGAGAAATGCATGTGAGTTTCAGTTGAATGCTTGTAAGTAGCTTAAGGCACATTCAAAGGAAAGTGATTTTCTCTGAAAGGACAGCATTTAGAAAGTGAAGCAACACTATATTCACTTCGCACACTGAATTGAAGTGTTGGAACAGACTGCTTCTCTTTCAGAGAAACGCATGTGAGTTTTTTGTGAATGCTTGAAAGTAGTTTTGGGCACTTTCAATGGAAAGTGATTTTCTCTGAAAGGACAGCATTTAGAAACTGAAGCAACACTCCATTCACTTCGCACAGTTAATTGAAGTGTTAGAACAGACTTCTTCTCTTTAAGAGAAACGCATGTGAGTTTTTTGTGAATGCTTGAAAGTAGTTTAAGGCACTTTCAAAGGAAAGTGATTTTCTCTTAATGGACAGCATTTAGAAAGCGAAGCAGCACTCCATTCACTTCGCACAGTGAATTGAAGTGTTGGAACAGACTGCTTCTCTTTCAGAGAAATGCATGTGTGTTTCTGTTGAATGTTTGTAAGTAGCTTAAGGCACTTTCAAAGGAAAGTGATTTTCTCTGAAAGGACAGCATTTAGAAAGTGAAGCATCACTCCATTCCCTTCGTGCAGTGAATTGAAGTGTTGGAACAGACTGCTTCTCTTTCAGAGAAATGCATGTGAGTTTCTGTTGAATGCTTGTAAGTAGCTTAAGGCACTTTCAAAGGAAAGTGATTTTCTCTGAAAGGACAGGATTTAGAAAGTGAAGCAACACTCCATTCACTTCGCACAGTGAATTGAAGTGTTGGAACAGACTTCTTCTCTTTAAGAGAAACGCATGTGAGTTTCTGTTGAATGCTTGCAAGTAGTTTAAGGCACTTTCAAAGGAAAGTGATTTTCTCTGAAAGGACAGCATTTAGAAAGTGAAGCAACACTCCATTCACTTCGTGCAGTGAATTGAAGTGTTGGAACAGAGTGCTTCTCTTTCATAGAAACGCATTAGTGTTTCTTGTGAATGCTTGCAAGTTGCTTAAGGCACTTTCAAAGGAAAGTGATTTTCTCTGAAAGGACAGCATTTAGAAAGTGAAGCAACACTCCATTCACTTCGCACAGTGAATTGAAGTTTTGGAACAGACTGCTTCTCTTTCAGAGAAATGCATGTGAGTTTCAGTTGAATGCTTGTAAGTAGCTTAAGGCACATTCAAAGGAAAGTGATTTTCTCTGAAAGGACAGCATTTAGAAAGTAAAGCAACACTATATTCACTTCGCACAGTGAATTGAAGTGTTGGAACAGACTGCTTCTCTTTCAGAGAAACGCATGTGAGTTTTTTGTGAATGCTTGAAAGTAGTTTTGGGCACTTTCAATGGAAAGTGATTTTCTCTGAAAGGACAGCATTTAGAAACTGAAGCAACACTCCATTCACTTCGCACAGTTAATTGAAGTGTTAGAACAGACTTCTTCTCTTTAAGAGAAACGCATGTGAGTTTTTTGTGAATGCTTGAAAGTAGTTTAAGGCACTTTCAAAGGAAAGTGATTTTCTCTTAAAGGACAGCATTTAGAAAGCGAAGCAGCACTCCATTCACTTCGCACAGTGAATTGAAGTGTTGGAACAGACTGCTTCTCTTTCAGAGAAACGCATGTGTGTTTCTGTTGAATGTTTGTAAGTAGCTTAAGGCACTTTCAAAGGAAAGTGATTTTCTCTGAAAGGACAGCATTTAGAAAGTGAAGCATCACTCCATTCCCTTCGTGCAGTGAATTGAAGTGTTGGAACAGACTGCTTCTCTTTCAGAGAAATGCATGTGAGTTTCTGTTGAATGCTTGTAAGTAGCTTAAGGCACTTTCAAAGGAAAGTGATTTTCTCTGAAAGGACAGGATTTAGAAAGTGAAGCAACACTCCATTCACTTCGCACAGTGAATTGAAGTGTTGGAACAGACTGCTTCTCTTTAAGAGAAACGCATGTGAGTTTCTGTTGAATGCTTGCAAGTAGCTTAAGGCACTTTCAAAGGAAAGTGATTTTCTCTGAAAGGACAGCATTTAGAAAGTGAAGCAACACTCCATTCACTTCGCAGAGTGAATTGAAGTATTGGAACAGACTGCTTCTCTTTCAGAGAAACGCATGTGAGTTTCTGGTGAATGCTTGTAAGTAGCTTAAGGCACTTTCAAAGGAAAGTGATTTTCTCTGAAAGGACAGCATTTAGAAAGTGAAGCAACACTCCATTCACTTCGCACAGTGAATTGAAGTGTTGGAACAGACTGCTTCTCTTTCAGAGAAACGCATGTGAGTTTCTTGTGAATTCTTGCAAGTTGCTTAAGGCACTTTCAAAGGAAAGTGATTTTCTCTGAAAGGACAGCATTTAGAAAGTGATGCAACACTCCATTCACTTCGCACAGTGAATTGAAGTGTTGGAACAGACTGCTTCTCTTTCAGAGAAACGAATGTGAGTTTCTGGTGAATGCTTGTAAGTAGCTTAAGGCACTTTCAAAGGAAAGTGATTTTCTCTGAAAGGACAGCATTTAGAAAGTAAAGCGACACTCCATTCCCTTCGCGCAATGAATTGAATGTTCGAACAGACTGCTTCTCTTTCAGAGAAACGCATGTGAGTTTTTTGTGAATGCTTGAAAGTAGTTTAAGGCACTTTCAATGGAAAGTGATTTTCTCTGAAAGGACAGCATTTAGAAAGTGAGGCAACACTCCATTCACTTCGCACAGTGAATTGAAGTGTTGGAACAGACTGCTTCTCTTTCAGAGAAACGCATGTGAGTTTCTTCCTAATGCTTGCAAGTAGCTTAAGGCACTTTCAAAGGAAAGTGATTTTCTCTGAAAGGACAGCATTTAGAAAGTAAAGCAACACTCCATTCACTTCGCACAATGAATTGAAGTGTTGGAATGGACTGCTTCTCTTTCAGAGAAACGCATGTGAGTTTCTTCCTAATGCTTGCAAGTAGCTTAAGGCACTTTCAAAGGAAAGTGATTTTCTCTGAAAGAACAGCATTTAGAAAGTGAAGCAACACTCCATTCACTTCGCACAGTGAATTGAAGTGTTGGAACAGACTGCTTCTCTTTCAGAGAAACGCATGTGAGTTTCTGTTAAATGCTTGTAAGTAGCTTAAGGCATTTTCAAAGGAAAGTGATTTTCTCTGAAAGGACAGCATTTAGAAAGTGAGGCAACACTCTATTCACTTCACACAGTGAATTGAAGTGTTGGAACAGACTGCTTCTCTTTCAGAGAAACGCATGTGAGTTTCTTCCTAATGCTTGCAAGTAGCTTAAGGCACTATCAAAGGAAAGTGATTTTCTCTGAAAGGACAGCATTTAGAAAGTGAAGCAAAACTCCATTCACTTCGCACAGTGAATTGAAGTGTTGGAACAGACTGCTTCTCTTTCAGAGAAACGCATGTGAGTTTTTTCCTAATGCTTGCAAGTAGCTTAAGCCACTTTCAAAGGAAAGTGATTTTCTCTGAAAGGACAGCATTTAGAAAATGAAGCAACACTCCATTCACTTCGCACAGTGAATTGAAGTGTTGGAACCGACTGCTTTTTTTCAGAGAAACGCATGTGATTTTCTGGTGAATGCTTGTAAGAAGCTTAAGGCACTGTCAAAGGAAAGTGATTTTCTCTGTAAGGACAGCATTTAGAAAGTGAAGCAACACTCCATTCACTTCGTGCAGTGAATTGAAGTGTTGGAACAGAGTGCTTCTCTTTCATAGAAACGCATTAGTGTTTCTTGTGAATGCTTGCAAGTTGCTTAAGGCACTTTCAAAGGAAAGTGATTTTCTCAGAAAGGACAGCATTTAGAAAGTGATGCAACACTCCATTCACTTCGCACCGTGAATTGAAGTGTTGGATCGGACTGCTTCTATTTCAGAGAAACGCATGTGAGTTTCTTCCTAATGCTTGCAAGTAGCTTAAGGCACTTTCAAAGGAAAGTGATTTTCTCTGAAAGGACAGCATTTAGAAAGTGAAGCAACACTCCATTCACTTCGCACAGTGAATTGAAGTGTTGGAACAGACTGCTTCTCTTTCATAGAAACGCATGTGAGTTTCTGGTGAATGCTTGTAAGTAGCTTAAGGCACTTTCAAAGGAAAGTGATTTTCTCTGAAAGGACAGCATTTAGAAAGTGAAGCAACACTCCATTCACTTCACACAGTGAATTGAAGTGTTGGAAGAGACTGCTTCGGTTTCAGAGAAACGCAAGTGAGTTTTTTGTGATTGCTTGAAAGTAGATTAAGGCACTTTCAAAGGAAAGTGATTTTCTCTGAAAGGACAGCATTTAGAAAGTGAAGCAACACTCCATTCACTTTGCACAGTGAATTGAAGTGTTGGAACAGACTGCTTCTCTTTCAGAGAAATGCATGTGAGTTTTTGTTGAATGCTTGTAAGTAGCTTAAGGCACTTTCAAAGGAAAGTGATTTTCTCTGAAAGGACAGCATTTAGAAAGTGAAGCAACACTCCATTCACTTCGCACAGTGAATTGAAGTGTTGGAACAGACTGCTTCTCTTTCAGAAAACGCATGTGAGTTTCTTCCTAATGCTTGCAAGTAACTTAAGGCACTTTCAAAGGAAAGTGATTTTCTCTGAAAGGACAGCATTTAGAAAGTGAAGCAACACTCCATTCACTTTGCACAGTGAATTGAAGTGTTGGAACAGACTGCTTCTCTTTAAGAGAAACGCATGTGAGTTTTTTGTGAATTCTTGCAAGTTGCTTAAGGCACTTTCAAAGGAAAGTGATTTTCTCTGAAAGGACAGCATTTAGAAACTGAAGCAACACTCCATTCACTTCAAACAGTGAATTGAAGTGTTGGAACAGACTGCTTCTCTTTAAGAGAAACGCATGTGAGTTTTTTGTGAATGCTTGAAAGTAGTTTAAGGCACTTTCAAAGGAAAGTGATTTTCTCTGAAAGGACAGAATTTAGAAAGTGATGCAACACTCCATTC
This sequence comes from Myodes glareolus, assembly GCF_982192425.1. Lineage (NCBI taxonomy): Eukaryota > Metazoa > Chordata > Mammalia > Rodentia > Cricetidae > Myodes > Myodes glareolus. The sequence goes on along the minus strand of NC_142032.1, from coordinate 110,456,547 downwards.
ACTTCGCACAGTGAATTGAAGTATTGGAACAGACTGCTTCTCTTTCAGAGAAACGCATGTGAGTTTCTTCCTAATGCTTGTAAGTAGCTTAAGGCACTTTCAAAGGAAAGTGATTTTCTCTGAAAGGTCAGCATTTATAAAGTAAAGTGACACTCCATTCCCTTCGGGCAATGAATTGAAGTGTTGGAACAGACTGCTTCTCTTTCATAGAAACGCATTAGTGTTTCTTGTGAATGCTTGCAAGCAGCTTAAGGCACTTTCAAAGGAAAGTGATTTTCTCTGAAAGGACAGCATTTAGAAAGTGAAGCAACACTCCATTCACTTCGCACAGTGAATTGAAGTGTTGGAACAGACTGCTTCTCTTTCAGAGAAACGCATGTGAGTTTCTTGTGAATTCTTGCAAGTTGCTTAAGGCTCTTTCAAAGGAAAGTGATTTTCTCTGAAAGGACAGCATTTAGAAAGTGAAGCAACACTCCATTTACTTCGCACAGTGAATTGAAGTGTTGGAACAGACTGCTTCTCTTTCACAGAAACGCATGTGAGTTTTTTGTGAATGCTTGAAAGTAGTTTAAGGCACTTTCAAAGGAAAGTGATTTTCTCTGAAAGACAGAATTTAGAAAGTGAAGCAACACTCCATTCACTTCGCACAGTGAATTGAATTGTTGGAACAGACTGCTTCTCTTTCAGAGAAACGCATGTGAGTTTCTTCCTAATGCTTGCAAGTAGCTTAAGGCACTTTCAAAGGAAAGTGATTTTCTCTGAAAGGACAGCATTTAGAAAGTGAAGCAACACTCCATTCACTTCGCACAGTGAAATGAAGTGTTGGAACAGACTGCTTCTCTTTCAGAGAAATGCATGTGAGTTTCTGTTAAATGCTTGTAAGTAGCTTAAGGCACTTTCAAAGGAAAGTGATTTTCTTTGAAACGACAGCATTTAGAAAGTGAGGCAACACTCCATTCACTTCGCAGAGTGAATTGAAGTATTGGAACAGACTGCTTCTCTTTCAGAGAAATGCATGTGAGTTTCTGGTGAATGCTTGTAAGTAGCTTAAGGCACTTTCAAAGGAAAGTGATTTTCCCTGAAAGGACAGCATTTAGAAAGTGAAGCAACACTCCATTCACTTCGCACAGTGAATTGAAGTGTTGGAACAGACTGCTTCTCTTTCAGAGAAATGCATGTGAGTTTTTGTTGAATGCTTGTAAGTAGCTTAAGGCATTTTCAAAGGAAAGTGATTTTCTCTGAAAGGACAGCATTTAGAAAGTGAAGCAACACTCCATTCACTTCGCACAGTGAATTGAAGTGTTGGAACAGACTGCTTCTCTTTCAGAGAAACGCATGTGAGTTTCTTCCTAATGATTGCAAGTAACTTAAGGCACTTTCAAAGGAAAGTGATTTTCTCTGAAAGGACAGCATTTAGAAAGTGAAGCAACACTCCATTCACTTTGCACAGTGAATTGAAGTGTTGGAACAGACTGCTTCTCTTTCAGAGAAACGCATGTGAGTTTTTTGTGAATTCTTGCAAGTTGCTTAAGGCACTTTCAAAGGAAAGTGATTTTCTCTGAAAGGACAGCATTTAGAAACTGAAGCAACACTCCATTCACTTCAAACAGTGAATTGAAGTGTTGGAACAGACTGCTTCTCTTTAAGAGAAATGCATGTGAGTTTTTTGTGAATGCTTGAAAGTAGTTTAAGGCACTTTCAAAGGAAAGTGATTTTCTCTGAAAGGACAGAATTTAGAAAGTGATGCAACACTCCATTTACTTCGCACAGTGAATTGAAGTGTTGGAACAGACTGCTTCTCTTTCAGAGAAACGCATGTGAGTTTCTTCCTAATGCTTGTAAGTAGCTTAAGGCACTTTCAAAGGAAAGTGATTTTCTCTGAAAGGACAGCATTTAGAAAGTGAAGCAACACTCCATTCCCTTCGTGCAGTGAATTGAAGTGTTGGAACAGAGTGCTTCTCTTTCATAGAAACGCATTAGTGTTTCTTGTGAATGCTTGCAAATTGCTTAAGGCACCTTCAAAGGAAAGTGATTTTCTCTGAAAGGACAGCATTTAGATTGTGAAGCAACACTCCATTCACTTTGTACAGTGAATTGAAGTGTTGGAACAGACTGCTTCTCTTTCAGAGAAATGCATGTGAGTTTCTGTTGAATGCTTGTAAGTAGCTTAAGGCACTTTCAAAGGAAAGTGATTTTCTCTGAAAGGACAGCATTTAGAAAGTAAAGCGACACTCCATTCCCTTCGGGCAATGAATTGAAGTGTTGGAACAGACTGCTTCTCTTTCATAGAAACGCATTAGTGTTTCTTGTGAATGCTTGCAAGCATTTAAGGCACTTTCAAAGGAAAGTGATTTTCTCTGAAAGGACAGCATTTAGAAAGTGAAGCAACACTCCATTCACTTCGCACAGTGAATTGAAGTGTTGGAACAGACTGCTTCTCTTTCAGAGAAACGCATGTGAGTTTCTTGTGAATTCTTGCAAGTTGCTTAAGGCACTTTCAAAGGAAAGTGATTTTCTCTGAAAGGACAGCATTTAGAAAGTGAAGCAACACTCCATTTACTTCGCACAGTGAATTGAAGTGTTGGAACAGACTGCTTCTCTTTCACAGAAACGCATGTGAGTTTTTTGTGAATGCTTGAAAGTAGTTTAAGGCACTTTCAAAGGAAAGTGATTTTCTCTGAAAGGACAGAATTTAGAAAGTGAAGCAACACTCCATTCACTTCGCACAGTGAATTGAAGTGTTGGAACAGACTGCTTCTCTTTCAGAGAAACGCATGTGAGTTTCTTCCTAATGCTTGCAAGTAGCTTAAGGCACTTTCAAAGGAAAGTGATTTTCTCTGAAAGGACAGCATTTATAAAGTGAAGCAACACTCCATTCACTTCGCACAGTGAATTGAAGTGTTGGAACAGACTGCTTCTCTTTCAGAGAAATGCATGTGAGTTTCTGTTGAATGCTTGTAAGTAGCTTAAGGCACTTTCAAAGGAAAGTGATTTTCTCTGAAACGACAGCATTTAGAAAGTGAGGTAACACTCCATTCACTTCGCAGAGTGAATTGAAGTATTGGAACAGACTGCTTCTCTTTCAGAGAAATGCATGTGAGTTTCTGGTGAATGCTTGTAAGTAGCTTAAGGCACTTTCAAAGGAAAGTGATTTTCTCTGAAAGGACAGCATTTAGAAAGTGAAGCAATACTCCATTCACTTCGCACAGTGAATTGAAGTGTTGGAACAGACTGCTTCTCTTTCAGAGAAACGCATGTGAGTTTCTGGTGAATGCTTGTAAGTAGCTTAAGGCACTTTCAAAGGAAAGTGATTTTCTCTGAAAGGACAGCATTTAGAAAGTGAAGCAATACTCCATTCACTTCGCACAGTGAATTGAAGTGTTGGAACAGACTGCTTCTCTTTCAGAGAAACGCATGTGAGTTTCTTGTGAATTCTTGCAAGTTGCTTAAGGCACTTTCAAAGGAAAGTGATTTTCTCTGAAAGGACAGCATTTAGAAACTGAAGCAACACTCCATTCACTTCGCACAGTGAATTGAAGTGTTGGAACAGACTGCTTCTATTTAAGAGAAACGCATGTGAGTTTTTTGTGAATGCTTGAAAGTAGTTTAAGGCACTTTCAAAGGAAAGTGATTTTCTCTGAAAGGACAGAATTTAGAAAGTGATGCAACACTCCATTCACTTCGCACAGTGAATTGAAGTGTTGAAAGAGACTGCTTCTCTTTCAGAGAAACGCATGTGAAATTCTTCCTAATGCTTGCAAGTAGCTTAAGGCACTTTCAAAGGAAAGTGATTTTCTCTGAAAGGACAGCATTCAGAAAGTGAAGCAACACTCCATTCCCTTCGTGCAGTGAATTAAAGTGTTGGAACAGAGTGCTTCTCTTTCATAGAAACGCATTAGTGTTTCTTGTGAATGCTTGCAAGTTGCTTAAGGCACTTTCAAAGGAAAGTGATTTTCTCTGAAAGGACAGCATTTAGAAAGTGAAGCAACACTCCATTCACTTTGTAAAGTGAATTGAAGTGTTGGAACAGACTGCTTCTCTTTCAGAGAAATGCATGTGAGTTTCTGTTGAATGCTTGTAAGTAGCTTAAGGCTCTTTCAAAGGAAAGTGATTTTCTCTGAAAGGACAGCATTTAGAAAGTAAAGCGACACTCCATTCCCTTCGGGCAATGAATTGAAGTGTTGGAACAGACTGCTTCTCTTTCATAGAAACGCATTAGTGTTTCTTGTGAATGCTTGCAAGTAGCTTAAGGCACTTTCAAAGGAAAGTGATTTTCTCTGAAAGGACAGCATTTAGAAAGTGAAGCAACACTCCATTCACTTCGCACAGTGAATTGAAGTGTTGGAACAGACTGCTTCTCTTTCAGAGAAACGCATGTGAGTTTCTTGTGAATTCTTGCAAGTTGCTTAAGGCACTTTCAAAGGAAAGTGATTTTCTCTGAAAGGACAGCATTTGGAAACTGAAGCAACACTCCATTTACTTCGCACAGTGAATTGAAGTGTTGGAACAGATTGCTTCTCTTTCACAGAAACGCATGTGAGTTTTTTGTGAATGCTTAAAAGTAGTTTAAGGCACTTTCAAAGGAAAGTGATTTTCTCTTAAAGGACAGCATTTAGAAAGTGAAGCAACACTCCATTCACTTCGCACAGTGAATTGATGTGTTGGAACAGACTGCTTCTCTTTCAGAGAAACGCATGTGAGTTTCTTCCTAATGCTTGCAAGTAGCTTAAGGCACTTTCAAAGGAAAGTGATTTTCTCTGAAAGGACAGCATTTAGAAAGTGAAGCAACACTCCATTCACTTCGCACAGTGAATTGAAGTGTTGGAACAGACTGCTTCTCTTTCAGAGAAATGCATGTGAGTTTCTGTTGAATGCTTGTAAGTAGCTTAAGGCACTTTCAAAGGAAAGTGATTTTCTCTGGAAGGACAGCATTTAGAAAGTGAAGCAACACTCCATTCACTTCGCACAGTGAATTGAAGTGTTGGAACAGACTGCTTCTCTTTCAGAGAAACGCATGTGAGTTTCTGGTGAATGCTTGTAAGTAGCTTAAGGCACTTTCAAAGAAAGTGATTTTCTCTGAAAGGACAGCATTTAGAAAGTGAAGCAACACTCCATTCACTTCGCACAGTGAATTGAAGTGTTGGAACAGACTGCTTCTCTTTCAGAGAAACGCATGTGAGTTTCTTCCTAATGCTTGTAAGTAGCTTAAGGCACTTTCAAAGGAAAGTGATTTTCTCTGAAAGAACAGCATTTAGAAAGTGAAGCAACACTCCATTTACTTCGCACAGTGAATTGAAGTGTTGGAACAGACTGCTTCTCTTTCACAGAAACGCATGTGAGTTTTTTGTGAATGCTTGAAAGTAGTTTAAGGCACTTTCAAAGGAAAGTGATTTTCTCTGAAAGACAGAATTTAGAAAGTGAAGCAACACTCCATTCACTTCGCACAGTGAATTGAAGTGTTGGAACAGACTGCTTCTCTTTCAGAGAAACGCATGTGAGTTTCTTCCTAATGCTTGCAAGTAGCTTAAGGCACTTTCAAAGGAAAGTGATTTTCTCTGAAAGGACAGCATTTAGAAAGTGAAGCAACACTCCATTCACTTCGCACAGTGAAATGAAGTGTTGGAACAGACTGCTTCTCTTTCAGAGAAATGCATGTGAGTTTCTGTTAAATGCTTGTAAGTAGCTTAAGGCACTTTCAAAGGAAAGTGATTTTCTTTGAAACGACAGCATTTAGAAAGTGAGGCAACACTCCATTCACTTCGCAGAGTGAATTGAAGTATTGGAACAGACTGCTTCTCTTTCAGAGAAATGCATGTGAGTTTCTGGTGAATGCTTGTAAGTAGCTTAAGGCACTTTCAAAGGAAAGTGATTTTCCCTGAAAGGACAGCATTTAGAAAGTGAAGCAACACTCCATTCACTTCGCACAGTGAATTGAAGTGTTGGAACAGACTGCTTCTCTTTCAGAGAAATGCATGTGAGTTTTTGTTGAATGCTTGTAAGTAGCTTAAGGCACTTTCAAAGGAAAGTGATTTTCTCTGAAAGGACAGCATTTAGAAAGTGAAGCAACACTCCATTCACTTCGCACAGTGAATTGAAGTGTTGGAACAGACTGCTTCTCTTTCAGAGAAACGCATGTGAGTTTCTTCCTAATGATTGCAAGTAACTTAAGGCACTTTCAAAGGAAAGTGATTTTCTCTGAAAGGACAGCATTTAGAAAGTGAAGCAACACTCCATTCACTTTGCACAGTGAATTGAAGTGTTGGAACAGACTGCTTCTCTTTCAGAGAAACGCATGTGAGTTTTTTGTGAATTCTTGCAAGTTGCTTAAGGCACTTTCAAAGGAAAGTGATTTTCTCTGAAAGGACAGCATTTAGAAACTGAAGCAACACTCCATTCACTTCAAACAGTGAATTGAAGTGTTGGAACAGACTGCTTCTCTTTAAGAGAAATGCATGTGAGTTTTTTGTGAATGCTTGAAAGTAGTTTAAGGCACTTTCAAAGGAAAGTGATTTTCTCTGAAAGGACAGAATTTAGAAAGTGATGCAACACTCCATTTACTTCGCACAGTGAATTGAAGTGTTGGAACAGACTGCTTCTCTTTCAGAGAAACGCATGTGAGTTTCTTCCTAATGCTTGTAAGTAGCTTAAGGCACTTTCAAAGGAAAGTGATTTTCTCTGAAAGGACAGCATTTAGAAAGTGAAGCAACACTCCATTCCCTTCGTGCAGTGAATTGAAGTGTTGGAACAGAGTGCTTCTCTTTCATAGAAACGCATTAGTGTTTCTTGTGAATGCTTGCAAATTGCTTAAGGCACCTTCAAAGGAAAGTGATTTTCTCTGAAAGGACAGCATTTAGATTGTGAAGCAACACTCCATTCACTTTGTACAGTGAATTGAAGTGTTGGAACAGACTGCTTCTCTTTCAGAGAAATGCATGTGAGTTTCTGTTGAATGCTTGTAAGTAGCTTAAGGCACTTTCAAAGGAAAGTGATTTTCTCTGAAAGGACAGCATTTAGAAAGTAAAGCGACACTCCATTCCCTTCGGGCAATGAATTGAAGTGTTGGAACAGACTGCTTCTCTTTCATAGAAACGCATTAGTGTTTCTTGTGAATGCTTGCAAGCAGCTTAAGGCACTTTCAAAGGAAAGTGATTTTCTCTGAAAGGACAGCATTTAGAAAGTGAAGCAACACTCCATTCACTTCGCACAGTGAATTGAAGTGTTGGAACAGACTGCTTCTCTTTCAGAGAAACGCATGTGAGTTTCTTGTGAATTCTTGCAAGTTGCTTAAGGCACTTTCAAAGGAAAGTGATTTTCTCTGAAAGGACAGCATTTAGAAAGTGAAGCAACACTCCATTTACTTCGCACAGTGAATTGAAGTGTTGGAACAGACTGCTTCTCTTTCACAGAAACGCATGTGAGTTTTTTGTGAATGCTTGAAAGTAGTTTAAGGCACTTTCAAAGGAAAGTGATTTTCTCTGAAAGGACAGAATTTAGAAAGTGAAGCAACACTCCATTCACTTCGCACAGTGAATTGAAGTGTTGGAACAGACTGCTTCTCTTTCAGAGAAACGCATGTGAGTTTCTTCCTAATGCTTGCAAGTAGCTTAAGGCACTTTCAAAGGAAAGTGATTTTCTCTGAAAGGACAGCATTTATAAAGTGAAGCAACACTCCATTCACTTCGCACAGTGAATTGAAGTGTTGGAACAGACTGCTTCTCTTTCAGAGAAATGCATGTGAGTTTCTGTTGAATGCTTGTAAGTAGCTTAAGGCACTTTCAAAGGAAAGTGATTTTCTCTGAAACGACAGCATTTAGAAAGTGAGGTAACACTCCATTCACTTCGCAGAGTGAATTGAAGTATTGGAACAGACTGCTTCTCTTTCAGAGAAATGCATGTGAGTTTCTGGTGAATGCTTGTAAGTAGCTTAAGGCACTTTCAAAAGAAAGTGATTTTCTCTGAAAGGACAGCATTTAGAAAGTGAAGCAATACTCCATTCACTTCGCACAGTGAATTGAAGTGTTGGAACAGACTGCTTCTCTTTCAGAGAAACGCATGTGAGTTTCTTGTGAATTCTTGCAAGTTGCTTAAGGCACTTTCAAAGGAAAGTGATTTTCTCTGAAAGGACAGCATTTAGAAACTGAAGCAACACTCCATTCACTTCGCACAGTGAATTGAAGTGTTGGAACAGACTGCTTCTATTTAAGAGAAACGCATGTGAGTTTTTTGTGAATGCTTGAAAGTAGTTTAAGGCACTTTCAAAGGAAAGTGATTTTCTCTGAAAGGACAGAATTTAGAAAGTGATGCAACACTCCATTCACTTCGCACAGTGAATTGAAGTGTTGAAAGAGACTGCTTCTCTTTCAGAGAAACGCATGTGAAATTCTTCCTAATGCTTGCAAGTAGCTTAAGGCACTTTCAAAGGAAAGTGATTTTCTCTGAAAGGACAGCATTCAGAAAGTGAAGCAACACTCCATTCCCTTCGTGCAGTGAATTAAAGTGTTGGAACAGAGTGCTTCTCTTTCATAGAAACGCATTAGTGTTTCTTGTGAATGCTTGCATGTTGCTTAAGGCACTTTCAAAGGAAAGTGATTTTCTCTGAAAGGACAGCATTTAGAAAGTGAAGCAACACTCCATTCACTTTGTAAAGTGAATTGAAGTGTTGGAACAGACTGCTTCTCTTTCAGAGAAATGCATGTGAGTTTCTGTTGAATGCTTGTAAGTAGCTTAAGGCTCTTTCAAAGGAAAGTGATTTTCTCTGAAAGGACAGCATTTAGAAAGTAAAGCGACACTCCATTCCCTTCGGGCAATGAATTGAAGTGTTGGAACAGACTGCTTCTCTTTCATAGAAACGCATTAGTGTTTCTTGTGAATGCTTGCAAGTAGCTTAAGGCACTTTCAAAGGAAAGTGATTTTCTCTGAAAGGACAGCATTTAGAAAGTGAAGCAACACTCCATTCACTTCGCACAGTGAATTGAAGTGTTGGAACAGACTGCTTCTCTTTCAGAGAAACGCATGTGAGTTTCTTGTGAATTCTTGCAAGTTGCTTAAGGCACTTTCAAAGGAAAGTGATTTTCTCTGAAAGGACAGCATTTGGAAACTGAAGCAACACTCCATTTACTTCGCACAGTGAATTGAAGTGTTGGAACAGATTGCTTCTCTTTCACAGAAACGCATGTGAGTTTTTTGTGAATGCTTAAAAGTAGTTTAAGGCACTTTCAAAGGAAAGTGATTTTCTCTTAAAGGACAGCATTTAGAAAGTGAAGCAACACTCCATTCACTTCGCACAGTGAATTGATGTGTTGGAACAGACTGCTTCTCTTTCAGAGAAACGCATGTGAGTTTCTTCCTAATGCTTGCAAGTAGCTTAAGGCACTTTCAAAGGAAAGTGATTTTCTCTGAAAGGACAGCATTTAGAAAGTGAAGCAACACTCCATTCACTTCGCACAGTGAATTGAAGTGTTGGAACAGACTGCTTCTCTTTCAGAGAAATGCATGTGAGTTTCTGTTGAATGCTTGTAAGTAGCTTAAGGCACTTTCAAAGGAAAGTGATTTTCTCTGGAAGGACAGCATTTAGAAAGTGAAGCAACACTCCATTCACTTCGCACAGTGAATTGAAGTGTTGGAACAGACTGCTTCTCTTTCAGAGAAACGCATGTGAGTTTCTGGTGAATGCTTGTAAGTAGCTTAAGGCACTTTCAAAGAAAGTGATTTTCTCTGAAAGGACAGCATTTAGAAAGTGAAGCAACACTCCATTCACTTCGCACAGTGAATTGAAGTGTTGGAACAGACTGCTTCTCTTTCAGAGAAACGCATGTGTGTTTCTTCCTAATGCTTGTAAGTAGCTTAAGGCACTTTCAAAGGAAAGTGATTTTCTCTGAAAGAACAGCATTTAGAAAGTGAAGCAACACTCCATTCCCTTCGTGCAGTGAATTGAAGTGTTGGAACAGAGTGCTTCTCTTTCATAGAAACGCATTAGTGTTTCTTGTGAATTCTTGCAAGTTGCTTAAGGCACTTTCAAAGGAAAGTGATTTTCTCTGAAAGGACAGCATTTAGAAAGTGAAGCAACACTCCATTCACTTTGTACAGTGAATTGAAGTGTTGGAACAGACTGCTTCTCTTTCAGAGAAATGCATGTGAGTTTCTGTTGAATGCTTGTAAGTAGCTTAAGGCTCTTTCTAAGGAAAGTGATTTTCTCTGAAAGGACAGCATTTAGAAACTGAAGCGACACTCCATTCCCTTCGGGCAATGAATTGAAGTGTTGGAACAGACTGCTTCTCTTTCATAGAAACACATTAATGTTTCTTGTGAATGCTTGCAAGTAGCTTAAGGCACTTTCAAAGGAAAGTGATTTTCTCTGAGAGGACAGCATTTAGAAAGTGAAGCAACACTCCATTCACTTCGCACAGTGAATTGAAGTGTTGGAACAGACTGCTTCTCTTTCAGAGAAACGGCATGTGAGTTTCTTGTGAATTCTTGCAAGTTGCTTAAAGCACTTTCAAAGGAAAGTGATTTTCTCTGAATGGACAGCATTTAGAAACTGAAGCAACACTCCATTTACTTCGCACAGTGAATTGAAGTGTTGGAACAGACTGCTTCTCTTTCACAGAAACGCATGTGAGTTTTTTGTGAATGCGTGAAAGTAGTTTAAGGCACTTTCAAAGGAAAGTGATTTTCTCTGAAAGGACAGCATTTAGAAAGTGAAGCAACACTCCATTCACTTCGCACAGTGAATTGAAGTGTTGGAACAGACTGCTTCTCTTTCAGAGAAACGCATGTGAGTTTCTTCCTAATGCTTGCAAGTAGCTTAAGGCACTTTCAAAGGAAAGTGATTTTCTCTGATTGGACAGCATTTAGAAAGTGAAGCAACACTCCATTCACTTCGCACAGTGAATTGAAGTGTTGGAACAGACTGCTTCTCTTTCAGAGAAATGCATGTGAGTTTCTGGTGAATGCTTGTAAGTAGCTTAAGGCACTTTCAAAGGAAAGTGATTTTCTCTGAAAGGACAGCATTTAGAAAGTGAAGCAACACTCCATTCCCTTCGTGCAGTGAATTGAAGTGTTGGAACAGAGTGCTTCTCTTTCATAGAAACGCATTAGTGTTTCTTGTGAATGCTTGCAAGTTGCTTAAGGCACTTTCAAAGGAAAGTGATTTTCTCTGAAAGGACAGCATTTAGAAAGTGAAGCAACACTCCATTCACTTTGTACAGTGAATTGAAGTGTTGGAACAGACTGCTTCTCTTTCAGAGAAATGCATGTGAGTTTCTGTTGAATGCTTGTAAGTAGCTTAAGGCTCTTTCAAAGGAAAGTGATTTTCTCTGAAAGGACAGCATTTAGAAAGTAAAGCAACACTCCATTCCCTTCGCGCAATGAATTGAAGTGTTGAAACAGACTGCTTCTCTTTCAGAGAAACGCATGTGAGTTTTTTGTGAATGCTTTAAAGTAGTTTTGGGCACTTTCAATGGAAAGTGATTTTCTCTGAAAGGACAGCATTTAGAAAGTGAGGCAACACTCCATTCACTTCGCACAGTGAATTGAAGTGTTGGAACAGACTGCTTCTCTTTCAGAGCAACGCATGTGAATTTCTTCCTAAAGCTTGCAAGTAGCTTAAGGCACTTTCAAAGGAAAGTGATTTTCTCTGAAAGGACAGCATTTAGAAAGTGAAGCAACACTCCATTCACTTCGCACAGTGAATTGAAGTGTTGGAACAGACTGCTTCTCTTTTAGAGATACGCATGTGAGTTTTTTGTGAGTGCTTGAAAGTAGTTTAAGGCACTTTCTATGGAAAGTGATTTTCTCTGAAAGGACAGCGTTTAGAAAGTGAGGCAACACTCCATTCACTTCGCACAGTGAATTGAAGTGTTGGAACAGACTGCTTCTCTTTCAGAGAAACGCATGTGAGTTTCTTAATAATGCTTGCAAGTAGCTTAAGGCACTTTCAAAGGAAAGTGATTTTCTCTGAAAGGACAGCATTTAGAAACTGAAGCAACACTCCATTCACTTCGCACAGTGAATTGAAGTGTTGGAACGGACTGCTTCTCTTTCAGAGAAACGCATGTGAGTTTCTTCCTAATGCTTGCAAGTAGCTTAAGGCAATTTCAAAGGAAAGTGATTTTCTCTGAAAGAACAGCATTTAGAAAGTGAAGCAACACTCCATTCACTTCGCACAGTGAATTGAAGTGTTGGAACAGTCTGCTTCGCTTTCAGAGAAGCGCATGTGAGTTTTTTGTGAATGCTTGAAAGTAGTTTAAGGCACTTTCAAAGGAAAGTGATTTTCTCTGAAAGGACAGCATTTAGAAAGTGGGGCAACACTCCATTCACTTCGCACAGTGAATTGAAGTGTTGGAACAGACTGCTTCTCTTTCAGAGAAACACATGTGAGTTTCTGTTGAATGCTTGTAAGTAGCTTAAGGCACTTTCAAAGGAAAGTGATTTTCTCTGAAAGGACAGCAGTTAGAAAATGAAGCAACAATCCATTCACTTCGCACAGTGAATTGAAGTGTTTGAACCGACTGCTTCTCTTTCAGAGAAACGCATGAGAGTTTCTGGTGAATGCTTGTAAGAAGCTTAAGGCACTTTCAAAGGAACGTGATTTTCTCTGAAAGGACAGCATTTAGAAAGTGAAGCAACACTCCATTCACTTCGTGCAGTGAATTCAAGTGTTGGAACAGAGTGCTTCTCTTTCATAGAAACGCATTAGTGTTTCTTGTGAATGCTTGCAAGTTGCTTAAGGCACTTTCAAAGGAAAGTGATTTTCTCTGAAAGGACATAATTTAGAAAGTGAAGCAACACTCCATTCACTTCGCACAGTGAATTGAAGTGTTGGAACAGAATGCTTCTCTTTCAGAGAAATGCATGTGAGTTTCTGTTGAATGCTTGTAAGTAGCTTAAGGCACTTTCAAAGGAAAGTGATTTTCTCTGAAAGGACAGCATTTAGAAAGTGAAGCAACACTCCATTCATTTCGAACAGTGAATTGAAGTGTTGGAACAGACTGCTTCTCTTTCAGAGAAACGCATGTGAGTTTCTGGTGAATTCTTGCAAGTTGCTTAAGGCACTTTCAAAGGAAAGTGATTTTCTCTGAAAGGACAGCATTTAGAAACTGAAGCAACACTCCATTTACTTCGCACAGTGAATTGAAGTGTTGGAACAGACTGCTTCTCTTTCACAGAAACGCATGTGAGTTTTTTGTGAATGCTTGAAAGTAGTTTAAGGCACTTTCAAAGGAAAGTGATTTTCTCTGAAAGGACAGAATTTAGAAAGTGAAGCAACACTCCATTCACTTCGGACAGTGAATTGAAGTGTTGGAACAGACTGCTTCTCTTTCAGAGAAACGCATGTGAGTTTCTTCCTAATGCTTGCAAGTAGCTTAAGGCACTTTCAAAGGAAAGAGATTTTCTCTGATTGGACAGCATTTAGAAAGTGAAGCAACACTCCATTCACTTTGCACAGTGAATTGAAGTGTTGGAACAGACTGCTTCTCTTTCAGAGAAACGCATGTGAGTTTCTGGTGAATGCTTGTAAGTAGCTTAAGGAACTTTCAAAGGAAAGTGATTTTCTCTGAAAGGACAGAATTTAGAAAGTGAAGCAACACTCCATTCACTTCGCACAGTGAATTGAAATGTTGGAACAGACTGCTTCTCTTTCAGAGAAACGCATGTGAGTTTCTTCCTAATGCTTGCAAGTAGCTTAAGGCACTTTCAAAGGAAAGTGATTTTCTCTGAAAGGACAGCATTTAGAAACTGAATCAACACTCCATTTACTTCGCACAGTGAATTGAAGTGTTGGAACAGACTGCTTCTCTTTCACAGAAACGCATGTGAGTTTTTTGTGAATGCTTGAAAGTAGTTTAAGGCACTTTCAAAGGAAAGTGATTTTCTCTGAAAGGACAGAATTTAGAAAGTGAAGCAACACTCCATTCACTTCGCACAGTGAATTGAAGTGTTGGAACAGACTGCTTCTCTTTCAGAGAAACGCATGTGAGTTTCTTCCTAATGCTTGCAAGTAGCTTAAGGCACTTTCAAAGGAAAGTGATTTTCTCTGATTGGACAGCATTTAGAAAGTGAAGGAACACTCCATTCACTTCGCACAATGAATTGAAGTGTTGGAACAGACTGCTTCTCTTTCAGATAAACACATGTGAGTTTCTGGTGAATGCTTGTAAGTAGCTTAAGGAACTTTCAAAGAAAAGTGATTTTCTCTGAAAGGACAGCATTTAGAAAGTGAAGCAACACTCAATTCCCTTCGTGCAGTGAATTGAAGTGTTGGAACAGAGTGCTTCTCTTTCATAGAAACGCATTAGTGTTTCTTGTGAATGCTTGCAAGTTGCTTAAGGCACTTTCAAAGGAAAGTGATTTTCTCTGAAAGGACAGCATTTAGAAAGTGAAGCAACACTCCATTCACTTTGTACAGTGAATTGAAGTGTTGGAACAGACTGCTTCTCTTTCAGAGAAATGCATGTAAGTTTCTGTTGAATGCTTGTAAGTAGCTTAAGGCTCTTTCAAAGGAAAGTGATTTTCTCTGAAAGGACAGCATTTAGAAAGTAAAGCAACACTCCATTCCCTTCGCGCAATGAATTGAAATGTTGGAACAGACTGCTTCACTTTCAGAGAAACGCATGTGAGTTTCTGTTAAATGCTTGTAAGTAGCTTAAGGCACTTTCAAAGGAAAGTGATTTTCTCTGAAAGGACAGCATTTAGAAAGTGAGGCAACACTCTATTCCCTTCACACAGTGAATTGAAGTGTTGGAACAGACTGCTTCTCTTTCAGAGAAACGCATGTGAGTTTCTTCCTAATGCTTGAAAGTAGCTTAAGGCACTATCAAAGGAAAGTGATTTTCTCTGAAAGGACAGCATTTAAAAGTGAAGCAACACTCCATTCCCTTCGCACAGTGAATTGAAGTGTTGGAACAGACTGCGTCTCTTTCAGAGAAGCGAATGTGAGTTTTTTGTGAATGCTTGAAAGTAGTTTAAGGCACTTTCAAAGGAAAGTGATTTTCTCTGAAAGGACAGCATTTAAAAAGTGAGGCAACACTCCATTCACTTCGCACAGTGAATTGAAGTGTTGGAACAGACTGCTTCTCTTTCAGAGAAACGCATGTGAGTTTCTTCCTAATGCTTGCAAGTAGCTTAAGGCACTTTAAAAGGAAAGTGATTTTCTCTGAAAGGACAGCATTTAGAAAATGAAGCAACACTCCATTCACTTCGCACAGTGAATTGAAGTGTTTGAACCGACTGCTTCTCTTTCAGATAAACGCATGTGAGTTTCTGGTGAATGCTTATAAGAAGCTTAAGGCATTTTCAAAGGAAAGTGATTTTCTCTGAAAGGACAGCATTTAGAAAGTGAAGCAACACTCCATTCACTTCGTGCAGTGAATTGAAGTGTTGGAACAGAGTGCTTCTCTTTCATAGAAACGCATTAGTGTTTCTTGTGAATGCTTGCAAGTTGCTTAAGGCACTTTCAAAGGAAAGTGATTTTCTCTGAAAGGACATAATTTAGAAAGTGAAGCAACACTCCATTCACTTCGCACAGTGAATTGAAGTGTTGGAACAGACTGCTTCTCTTTCAGAGAAATGCATGTGAGTTTCTGTTGAATGCTTGTAAGTAGCTTAAGGCACTTTCAAAGGAAAGTGATTTTCTCTGAAAGGACAGCATTTAGAAAGTGAAGCAACACTCCATTCATTTCGAACAGTGAATTGAAGTGTTGGAACAGACTGCTTCTCTTTCAGAGAAACGCATGTGAGTTTCTGGTGAATTCTTGCAAGTTGCTTAAGGCACTTTCAAAGGAAAGTGATTTTCTCTGAAAGGACAGCATTTAGAAACTGAAGCAACACTCCATTTACTTCGCACAGTGAATTGAAGTGTTGGAACAGACTGCTTCTCTTTCACAGAAACGCATGTGAGTTTTTTGTGAATGCTTGAAAGTAGTTTAAGGCACTTTCAAAGGAAAGTGATTTTCTCTGAAAGGACAGAATTTAGAAAGTGAAGCAACACTCCATTCACTTCGGACAGTGAATTGAAGTGTTGGAACAGACTGCTTCTCTTTCAGAGAAACGCATGTGAGTTTCTTCCTAATGCTTGCAAGTAGCTTAAGGCACTTTCAAAGGAAAGAGATTTTCTCTGATTGGACAGCATTTAGAAAGTGAAGCAACACTCCATTCACTTTGCACAGTGAATTGAAGTGTTGGAACAGACTGCTTCTCTTTCAGAGAAACGCACGTGAGTTTCTGGTGAATGCTTGTAAGTAGCTTAAGGAACTTTCAAAGGAAAGTGATTTTCTCTGAAAGGACAGAATTTAGAAAGTGAAGCAACACTCCATTCACTTCGCACAGTGAATTGAAATGTTGGAACAGACTGCTTCTCTTTCAGAGAAACGCATGTGAGTTTCTTCCTAATGCTTGCAAGTAGCTTAAGGCACTTTCAAAGGAAAGTGATTTTCTCTGAAAGGACAGCATTTAGAAACTGAAGCAACACTCCATTTACTTCGCACAGTGAATTGAAGTGTTGGAACAGACTGCTTCTCTTTCAGAGAAACGCATGTGAGTTTTTTGTGAATGCTTGAAAGTAGTTTAAGGCACTTTCAAAGGAAAGTGATTTTCTCTGAAAGGACAGAATTTAGAAAGTGAAGCAACACTCCATTCACTTCGCACAGTGAATTGAAGTGTTGGAACAGACTGCTTCTCTTTCAGAGAAACGCATGTGAGTTTCTTCCTAATGCTTGCAAGTAGCTTAAGGCACTTTCAAAGGAAAGTGATTTTCTCTGATTGGACAGCATTTAGAAAGTGAAGCAACACTCCATTCACTTCGCACAATGAATTGAAGTGTTGGAACAGACTGCTTCTCTTTCAGATAAACACATGTGAGTTTCTGGTGAATGCTTGTAAGTAGCTTAAGGAACTTTCAAAGAAAAGTGATTTTCTCTGAAAGGACAGCATTTAGAAAGTGAAGCAACACTCAATTCCCTTCGTGCAGTGAATTGAAGTGTTGGAACAGAGTGCTTCTCTTTCATAGAAACGCATTAGTGTTTCTTGTGAATGCTTGCAAGTTGCTTAAGGCACTTTCAAAGGAAAGTGATTTTCTCTGAAAGGACAGCATTTAGAAAGTGAAGCAACACTCCATTCACTTTGTACAGTGAATTGAAGTGTTGGAACAGACTGCTTCTCTTTCAGAGAAATGCATGTAAGTTTCTGTTGAATGCTTGTAAGTAGCTTAAGGCTCTTTCAAAGGAAAGTGATTTTCTCTGAAAGGACAGCATTTAGAAAGTAAAGCAACACTCCATTCCCTTCGCGCAATGAATTGAAATGTTGGAACAGACTGCTTCACTTTCAGAGAAACGCATGTGAGTTTCTGTTAAATGCTTGTAAGTAGCTTAAGGCACTTTCAAAGGAAAGTGATTTTCTCTGAAAGGACAGCATTTAGAAAGTGAGGCAACACTCTATTCCCTTCACACAGTGAATTGAAGTGTTGGAACAGACTGCTTCTCTTTCAGAGAAACGCATGTGAGTTTCTTCCTAATGCTTGAAAGTAGCTTAAGGCACTATCAAAGGAAAGTGATTTTCTCTGAAAGGACAGCATTTAGAAAGTGAAGCAACACTCCATTCCCTTCGCACAGTGAATTGAAGTGTTGGAACAGACTGCGTCTCTTTCAGAGAAGCGAATGTGAGTTTTTTGTGAATGCTTGAAAGTAGTTTAAGGCACTTTCAAAGGAAAGTGATTTTCTCTGAAAGGACAGCATTTAAAAAGTGAGGCAACACTCCATTCACTTCGCACAGTGAATTGAAGTGTTGGAACAGACTGCTTCTCTTTCAGAGAAACGCATGTGAGTTTCTTCCTAATGCTTGCAAGTAGCTTAAGGCACGTTAAAAGGAAAGTGATTTTCTCTGAAAGGACAGCATTTAGAAAATGAAGCAACACTCCATTAACTTCGCACAGTGAATTGAAGTGTTTGAACCGACTGCTTCTCTTTCAGAGAAACGCATGTGAGTTTCTGGTGAATGCTTATAAGAAGCTTAAGGCATTTTCAAAGGAAAGTGATTTTCTCTGAAAGGACAGCATTTAGAAAGTGAAGCAACACTCCATTCACTTCGTGCAGTGAATTGAAGTGTTGGAACAGAGTGCTTCTCTTTCATAGAAACGCATTAGTGTTTCTTGTGAATGCTTGCAAGTTGCTTAAGGCACTTTCAAAGGAAAGTGATTTTCTCTGAAAGGACATAATATAGAAAGTGAAGCAACACTCCTTTCACTTCGCACAGTGAATTGAAGTGTTGGAACAGACTGCTTCTCTTTCAGAGAAATGCATGTGAGTTTCTGTTGAATGCTTGTAAGTAGCTTAAGGCACTTTCAAAGGAAAGTGATTTTCTCTGAAAGGACAGCATTTAGATAGTGAAGCAACACTCCGTTCACTTCGCACAGTGAATTGAAGTGTTGGAACAGACTGCTTCACTTTCAGAGAAACGCATGTGAGTTTCTGTTGAATGCTTGTAAGTAGCTTAAGGCACTTTCAAAGGAAAGTGATTTTCTCTGAGAGGACAGCATTTAGAAAGTGAAGCAACACTCCATTCACTTCACACAGTGAATTGAAGTGTTGGAACAGACTGCTTCTCTTTCAGAGAAACGCATGTGAGTTTCTTCCTAATGCTTGCAAGTAGCTTAAGGCACTTTCAAAGGAAAGTGATTTTCTCTGAAAGGACAGCATTTAGAAAGTGAAGCAACACTCCATTCACTTCGCACAGTGAATTGAAGTGTTGGAACAGACTGCTTCTCTTTCAGAGAAACGCATGTGAGTTTCTGTTAAATGCTTGTAAGTAGCTTAAGGCACTTTCAAAGGAAAGTGATTTTCTCTGAAAGGACAGCATTTAGAAAATGAGGCAACACTCTATTCCCTTCACACAGTGAATTGAAGTGTTGGAACAGACTGCTTCTCTTTCAGAGAAACGCATGTGAGTTTCTTCCTAATGCTTGCAAGTAGCTTAAGGCACTATCAAAGGAAAGTGATTTTCTCTGAAAGGACAGCATTTAGAAAGTGAAGCAACACTCCATTCACTTCGCACAGTGAACTGAAGTGTTGGAACAGACTGCTTCTCTTTCAGAGAAGCGCATGTGAGTTTTTTGTGAATGCTTGAAAGTAGTTTAAGGCACTTTCAAAGGAAAGTGATTTTCTCCGAAAGGACAGCATTTAGAAAGTGAGGCAACACTCCATTCACTTCGCACAGTGAATTGAAGTGTTGGAACAGACTGCTTCTCTTTCAGAGAAACGCATGTGAGTTTCTTCCTAATGCTTGCAAGTAGCTTAAGGCACTTTCAAAGGAAAGTGATTTTCTCTGAAAGGACAGCAGTTAGAAAATGAAACAACACTCCATTCACTTCGCACAGTGAATTGAAGTGTTTGAACCGACTGCTTCTCTTTCAGAGAAACGCATGTGAGTTTCTGGTGAATGCTTGTAAGAAGCTTAAGGCACTTTCAAAGGAAAGTGAATTTATCTGAAAGGACAGCATTTAGAAAGTGAAGCAACACTCCATTCACTTCGTGCAGTGAATTGAAGTATTGGAACAGAGTGCTTCTCTTTCATAGAAACGCATTAGTGTTTCTTGTGAATGCTTGCAAGTTGCTTAAGGCACTTTCAAAGGAAAGAGATTTCCTCTGAAAGAACTTAATTTAGAAAGTGAAGCTACACTCCATTCACTTCGCACAGTGAATTGAAGTGTTGGAACAGACTGCTTCTCTTTCAGAGAAATGCATGTGAGTTTCTGTTGAATGCTTGTAAGTAGCTTAAGGCACTTTCAAAGGAAAGTGATTTTCTCTGAAAGGACAGCATTTAGAAAGTGAAGCAACACTCCATTCACTTCGCACAGTGAATTGAAGTGTTGGAACAGACTGCTTCACTTTCAGAGAAACGCATGTGAGTTTCTGTTGAATTCTTGTAAGTAGCTTAAGGCACTTTCAAAGGAAAGTGATTTTCTCTGAGAGGACAGCATTTAGAAAGTGAGGCAACACTCCATTCACTTCACACAGTGAATTGAAGTGTTGGAACAGACTGCTTCTCTTTCAGAGAAACGCATGTGAGTTTCTCTTAAATGCTTGTAAGTAGCTTAAGGCACTTGCAAAGGAAAGTGATTTTCTCTGAAAGGACAGCATTTAGAAAGTGATGCAACACTCAATTCACTTCACACAGTGAATTGAAGTGTTGGAACAGACTGCTTCTCTTTCAGAGAAACGCATGTGAGTTTCTTCCTAATGCTTGCAAGTAGCTTAAGGCACTATCAAAGGAAAGTGATTTTCTCTGAAAGGACAGCATTTAGAAAGTGAAGCAACACTCCATTCACTTCGCACAGTGAATTGAAGTTTTGGAACAGACTTCTTCTCTTTCAGAGAAGCGCATGTGAGTTTTTTGTGAATGCTTGAAATAGTTTAAGGCACTTTCAAAGGAAAGTGATTTTCTCTGAAAGGACAGCATTTAGAAAGTGAGGCAACACTCCATTCACTTCGCACAGTGAATTGAAGTGTTGGAACAGACTGCTTCTCTTTCAGTGAAACGCATGTGAGTTTCTTCCTAATGCTTGCAAGTAGCTTAAGGCACTTTCAAAGGAAAGTGATTTTCTCTGAAAGGACAGCATTTAGAAAATGAAGCAACACTCCATTCACTTCGCACAGTGAATTGAAGTGTTGGAACAGACTGCTTCTCTTTCAGAGAAATGCATTAGTGTTTCTTGTGAATGCTTGCAAGTTGCTTAAGGCACTTTCAAAGGAAAGTGATTTTCTCTGAGAGGAAATAATTTAGAAAGTGAAGCAACACTCCATTCACTTCGCACAGTGAATTGAAGTGTTGGAACAGACTGCTTCTCTTTCAGAGAAATGCATGTGAGTTTCTGTTGAATGCTTGTAAGTAGCTTAAGGCACTTTCAAAGGAAAGTGATTTTCTCTGAAAGGACAGCATGTAGAAAGTGGAGCAACACTCCATTCACTTCGCACAGTGAATTGAAGTGTTGGAACAGACTGCTTCACTTTCAGAGAAACGCATGTGAGTTTCTGTTGAATGCTTGTAAGTAGCTTAAGGCACTTTCAAAGGAAAGTGATTTTCTCTGAGAGGACAGCATTTAGAAAGTGAGGCAACACTCCATTCACTTCGCACAGTGAATTGAAGTGTTGGAACAGACTGCTTCTCTTTCAGAGAAATGCATGTGAGTTTCTGTTGAATGCTTGTAAGTAGCTTAAGGCACTTTCAAAGGAAAGTGATTTTCTCTGAAAGGACAGCATTTAGAAAGTGAAGCAACACTCCATTCACTTCGCACAGTGAATTGAAGTGTTGGAACAGACTGCTTCTCATTCAGAGAAACGCATGTGAGTTTCTGGTGAATGCTTGTAAGAAGCTTAAGGCACTTTCAAAGGAAAGTGATTTTCTCTGAAAGGACAGCATTTAGAAAGTGAAGCAACACACCATTCACTTCGTGCAGTGAATTGAAGTGTTGGAACAGAGTGCTTCTTTTTCATAGAAACGCATTAGTGTTTCTTGTGAATGCTTGCAAGTTGCTTAAGGCACTTTCAAAGGAAAGTGATTTTCTCTGAAAGGACATAATTTAGAAAGTGAAGCAACACTCCATTCACTTCGCACAGTGAATTGAAGTGTTGGAACAGACTGCTTCTCTTTCAGAGAAATGCATGTGAGTTTCTGTGGAATGCTTGTAAGTAGCTTAAGGCACTTTCAAGGGAAAGTGATTTTCTCTGAAAGGACAGCATTTAGAAAGTGAGGCAACACTCCATTCATTTCGCACAGTGAATTGAAGTGTTGGAACAGACTGCTTCTCTTTCAGAGAAACGCATGTGAGTTTCTGGTGAATGCTTTTAAGTAGCTTAAGGCACTTTCAAAGGAAAGTGATTTTCTCTGAAAGGACAGCATTTAGAAAGTGAAGCAACACTCCATTCACTTCGAACACTGAATTGAAGTGTTGGAACAGACTGCTTCTCTTTCAGAGAAATGCATGTGAGTTTCTGTTGAATGCTTGTAAGTAGCTTAAGGCACTTTCAAAGGAAAGTGATTTTCTCTGAAAGGACAGCATTTAGAAAGTGAGGCAACACTCCATTCACTTCACACAGTGAATTGAAGTGTTGGAACAGACTGCTTCTCTTTCAGAGAGACGCATGTGAGTTTCTTTTGAATTCTTGCAAGTTGCTTAAGGCACTTTCAAAGGAAAGAGATTTTCTCTGAAAGGACAGCATTTAGAAACTGAAGCAACACTACATTCACTTCGCACAGTGAATTGAAGTGTTGGAACAGACTGCTTCTCTTTAAGAGAAACGCATGTGAGTTTTTTGTGAATGCTTGAAAGTAGTTTAAGGCACTTTCAAAGGAAAGTGATTTTCTCTGAAAGGACAGAATTTAGAAAGTGATGCAACACTCCATTCACTTCGCACAGTGAATTGAAGTGTTGGAACAGACTGCTTCTCTTTCAGAGAAACGCATGTGAGTTTCTTCCTAATGCTTGTAAGTAGCTTAAGGAACTTTCAAAGGAAAGTGATTTTCTCTGAAAGGACAGCATTTAGAAAGTGAAGCAACACTCCATTCCCTTCGTGCAGTGAATTGAAGTGTTGGAACAGAGTGCTTCTCTTTCATAGAAACGCATTAGTGTTTCTTGTGAATGCTTGCATGTTGCTTAAGGCACTTTCAAAGGAAAGTGATTTTCTCTGAAAGGACAGCATTTAGAAAGTAAAGCGACACTCCATTCCCTTCGTGCAATGAATTGAAGTGTTGGAACAGACTGCTTCTCTTTCATAGAAACGCATTAGTGTTTCTTGTGAATGCTTGCAAGTAGCTTAAGGCACTTTCAAAGGAAAGTGATTTTCTCTGAAAGGACAGCATTTAGAAAGTGAAGCAACACTCCATTCACTTCGCACAGTGAATTGAAGTGTTGGAACAGACTGCTTCTCTTTCAGAGAAACGCATTAGTGTTTCTTGTGAATGCTTGCAAGTAGCTTAAGGCACTTTCAAAGGAAAGTGATTTTCTCTGAAAGGACAGCATTTAGAAAGTGAAGCAACTCTCCATTCACTTTGCACAGTGAATTGAAGTGTTGGAACAGACTGCTTCTCTTTCAGAGAAACGCATGTGAGTTTCTTGTGAATTCTTGCAAGTTGTTTAAGGCACTTTCAAAGGAAAGTGATTTTCTCTGAAAGGACAGCATTTAGAAACTGAAGCAACACTCCATTTACTTCGCACAGTTAATTGAAGTGTTGGAACAGACTGCTTCTCTTTCACAGAAACGCATGTGAGTTTTTTGTGAATTCTTGAAAGTAGTTTAAGGCACTTTCAAAGGAAAGTGATTTTCTCTGAAAGGACAGAATTTAGAAAGTGAAGCAACACTCCATTCACTTCGCACAGTGAATTGAAGTGTTGGAACGGACTGCTTCTCTTTCAGAGAAACGCATGTGAGTTTCTTCCTAATGCTTGCAATTAGCTTAAGGCACTTTCAAAGGAAAGTGATTTTCTCTGAAAGAACAGCATTTAGAAAGTGAAGCAACACTCCATTCACTTCGCACAGTGAATTGAAGTGTTGGAACAGACTGCTTCTCTTTCAGAGAAACGCATGTGAGTTTCTTCCTAATGCTTGCAAGTAGCTTAAGGCACTTTCAAAGGAAAGTGATTTTCTCTGAAAGGACAGCATTTAGAAAGTGAGGCAACACTCCATTCACTTCACACAGTGAATTGAAGTGTTGGAACAGACTGCTTCTCTTTCAGAGAACCGCATGTGAGTTTTTTGTGAATGCTTGAAAGTAGTTTAAGGCACTTTCAAAGGAAAGTGATTTTCTCTGAAAGGACAGCATTTAGAAAGTGAGGCAACACTCCATTCACTTCGCACAGTGAATTGAAGTGTTGGAACAGACTGCTTCTCTTTCAGAGAATCGCATGTGAGTTTCTTCCTAATGCTTGCAAGTAGCTTAAGGCGCTTTCAAAGGAAAGTGATTTTCTCTGAAAGGACAGCATTTAGAAAGTGAGGCAACACTCCATTCACTTCGCACAGTGAATTGAAGTGTTGGAACAGACTGCTTCTCTTTCAGAGAAACGCATGTGAGTTTCTTCCTAATGCTTGCAAGTAGCTTAAGGCGCTTTCAAAGGAAAGTGATTTTCTCTGAAAGGACAGCATTTAGAAAGTGAAGCAACACTCCATTCACTTCGTGCAGTGAATTGAAGTGTTGGAACAGAGTGCTTCTCTTTCATAGAAACGCATTAGTGTTTCTTGTGAATGCTTGCAAGTTGCGTAAGGCACTTTCAAAGGAAAGTGATTTTCTAAGAAAGGACAGCATTTAGAAAGTGAAGCAACACTCCATTCACTTCGCACAGTGAATTGAAGTGTTGGAACAGACTGCTTCTCTTTCAGAGAAACGCATGTGAGTTATTGGTGAATGCTTGTAAGTAGCTTAAGGCACTTTCAAAGGAAAGTGATTTTCTCTGAAAGGACAGCATTTAGAAAGTGAAGCAACACTCCATTCACTTCGAACAGTGAATTGAAGTGTTGGAACAGACTGCTTCTCTTTCAGAGAAATGCATGTGAGTTTCTGGTGAATGCTTGTAAGTAGCTTAAGGCACTTTCAAAGGAAAGTGATTTTCTCTGAAAGGACAGCATTTAGAAAGTGAGGCAGCACTCCATTCACTTCACACAGTGAATTGAAGTGTTGGAACAGACTGCTTCACTTTCAGAGAAACGCATGTGAGTTTCTTCCTAATGCTTGCAAGTAGCTTAAGGCACTTTCAAAGGAAAGTGATTTTCTCTGAAAGGACAGCATTTAGAAAGTGAGGCAACACTCCATTCACTTCGCACAGTGAATTGAAGTGTTGGAACAGACTGCTTCTCTTTCAGAGAAATGCATGTGAGTTTCTTCCTAATGCTTGCAAGTAGCTTAAGGCACTTTCAAAGGAAAGTGATTTTCTCTGAAAGGACAGCATTTAGAAAGTGAAGCAACACTCCATTCACTTCGCACAGTGAATTGAAGTGTTGGAACAGACTGCTTCTCTTTCAGAGAAACGCATGTGAGTTTCTGGTGAATGCTTATAAGAAGCTTAAGGCACATTCAAAGGAAAGTGATTTTCTCTGAAAGTACAGCATTTAGAAAGTGAAGCAACACTCCATTCACTTCGTGCAGTGAATTGAAGTGTTGGAACAGAGTGCTTCTCTTTCATAGAAACGCATTAGTGTTTCTTGTGAATGCTTGCAAGTTGCTTAAGGCACTTTAAAAGGAAAGTGATTTTCTCTGAAAGGACATAATTTAGAAAGTGAAGAAACACTCCATTCACTTCGCACAGTGAATTGAAGTGTTGGAACAGACTGCTTCTCTTTCAGAGAAATGCATGTGAGTTTCTGTTGAATGCTTGTAAGTAGCTTAAGGCACTTTCAAAGGAAAGTGATTTTCTCTGAAAGGACAGCACTTAGAAAGTGAAGCAACACTCCATTCACTTCGCACAGTGAATTGAAGTGTTGGAACAGACAGCTTCACTTTCAGAGAAACGCATGTGAGTTTCTGTTGAATGCTTGCAAGTAGCTTAAGGCACTTTCAAAGGAAAGTGATTTTCTCTGAGAGGACAGCATTTAGAAAGTGAGGCAACACTCCATTCACTTCACACAGTGAATTAAAGTGTTGGAACAGACTGCATCTCTTTCAGAGAAACGCATGTGAGTTTCTTCCTAATGCTTGCAAGTAGCTTAAGGCACTTTCAAAGGAAAGTGATTTTCTCAGAAAGGACAGCATTTAGAAAGTGAAGCAACACTCCATTCACTTCGCACAGTGAATTGAAGTGTTGGAACAGACTGCTTCTCTTTCAGAGAAATGCATGTGAGTTTCTTCCTAATGCTTGCAAGTAGCTTAAGGCACTTTCAAAGGAAAGTGATTTTCTCTGAAAGGACAGCATTTAGAAAGTGAAGCAACACTCCATTCACTTCGCACAGTGAATTGAAGTGTTGGGACAGACTGCTTCTCTTTCAGAGAAACGCATGTGAGTTTCTGGTGAATGCTTGTAAGTAGCTTAAGGCACTTTCAAAGGAAAGTGATTTTCTCTGAAAGGACAGCATTTAGAAAGTGAAACAACACTCCCTTCACTTCGAACAGTGAATTGAAGTGTTGGAACAGACTGCTTCTCTTTCAGAGAAATGCATGTGAGTTTCTGTTGAATGCTTGTAAGTAGCTTAAGGCACTTTCAAAGGAAAGTGATTTTCTCTGAAAGGACAGCATTTAGAAAGTGAGGCAACACTCCATTCACTTCGCACAGTGAATTGAAGTGTTGGAACAGACTGCTTCTCTTTCAGAGAAACGCATGTGAGTTTCTTCCTAATGCTTGCAAGTAGCTTAAGGCACTTTCAAAGGAAAGTGATTTTCTCTGAAAGGACAGCATTTAGAAAGTGAAGCAACACTCCATTCACTTCGCACAGTGAATTGAAGTGTTGGAACAGACTGCTTCTCTTTCAGAGAAATGCATGTGAGTTTCTGTTGAATGCTTGTAAGTAGCTTAAGGCACTTTCAAAGGAAAGTGATTTTCTCTGAAAGGACAGCATTTAGAAAGTGAAGCAACACTCCATTCACTTCGCACAGTGAATTGAAGTGTTGGAACAGACAGCTTCACTTTCAGAGAAACGCATGTGAGTTTCTGTTGAATGCTTGCAAGTAGCTTAAGGCACTTTCAAAGGAAAGTGATTTTCTCTGAGAGGACAGCATTTAGAAAGTGAGGCAACACTCCATTCACTTCACACAGTGAATTGAAGTGTTGGAACAGACTGCTTCTCTTTCAGAGAAACACATGTGAGTTTCTTCCTAATGCTTGCAAGTAGCTTAAGGCACTTTCAAAGGAAAGTGATTTTCTCTGAAAGGACAGCATTTAGAAAGTGAAGCAACACTCCATTCACTTCGCACAGTGAATTGAAGTGTTGGAACAGACTGCTTCTCTTTCAGAGAAACGCATGTGAGTTTCTTTTTAATGCTTGCAAGTAGCTTAAGGCACTTTCAAAGGAAAGTGATTTTCTCTGAAAGGACAGCATTTAGAAAGTGAAGCAACACTCCATTCACTTCGCACAGTGAATTGAAGTGTTGGAACAGACTGCTTCTCTTTCAGAGAAACGCATGTGAGTTTCTGGTGAATGCTTGTAAGTAGCTTAAGGCACTTTCAAAGGAAAGTGATTTTCTCTGAAAGGACAGCATTTAGAAAGTGAAGCAACACTCCCTTCACTTCGAACAGTGAATTCAAGTGTTGGAACAGACTGCTTCTCTTTCAGAGAAATGCATGTGAGTTTCTGTTGAATGCTTGTAATTAGCTTAAGGCACTTTCAAAGGAAAGTGATTTTCTCTGAAAGGACAGCATTTAGAAAGTGAGGCAACACTCCATTCACTTCACACAGTGAATTGAAGTGTTGGAACAGACTGCTTCTCTTTCAGAGAAACGCATGTGAGTTTCTTCCTAATGCTTGCAAGTAGCTTAAGGCACTTTCAAAGGAAAGTGATTTTCTCTGAAAGGACAGCATTTAGAAAGTGAAGCAACACTCCATTCACTTCGCACAGTGAATTTAAGTGTTGGAACAGACTGCTTCTCTTTCAGAGAAACGCATGTGAGTTTCTTCCTAATGCTTGCAAGTAGCTTAAGGCACTTTCAAAGGAAAGTGATTTTCTCTGAAAGGACAGCATTTAGAAAGTGAAGCAAAACTCCATTCACTTCGCAGAGTGAATTGAAGTATTGGAACAGACTGCTTCTCTTTCAGAGAAATGCATGTGAGTTTCTGGTGAATGCTTGTAAGTAGCTTAAGGCACTTTCAAAGGAAAGTGATTTTCTCTGGAAGGACAGCATTTAGAAAGTGAAGCAACACTCCATTCACTTCGCACAGTGAATTGAAGTGTTGGAACAGACTGCTTTACTTTCAGAGAAACGCATGTGAGTTTCTGTTGAATGCTTGTAAGTAGTTTAAGGCACTTTCAAAGGAAAGTGATTTTCTCTGAGAGGACAGCATTTAGAAAGTGAGGCAACACTCCATTCACTTCACACAGTGAATTGAAGTGTTGGAACAGACTGCTTCTCTTTCAGAGAAACGCATGTGAGTTTCTTCCTATTGCTTGCAAGTAGCTTAAGGCACTTTCAAAGGAAAGTGATTTTCTCAGAATGGAGAGCGTTTAGAAAGTGAAGCAACACTCCATTCACTTCGCACAGTGAATTGAAGTGTTGGAACAGACTGCTTCTCTTTCAGAGAAACGTATGTGAGTTTCTTCCTAATGCTTGCAAGTAGCTTAAGGCACTTTCAAAGGAAAGTGATTTTCTCTGAAAGGACAGCATTTAGAAAGTGAAGCAACACTCCATTCACTTCGCACAGTGAATTGAAGTGTTGGAACAGACTGCTTCTCTTTCAGAGAAACGCATGTGAGTTTCTGGTGAATGCTTGTAAGTAGCTTAAGGCACTTTCAAAGGAAAGTGATTTTCTCTGAAAGGACAGCATTTAGAAAGTGAAGCAACACTCCATTCACTTTGTACAGTGAATTGAAGTGTTGGAACAGACTGCTTCTCTTTCAGAGAAATGCATGTGAGTTTCTGTTGAATGCTTGTAAGTAGCTTAAGGCACTTTCAAAGGAAAGTGATTTTCTCTGAAAGGACAGCATTTAGAAAGTAAAGCAACACTCCATTCCCTTCGCGCAATGAATTGAAGTGTTGGAACAGACTGCTTCTCTTTCAGAGAAACGCATTAGTGTTTCTTGTGAATGCTTGCAAGTAGCTTAAGGCACTTTCAAAGGAAAGTGATTTTCTCTGAAAGGACAGCATTTAGAAAGTGAAGCAACACTCCATTCACTTCGCACAGAGAATTGAAGTGTTGGAACAGATTGCTTCTCTTTCAGAGAAATGCATGTGAGTTTCTGTTGAATGCTTGTAAGTAGCTTAAGGCACATTCAAAGGAAAGGGATTTTCTCTGAAAGGACAGCATTTAGAAACTGAAGCAACACTCCATTCACTTCGCACAGTGAATTGAAGTGTTGGAACAGACTGCTTCTCTTTCAGAGAAACGCATGTGAGTTTTTTGTGAATGCTTGAAAGTAGTTTAAGGCACTTTCAATGGAAAGTGATTTTCTCTGAAAGGACAGCATTTAGAAAGTGAGGCAACACTCCATTCACTTCACACAGTGAATTGAAGTGTTGGAACAGACTGCTTCTCTTTCACAGAAACGCATGTGAACTTCTTCCTAATGCTTGCAAGTAGCTTAAGGCACTTTCAAAGGAAAGTGATTTTCTCTGAAAGGACAGCATTTAGAAAGTGAAGCAACACTCCATTAACTTCGCACAGTGAATTGAAGTGTTGGAACAGACTGCTTCTCTTTCAGAGAAACGCATGTGAGTTTCTTCCTAATGCTTGCAAGTAGCTTAAGGCACTTTCAAAGGAAAGTGATTTTCTCTTAAAGGACAGCATTTAGAAAGTGAAGCAACACTCCATTCACTTCGCACATTGAATTGACGTGTTGGAACAGACTGCTTCTCTTTCAGAGAAACGCATGTGAGTTTCTGTTGAATGCTTGTAAGTAGCTTAAGGCTCTTTCAAAGGAAAGAGATTTTCTCTGAAAGGACAGCATTTAGAAAGTGAAGCAAAACTCCATTCACTTCGCAGAGTGAATTGAAGTATTGGAACAGACTACTTCTCTTTCAGAGAAACGCATGTGAGTTTCTGTTAAATGCTTGTAAGTAGCTTAAGGCACTTTCAAAGGAAAGTGATTTTCTCTGAAACCACAGCATTTAGAAAGTGAAGCAGCACTCCATTCACTTCGCACAGTGAATTGAAGTGTTGGAACAGACTGCTTCTCTTTCAGAGAAACGCATGTGAGTTTCTTTTTAATGCTTGCAAGTAGCTTAAGGCACTTTCAAAGGAAAGTGATTTTCTCTGAAAGGACAGCATTTAGAAAGTGAAGCAACACTCCATTCACTTCGCACAGTGAATTGAAGTGTTGGAACAGACTGCTTCTCTTTCAGAGAAACGCATGTGAGTTTCTGGTGAATGCTTGTAAGTAGCTTAAGGCACTTTCAAAGGAAAGTGATTTTCTCTGAAAGGATAGCATTTAGAAAGTGAAGCAACACTCCCTTCACTTCGAACAGTGAATTGAAGTGTTGGAACAGACTGCTTCTCTTTCAGAGAAATGCATGTGAGTTTCTGTTGAATGCTTGTAATTAGCTTAAGGCACTTTCAAAGGAAAGTGATTTTCTCTGAAAGGACAGCATTTAGAAAGTGAGGCAACACTCCATTCACTTCACACAGTGAATTGAAGTGTTGGAACAGACTGCTTCTCTTTCAGAGAAACGCATGTGAGTTTCTTCCTAATGCTTGCAAGTAGCTTAAGGCACTTTCAAAGGAAAGTGATTTTCTCTGAAAGGACAGCATTTAGAAAGTGAAGCAACACTCCATTCACTTCGCACAGTGAATTGAAGTGTTGGAACAGACTGCTTCTCTTTCAGAGAAACGCATGTGAGTTTCTTCCTAATGCTTGCAAGTAGCTTAAGGCACTTTCAAAGGAAAGTGATTTTCTCTGAAAGGACAGCATTTAGAAAGTGAAGCAACACTCCATTCACTTCGCACAGTGAATTGAAGTGTTGGAACAGACTGCTTCTCTTTCAGAGAAACGCATGTGAGTTTCTGGTGAATGCTTGTAAGTAGCTTAAGGCACTTTCAAAGGAAAGTGATTTTCTCTGAAAGGACAGCATTTAGAAAGTGAAGCAACACTCCATTCACTTTGTACAGTGAATTGAAGTGTTGGAACAGACTGCTTCTCTTTCAGAGAAATGCATGTGAGTTTCTGTTGAATGCTTGTAAGTAGCTTAAGGCACTTTCAAAGGAAAGTGATTTTCTCTGAAAGGACAGCATTTAGAAAGTAAAGCAACACTCCATTCCCTTCGCGCAATGAATTGAAGTGTTGGAACAGACTGCTTCTCTTTCAGAGAAACGCATTAGTGTTTCTTGTGAATGCTTGCAAGTAGCTTAAGGCACTTTCAAAGGAAAGTGATTTTCTCTGAAAGGACAGCATTTAGAAAGTGAAGCAACACTCCATTCACTTCGCACAGAGAATTGAAGTGTTGGAACAGATTGCTTCTCTTTCAGAGAAATGCATGTGAGTTTCTGTTGAATGCTTGTAAGTAGCTTAAGGCACATTCAAAGGAAAGGGATTTTCTCTGAAAGGACAGCATTTAGAAACTGAAGCAACACTCCATTCACTTCGCACAGTGAATTGAAGTGTTGGAACAGACTGCTTCTCTTTCAGAGAAACGCATGTGAGTTTTTTGTGAATGCTTGAAAGTAGTTTAAGGCACTTTCAATGGAAAGTGATTTTCTCTGAAAGGACAGCATTTAGAAAGTGAGGCAACACTCCATTCACTTCACACAGTGAATTGAAGTGTTGGAACAGACTGCTTCTCTTTCAGAGAAACGCATGTGAACTTCTTCCTAATGCTTGCAAGTAGCTTAAGGCACTTTCAAAGGAAAGTGATTTTCTCTGAAAGGACAGCATTTAGAAAGTGAAGCAACACTCCATTCACTTCGCACAGTGAATTGAAGTGTTGGAACAGACTGCTTCTCTTTCAGAGAAACGCATGTGAGTTTCTTCCTAATGCTTGCAAGTAGCTTAAGGCACTTTCAAAGGAAAGTGATTTTCTCTTAAAGGACAGCATTTAGAAAGTGAAGCAACACTCCATTCACTTCGCACATTGAATTGACGTGTTGGAACAGACTGCTTCTCTTTCAGAGAAACGCATGTGAGTTTCTGTTGAATGCTTGTAAGTAGCTTAAGGCTCTTTAAAAGGAAAGAGATTTTCTCTGAAAGGACAGCATTTAGAAAGTGAAGCAAAACTCCATTCGATTCGCAGAGTGAATTGAAGTATTGGAACAGACTACTTCTCTTTCAGAGAAACGCATGTGAGTTTCTGTTAAATGCTTGTAAGTAGCTTAAGGCACTTTCAAAGGAAAGTGATTTTCTCTGAAACCACAGCATTTAGAAAGTGAAGCAGCACTCCATTCACTTCGCACAGTGAATTGAAGTGTTGGAACAGACTGCTTCTCTTTCAGAGAAATGCATGTGAGTTTCTGGTGAATGCTTGTAAGTAGCTTAAGGCACTTTCAAAGGAAAGTGATTTTCTCTGAAAGGACAGCATTTAGAAAGTGAAGCAACACTCCCTTCACTTCGAACAATGAATTGAAGTGTTGGAACAGACTACTTCTCTTTCAGAGAAATGCATGTGAGTTTCTGTTAAATGCTTGTAAGTAGCTTAAGGCACTTTCAAAGGAAAGTGATTTTCTCTAAAAGGACAGCATTTAGAAAGTGAGGCAACACTCCATTCACTTCACACAGTGAATTGAAGTGTTGGAACAGACTGCTTCTCTTTCATAGAAACGCATTAGTGTTTCTTGTGAATGCTTGCAAGTTGCTTAAGGCACTTTCAAAGGAAAGTGATTTTCTCTGAAAGGACATAATTTAGAAAGTGAAGCAACACTCCATTCACTTCGCACAGTGAATTGAAGTGTTGGAACAGACTGCTTCTCTTTCAGAGAAATGCATGTGAGTTTCTGTTGAATGCTTGTAAGTAGCTTAAGGCACTTTCAAAGGAAAGTGATTTTCTCTGAAAGGACAGCATTTAGAAAGTGAAGCAACACTCCATTCACTTCGCACAGTGAATTGAAGTGTTGGAACAGACTGCTTCACTTTCAGAGAAACGCATGTGAGTTTCTGTTGAATGCTTGTAAGTAGCTTAAGGCACTTTCAAAGGAAAGTGATTTTCTCTGAAAGGACAGCATTTAGAAAGTGAAGCAACACTCCATTCACTTCGCACAGTGAATTGAAGTGTTGGAACAGACTGCTTCTCTTTCAGAGAAATGCATGTGAGTTTCTGTTGAATGCTTGTAATTAGCTTAAGGCACTTTCAAAGGAAAGTTATTTTCTCTGAAAGGACAGCATTTAGAAAGTGAGGCAAAACTCCATTCACTTCACACAGTGAATTGAAGTGTTGGAACAGACTGCTTCTCTTTCAGAGAAACGCATGTGAGTTTCTTCCTAATGCTTGCAAGTAGCTTAAGGCACTTTCAAAGGAAAGTGATTTTCTCTGAAAGGACAGCATTTAGAAAGTGAAGCAACACTCCATTCACTTCGCACAGTGAATTTAAGTGTTGGAACAGACTGCTTCTCTTTCAGAGAAACGCATGTGAGTTTCTTCCTAATGCTTGCCAGTAGCTTAAGGCACTTTCAAAGGAAAGTGATTTTCTCTGAAAGGACAGCATTTAGAAAGTGAAGCAAAACTCCATTCACTTCGCAGAGTGAATTGAAGTATTGGAACAGACTGCTTCTCTTTCAGAGAAATGCATGTGAGTTTCTGGTGAATGCTTGTAAGTAGCTTAAGGCACTTTCAAAGGAAAGTGATTTTCTCTGAAAGGACAGCATTTAGAAAGTGAAGCAACACTCCCTTCACTTCGAACAATGAATTGAAGTGTTGGAACAGACTGCTTCTCTTTCAGAGAAATGCATGTGAGTTTCTGTTAAATGCTTGTAAGTAGCTTAAGGCACTTTCAAAGGAAAGTGATTTTCTCTAAAAGGACAGCATTTAGAAAGTGAGGCAACACTCCATTCACTTCACACAGTGAATTGAAGTGTTGGAACAGACTGCTTCTCTTTCAGAGAAACGTATGTGAGTTTCTTCCTAATGCTTGCAAGTAGCTTAAGGCACTTTCAAAGGAAAGTGATTTTCTCTGAAAGGACAGCATTTAGAAAGTGAAGCAGCACTCCATTCACTTCGCACAGTGAATTGAAGTGTTGGAACAGACTGCTTCTCTTTCAGAGAAATGCATGTGAGTTTCTGGTGAATGCTTGTAAGTAGCTTAAGGCACTTTCAAAGGAAAGTGATTTTCTCTGAAAGGACAGCATTTAGAAAGTGAAGCAACACTCCCTTCACTTCGAACAATGAATTGAAGTGTTGGAACAGACTACTTCTCTTTCAGAGAAATGCATGTGAGTTTCTGTTAAATGCTTGTAAGTAGCTTAAGGCACTTTCAAAGGAAAGTGATTTTCTCTAAAAGGACAGCATTTAGAAAGTGAGGCAACACTCCATTCACTTCACACAGTGAATTGAAGTGTTGGAACAGACTGCTTCTCTTTCATAGAAACGCATTAGTGTTTCTTGTGAATGCTTGCAAGTTGCTTAAGGCACTTTCAAAGGAAAGTGATTTTCTCTGAAAGGACATAATTTAGAAAGTGAAGCAACACTCCATTCACTTCGCACAGTGAATTGAAGTGTTGGAACAGACTGCTTCTCTTTCAGAGAAATGCATGTGAGTTTCTGTTGAATGCTTGTAAGTAGCTTAAGGCACTTTCAAAGGAAAGTGATTTTCTCTGAAAGGACAGCATTTAGAAAGTGAAGCAACACTCCATTCACTTCGCACAGTGAATTGAAGTGTTGGAACAGACTGCTTCACTTTCAGAGAAACGCATGTGAGTTTCTGTTGAATGCTTGTAAGTAGCTTAAGGCACTTTCAAAGGAAAGTGATTTTCTCTGAAAGGACAGCATTTGGAAAGTGAAGCAACACTCCATTCACTTCGCACAGTGAATTGAAGTGTTGGAACAGACTGCTTCTCTTTCAGAGAAATGCATGTGAGTTTCTGTTGAATGCTTGTAATTAGCTTAAGGCACTTTCAAAGGAAAGTGATTTTCTCTGAAAGGACAGCATTTAGAAAGTGAGGCAACACTCCATTCACTTCACACAGTGAATTGAAGTGTTGGAACAGACTGCTTCTCTTTCAGAGAAACGCATGTGAGTTTCTTCCTAATGCTTGCAAGTAGCTTAAGGCACTTTCAAAGGAAAGTGATTTTCTCTGAAAGGACAGCATTTAGAAAGTGAAGCAACACTCCATTCACTTCGCACAGTGAATTTAAGTGTTGGAACAGACTGCTTCTCTTTCAGAGAAACGCATGTGAGTTTCTTCCTAATGCTTGCAAGTAGCTTAAGGCACTTTCAAAGGAAAGTGATTTTCTCTGAAAGGACAGCATTTAGAAAGTGAAGCAAAACTCCATTCACTTCGCAGAGTGAATTGAAGTATTGGAACAGACTGCTTCTCTTTCAGAGAAATGCATGTGAGTTTCTGGTGAATGCTTGTAAGTAGCTTAAGGCACTTTCAAAGGAAAGTGATTTTCTCTGAAAGGACAGCATTTAGAAAGTGAAGCAACACTCCCTTCACTTCGAACAATGAATTGAAGTGTTGGAACAGACTGCTTCTCTTTCAGAGAAATGCATGTGAGTTTCTGTTAAATGCTTGTAAGTAGCTTAAGGCACTTTCAAAGGAAAGTGATTTTCTCTAAAAGGACAGCATTTAGAAAGTGAGGCAACACTCCATTCACTTCACACAGTGAATTGAAGTGTTGGAACAGACTGCTTCTCTTTCAGAGAAACGTATGTGAGTTTCTTCCTAATGCTTGCAAGTAGCTTAAGGCACTTTCAAAGGAAAGTGATTTTCTCTGAAAGGACAGCATTTAGAAAGTGAAGCAACACTCCATTCACTTCGCACAGTGAATTGAAGTGTTGGAACAGACTGCTTCTCTTTCATAGAAACGCATTAGTGTTTCTTGTGAATGCTTGCAAGTTGCTTAAGGCACTTTCAAAGGAAAGTGATTTTCTCTGAAAGGACATAATTTAGAAAGTGAAGCAACACTCCATTCACTTCGCACAGTGAATTGAAGTGTTGGAACAGACTGCTTCTCTTTCAGAGAAACGTATGTGAGTTTCTTCCTAATGCTTGCAAGTAGCTTAAGGCACTTTCAAAGGAAAGTGATTTTCTCTAAAAGGACAGCATTTAGAAAGTGAAGCAACACTCCATTCACTTCACACAGTGAATTGAAGTGTTGGAACAGACTGCTTCTCTTTCATAGAAACGCATTAGTGTTTCTTGTGAATGCTTGCAAGTTGCTTAAGGCACTTTCAAAGGAAAGTGATTTTCTCTGAAAGGACATAATTTAGAAAGTGAAGCAACACTCCATTCACTTCGCACAGTGAATTGAAGTGTTGGAACAGACTGCTTCTCTTTCAGAGAAATGCATGTGAGTTTCTGTTGAATGCTTGTAAGTAGCTTAAGGCACTTTCAAAGGAAAGTGATTTTCTCTGAAAGGACAGCATTTAGAAAGTGAAGCAACACTCCATTCACTTCGCACAGTGAATTGAAGTGTTGGAACAGACTGCTTCACTTTCAGAGAAACGCATGTGAGTTTCTGTTGAATGCTTGTAAGTAGCTTAAGGCACTTTCAAAGGAAAGTGATTTTCTCTGAAAGGACAGCATTTAGAAAGTGAAGCAACACTCCATTCACTTCGCACAGTGAATTGAAGTGTTGGAACAGACTGCTTCTCTTTCAGAGAAATGCATGTGAGTTTCTGTTGAATGCTTGTAATTAGCTTAAGGCACTTTCAAAGGAAAGTGATTTTCTCTGAAAGGACAGCATTTAGAAAGTGAGGCAACACTCCATTCACTTCACACAGTGAATTGAAGTGTTGGAACAGACTGCTTCTCTTTCAGAGAAACGCATGTGAGTTTCTTCCTAATGCTTGCAAGTAGCTTAAGGCACTTTCAAAGGAAAGTGATTTTCTCTGAAAGGACAGCATTTAGAAAGTGAAGCAACACTCCATTCACTTCGCACAGTGAATTTAAGTGTTGGAACAGACTGCTTCTCTTTCAGAGAAACGCATGTGAGTTTCTTCCTAATGCTTGCAAGTAGCTTAAGGCACTTTCAAAGGAAAGTGATTTTCTCTGAAAGGACAGCATTTAGAAAGTGAAGCAAAACTCCATTCACTTCGCAGAGTGAATTGAAGTATTGGAACAGACTGCTTCTCTTTCAGAGAAATGCATGTGAGTTTCTGGTGAATGCTTGTAAGTAGCTTAAGGCACTTTCAAAGGAAAGTGATTTTCTCTGAAAGGACAGCATTTAGAAAGTGAAGCAACACTCCCTTCACTTCGAACAATGAATTGAAGTGTTGGAACAGACTGCTTCTCTTTCAGAGAAATGCATGTGAGTTTCTGTTAAATGCTTGTAAGTAGCTTAAGGCACTTTCAAAGGAAAGTGATTTTCTCTAAAAGGACAGCATTTAGAAAGTGAGGCAACACTCCATTCACTTCACACAGTGAATTGAAGTGTTGGAACAGACTGCTTCTCTTTCAGAGAAACGTATGTGAGTTTCTTCCTAATGCTTGCAAGTAGCTTAAGGCACTTTCAAAGGAAAGTGATTTTCTCTGAAAGGACAGCATTTAGAAAGTGAAGCAACACTCCATTCACTTCGCACAGTGAATTGAAGTGTTGGAACAGACTGCTTCTCTTTCAGAGAAACGCATGTGAGTTTCTGGTGAATGCTTGTAAGTAGCTTAAGGCACTTTCAAAGGAAAGTGATTTTCTCTGAAAGGACAGCATTTAGAAAGTGAAGCAACACTCCATTCACTTTGTACAGTGAATTGAAGTGTTGGAACAGACTGCTTCTCTTTCAGAGAAATGCATGTGAGTTTCTGTTGAATGCTTGTAAGTAGCTTAAGGCACTTTCAAAGGAAAGTGATTTTCTCTGAAAGGACAGCATTTAGAAAGTAAAGCAACACTCCATTCCCTTCGCGCAATGAATTGAAGTGTTGGAACAGACTGCTTCTCTTTCAGAGAAACGCATTAGTGTTTCTTGTGAATGCTTGCAAGTAGCTTAAGGCACTTTCAAAGGAAAGTGATTTTCTCTGAAAGGACAGCATTTAGAAAGTGAAGCAACACTCCATTCACTTCGCACAGAGAATTGAAGTGTTGGAACTGATTGCTTCTCTTTCAGAGAAATGCATGTGAGTTTCTGTTGAATGCTTGTAAGTAGCTTAAGGCACATTCAAAGGAAAGGGATTTTCTCTGAAAGGACAGCATTTAGAAACTGAAGCAACACTCCATTCACTTCGCACAGTGAATTGAAGTGTTGGAACAGACTGCTTCTCTTTCAGAGAAACGCATGTGAGTTTTTTGTGAATGCTTGAAAGTAGTTTAAGGCACTTTCAATGGAAAGTGATTTTCTCTGAAAGGACAGCATTTAGAAAGTGAGGCAACACTCCATTCACTTCACACAGTGAATTGAAGTGTTGGAACAGACTGCTTCTCTTTCAGAGAAACGCATGTGAATTTCTTCCTAATGCTTGCAAGTAGCTTAAGGCACTTTCAAAGGAAAGTGATTTTCTCTGAAAGGACAGCATTTAGAAAGTGAAGCAACACTCCATTAACTTCGCACAGTGAATTGAAGTGTTGGAACAGACTGCTTCTCTTTCAGAGAAACGCATGTGAGTTTCTTCCTAATGCTTGCAAGTAGCTTAAGGCACTTTCAAAGGAAAGTGATTTTCTCTTAAAGGACAGCATTTAGAAAGTGAAGCAACACTCCATTCACTTCGCACATTGAATTGAAGTGTTGGAACAGACTGCTTCTCTTTCAGAGAAACGCATGTGAGTTTCTGTTGAATGCTTGTAAGTACCTTAAGGCTCTTTCAAAGGAATGTGATTTTCTCTGAAAGGACAGCATTTAGAAAGTGAAGCAAAACTCCATTCACATCAAAGAGTGAATTGAAGTATTGGAACAGACTACTTCTCTTTCAGAGAAACGCATGTGAGTTTCTGTTAAATGCTTGTAAGTAGCTTAAGGCACTTTCAAAGGAAAGTGATTTTCTCTGAAACCACAGCATTTAGAAAGTGAAGCAGCACTCCATTCACTTCGCACAGTGAATTGAAGTGTTGGAACAGACTGCTTCTCTTTCAGAGAAATGCATGTGAGTTTCTGGTGAATGCTTGTAAGTAGCTTAAGGCACTTTCAAAGGAAAGTGATTTTCTCTGAAAGGACAGCATTTAGAAAGTGAAGCAACACTCCCTTCACTTCGAACAATGAATTGAAGTGTTGGAACAGACTACTTCTCTTTCAGAGAAATGCATGTGAGTTTCTGTTAAATGCTTGTAAGTAGCTTAAGGCACTTTCAAAGGAAAGTGATTTTCTCTAAAAGGACAGCATTTAGAAAGTGAGGCAACACTCCATTCACTTCACACAGTGAATTGAAGTGTTGGAACAGACTGCTTCTCTTTCATAGAAACGCATTAGTGTTTCTTGTGAATGCTTGAAAGTTGCTTAAGGCACTTTCAAAGGAAAGTGATTTTCTCTGAAAGGACATAATTTAGAAAGTGAAGCAACACTCCATTCACTTCGCACAGTGAATTGAAGTGTTGGAACAGACTGCTTCTCTTTCAGAGAAATGCATGTGAGTTTCTGTTGAATGCTTGTAAGTAGCTTAAGGCACTTTCAAAGGAAAGTGATTTTCTCTGAAAGGACAGCATTTAGAAAGTGAAGCAACACTCCATTCACTTCGCACAGTGAATTGAAGTGTTGGAACAGACTGCTTCACTTTCAGAGAAACGCATGTGAGTTTCTGTTGAATGCTTGTAAGTAGCTTAAGGCACTTTCAAAGGAAAGTGATTTTCTCTGAAAGGACAGCATTTAGAAAGTGAAGCAACACTCCATTCACTTCGCACAGTGAATTGAAGTGTTGGAACAGACTGCTTCTCTTTCAGAGAAATGCATGTGAGTTTCTGTTGAATGCTTGTAAGTAGCTTAAGGCACTTTCAAAGGAAAGTGATTTTTTCTGAAAGGACAGCATTTAGAAAGTGAAGCAACACTCCATTCACTTCGCACATTGAATTGAAGTGTTGGAACAGACTGCTTCACTTTCAGAGAAACGCATGTGAGTTTCTGTTGAATGCTTGTAAGTAGCTTAAGGCACTTTCAAAGGAAAGTGATTTTCTCTGAGATGACAGCATTTAGAAAGTGAGGCAACACTCCATTCATTTCACACAGTGAATTGAAGTGTTGGAACAGACTGCTTCTCTTTCAGAGAAACGCATGTGAGTTTCTTCCTAATGCTTGCAAGTAGCTTAAGGCACTTTCAAAGGAAAGTGATTTTCTCAGAAAGGACAGCATTTAGAAAGTGAAGCAACACTCCATTCACTTCGCACAGTGAATTGAAGTGTTGGAACAGACTGCTTCTCATTCAGAGAAACGCATGTGAGTTTCTTCCTAATGCTTGCAAGTAGCTTAAGGCACTTTCAAAGGAAAGTGATTTTCTCTGAAAGGACAGCATTTACAAAGTGAAGCAAAACTCCATTCACTTCGCACAGTGAATTGAAGTGTTGGAACAGACTGCTTCTCTTTCAGAGAAACGCATGTGAGTTTCTGTTGAATGCTTGTAAGTAGCTTAAGGCACTTTCAAAGGAAAGGGATTTTCTCTGAAAGGACAGCATTTAGAAAGTGAAGCAACACTCCATTCACTTCGAACAGTGAATTGAAGTGTTGGAACAGACTGCTTCTCTTTCAGAGAAATGCATGTGAGTTTCTGGTGAATGCTTGTAAGTAGCTTAAGGCACTTTCAAAGGAAAGTGATTTTCTCTGAAAGGACAGCATTTAGAAAGTGAGGCAGCACTCCATTTACTTCACACAGTGAATTGAAGTGTTGGAACAGTCTGCTTCTCTTTCAGAGAAACGCATGTGAGTTTCTTCCTAATGCTTGCAAGTAGCTTAAGGCACTTCAAAGGAAAGTGATTGTCTCTGAAAGGACAGGATTTAGAAAGTGAGGCAACACTACATTCACTTCGCACAGTGAATTGAAGTGTTGGAACAGACTGCTTCTCTTTCAGAGAAACGCATGTGAGTTTCTGGTGAATGCTTGCAAGTAGCTTAAGGCACTTTCAAAGGAAAGTGATTTTCTCTGAAAGGACAGCATTTAGAACGTGAAGCAACACTCCATTCACTTCGCCCAGTGAATTGAAGTGTTGGAACCGATTGCTTCTCTTTCAGAGAAACGCATGTGAGTTTCTGGTGAATGCTTGTAAGTAGCTTAAGGCACTTTCAAAGGAAAGTGATTTTCTCTGAAAGGACAGCATTTAGAAAGTGAAGCAACACTCCCTTCACTTCGAACAATGAATTGAAGTGTTGGAACAGACTGCTTCTCTTTCAGAGAAATGCATGTGAGTTTCTGTTAAATGCTTGTAAGTAGCTTAAGGCACTTTCAAAGGAAAGTGATTTTCTCTAAAAGGACAGCATTTAGAAAGTGAGGCAACACTCCATTCACTTCACACAGTGAATTGAAGTGTTGGAACAGACTGCTTCTCTTTCAGAGAAACGCATGTGAGTTTCTTCCTAATGCTTGCAAGTAGCTTAAGGCACTTTCAAAGGAAAGTGATTTTCTCTGAAAGGACAGCATTTAGAAAGTGAAGCAACACTCCATTCACTTCGCACATTGAATTGAAGTGTTGGAACAGACTGCTTCTCATTCAGAGAAACGCATGTGAGTTTCTGTTGAATGCTTGCAAGTAGCTTAAGGCACTTTCAAAGGAAAGTGATTTTCTCTGAAACGACAGCATTTAGAAAGTGAAGCAACACTCCATTCACTTCGCAGAGTGAATTGAAGTATTGGAACAGACTGCTTCTCTTTCAGAGAAACGCATGTGAGTTTCTGGTGAATGCTTGTAAGTAGCTTAAGGCACCTTCAAAGGAAAGTGATTTTCTCTGAAAGGACAGCATTTAGAAAGTGAAGCAACACTCCATTCACTTCGCACAGTGAATTGAAGTGTTGGAACAGACTGCTTCTCTTTCAGAGAAACGCATGTGAGTTTGTTGTGAATTCTTGCAAGTTGCTTAAGGCACTTTCAAAGGAAAGTGATTTTCTCTGAAAGGACAGCATTTAGAAACTGAAGCAACACTCCATTCACTTCGCACAGTGAATTGAAGTGTTGGAACAGACTGCTTCTCTTTAAAAGAAACACATGTGAGTTTTTTGTGAATGCTTGAAAGTAGTTTAAGGCACTTTCAAAGGAAAGTGATTTTCTCTTAAAGGACAGCATTTAGAAAGTGAAGCAACACTCCATTCACTTCGCACAGTGAATTGAAGTGTTGGAACAGACTGCTTCTCTTTCAGAGAAATGCATGTGAGTTTCTGTTGAATGCTTGTAAGTAGCTTAAGGCACTTTCAAAGGAAAGTGATTTTCTCTGAAAGGACAGCATTTAGAAAGTGAAGCAACACTCCATTCCCTTCGTGCAGTGAATTGAAATGTTGGAACAGAGTGTTTCTCTTTCATAGAAACGCATTAGTGTTTCTTGTGAATGCTTGCAAGTTGTTTAAGGCACTTTCAAAGGAAAGTGATTTTCTCTGAAAGGACATAATTTAGAAAGTGAAGCAACACTCCATTCACTTCGCACAGTGAATTGAAGTGTTGGAACAGACTGCTTCTCTTTCAGAGAAACGCATGTGAGTTTCTTCCTAATGCTTGCAAGTAGCTTAAGGCACTTTCAAAGGAAAGTGATTTTCTCTGAAAGGACAGCATTTAGAAAGTGAGGCAACACTCCATTCACTTCGCACAGTGAATTGAAGTGTTGGAACAGACTGCTTCTCTTTAAGAGAAACGCATGTGAGTTTCTTCCTAATGCTTGGAAGTAGCTTGAGGCACTTTCCAAGGAAAGTGATTTTCTCTGAAAGGACAGCATTTAGAAAGTGAAGCAACACTCCATTCACTTCGCACAGTGAATTGAAGTGTTGGAACAGACTGCTTCTCTTTCAGAGAAATGCATGTGAGTTTCTGGTGAATGCTTGTAAGTAGCTTAAGGCACTTTCAAAGGAAAGTGATTTTCTCTGAAAGGACAGCTTTTAGAAAGTGAAGCAACACTCCATTCACATCGTGCAGTGAATTGAAGTGTTGGAACAGAGTGCTTCTCTTTCAGAGAAATGCATGTGAGTTTCTGTTGAATGCTTGTAAGTAGCTTAAGGCACTTTCAAAGGAAAGTGATTTTCTCTGAAAGGACAGCATTTAGAAAGTGAAGCAACACTCCATTCACTTCGCACAGTGAATTGAAGTGTTGGAACAGACTGCTTCACTTTCAGAGAAACGCATGTGAGTTTCTGTTGAATGCTTGTAAGTAGTTTAAGGCACTTTCAAAGGAAAGTGATTTTCTCTGAGAGGACAGCATTTAGAAAGTGAGGCAACACTCCATTCACTTCACACAGTGAATTGATGTGTTGGAACAGACTGCTTCTCTTTCAGAGAAACGCATGTGAGTTTCTACCTATTTCTTGCAAGTAGCTTAAGGCACTTTCAAAGGAAAGTGATTTTCTCAGAATGGAGAGCGTTTAGAAAGTGAAGCAACACTCCATTCACTTCGCACAGTGAATTGAAGTGTTGGAACAGACTGCTTCTCTTTCAGAGAAACGTATGTGAGTTTCTTCCTAATGCTTGCAAATAGCTTAAGGCACTTTCAAAGGAAAGTGATTTTCTCTGAAAGGACAGCATTTAGAAAGTGAAGCAACACTCCATTCACTTCGCACAGTGAATTGAAGTGTTGGAACAGACTGCTTCTCTTTCAGAGAAACGCATGTGAGTTTCTGGTGAATGCTTGTAAGTAGCTTAAGGCACTTTCAAAGGAAAGTGATTTTCTCTGAAAGGACAGCATTTAGAAAGTGAAGCAACACTCCATTCACTTTGTACAGTGAATTGAAGTGTTGGAACAGACTGCTTCTCTTTCAGAGAAATGCATGTGAGTTTCTGTTGAATGCTTGTAAGTAGCTTAAGGCACTTTCAAAGGAAAGTGATTTTCTCTGAAAGGACAGCATTTAGAAAGTAAAGCAACACTCCATTCCCTTCGCGCAATGAATTGAAGTGTTGGAACAGACTGCTTCTCTTTCAGAGAAACGCATTAGTGTTTCTTGTGAATGCTTGCAAGTAGCTTAAGGCACTTTCAAAGGAAAGTGATTTTCTCTGAAAGGACAGCATTTAGAAAGTGAAGCAACACTCCATTCACTTCGCACAGAGAATTGAAGTGTTGGAACAGATTGCTTCTCTTTCAGAGAAATGCATGTGAGTTTCTGTTGAATGCTTGTAAGTAGCTTAAGGCACATTCAAAGGAAAGGGATTTTCTCTGAAAGGACAGCATTTAGAAACTGAAGCAACACTCCATTCACTTCGCACAGTGAATTGAAGTGTTGGAACAGACTGCTTCTCTTTCAGAGAAACGCATGTGAGTTTTTTGTGAATGCTTGAAAGTAGTTTAAGGCACTTTCAATGGAAAGTGATTTTCTCTGAAAGGACAGCATTTAGAAAGTGAGGCAACACTCCATTCACTTCGCACAGTGAATTGAAGTGTTGGAACAGACTGCTTCTCTTTCAGAGAAACGCATGTGAGTTTCTTAATAATGCTTGCAAGTAGCTTAAGGCACTTTCAAAGGAAAGTGATTTTCTCTGAAAGAACAGCATTTAGAAAGTGAAGCAACACTCCATTCACTTCGCACAGTGAATTGAAGTGTTGGAACGGACTGCTTCTCTTTCAGAGAAAAGCATGTGAGTTTCTTCCTAATGCTAGCAAGTAGCTTAAGACACTTTCAAAGGAAAGTGATTTTCTCTGAAAGAACAGCATTTAGAAAGTGAAGAAACACTCCATTCACTTCGCGCAGTGAATTGAAGTGTTGGAACAGACTGCATGTCTTTCAGAGAAACGCATGTGAGTTTCTTCCTAATGCTTGCAAGTAGCTTAAGGCACTTTCAAGGGAAAGTGATTGTCTCTGAAA
Organism: Myodes glareolus; assembly: GCF_982192425.1. NCBI lineage: Eukaryota > Metazoa > Chordata > Mammalia > Rodentia > Cricetidae > Myodes > Myodes glareolus. Next base: position 110,411,949 of record NC_142032.1, on the reverse strand, counting down.
GGACAGCATTTAGAAAGTGAGGCAACACTCCATTCACTTCGCACAGTGAATTGAAGTGTTGGAACAGACTGCTTCTCTTTCAGAGAAACGCATGTGAGTTTCTTCCAAATGCTTGCAAGTAGCTTAAGGCACTTTCAAAGGAAAGTGATTTTCTCTGAAAGGACAGCATTTACAAAGTGAAGCAACACTCCATTCACTTCGCCCAGTGAATTGAAGTGTTGGAACCGACTGCTTCTCTTTCAGAGAAACGCATGTGAGTTTCTGGTGAATGCTTGCAAGAAGCTTAAGGCACTTTCAATGGAAAGTGATTTTCTCTGAAAGGACAGCATTTAGAAAGTGAAGTAACACTCCTTTCACTTCGTGCAGTGAATTGAAGTGTTGGAACAGAGTGCTTCTCTTTCATAGAAACGCATTAGTGTTTCTTGTGAATGCTTGCAAGTTGCTTAAGGCACTTTCAAAGGAAAGTGATTTTCTCTGAAAGGACATAATTTAGAAAGTGAAGCAACACTCCATTCACTTCGCACATTGAATTGAAGTGTTGGAACAGACTGCTTTTCTTTCAGAGAAATGCATGTGAGTTTCTGTTGAATGCTTGTAAGTAGCTTAAGGCTCTTTCAAAGGAAAGTGATTTTCTCTGAGAGGACAGCATTTAGAAAGTGAGGCAACACTCCATTCACTTCACACAGTGAATTGAAGTGTTGGAACAGACTGCCTCTCTTTCAGAGAAACGCATGTGAGTTTCTTCCTAATGCTTGCAAGTAGCTTAAGGCACTTTCAAAGGAAAGTGATTTTCTCAGAAAGGACAGCATTTAGAAAGTGAGGCAACACTCCATTCACTTCGCACAGTGAATTGAAGTGTTGGAACAGACTGCTTCTCTTTCAGAGAAACGCATGTGAGTTTCTTCCTAATGCTTGCAAGTAGCTTAAGGCACTTTCAAAGGAAAGTGATTTTCTCTGAAAGGACAGCATTTAGAAAGTGAAGCAACACTCCATTAACTTCGCACAGTGAATTGAAGTGTTGGAACAGACTGCTTCTCTTTCAGAGAAATGCATGTGAGTTTCTGGTGAATGCTTGTAAGTAGCTTAAGGCACTTTCAAAGGAAAGTGATTTTCTCTGAAAGGACAGCATTTAGAAAGTGAAGCAACACTCCCTTCACTTCGAACAATGAATTGAAGTGTTGGAACAGACTGCTTCTCTTTCAGAGAAATGCATGTGAGTTTCTGTTAAATGCTTGTAAGTAGCTTAAGGCACTTTCAAAGGAAAGTGATTTTCTCTAAAAGGACAGCATTTAGAAAGTGAGGCAACACTCCATTCACTTCACACAGTGAATTGAAGTGTTGGAACAGACTGCTTCTCTTTCAGAGAAACGCATGTGAGTTTCTTCCTAATGCTTGCAAGTAGCTTAAGGCACTTTCAAAGGAAAGTGATTTTCTCTGAAAGGACAGCATTTAGAAAGTGAAGCAACACTCCATTTACTTCGCACATTGAATTGAAGTGTTGGAACAGACTGCTTCTCTTTAAGAGAAACGCATGTGAGTTTCTTCCTAATGCTTGCAAGTAGCTTAAGGCACTTTCAAAGGAAAGTGATTTTCTCTGAAAGGACAGCATTTAGAAAGTGAAGCAACACTCCATTCACTTCGCACAGTGAATTGAAGTGTTGGAACCGACTGCTTCTCTTTCAGTGAAACACATGTCAGTTTCTGGTGAATGCTTGTAAGAAGCTTAAGGCACTTTCAAAGGAAAGTGATTTTTTCTGAAAGGACAGCATTTAGAAAGTGAAGCAACACTCCATTCACTTCGTGCAGTGAATTGAAGTGTTGGAACAGAGTGCTTCTCTTTCAGAGAAATGCATGTGAGTTTCTGTTGAATGCTTGTAAGTAGCTTAAGGCACTTTCAAAGGAAAGTGATTTTCTCTGAAAGGACAGCATTTAGAAAGTGAAGCAATACTCCATTCACTTCGCACAGTGAATTGAAGTGTTGGAACAGACTGCTTCACTTTCAGAGAAACGCATGTGAGTTTCTGTTGAATGCTTGTAAGTAGTTTAAGGCACTTTCAAAGGAAAGTGATTTTCTCTGAGAGGACAGCATTTAGATAGTGAGGCAACACACCATTCACTTCACACAGTGAATTGAAGTGTTGGAACAGACTGCTTCTCTTTCAGAGAAACGCATGTGAGTTTCTTCCTAATGCTTGCAAGTAGCTTAAGGCACTTTCAAAGGAAAGTGATTTTCTCAGAATGGAGAGCATTTAGAAAGTGAAGCAACACTCCATTCACTTCGCACAGTGAATTGAAGTGTTGGAACAGACTGCTTCTCTTTCAGAGAAACGTATGTGAGTTTCTTCCTAATGCTTGCAAGTAGCTTAAGGCACTTTCAAAGGAAAGTGATTTTCTCTGAAAGGACAGCATTTAGAAAGTGAAGCAACACTCCATTCACTTCGCACAGTGAATTGAAGTGTTGGAACAGACTGCTTCTCTTTCAGAGAAACGCATGTGAGTTTCTGGTGAATGCTTGTAAGTAGCTTAAGGCACTTTCAAAGGAAAGTGATTTTCTCTGAAAGGACAGCATTTAGAAAGTGAAGCAACACTCCATTCACTTTGTACAGTGAATTGAAGTGTTGGAACAGACTGCTTCTCTTTCAGAGAAATGCATGTGAGTTTCTGTTGAATGCTTGTAAGTAGCTTAAGGCACTTTCAAAGGAAAGTGATTTTCTCTGAAAGGACAGCATTTAGAAAGTAAAGCAACACTCCATTCCCTTCGCGCAATGAATTGAAGTGTTGGAACAGACTGCTTCTCTTTCAGAAAAACGCATTAGTGTTTCTTGTGAATGCTTGCAAGTAGCTTAAGGCACTTTCAAAGGAAAGTGATTTTCTCTGAAAGGACAGCATTTAGAAAGTGAGGCAACACTCCACTCACTTCGCACAGTGAATTGAAGTGTTGGAACAGACTGCTTCTCTTTCAGAGAAACGCATGTGAGTTTCTTCCTAATGCTTGCAAGTAGCTTAAGGCACTTTCAAAGGAAAGTGATTTTCTCTGAAAGGACAGCATTTAGAAAATGAAGCAACACTCCATTCACTTCGCACAGTGAATTGAAGTGTTGGAACCGACTGCTTCTCTTTCAGAGAAAGGCATGTGAGTTTCTGGTGAATGCTTGTAAGAAGCTTAAGGCACTTTCAAAGGAAAGTGATTTTCTCTGAAAGGACAGCATTTAGAAAGTGAAGCAACACTCCATTCACTTCGCACAGTGAATTGAAGTGTTGGAACAGACTGCTTCTCTTTCACAGAAACGCATGTGAGTTTCTGGTGAATGCTTGAAAGTAGCTTAAGGCACTTTCAAAGGAAAGTGATTTTCTCTGAAAGGACAGCATTTAGAAAGTGAGGCAGCACTCCATTCACTTCACACAGTGAATTGAAATGTTGGAACAGACTGCTTCTCTTTCAGAGAAACGCATGTGAGTTTCTTCCTAATGCTTGCAAGTAGCTTAAGGCACTTTCAAAGGAAAGTGATTTTCTCTGAAAGGACAGCATTTAGAAAGTGAGGCAACACTCCATTCACTTCGCACAGTGAATTGAAGTGTTGGAACAGACTGCTTCTCTTTCAGAGAAACGCATGTGAGTTTCTTCCTAATGCTTGCAAGTTGCTTAAGGCACTTTCAAAGGAAAGTGATTTTCTCTGAAAGGACAGCATTTAGAAAGTGAAGCAACACTCCATTCACTTCGTGCAGTGAATTGAAGTGTTGGAACAGAGTGCTTCTCTTTCATAGAAACACATTAGTGTTTCTTGTGAATGCTTGCAAGTTGCTTAAGGCACTTTCAAAGGAAAGTGATTTTCTCTGAAAGGACATAATTTAGAAAGTGAAGCAACACTCCATTCACTTCGCACAGTGAATTGAAGTGTTGGAACACACTGCTTCTCTTTCAGAGAAATGCATGTGAGTTTCTGTTGAATGCTTGTAAGTAGCTTAAGTCACTTTCAAAGGAAAGTGATTTTCTCTGAAAGGACAGCATTTAGAAAGTGAAGCAACACTCCATTCACTTCGTGCAGTGAATTGAAGTGTTGGAACAGAGTGCTTCTCTTTCAGAGAAATGCATGTGAGTTTCTGTTGAATGCTTGTAAGTAGCTTAAGGCACTTTCAAAGGAAAGTGATTTTCTCTGAAAGGACAGCATTTAGAAAGTGAAGCAACACTCCATTCACTTCGCACAGTGAATTGAATTGTTGGAACAGACTGCTTCACTTTCAGAGAAACGCATGTGAGTTTCTGTTGAATGCTTGTAAGTAGTTTAAGGCACTTTCAAAGGAAAGTGATTTTCTCTGAGAGGACAGCATTTAGATAGTGAGGCAACACTCCATTCACTTCACACAGTGAATTGAAGTGTTGGAACAGACTGCTTCTCTTTCAGAGAAACGCATGTGAGTTTCTTCCTAATGCTTGCAAGTAGCTTAAGGCACTTTCAAAGGAAAGTGATTTTCTCAGAATGGAGAGCATTTAGAAAGTGAAGCAACACTCCATTCACTTCGCACAGTGAATTGAAGTGTTGGAACAGACTGCTTCTCTTTCAGAGAAACGTATGTGAGTTTCTTCCTAATGCTTGCAAGTAGCTTAAGGCACTTTCAAAGGAAAGTGATTTTCTCTGAAAGGACAGCATTTAGAAAGTGAAGCAACACTCCATTCACTTCGCACAGTGAATTGAAGTGTTGGAACAGACTGCTTCTCTTTCAGAGAAACGCATGTGAGTTTCTGGTGAATGCTTGTAAGTAGCTTAAGGCACTTTCAAAGGAAAGTGATTTTCTCTGAAAGGACAGCATTTAGAAAGTGAAGCAACACTCCATTCACTTTGTACAGTGAATTGAAGTGTTGGAACAGACTGCTTCTCTTTCAGAGAAATGCATGTGAGTTTCTGTTGAATGCTTGTAAGTAGCTTAAGGCACTTTCAAAGGAAAGTGATTTTCTCTGAAAGGACAGCATTTAGAAAGTAAAGCAACACTCCATTCCCTTCGCGCAATGAATTGAAGTGTTGGAACAGACTGCTTCTCTTTCAGAGAAACGCATTAGTGTTTCTTGTGAATGCTTGCAAGTAGCTTAAGGCACTTTCAAAGGAAAGTGATTTTCTCTGAAAGGACAGCATTTAGAAAGTGAGGCAACACTCCACTCACTTCGCACAGTGAATTGAAGTGTTGGAACAGACTGCTTCTCTTTCAGAGAAACGCATGTGAGTTTCTTCCTAATGCTTGCAAGTAGCTTAAGGCACTTTCAAAGGAAAGTGATTTTCTCTGAAAGGACAGCATTTAGAAAATGAAGCAACACTCCATTCACTTCGCACAGTGAATTGAAGTGTTGGAACCGACTGCTTCTCTTTCAGAGAAATGCATGTGAGTTTCTGGTGAATGCTTGTAAGAAGCTTAAGGCACTTTCAAAGGAAAGTGATTTTCTCTGAAAGGACATCATTTAGAAAGTGAAGCAACACTCCATTCACTTCGTGCAGTGAATTGAAGTGTTGGAACAGAGTGCTTCTCTTTCATAGAAACGCATTAGTGTTTCTTGTGAATGCTTGCAAGTTGCTTAAGGCACTTTCAAAGGAAAGTGATTTTCTCTGAAAGGACAGCATTTAGAAAGTGAAGCAACACTCCATTCACTTCGCACAGTGAATTGAAGTGTTGGAACAGACTGCTTCTCTTTCACAGAAACGCATGTGAGTTTCTGGTGAATGCTTGAAAGTAGCTTAAGGCACTTTCAAAGGAAAGTGATTTTCTCTGAAAGGACAGCATTTAGAAAGTGAGGCAGCACTCCATTCACTTCACACAGTGAATTTAAATGTTGGAACAGTCTGCTTCTCTTTCAGAGAAACGCATGTGAGTTTCTTCCTAATGCTTGCAAGTAGCTTAAGGCACTTTCAAAGGAAAGTGATTTTCTCTGAAAGGACAGCATTTAGAAAGTGAGGCAACACTCCATTCACTTCGCACAGTGAATTGAAGTGTTGGAACAGACTGCTTCTCTTTCAGAGAAACGCATGTGAGTTTCTTCCTAATGCTTGCAAGTTGCTTAAGGCACTTTCAAAGGAAAGTGATTTTCTCTGAAAGGACAGCATTTAGAAAGTGAAGCAACATTCCATTCACTTCGTGCAGTGAATTGAAGTGTTGGAACAGAGTGCTTCTCTTTCATAGAAACACATTAGTGTTTCTTGTGAATGCTTGCAAGTTGCTTAAGGCACTTTCAAAGGAAAGTGATTTTCTCTGAAAGGACATAATTTAGAAAGTGAAGCAACACTCCATTCACTTCGCACAGTGAATTGAAGTGTTGGAACAGACTGCTTCTCTTTCAGAGAAATGCATGTGAGTTTCTGTTGAATGCTTGTAAGGAGCTTAAGGCACTTTCAAAGGAAAGTGATTTTCTCTGAAAGGACAGCATTTAGAAAGTGAAGCAACACTACATTCACTTCGCACAGTGAATTGAAATGTTGGAACAGACTGCTTCACTTTGAGAAACGCATGTGAGTTTCTGTTGAATGCTTGTAAGTAGCTTAAGGCACTTTCAAAGGAAAGTGATTTTCTCTGAGAGGACAGCATTTAGAAAGTGAGGCACCACTCCATTCACTTCACACAGTGAATTGAAGTGTTGGAACAGACTGCTTCTCTTTCAGAGAAACGCATGTGAGTTTCTTCCTAATGCTTGCAAGTAGCTTAAGGCTCTTTCAAAGGAAAGTGATTTTCTCTGAAAGGACAGCATTTAGAAAGTGAAGCAACACTCCATTCACTTCGCACAGTGAATTGAAGTGTTGGAACAGACTGCTTCTCTTTCAGAGAAACGTATGTGAGTTTCTTCCTAATGCTTGCAAGTAGCTTAAGGCACTTTCAAAGGAAAGTGATTTTCTCTGAAAGGACAGCATTTAGAAAGTGAAGCAACACTCCATTCACTTCGCACAGTGAATTGAAGTGTTGGAACAGACTGCTTCTCTTTCAGAGAAACGCATGTGAGTTTCTGGTGAATGCTTGTAAGTAGCTTAAGGCACTTTCAAAGGAAAGTGATTTTCTCTGAAAGGACAGCATTTAGAAAGTGAAGCAACACTCCATTCACTTTGTACAGTGAATTGAAGTGTTGGAACAGACTGCTTCTCTTTCAGAGAAATGCATGTGAGTTTCTGTTGAATGCTTGTAAGTAGCTTAAGGCACTTTCAAAGGAAAGTGATTTTCTCTGAAAGGACAGCATTTAGAAAGTAAAGCAACACTCCATTCCCTTCGCGCAATGAATTGAAGTGTTGGAACAGACTGCTTCTCTTTCAGAGAAACGCATTAGTGTTTCTTGTGAATGCTTGCAAGTAGCTTAAGGCACTTTCAAAGGAAAGTGATTTTCTCTGAAAGGACAGCATTTAGAAAGTGAGGCAACACTCCACTCACTTCCCACAGTGAATTGAAGTGTTGGAACAGACTGCTTCTCTTTCAGAGAAACGCATGTGAGTTTCTTCCTAATGCTTGCAAGTAGCTTAAGGCACTTTCAAAGGAAAGTGATTTTCTCTGAAAGGACAGCATTTAGAAAATGAAGCAACACTCCATTCACTTCGCACAGTGAATTGAAGTGTTGGAACCGACTGCTTCTCTTTCAGAGAAACGCATGTGAGTTTCTGGTGAATGCTTGTAAGAAGCTTAAGGCACTTTCAAAGGAAAGTGATTTTCTCTGAAAGGACATCATTTAGAAAGTGAAGCAACACTCCATTCACTTCGTGCAGTGAATTGAAGTGTTGGAACAGAGTGCTTCTCTTTCATAGAAACGCATTAGTGTTTCTTGTGAATGCTTGCAAGTTGCTTAAGGCACTTTCAAAGGAAAGTGATTTTCTCTGAAAGGACAGCATTTAGAAAGTGAAGCAACACTCCATTCACTTCGCACAGTGAATTGAAGTGTTGGAACAGACTGCTTCTCTTTCACAGAAACGCATGTGAGTTTCTGGTGAATGCTTGAAAGTAGCTTAAGGCACTTTCAAAGGAAAGTGATTTTCTCTGAAAGGACAGCATTTAGAAAGTGAGGCAGCACTCCATTCACTTCACACAGTGAATTTAAATGTTGGAACAGTCTGCTTCTCTTTCAGAGAAACGCATGTGAGTTTCTTCCTAATGCTTGCAAGTAGCTTAAGGCACTTTCAAAGGAAAGTGATTTTCTCTGAAAGGACAGCATTTAGAAAGTGAGGCAACACTCCATTCACTTCGCACAGTGAATTGAAGTGTTGGAACAGACTGCTTCTCTTTCAGAGAAACGCATGTGAGTTTCTTCCTAATGCTTGCAAGTTGCTTAAGGCACTTTCAAAGGAAAGTGATTTTCTCTGAAAGGACAGCATTTAGAAAGTGAAGCAACACTCCATTCACTTCGTGCAGTGAATTGAAGTGTTGGAACAGAGTGCTTCTCTTTCATAGAAACACATTAGTGTTTCTTGTGAATGCTTGCAAGTTGCTTAAGGCACTTTCAAAGGAAAGTGATTTTCTCTGAAAGGACATAATTTAGAAAGTGAAGCAACACTCCATTCACTTCGCACAGTGAATTGAAGTGTTGGAACACACTGCTTCTCTTTCAGAGAAATGCATGTGAGTTTCTGTTGAATGCTTGTAAGTAGCTTAAGGCACTTTCAAAGGAAAGTGATTTTCTCTGAAAGGACAGCATTTAGAAAGTGAAGCAACACTACATTCACTTCGCACAGTGAATTGAAATGTTGGAACAGACTGCTTCACTTTCAGAGAAACGCATGTGAGTTTCTGTTGAATGCTTGTAAGTAGCTTAAGGCACTTTCAAAGGAAAGTGATTTTCTCTGAGAGGACAGCATTTAGAAAGTGAGGCACCACTCCATTCACTTCACACAGTGAATTGAAGTGTTGGAACAGACTGCTTCTCTTTCAGAGAAACGCATGTGAGTTTCTTCCTAATGCTTGCAAGTAGCTTAAGGCTCTTTCAAAGGAAAGTGATTTTCTCTGAAAGGACAGCATTTAGAAAGTGAAGCAACACTCCATTCACTTCGCACAGTGAATTGAAGTGTTGGAACACACTGCTTCACTTTCAGAGAAACGCATGTGAGTTTCTGTTGAATGCTTGTAAGTAGCTTAAGGCACTTTCAAAGGAAAGTGATTTTCTCTGAGAGGACAGCATTTAGAAAGTGAGGCTACACTCCATTCACTTCACACAGTGAATTGAAGTGTTGGAACAGACTGCTTCTCTTTCAGAGAAGCGCATGTGAGTTTTTTGTGAATGCTTGAAAGTAGTTTAAGGCACTTTCAAAGGAAAGTGATTTTCTCTGAAAGGACAGCATTTAGAAAGTGAGGCAACACTCCATTCATTTCACACAGTGAATTGAAGTGTTGGAACAGACTGCTTCTCTTTCAGAGAAATGCATGTGAGTTTCTGTTGAATGCTTGTAAGTAGCTTAAGGCACTTTCAAAGGAAAGTGATTTTCTCTGAAAGGACAGCATTTAGAAAGTGAGGCAACACTCCATTCCCTTCGCGCAATGAATTGAAGTGTTGGAACAGACTGCTTCTCTTTCAGAGAAACGCATTAGTGTTTCTTGTGAATGCTTGCAAGTAGCTTAAGGCACTTTCAAAGGAAAGTGATTTTCTCTGAAAGGACAGCATTTAGAAAATGAAGCAACACTCCATTCACTTCGCACAGTGAATTGAAGTGTTGGAACCGACTGCTTCTCTTTCAGAGAAACGCATGTGAGTTTCTGGTGAATGCTTGTAAGTAGCTTAAGGCACTTTCAAAGGAAAGTGATTTTCTCTGAAAGGACAGCATTTAGAAAGTGAAGCAACACTCCATTCACTTTGTACAGTGAATTGAAGTGTTGGAACAGACTGCTTCTCTTTCAGAGAAATGCATGTGAGTTTCTGTTGAATGCTTGTAAGTAGCTTAAGGCACTTTCAAAGGAAAGTGATTTTCTCTGAAAGGACAGCATTTAGAAAGTAAAGCAACACTCCATTCCCTTCGCGCAATGAATTGAAGTGTTGGAACAGACTGCTTCTCTTTCAGAGAAACGCATTAGTGTTTCTTGTGAATGCTTGCAAGTAGCTTAAGGCACTTTCAAAGGAAAGTGATTTTCTCTGAAAGGACAGCATTTAGAAAGTGAGGCAACACTCCACTCACTTCGCACAGTGAATTGAAGTGTTGGAACAGACTGCTTCTCTTTCAGAGAAACGCATGTGAGTTTCTTCCTAATGCTTGCAAGTAGCTTAAGGCACTTTCAAAGGAAAGTGATTTTCTCTGAAAGGACAGCATTTAGAAAATGAAGCAACACTCCATTCACTTCGCACAGTGAATTGAAGTGTTGGAACCGACTGCTTCTCTTTCAGAGAAAGGCATGTGAGTTTCTGGTGAATGCTTGTAAGAAGCTTAAGGCACTTTCAAAGGAAAGTGATTTTCTCTGAAAGGACATCATTTAGAAAGTGAAGCAACACTCCATTCACTTCGTGCAGTGAATTGAAGTGTTGGAACAGAGTGCTTCTCTTTCATAGAAACGCATTAGTGTTTCTTGTGAATGCTTGCAAGTTGCTTAAGGCACTTTCAAAGGAAAGTGATTTTCTCTGAAAGGACAGCATTTAGAAAGTGAAGCAACACTCCATTCACTTCGCACAGTGAATTGAAGTGTTGGAACAGACTGCTTCTCTTTCACAGAAACACATGTGAGTTTCTGGTGAATGCTTGAAAGTAGCTTAAGGCACTTTCAAAGGAAAGTGATTTTCTCTGAAAGGACAGCATTTAGAAAGTGAGGCAGCACTCCATTCACTTCACACAGTGAATTGAAATGTTGGAACAGACTGCTTCTCTTTCAGAGAAACGCATGTGAGTTTCTTCCTAATGCTTGCAAGTAGCTTAAGGCACTTTCAAAGGAAAGTGATTTTCTCTGAAAGGACAGCATTTAGAAAGTGAGGCAACACTCCATTCACTTCGCACAGTGAATTGAAGTGTTGGAACAGACTGCTTCTCTTTCAGAGAAACGCATGTGAGTTTCTTCCTAATGCTTGCAAGTTGCTTAAGGCACTTTCAAAGGAAAGTGATTTTCTCTGAAAGGACAGCATTTAGAAAGTGAAGCAACACTCCATTCACTTCGTGCAGTGAATTGAAGTGTTGGAACAGAGTGCTTCTCTTTCATAGAAACACATTAGTGTTTCTTGTGAATGCTTGCAAGTTGCTTAAGGCACTTTCAAAGGAAAGTGATTTTCTCTGAAAGGACATAATTTAGAAAGTGAAGCAACACTCCATTCACTTCGCACAGTGAATTGAAGTGTTGGAACACACTGCTTCTCTTTCAGAGAAATGCATGTGAGTTTCTGTTGAATGCTTGTAAGTAGCTTAAGTCACTTTCAAAGGAAAGTGATTTTCTCTGAAAGGACAGCATTTAGAAAGTGAAGCAACACTCCATTCACTTCGTGCAGTGAATTGAAGTGTTGGAACAGAGTGCTTCTCTTTCAGAGAAATGCATGTGAGTTTCTGTTGAATGCTTGTAAGTAGCTTAAGGCACTTTCAAAGGAAAGTGATTTTCTCTGAAAGGACAGCATTTAGAAAGTGAAGCAACACTCCATTCACTTCGCACAGTGAATTGAATTGTTGGAACAGACTGCTTCACTTTCAGAGAAACGCATGTGAGTTTCTGTTGAATGCTTGTAAGTAGTTTAAGGCACTTTCAAAGGAAAGTGATTTTCTCTGAGAGGACAGCATTTAGATAGTGAGGCAACACTCCATTCACTTCACACAGTGAATTGAAGTGTTGGAACAGACTGCTTCTCTTTCAGAGAAACGCATGTGAGTTTCTTCCTAATGCTTGCAAGTAGCTTAAGGCACTTTCAAAGGAAAGTGATTTTCTCAGAATGGAGAGCATTTAGAAAGTGAAGCAACACTCCATTCACTTCGCACAGTGAATTGAAGTGTTGGAACAGACTGCTTCTCTTTCAGAGAAACGCATGTGAGTTTCTTCCTAATGCTTGCAAGTAGCTTAAGGCACTTTCAAAGGAAAGTGATTTTCTCTGAAAGGACAGCATTTAGAAAGTGAAGCAACACTCCATTCACTTCGCACAGTGAATTGAAGTGTTGGAACAGACTGCTTCTCTTTCAGAGAAACGCATGTGAGTTTCTGGTGAATGCTTGTAAGTAGCTTAAGGCACTTTCAAAGGAAAGTGATTTTCTCTGAAAGGACAGCATTTAGAAAGTGAAGCAACACTCCATTCACTTTGTACAGTGAATTGAAGTGTTGGAACAGACTGCTTCTCTTTCAGAGAAATGCATGTGAGTTTCTGTTGAATGCTTGTAAGTAGCTTAAGGCACTTTCAAAGGAAAGTGATTTTCTCTGAAAGGACAGCATTTAGAAAGTAAAGCAACACTCCATTCCCTTCGCGCAATGAATTGAAGTGTTGGAACAGACTGCTTCTCTTTCAGAGAAACGCATTAGTGTTTCTTGTGAATGCTTGCAAGTAGCTTAAGGCACTTTCAAAGGAAAGTGATTTTCTCTGAAAGGACAGCATTTAGAAAGTGAGGCAACACTCCACTCACTTCGCACAGTGAATTGAAGTGTTGGAACAGACTGCTTCTCTTTCAGAGAAACGCATGTGAGTTTCTTCCTAATGCTTGCAAGTAGCTTAAGGCACTTTCAAAGGAAAGTGATTTTCTCTGAAAGGACAGCATTTAGAAAATGAAGCAACACTCCATTCACTTCGCACAGTGAATTGAAGTGTTGGAACCGACTGCTTCTCTTTCAGAGAAACGCATGTGAGTTTCTGGTGAATGCTTGTAAGAAGCTTAAGGCACTTTCAAAGGAAAGTGATTTTCTCTGAAAGGACATCATTTAGAAAGTGAAGCAACACTCCATTCACTTCGTGCAGTGAATTGAAGTGTTGGAACAGAGTGCTTCTCTTTCATAGAAACGCATTAGTGTTTCTTGTGAATGCTTGCAAGTTGCTTAAGGCACTTTCAAAGGAAAGTGATTTTCTCTGAAAGGACAGCATTTAGAAAGTGAAGAAACACTCCATTCACTTCGCACAGTGAATTGAAGTGTTGGAACAGACTGCTTCTCTTTCACAGAAACGCATGTGAGTTTCTGGTGAATGCTTGAAAGTAGCTTAAGGCACTTTCAAAGGAAAGTGATTTTCTCTGAAAGGACAGCATTTAGAAAGTGAGGCAGCACTCCATTCACTTCACACAGTGAATTTAAATGTTGGAACAGTCTGCTTCTCTTTCAGAGAAACGCATGTGAGTTTCTTCCTAATGCTTGCAAGTAGCTTAAGGCACTTTCAAAGGAAAGTGATTTTCTCTGAAAGGACAGCATTTAGAAAGTGAGGCAACACTCCATTCACTTCGCACAGTGAATTGAAGTGTTGGAACAGACTGCTTCTCTTTCAGAGAAACGCATGTGAGTTTCTTCCTAATGCTTGCAAGTTGCTTAAGGCACTTTCAAAGGAAAGTGATTTTCTCTGAAAGGACAGCATTTAGAAAGTGAAGCAACACTCCATTCACTTCGTGCAGTGAATTGAAGTGTTGGAACAGAGTGCTTCTCTTTCATAGAAACACATTAGTGTTTCTTGTGAATGCTTGCAAGTTGCTTAAGGCACTTTCAAAGGAAAGTGATTTTCTCTGAAAGGACATAATTTGGAAAGTGAAGCAACACTCCATTCACTTCGCACAGTGAATTGAAGCGTTGGAACACACTGCTTCTCTTTCAGAGAAATGCATGTGAGTTTCTGTTGAATGCTTGTAAGTAGCTTAAGGCACTTTCAAAGGAAAGTGATTTTCTCTGAAAGGACAGCATTTAGAAAGTGAAGCAACACTACATTCACTTCGCACAGTGAATTGAAATGTTGGAACAGACTGCTTCACTTTCAGAGAAACGCATGTGAGTTTCTGTTGAATGCTTGTAAGTAGCTTAAGGCACTTTCAAAGGAAAGTGATTTTCTCTGAGAGGACAGCATTTAGAAAGTGAGGCACCACTCCATTCACTTCACACAGTGAATTGAAGTGTTGGAACAGACTGCTTCTCTTTCAGAGAAACGCATGTGAGTTTCTTCCTAATGCTTGCAAGTAGCTTAAGGCTCTTTCAAAGGAAAGTGATTTTCTCTGAAAGGACAGCATTTAGAAAGTGAAGCAACACTCCATTCACTTCGCACAGTGAATTGAAGTGTTGGAACACACTGCTTCACTTTCAGAGAAACGCATGTGAGTTTCTGTTGAATGCTTGTAAGTAGCTTAAGGCACTTTCAAAGGAAAGTGATTTTCTCTGAGAGGACAGCATTTAGAAAGTGAGGCTACACTCCATTCACTTCACACAGTGAATTGAAGTGTTGGAACAGACTGCTTCTCTTTCAGAGAAGCGCATGTGAGTTTTTTGTGAATGCTTGAAAGTAGTTTAAGGCACTTTCAAAGGAAAGTGATTTTCTCTGAAAGGACAGCATTTAGAAAGTGAGGCAACACTCCATTCATTTCACACAGTGAATTGAAGTGTTGGAACAGACTGCTTCTCTTTCAGAGAAATGCATGTGAGTTTCTGTTGAATGCTTGTAAGTAGCTTAAGGCACTTTCAAAGGAAAGTGATTTTCTCTGAAAGGACAGCATTTAGAAAGTAACGCAACACTCCATTCCCTTCGCGCAATGAATTGAAGTGTTGGAACAGACTGCTTCTCTTTCATAGAAACGCATTAGTGTTTCTTGTGAATGCTTGCAAGTAGCTTAAGGCACTTTCAAAGGAAAGTGATTTTCTCTGAAAGGACAGCATTTAGAAAATGAAGCAACACTCCATTCACTTCGCACAGTGAATTGAAGTGTTGGAACCGACTGCTTCTCTTTCAGAGAAACGCATGTGAGTTTCTGGTGAATGCTTGTAAGAAGCTTAAGGCACTTTCAAAGGAAAGTGATTTTCTCTGAAAGGACATCATTTAGAAAGTGAGGCAACACTCCATTCACTTCGTGCAGTGAATTGAAGTGTTGGAACAGAGTGCTTCTCTTTCAGAGAAACGCATTAGTGTTTCTTGTGAATGCTTGCAAGTTGCTTAAGGCACTTTCAAAGGAAAGTGATTTTCTCTGAAAGGACAGCATTTAGAAAGTGAAGCAACACTCCATTCACTTCGCACAGTGAATTGAAGTGTTGGAACAGACTGCTTCTCTTTCACAGAAACGCATGTGAGTTTCTGGTGAATGCTTGAAAGTAGCTTAAGGCACTTTCAAAGGAAAGTGATTTTCTCTGAAAGGACAGCATTTAGAAAGTGAGGCAGCACTCCATTCACTTCACACAGTGAATTGAAATGTTGGAACAGACTGCTTCTCTTTCAGAGAAACGCATGTGAGTTTCTTCCTAATGCTTGCAAGTAGCTTAAGGCACTTTCAAAGGAAAGTGATTTTCTCTGAAAGGACAGCATTTAGAAAGTGAGGCAACACTCCATTCACTTCGCACAGTGAATTGAAGTGTTGGAACAGACTGCTTCTCTTTCAGAGAAACGCATGTGAGTTTCTTCCTAATGCTTGCAAGTTGCTTAAGGCACTTTCAAAGGAAAGTGATTTTCTCTGAAAGGACAGCATTTAGAAAGTGAAGCAACACTCCATTCACTTCGTGCAGTGAATTGAAGTGTTGGAACAGAGTGCTTCTCTTTCATAGAAACACATTAGTGTTTCTTGTGAATGCTTGCAAGTTGCTTAAGGCACTTTCAAAGGAAAGTGATTTTTTCTGAAAGGACATAATTTAGAAAGTGAAGCAACACTCCATTCACTTCGCACAGTGAATTGAAATGTTGGAACAGACTGCTTCACTTTCAGAGAAACGCATGTGAGTTTCTGTTGAATGCTTGTAAGTAGCTTAAGGCACTTTCAAAGGAAAGTGATTTTCTCTGAGAGGACAGCATTTAGAAAGTGAGGCACCACTCCATTCACTTCACACAGTGAATTGAAGTGTTGGAACAGACTGCTTCTCTTTCAGAGAAACGCATGTGAGTTTCTTCCTAATGCTTGCAAGTAGCTTAAGGCTCTTTCAAAGGAAAGTGATTTTCTCTGAAAGGACAGCATTTAGAAAGTGAAGCAACACTCCATTCACTTCGCACAGTGAATTGAAGTGTTGGAACACACTGCTTCACTTTCAGAGAAATGCATGTGAGTTTCTGTTGAATGCTTGTAAGTAGCTTAAGGCACTTTCAAAGGAAAGTGATTTTCTCTGAGAGGACAGCATTTAGAAAGTGAGGCTACACTCCATTCACTTCACACAGTGAATTGAAGTGTTGGAACAGACTGCTTCTCTTTCAGAGAAGCGCATGTGAGTTTTTTGTGAATGCTTGAAAGTAGTTTAAGGCACTTTCAAAGGAAAGTGATTTTCTCTGAAAGGACAGCATTTAGAAAGTGAGGCAACACTCCATTCATTTCACACAGTGAATTGAAGTGTTGGAACAGACTGCTTCTCTTTCAGAGAAATGCATGTGAGTTTCTGTTGAATGCTTGTAAGTAGCTTAAGGCACTTTCAAAGGAAAGTGATTTTCTCTGAAAGGACAGCATTTAGAAAGTAACGCAACACTCCATTCCCTTCGCGCAATGAATTGAAGTGTTGGAACAGACTGCTTCTCTTTCAGAGAAACGCATTAGTGTTTCTTGTGAATGCTTGCAAGTAGCTTAAGGCACTTTCAAAGGAAAGTGATTTTCTCTGAAAGGACAGCATTTAGAAAGTGAGGCAACACTCCATTCATTTCGCACAGTGAATTGTAGTGTTGGAACAGACTGATTCTCTTTCAGAGAAACGCATGTGAGTTTCTTCCTAATGCTTGCAAGTAGCTTAAGGCACTTTCAAAGGAAAGTGATTTTCTCTGAAAGGACAGCATTTAGAAAGTGAAGCAACACTCCATTCACTTCGTGCAGTGCATTGAAGTGTTGGAACAGAGTGCTTCTCTTTCATAGAAACACATTAGTGTTTCTTGTGAATGCTTGCAAGTTGCTTAAGGCACTTTCAAAGGAAAGTGATTTCCTCTGAAAGGACATAATTTAGAAAGTGAAGCAACACTCCATTCACTTCACACAGTGAATTGAAGTGTTGGAACAGACTGCTTCTCTTTCAGAGAAATGAATGTGAGTTTCTGTTGAATGCTTGTAAGTAGCTTAAGGCACTTTCAAAGGAAAGTGATTTTCTCTGAAAGGACAGCATTTAGAAAGTGAAGCAACACTACATTCACTTCGCACAGTGAATTGAAATGTTGGAACAGACTGCTTCACTTTCAGAGAAACGCATGTGAGTTTCTGTTGAATGCTTGTAAGTAGCTTAAGGCACTTTCAAAGGAAAGTGATTTTCTCTGAGAGGACAGCATTTAGAAAGTGAGGCACCACTCCATTCACTTCACACAGTGAATTGAAGTGTTGGAACAGACTGCTTCTCTTTCAGAGAAACGCATGTGAGTTTCTTCCTAATGCTTGCAAGTAGCTTAAGGCTCTTTCAAAGGAAAGTGATTTTCTCTGAAAGGACAGCATTTAGAAAGTGAAGCAACACTCCATTCACTTCGCACAGTGAATTGAAGTGTTGGAACACACTGCTTCACTTTCAGAGAAACGCATGTGAGTTTCTGTTGAATGCTTGTAAGTAGCTTAAGGCACTTTCAAAGGAAAGTGATATTCTCTGAGAGGACAGCATTTAGAAAGTGAGGCTACACTCCATTCACTTCACACAGTGAATTGAAGTGTTGGAACAGACTGCTTCTCTTTCAGAGAAGCGCATGTGAGTTTTTTGTGAATGCTTGAAAGTAGTTTAAGGCACTTTCAAGGAAAGTGATTTTCTCTGAAAGGACAGCATTTAGAAAGTGAGGCAACACTCCATTCATTTCGCACAGTGAATTGTAGTGTTGGAACAGACTGATTCTCTTTCAGAGAAACGCATGTGAGTTTCTTCCTAATGCTTGCAAGTAGCTTAAGGCACTTTCAAAGGAAAGTGATTTTCTCTGAAAGGACAGCATTTAGAAAGTGAAGCAACACTCCATTCACTTCGTGCAGTGCATTGAAGTGTTGGAACAGAGTGCTTCTCTTTCATAGAAACACATTAGTGTTTCTTGTGAATGCTTGCAAGTTGCTTTAGGCACTTTCAAAGGAAAGTGATTTCCTCTGAAAGGACATAATTTAGAAAGTGAAGCAACACTCCATTCACTTCACACAGTGAATTGAAGTGTTGGAACAGACTGCTTCTCTTTCAGAGTAATGAATGTGAGTTTCTGTTGAATGCTTGTAAGTAGCTTAAGGCACTTTCAAAGGAAAGTGATTTTCTCTGAAAGGACATAATTTAGAAAGTGAAGCAACACTCCATTCACTTCGCACAGTGAATTGAAGTGTTGGAACAGACTGCTTCACTTTCAGAGAAACGCATGTGAGTTTCTGTTGAATGCTTGTAAGTAGCTTAAGGCACTTTCAAAGGAAAGTGATTTTCTCTGAAAGGACAGCATTTAGAAAGTGAGGCAGCACTCCATTCACTTCACACAGTGAATTGAAGTGTTGGAACAGACTGCTTCTCTTTCAGAGAAACGCATGTGAGTTTCTTCCTAATGCTTGCAAGTAGCTTAAGGCACTTTCAAAGGAAAGTGATTTTCTCTGAAAGGACAGCATTTAGAAAGTGAGGCAACACTCCATTCACTTCGCACAGTGAATTGAAGTGTTGGAACAGACTGCTTCTCTTTCAGAGAAACGCATGTGAGTTTCTTCCTAATGCTTGCAAGTAGCTTAAGGCACTTTCAAAGGAAAGTGATTTTCTCTGAAAGGACAGCATTTAGAAAGTGAAGCAACACTCCATTCACTTCGCACAGTGATTTGAAGTGTTGGAACAGACTGCTTCTCTTTCAGAGAAACGCATGTGAGTTTCTTCCTAATGCTTGCAAGTAGCTTAAGGCACTTTCAAAGGAAAGTGATTTTCTCTGAAAGGACAGCATTTAGAAAGTGAAGCAACACTCCATTCACTTCGCACAGTAAATTGAAGTGTTGGAACAGACTGCTTCTCTTTCAGAGAAACGCATGTGAGTTTCTGGTGAATGCTTGTAAGAAGCTTAAGGCACTTTCAAAGGAAAGTGATTTTCTCTGAAAGGACAGCATTTAGAAAGTAAAGCAACACTCCATTCCCTTCGCGCAATGAATTGAAGTGTTGGAACAGACTGCTTCTCTTTCAGAGAAACGCATGTGAGTTTCTGTTGAATGCTTGTAAGTAGCTTAAGGCACTTTCAAAGGAAAGTGATTTTCTCTGAAAGGACAGCATTTAGAAAGTAAAGCAACACTCCATTCCCTTCGCGCAATGAATTGAAGTGTTGGAACAGACTGCTTCTCTTTCAGAGAAACGCATTAGTGTTTCTTGTGAATGCTTGCAAGTAGCTTAAGGCACTTTCAAAGGAAAGTGATTTTCTCTGAAAGGACAGCATTTAGAAAGTGAGGCAACACTCCACTCACTTCGCACAGTGAATTGAAGTGTTGGAACAGACTGCTTCTCTTTCAGAGAAACGCATGTGAGTTTCTTCCTAATGCTTGCAAGTAGCTTAAGGCACTTTCAAAGGAAAGTGATTTTCTCTGAAAGGACAGCATTTAGAAAATGAAGCAACACTCCATTCACTTCGCACAGTGAATTGAAGTGTTGGAACCGACTGCTTCTCTTTCAGAGAAACGCATGTGAGTTTCTGGTGAATGCTTGTAAGAAGCTTAAGGCACTTTCAAAGGAAAGTGATTTTCTTTGAAAGGACATCATTTAGAAAGTGAAGCAACACTCCATTCACTTCGTGCAGTGAATTGAAGTGTTGGAACAGAGTGCTTCTCTTTCATAGAAACGCATTAGTGTTTCTTGTGAATGCTTGCAAGTTGCTTAAGGCACTTTCAAAGGAAAGTGATTTTCTCTGAAAGGACAGCATTTAGAAAGTGAAGCAACACTCCATTCACTTCGCACAGTGAATTGAAGTGTTGGAACAGACTGCTTCTCTTTCATAGAAACGCATGTGAGTTTCTGGTGAATGCTTGTAAGTAGCTTAAGGCACTTTCAAGGGAAAGTGATTTTCTCTGAAAGGACAGCATTTAGAAAGTGAGGCAGCACTCCATTCACTTCACACAGTGAATTGAAATGTTGGAACAGACTGCTTCTCTTTCAGAGAAACGCATGTGAGTTTCTTCCTAATGCTTGCAAGTAGCTTAAGGCACTTTCAAAGGAAAGTGATTTTCTCTGAAAGGACAGCATTTAGAAAGTGAGGCAACACTCCATTCACTTCGCACAGTGAATTGAAGTGTTGGAACAGACTGCTTCTCTTTCAGAGAAACGCATGTGAGTTTCTTCCTAATGCTTGCAAGTTGCTTAAGGCACTTTCAAAGGAAAGTGATTTTCTCTGAAAGGACAGCATTTAGAAAGTGAAGCAACACTCCATTCACTTCGTGCAGTGAATTGAAGTGTTGGAACAGAGTGCTTCTCTTTCATAGAAACACATTAGTGTTTCTTGTGAATGCTTGCAAGTTGCTTAAGGCACTTTCAAAGGAAAGTGATTTTCTCTGAAAGGACATAATTTAGAAAGTGAAGCAACACTCCATTCACTTCGCACAGTGAATTGAAGTGTTGGAACACACTGCTTCTCTTTCAGAGAAATGCATGTGAGTTTCTGTTGAATGCTTGTAAGTAGCTTCAGGCACTTTCAAAGGAAAGTGATTTTCTCTGAAAGGACAGCATTTAGAAAGTGAAGCAACACTACATTCACTTCGCACAGTGAATTGAAATGTTGGAACAGACTGCTTCACTTTCAGAGAAACGCATGTGAGTTTCTGTTGAATGCTTGTAAGTAGCTTAAGGCACTTTCAAAGGAAAGTGATTTTCTCTGAGAGGACAGCATTTAGAAAGTGAGGCACCACTCCATTCACTTCACACAGTGAATTGAAAGGTTGGAACAGACTGCTTCTCTTTCAGAGAAACGCATGTGAGTTTCTTCCTAATGCTTGCAAGTAGCTTAAGGCACTTTCAAAGGAAAGGGATTTTCTCAGAAAGGACAGCATTTAGAAAGTGAAGCAACACTCCATTCACTTCGCACAGTGAATTGAAGTGTTGGAACAGACTGCTTCTCTTTCAGAGAAACGCATGTGAGTTTCTTCCTAATGCTTGCAAGTAGCTTAAGGCTCTTTCAAAGGAAAGTGATTTTCTCTGAAAGGACAGCATTTAGAAAGTGAAGCAACACTCCATTCACTTCGCACAGTGAATTGAAGTGTTGGAACACACTGCTTCACTTTCAGAGAAACGCATGTGAGTTTCTGTTGAATGCTTGTAAGTAGCTTAAGGCACTTTCAAAGGAAAGTGATTTTCTCTGAGAGGACAGCATTTAGAAAGTGAGGCTACACTCCATTCACTTCACACAGTGAATTGAAGTGTTGGAACAGACTGCTTCTCTTTCAGAGAAGCGCATGTGAGTTTTTTGTGAATGCTTGAAAGTAGTTTAAGGCACTTTCAAAGGAAAGTGATTTTCTCTGAAAGGACAGCATTTAGAAAGTGAGGCAACACTCCATTCATTTCGCACAGTGAATTGTAGTGTTGGAACAGACTGATTCTCTTTCAGAGAAACGCATGTGAGTTTCTTCCTAATGCTTGCAAGTAGCTTAAGGCACTTTCAAAGGAAAGTGATTTTCTCTGAAAGGACAGCATTTAGAAAGTGAAGCAACACTCCATTCACTTCGTGCAGTGCATTGAAGTGTTGGAACAGAGTGCTTCTCTTTCATAGAAACACATTAGTGTTTCTTGTGAATGTTTGCAAGTTGCTTAAGGCACTTTCAAAGGAAAGTGATTTCCTCTGAAAGGACATAATTTAGAAAGTGAAGCAACACTCCATTCACTTCACACAGTGAATTGAAGTGTTGGAACAGACTGCTTCTCTTTCAGAGAAATGAATGTGAGTTTCTGTTGAATGCTTGTAAGTAGCTTAAGGCACTTTCAAAGGAAAGTGATTTTCTCTGAAAGGACAGCATTTAGAAAGTGAAGCAACACTCCATTCACTTCGCACAGTGAATTGAAGTGTTGGAACAGACTGCTTCACTTTCAGAGAAACGCATGTGAGTTTCTGTTGAATGCTTGTAAGTAGCTTAAGGCACTTTCAAAGGAAAGTGATTTTCTCTGAAAGGACAGCATTTAGAAAGTGAGGCAGCACTCCATTCACTTCACACAGTGAATTGAAGTGTTGGAACAGACTGCTTCTCTTTCAGAGAAACGCATGTGAGTTTCTTCCTAATGCTTGCAAGTAGCTTAAGGCACTTTCAAAGGAAAGTGATTTTCTCTGAAAGGACAGCATTTAGAAAGTGAGGCAACACTCCATTCACTTCGCACAGTGAATTGAAGTGTTGGAACAGACTGCTTCTCTTTCAGAGAAACGCATGTGAGTTTCTTCCTAATGCTTGCAAGTAGCTTAAGGCACTTTCAAAGGAAAGTGATTTTCTCTGAAAGGACAGCATTTAGAAAGTGAAGCAACACTCCATTCACTTCGCACAGTGAATTGAAGTGTTGGAACAGACTGCTTCTCTTTCAGAGAAACGCATGTGAGTTTCTTCCTAATGCTTGCAAGTAGCTTAAGGCACTTTCAAAGGAAAGTGATTTTCTCTGAAAGGACAGCATTTAGAAAGTGAAGCAACACTCCATTCACTTCGCACAGTAAATTGAAGTGTTGGAACAGACTGCTTCTCTTTCAGAGAAACGCATGTGAGTTTCTGGTGAATGCTTGTAAGAAGCTTAAGGCACTTTCAAAGGAAAGTGATTTTCTCTGAAAGGACAGCATTTAGAAAGTAAAGCAACACTCCATTCCCTTCGCGCAATGAATTGAAGTGTTGGAACAGACTGCTTCTCTTTCAGAGAAACGCATGTGAGTTTCTGTTGAATGCTTGTAAGTAGCTTAAGGCACTTTCAAACGAAAGTGATTTTCTCTGAAAGGACAGCATTTAGAAAGTAAAGCAACACTCCATTCCCTTCGCGCAATGAATTGAAGTGTTGGAACAGACTGCTTCTCTTTCAGAGAAACGCATTAGTGTTTCTTGTGAATGCTTGCAAGTAGCTTAAGGCACTTTCAAAGGAAAGTGATTTTCTCTGAAAGGACAGCATTTAGAAAGTGAGGCAACACTCCACTCACTTCGCACAGTGAATTGAAGTGTTGGAACAGACTGCTTCTCTTTCAGAGAAACGCATGTGAGTTTCTTCCTAATGCTTGCAAGTAGCTTAAGGCACTTTCAAAGGAAAGTGATTTTCTCTGAAAGGACAGCATTTAGAAAATGAAGCAACACTCCATTCACTTCGCACAGTGAATTGAAGTGTTGGAAGCGACTGCTTCTCTTTCAGAGAAACGCATGTGAGTTTCTGGTGAATGCTTGTAAGAAGCTTAAGGCACTTTCAAAGGAAAGTGATTTTCTCTGAAAGGACATCATTTAGAAAGTGAAGCAACACTCCATTCACTTCGTGCAGTGAATTGAAGTGTTGGAACAGAGTGCTTCTCTTTCATAGAAACGCATTAGTGTTTCTTGTGAATGCTTGCAAGTTGCTTAAGGCACTTTCAAAGGAAAGTGATTTTCTCTGAAAGGACAGCATTTAGAAAGTGAAGCAACACTCCATTCACTTCGCACAGTGAATTGAAGTGTTGGAACAGACTGCTTCTCTTTCACAGAAACGCATGTGAGTTTCTGGTGAATGCTTGTAAGTAGCTTAAGGCACTTTCAAAGGAAAGTGATTTTCTCTGAAAGGACAGCATTTAGAAAGTGAAGCAACACTCCATTCACTTCGCACAGTGAATTGAAGTGTTGGAACAGACTGCTTCTCTTTCACAGAAACGCATGTGAGTTTCTGGTGAATGCTTGTAAGTAGCTTAAGGCACTTTCAAAGGAAAGTGATTTTCTCTGAAAGGACAGCATTTAGAAAGTGAGGCAGCACTCCATTCACTTCACACAGTGAATTGAAATGTTGGAACAGACTGCTTCTCTTTCAGAGAAACGCATGTGAGTTTCTTCCTAATGCTTGCAAGTAGCTTAAGGCACTTTCAAAGGAAAGTGATTTTCTCTGAAAGGACAGCATTTAGAAAGTGAGGCAACACTCCATTCACTTCGCACAGTGAATTGAAGTGTTGGAACAGACTGCTTCTCTTTCAGAGAAACGCATGTGAGTTTCTTCCTAATGCTTGCAAGTTGCTTAAGGCACTTTCAAAGGAAAGTGATTTTCTCTGAAAGGACAGCATTTAGAAAGTGAAGCAACACTCCATTCACTTCGTGCAGTGATTTGAAGTGTTGGAACAGAGTGCTTCTCTTTCATAGAAACACATTAGTGTTTCTTGTGAATGCTTGCAAGTTGCTTAAGGCACTTTCAAAGGAAAGTGATTTTCTCTGAAAGGACATAATTTAGAAAGTGAAGCAACACTCCATTCACTTCGCACAGTGAATTGAAGTGTTGGAACACACTGCTTCTCTTTCAGAGAAATGCATGTGAGTTTCTGTTGAATGCTTGTAAGTAGCTTAAGGCACTTTCAAAGGAAAGTGATTTTCTCTGAAAGGACAGCATTTAGAAAGTGAAGCAACACTACATTCACTTCGCACAGTGAATTGAAGTGTTGGAACAGACTGCTTCACTTTCAGAGAAACGCATGTGAGTTTCTGTTGAATGCTTGTAAGTAGCTTAAGGCACTTTCAAAGGAAAGTGATTTTCTCTGAGAGGACAGCATTTAGAAAGTGAGGCACCACTCCATTCACTTCACACAGTGAATTGAAGTGTTGGAACAGACTGCTTCTCTTTCAGAGAAACGCATGTGAGTTTCTTCCTAATGCTTGCAAGTAGCTTAAGGCACTTTCAAAGGAAAGCGATTTTCTCAGAAAGGACAGCATTTAGAAAGTGAAGCAACACTCCATTCACTTCGCACAGTGAATTGAAGTGTTGGAACAGACTGCTTCTCTTTCAGAGAAACGCATGTGAGTTTCTTCCTAATGCTTGCAAGTAGCTTAAGGCTCTTTCAAAGGAAAGTGATTTTCTCTGAAAGGACAGCATTTAGAAAGTGAAGCAACACTCCATTCACTTCAAACAGTGAATTGAAGTGTTGGAACAGACTGCTTCTCTTTCAGAGAAACGCATGTGAGTTTCTTCCTAATGCTTGCAAGTAGCTTAAGGCACTTTCAAAGGAAAGTGATTTTCTCTGAAAGGACATAATTTATAAAGTGAAGCAACACTCCATTCACTTCGCACAGTGAATTGAAGTGTTGGAACAGACTGCTTCTCTTTCAGAGAAACGCATGTGAGTTTCTGGTGAATGCTTGTAAGTAGCTTAAGGCACTTTCAAAGGAAAGTGATTTTCTCTGAAAGGACAGCATTTAGAAAGTGAAGCAACACTCCCTTCACTTCGAACAGTGAATTGAAGTGTTGGAACAGACTGCTTCTCTTTCAGAGAAATGCATGTGAGTTTCTGTTGAATGCTTGTAAGTAGCTTAAGGCACTTTCAAAGGAAAGTGATTTTCTCTGAAAGGACAGCATTTAGAAAGTGAGGCTACACTCCATTCACTTCACACAGTGAATTGAAGTGTTGGAACAGACTGCTTCTCTTTCAGAGAAGCGCATGTGAGTTTTTTGTGAATGCTTGAAAGTAGTTTAAGGCACTTTCAAAGGAAAGTGATTTTCTCTGAAAGGACAGCATTTAGAAAGTGAGGCAACACTCCATTCATTTCGCACAGTGAATTGTAGTGTTGGAACAGACTGATTCTCTTTCAGAGAAACGCATGTGAGTTTCTTCCTAATGCTTGCAAGTAGCTTAAGGCACTTTCAAAGGAAAGTGATTTTCTCTGAAAGGACAGCATTTAGAAAGTGAAGCAACACTCCATTCACTTCGTGCAGTGCATTGAAGTGTTGGAACAGAGTGCTTCTCTTTCATAGAAACACATTAGTGTTTCTTGTGAATGCTTGCAAGTTGCTTAAGGCACTTTCAAAGGAAAGTGATTTCCTCTGAAAGGACATAATTTAGAAAGTGAAGCAACACTCCATTCACTTCACACAGTGAATTGAAGTGTTGGAACAGACTGCTTCTCTTTCAGAGAAATGCATGTGAGTTTCTGTTGAATGCTTGTAAGTAGCTTAAGGCACTTTCAAAGGAAAGTGATTTTCTCTGAAAGGACAGCATTTAGAAAGTGAGGCAGCACTCCATTCACTTCACACAGTGAATTGAAGTGTTGGAACAGACTGCTTCTCTTTCAGAGAAACGCATGTGAGTTTCTTCCTAATGCTTGCAAGTAGCTTAAGGCACTTTCAAAGGAAAGTGATTTTCTCTGAAAGGACAGCATTTAGAAAGTGAGGCAACACTCCATTCACTTCGCACATTGAATTGAAGTGTTGGAACAGACTGCTTCTCTTTCAGAGAAACGCATGTGAGTTTCTTCCTAATGCTTGCAAGTAGCTTAAGGCACTTTCAAAGGAAAGTGATTTTCTCTGAAAGGACAGCATTTAGAAAGTGAAGCAACACTCCATTCACTTCGCACAGTGAATTGAAGTGTTGGAACAGACTGCTTCTCTTTCAGAGAAACGCATGTGAGTTTCTTCCTAATGCTTGCAAGTAGCTTAAGGCACTTTCAAAGGAAAGTGATTTTCTCTGAAAGGACAGCATTTAGAAAGTGAAGCAACACTCCCTTCACTTCGAACAGTGAATTGAAGTGTTGGAACAGACTGCTTCTCTTTCAGAGAAATGCATGTGAGTTTCTGTTGAATGCTTGTAAGTAGCTTAAGGCACTTTCAAAGGAAAGTGATTTTCTCTGAAAGGACAGCATTTAGAAAGTGAGGCTACACTCCATTCACTTCACACAGTGAATTGAAGTGTTGGAACAGACTGCTTCTCTTTCAGAGAAGCGCATGTGAGTTTTTTGTGAATGCTTGAAAGTAGTTTAAGGCACTTTCAAAGGAAAGTGATTTTCTCTGAAAGGACAGCATTTAGAAAGTGAGGCAACACTCCATTCATTTCGCACAGTGAATTGTAGTGTTGGAACAGACTGATTCTCTTTCAGAGAAACGCATGTGAGTTTCTTCCTAATGCTTGCAAGTAGCTTAAGGCACTTTCAAAGGAAAGTGATTTTCTCTGAAAGGACAGCATTTAGAAAGTGAAGCAACACTCCATTCACTTCGTGCAGTGCATTGAAGTGTTGGAACAGAGTGCTTCTCTTTCATAGAAACACATTAGTGTTTCTTGTGAATGCTTGCAAGTTGCTTAAGGCACTTTCAAAGGAAAGTGATTTCCTCTGAAAGGACATAATTTAGAAAGTGAAGCAACACTCCATTCACTTCACACAGTGAATTGAAGTGTTGGAACAGACTGCTTCTCTTTCAGAGAAATGAATGTGAGTTTCTGTTGAATGCTTGTAAGTAGCTTAAGGCACTTTCAAAGGAAAGTGATTTTCTCTGAAAGGACAGCATTTAGAAAGTGAAGCAACACTCCATTCACTTCGCAGAGTGAATTGAAGTGTTGGAACAGACTGCTTCACTTTCAGAGAAACGCATGTGAGTTTCTGTTGAATGCTTGTAAGTAGCTTAAGGCACTTTCAAAGGAAAGTGATTTTCTCTGAAAGGACAGCATTTAGAAAGTGAGGCAGCACTCCATTCACTTCACACAGTGAATTGAAGTGTTGGAACAGACTGCTTCTCTTTCAGAGAAACGCATGTGAGTTTCTTCCTAATGCTTGCAAGTAGCTTAAGGCACTTTCAAAGGAAAGTGATTTTCTCTGAAAGGACAGCATTTAGAAAGTGAGGCAACACTCCATTCACTTCGCACATTGAATTGAAGTGTTGGAACAGACTGCTTCTCTTTCAGAGAAACGCATGTGAGTTTCTTCCTAATGCTTGCAAGTAGCTTAAGGCACTTTCAAAGGAAAGTGATTTTCTCTGAAAGGACAGCATTTAGAAAGTGAAGCAACACTCCATTCACTTCGCACAGTGAATTGAAGTGTTGGAACAGACTGCTTCTCTTTCAGAGAAACGCATGTGAGTTTCTTCCTAATGCTTGCAAGTAGCTTAAGGCACTTTCAAAGGAAAGTGATTTTCTCTGAAAGGACAGCATTTAGAAAGTGAAGCAACACTCCATTCACTTCGCACAGTAAATTGAAGTGTTGGAACAGACTGCTTCTCTTTCAGAGAAACGCATGTGAGTTTCTGGTGAATGCTTGTAAGTAGCTTAAGGCACTTTCAAAGGAAAGTGATTTTCTCTGAAAGGACAGCATTTAGAAAGTGAAGCAACACTCCATTCCCTTCGTGCAGTGAATTGAAGTGTTGGAACAGAGTGCTTCTCTTTCATAGAAACGCATTAGTGTTTCTTGTGAATGCTTGCAAGTTGCTTAAGGCACTTTCAAAGGAAAGTGATTTTCTCTGAAAGGACATAATTTAGAAAGTGAAGCAACACTCCATTCACTTCGCACAGTGAATTGAAGTGTTGGAACAGACTGCTTCTCTTTCAGAGAAATGCATGTGAGTTTCTGTTGAATGCTTGTAAGTAGCTTAAGGCACTTTCAAAGGAAAGTGATTTTCTCTGAAAGGACAGCATTTAGAAAGTGAAGCAACACTACATTCACTTCGCACAGTGAACTGAAGTGTTGGAACAGACTGCTTCACTTTCAGAGAAACGCATGTGAGTTTCTGTTGAATGCTTGTAAGTAGCTTAAGGCACTTTCAATGCAAAGTGATTTTCTCTGAGAGGACAGCAATTAGAAAGTGAGGCAACACCACATTCACTTCACACAGTGAATTGAAGTGTTGGAACAGACTGCTTCTCTTTCAGAGAAACGCATGTGAGTTTCTTCCTAATGCTTGCAATTAGCTTAAGGCACTTTCAAAGGAAAGTGATTTTCTCAGAAAGGACAGCATTTAGAAAGTGAAGCAACACTCCATTCACTTCGCACAGTGAATTGAAGTGTTGGAACAGACTGCTTCTCTTTCAGAGAAACGCATGTGTGTTTCTTCCTAATGCTTGCAAGTAGCTTAAGGCACTTTCAAAGGAAAGTGATTTTCTCTGAAAGGACAGCATTTAGAAAGTGAACCAACACTCCATTCACTTCGCACAGTGAATTGAAGTGTTGGAACAGACTGCTTCTCTTTCAGAGAAACGCATGTGAGTTTCTGGTGAATGCTTGTAAGTAGCTTAAGGCACTTTCAAAGGAAAGTGATTTTCTCTGAAAGGACAGCATTTAGAAAGTGAAGCAACACTCCCTACACTTCGAGCAGTGAATTGAAGTGTTGGAACAGACTGCTTCTCTTTCAGAGAAATGCATGTGAGTTTCTGTTGAATGCTTGCAAGTAGCTTAAGGCACTTTCAAAGGAAAGTGATTTTCTCTGAAAGGACAGCATTTAGAAAGTGAGGCAACACTCCATTCACTTCACACAGTGAACTGAAGTTTGGAACAGACTGCTTCTCTTTCAGAGAAACGCATGTGAGTTTCTTCCTAATGCTTGCAAGTAGCTTAAGGCACTTTCAAAGGAAAGTGATTTTCTCTGAAAGGACAGCATTTAGAAAGTGAAGCAACACTCCATTCACTTCGCACAGTAAATTGAAGTGTTGGAACAGACTGCTTCTCTTTCAGAGAAACGCATGTGAGTTTCTGGTGAATGCTTGTAAGAAGCTTAAGGCACTTTCAAAGGAAAGTGATTTTCTCTGAAAGGACAGCATTTAGAAAGTAAAGCAACACTCCATTCCCTTCGCGCAATGAATTGAAGTGTTGGAACAGACTGCTTCTCTTTCAGAGAAACGCATGTGAGTTTCTGTTGAATGCTTGTAAGTAGCTTAAGGCACTTTCAAACGAAAGTGATTTTCTCTGAAAGGACAGCATTTAGAAAGTAAAGCAACACTCCATTCCCTTCGCGCAATGAATTGAAGTGTTGGAACAGACTGCTTCTCTTTCAGAGAAACGCATTAGTGTTTCTTGTGAATGCTTGCAAGTAGCTTAAGGCACTTTCAAAGGAAAGTGATTTTCTCTGAAAGGACAGCATTTAGAAAGTGAGGCAACACTCCACTCACTTCGCACAGTGAATTGAAGTGTTGGAACAGACTGCTTCTCTTTCAGAGAAACGCATGTGAGTTTCTTCCTAATGCTTGCAAGTAGCTTAAGGCACTTTCAAAGGAAAGTGATTTTCTCTGAAAGGACAGCATTTAGAAAATGAAGCAACACTCCATTCACTTAGCACAGTGAATTGAAGTGTTGGAAGCGACTGCTTCTCTTTCAGAGAAACGCATGTGAGTTTCTGGTGAATGCTTGTAAGAAGCTTAAGGCACTTTCAAAGGAAAGTGATTTTCTCTGAAAGGACATCATTTAGAAAGTGAAGCAACACTCCATTCACTTCGTGCAGTGAATTGAAGTGTTGGAACAGAGTGCTTCTCTTTCATAGAAACGCATTAGTGTTTCTTGTGAATGCTTGCAAGTTGCTTAAGGCACTTTCAAAGGAAAGTGATTTTCTCTGAAAGGACAGCATTTAGAAAGTGAAGCAACACTCCATTCACTTCGCACAGTGAATTGAAGTGTTGGAACAGACTGCTTCTCTTTCACAGAAACGCATGTGAGTTTCTGGTGAATGCTTGTAAGTAGCTTAAGGCACTTTCAAAGGAAAGTGATTTTCTCTGAAAGGACAGCATTTAGAAAGTGAAGCAACACTCCATTCACTTCGCACAGTGAATTGAAGTGTTGGAACAGACTGCTTCTCTTTCACAGAAACGCATGTGAGTTTCTGGTGAATGCTTGTAAGTAGCTTAAGGCACTTTCAAAGGAAAGTGATTTTCTCTGAAAGGACAGCATTTAGAAAGTGAGGCAGCACTCCATTCACTTCACACAGTGAATTGAAGTGTTGGAACAGACTGCTTCTCTTTCAGAGAAACGCATGTGAGTTTCTTCCCAATGCTTGCAAGTAGCTTAAGGCACTTTCAAAGGAAAGTGATTTTCTCTGAAAGGACAGCATTTAGAAAGTGAGGCAACACTCCATTCACTTCGCACAGTGAATTGAAGTGTTGGAACAGACTGCTTCTCTTTCAGAGAAACGCATGTGAGTTTCTTCTTAATGCTTGCAAGTTGCTTAAGGCACTTTCAAAGGAAAGTGATTTTCTCTGAAAGGACAGCATTTAGAAAGTGAAGCAACACTCCATTCACTTCGTGCAGTGATTTGAAGTGTTGGAACAGAGTGCTTCTCTTTCATAGAAACACATTAGTGTTTCTTGTGAATGCTTGCAAGTTGCTTAAGGCACTTTCAAAGGAAAGTGATTTTCTCTGAAAGGACATAATTTAGAAAGTGAAGCAACACTCCATTCACTTCGCACAGTGAATTGAAGTGTTGGAACACACTGCTTCTCTTTCAGAGAAATGCATGTGAGTTTCTGTTGAATGCTTGTAAGTAGCTTAAGGCACTTTCAAAGGAAAGTGATTTTCTCTGAAAGGACAGCATTTAGAAAGTGAAGCAACACTACATTCACTTCGCACAGTGAATTGAAGTGTTGGAACAGACTGCTTCACTTTCAGAGAAACGCATGTGAGTTTCTGTTGAATGCTTGTAAGTAGCTTAAGGCACTTTCAAAGGAAAGTGATTTTCTCTGAGAGGACAGCATTTAGAAAGTGAGGCACCACTCCATTCACTTCACACAGTGAATTGAAGTGTTGGAACAGACTGCTTCTCTTTCAGAGAAACGCATGTGAGTTTCTTCCTAATGCTTGCAAGTAGCTTAAGGCACTTTCAAAGGAAAGCGATTTTCTCAGAAAGGACAGCATTTAGAAAGTGAAGCAACACTCCATTCACTTCGCACAGTGAATTGAAGTGTTGGAACAGACTGCTTCTCTTTCAGAGAAACGCATGTGAGTTTCTTCCTAATGCTTGCAAGTAGCTTAAGGCTCTTTCAAAGGAAAGTGATTTTCTCTGAGAGGACAGCATTTAGAAAGTGAGGCAACACTCCATTCACTTCAAACAGTGAATTGAAGTGTTGGAACAGACTGCTTCTCTTTCAGAGAAACGCATGTGAGTTTCTTCCTAATGCTTGCAAGTAGCTTAAGGCACTTTCAAAGGAAAGTGATTTTCTCTGAAAGGACATAATTTATAAAGTGAAGCAACACTCCATTCACTTCGCACAGTGAATTGAAGTGTTGGAACAGACTGCTTCTCTTTCAGAGAAACGCATGTGAGTTTCTGGTGAATGCTTGTAAGTAGCTTAAGGCACTTTCAAAGGAAAGTGATTTTCTCTGAAAGGACAGCATTTAGAAAGTGAAGCAACACTCCCTTCACTTCGAACAGTGAATTGAAGTGTTGGAACAGACTGCTTCTCTTTCAGAGAAATGCATGTGAGTTTCTGTTGAATGCTTGTAAGTAGCTTAAGGCACTTTCAAAGGAAAGTG
The DNA here is from genome assembly GCF_982192425.1 of Myodes glareolus. Lineage (NCBI taxonomy): Eukaryota > Metazoa > Chordata > Mammalia > Rodentia > Cricetidae > Myodes > Myodes glareolus. The sequence continues at coordinate 110,379,646 of NC_142032.1, read as the reverse complement.
ATTTTCTCTGAAAGGACAGCATTTAGAAAGTGAGGCTACACTCCATTCACTTCACACAGTGAATTGAAGTGTTGGAACAGACTGCTTCTCTTTCAGAGAAGCGCATGTGAGTTTTTTGTGAATGCTTGAAAGTAGTTTAAGGCACTTTCAAAGGAAAGTGATTTTCTCTGAAAGGACAGCATTTAGAAAGTGAGGCAACACTCCATTCATTTCGCACACTGAATTGTAGTGTTGGAACAGACTGATTCTCTTTCAGAGAAACGCATGTGAGTTTCTTCCTAATGCTTGCAAGTAGCTTAAGGCACTTTCAAAGGAAAGTGATTTTCTCTGAAAGGACAGCATTTAGAAAGTGAAGCAACACTCCATTCACTTCGTGCAGTGCATTGAAGTGTTGGAACAGAGTGCTTCTCTTTCATAGAAACACATTAGTGTTTCTTGTGAATGCTTGCAAGTTGCTTAAGGCACTTTCAAAGGAAAGTGATTTCCTCTGAAAGGACATAATTTAGAAAGTGAAGCAACACTCCATTCACTTCACACAGTGAATTGAAGTGTTGGAACAGACTGCTTCTCTTTCAGAGAAATGCATGTGAGTTTCTGTTGAATGCTTGTAAGTAGCTTAAGGCACTTTCAAAGGAAAGTGATTTTCTCTGAAAGGACAGCATTTAGAAAGTGAGGCAGCACTCCATTCACTTCACACAGTGAATTGAAGTGTTGGAACAGACTGCTTCTCTTTCAGAGAAACGCATGTGAGTTTCTTCCTAATGCTTGCAAGTAGCTTAAGGCACTTTCAAAGGAAAGTGATTTTCTCTGAAAGGACAGCATTTAGAAAGTGAGGCAACACTCCATTCACTTCGCACATTGAATTGAAGTGTTGGAACAGACTGCTTCTCTTTCAGAGAAACGCATGTGAGTTTCTTCCTAATGCTTGCAAGTAGCTTAAGGCACTTTCAAAGGAAAGTGATTTTCTCTGAAAGGACAGCATTTAGAAAGTGAAGCAACACTCCATTCACTTCGCACAGTGAATTGAAGTGTTGGAACAGACTGCTTCTCTTTCAGAGAAACGCATGTGAGTTTCTTCCTAATGCTTGCAAGTAGCTTAAGGCACTTTCAAAGGAAAGTGATTTTCTCTGAAAGGACAGCATTTAGAAAGTGAGGCAACACTCCATTCACTTCGCACAGTAAATTGAAGTGTTGGAACAGACTGCTTCTCTTTCAGAGAAACGCATGTGAGTTTCTGGTGAATGCTTGTAAGTAGCTTAAGGCACTTTCAAAGGAAAGTGATTTTCTCTGAAAGGACAGCATTTAGAAAGTGAAGCAACACTCCATTCCCTTCGTGCAGTGAATTGAAGTGTTGGAACAGAGTGCTTCTCTTTCATAGAAACGCATTAGTGTTTCTTGTGAATGCTTGCAAGTTGCTTAAGGCACTTTCAAAGGAAAGTGATTTTCTCTGAAAGGACATAATTTAGAAAGTGAAGCAACACTCCATTCACTTCGCACAGTGAATTGAAGTGTTGGAACACACTGCTTCTCTTTCAGAGAAATGCATGTGAGTTTCTGTTGAATGCTTGTAAGTAGCTTAAGGCACTTTCAAAGGAAAGTGATTTTCTCTGAAAGGACAGCATTTAGAAAGTGAAGCAACACTACATTCACTTCGCACAGTGAATTGAAGTGTTGGAACAGACTGCTTCACTTTCAGAGAAACGCATGTGAGTTTCTGTTGAATGCTTGTAAGTAGCTTAAGGCACTTTCAAAGGAAAGTGATTTTCTCTGAGAGGACAGCATTTAGAAAGTGAGGCACCACTCCATTCACTTCACACAGTGAATTGAAGTGTTGGAACAGACTGCTTCTCTTTCAGAGAAACGCATGTGAGTTTCTTCCTAATGCTTGCAAGTAGCTTAAGGCACTTTCAAAGGAAAGCGATTTTCTCAGAAAGGACAGCATTTAGAAAGTGAAGCAACACTCCATTCACTTCGCACAGTGAATTGAAGTGTTGGAACAGACTGCTTCACTTTCAGAGAAACGCATGTGAGTTTCTGTTGAATGCTTGTAAGTAGCTTAAGGCACTTTCAAAGGAAAGTGATTTTCTCTGAGAGGACAGCATTTAGAAAGTGAGGCAACACTCCATTCACTTCAAACAGTGAATTGAAGTGTTGGAACAGACTGCTTCTCTTTCAGAGAAACGCATGTGAGTTTCTTCCTAATGCTTGCAAGTAGCTTAAGGCACTTTCAAAGGAAAGTGATTTTCTCTGAAAGGACATAATTTATAAAGTGAAGCAACACTCCATTCACTTCGCACAGTGAATTGAAGTGTTGGAACAGACTGCTTCTCTTTCAGAGAAACGCATGTGAGTTTCTGGTGAATGCTTGTAAGTAGCTTAAGGCACTTTCAAAGGAAAGTGATTTTCTCTGAAAGGACAGCATTTAGAAAGTGAAGCAACACTTCCTTCACTTCGAACAGTGAATTGAAGTGTTGGAACAGACTGCTTCTCTTTCAGAGAAATGCATGTGAGTTTCTGTTGAATGCTTGTAAGTAGCTTAAGGCACTTTCAAAGGAAAGTGATTTTCTCTGAAAGGACAGCATTTAGAAAGTGAGGCTACACTCCATTCACTTCACACAGTGAATTGAAGTGTTGGAACAGACTGCTTCTCTTTCAGAGAAGCGCATGTGAGTTTTTTGTGAATGCTTGAAAGTAGTTTAAGGCACTTTCAAAGGAAAGTGATTTTCTCTGAAAGGACAGCATTTAGAAAGTGAGGCAACACTCCATTCATTTCGCACAGTGAATTGTAGTGTTGGAACAGACTGATTCTCTTTCAGAGAAACGCATGTGAGTTTCTTCCTAATGCTTGCAAGTAGTAAGGCACTTTCAAAGGAAAGTGATTTTCTCTGAAAGGACAACATTTAGAAAGTGAAGCAACACTCCATTCACTTCGTGCAGTGCATTGAAGTGTTGGAACAGAGTGCTTCTCTTTCATAGAAACACATTAGTGTTTCTTGTGAATGCTTGCAAGTTGCTTAAGGCACTTTCAAAGGAAAGTGATTTCCTCTGAAAGGACATAATTTAGAAAGTGAAGCAACACTCCATTCACTTCACACAGTGAATTGAAGTGTTGGAACAGACTGCTTCTCTTTCAGAGAAATGAATGTGAGTTTCTGTTGAATGCTTGTAAGTAGCTTAAGGCACTTTCAAAGGAAAGTGATTTTCTCTGAAAGGACAGCATTTAGAAAGTGAAGCAACACTCCATTCACTTCGCAGAGTGAATTGAAGTGTTGGAACAGACTGCTTCACTTTCAGAGAAACGCATGTGAGTTTCTGTTGAATGCTTGTAAGTAGCTTAAGGCACTTTCAAAGGAAAGTGATTTTCTCTGAAAGGACAGCATTTAGAAAGTGAGGCAGCACTCCATTCACTTCACACAGTGAATTGAAGTGTTGGAACAGACTGCTTCTCTTTCAGAGAAACGCATGTGAGTTTCTTCCTAATGCTTGCAAGTAGCTTAAGGCACTTTCAAAGGAAAGCGATTTTCTCAGAAAGGACAGCATTTAGAAAGTGAAGCAACACTCCATTCACTTCGCACAGTGAATTGAAGTGTTGGAACAGACTGCTTCACTTTCAGAGAAACGCATGTGAGTTTCTGTTGAATGCTTGTAAGTAGCTTAAGGCACTTTCAAAGGAAAGTGATTTTCTCTGAGAGGACAGCATTTAGAAAGTGAGGCAACACTCCATTCACTTCAAACAGTGAATTGAAGTGTTGGAACAGACTGCTTCTCTTTCAGAGAAACGCATGTGAGTTTCTTCCTAATGCTTGCAAGTAGCTTAAGGCACTTTCAAAGGAAAGTGATTTTCTCTGAAAGGACATAATTTATAAAGTGAAGCAACACTCCATTCACTTCGCACAGTGAATTGAAGTGTTGGAACAGACTGCTTCTCTTTCAGAGAAACGCATGTGAGTTTCTGGTGAATGCTTGTAAGTAGCTTAAGGCACTTTCAAAGGAAAGTGATTTTCTCTGAAAGGACAGCATTTAGAAAGTGAAGCAACACTCCCTTCACTTCGAACAGTGAATTGAAGTGTTGGAACAGACTGCTTCTCTTTCAGAGAAATGCATGTGAGTTTCTGTTGAATGCTTGTAAGTAGCTTAAGGCACTTTCAAAGGAAAGTGATTTTCTCTGAAAGGACAGCATTTAGAAAGTGAGGCTACACTCCATTCACTTCACACAGTGAATTGAAGTGTTGGAACAGACTGCTTCTCTTTCAGAGAAGCGCATGTGAGTTTTTTGTGAATGCTTGAAAGTAGTTTAAGGCACTTTCAAAGGAAAGTGATTTTCTCTGAAAGGACAGCATTTAGAAAGTGAGGCAACACTCCATTCATTTCGCACAGTGAATTGTAGTGTTGGAACAGACTGATTCTCTTTCAGAGAAACGCATGTGAGTTTCTTCCTAATGCTTGCAAGTAGCTTAAGGCACTTTCAAAGGAAAGTGATTTTCTCTGAAAGGACAGCATTTAGAAAGTGAAGCAACACTCCATTCACTTCGTGCAGTGCATTGAAGTGTTGGAACAGAGTGCTTCTCTTTCGTAGAAACACATTAGTGTTTCTTGTGAATGCTTGCAAGTTGCTTAAGGCACTTTCAAAGGAAAGTGATTTCCTCTGAAAGGACATAATTTAGAAAGTGAAGCAACACTCCATTCACTTCACACAGTGAATTGAAGTGTTGGAACAGACTGCTTCTCTTTCAGAGAAATGAATGTGAGTTTCTGTTGAATGCTTGTAAGTAGCTTAAGGCACTTTCAAAGGAAAGTGATTTTCTCTGAAAGGACAGCATTTAGAAAGTGAAGCAACACTCCATTCACTTCGCAGAGTGAATTGAAGTGTTGGAACAGACTGCTTCACTTTCAGAGAAACGCATGTGAGTTTCTGTTGAATGCTTGTAAGTAGCTTAAGGCACTTTCAAAGGAAAGTGATTTTCTCTGAAAGGACAGCATTTAGAAAGTGAGGCAGCACTCCATTCACTTCACACAGTGAATTGAAGTGTTGGAACAGACTGCTTCTCTTTCAGAGAAACGCATGTGAGTTTCTTCCTAATGCTTGCAAGTAGCTTAAGGCACTTTCAAAGGAAAGTGATTTTCTCTGAAAGGACAGCATTTAGAAAGTGAGGCAACACTCCATTCACTTCGCACATTGAATTGAAGTGTTGGAACAGACTGCTTCTCTTTCAGAGAAACGCATGTGAGTTTCTTCCTAATGCTTGCAAGTAGCTTAAGGCACTTTCAAAGGAAAGTGATTTTCTCTGAAAGGACAGCATTTAGAAAGTGAAGCAACACTCCATTCACTTCGCACAGTGAATTGAAGTGTTGGAACAGACTGCTTCTCTTTCAGAGAAACGCATGTGAGTTTCTTCCTAATGCTTGCAAGTAGCTTAAGGCACTTTCAAAGGAAAGTGATTTTCTCTGAAAGGACAGCATTTAGAAAGTGAGGCAACACTCCATTCACTTCGCACAGTAAATTGAAGTGTTGGAACAGACTGCTTCTCTTTCAGAGAAACGCATGTGAGTTTCTGGTGAATGCTTGTAAGTAGCTTAAGGCACTTTCAAAGGAAAGTGATTTTCTCTGAAAGGACAGCATTTAGAAAGTGAAGCAACACTCCATTCCCTTCGTGCAGTGAATTGAAGTGTTGGAACAGAGTGCTTCTCTTTCATAGAAACGCATTAGTGTTTCTTGTGAATGCTTGCAAGTTGCTTAAGGCACTTTCAAAGGAAAGTGATTTTCTCTGAAAGGACATAATTTAGAAAGTGAAGCAACACTCCATTCACTTCGCACAGTGAATTGAAGTGTTGGAACACACTGCTTCTCTTTCAGAGAAATGCATGTGAGTTTCTGTTGAATGCTTGTAAGTAGCTTAAGGCACTTTCAAAGGAAAGTGATTTTCTCTGAAAGGACAGCATTTAGAAAGTGAAGCAACACTACATTCACTTCGCACAGTGAATTGAAGTGTTGGAACAGACTGCTTCACTTTCAGAGAAACGCATGTGAGTTTCTGTTGAATGCTTGTAAGTAGCTTAAGGCACTTTCAAAGGAAAGTGATTTTCTCTGAGAGGACAGCATTTAGAAAGTGAGGCACCACTCCATTCACTTCACACAGTGAATTGAAGTGTTGGAACAGACTGCTTCTCTTTCAGAGAAACGCATGTGAGTTTCTTCCTAATGCTTGCAAGTAGCTTAAGGCACTTTCAAAGGAAAGCGATTTTCTCAGAAAGGACAGCATTTAGAAAGTGAAGCAACACTCCATTCACTTCGCACAGTGAATTGAAGTGTTGGAACAGACTGCTTCACTTTCAGAGAAACGCATGTGAGTTTCTGTTGAATGCTTGTAAGTAGCTTAAGGCACTTTCAAAGGAAAGTGATTTTCTCTGAGAGGACAGCATTTAGAAAGTGAGGCAACACTCCATTCACTTCAAACAGTGAATTGAAGTGTTGGAACAGACTGCTTCTCTTTCAGAGAAACGCATGTGAGTTTCTTCCTAATGCTTGCAAGTAGCTTAAGGCACTTTCAAAGGAAAGTGATTTTCTCTGAAAGGACATAATTTATAAAGTGAAGCAACACTCCATTCACTTCGCACAGTGAATTGAAGTGTTGGAACAGACTGCTTCTCTTTCAGAGAAACGCATGTGAGTTTCTGGTGAATGCTTGTAAGTAGCTTAAGGCACTTTCAAAGGAAAGTGATTTTCTCTGAAAGGACAGCATTTAGAAAGTGAAGCAACACTTCCTTCACTTCGAACAGTGAATTGAAGTGTTGGAACAGACTGCTTCTCTTTCAGAGAAATGCATGTGAGTTTCTGTTGAATGCTTGTAAGTAGCTTAAGGCACTTTCAAAGGAAAGTGATTTTCTCTGAAAGGACAGCATTTAGAAAGTGAGGCTACACTCCATTCACTTCACACAGTGAATTGAAGTGTTGGAACAGACTGCTTCTCTTTCAGAGAAGCGCATGTGAGTTTTTTGTGAATGCTTGAAAGTAGTTTAAGGCACTTTCAAAGGAAAGTGATTTTCTCTGAAAGGACAGCATTTAGAAAGTGAGGCAACACTCCATTCATTTCGCACAGTGAATTGTAGTGTTGGAACAGACTGATTCTCTTTCAGAGAAACGCATGTGAGTTTCTTCCTAATGCTTGCAAGTAGCTTAAGGCACTTTCAAAGGAAAGTGATTTTCTCTGAAAGGACAGCATTTAGAAAGTGAAGCAACACTCCATTCACTTCGTGCAGTGCATTGAAGTGTTGGAACAGAGTGCTTCTCTTTCGTAGAAACACATTAGTGTTTCTTGTGAATGCTTGCAAGTTGCTTAAGGCACTTTCAAAGGAAAGTGATTTCCTCTGAAAGGACATAATTTAGAAAGTGAAGCAACACTCCATTCACTTCACACAGTGAATTGAAGTGTTGGAACAGACTGCTTCTCTTTCAGAGAAATGAATGTGAGTTTCTGTTGAATGCTTGTAAGTAGCTTAAGGCACTTTCAAAGGAAAGTGATTTTCTCTGAAAGGACAGCATTTAGAAAGTGAAGCAACACTCCATTCACTTCGCAGAGTGAATTGAAGTGTTGGAACAGACTGCTTCACTTTCAGAGAAACGCATGTGAGTTTCTGTTGAATGCTTGTAAGTAGCTTAAGGCACTTTCAAAGGAAAGTGATTTTCTCTGAAAGGACAGCATTTAGAAAGTGAGGCAGCACTCCATTCACTTCACACAGTGAATTGAAGTGTTGGAACAGACTGCTTCTCTTTCAGAGAAACGCATGTGAGTTTCTTCCTAATGCTTGCAAGTAGCTTAAGGCACTTTCAAAGGAAAGTGATTTTCTCTGAAAGGACAGCATTTAGAAAGTGAGGCAACACTCCATTCACTTCGCACATTGAATTGAAGTGTTGGAACAGACTGCTTCTCTTTCAGAGAAACGCATGTGAGTTTCTTCCTAATGCTTGCAAGTAGCTTAAGGCACTTTCAAAGGAAAGTGATTTTCTCTGAAAGGACAGCATTTAGAAAGTGAAGCAACACTCCATTCACTTCGCACAGTGAATTGAAGTGTTGGAACAGACTGCTTCTCTTTCAGAGAAACGCATGTGAGTTTCTTCCTAATGCTTGCAAGTAGCTTAAGGCACTTTCAAAGGAAAGTGATTTTCTCTGAAAGGACAGCATTTAGAAAGTGAGGCAACACTCCATTCACTTCGCACAGTAAATTGAAGTGTTGGAACAGACTGCTTCTCTTTCAGAGAAACGCATGTGAGTTTCTGGTGAATGCTTGTAAGTAGCTTAAGGCACTTTCAAAGGAAAGTGATTTTCTCTGAGAGGACAGCATTTAGAAAGTGAAGCAACACTCCATTCCCTTCGTGCAGTGAATTGAAGTGTTGGAACAGAGTGCTTCTCTTTCATAGAAACGCATTAGTGTTTCTTGTGAATGCTTGCAAGTTGCTTAAGGCACTTTCAAAGGAAAGTGATTTTCTCTGAAAGGACATAATTTAGAAAGTGAAGCAACACTCCATTCACTTCGCACAGTGAATTGAAGTGTTGGAACACACTGCTTCTCTTTCAGAGAAATGCATGTGAGTTTCTGTTGAATGCTTGTAAGTAGCTTAAGGCACTTTCAAAGGAAAGTGATTTTCTCTGAAAGGACAGCATTTAGAAAGTGAAGCAACACTACATTCACTTCGCACAGTGAATTGAAGTGTTGGAACAGACTGCTTCACTTTCAGAGAAACGCATGTGAGTTTCTGTTGAATGCTTGTAAGTAGCTTAAGGCACTTTCAAAGGAAAGTGATTTTCTCTGAGAGGACAGCATTTAGAAAGTGAGGCACCACTCCATTCACTTCACACAGTGAATTGAAGTGTTGGAACAGACTGCTTCTCTTTCAGAGAAACGCATGTGAGTTTCTTCCTAATGCTTGCAAGTAGCTTAAGGCACTTTCAAAGGAAAGCGATTTTCTCAGAAAGGACAGCATTTAGAAAGTGAAGCAACACTCCATTCACTTCGCACAGTGAATTGAAGTGTTGGAACAGACTGCTTCACTTTCAGAGAAACGCATGTGAGTTTCTGTTGAATGCTTGTAAGTAGCTTAAGGCACTTTCAAAGGAAAGTGATTTTCTCTGAGAGGACAGCATTTAGAAAGTGAGGCAACACTCCATTCACTTCAAACAGTGAATTGAAGTGTTGGAACAGACTGCTTCTCTTTCAGAGAAACGCATGTGAGTTTCTTCCTAATGCTTGCAAGTAGCTTAAGGCACTTTCAAAGGAAAGTGATTTTCTCTGAAAGGACATAATTTATAAAGTGAAGCAACACTCCATTCACTTCGCACAGTGAATTGAAGTGTTGGAACAGACTGCTTCTCTTTCAGAGAAACGCATGTGAGTTTCTGGTGAATGCTTGTAAGTAGCTTAAGGCACTTTCAAAGGAAAGTGATTTTCTCTGAAAGGACAGCATTTAGAAAGTGAAGCAACACTTCCTTCACTTCGAACAGTGAATTGAAGTGTTGGAACAGACTGCTTCTCTTTCAGAGAAATGCATGTGAGTTTCTGTTGAATGCTTGTAAGTAGCTTAAGGCACTTTCAAAGGAAAGTGATTTTCTCTGAAAGGACAGCATTTAGAAAGTGAGGCTACACTCCATTCACTTCACACAGTGAATTGAAGTGTTGGAACAGACTGCTTCTCTTTCAGAGAAGCGCATGTGAGTTTTTTGTGAATGCTTGAAAGTAGTTTAAGGCACTTTCAAAGGAAAGTGATTTTCTCTGAAAGGACAGCATTTAGAAAGTGAGGCAACACTCCATTCATTTCGCACAGTGAATTGTAGTGTTGGAACAGACTGATTCTCTTTCAGAGAAACGCATGTGAGTTTCTTCCTAATGCTTGCAAGTAGTAAGGCACTTTCAAAGGAAAGTGATTTTCTCTGAAAGGACAACATTTAGAAAGTGAAGCAACACTCCATTCACTTCGTGCAGTGCATTGAAGTGTTGGAACAGAGTGCTTCTCTTTCATAGAAACACATTAGTGTTTCTTGTGAATGCTTGCAAGTTGCTTAAGGCACTTTCAAAGGAAAGTGATTTCCTCTGAAAGGACATAATTTAGAAAGTGAAGCAACACTCCATTCACTTCACACAGTGAATTGAAGTGTTGGAACAGACTGCTTCTCTTTCAGAGAAATGAATGTGAGTTTCTGTTGAATGCTTGTAAGTAGCTTAAGGCACTTTCAAAGGAAAGTGATTTTCTCTGAAAGGACAGCATTTAGAAAGTGAAGCAACACTCCATTCACTTCGCAGAGTGAATTGAAGTGTTGGAACAGACTGCTTCACTTTCAGAGAAACGCATGTGAGTTTCTGTTGAATGCTTGTAAGTAGCTTAAGGCACTTTCAAAGGAAAGTGATTTTCTCTGAAAGGACAGCATTTAGAAAGTGAGGCAGCACTCCATTCACTTCACACAGTGAATTGAAGTGTTGGAACAGACTGCTTCTCTTTCAGAGAAACGCATGTGAGTTTCTTCCTAATGCTTGCAAGTAGCTTAAGGCACTTTCAAAGGAAAGCGATTTTCTCAGAAAGGACAGCATTTAGAAAGTGAAGCAACACTCCATTCACTTCGCACAGTGAATTGAAGTGTTGGAACAGACTGCTTCACTTTCAGAGAAACGCATGTGAGTTTCTGTTGAATGCTTGTAAGTAGCTTAAGGCACTTTCAAAGGAAAGTGATTTTCTCTGAGAGGACAGCATTTAGAAAGTGAGGCAGCACTCCATTCACTTCACACAGTGAATTGAAGTGTTGGAACAGACTGCTTCTCTTTCAGAGAAACGCATGTGAGTTTCTTCCTAATGCTTGCAAGTAGCTTAAGGCACTTTCAAAGGAAAGCGATTTTCTCAGAAAGGACAGCATTTAGAAAGTGAAGCAACACTCCATTCACTTCGCACAGTGAATTGAAGTGTTGGAACAGACTGCTTCACTTTCAGAGAAACGCATGTGAGTTTCTGTTGAATGCTTGTAAGTAGCTTAAGGCACTTTCAAAGGAAAGTGATTTTCTCTGAAAGGACATAATTTATAAAGTGAAGCAACACTCCATTCACTTCGCACAGTGAATTGAAGTGTTGGAACAGACTGCTTCTCTTTCAGAGAAACGCATGTGAGTTTCTGGTGAATGCTTGTAAGTAGCTTAAGGCACTTTCAAAGGAAAGTGATTTTCTCTGAAAGGACAGCATTTAGAAAGTGAAGCAACACTTCCTTCACTTCGAACAGTGAATTGAAGTGTTGGAACAGACTGCTTCTCTTTCAGAGAAATGCATGTGAGTTTCTGTTGAATGCTTGTAAGTAGCTTAAGGCACTTTCAAAGGAAAGTGATTTTCTCTGAAAGGACAGCATTTAGAAAGTGAGGCTACACTCCATTCACTTCACACAGTGAATTGAAGTGTTGGAACAGACTGCTTCTCTTTCAGAGAAGCGCATGTGAGTTTTTTGTGAATGCTTGAAAGTAGTTTAAGGCACTTTCAAAGGAAAGTGATTTTCTCTGAAAGGACAGCATTTAGAAAGTGAGGCAACACTCCATTCATTTCGCACAGTGAATTGTAGTGTTGGAACAGACTGATTCTCTTTCAGAGAAACGCATGTGAGTTTCTTCCTAATGCTTGCAAGTAGCTTAAGGCACTTTCAAAGGAAAGTGATTTTCTCTGAAAGGACAACATTTAGAAAGTGAAGCAACACTCCATTCACTTCGTGCAGTGCATTGAAGTGTTGGAACAGAGTGCTTCTCTTTCATAGAAACACATTAGTGTTTCTTGTGAATGCTTGCAAGTTGCTTAAGGCACTTTCAAAGGAAAGTGATTTCCTCTGAAAGGACATAATTTAGAAAGTGAAGCAACACTCCATTCACTTCACACAGTGAATTGAAGTGTTGGAACAGACTGCTTCTCTTTCAGAGAAATGAATGTGAGTTTCTGTTGAATGCTTGTAAGTAGCTTAAGGCACTTTCAAAGGAAAGTGATTTTCTCTGAAAGGACAGCATTTAGAAAGTGAAGCAACACTCCATTCACTTCGCAGAGTGAATTGAAGTGTTGGAACAGACTGCTTCACTTTCAGAGAAACGCATGTGAGTTTCTGTTGAATGCTTGTAAGTAGCTTAAGGCACTTTCAAAGGAAAGTGATTTTCTCTGAAAGGACAGCATTTAGAAAGTGAGGCAGCACTCCATTCACTTCACACAGTGAATTGAAGTGTTGGAACAGACTGCTTCTCTTTCAGAGAAACGCATGTGAGTTTCTTCCTAATGCTTGCAAGTAGCTTAAGGCACTTTCAAAGGAAAGTGATTTTCTCTGAAAGGACAGCATTTAGAAAGTGAGGCAACACTCCATTCACTTCGCACATTGAATTGAAGTGTTGGAACAGACTGCTTCTCTTTCAGAGAAACGCATGTGAGTTTCTTCCTAATGCTTGCAAGTAGCTTAAGGCACTTTCAAAGGAAAGTGATTTTCTCTGAAAGGACAGCATTTAGAAAGTGAAGCAACACTCCATTCACTTCGCACAGTGAATTGAAGTGTTGGAACAGACTGCTTCTCTTTCAGAGAAACGCATGTGAGTTTCTTCCTAATGCTTGCAAGTAGCTTAAGGCACTTTCAAAGGAAAGTGATTTTCTCTGAAAGGACAGCATTTAGAAAGTGAAGCAACACTCCCTTCACTTCGAACAGTGAATTGAAGTGTTGGAACAGACTGCTTCTCTTTCAGAGAAATGCATGTGAGTTTCTGTTGAATGCTTGTAAGTAGCTTAAGGCACTTTCAAAGGAAAGTGATTTTCTCTGAAAGGACAGCATTTAGAAAGTGAGGCTACACTCCATTCACTTCACACAGTGAATTGAAGTGTTGGAACAGACTGCTTCTCTTTCAGAGAAGCGCATGTGAGTTTTTTGTGAATGCTTGAAAGTAGTTTAAGGCACTTTCAAAGGAAAGTGATTTTCTCTGAAAGGACAGCATTTAGAAAGTGAGGCAACACTCCATTCATTTCGCACAGTGAATTGTAGTGTTGGAACAGACTGATTCTCTTTCAGAGAAACGCATGTGAGTTTCTTCCTAATGCTTGCAAGTAGCTTAAGGCACTTTCAAAGGAAAGTGATTTTCTCTGAAAGGACAGCATTTAGAAAGTGAAGCAACACTCCATTCACTTCGTGCAGTGCATTGAAGTGTTGGAACAGAGTGCTTCTCTTTCGTAGAAACACATTAGTGTTTCTTGTGAATGCTTGCAAGTTGCTTAAGGCACTTTCAAAGGAAAGTGATTTCCTCTGAAAGGACATAATTTAGAAAGTGAAGCAACACTCCATTCACTTCACACAGTGAATTGAAGTGTTGGAACAGACTGCTTCTCTTTCAGAGAAATGAATGTGAGTTTCTGTTGAATGCTTGTAAGTAGCTTAAGGCACTTTCAAAGGAAAGTGATTTTCTCTGAAAGGACAGCATTTAGAAAGTGAAGCAACACTCCATTCACTTCGCAGAGTGAATTGAAGTGTTGGAACAGACTGCTTCACTTTCAGAGAAACGCATGTGAGTTTCTGTTGAATGCTTGTAAGTAGCTTAAGGCACTTTCAAAGGAAAGTGATTTTCTCTGAAAGGACAGCATTTAGAAAGTGAGGCAGCACTCCATTCACTTCACACAGTGAATTGAAGTGTTGGAACAGACTGCTTCTCTTTCAGAGAAACGCATGTGAGTTTCTTCCTAATGCTTGCAAGTAGCTTAAGGCACTTTCAAAGGAAAGTGATTTTCTCTGAAAGGACAGCATTTAGAAAGTGAGGCAACACTCCATTCACTTCGCACATTGAATTGAAGTGTTGGAACAGACTGCTTCTCTTTCAGAGAAACGCATGTGAGTTTCTTCCTAATGCTTGCAAGTAGCTTAAGGCACTTTCAAAGGAAAGTGATTTTCTCTGAAAGGACAGCATTTAGAAAGTGAAGCAACACTCCATTCACTTCGCACAGTGAATTGAAGTGTTGGAACAGACTGCTTCTCTTTCAGAGAAACGCATGTGAGTTTCTTCCTAATGCTTGCAAGTAGCTTAAGGCACTTTCAAAGGAAAGTGATTTTCTCTGAAAGGACAGCATTTAGAAAGTGAAGCAACACTCCATTCACTTCGCACAGTAAATTGAAGTGTTGGAACAGACTGCTTCTCTTTCAGAGAAACGCATGTGAGTTTCTGGTGAATGCTTGTAAGTAGCTTAAGGCACTTTCAAAGGAAAGTGATTTTCTCTGAAAGGACAGCATTTAGAAAGTGAAGCAACACTCCATTCCCTTCGTGCAGTGAATTGAAGTGTTGGAACAGAGTGCTTCTCTTTCATAGAAACGCATTAGTGTTTCTTGTGAATGCTTGCAAGTTGCTTAAGGCACTTTCAAAGGAAAGTGATTTTCTCTGAAAGGACATAATTTAGAAAGTGAAGCAACACTCCATTCACTTCGCACAGTGAATTGAAGTGTTGGAACAGACTGCTTCTCTTTCAGAGAAATGCATGTGAGTTTCTGTTGAATGCTTGTAAGTATCTTAAGGCACTTTCAAAGGAAAGTGATTTTCTCTGAAAGGACAGCATTTAGAAAGTGAAGCAACACTACATTCACTTCGCACAGTGAACTGAAGTGTTGGAACAGACTGCTTCACTTTCAGAGAAACGCATGTGAGTTTCTGTTGAATGCTTGTAAGTAGCTTAAGGCACTTTCAATGCAAAGTGATTTTCTCTGAGAGGACAGCAATTAGAAAGTGAGGCAACACCACATTCACTTCACACAGTGAATTGAAGTGTTGGAACAGACTGCTTCTCTTTCAGAGAAACGCATGTGAGTTTCTTCCTAATGCTTGCAATTAGCTTAAGGCACTTTCAAAGGAAAGTGATTTTCTCAGAAAGGACAGCATTTAGAAAGTGAAGCAACACTCCATTCACTTCGCACAGTGAATTGAAGTGTTGGAACAGACTGCTTCTCTTTCAGAGAAACGCATGTGTGTTTCTTCCTAATGCTTGCAAGTAGCTTAAGGCACTTTCAAAGGAAAGTGATTTTCTCTGAAAGGACAGCATTTAGAAAGTGAAGCAACACTCCATTCACTTCGCACAGTGAATTGAAGTGTTGGAACAGACTGCTTCTCTTTCAGAGAAACGCATGTGAGTTTCTGGTGAATGCTTGTAAGTAGCTTAAGGCACTTTCAAAGGAAAGTGATTTTCTCTGAAAGGACAGCATTTAGAAAGTGAAGCAACACTCCCTTTACTTCGAGCAGTGAATTGAAGTGTTGGAACAGACTGCTTCTCTTTCAGAGAAATGCATGTGAGTTTCTGTTGAATGCTTGCAAGTAGCTTAAGGCACTTTCAAAGGAAAGTGATTTTCTCTGAAAGGACAGCATTTAGAAAGTGAGGCAACACTCCATTCACTTCACACAGTGAACTGAAGTTTGGAACAGACTGCTTCTCTTTCAGAGAAACGCATGTGAGTTTCTTCCTAATGCTTGCAAGTAGCTTAAGGCACTTTCAAAGGAAAGTGATTTTCTCTGAAAGGACAGCATTTAGAAAGTGAAGCAACACTCCATTCACTTCGCACAGTGAATTGAAGTGTTGGAACAGACTGCTTCTCTTTCAGAGAAACGCATGTGAGTTTCTTCCTAATGCTTGCAAGTAGCTTAAGGCACTTTCAAAGGAAAGTGATTTTCTCTGAAAGGACAGTATTTAGAAAGTGAAGCAACACTCCATTCACTTCGCACAGTGAATTGAAGTGTTGGAACAGACTGCTTCTCTTTCAGAGAAACGAATGTGAGTTTCTGTTGAATGCTTGTAAGTAGCTTACGGCACTTTCAAAGGAAAGTGATTTTCTCTGAAAGGACAGCATTTACAAAGTGAAGCAACACTCCGTTCACTTCGCACATTGAATTGAAGTGTTGGAACAGACTGCTTCTCTTTCAGAGAAACGCATGTGAGTTTCTGGTGAATGCTTGTAAGTAGCTTAAGGCACTTTCAAAGGAAAGTGATTTTCTCTGAAAGGACAGCATTTAGAAAGTGAAGCAACACTCCATTCACTTCGAACAGTGAATTGAAGTGTTGGAACAGACTGCTTCTATTTCAGAGATATGCATGTGAGTTTCTGGTGAATGCTTGTAAGTAGCTTAAGGCACTTTCAAAGGAAAGTGATTTTCTCTGAAAGGACAGCATTTAGAAAGTGAGGCAGCACTCCATTCACTTCACACAGTGAATTGAAGTGTTGGAACAGACTGCTTCTCTTTCAGAGAAACGCATGTGAGTTTCTTCCTAATGCTTGCAAGTAGCTTAAGGCACTTTCAAAGGAAAGTGATTTTCTCTGAAAGGACAGCATTTAGAAAGTGAGGCAACACTCCATTCACTTCGCACAGTGAATTGAAGTGTTGGAACAGACTGCTTCTCTTTCAGAGAAATGCATGTGAGTTTCTTCCTAATGCTTGCAAGTAGCTTAAAGCACTTTCAAAGGAAAGTGTTTTTGTCTGAAAGGACAGCATTTAGAACGTGAAGCAACACTCCATTCACTTCGCACAATGAATGGAAGTGTTGGAACCGACTGCTTCTCTTTCAGAGAAACGCATGTGAGTTTCTGGTGAATGCTTGTAAGAAGCTTAAGGCACTTTCAAAGGAAAGTGATTTTCTCTGAAAGGACAGCATTTAGAAAGTGAAGCAACACTCCATTCCCTTCGTGCAGTGAATTGAAGTGTTGGAACAGAGTGCTTCTCTTTCATAGAAACGCATTAGTGTTTCTTGTGAATGCTTGCAAGTTGCTTAAGGCACTTTCAAAGGAAAGTGATTTTCTCTGAAAGGACATAATTTAGAAAGTGAAGCAACACTCCATTCACTTCGCACAGTGAATTGAAGTGTTGGAACAGACTGCTTCTCTTTCAGAGAAATGCATGTGAATTTCTGTTGAATGCTTGTAAGTAGCTTAAGGCACTTTCAAAGGAAAGTGATTTTCTCTGAAAGGACAGCATTTAGAAAGTGAAGCAACACTCCATTCACTTCGCACAGTGAATTGAAGTGTTGGAACAGACTGCTTCTCTTTCAGAGAAACGCATGTGAGTTTCTGTTGAATGCTTGTAAGTAGCTTAAGGCACTTTCAAAGGAAAGTGATTTTCTCTGAGAGGACAGCATTTAGAAAGTGAGGCAACACTCCATTCACTTCACACAGTGAATTGAAGTGTTGGAACAGACTGCTTCTCTTTAAGAGAAACGCATGTGAGTTTCTTCCTAATGCTTGCAAGTAGCTTAAGGCACTTTCAAAGAAAAGTGATTTTCTCAGAAAGGACAGCATTTAGAAAGTGAAGCAACACTCCATTCACTTCGCACAGTGAATTGAAGTGTTGGAACAGACTGCTTCTCTTTCAGAGAAACGCATGTGAGTTTCTGGTGAATGCTGGTAAGTAGCTTAAGGCACTTTCAAAGGAAAGTGATTTTCTCTGAAAGGACAGCATTTAGAAAGTGAAGCAACACTCCATTCCCTTCGTGCAGTGAATTGAAGTGTTGCAACAGAGTGCTTCTCTTTCATAGAAACGCATTAGTGTTTCTTGTGAATGCTTGCAAGTAGCTTAAGGCACTTTCAAAGGAAAGTGATTTTCTCTGAAAGGACATAATTTAGAAAGTGAAGCAACACTACATTCACTTCGTACAGTGAATTGAAGTGTTGGAACAGACAGCTTCTCTTTCAGAGAAACGCATGTGAGTTTCTGTTGAATGCTTGCAAGTAGCTTAAGGCACTTTCAAAGGAAAGTGATTTTCTCTGAAAGGACAGCATTTACAAAGTGAAGCAACACTCCATTCACTTCGCACAGTGAATTGAAGTGTTGGAACAGAAACAGACTGCTTCTCTTTCAGAGAAACGCATGTGAGTTTCTGGTGAATGCTTGTAAGTCGCTTAAGGCACTTTCAAAGGAAAGTGATTTTCTCTGAAAGGACAGCATTTAGAAAGTGAAGCAACACTCCATTCACTTCGAACAGTGAATTGAAGTGTTGGAACAGACTGCTTTTATTTCAGAGATATGCATGTGAGTTTCTGGTGAATGCTTGTAAGTAGCTTAAGGCACTTTCAAAGGAAAGTGATTTTCTCTGAAAGGACAGCATTTAGAAAGTGAGGCAGCACTCCATTCACTTCACACAGTGAATTGAAGTGTTGGAACAGACTGCTTCTCTTTCAGAGAAACGCATGTGAGTTTCTTCCTAATGCTTGCAAGTAGCTTAAGGCACTTTCAAAGGAAAGTGATTTTCTCTGAAAGGACAGCATTTAGAAAGTGAGGCAACACTCCATTCACTTCGCACAGTGAATTGAAGTGTTGGAACAGACTGCTTCTCTTTCAGAGAAACGCATGTGAGTTTCTTCCTAATGCTTGCAAGTAGCTTAAGGCACTTTCAAAGGAAAGTGATTTTCTCTGAAAGGACAGCATTTAGAACGTGAAGCAACACTCCATTCACTTCGCACAGTGAATTGAAGTGTTGGAACCGACTGCTTCTCTTTCAGAGAAACGCATGTGAGTTTCTGGTGAATGCTTGTAAGAAGCTTAAAGCTCTTTCAAAGGAAAGTGATTTTCTCTGAAAGGACAGCATTTAGAATGTGAAGCAACACTCCATTCACTTCGTGCAGTGAATTGAAGTGTTGGAACAGAGTGCTTCTCTTTCATAGAAACGCATTAGTGTTTCTTGTGAATGCTTGCAAGTTGCTTAAGGCACTTTCAAAGGAAAGTGATTTTCTCTGAAAGGACATAATTTAGAAAGTGAGGCAACACTCCATTCACTTCGCACAGTGAATTGAAGTGTTGGAACAGACTGCTTCTCTTTCAGAGAAATGCATGTGAGTTTCTGTTGAATGCTTGTAAGTAGCTTAAGGCACTTTCAAAGGAAAGTGATTTTCTCTGAGAGGACAGCATTTAGAAAGTGAAGCAACACTCCATTCACTTCGCACAGTGAATTGAAGTGTTGAAACAGACTGCTTCACTTTCAGAGGAACGCATGTGAGTTTCTGTTGAATGCTTGTAAGTAGCTTAAGGCACTTTCAAAGGAAAGTGATTTTCTCTGAGAGGACAGCATTTAGAAAGTGAGGCAACACTCCATTCACTTCACACAGTGAATTGAAGTGATGGAACAGACTGCTTCTCTTTCAGAGAAACGCATGTGAGTTTCTTCCTAATGCTTGCAAGTAGCTTAAGGCACTTTCAAAGAAAAGTGATTTTCTCTGAAAGGACAGCATTTAGAAAGTGAGGCAACACTCCATTCACTTCGCACAGTGAATTGAAGTGTTGGAACAGACTGCTTCTCTTTCAGAGAAACGCATGTGAGTTTCTTCCTAATGCTTGCAAGTAGCTTAAGGCACTTTCAAAGGAAAGTGATTTTCTCTGAAAGGACAGCATTTAGAAAGTGAAGCAACACTCCATTCACTTCGCACAGTGAATTGAAGTGTTGGAACAGACTGCTTCTCTTTCAGAGAAATGCATGTGAGTTTCTGGTGAATGCTTGTAAGTAGCTTAAGGCACTTTCAAAGGAAAGTGATTTTCTCTGAAAGGACAGCATTTAGAAAGTGAAGCAACACTCCCTTCACTTCGAACAGTGAATTGAAGTGTTGGAACAGACTGCTTCTCTTTCAGAGAAATGCATGTGAGTTTCTGTTGAATGCTTGTAAGTAGCTTAAGGCACTTTCAAAGGAAAGTGATTTTCTCTGAAAGGACAGCATTTAGAAAGTGAGGCAACACTCAATTCACTTCACCCAATGAACTGAAGTGTTGAAACAGACTGCTTCACTTTCAGAGGAACGCATGTGAGTTTCTGTTGAATGCTTGTAAGTAGCTTAAGGCACTTTCAAAGGAAAGTGATTTTCTCTGAGAGGACAGCATTTAGAAAGTGAGGCAACACTCCATTCACTTCACACAGTGAATTGAAGTGATGGAACAGACTGCTTCTCTTTCAGAGAAACGCATGTGAGTTTCTTCCTAATGCTTGCAAGTAGCTTAAGGCACTTTCAAAGGAAAGTGATTTTCTCAGAAAGGACAGCATTTAGAAAGTGAAGCAACACTCCATTCACTTCGCACAGTGAATTGAAGTGTTGGAACAGACTGCTTCTCTTTCAGAGAAACGCATGTGAGTTTCTTCCTAATGCTTGCAAGTAGCTTAAGGCACTTTCAAAGGAAAGTGATTTTCTCTGAAAGGACAGCATTTAGAAAGTGAAGCAACACTCCATTCACTTCGCACAATGAATTGAAGTGTTGGAACAGACTGCTTCTCTTTCAGAGAAACGCATGTGAGTTTCTGTTGAATGCTTGTAAGTAGCTTAAGGCACTTTCAAAGGAAAGTGATTTTCTCTGAAAGGACAGCATTTAGAAAGTGAAGCAACACTCCATTCCCTTCGTGCAGTGAATTGAAGTGTTGGAACAGAGTGCTTCTCTTTCATAGAAACACATTAGTGTTTCTTGTGAATGCTTGCAAGTTGCTTAAGGCACTTTCAAAGGAAAGTGATTTTCTCTGAAAGGACAGCATTTAGAAAGTGAAGCAACACTCCATTCACTTCGCACAGTGAATTGAAGTGTTGGAACAGACTGCTTCTCTTTCAGAGAAATGCATGTGAGTTTCTGTTGAATGCTTGTAAGTAGCTTAAGGCACTTTCAAAGGAAAGTGATTTTCTCTGAAAGGACAGCATTTAGAAAGTGAAGCAACACTCCATTCACTTCGCACAGTGAATTGAAGTGTTGGAACAGACTGCTTCTCTTTCAGAGAAACGCATGTGAGTTTCTGTTGAATGCTTGTAAGTAGCTTAAGGCACTTTCAAAGGAAAGTGATTTTCTCTGAGAGGACAGCATTTAGAAAGTGAGGCAACACTCCATTCACTTCACACAGTGAATAGAAGTGTTGGAACAGACTGCTTCTCTTTCAGAGAAACGCATGTGAGTTTCTTCCTAATGCTTGCAAGTAGCTTAAGGCACTTTCAAAGAAAAGTGATTTTCTCTGAAAGGACAGCATTTAGAAAGTGAGGCAACACTCCATTCACTTCGCACAGTGAATTGAAGTGTTGGAACAGACTGCTTCTCTTTCAGAGAAACGCATGTGAGTTTCTTCCTAATGCTTGCAAGTAGCTTAAGGCACTTTCAAAGGAAAGTGATTTTCTCTGAAAGGACAGCATTTAGAAAGTGAAGCAACACTCCATTCACTTCGCACAGTGAATTGAAGTGTTGGAACAGACTGCTTCTCTTTCAGAGAAATGCATGTGAGTTTCTTCCTAATGCTTGCAAGTAGCTTAAGGCACTTTCAAAGGAAAGTGATTTTCTCTGAAAGGACAGCATTTAGAAAGTGAGGCAACACTCCATTCACTTCGCACAGTGAATTGAAGTGTTGGAACAGACTGCTTCTCTTTCAGAGAAACGCATGTGAGTTTCTTCCTAATGCTTGCAAGTAGCTTAAGGCACTTTCAAAGGAAAGTGATTTTCGCTGAAAGGACAGCATTTAGAAAGTGAAGCAACACTCCATTCACTTCGCACAATGAATTGAAGTGTTGGAACAGACTGCTTCTCTTTCAGAGAAACGCATGTGAGTTTCTGTTGAATGCTTGTAAGTAGCTTAAGGCACTTTCAAAGGAAAGTGATTTTCTCTGAAAGGACAGCATTTAGAAAGTGAAGCAACACTCCATTCCCTTCGTGCAGTGAATTGAAGTGTTGGAACAGAGTGCTTCTCTTTCATAGAAACACATTAGTGTTTCTTGTGAATGCTTGCAAGTTGCTTAAGGCACTTTCAAAGGAAAGTGATTTTCTCTGAAAGGACAGCATTTAGAAAGTGAAGCAACACTCCATTCACTTCGCACAGTGAATTGAAGTGTTGGAACAGACTGCTTCTCTTTCAGAGAAATGCATGTGAGTTTCTGTTGAATGCTTGTAAGTAGCTTAAGGCACTTTCAAAGGAAAGTGATTTTCTCTGAAAGGACAGCATTTAGAAAGTGAAGCAACACTCCATTCACTTCGCACAGTGAATTGAAGTGTTGGAACAGACTGCTTCTCTTTCAGAGAAACGCATGTGAGTTTCTGTTGAATGCTTGTAAGTAGCTTAAGGCACTTTCAAAGGAAAGTGATTTTCTCTGAGAGGACAGCATTTAGAAAGTGAGGCAACACTCCATTCACTTCACACAGTGAATAGAAGTGTTGGAACAGACTGCTTCTCTTTCAGAGAAACGCATGTGAGTTTCTTCCTAATGCTTGTAAGTAGCTTAAGGCACTTTCAAAGAAAAGTGATTTTCTCTGAAAGGACAGCATTTAGAAAGTGAGGCAACACTCCATTCACTTCGCACAGTGAATTGAAGTGTTGGAACAGACTGCTTCTCTTTCAGAGAAACGCATGTGAGTTTCTTCCTAATGCTTGCAAGTAGCTTAAGGCACTTTCAAAGGAAAGTGATTTTCTCTGAAAGGACAGCATTTAGAAAGTGAAGCAACACTCCATTCACTTCGCACAGTGAATTGAAGTGTTGGAACAGACTGCTTCTCTTTCAGAGAAATGCATGTGAGTTTCTGGTGAATGCTTGTAAGTAGCTTAAGGCACTTTCAAAGGAAAGTGATTTTCTCTGAAAGGACAGCATTTAGAAAGTGAAGCAACACTCCCTTCACTTCGAACAGTGAATTGAAGTGTTGGAACAGACTGCTTCTCTTTCAGAGAAATGCATGTGAGTTTCTGTTGAATGCTTGTAAGTAGCTTAAGGCACTTTCAAAGGAAAGTGATTTTCTCTGAAAGGACAGCATTTAGAAAGTGAGGCAACACTCAATTCACTTCACCCAATGAACTGAAGTGTTGAAACAGACTGCTTCACTTTCAGAGGAACGCATGTGAGTTTCTGTTGAATGCTTGTAAGTAGCTTAAGGCACTTTCAAAGGAAAGTGATTTTCTCTGAGAGGACAGCATTTAGAAAGTGAGGCAACACTCCATTCACTTCACACAGTGAATTGAAGTGATGGAACAGACTGCTTCTCTTTCAGAGAAACGCATGTGAGTTTCTTCCTAATGCTTGCAAGTAGCTTAAGGCACTTTCAAAGGAAAGTGATTTTCTCAGAAAGGACAGCATTTAGAAAGTGAAGCAACACTCCATTCACTTCGCACAGTGAATTGAAGTGTTGGAACAGACTGCTTCTCTTTCAGAGAAACGCATGTGAGTTTCTTCCTAATGCTTGCAAGTAGCTTAAGGCACTTTCAAAGAAAGTGATTTTCTCTGAAAGGACAGCATTTAGAAAGTGAAGCAACACTCCATTCACTTCGCACAATGAATTGAAGTGTTGGAACAGACTGCTTCTCTTTCAGAGAAACGCATGTGAGTTTCTGTTGAATGCTTGTAAGTAGCTTAAGGCACTTTCAAAGGAAAGTGATTTTCTCTGAAAGGACAGCATTTAGAAAGTGAAGCAACACTCCATTCCCTTCGTGAAGTGAATTGAAGTGTTGGAACAGAGTGCTTCTCTTTCATAGAAACACATTAGTGTTTCTTGTGAATGCTTGCAAATTGCTTAAGGCACTTCCAAAGAAAGTGATTTTCTCTGAAAGGACAGCATTTAGAAAGTGAAGCAACACTCCATTCACTTCGCACAGTGAATTGAAGTGTTGGAACAGACTGCTTCTCTTTCAGAGAAATGCATGTGAGTTTCTGTTGAATGCTTGTAAGTAGCTTAAGGCACTTTCAAAGGAAAGTGATTTTCTCTGAAAGGACAGCATTTAGAAAGTGAAGCAACACTCCATTCACTTCGCACAGTGAATTGAAGTGTTGGAACAGACTGCTTCTCTTGCAGAGAAACGCATGTGAGTTTCTGTTGAATGCTTGTAAGTAGCTTAAGGCACTTTCAAAGGAAAGTGATTTTCTCTGAGAGGACAGCATTTAGAAAGTGAGGCAACACTCCATTCACTTCACACAGTGAATAGAAGTGTTGGAACAGACTGCTTCTCTTTCAGAGAAACGCATGTGAGTTTCTTCCTAATGCTTGCAAGTAGCTTAAGGCACTTTCAAAGAAAAGTGATTTTCTCTGAAAGGACAGCATTTAGAAAGTGAGGCAACACTCCATTCACTTCGCACAGTGAATTGAAGTGTTGGAACAGACTGCTTCTCTTTCAGAGAAACGCATGTGAGTTTCTTCCTAATGCTTGCAAGTAGCTTAAGGCACTTTCAAAGGAAAGTGATTTTCTCTGAAAGGACAGCATTTAGAAAGTGAAGCAACACTCCATTCACTTCGCACAGTGAATTGAAGTGTTGGAACAGACTGCTTCTCTTTCAGAGAAATGCATGTGAGTTTCTGGTGAATGCTTGTAAGTAGCTTAAGGCACTTTCAAAGGAAAGTGATTTTCTCTGAAAGGACAGCATTTAGAAAGTGAAGCAACACTCCCTTCACTTCGAACAGTGAATTGAAGTGTTGGAACAGACTGCTTCTCTTTCAGAGAAATGCATGTGAGTTTCTGTTGAATGCTTGTAAGTAGCTTAAGGCACTTTCAAAGGAAAGTGATTTTCTCTGAAAGGACAGCATTTAGAAAGTGAGGCAACACTCAATTCACTTCACCCAATGAACTGAAGTGTTGGAACAGACTGCTTCTCTTTCAGAGAAACGCATGTGAGTTTCTTCCTAATGCTTGCAAGTAGCTTAAGGCACTTTCAAAGGAAAGTGATTTTCTCTGAAAGGACAGCATTTAGAAAGTGAAGCAACACTCCATTCACTTCGCTCAGTGAATTGAAGTGTTGGAACAGACTGCTTCTCTTTCAGAGAAACGCATGTGAGTTTCTTCCTAATGCTTGCAAGTAGCTTAAGGCACTTTCAAAGGAAAGTGATTTTCTCTGAAAGGACAGCATTTAGAAAGTGAAGGAACACTCCATTCACTTCGCACAGTGAATTGAAGTGTTGGAACAGACTGCTTCTCTTTCAGAGAAACGCATGTGAGTTTCTTCCTAATGCTTGCAAGTAGCTTAAGGCACTTTCAAAGGAAAGTGATTTTCTCTGAAAGGACAGCATTTAGAAAGTGAAGCAACACTCCATTCACTTCGCACAGTGAATTGAAGTGTTGGAACAGACTGCTTCTCTTTCAGAGAAACGCATGTGAGTTTCTGTTGAATGCTTGTAAGTAGCTTAAGGCACTTTCAAAGGAAAGTGATTTTCTCTGAAAGGACAGCATTTAGAAAGTGAAGCAACATTCCATTCACTTCGCAGAGTGAATTGAAGTATTGGAACAGACTGCTTCTCTTTCAGAGAAACGCATGTGAGTTTCTGTTAAATGCTTGTAAGTAGCTTAAGGCACTTTCAAAGGAAAGTGATTTTCTCTGAAAGCACAGCATTTAGAAAGTGAGGCAACACTCTATTCACTTCACACAGTGTATTGAAGTGTTGGAACAGACTGCTTCTCTTTCAGAAAAACACATGTGAGTTTCTTCCTAATGCTTGCAAGTAGCTTAAGGCACTTTCAAAGGAAAGTGATTTTCTCTGAAAGGACAGCATTTAGAAAATGAAGCAACACTCTGTTCACTTCGCACAGTGAATTGAAGTGTTGGAACCGACTGCTTCTCTTTCAGAGAAACGCATGTGAGTTTCTGCTGAATGCTTGTAAGAAGACTAAGGCACTTTCAAAGGAAAGTGATTTTCTCTGAAAGGACATAATTTAGAAAGTGAGGCAACACTCCATTCACTTCGCACAGTGAATTGAAGTGTTGGAACAGACTGCTTCTCTTTCAGAGAAATGCATGTGAGTTTCTGTTGAATGCTTGTAAGTAGCTTAAGGCACTTTCAAAGGAAAGTGATTTTCTCTGAGAGGACAGCATTTAGAAAGTGAAGCAACACTCCATTCACTTCGCACAGTGAATTGAAGTGTTGAAACAGACTGCTTCACTTTCAGAGAAACGCATGTGAGTTTCTGTTGAATGCTTGTAAGTAGCTTAAGGCACTTTCAAAGGAAAGTGATTTTCTCTGAGAGGACAGCATTTAGAAAGTGAGGCAACACTCCATTCACTTCACACAGTGAATTGAAGTGATGGAACAGACTGCTTCTCTTTCAGAGAAACGCATGTGAGTTTCTTCCTAATGCTTGCAAGTAGCTTAAGGCACTTTCAAAGGAAAGTGATTTTCTCAGAAAGGACAGCATTTAGAAAGTGAAGCAACACTCCATTCACTTCGCACAGTGAATTGAAGTGTTGGAACAGACTGCTTCTCTTTCAGAGAAACGCATGTGAGTTTCTTCCTAATGCTTGCAAGTAGCTTAAGGCACATTCAAAGGAAAGTGATTTTTCTCTGAAAGGACAGCATTTAGAAAGTGAAGCAACACTCCATTCACTTCGCACAATGAATTGAAGTGTTGGAACAGACTGCTTCTCTTTCAGAGAAACGCATGTGAGTTTCTGTTGAATGCTTGTAAGTAGCTTAAGGCACTTTCAAAGGAAAGTGATTTTCTCTGAAAGGACAGCATTTAGAAAGTGAAGCAACACTCCATTCCCTTCGTGCAGTGAATTGAAGTGTTGGAACAGAGTGCTTCTCTTTCATAGAAACACATTAGTGTTTCTTGTGAATGCTTGCAAGTTGCTTAAGGCACTTTCAAAGGAAAGTGATTTTCTCTGAAAGGACAGCATTTAGAAAGTGAAGCAACACTCCATTCACTTCGCACAGTGAATTGAAGTGTTGGAACAGACTGCTTCTCTTTCAGAGAAATGCATGTGAGTTTCTGTTGAATGCTTGTAAGTAGCTTAAGGCACTTTCAAAGGAAAGTGATTTTCTCTGAAAGGACAGCATTTAGAAAGTGAAGCAACACTCCATTCACTTCGCACAGTGAATTGAAGTGTTGGAACAGACTGCTTCTCTTTCAGAGAAACGCATGTGAGTTTCTGTTGAATGCTTGTAAGTAGCTTAAGGCACTTTCAAAGGAAAGTGATTTTCTCTGAGAGGACAGCATTTAGAAAGTGAGGCAACACTCCATTCACTTCACACAGTGAATAGAAGTGTTGGAACAGACTGCTTCTCTTTCAGAGAAACGCATGTGAGTTTCTTCCTAATGCTTGCAAGTAGCTTAAGGCACTTTCAAAGAAAAGTGATTTTCTCTGAAAGGACAGCATTTAGAAAGTGAGGCAACACTCCATTCACTTCGCACAGTGAATTGAAGTGTTGGAACAGACTGCTTCTCTTTCAGAGAAACGCATGTGAGTTTCTTCCTAATGCTTGCAAGTAGCTTAAGGCACTTTCAAAGGAAAGTGATTTTCTCTGAAAGGACAGCATTTAAAAAGTGAAGCAACACTCCATTCACTTCGCACAGTGAATTGAAGTGTTGGAACAGACTGCTTCTCTTTCAGAGAAATGCATGTGAGTTTCTGGTGAATGCTTGTAAGTAGCTTAAGGCACTTTCAAAGGAAAGTGATTTTCTCTGAAAGGACATAATTTAGAAAGTGAAGCAACACTCCTTTCACTTCGCACAGTGAATTGAAGTGTTGGAACAGACTGCTTCTCTTTCAGAGAAATGCATGTGAGTTTCTGTTGAATGCTTGTAAGTAGCTTAAGGCACTTTCAAAGGAAAGTGATTTTCTCTGAAAGGACAGCATTTAGAAAGTGAAGCAACACTCCATTCACTTCGCACAGTGAATTGAAGTGTTGGAACAGACTGCTTCTCTTTCAGAGAAACGCATGTGAGTTTCTTCCTAATGCTTGCAAGTAGCTTAAGGCACTTTCAAAGGAAAGTGATTTTCTCTGAGAGGACAGCATTTAGAAAGTGAGGCAACACTCCATTCACTTCACACAGTGAATTGAAGTGTTGGAACAGACTGCTTCTCTTTCAGAGAAACGCATGTGAGTTTCTTCCTAATGCTTGCAAGTAGCTTAAGGCACTTTCAGAGGAAAGTGATTTTCTCTGAAAGGACAGCATTTAGAAAGTGAAGCAACACTCCATTCACTTCGCACAGTGAATTGAAGTGTTGGAACAGACTACTTCTCTTTCAGAGAAACGCATGTGAGTTTCTTCCTAATGCTTGCAAGTAGCTTAAGGCACTTTCAAAGGAAAGTGATTTTCTCTGAAAGGACAGCATTTAGAAAGTGAAGCAACACTCCATTCACTTCGCACATTGAATTGAAGTGTTGGCACAGACTGCTTCTCATTCAGAGAAACGCAGGTGATTTTCTGTTGAATGCTTGTAAGTAGCTTAAGGCACTTTCAAAGGAAAGTGATTTTCTCTGAAAGGACATCATTTAGAAAGTGAAGCAAAACTCCATTCACCTCGCAGAGTGAATTGAAGTGTTGGAACAGACTGCTTCACTTTCAGAGAAACGCATGTGAGTCTGTTGAAAGCTTGTAAGTAGCTTAAGGCACTTTCAAAGGAAAGTGATTTTCTCTGAGAGGACAGCATTTAGAAAGTGAAGCAACACTCCATTCACTTCGCACAGTGAATTGAAGTGTTGGAACAGACTGCTTCACTTTCAGAGAAACGCATGTGAGTTTCTGTTGAATGCTTGTAAGTAGCTTAAGGCACTTTCAAAGGAAAGTGATTTTCTCTGAGAGGACAGCATTTAGAAAGTGAGGCAACACTCCATTCACTTCACACAGTGAATTGAAGTGTTGGAACAGACTGCTTCTCTTTCAGAGAAACGCATGTGAGTTTCTTCCTAATGCTTGCAAGTAGCTTAAGGCACTTTCAAAGGAAAGTGATTTTCTCAGAAAGGACAGCATTTAGAAAGGGAAGCAACACTCCATTCACTTCGCACAGTGAATTGAAGTGTTGGAACAGACTGCTTTTCTTTCAGAGAAATGCATGTGAGTTTCTGTTGAATGCTTGTAAGTAGCTTAAGGCACTTTCAAAGGAAAGTGATTTTTTCTGAAAGGACAGCATTTAGAAAGTGAGGCAGCACTCCATTCACTTCACACAGTGAATTGAAGTGTTGGAACAGACTGCTTCTCTTTCAGAGAAACGCATGTGAGTTTCTTCCGAATGCTTGCAAGTAGCTTAAGGCACTTTCAAAGGAAGGTGATTTTCTCTGAAAGGACAGCATTTAGAAAGTGAGGCAACACTCCATTCACTTCGCACAGTGAATTGAAGTGTTGGAACAGTGTGCTTCTCTTTCATAGAAACGCATTAGTGTTTCTTGTGAATGCTTGCAAGTTGCTTAAGGCACTTTCAAAGGAAAGTGATTTTCTCTGAAAGGACATAATTTAGAAAGTGAAGCAACACTCCATTCACTTCGCACAGTGAATTGAAGTGTTGGAACAGACTGCTTCTCTTTCAGAGAAATGCATGTGAGTTTCTGTTGAATGCTTGTAAGTAGCTTAAGGCACTTTCAAAGGAAAGTGATTTTCTCTGAAAGGACAGCATTTAGAAAGTGAAGCAACACTCCATTCACTTCGCACAGTGAATTGAAGTGTTGGAACAGACTGCTTCTCTTTCAGAGAAACGCATGTGAGTTTCTTCCTAATGCTTGCAAGTAGCTTAAGGCACTTTCAAAGGAAAGTGATTTTCTCTGAGTGGACAGCATTTAGAAAGTGAGGCAACACTCCATTCACTTCACACAGTGAATTGAAGTGTTGGAACAGACTGCTTCTCTTTCAGAGAAACGCATGTGAGTTTCTTCCTAATGCTTGCAAGTAGCTTAAGGCACTTTCAAAGGAAAGTGATTTTCTCTGAAAGGACAGCATTTAGAAAGTGAAGCAACACTCCATTCACTTCGCACAGTGAATTGAAGTGTTGGAACAGACTGCTTCTCTTTCAGAGAAACGCATGTGAGTTTCTTCCTAATGCTTGCAAGTAGCTTAAGGCACTTTCAAAGGAAAGTGATTTTCTCTGAAAGGACAGCATTTAGAAAGTGAAGCAACACTCCATTCACTTCGCACATTGAATTGAAGTGTTGGCACAGACTGCTTCTCATTCAGAGAAACGCAGGTGATTTTCTGTTGAATGCTTGTAAGTAGCTTAAGGCACTTTCAAAGGAAAGTGATTTTCTCTGAAAGGACATCATTTAGAAAGTGAAGCAAAACTCCATTCACTTCGCAGAGTGAATTGAAGTGTTGGAACAGACTGCTTCACTTTCAGAGAAACGCATGTGAGTCTGTTGAAAGCTTGTAAGTAGCTTAAGGCACTTTCAAAGGAAAGTGATTTTCTCTGAGAGGACAGCATTTAGAAAGTGAAGCAACACTCCATTCACTTCGCACAGTGAATTGAAGTGTTGGAACAGACTGCTTCACTTTCAGAGAAACGCATGTGAGTTTCTGTTGAATGCTTGTAAGTAGCTTAAGGCACTTTCAAAGGAAAGTGATTTTCTCTGAGAGGACAGCATTTAGAAAGTGAGGCAACACTCCATTCACTTCACACAGTGAATTGAAGTGATGGAACAGACTGCTTCTCTTTCAGAGAAACGCATGTGAGTTTCTTCCTAATGCTTGCAAGTAGCTTAAGGCACTTTCAAAGGAAAGTGATTTTCTCAGAAAGGACAGCATTTAGAAAGTGAAGCAACACTCCATTCACTTCGCACAGTGAATTGAAGTGTTGGAACAGACTGCTTCTCTTTCAGAGAAATGCATGTGAGTTTCTTCCTAATGCTTGCAAGTAGCTTAAGGCACTTTCAAAGGAAAGTGATTTTCTCTGAAAGGACAGCATTTAGAAAGTGAAGCAACACTCCATTCACTTCGCACAGTGAATTGAAGTGTTGGAACAGACTGCTTCTCTTTCAGAGAAACACATGTGAGTTTCTGTTTAATGCTTGTAAGTAGCTTAAGGCACTTTCAAAGGAAAGTGATTTTCTCTGAAAGGACAGCATTTAGAAAGTGAAGCAACACTCCATTCCCTTCGTGCAGTGAATTGAAGTGTTGGAACAGAGTGCTTCTCTTTCATAGAAACGCATTATTGTTTCTTGTGAATGCTTGCAAGTTGCTTAAGGCACTTTCAAAGGAAAGTGATTTTCTCTGAAAGGACATAATTTAGAAAGTGAAGCAACACTCCATTCACTTCGCACAGTGAATTGAAGTGTTGGAACAGACTGCTTCTCTTTCAGAGAAATGCATGTGAGTTTCTGTTGAATGCTTGTAAGTATCTTAAGGCACTTTCAAAGGAAAGTGATTTTCTCTGAAAGGACAGCATTTAGAAATTGAAGCAACACTCCATTCACTTCGCACAGTGAATTGAAGTGTTGGAACAGACTGCTTCTCTTTCAGAGAAACGCATGTGAGTTTCTGTTGAATGCTTGTAAGTAGCTTAAGGCACTTTCAAAGGAAAGTGATTTTCTCTGAGAGGACAGCATTTAGAAAGTGAGGCAACACTCCATTCACTTCACACAGTGAATTGAAGTGTTGGAACAGACTGCTTCTCTTTCAGAGAAACGCATGTGAGTTTCTTCCTAATGCTTGCAAGTAGCTTAAGGCACTTTCAAAGGAAAGTGATTTTCTCAGAAAGGACAGCATTTAGAAAGTGAAGCAACACTCCATTCACTTCGCACAGTGAATTGAAGTGTTGGAACAGACTGCTTCTCTTTCAGAGAAACGCATGTGAGTTTCTTCCTAATGCTTGTAAGTAGCTTAAGGCACTTTCAAAGGAAAGTGATTTTCTCTGAAAGGACAGCATTTAGAAAGTGAAGCAACACTCCATTCACTTCGCACAGTGAATTGAAGTGTTGGAACAGACTGCTTCTCTTTCAGAGAAATGCATGTGAGTTTCTGGTGAATGCTTGTAAGTAGCTTAAGGCACTTTCAAAGGAAAGTGATTTTCTCTGAAAGGACAGCATTTAGAAAGTGAGGCAACACTCAATTCACTTCACACAGTGAACTGAAGTGTTGGAACAGACTGCTTTTCTTTCAGAGAAACGCATGTGAGTTTCTTCCTAATGCTTGCAAGTAGCTTAAGGCACTTTCAAAGGAAAGTGATTTTCTCTGAAAGGACAGCATTTAGAAAGTGAAGCAACACTCCATTCACTTCGCACAGTGAATTGAAGTGTTGGAACAGACTGCTTCTCTTTCAGAGAAACGCATGTGAGTTTCTTCCTAATGCTTGCAAGTAGCTTAAGGCACATTCAAAGAAAGTGATTTTCTCTGAAAGGACAGCATTTAGAAATTGAAGCAACACTCCATTCACTTCGCACATTGAATTGAAGTGTTGGAACAGACTGCTTCTCTTTCAGAGAAACGCATGTGAGTTTCTGGTGAATGCTTGTAAGAAGCTTAAGGCACTTTCAAAGGAAAGTGATTTTCTCTGAAAGGACAGCATTTAGAAAGTGAAGCAACACTCCATTCACTTCATGCAGTGAATTGAAGTGTTGGAACAGAGTGCTTCTCTTTCATAGAAACGCATTAGTGTTTCTTGTGAATGCTTGCAAGTTGCTTAAGGCACTTTCAAAGGAAAGTGATTTTCTCTGAAAGGACAGCATTTAGAAAGTGAAGCAACACTCCATTCACTTCGCACAGTGAATTGAACTGTTGGAACAGACTGCTTCTCTTTCAGAGAAATGCATGTGAGTTTCTGGTGAATGCTTGTAAGTAGCTTAAGGCACTTTCAAAGGAAAGTGATTTTCTCTGAAAGGACAGCATTTAGAAAGTGAGGCAGCACTCCATTCACTTCACACAGTGAATTGAAGTGTTGGAACAGACTGCTTCTCTTTCAGAGAAACGCATGTGAGTTTCTTCCTAATGCTTGCAAGTAGCTTAAGGCACTTTCAAAGGAAAGTGATTTTCTCTGAAAGGACAGCATTTAGAAAGTGAGGCAACACTCCATTCACTTCGCACAGTGAATTGAAGTGTTGGAACAGACTGCTTCTCTTTCAGAGAAACGCATGTGAGTTTCTTCCTAATGCTTGCAAGTAGCTTAAGGCACTTTCAAAGGAAAGTGATTTTCTCTGAAAGGACAGCATTTAGAAAGTGAAGCAATACACCATTCACTTCGCACAGTGAATTGAAGTGTTGGAACCGAGTGATTCTCTTTCAGTGAAACGCATGTGAGTTTCTGGTGAATGCTTGTAAGAAGCTTAAGGCACTTTCAAAGGAAAGTGATTTTCTCTGAGAGGACAGCATTTAGAAAGTGAGGCAACACTCCATTCACTTCACACAGTGAATTGAAGTGTTGGAACAGACTGCTTCTCTTTCAGAGAAACGCATGTGAGTTTCGTCCTAATGCTTGCAAGTAGCTTAAGGCACTTTCAAAGGAAAGTGATTTTCTCAGAAAGGACAGCATTTAGAAAGGGAAGCAACACTCCATTCACTTCGCACAGTGAATTGAAGTGTTGGAACCGAGTGATTCTCTTTCAGTGAAACGCATGTGAGTTTCTGGTGAATGCTTGTAAGAAGCTTAAGGCACTTTCAAAGGAAAGTGATTTTCTCTGAAAGGACAGTATTTAGAAAGTGAAGCAACACTCCATTCCCTTCGTGCAGTGAATTGAAGTGTTGGAACAGAGTGCTTCTCTTTCATAGAAACGCATTAGTGTTTCTTGTGAATGCTTGCAAGTTGCTTAAGGCACTTTCAAAGGAAAGTGATTTTCTCTGAAAGGACATAATTTAGAAAGTAAAGCAACACTCCATTCACTTCGCACAGTGAATTGAAGTGTTGGAACAGACTGCTTCTCTTTCAGAGAAATGCATGTGAGTTTCTGTTGAATGCTTGTAAGTAGCTTAAGGCACTTTCAAAGGAAAGTGATTTTCTCTGAAAGGACAGCATTTAGAAAGTGAAGCAACACTCCATTCACTTCGCACAGTGAATTGAAGTGTTGGAACAGACTGCTTCACTTTCAGAGAAACACATGTGAGCTTCTGTTGAATGCTTGTAAGTAGCTTAAGGCACTTTCAAAGGAAAGTGATTTTCTCTGAAAGGACAGCATTTAGAAAGTGAGGCAACACTCCATTCACTTCGCACAGTGAATTGAAGTGTTGGAACAGACTGCTTCTCTTTCAGAGAAACGCATGTGAGTTTCTTCCTAATGCTTGCAAGTAGCTTAAGGCACTTTCAAAGGAAAGTGATTTTCTCTGAAAGGACAGCATTTAGAAAGTGAAGCAACACTCCATTCACTTCGCACTGTGAATTGAAGTGTTGGAACAGACTGCTTCTCTTTCAGAGAAATGCATGTGAGTTTCTGTTGAATGCTTGTAAGTAGCTTAAGGCACTTTCAAAGGAAAGTGATTTTCTCTGAAAGGACAGCATTTAGAAAGTGAGGCAACACTCCCTTCACTTCGAACAGTGAATTGCAGTGTTGGAACAGACTGCTTCTCTTTCAGAGAAATGCATGTGAGTTTCTGTTGAATGCTTGTAAGTAGCTTAAGGCACTTTCAAAGAAAAGTGATTTTCTCTGAAAGGACAGCATTTAAAAAGGGAAGCAATACTCCATTACTTCGCAGAGTGAATTGAAGTATTGGAACAGACTGCTTCTCTTTCAGAGAAACGCATGTGAGTTTCTGTTAAATGCTTGTAAGTAGCTTAAGGCACTTTCAAAGGAAAGTGATTTTCTCTGAAAGGACAGCATTTAGAAAGTGAGGCAACACTCCATTCACTTCACACAGTGAATTGAAGGGATGGAACAGACTGCTTCTCTTTCAGAGAAACGCATGTGAGTTTCTTCCTAATGCTTGCAAGTAGCTTAAGGAACTATCAAAGGAAAGTGATTTTCTCTGAAAGGACAGCATTTAGAAAGTGAGGCAACACTCCATTCACTTCGCACAGTGAATTGAAGTGTTGGAACAGACTGCTTCTCTTTCAGAGAAACGCATGTGAGTTTCTTCCTAATGCTTGCAAGTAGCTTAAGGCACTTTCAAAGGAACGTGATTTTCTCTGAAAGGACAGCATTTAGAAAGTGAAGCAACACTCCATTCACTTCGTGCAGTGAATTGAAGTGTTGGAACAGAGTGCTTCTCTTTCATAGAAACGCATTAGTGTTTCTTGTGAATGCTTGCAAGTTGCTTAAGGCACTGTCAAAGGAAAGTGATTTTCTCTGAAAGGACATAATTTAGAAAGTGAAGCAACACTCCATTCACTTCGCACAGTGAATTGAAGTGTTGGAACAGACTGCTTCTCTTTCAGAGAAATGCATGTGAGTTTCTGTTGAATGCTTGTAAGTAGCTGAAGGCACTTTCAAAGGAAAGTGATTTTCTCTGAAAGGACAGCATTTAGAAAGTGAAGCAACACTCCATTCACTTCGCAGAGTGAATTGAAGTGTTGGAACAGACTGCTTCACTTTCAGAGAAACACATGTGAGTTTCTGTTGAATGCTTGTAAGTAGCTTAAGGCACTTTCAAAGGAAAATGATTTTCTCTGAAAGGACAGCATTTAGAAAGTGAGGCAGCACTCCATTCACTTCACACAGTGAATTGAAGTGTTGGAACAGACTGCTTCTCTTTCAGAGAAACGCATGTGAGTTTCTTCCGAATGCTTGCAAGTAGCTTAAGGCACTTTCAAAGGAAAGTGATTTTCTCTGAAAGGACAGCATTTAGAAAGTGAGGCAACACTCCATTCACTTCGCACAGTGAATTGAAGTGTTGGAACAGACTGCTTCTCTTTCAGAGAAACGCATGTGAGTTTCTTCCTAATGCTTGCAAGTAGCTTAAGGCACTTTCAAAGGAAAGTGATTTTCTCTGAAAGGACAGCATTTAGAACGTGAAGCAACACTCCCTTCACTTCGCACAGTGAATTGAACTGTTGGAACCGACTGCTTCTCTTTCAGAGAAACGCATGTGAGTTTCTGGTGAATGCTTGTAAGAAGCTTAAGGCACTTTCAAAGGAAAGTGATTTTCTCTGAAAGGACAGCATTTAGAAAGTGAAGCAACACTCCATTCACTTCGTGAGGTGAACTGAAGTGTTGGAACAGAGTGCTTCTCTTTCATAGAAACGCATTAGTGTTTCTTGTGAATGCTAACAAGTTGCTTAAGGCACTTTCAAAGGAAAGTGATTTTCTCTGAAAGGACATAATTTAGAAAGTGAAGCAAAACTCCATTCACTTCGCACAGTGAATTGAAGTGTTGGAACAGACTGCTTCTCTTTCAGAGAAATGCATGTGAGTTTCTGTTGAATGCTTGTAAGTAGCTTAAGGCACTTTCAAAGGAAAGTGATTTTCTCAGAAAGGACAGCATTTAGAAAGTGAAGCAACACTCCATTCACTTCGCACAGTGAATTGAAGTGTTGGAACAGACTGCTTCACTTTCAGAGAAACGCATGTGAGTTTCTGTTGAATGCTTGTAAGTAGCTTAAGGCACTTTCAAAGGAAAGTGATTTTCTCTGAGAGGACAGCATTTAGAAAGTGAGGCAACACTCCATTCACTTCACACAGTGAATTGAAGTGTTGGAACAGACTGCTTCTCTTTCAGAGAAACGCATGTGAGTTTCTTCCTAATGCTTGCAAGTAGCTTAAGGCACTTTCAAAGGAAAGTGATTTTCTCTGAAAAGACATAATTTAGAAAGTGAAGCAAAACTCCATTCACTTCGCACAGTGAATTGAAGTGTTGGAACAGACTGCTTCTCTTTCAGAGAAACGCATGTGAGTTTCTTACTAATGCTTGCAAGTAGCTTAAGGCACTTTCAAAGGAAAGTGATTTTCTCTGAAAGGACAGCATTTCGAAAGTGAAGCAACACTCCATTCACTTCACACAGTGAATTGAAGTGTTGGAACAGACTGCTTCTCTTTCAGAGAAACGCATGTGAGTTTCTGGTGAATGCTTGTAAGTAGTTAAGGCACTTTCAAAGGAAAGTGATTTTCTCTGAAAGGACATAATTTAGAAAGTAAGCAACACTCCATTCCCTTCGTGCAGTGAATTGAAGTGTTGGAACAGAGTGCTTCTCTTTCATAGAAACGCATTAGTGTTTCTTGTGAATGCTTGCAAGTTGCTTAAGGCACTTTCAAATGAAAGTGATTTTCTCTGAAAGGACATAATTTAGAAAGTGAAGCAACACTCCATTCACTTCGCACAGTGAATTGAAGTGTTGGAACAGACTGCTTCTCTTTCAGAGAAATGCATGTGAGTTTCTGTTGAATGCTTGTAAGTAGCTTAAGGCACTTTCAAAGGAAAGTGATTTTCTCTGAGAGGACAGCATTTAGAAAGTGAGGCAACACTCCATTCATTTCACACAGTGAATTGAAGTCTTGGAACAGACTGCTTCTCTTTCAGAGAAACACATGTGAGTTTCTTCCTAATGCTTGCAAGTAGCTTAAGGCACTTTCAGAGGAAAGTGATTTTCTCAGAAAGGACAGCATTTAGAAAGTGAAGCAACACTCCATTCACTTCGCACAGTGAATTGTAGTGTTGGAACAGACTGCTTCTCTTTCAGAGAAACGCATGTGAGTTTCTTCCTAATGCTTGCAAGTAGCTTAAGGCACTTTCAAAGGAAAGTGATTTTCTCTGAAAGGACAGCATTTAGAAAGTGAAGCAACACTCCATTCACTTCGCACAGTGAATTGAAGTGTTGGAACAGACTGCTTCTCTTTCAGAGAAACGCATGTGAGTTTCTGGTGAATGCTTGTAAGTAGCTTAATGCACTTTCAAAGGAAAGTGATTTTCTCTGAAAGGACAGCATTTAGAAAGTGAAGTAACACTCCATTCCCTTCGTGCAGTGAATTGAAGTGTTGGAACAGAGTGCTTCTCTTTCATAGAAACGCATTAGTGTTTCTTGTGAATGCTTGCAAGTTGCTTAAGGCACTTTCAAAGGAAAGTGATTTTCTCTGAAAGGACATAATTTAGAAAGTGAAGCAACACTCCATTCACTTCACACAGTGAATTGAAGTGTTGGAACAGACTGCTTCTCTTTCAGAGAAATGCATGTGAATTTCTGTTGAATGCTTGTAAGTAGCTTAAGGCACTTTCAAAGGAAAGTGATTTTCTCTGAAAGGACAGCATTTAGAAAGTGAAGCAACACTCCATTCACTTCGCACAGTGAATTGAAGTGTTGGAACAGACTGCTTCACTTTCACAGAAACGCATGTGAGTTTCTGGTGAATGCTTGTAAGAAGCTTAAGGCACTTTCAAAGGAAAGTGATTTTCTCTGAAAGGACAGCATTTAGAAAGTGAAGCAACACTCCATTCACTTCGTGAGGTGAACTGAAGTGTTGGAACAGAGTGCTTCTCTTTCATAGAAACGCATTAGTGTTTCTTGTGAATGCTAACAAGTTGCTTAAGGCACTTTCAAAGGAAAGTGATTTTCTCTGAAAGGACATAATTTAGAAAGTGAAGCAAAACTCCATTCACTTCGCACAGTGAATTGAAGTGTTGGAACAGACTGCTTCTCTTTCAGAGAAATGCATGTGAGTTTCTGTTGAATGCTTGTAAGTAGCTTAAGGCACTTTCAAAGGAAAGTGATTTTCTCAGAAAGGACAGCATTTAGAAAGTGAAGCAACACTCCATTCACTTCGCACAGTGAATTGAAGTGTTGGAACAGATTGCTTCACTTTCAGAGAAACGCATGTGAGTTTCTGTTGAATGCTTGTAAGTAGCTTAAGGCACTTTCAAAGGAAAGTGATTTTCTCTGAGAGAACAGCATTTAGAAAGTGAGGCAACACTCCATTCACTTCACACAGTGAATTGAAGTGTTGGAACAGACTGCTTCTCTTTCAGAGAAACGCATGTGAGTTTCTTCCTAATGCTTGCAAGTAGCTTAAGGCACTTTCAAAGGAAAGTGATTTTCTCTGAAAAGACATAATTTAGAAAGTGAAGCAAAACTCCATTCACTTCGCACAGTGAATTGAAGTGTTGGAACAGACTGCTTCTCTTTCAGAGAAACGCATTTGAGTTTCTTACTAATGCTTGCAAGTAGCTTAAGGCACTTTCAAAGGAAAGTGATTTTCTCTGAAAGGACAGCATTTCGAAAGTGAAGCAACACTCCATTCACTTCACACAGTGAATTGAAGTGTTGGAACAGACTGCTTCTCTTTCAGAGAAACGCATGTGAGTTTCTGGTGAATGCTTGTAAGTAGCTTAAGGCACTTTCAAAGGAAAGTGATTTTCTCTGAAAGGACAGCATTTAGAAAGTAAGCAACACTCCATTCCCTTCGTGCAGTGAATTGAAGTGTTGGAACAGAGTGCTTCTCTTTCATAGAAACGCATTAGTGTTTCTTGTGAATGCTTGCAAGTTGCTTAAGGCACTTTCAAAGGAAAGTGATTTTCTCTGAAAGGACATAATTTAGAAAGTGAAGCAACACTCCATTCACTTCGCACAGTGAATTGAAGTGTTGGAACAGACTGCTTCTCTTTCAGAGAAATGCATGTGAGTTTCTGTTGAATGCTGTAAGTAGCTTAAGGCACTTTCAAAGGAAAGTGATTTTCTCTGAAAGGACAGCATTTAGAAAGTGAAGCAACACTCCATTCACTTCGCACAGTGAATTGAAGTGTTGGAACAGACGGCTTCACTTTCAGAAAAACGCATGTGAGTTTCTGTTGAATGCTTGTAAGTAGCTTAAGGCACTTTCAAAGGAAAGTGATTTTCTCTGAGAGGACAGCATTTAGAAAGTGAGGCAACACTCAATTCACTTCACACAGTGAACTGAAGTGTTCGAACAGACTGCTTTTCTTTCAGAGAAACGCATGTGAGTTTCTTCCTAATGCTTGCAAGTAGCTTAAGGCACTTTCAAAGGAAAGTGATTTTCTCTGAAAGGACAGCATTTAGAAAGTGAAGCAACACTCCATTCACTTCGCACAGTGAATTGAAGTGTTGGAACAGACTGCTTCTCTTTCAGAGAAACGCATGTGAGTTTCTTCCTAATGCTTGCAAGTTGCTTAAGGCACATTCAAAGAAAGTGATTTTCTCTGAAAGGACAGCATTTAGAAATTGAAGCAACACTCCATTCACTTCGCACATTGAATTGAAGTGTTGGAACAGACTGCTTCTCTTTCAGAGAAACGCATGTGAGTTTCTGGTGAATGCTTGTAAGAAGCTTAAGGCACTTTCAAAGGAAAGTGATTTTCTCTGAAAGGACAGCATTTAGAAAGTGAAGCAACACTCCATTCACTTCATGCAGTGAATTGAAGTGTTGGAACAGAGTGCTTCTCTTTCATAGAAACGCATTAGTGTTTCTTGTGAATGCTTGCATGTTGCTTAAGGCACTTTCAAAGGAAAGTGATTTTCTCTGAAAGGACAGCATTTAGAAAGTGAAGCAACACTCCATTCACTTCGCACAGTGAATTGAACTGTTGGAACAGACTGCTTCTCTTTCAGAGAAATGCATGTGAGTTTCTGGTGAATGCTTGTAAGTAGCTTAAGGCACTTTCAAAGGAAAGTGATTTTCTCTGAAAGGACAGCATTTAGAAAGTGAGGCAGCACTCCATTCACTTCACACAGTGAATTGAAGTCTTGGAACAGACTGCTTCTCTTTCAGAGAAACGCATGTGAGTTTCTTCCTAATGCTTGCAAGTAGCTTAAGGCACTTTCAAAGGAAAGTGATTTTCTCTGAAAGGACAGCATTTAGAAAGTGAGGCAACACTCCATTCACTTCGCACAGTGAATTGAAGTGTTGGAACAGACTGCTTCTCTTTCAGAGAAACGCATGTGAGTTTCTTCCTAATGCTTGCAAGTAGCTTAAGGCACTTTCAAAGGAAAGTGATTTTCTCTGAAAGGACAGCATTTAGAAAGTGAAGCAATACACCATTCACTTCGCACAGTGAATTGAAGTGTTGGAACCGAGTGATTCTCTTTCAGTGAAACGCATGTGAGCTTCTGGTGAATGCTTGTAAGAAGCTTAAGGCACTTTCAAAGGAAAGTGATTTTCTCTGAAAGGACAGTATTTAGAAAGTGAAGCAACACTCCATTCCCTTCGTGCAGTGAATTGAAGTGTTGGAACAGAGTGCTTCTCTTTCATAGAAACGCATTAGTGTTTCTTGTGAATGCTTGCAAGTTGCTTAAGGCACTTTCAAAGGAAAGTGATTTTCTCTGAAAGGACATAATTTAGAAAGTAAAGCAACACTCCATTCACTTCGCACAGTGAATTGAAGTGTTGGAACAGACTGCTTCTCTTTCAGAGAAATGCATGTGAGTTTCTGTTGAATGCTTGTAAGTAGCTTAAGGCACTTTCAAAGGAAAGTGATTTTCTCTGAAAGGACAGCATTTAGAAAGTGAAGCAACACTCCATTCACTTCGCACAGTGAATTGAAGTGTTGGAACAGACTGCTTCACTTTCAGAGAAACACATGTGAGCTTCTGTTGAATGCTTGTAAGTAGCTTAAGGCACTTTCAAAGGAAAGTGATTTTCTCTGAAAGGACAGCATTTAGAAAGTGAGGCAACACTCCATTCACTTCGCACAGTGAATTGAAGTGTTGGAACAGACTGCTTCTCTTTCAGAGAAACGCATGTGAGTTTCTTCCTAATGCTTGCAAGTAGCTTAAGGCACTTTCAAAGGAAAGTGATTTTCTCTGAAAGGACAGCATTTAGAAAGTGAAGCAACACTCCATTCACTTCGCACAGTGAATTGAAGTGTTGGAACAGACTGCTTCTCTTTCCGAGAAATGCATGTGAGTTTCTGTTGAATGCTTGTAAGTAGCTTAAGGCACTTTCAAAGGAAAGTGATTTTCTCTGAAAGGACAGCATTTAGAAAGTGAGGCAACACTCCCTTCACTTCGAACAGTGAATTGCAGTGTTGGAACAGACTGCTTCTCTTTCAGAGAAATGCATGTGAGTTTCTGTTGAATGCTTGTAAGTAGCTTAAGGCACTTTCAAAGAAAAGTGATTTTCTCTGAAAGGACAGCATTTAAAAAGGGAAGCAATACTCCATTACTTCGCAGAGTGAATTGAAGTATTGGAACAGACTGCTTCTCTTTCAGAGAAACGCATGTGAGTTTCTGTTAAATGCTTGTAAGTAGCTTAAGGCACTTTCAAAGGAAAGTGATTTTCTCTGAAAGGACAGCATTTAGAAAGTGAGGCAACACTCCATTCACTTCACACAGTGAATTGAAGGGATGGAACAGACTGCTTCTCTTTCAGAGAAACTCATGTGAGTTTCTTCCTAATGCTTGCAAGTAGCTTAAGGAACTATCAAAGGAAAGTGATTTTCTCTGAAAGGACAGCATTTAGAAAGTGAGGCAACACTCCATTCACTTCGCACAGTGAATTGAAGTGTTGGAACAGACTGCTTCTCTTTCAGAGAAACGCATGTGAGTTTCTTCCTAATGCTTGCAAGTAGCTTAAGGCACTTTCAAAGGAACGTGATTTTCTCTGAAAGGACAGCATTTAGAAAGTGAAGCAACACTCCATTCACTTCGTGCAGTGAATTGAAGTGTTGGAACAGAGTGCTTCTCTTTCATAGAAACGCATTAGTGTTTCTTGTGAATGCTTGCAAGTTGCTTAAGGCACTGTCAAAGGAAAGTGATTTTCTCTGAAAGGACATAATTTAGAAAGTGAAGCAACACTCCATTCACTTCGCACAGTGAATTGAAGTGTTGGAACAGACTGCTTCTCTTTCAGAGAAATGCATGTGAGTTTCTGTTGAATGCTTGTAAGTAGCTGAAGGCACTTTCAAAGGAAAGTGATTTTCTCTGAAAGGACAGCATTTAGAAAGTGAAGCAACACTCCATTCACTTCGCAGAGTGAATTGAAGTGTTGGAACAGACTGCTTCACTTTCAGAGAAACACATGTGAGTTTCTGTTGAATGCTTGTAAGTAGCTTAAGGCACTTTCAAAGGAAAATGATTTTCTCTGAAAGGACAGCATTTAGAAAGTGAGGCAGCACTCCATTCACTTCACACAGTGAATTGAAGTGTTGGAACAGACTGCTTCTCTTTCAGAGAAACGCATGTGAGTTTCTTCCTAATGCTTGCAAGTAGCTTAAGGCACTTTCAAAGGAAAGTGATTTTCTCTGAAAGGACAGCATTTAGAAAGTGAGGCAACACTCCATTCACTTCGCACAGTGAATTGAAGTGTTGGAACAGACTGCTTCTCTTTCAGAGAAACGCATGTGAGTTTCTTCCTAATGCTTGCAAGTAGCTTAAGGCACTTTCAAAGGAAAGTGATTTTCTCTGAAAAGACATAATTTAGAAAGTGAAGCAAAACTCCATTCACTTCGCACAGTGAATTGAAGTGTTGGAACAGACTGCTTCTCTTTCAGAGAAACGCATGTGAGTTTCTTCCTAATGCTTGCAAGTAGCTTAAGGCACTTTCAAAGGAAAGTGATTTTCTCTGAAAAGACATAATTTAGAAAGTGAAGCAAAACTCCATTCACTTCGCACAGTGAATTGAAGTGTTGGAACAGACTGCTTCTCTTTCAGAGAAACGCATGTGAGTTTCTTCCTAATGCTTGCAAGTAGCTTAAGGCACTTTCAAAGGAAAGTGATTTTCTCTGAAAGGACAGCATTTCGAAAGTGAAGCAACACTCCATTCACTTCACACAGTGAATTGAAGTGTTGGAACAGACTGCTTCTCTTTCAGAGAAACGCATGTGAGTTTCTGGTGAATGCTTGTAAGTAGCTTAAGGCACTTTCAAAGGAAAGTGATTTTCTCTGAAAGGACAGCATTTAGAAAGTAAGCAACACTCCATTCCCTTCGTGCAGTGAATTGAAGTGTTGGAACAGAGTGCTTCTCTTTCATAGAAACGCATTAGTGTTTCTTGTGAATGCTTGCAAGTTGCTTAAGGCACTTTCAAATGAAAGTGATTTTCTCTGAAAGGACATAATTTAGAAAGTGAAGCAACACTCCATTCACTTCGCACAGTGAATTGAAGTGTTGGAACAGACTGCTTCTCTTTCAGAGAAATGCATGTGAGTTTCTGTTGAATGCTTGTAAGTAGCTTAAGGCACTTTCAAAGGAAAGTGATTTTCTCTGAGAGGACAGCATTTAGAAAGTGAGGCAACACTCCATTCATTTCACACAGTGAATTGAAGTCTTGGAACAGACTGCTTCTCTTTCAGAGAAACACATGTGAGTTTCTTCCTAATGCTTGCAAGTAGCTTAAGGCACTTTCAGAGGAAAGTGATTTTCTCAGAAAGGACAGCATTTAGAAAGTGAAGCAACACTCCATTCACTTCGCACAGTGAATTGTAGTGTTGGAACAGACTGCTT
Source organism: Myodes glareolus (assembly GCF_982192425.1). NCBI lineage: Eukaryota > Metazoa > Chordata > Mammalia > Rodentia > Cricetidae > Myodes > Myodes glareolus. Next base: position 110,335,732 of record NC_142032.1, on the reverse strand, counting down.
CTCTTTCAGAGAAACGCATGTGAGTTTCTTCCTAATGCTTGCAAGTAGCTTAAGGCACTTTCAAAGGAAAGTGATTTTCTCTGAAAGGACAGCATTTAGAAAGTGAAGCAACACTCCATTCACTTCGCACAGTGAATTGAAGTGTTGGAACAGACTGCTTCTCTTTCAGAGAAACGCATGTGAGTTTCTGGTGAATGCTTGTAAGTAGCTTAATGCACTTTCAAAGGAAAGTGATTTTCTCTGAAAGGACAGCATTTAGAAAGTGAAGTAACACTCCATTCCCTTCGTGCAGTGAATTGAAGTGTTGGAACAGAGTGCTTCTCTTTCATAGAAACGCATTAGTGTTTCTTGTGAATGCTTGCAAGTTGCTTAAGGCACTTTCAAAGGAAAGTGATTTTCTCTGAAAGGACATAATTTAGAAAGTGAAGCAACACTCCATTCACTTCACACAGTGAATTGAAGTGTTGGAACAGACTGCTTCTCTTTCAGAGAAATGCATGTGAATTTCTGTTGAATGCTTGTAAGTAGCTTAAGGCACTTTCAAAGGAAAGTGATTTTCTCTGAAAGGACAGCATTTAGAAAGTGAAGCAACACTCCATTCACTTCGCACAGTGAATTGAAGTGTTGGAACAGACTGCTTCACTTTCACAGAAACGCATGTGAGTTTCTGGTGAATGCTTGTAAGAAGCTTAAGGCACTTTCAAAGGAAAGTGATTTTCTCTGAAAGGACAGCATTTAGAAAGTGAAGCAACACTCCATTCACTTCGTGAGGTGAACTGAAGTGTTGGAACAGAGTGCTTCTCTTTCATAGAAACGCATTAGTGTTTCTTGTGAATGCTAACAAGTTGCTTAAGGCACTTTCAAAGGAAAGTGATTTTCTCTGAAAGGACATAATTTAGAAAGTGAAGCAAAACTCCATTCACTTCGCACAGTGAATTGAAGTGTTGGAACAGACTGCTTCTCTTTCAGAGAAATGCATGTGAGTTTCTGTTGAATGCTTGTAAGTAGCTTAAGGCACTTTCAAAGGAAAGTGATTTTCTCAGAAAGGACAGCATTTAGAAAGTGAAGCAACACTCCATTCACTTCATGCAGTGAATTGAAGTGTTGGAACAGATTGCTTCACTTTCAGAGAAACGCATGTGAGTTTCTGTTGAATGCTTGTAAGTAGCTTAAGGCACTTTCAATGGAAAGTGATTTTCTCTGAGAGAACAGCATTTAGAAAGTGAGGCAACACTCCATTCACTTCACACAGTGAATTGAAGTGTTGGAACAGACTGCTTCTCTTTCAGAGAAACGCATGTGAGTTTCTTCCTAATGCTTGCAAGTAGCTTAAGGCACTTTCAAAGGAAAGTGATTTTCTCTGAAAAGACATAATTTAGAAAGTGAAGCAAAACTCCATTCACTTCGCACAGTGAATTGAAGTGTTGGAACAGACTGCTTCTCTTTCAGAGAAACGCATTTGAGTTTCTTACTAATGCTTGCAAGTAGCTTAAGGCACTTTCAAAGGAAAGTGATTTTCTCTGAAAGGACAGCATTTCGAAAGTGAAGCAACACTCCATTCACTTCACACAGTGAATTGAAGTGTTGGAACAGACTGCTTCTCTTTCAGAGAAACGCATGTGAGTTTCTGGTGAATGCTTGTAAGTAGCTTAAGGCACTTTCAAAGGAAAGTGATTTTCTCTGAAAGGACAGCATTTAGAAAGTAAGCAACACTCCATTCCCTTCGTGCAGTGAATTGAAGTGTTGGAACAGAGTGCTTCTCTTTCATAGAAACGCATTAGTGTTTCTTGTGAATGCTTGCAAGTTGCTTAAGGCACTTTCAAAGGAAAGTGATTTTCTCTGAAAGGACATAATTTAGAAAGTGAAGCAACACTCCATTCACTTCGCACAGTGAATTGAAGTGTTGGAACAGACTGCTTCTCTTTCAGAGAAATGCATGTGAGTTTCTGTTGAATGCTGTAAGTAGCTTAAGGCACTTTCAAAGGAAAGTGATTTTCTCTGAAAGGACAGCATTTAGAAAGTGAAGCAACACTCCATTCACTTCGCACAGTGAATTGAAGTGTTGGAACAGACGGCTTCACTTTCAGAAAAACGCATGTGAGTTTCTGTTGAATGCTTGTAAGTAGCTTAAGGCACTTTCAAAGGAAAGTGATTTTCTCTGAGAGGACAGCATTTAGAAAGTGAGGCAACACTCAATTCACTTCACACAGTGAACTGAAGTGTTCGAACAGACTGCTTTTCTTTCAGAGAAACGCATGTGAGTTTCTTCCTAATGCTTGCAAGTAGCTTAAGGCACTTTCAAAGGAAAGTGATTTTCTCTGAAAGGACAGCATTTAGAAAGTGAAGCAACACTCCATTCACTTCGCACAGTGAATTGAAGTGTTGGAACAGACTGCTTCTCTTTCAGAGAAACGCATGTGAGTTTCTTCCTAATGCTTGCAAGTTGCTTAAGGCACATTCAAAGAAAGTGATTTTCTCTGAAAGGACAGCATTTAGAAATTGAAGCAACACTCCATTCACTTCGCACATTGAATTGAAGTGTTGGAACAGACTGCTTCTCTTTCAGAGAAACGCATGTGAGTTTCTGGTGAATGCTTGTAAGAAGCTTAAGGCACTTTCAAAGGAAAGTGATTTTCTCTGAAAGGACAGCATTTAGAAAGTGAAGCAACACTCCATTCACTTCATGCAGTGAATTGAAGTGTTGGAACAGAGTGCTTCTCTTTCATAGAAACGCATTAGTGTTTCTTGTGAATGCTTGCATGTTGCTTAAGGCACTTTCAAAGGAAAGTGATTTTCTCTGAAAGGACAGCATTTAGAAAGTGAAGCAACACTCCATTCACTTCGCACAGTGAATTGAACTGTTGGAACAGACTGCTTCTCTTTCAGAGAAATGCATGTGAGTTTCTGGTGAATGCTTGTAAGTAGCTTAAGGCACTTTCAAAGGAAAGTGATTTTCTCTGAAAGGACAGCATTTAGAAAGTGAGGCAGCACTCCATTCACTTCACACAGTGAATTGAAGTCTTGGAACAGACTGCTTCTCTTTCAGAGAAACGCATGTGAGTTTCTTCCTAATGCTTGCAAGTAGCTTAAGGCACTTTCAAAGGAAAGTGATTTTCTCTGAAAGGACAGCATTTAGAAAGTGAGGCAACACTCCATTCACTTCGCACAGTGAATTGAAGTGTTGGAACAGACTGCTTCTCTTTCAGAGAAACGCATGTGAGTTTCTTCCTAATGCTTGCAAGTAGCTTAAGGCACTTTCAAAGGAAAGTGATTTTCTCTGAAAGGACAGCATTTAGAAAGTGAAGCAATACACCATTCACTTCGCACAGTGAATTGAAGTGTTGGAACCGAGTGATTCTCTTTCAGTGAAACGCATGTGAGCTTCTGGTGAATGCTTGTAAGAAGCTTAAGGCACTTTCAAAGGAAAGTGATTTTCTCTGAAAGGACAGTATTTAGAAAGTGAAGCAACACTCCATTCCCTTCGTGCAGTGAATTGAAGTGTTGGAACAGAGTGCTTCTCTTTCATAGAAACGCATTAGTGTTTCTTGTGAATGCTTGCAAGTTGCTTAAGGCACTTTCAAAGGAAAGTGATTTTCTCTGAAAGGACATAATTTAGAAAGTAAAGCAACACTCCATTCACTTCGCACAGTGAATTGAAGTGTTGGAACAGACTGCTTCTCTTTCAGAGAAATGCATGTGAGTTTCTGTTGAATGCTTGTAAGTAGCTTAAGGCACTTTCAAAGGAAAGTGATTTTCTCTGAAAGGACAGCATTTAGAAAGTGAAGCAACACTCCATTCACTTCGCACAGTGAATTGAAGTGTTGGAACAGACTGCTTCACTTTCAGAGAAACACATGTGAGCTTCTGTTGAATGCTTGTAAGTAGCTTAAGGCACTTTCAAAGGAAAGTGATTTTCTCTGAAAGGACAGCATTTAGAAAGTGAGGCAACACTCCATTCACTTCGCACAGTGAATTGAAGTGTTGGAACAGACTGCTTCTCTTTCAGAGAAACGCATGTGAGTTTCTTCCTAATGCTTGCAAGTAGCTTAAGGCACTTTCAAAGGAAAGTGATTTTCTCTGAAAGGACAGCATTTAGAAAGTGAAGCAACACTCCATTCACTTCGCACAGTGAATTGAAGTGTTGGAACAGACTGCTTCTCTTTCAGAGAAATGCATGTGAGTTTCTGTTGAATGCTTGTAAGTAGCTTAAGGCACTTTCAAAGGAAAGTGATTTTCTCTGAAAGGACAGCATTTAGAAAGTGAGGCAACACTCCCTTCACTTCGAACAGTGAATTGCAGTGTTGGAACAGACTGCTTCTCTTTCAGAGAAATGCATGTGAGTTTAGGTTGAATGCTTGTAAGTAGCTTAAGGCACTTTCAAAGAAAAGTGATTTTCTCTGAAAGGACAGCATTTAAAAAGGGAAGCAATACTCCATTACTTCGCAGAGTGAATTGAAGTATTGGAACAGACTGCTTCTCTTTCAGAGAAACGCATGTGAGTTTCTGTTAAATGCTTGTAAGTAGCTTAAGGCACTTTCAAAGGAAAGTGATTTTCTCTGAAAGGACAGCATTTAGAAAGTGAGGCAACACTCCATTCACTTCACACAGTGAATTGAAGGGATGGAACAGACTGCTTCTCTTTCAGAGAAACGCATGTGAGTTTCTTCCTAATGCTTGCAAGTAGCTTAAGGAACTATCAAAGGAAAGTGATTTTCTCTGAAAGGACAGCATTTAGAAAGTGAGGCAACACTCCATTCACTTCGCACAGTGAATTGAAGTGTTGGAACAGACTGCTTCTCTTTCAGAGAAACGCATGTGAGTTTCTTCCTAATGCTTGCAAGTAGCTTAAGGCACTTTCAAAGGAACGTGATTTTCTCTGAAAGGACAGCATTTAGAAAGTGAAGCAACACTCCATTCACTTCGTGCAGTGAATTGAAGTGTTGGAACAGAGTGCTTCTCTTTCATAGAAACGCATTAGTGTTTCTTGTGAATGCTTGCAAGTTGCTTAAGGCACTGTCAAAGGAAAGTGATTTTCTCTGAAAGGACATAATTTAGAAAGTGAAGCAACACTCCATTCACTTCGCACAGTGAATTGAAGTGTTGGAACAGACTGCTTCTCTTTCAGAGAAATGCATGTGAGTTTCTGTTGAATGCTTGTAAGTAGCTGAAGGCACTTTCAAAGGAAAGTGATTTTCTCTGAAAGGACAGCATTTAGAAAGTGAAGCAACACTCCATTCACTTCGCAGAGTGAATTGAAGTGTTGGAACAGACTGCTTCACTTTCAGAGAAACACATGTGAGTTTCTGTTGAATGCTTGTAAGTAGCTTAAGGCACTTTCAAAGGAAAATGATTTTCTCTGAAAGGACAGCATTTAGAAAGTGAGGCAGCACTCCATTCACTTCACACAGTGAATTGAAGTGTTGGAACAGACTGCTTCTCTTTCAGAGAAACGCATGTGAGTTTCTTCCGAATGCTTGCAAGTAGCTTAAGGCACTTTCAAAGGAAAGTGATTTTCTCTGAAAGGACAGCATTTAGAAAGTGAGGCAACACTCCATTCACTTCGCACAGTGAATTGAAGTGTTGGAACAGACTGCTTCTCTTTCAGAGAAACGCATGTGAGTTTCTTCCTAATGCTTGCAAGTAGCTTAAGGCACTTTCAAAGGAAAGTGATTTTCTCTGAAAGGACAGCATTTAGAACGTGAAGCAACACTCCCTTCACTTCGCACAGTGAATTGAAGTGTTGGAACCGACTGCTTCTCTTTCAGAGAAACGCATGTGAGTTTCTGGTGAATGCTTGTAAGAAGCTTAAGGCACTTTCAAAGGAAAGTGATTTTCTCTGAAAGGACAGCATTTAGAAAGTGAAGCAACACTCCATTCACTTCGTGAGGTGAACTGAAGTGTTGGAACAGAGTGCTTCTCTTTCATAGAAACGCATTAGTGTTTCTTGTGAATGCTAACAAGTTGCTTAAGGCACTTTCAAAGGAAAGTGATTTTCTCTGAAAGGACATAATTTAGAAAGTGAAGCAAAACTCCATTCACTTCGCACAGTGAATTGAAGTGTTGGAACAGACTGCTTCTCTTTCAGAGAAATGCATGTGAGTTTCTGTTGAATGCTTGTAAGTAGCTTAAGGCACTTTCAAAGGAAAGTGATTTTCTCAGAAAGGACAGCATTTAGAAAGTGAAGCAACACTCCATTCACTTCGCACAGTGAATTGAAGTGTTGGAACAGACTGCTTCACTTTCAGAGAAACGCATGTGAGTTTCTGTTGAATGCTTGTAAGTAGCTTAAGGCACTTTCAAAGGAAAGTGATTTTCTCTGAGAGGACAGCATTTAGAAAGTGAGGCAACACTCCATTCACTTCACACAGTGAATTGAAGTGTTGGAACAGACTGCTTCTCTTTCAGAGAAACGCATGTGAGTTTCTTCCTAATGCTTGCAAGTAGCTTAAGGCACTTTCAAAGGAAAGTGATTTTCTCTGAAAAGACATAATTTAGAAAGTGAAGCAAAACTCCATTCACTTCGCACAGTGAATTGAAGTGTTGGAACAGACTGCTTCTCTTTCAGAGAAACGCATGTGAGTTTCTTACTAATGCTTGCAAGTAGCTTAAGGCACTTTCAAAGGAAAGTGATTTTCTCTGAAAGGACAGCATTTCGAAAGTGAAGCAACACTCCATTCACTTCACACAGTGAATTGAAGTGTTGGAACAGACTGCTTCTCTTTCAGAGAAACGCATGTGAGTTTCTGGTGAATGCTTGTAAGTAGCTTAAGGCACTTTCAAAGGAAAGTGATTTTCTCTGAAAGGACAGCATTTAGAAAGTAAGCAACACTCCATTCCCTTCGTGCAGTGAATTGAAGTGTTGGAACAGAGTGCTTCTCTTTCATAGAAACGCATTAGTGTTTCTTGTGAATGCTTGCAAGTTGCTTAAGGCACTTTCAAATGAAAGTGATTTTCTCTGAAAGGACATAATTTAGAAAGTGAAGCAACACTCCATTCACTTCGCACAGTGAATTGAAGTGTTGGAACAGACTGCTTCTCTTTCAGAGAAATGCATGTGAGTTTCTGTTGAATGCTTGTAAGTAGCTTAAGGCACTTTCAAAGGAAAGTGATTTTCTCTGAGAGGACAGCATTTAGAAAGTGAGGCAACACTCCATTCACTTCACACAGTGAATTGAAGTCTTGGAACAGACTGCTTCTCTTTCAGAGAAACACATGTGAGTTTCTTCCTAATGCTTGCAAGTAGCTTAAGGCACTTTCAGAGGAAAGTGATTTTCTCAGAAAGGACAGCATTTAGAAAGTGAAGCAACACTCCATTCACTTCGCACAGTGAATTGTAGTGTTGGAACAGACTGCTTCTCTTTCAGAGAAACGCATGTGAGTTTCTTCCTAATGCTTGCAAGTAGCTTAAGGCACTTTCAAAGGAAAGTGATTTTCTCTGAAAGGACAGCATTTAGAAAGTGAAGTAACACTCCATTCCCTTCGTGCAGTGAATTGAAGTGTTGGAACAGAGTGCTTCTCTTTCATAGAAACGCATTAGTGTTTCTTGTGAATGCTTGCAAGTTGCTTAAGGCACTTTCAAAGGAAAGTGATTTTCTCTGAAAGGACATAATTTAGAAAGTGAAGCAACACTCCATTCACTTCACACAGTGAATTGAAGTGTTGGAACAGACTGCTTCTCTTTCAGAGAAATGCATGTGAATTTCTGTTGAATGCTTGTAAGTAGCTTAAGGCACTTTCAAAGGAAAGTGATTTTCTCTGAAAGGACAGCATTTAGAAAGTGAAGCAACACTCCATTCACTTCGCACAGTGAATTGAAGTGTTGGAACAGACTGCTTCACTTTCAGAGAAACGCATGTGAGTTTCTGGTGAATGCTTGTAAGAAGCTTAAGGCACTTTCAAAGGAAAGTGATTTTCTCTGAAAGGACAGCATTTAGAAAGTGAAGCAACACTCCATTCACTTCGTGAGGTGAACTGAAGTGTTGGAACAGAGTGCATCTCTTTCATAGAAACGCATTAGTGTTTCTTGTGAATGCTAACAAGTTGCTTAAGGCACTTTCAAAGGAAAGTGATTTTCTCTGAAAGGACATAATTTAGAAAGTGAAGCAAAACTCCATTCACTTCGCACAGTGAATTGAAGTGTTGGAACAGACTGCTTCTCTTTCAGAGAAATGCATGTGAGTTTCTGTTGAATGCTTGTAAGTAGCTTAAGGCACTTTCAAAGGAAAGTGATTTTCTCAGAAAGGACAGCATTTAGAAAGTGAAGCAACACTCCATTCACTTCGCACAGTGAATTGAAGTGTTGGAACAGATTGCTTCACTTTCAGAGAAACGCATGTGAGTTTCTGTTGAATGCTTGTAAGTAGCTTAAGGCACTTTCAAAGGAAAGTGATTTTCTCTGAGAGAACAGCATTTAGAAAGTGAGGCAACACTCCATTCACTTCACACAGTGAATTGAAGTGTTGGAACAGACTGCTTCTCTTTCAGAGAAACGCATGTGAGTTTCTTCCTAATGCTTGCAAGTAGCTTAAGGCACTTTCAAAGGAAAGTGATTTTCTCTGAAAAGACATAATTTAGAAAGTGAAGCAAAACTCCATTCACTTCGCACAGTGAATTGAAGTGTTGGAACAGACTGCTTCTCTTTCAGAGAAACGCATGTGAGTTTCTTACTAATGCTTGCAAGTAGCTTAAGGCACTTTCAAAGGAAAGTGATTTTCTCTGAAAGGACAGCATTTCGAAAGTGAAGCAACACTCCATTCACTTCACACAGTGAATTGAAGTGTTGGAACAGACTGCTTCTCTTTCAGAGAAACGCATGTGAGTTTCTGGTGAATGCTTGTAAGTAGCTTAAGGCACTTTCAAAGGAAAGTGATTTTCTCTGAAAGGACAGCATTTAGAAAGTAAGCAACACTCCATTCCCTTCGTGCAGTGAATTGAAGTGTTGGAACAGAGTGCTTCTCTTTCATAGAAACGCATTAGTGTTTCTTGTGAATGCTTGCAAGTTGCTTAAGGCACTTTCAAAGGAAAGTGATTTTCTCTGAAAGGACATAATTTAGAAAGTGAAGCAACACTCCATTCACTTCGCACAGTGAATTGAAGTGTTGGAACAGACTGCTTCTCTTTCAGAGAAATGCATGTGAGTTTCTGTTGAATGCTGTAAGTAGCTTAAGGCACTTTCAAAGGAAAGTGATTTTCTCTGAAAGGACAGCATTTAGAAAGTGAAGCAACACTCCATTCACTTCGCACAGTGAATTGAAGTGTTGGAACAGACGGCTTCACTTTCAGAAAAACGCATGTGAGTTTCTGTTGAATGCTTGTAAGTAGCTTAAGGCACTTTCAAAGGAAAGTGATTTTCTCTGAGAGGACAGCATTTAGAAAGTGAGGCAACACTCCATTCACTTCACACAGTGAATTGAAGTCTTGGAACAGACTGCTTCTCTTTCAGAGAAACACATGTGAGTTTCTTCCTAATGCTTGCAAGTAGCTTAAGGCACTTTCAGAGGAAAGTGATTTTCTCAGAAAGGACAGCATTTAGAAAGTGAAGCAACACTCCATTCACTTCGCACAGTGAATTGTAGTGTTGGAACAGACTGCTTCTCTTTCAGAGAAACGCATGTGAGTTTCTTCCTAATGCTTGCAAGTAGCTTAAGGCACTTTCAAAGGAAAGTGATTTTCTCTGAAAGGACAGCATTTAGAAAGTGAAGCAACACTCCATTCACTTCGCACAGTGAATTGAAGTGTTGGAACAGACTGCTTCTCTTTCAGAGAAATGCATGTGAGTTTCTTGTGAATGCTTGTAAGTAGCTTAATGCACTTTCAAAGGAAAGTGATTTTCTCTGAAAGGACAGCATTTAGAAAGTGAAGCAACACTCCATTCCCTTCGTGCAGTGAATTGAAGTGTTGGAACAGAGTGCTTCTCTTTCATAGAAACGCATTAGTGTTTCTTGTGAATGCTTGCAAGTTGCTTAAGGCACTTTCAAAGGAAAGTGATTTTCTCTGAAAGGACATAATTTAGAAAGTGAAGCAACACTCCATTCACTTCGCACAGTGAATTGAAGTGTTGGAACAGACTGCTTCTCTTTCAGAGAAATGCATGTGAATTTCTGTTGAATGCTTGTAAGTAGCTTAAGGCACTTTCAAAGGAAAGTGATTTTCTCTGAAAGGACAGCATTTAGAAAGTGAAGCAACACTCCATTCACTTCGCACAGTGAATTGAAGTGTTGGAACAGACTGCTTCACTTTCAGAGAAACGCATGTGAGTTTCTGTTGAATGCTTGTAAGTAGCTTAAGGCACTTTCAAAGGAAAGTGATTTTCTCTGAGAGGACAGCATTTAGAAAGTGAGGCAACACTCCATTCACTTCACACAGTGAATTGAAGTGTTGGAACAGACTGCTTCTCTTTAAGAGAAACGCATGTGAGTTTCTTCCTAATGCTTGCAAGTAGCTTAAGGCACTTTCAAAGAAAAGTGATTTTCTCAGAAAGGACAGCATTTAGAAAGTGAAGCAACACTCCATTCACTTCGCACAGTGAATTGAAGTGTTGGAACAGACTGCTTCACTTTCAGAGAAACACATGTGAGTTTCTGTTGAATGCTTGTAAGTAGCTTAAGGCACTTTCAAAGGAAAGTGATTTTCTCTGAAAGGACAGCATTTAGAAAGTGAGGCAACACTCCATTCACTTCGCACAGTGAATTGAAGTGTTGGAACAGACTGCTTCTCTTTCAGAGAAACGCATGTGAGTTTCTTCCTAATGCTTGCAAGTAGCTTAAGGCACTTTCAAAGGAATGTGATTTTCTCTGAAAGGACAGCATTTAGAAAGTGAAGCAACACTCCATTCACTTCGCACAGTGAATTGAAGTGTTGGAACAGACTGCTTCTCTTTCAGAGAAATGCATGTGAGTTTCTGTTGAATGCTTGTAAGTAGCTTAAGGCACTTTCAAAGGAAAGTGATTTTCTCTGAAAGGACAGCATTTAGAAAGTGAGGCAACACTCCCTTCACTTTGAACAGTGAATTGCAGAGTTGGAACAGACTGCTTCTCTTTCAGAGAAATGCATGTGAGTTTCTGTTGAATGCTTGTAAGTAGCTTAAGGCACTTTCAAAGGAAAGTGATTTTCTCTGAAATGACAGCATTTAGAAAGTGAGGCAACACTCCATTCACTTCACACAGTGAATTGAAGTGTTGGAACAGACTGCTTCTCTTTCAGAGAAACGCATGTGAGTTTCTTCCTAATGCTTTCAAGTAGCTTAAGGCACTTTCAAAGGAAAGTGATTTTCTCTGAAAGGACAGCATTTAGAAAGTGAAGCAACACTCCATTCACTTCGCACAGTGAATTGAAGTGTTGGAACAGACTTTTTCTCTTTCAGAGAAACGCATGTTAGTTTCTTCCTAATGCTTGCAAGTAGCTTAAGGCACTTTCAAAGGAAAGTGATTTTCTCTGAAAGGACAGCATTTAGAAAGTGAAGCAACACTCCATTCACTTCGCACATTGAATTGAAGTGTTGGAACAGACTGCTTCTCTTTCAGAGAAACGCATGTGAGTTTCTGTTGAATGCTTGTAAGTAGCTTAAGGCACTTTCAAAGAAAAGTGATTTTCTCTGAAAGGACAGCATTTAGAAAGGGAAGCAATACTCCATTACTTCGCAGAGTGAATTGAAGTATTGGAACAGACTGCTTCTCTTTCAGAGAAACGCATGTGAGTTTCTGTTAAATGCTTGTAAGTAGCTTAAGGCACTTTCAAAGGAAAGTGATTTTCTCTGAAAGCACAGCATTTAGAAAGTGAGGCAACACTCTATTCACTTCACACAGTGAATTGAAGGGATGGAACAGACTGCTTCTCTTTCAGAGAAACGCATGTGAGTTTCTTCCTAATGCTTGCAAGTAGCTTAAGGAACTATCAAAGGAAAGTGATTTTCTCTGAAAGGACAGCATTTAGAAAGTGAGGCAACACTCCATTCACTTCACGCAGTGAATTGAAGTGTTGGAACAGACTGCTTCTCTTTCAGAGAAACGCATGTGAGTTTCTTCCTAATGCTTGCAAGTAGCTTAAGGCACTTTCAAAGGAAAGTGATTTTCTCTGAAAGGACAGCATTTAGAAAGTGAAGCAACACTCCATTCACTTCGTGCAGTGAATTGAAGTGTTGGAACAGAGTGCTTCTCTTTCATAGAAACGCATTAGTGTTTCTTGTGAATGCTTGCAAGTTGCTTAAGGCACTGTCAAAGGAAAGTGATTTTCTCTGAAAGGACATAATTTAGAAAGTGAAGCAACACTCCATTCACTTCGCACAGTGAATTGAAGTGTTGGAACAGACTGCTTCTCTTTCAGAGAAATGCATGTGAGTTTCTGTTGAATGCTTGTAAGTAGCTGAAGGCACTTTCAAAGGAAAGTGATTTTCTCTGAAAGGACAGCATTTAGAAAGTGAAGCAACACTCCATTCACTTCGCAGAGTGAATTGAAGTGTTGGAACAGACTGCTTCACTTTCAGAGAAACGCATGTGAGTTTCTGTTGAATGCTTGTAAGTAGCTTAAGGCACTTTCAAAGGAAAGTGATTTTCTCTGAAAGGACAGCATTTAGAAAGTGAGGCAGCACTCCATTCACTTCACACAGTGAATTGAAGTGTTGGAACAGACTGCTTCTCTTTCAGAGAAACGCATGTGAGTTTCTTCCGAATGCTTGCAAGTAGCTTAAGGCACTTTCAAAGGAAAGTGATTTTCTCTGAAAGGACAGCATTTAGAAAGTGAGGCAACACTCCATTCACTTCGCACAGTGAATTGAAGTGTTGGAACAGACTGCTTCTCTTTCAGAGAAACGCATGTGAGTTTCTTCCTAATGCTTGCAAGTAGCTTAAGGCACTTTCAAAGGAAAGTGATTTTCTCTGAAAGGACAGCATTTAGAACGTGAAGCAACACTCCATTCACTTCGCACAGTGAATTGAAGTGTTGGAACCGACTGCTTCTCTTTCAGAGAAACGCATGTGAGTTTCTGGTGAATGCTTGTAAGAAGCTTAAGGCACTTTCAAAGGAAAGTGATTTTCTCTGAAAGGACAGCATTTAGAAAGTGAATCAACACTCCATTCACTTCGTGCAGTGAACTGAAGTGTTGGAACAGAGTGCTTCTCTTTCATAGAAACGCATTAGTGTTTCTTGTGAATGCTAACAAGTTGCTTAAGGCACTTTCAAAGGAAAGTGATTTTCTCTGAAAGGACATAATTTAGAAAGTGAAGCAAAACTCCATTCACTTCGCACAGTGAATTGAAGTGTTGGAACAGACTGCTTCTCTTTCAGAGAAATGCATGTGAGTTTCTGTTGAATGCTTGTAAGTAGCTTAAGGCACTTTCAAAGGAAAGTGATTTTCTCAGAAAGGACAGCATTTAGAAAGTGAAGCAACACTCCATTCACTTCGCACAGTGAATTGAAGTGTTGGAACAGACTGCTTCACTTTCAGAGAAACGCATGTGAGTTTCTGTTGAATGCTTGTAAGTAGCTTAAGGCACTTTCAAAGGAAAGTGATTTTCTCTGAAAGGACATAATTTAGAAAGTGAAGCAAAACTCCATTCACTTCGCACAGTGAATTGAAGTGTTGGAACAGACTGCTTCTCTTTCAGAGAAACGCATGTGAGTTTCTTACTAATGCTTGCAAGTAGCTTAAGGCACTTTCAAAGGAAAGTGATTTTCTCTGAAAGGACAGCATTTAGAAAGTGAAGCAACACTCCATTCACTTCACACAGTGAATTGAAGTGTTGGAACAGACTGCTTCTCCTTCAGAGAAACGCATGTGAGTTTCTGGTGAATGCTTGTAAGTAGCTTAAGGCACTTTCAAAGGAAAGTGATTTTCTCTGAAAGGACAGCATTTAGAAAGTAAGCAACACTCCATTCCCTTCGTGCAGTGAATTGAAGTGTTGGAACAGAGTGCTTCTCTTTCATAGAAATGCATTAGTGTTTCTTGTGAATGCTTGCAAGTTGCTTAAGGCACTTTCAAAGGAAAGCGATTTTCTCTGAAAGGACATAATTTAGAAAGTGAAGCAACACTCCATTCACTTCGCACAGTGAATTGAAGTGTTGGAACAGACTGCTTCTCTTTCAGAGAAATGCATGTGAGTTTCTGTTGAATGCTTGTAAGTAGCTGAAGGCACTTTCAAAGGAAAGTGATTTTCTCTGAAAGGACAGCATTTAGAAAGTGAAGCAACACTCCATTCACTTCGCAGAGTGAATTGAAGTGTTGTAACAGACTGCTTCACTTTCAGAAAAACGCATGTGAGTTTCTGTTGAATGCTTGTAAGTAGCTTAAGGCACTTTCAAAGGAAAGTGATTTTCTCTGAAAGGACAGCATTTAGAAAGTGAGGCAGCACTCCATTCACTTCACACAGTGAATTGAAGTGTTGGAACAGACTGCTTCTCTTTCAGAGAAACGCATGTGAGTTTCTTCCGAATGCTTGCAAGTAGCTTAAGGCACTTTCAAAGGAAAGTGATTTTCTCTGAAAGGACAGCATTTAGAAAGTGAGGCAACACTCCATTCACTTCGCACAGTGAATTGAAGTGTTGGAACAGACTGCTTCTCTTTCAGAGAAACGCATGTGAGTTTCTTCCTAATGCTTGCAAGTAGCTTAAGGCAGTTTCAAAGGAAAGTGATTTTCTCTGAAAGGACAGCATTTAGAACGTGAAGCAACACTCCATTCACTTCGCACAGTGAATTGAAGTGTTGGAACCGACTGCTTCTCTTTCAGAGAAACGCATGTGAGTTTCTGGTGAATGCTTGTAAGAAGCTTAAGGCACTTTCAAAGGAAAGTGATTTTCTCTGAAAGGACAGCATTTAGAAAGTGAATCAACACTCCATTCACTTCGTGCAGTGAACTGAAGTGTTGGAACAGAGTGCTTCTCTTTCATAGAAACGCATTAGTGTTTCTTGTGAATGCTAACAAGTTGCTTAAGGCACTTTCAAAGGAAAGTGATTTTCTCTGAAAGGACATAATTTAGAAAGTGAAGCAAAACTCCATTCACTTCGCACAGTGAATTGAAGTGTTGGAACAGACTGCTTCTCTTTCAGAGAAATGCATGTGAGTTTCTGTTGAATGCTTGTAAGTAGCTTAAGGCACTTTCAAAGGAAAGTGATTTTCTCTGAAAGGACAGCATTTTGAAAGTGACGCAACACTCCATTCACTTCGCACAGTGAATTGAAGTGTTGGAACAGACTGCTTCACTTTCAGAGAAACGCATGAGAGTTTCTGGTGAATGCTCGTAAGTAGCTTAAGGCACTTTCAAAGGAAAGTGATTTTCTCTGAAAGGACATAATTTAGAAAGTGAAGCAAAACTCCATTCACTTCGCACAGTGAATTGAAGTGTTGGAACAGACTGCTTCTCTTTCAGAGAAACGCATGTGAGTTTCTTACTAATGCTTGCAAGTAGCTTAAGGCACTTTCAAAGGAAAGTGATTTTCTCTGAAAGGACAGCATTTAGAAAGTGAAGCAACACTCCATTCACTTCACACAGTGAATTGAAGTGTTGGAACAGACTGCTTCTCTTTCAGAGAAACGCATGTGAGTTTCTGGTGAATGCTTGTAAGTAGCTTAAGGCACTTTCAAAGGAAAGTGATTTTCTCTGAAAGGACAGCATTTAGAAACTGAAGCAATACTCCATTACTTCGCAGAGTGAATTGAAGTATTGGAACAGACTGCTTCTCTTTCAGAGAAACGCATGTGAGTTTCTGTTAAATGCTTGTAAGTAGCTTAAGGCACTTTCAAAGGAAAGTGATTTTCTCTGAAAGGACAGCATTTAGAAAGTGAGGCAACACTCCATTCACTTCACACAGTGAATTGAAGGGATGGAACAGACTGCTTCTCTTTCAGAGAAACGCATGTGAGTTTCTTCCTAATGCTTGCAAGTAGCTTAAGGAACTATCAAAGGAAAGTGATTTTCTCTGAAAGGACAGCATTTAGAAAGTGAGGCAACACTCCATTCACTTCGCACAGTGAATTGAAGTGTTGGAACAGACTGCTTCTCTTTCAGAGAAACGCATGTGAGTTTCTTCCTAATGCTTGCAAGTAGCTTAAGGCACTTTCAAAGGAACGTGATTTTCTCTGAAAGGACAGCATTTAGAAAGTGAAGCAACACTCCATTCACTTCGTGCAGTGAATTGAAGTGTTGGAACAGAGTGCTTCTCTTTCATAGAAACGCATTAGTGTTTCTTGTGAATGCTTGCAAGTTGCTTAAGGCACTGTCAAAGGAAAGTGATTTTCTCTGAAAGGACATAATTTAGAAAGTGAAGCAACACTCCATTCACTTCGCACAGTGAATTGAAGTGTTGGAACAGACTGCTTCTCTTTCAGAGAAATGCATGTGAGTTTCTGTTGAATGCTTGTAAGTAGCTGAAGGCACTTTCAAAGGAAAGTGATTTTCTCTGAAAGGACAGCATTTAGAAAGTGAAGCAACACTCCATTCACTTCGCAGAGTGAATTGAAGTGTTGGAACAGACTGCTTCACTTTCAGAGAAACACATGTGAGTTTCTGTTGAATGCTTGTAAGTAGCTTAAGGCACTTTCAAAGGAAAATGATTTTCTCTGAAAGGACAGCATTTAGAAAGTGAGGCAGCACTCCATTCACTTCACACAGTGAATTGAAGTGTTGGAACAGACTGCTTCTCTTTCAGAGAAACGCATGTGAGTTTCTTCCGAATGCTTGCAAGTAGCTTAAGGCACTTTCAAAGGAAAGTGATTTTCTCTGAAAGGACAGCATTTAGAAAGTGAGGCAACACTCCATTCACTTCGCACAGTGAATTGAAGTGTTGGAACAGACTGCTTCTCTTTCAGAGAAACGCATGTGAGTTTCTTCCTAATGCTTGCAAGTAGCTTAAGGCACTTTCAAAGGAAAGTGATTTTCTCTGAAAGGACAGCATTTAGAACGTGAAGCAACACTCCCTTCACTTCGCACAGTGAATTGAAGTGTTGGAACCGACTGCTTCTCTTTCAGAGAAACGCATGTGAGTTTCTGGTGAATGCTTGTAAGAAGCTTAAGGCACTTTCAAAGGAAAGTGATTTTCTCTGAAAGGACAGCATTTAGAAAGTGAAGCAACACTCCATTCACTTCGTGAGGTGAACTGAAGTGTTGGAACAGAGTGCTTCTCTTTCATAGAAACGCATTAGTGTTTCTTGTGAATGCTAACAAGTTGCTTAAGGCACTTTCAAAGGAAAGTGATTTTCTCTGAAAGGACATAATTTAGAAAGTGAAGCAAAACTCCATTCACTTCGCACAGTGAATTGAAGTGTTGGAACAGACTGCTTCTCTTTCAGAGAAATGCATGTGAGTTTCTGTTGAATGCTTGTAAGTAGCTTAAGGCACTTTCAAAGGAAAGTGATTTTCTCAGAAAGGACAGCATTTAGAAAGTGAAGCAACACTCCATTCACTTCGCACAGTGAATTGAAGTGTTGGAACAGACTGCTTCACTTTCAGAGAAACGCATGTGAGTTTCTGTTGAATGCTTGTAAGTAGCTTAAGGCACTTTCAAAGGAAAGTGATTTTCTCTGAGAGGACAGCATTTAGAAAGTGAGGCAACACTCCATTCACTTCACACAGTGAATTGAAGTGTTGGAACAGACTGCTTCTCTTTCAGAGAAACGCATGTGAGTTTCTTCCTAATGCTTGCAAGTAGCTTAAGGCACTTTCAAAGGAAAGTGATTTTCTCTGAAAAGACATAATTTAGAAAGTGAAGCAAAACTCCATTCACTTCGCACAGTGAATTGAAGTGTTGGAACAGACTGCTTCTCTTTCAGAGAAACGCATGTGAGTTTCTTACTAATGCTTGCAAGTAGCTTAAGGCACTTTCAAAGGAAAGTGATTTTCTCTGAAAGGACAGCATTTCGAAAGTGAAGCAACACTCCATTCACTTCACACAGTGAATTGAAGTGTTGGAACAGACTGCTTCTCTTTCAGAGAAACGCATGTGAGTTTCTGGTGAATGCTTGTAAGTAGCTTAAGGCACTTTCAAAGGAAAGTGATTTTCTCTGAAAGGACAGCATTTAGAAAGTAAGCAACACTCCATTCCCTTCGTGCAGTGAATTGAAGTGTTGGAACAGAGTGCTTCTCTTTCATAGAAACGCATTAGTGTTTCTTGTGAATGCTTGCAAGTTGCTTAAGGCACTTTCAAATGAAAGTGATTTTCTCTGAAAGGACATAATTTAGAAAGTGAAGCAACACTCCATTCACTTCGCACAGTGAATTGAAGTGTTGGAACAGACTGCTTCTCTTTCAGAGAAATGCATGTGAGTTTCTGTTGAATGCTTGTAAGTAGCTTAAGGCACTTTCAAAGGAAAGTGATTTTCTCTGAGAGGACAGCATTTAGAAAGTGAGGCAACACTCCATTCACTTCACACAGTGAATTGAAGTCTTGGAACAGACTGCTTCTCTTTCAGAGAAACACATGTGAGTTTCTTCCTAATGCTTGCAAGTAGCTTAAGGCACTTTCAGAGGAAAGTGATTTTCTCAGAAAGGACAGCATTTAGAAAGTGAAGCAACACTCCATTCACTTCGCACAGTGAATTGTAGTGTTGGAACAGACTGCTTCTCTTTCAGAGAAACGCATGTGAGTTTCTTCCTAATGCTTGCAAGTAGCTTAAGGCACTTTCAAAGGAAAGTGATTTTCTCTGAAAGGACAGCATTTAGAAAGTGAAGTAACACTCCATTCCCTTCGTGCAGTGAATTGAAGTGTTGGAACAGAGTGCTTCTCTTTCATAGAAACGCATTAGTGTTTCTTGTGAATGCTTGCAAGTTGCTTAAGGCACTTTCAAAGGAAAGTGATTTTCTCTGAAAGGACATAATTTAGAAAGTGAAGCAACACTCCATTCACTTCACACAGTGAATTGAAGTGTTGGAACAGACTGCTTCTCTTTCAGAGAAATGCATGTGAATTTCTGTTGAATGCTTGTAAGTAGCTTAAGGCACTTTCAAAGGAAAGTGATTTTCTCTGAAAGGACAGCATTTAGAAAGTGAAGCAACACTCCATTCACTTCGCACAGTGAATTGAAGTGTTGGAACAGACTGCTTCACTTTCAGAGAAACGCATGTGAGTTTCTGGTGAATGCTTGTAAGAAGCTTAAGGCACTTTCAAAGGAAAGTGATTTTCTCTGAAAGGACAGCATTTAGAAAGTGAAGCAACACTCCATTCACTTCGTGAGGTGAACTGAAGTGTTGGAACAGAGTGCTTCTCTTTCATAGAAACGCATTAGTGTTTCTTGTGAATGCTAACAAGTTGCTTAAGGCACTTTCAAAGGAAAGTGATTTTCTCTGAAAGGACATAATTTAGAAAGTGAAGCAAAACTCCATTCACTTCGCACAGTGAATTGAAGTGTTGGAACAGACTGCTTCTCTTTCAGAGAAATGCATGTGAGTTTCTGTTGAATGCTTGTAAGTAGCTTAAGGCACTTTCAAAGGAAAGTGATTTTCTCAGAAAGGACAGCATTTAGAAAGTGAAGCAACACTCCATTCACTTCGCACAGTGAATTGAAGTGTTGGAACAGATTGCTTCACTTTCAGAGAAACGCATGTGAGTTTCTGTTGAATGCTTGTAAGTAGCTTAAGGCACTTTCAAAGGAAAGTGATTTTCTCTGAGAGAACAGCATTTAGAAAGTGAGGCAACACTCCATTCACTTCACACAGTGAATTGAAGTGTTGGAACAGACTGCTTCTCTTTCAGAGAAACGCATGTGAGTTTCTTCCTAATGCTTGCAAGTAGCTTAAGGCACTTTCAAAGGAAAGTGATTTTCTCTGAAAAGACATAATTTAGAAAGTGAAGCAAAACTCCATTCACTTCGCACAGTGAATTGAAGTGTTGGAACAGACTGCTTCTCTTTCAGAGAAACGCATGTGAGTTTCTTACTAATGCTTGCAAGTAGCTTAAGGCACTTTCAAAGGAAAGTGATTTTCTCTGAAAGGACAGCATTTCGAAAGTGAAGCAACACTCCATTCACTTCACACAGTGAATTGAAGTGTTGGAACAGACTGCTTCTCTTTCAGAGAAACGCATGTGAGTTTCTGGTGAATGCTTGTAAGTAGCTTAAGGCACTTTCAAAGGAAAGTGATTTTCTCTGAAAGGACAGCATTTAGAAAGTAAGCAACACTCCATTCCCTTCGTGCAGTGAATTGAAGTGTTGGAACAGAGTGCTTCTCTTTCATAGAAACGCATTAGTGTTTCTTGTGAATGCTTGCAAGTTGCTTAAGGCACTTTCAAAGGAAAGTGATTTTCTCTGAAAGGACATAATTTAGAAAGTGAAGCAACACTCCATTCACTTCGCACAGTGAATTGAAGTGTTGGAACAGACTGCTTCTCTTTCAGAGAAATGCATGTGAGTTTCTGTTGAATGCTGTAAGTAGCTTAAGGCACTTTCAAAGGAAAGTGATTTTCTCTGAAAGGACAGCATTTAGAAAGTGAAGCAACACTCCATTCACTTCGCACAGTGAATTGAAGTGTTGGAACAGACGGCTTCACTTTCAGAAAAACGCATGTGAGTTTCTGTTGAATGCTTGTAAGTAGCTTAAGGCACTTTCAAAGGAAAGTGATTTTCTCTGAGAGGACAGCATTTAGAAAGTGAGGCAACACTCCATTCACTTCACACAGTGAATTGAAGTCTTGGAACAGACTGCTTCTCTTTCAGAGAAACACATGTGAGTTTCTTCCTAATGCTTGCAAGTAGCTTAAGGCACTTTCAGAGGAAAGTGATTTTCTCAGAAAGGACAGCATTTAGAAAGTGAAGCAACACTCCATTCACTTCGCACAGTGAATTGTAGTGTTGGAACAGACTGCTTCTCTTTCAGAGAAACGCATGTGAGTTTCTTCCTAATGCTTGCAAGTAGCTTAAGGCACTTTCAAAGGAAAGTGATTTTCTCTGAAAGGACAGCATTTAGAAAGTGAAGCAACACTCCATTCACTTCGCACAGTGAATTGAAGTGTTGGAACAGACTGCTTCTCTTTCAGAGAAACGCATGTGAGTTTCTTGTGAATGCTTGTAAGTAGCTTAATGCACTTTCAAAGGAAAGTGATTTTCTCTGAAAGGACAGCATTTAGAAAGTGAAGCAACACTCCATTCCCTTCGTGCAGTGAATTGAAGTGTTGGAACAGAGTGCTTCTCTTTCATAGAAACGCATTAGTGTTTCTTGTGAATGCTTGCAAGTTGCTTAAGGCACTTTCAAAGGAAAGTGATTTTCTCTGAAAGGACATAATTTAGAAAGTGAAGCAACACTCCATTCACTTCGCACAGTGAATTGAAGTGTTGGAACAGACTGCTTCTCTTTCAGAGAAATGCATGTGAATTTCTGTTGAATGCTTGTAAGTAGCTTAAGGCACTTTCAAAGGAAAGTGATTTTCTCTGAAAGGACAGCATTTAGAAAGTGAAGCAACACTCCATTCACTTCGCACAGTGAATTGAAGTGTTGGAACAGACTGCTTCACTTTCAGAGAAACGCATGTGAGTTTCTGTTGAATGCTTGTAAGTAGCTTAAGGCACTTTCAAAGGAAAGTGATTTTCTCTGAGAGGACAGCATTTAGAAAGTGAGGCAACACTCCATTCACTTCACACAGTGAATTGAAGTGTTGGAACAGACTGCTTCTCTTTAAGAGAAACGCATGTGAGTTTCTTCCTAATGCTTGCAAGTAGCTTAAGGCACTTTCAAAGAAAAGTGATTTTCTCAGAAAGGACAGCATTTAGAAAGTGAAGCAACACTCCATTCACTTCGCACAGTGAATTGAAGTGTTGGAACAGACTGCTTCACTTTCAGAGAAACACATGTGAGTTTCTGTTGAATGCTTGTAAGTAGCTTAAGGCACTTTCAAAGGAAAGTGATTTTCTCTGAAAGGACAGCATTTAGAAAGTGAGGCAACACTCCATTCACTTCGCACAGTGAATTGAAGTGTTGGAACAGACTGCTTCTCTTTCAGAGAAACGCATGTGAGTTTCTTCCTAATGCTTGCAAGTAGCTTAAGGCACTTTCAAAGGAAAGTGATTTTCTCTGAAAGGACAGCATTTAGAAAGTGAAGCAACACTCCATTCACTTCGCACAGTGAATTGAAGTGTTGGAACAGACTGCTTCTCTTTCAGAGAAATGCATGTGAGTTTCTGTTGAATGCTTGTAAGTAGCTTAAGGCACTTTCAAAGGAAAGTGATTTTCTCTGAAAGGACAGCATTTAGAAAGTGAGGCAACACTCCCTTCACTTTGAACAGTGAATTGCAGAGTTGGAACAGACTGCTTCTCTTTCAGAGAAATGCATGTGAGTTTCTGTTGAATGCTTGTAAGTAGCTTAAGGCACTTTCAAAGGAAAGTGATTTTCTCTGAAATGACAGCATTTAGAAAGTGAGGCAACACTCCATTCACTTCACACAGTGAATTGAAGTGTTGGAACAGACTGCTTCTCTTTCAGAGAAACGCATGTGAGTTTCTTCCTAATGCTTTCAAGTAGCTTAAGGCACTTTCAAAGGAAAGTGATTTTCTCTGAAAGGACAGCATTTAGAAAGTGAAGCAACACTCCATTCACTTCGCACAGTGAATTGAAGTGTTGGAACAGACTTTTTCTCTTTCAGAGAAACGCATGTTAGTTTCTTCCTAATGCTTGCAAGTAGCTTAAGGCACTTTCAAAGGAAAGTGATTTTCTCTGAAAGGACAGCATTTAGAAAGTGAAGCAACACTCCATTCACTTCGCACATTGAATTGAAGTGTTGGAACAGACTGCTTCTCTTTCAGAGAAACGCATGTGAGTTTCTGTTGAATGCTTGTAAGTAGCTTAAGGCACTTTCAAAGAAAAGTGATTTTCTCTGAAAGGACAGCATTTAGAAAGGGAAGCAATACTCCATTACTTCGCAGAGTGAATTGAAGTATTGGAACAGACTGCTTCTCTTTCAGAGAAACGCATGTGAGTTTCTGTTAAATGCTTGTAAGTAGCTTAAGGCACTTTCAAAGGAAAGTGATTTTCTCTGAAAGCACAGCATTTAGAAAGTGAGGCAACACTCTATTCACTTCACACAGTGAATTGAAGGGATGGAACAGACTGCTTCTCTTTCAGAGAAACGCATGTGAGTTTCTTCCTAATGCTTGCAAGTAGCTTAAGGAACTATCAAAGGAAAGTGATTTTCTCTGAAAGGACAGCATTTAGAAAGTGAGGCAACACTCCATTCACTTCACGCAGTGAATTGAAGTGTTGGAACAGACTGCTTCTCTTTCAGAGAAACGCATGTGAGTTTCTTCCTAATGCTTGCAAGTAGCTTAAGGCACTTTCAAAGGAAAGTGATTTTCTCTGAAAGGACAGCATTTAGAAAGTGAAGCAACACTCCATTCACTTCGTGCAGTGAATTGAAGTGTTGGAACAGAGTGCTTCTCTTTCATAGAAACGCATTAGTGTTTCTTGTGAATGCTTGCAAGTTGCTTAAGGCACTGTCAAAGGAAAGTGATTTTCTCTGAAAGGACATAATTTAGAAAGTGAAGCAACACTCCATTCACTTCGCACAGTGAATTGAAGTGTTGGAACAGACTGCTTCTCTTTCAGAGAAATGCATGTGAGTTTCTGTTGAATGCTTGTAAGTAGCTGAAGGCACTTTCAAAGGAAAGTGATTTTCTCTGAAAGGACAGCATTTAGAAAGTGAAGCAACACTCCATTCACTTCGCAGAGTGAATTGAAGTGTTGGAACAGACTGCTTCACTTTCAGAGAAACGCATGTGAGTTTCTGTTGAATGCTTGTAAGTAGCTTAAGGCACTTTCAAAGGAAAGTGATTTTCTCTGAAAGGACAGCATTTAGAAAGTGAGGCAGCACTCCATTCACTTCACACAGTGAATTGAAGTGTTGGAACAGACTGCTTCTCTTTCAGAGAAACGCATGTGAGTTTCTTCCGAATGCTTGCAAGTAGCTTAAGGCACTTTCAAAGGAAAGTGATTTTCTCTGAAAGGACAGCATTTAGAAAGTGAGGCAACACTCCATTCACTTCGCACAGTGAATTGAAGTGTTGGAACAGACTGCTTCTCTTTCAGAGAAACGCATGTGAGTTTCTTCCTAATGCTTGCAAGTAGCTTAAGGCACTTTCAAAGGAAAGTGATTTTCTCTGAAAGGACAGCATTTAGAACGTGAAGCAACACTCCATTCACTTCGCACAGTGAATTGAAGTGTTGGAACCGACTGCTTCTCTTTCAGAGAAACGCATGTGAGTTTCTGGTGAATGCTTGTAAGAAGCTTAAGGCACTTTCAAAGGAAAGTGATTTTCTCTGAAAGGACAGCATTTAGAAAGTGAATCAACACTCCATTCACTTCGTGCAGTGAACTGAAGTGTTGGAACAGAGTGCTTCTCTTTCATAGAAACGCATTAGTGTTTCTTGTGAATGCTAACAAGTTGCTTAAGGCACTTTCAAAGGAAAGTGATTTTCTCTGAAAGGACATAATTTAGAAAGTGAAGCAAAACTCCATTCACTTCGCACAGTGAATTGAAGTGTTGGAACAGACTGCTTCTCTTTCAGAGAAATGCATGTGAGTTTCTGTTGAATGCTTGTAAGTAGCTTAAGGCACTTTCAAAGGAAAGTGATTTTCTCAGAAAGGACAGCATTTAGAAAGTGAAGCAACACTCCATTCACTTCGCACAGTGAATTGAAGTGTTGGAACAGACTGCTTCACTTTCAGAGAAACGCATGTGAGTTTCTGTTGAATGCTTGTAAGTAGCTTAAGGCACTTTCAAAGGAAAGTGATTTTCTCTGAAAGGACATAATTTAGAAAGTGAAGCAAAACTCCATTCACTTCGCACAGTGAATTGAAGTGTTGGAACAGACTGCTTCTCTTTCAGAGAAACGCATGTGAGTTTCTTACTAATGCTTGCAAGTAGCTTAAGGCACTTTCAAAGGAAAGTGATTTTCTCTGAAAGGACAGCATTTAGAAAGTGAAGCAACACTCCATTCACTTCACACAGTGAATTGAAGTGTTGGAACAGACTGCTTCTCCTTCAGAGAAACGCATGTGAGTTTCTGGTGAATGCTTGTAAGTAGCTTAAGGCACTTTCAAAGGAAAGTGATTTTCTCTGAAAGGACAGCATTTAGAAAGTAAGCAACACTCCATTCCCTTCGTGCAGTGAATTGAAGTGTTGGAACAGAGTGCTTCTCTTTCATAGAAATGCATTAGTGTTTCTTGTGAATGCTTGCAAGTTACTTAAGGCACTTTCAAAGGAAAGCGATTTTCTCTGAAAGGACATAATTTAGAAAGTGAAGCAACACTCCATTCACTTCGCACAGTGAATTGAAGTGTTGGAACAGACTGCTTCTCTTTCAGAGAAATGCATGTGAGTTTCTGTTGAATGCTTGTAAGTAGCTGAAGGCACTTTCAAAGGAAAGTGATTTTCTCTGAAAGGACAGCATTTAGAAAGTGAAGCAACACTCCATTCACTTCGCAGAGTGAATTGAAGTGTTGTAACAGACTGCTTCACTTTCAGAAAAACGCATGTGAGTTTCTGTTGAATGCTTGTAAGTAGCTTAAGGCACTTTCAAAGGAAAGTGATTTTCTCTGAAAGGACAGCATTTAGAAAGTGAGGCAGCACTCCATTCACTTCACACAGTGAATTGAAGTGTTGGAACAGACTGCTTCTCTTTCAGAGAAACGCATGTGAGTTTCTTCCGAATGCTTGCAAGTAGCTTAAGGCACTTTCAAAGGAAAGTGATTTTCTCTGAAAGGACAGCATTTAGAAAGTGAGGCAACACTCCATTCACTTCGCACAGTGAATTGAAGTGTTGGAACAGACTGCTTCTCTTTCAGAGAAACGCATGTGAGTTTCTTCCTAATGCTTGCAAGTAGCTTAAGGCAGTTTCAAAGGAAAGTGATTTTCTCTGAAAGGACAGCATTTAGAACGTGAAGCAACACTCCATTCACTTCGCACAGTGAATTGAAGTGTTGGAACCGACTGCTTCTCTTTCAGAGAAACGCATGTGAGTTTCTGGTGAATGCTTGTAAGAAGCTTAAGGCACTTTCAAAGGAAAGTGATTTTCTCTGAAAGGACAGCATTTAGAAAGTGAATCAACACTCCATTCACTTCGTGCAGTGAACTGAAGTGTTGGAACAGAGTGCTTCTCTTTCATAGAAACGCATTAGTGTTTCTTGTGAATGCTAACAAGTTGCTTAAGGCACTTTCAAAGGAAAGTGATTTTCTCTGAAAGGACATAATTTAGAAAGTGAAGCAAAACTCCATTCACTTCGCACAGTGAATTGAAGTGTTGGAACAGACTGCTTCTCTTTCAGAGAAATGCATGTGAGTTTCTGTTGAATGCTTGTAAGTAGCTTAAGGC
Source organism: Myodes glareolus (assembly GCF_982192425.1). Classification (NCBI taxonomy): domain Eukaryota; kingdom Metazoa; phylum Chordata; class Mammalia; order Rodentia; family Cricetidae; genus Myodes; species Myodes glareolus. The sequence goes on along the minus strand of NC_142032.1, from coordinate 110,309,451 downwards.
ACTTTCAAAGGAAAGTGATTTTCTCTGAAAGGACAGCATTTTGAAAGTGACGCAACACTCCATTCACTTCGCACAGTGAATTGAAGTGTTGGAACAGACTGCTTCACTTTCAGAGAAACGCATGAGAGTTTCTGGTGAATGCTCGTAAGTAGCTTAAGGCACTTTCAAAGGAAAGTGATTTTCTCTGAAAGGACATAATTTAGAAAGTGAAGCAAAACTCCATTCACTTCGCACAGTGAATTGAAGTGTTGGAACAGACTGCTTCTCTTTCAGAGAAACGCATGTGAGTTTCTTACTAATGCTTGCAAGTAGCTTAAGGCACTTTCAAAGGAAAGTGATTTTCTCTGAAAGGACAGCATTTAGAAAGTGAAGCAACACTCCATTCACTTCACACAGTGAATTGAAGTGTTGGAACAGACTGCTTCTCTTTCAGAGAAACGCATGTGAGTTTCTGGTGAATGCTTGTAAGTAGCTTAAGGCACTTTCAAAGGAAAGTGATTTTCTCTGAAAGGACAGCATTTAGAAAGTAAGCAACACTCCATTCCCTTCGTGCAGTGAATTGAAGTGTTGGAACAGAGTGCTTCTCTTTCATAGAAACGCATTAGTGTTTCTTGTGAATGCTTGCAAGTTGCTTAAGGCACTTTCAAAGGAAAGCGATTTTCTCTGAAAGGACATAATTTAGAAAGTGAAGCAACACTCCATTCACTTCGCACAGTGAATTGAAGTGTTGGAACAGACTGCTTCTCTTTCAGAGAAATGCATGTGAGTTTCTGTTGAATGCTTGTAAGTAGCTTAAGGCACTTTCAAAGGAAAGTGATTTTCTCTGAAAGGACAGCATTTAGAAACTGAAGCAACACTCCATTCACTTCGCACAGTGAATTGAAGTGTTGGAACAGACTGCTTCACTTTCAGAAAAACGCATGTGAGTTTCTGTTGAATGCTTGTAAGTAGCTTAAGGCACTTTCAAAGGAAAGTGATTTTCTCTGAGAGGACAGCATTTAGAAAGTGAGGCAACACTCCATTCACTTCACACAGTGAATTGAAGTCTTGGAACAGACTGCTTCTCTTTCAGAGAAACACATGTGAGTTTCTTCCTAATGCTTGCAAGTAGCTTAAGGCACTTTCAGAGGAAAGTGATTTTCTCAGAAAGGACAGCATTTAGAAAGTGAAGCAACACTCCATTCACTTCGCACAGTGAATTGTAGTGTTGGAACAGACTGCTTCTCTTTCAGAGAAACGCATGTGAGTTTCTTCCTAATGCTTGCAAGTAGCTTAAGGCACTTTCAAAGGAAAGTGATTTTCTCTGAAAGGACAGCATTTAGAAAGTGAAGCAACACTCCATTCACTTCGCACAGTGAATTGAAGTGTTGGAACAGACTGCTTCTCTTTCAGAGAAACGCATGTGAGTTTCTGGTGAATGCTTGTAAGTAGCTTAATGCACTTTCAAAGGAAAGTGATTTTCTCTGAAAGGACAGCATTTAGAAAGTGAAGCAACACTCCATTCCCTTCGTGCAGTGAATTGAAGTGTTGGAACAGAGTGCTTCTCTTTCATAGAAACGCATTAGTGTTTCTTGTGAATGCTTGCAAGTTGCTTAAGGCACTTTCAAAGGAAAGTGATTTTCTCTGAAAGGACATAATTTAGAAAGTGAAGCAACACTCCATTCACTTCGCACAGTGAATTGAAGTGTTGGAACAGACTGCTTCTCTTTCAGAGAAATGCATGTGAATTTCTGTTGAATGCTTGTAAGTAGCTTAAGGCACTTTCAAAGGAAAGTGATTTTCTCTGAAAGGACAGCATTTAGAAAGTGAAGCAACACTCCATTCACTTCGCACAGTGAATTGAAGTGTTGGAACAGACTGCTTCACTTTCAGAGAAACGCATGTGAGTTTCTGTTGAATGCTTGTAAGTAGCTTAAGGCACTTTCAAAGGAAAGTGATTTTCTCTGAGAGGACAGCATTTAGAAAGTAAGGCAACACTCCATTCACTTCACACAGTGAATTGAAGTGTTGGAACAGACTGCTTCTCTTTAAGAGAAACGCATGTGAGTTTCTTCCTAATGCTTGCAAGTAGCTTAAGGCACTTTCAAAGAAAAGTGATTTTCTCAGAAAGGACAGCATTTAGAAAGTGAAGCAACACTCCATTCACTTCGCACAGTGAATTGAAGTGTTGGAACAGACTGCTTCACTTTCAGAGAAACACATGTGAGTTTCTGTTGAATGCTTGTAAGTAGCTTAAGGCACTTTCAAAGGAAAGTGATTTTCTCTGAAAGGACAGCATTTAGAAAGTGAGGCAACACTCCATTCACTTCGCACAGTGAATTGAAGTGTTGGAACAGACTGCTTCTCTTTCAGAGAAACGCATGTGAGTTTCTTCCTAATGCTTGCAAGTAGCTTAAGGCACTTTCAAAGGAAAGTGATTTTCTCTGAAAGGACAGCATTTAGAAAGTGAAGCAACACTCCATTCACTTCGCACAGTGAATTGAAGTGTTGGAACAGACTGCTTCTCTTTCAGAGAAATGCATGTGAGTTTCTGTTGAATGCTTGTAAGTAGCTTAAGGCACTTTCAAAGGAAAGTGATTTTCTCTGAAAGGACAGCATTTAGAAAGTGAGGCAACACTCCCTTCACTTTGAACAGTGAATTGCAGAGTTGGAACAGACTGCTTCTCTTTCAGAGAAATGCATGTGAGTTTCTGTTGAATGCTTGTAAGTAGCTTAAGGCACTTTCAAAGGAAAGTGATTTTCTCTGAAATGACAGCATTTAGAAAGTGAGGCAACACTCCATTCACTTCACACAGTGAATTGAAGTGTTGGAAAAGACTGCTTCTCTTTCAGAGAAACGCATGTGAGTTTCTTCATAATGCTTTCAAGTAGCTTAAGGCACTTTCAAAGGAAAGTGATTTTCTCTGAAAGGACAGCATTTAGAAAGTGAAGCAACACTCCATTCACTTCGCACAGTGAATTGAAGTGTTGGAACAGACTTTTTCTCTTTCAGAGAAACGCATGTTAGTTTCTTCCTAATGCTTGCAAGTAGCTTAAGGCACTTTCAAAGGAAAGTGATTTTCTCTGAAAGGACAGCATTTAGAAAGTGAAGCAACACTCCATTCACTTCGCACATTGAATTGAAGTGTTGGAACAGACTGCTTCTCTTTCAGAGAAACGCATGTGAGTTTCTGTTGAATGCTTGTAAGTAGCTTAAGGCACTTTCAAAGAAAAGTGATTTTCTCTGAAAAGACAGCATTTAGAAAGGGAAGCAATACTCCATTACTTCGCAGAGTGAATTGAAGTATTGGAACAGACTGCTTCTCTTTCAGAGAAACGCATGTGAGTTTCTGTTAAATGCTTGTAAGTAGCTTAAGGCACTTTCAAAGGAAAGTGATTTTCTCTGAAAGCACAGCATTTAGAAAGTGAGGCAACACTCTATTCACTTCACACAGTGAATTGAAGGGATGGAACAGACTGCTTCTCTTTCAGAGAAACGCATGTGAGTTTCTTCCTAATGCTTGCAAGTAGCTTAAGGAACTATCAAAGGAAAGTGATTTTCTCTGAAAGGACAGCATTTAGAAAGTGAGGCAACACTCCATTCACTTCGCACAGTGAATTGAAGTGTTGGAACAGACTGCTTCTCTTTCAGAGAAACGCATGTGAGTTTCTTCCTAATGCTTGCAAGTAGCTTAAGGCACTTTCAAAGGAAAGTGATTTTCTCTGAAAGGACAGCATTTAGAAAGTGAAGCAACACTCCATTCACTTCGTGCAGTGAATTGAAGTGTTGGAACAGAGTGCTTCTCTTTCATAGAAACGCATTAGTGTTTCTTGTGAATGCTTGCAAGTTGCTTAAGGCACTGTCAAAGGAAAGTGATTTTCTCTGAAAGGACATAATTTAGAAAGTGAAGCAACACTCCATTCACTTCGCACAGTGAATTGAAGTGTTGGAACAGACTGCTTCTCTTTCAGAGAAATGCATGTGAGTTTCTGTTGAATTCTTGTAAGTAGCTGAAGGCACTTTCAAAGGAAAGTGATTTTCTCTGAAAGGACAGCATTTAGAAAGTGAAGCAACACTCCATTCACTTCGCAGAGTGAATTGAAGTGTTGGAACAGACTGCTTCACTTTCAGAGAAATGCATGTGAGTTTCTGTTGAATGCTTGTAAGTAGCTTAAGGCACTTTCAAAGGAAAGTGATTTTCTCTGAAAGGACAGCATTTAGAAAGTGAGGCAGCACTCCATTCACTTCACACAGTGAATTGAAGTGTTGGAACAGACTGCTTCTCTTTCAGAGAAACGCATGTGAGTTTCTTCCGAATGCTTGCAAGTAGCTTAAGGCACTTTCAAAGGAAAGTGATTTTCTCTGAAAGGACAGCATTTAGAAAGTGAGGCAACACTCCATTCACTTCGCACAGTGAATTGAAGTGTTGGAACAGACTGCTTCTCTTTCAGAGAAACGCATGTGAGTTTCTTCCTAATGCTTGCAAGTAGCTTAAGGCACTTTCAAAGGAAAGTGATTTTCTCTGAAAGGACAGCATTTAGAACGTGAAGCAACACTCCATTCACTTCGCACAGTGAATTGAAGTGTTGGAACCGACTGCTTCTCTTTCAGAGAAACGCATGTGAGTTTCTGGTGAATGCTTGTAAGAAGCTTAAGGCACTTTCAAAGGAAAGTGATTTTCTCTGAAAGGACAGCATTTAGAAAGTGAATCAACACTCCATTCACTTCGTGCAGTGAACTGAAGTGTTGGAACAGAGTGCTTCTCTTTCATAGAAACGCATTAGTGTTTCTTGTGAATGCTAACAAGTTGCTTAAGGCACTTTCAAAGGAAAGTGATTTTCTCTGAAAGGACATAATTTAGAAAGTGAAGCAAAACTCCATTCACTTCGCACAGTGAATTGAAGTGTTGGAACAGACTGCTTCTCTTTCAGAGAAATGCATGTGAGTTTCTGTTGAATGCTTGTAAGTAGCTTAAGGCACTTTCAAAGGAAAGTGATTTTCTCAGAAAGGACAGCATTTAGAAAGTGAAGCAACACTCCATTCACTTCGCACAGTTAATTGAAGTGTTGGAACAGACTGCTTCACTTTCAGAGAAACGCATGTGAGTTTCTGTTGAATGCTTGTAAGTAGCTTAAGGCACTTTCAAAGGAAAGTGATTTTCTCTGAAAGGACATAATTTAGAAAGTGAAGCAAAACTCCATTCACTTCGCACAGTGAATTGAAGTGTTGGAACAGACTGCTTCTCTTTCAGAGAAACGCATGTGAGTTTCTTACTAATGCTTGCAAGTAGCTTAAGGCACTTTCAAAGGAAAGTGATTTTCTCTGAAAGGACAGCATTTAGAAAGTGAAGCAACACTCCATTCACTTCACACAGTGAATTGAAGTGTTGGAACAGACTGCTTCTCCTTCAGAGAAACGCATGTGAGTTTCTGGTGAATGCTTGTAAGTAGCTTAAGGCACTTTCAAAGGAAAGTGATTTTCTCTGAAAGGACAGCATTTAGAAAGTAAGCAACACTCCATTCCCTTCGTGCAGTGAATTGAAGTGTTGGAACAGAGTGCTTCTCTTTCATAGAAACGCATTAGTGTTTCTTGTGAATGCTTGCAAGTTGCTTAAGGCACTTTCAAAGGAAAGCGATTTTCTCTGAAAGGACATAATTTAGAAAGTGAAGCAACACTCCATTCACTTCGCACAGTGAATTGAAGTGTTGGAACAGACTGCTTCTCTTTCAGAGAAATGCATGTGAGTTTCTGTTGAATGCTTGTAAGTAGCTGAAGGCACTTTCAAAGGAAAGTGATTTTCTCTGAAAGGACAGCATTTAGAAAGTGAAGCAACACTCCATTCACTTCGCAGAGTGAATTGAAGTGTTGGAACAGACTGCTTCACTTTCAGAAAAACGCATGTGAGTTTCTGTTGAATGCTTGTAAGTAGCTTAAGGCACTTTCAAAGGAAAGTGATTTTCTCTGAAAGGACAGCATTTAGAAAGTGAGGCAGCACTCCATTCACTTCACACAGTGAATTGAAGTGTTGGAACAGACTGCTTCTCTTTCAGAGAAACGCATGTGAGTTTCTTCCGAATGCTTGCAAGTAGCTTAAGGCACTTTCAAAGGAAAGTGATTTTCTCTGAAAGGACAGCATTTAGAAAGTGAGGCAACACTCCATTCACTTCGCACAGTGAATTGAAGTGTTGGAACAGACTGCTTCTCTTTCAGAGAAACGCATGTGAGTTTCTTCCTAATGCTTGCAAGTAGCTTAAGGCAGTTTCAAAGGAAAGTGATTTTCTCTGAAAGGACAGCATTTAGAACGTGAAGCAACACTCCATTCACTTCGCACAGTGAATTGAAGTGTTGGAACCGACTGCTTCTCTTTCAGAGAAACGCATGTGAGTTTCTGGTGAATGCTTGTAAGAAGCTTAAGGCACTTTCAAAGGAAAGTGATTTTCTCTGAAAGGACAGCATTTAGAAAGTGAATCAACACTCCATTCACTTCGTGCAGTGAACTGAAGTGTTGGAACAGAGTGCTTCTCTTTCATAGAAACGCATTAGTGTTTCTTGTGAATGCTAACAAGTTGCTTAAGGCACTTTCAAAGGAAAGTGATTTTCTCTGAAAGGACATAATTTAGAAAGTGAAGCAAAACTCCATTCACTTCGCACAGTGAATTGAAGTGTTGGAACAGACTGCTTCTCTTTCAGAGAAATGCATGTGAGTTTCTGTTGAATGCTTGTAAGTAGCTTAAGGCACTTTCAAAGGAAAGTGATTTTCTCTGAAAGGACAGCATTTTGAAAGTGACGCAACACTCCATTCACTTCGCACAGTGAATTGAAGTGTTGGAACAGACTGCTTCACTTTCAGAGAAACGCATGAGAGTTTCTGGTGAATGCTCGTAAGTAGCTTAAGGCACTTTCAAAGGAAAGTGATTTTCTCTGAAAGGACATAATTTAGAAAGTGAAGCAAAACTCCATTCACTTCGCACAGTGAATTGAAGTGTTGGAACAGACTGCTTCTCTTTCAGAGAAACGCATGTGAGTTTCTTACTAATGCTTGCAAGTAGCTTAAGGCACTTTCAAAGGAAAGTGATTTTCTCTGAAAGGACAGCATTTAGAAAGTGAAGCAACACTCCATTCCCTTCGTGCAGTGAATTGAAGTGTTGGAACAGAGTGCTTCTCTTTCATAGAAACGCATTAGTGTTTCTTGTGAATGCTTGCAAGTTGCTTAAGGCACTTTCAAAGGAAAGTGATTTTCTCTGAAAGGACATAATTTAGAAAGTGAAGCAACACTCCATTCACTTCGCACAGTGAATTGAAGTGTTGGAACAGACTGCTTCTCTTTCAGAGAAATGCATGTGAATTTCTGTTGAATGCTTGTAAGTAGCTTAAGGCACTTTCAAAGGAAAGTGATTTTCTCTGAAAGGACAGCATTTAGAAAGTGAAGCAACACTCCATTCACTTCGCACAGTGAATTGAAGTGTTGGAACAGACTGCTTCACTTTCAGAGAAACGCATGTGAGTTTCTGTTGAATGCTTGTAAGTAGCTTAAGGCACTTTCAAAGGAAAGTGATTTTCTCTGAGAGAACAGCATTTAGAAAGTGAGGCAACACTCCATTCACTTCACACAGTGAATTGAAGTGTTGGAACAGACTGCTTCTCTTTAAGAGAAACGCATGTGAGTTTCTTCCTAATGCTTGCAAGTAGCTTAAGGCACTTTCAAAGAAAAGTGATTTTCTCAGAAAGGACAGCATTTAGAAAGTGAAGCAACACTCCATTCACTTCGCACAGTGAATTGAAGTGTTGGAACAGACTGCTTCACTTTCAGAGAAACACATGTGAGTTTCTGTTGAATGCTTGTAAGTAGCTTAAGGCACTTTCAAAGGAAAGTGATTTTCTCTGAAAGGACAGCATTTAGAAAGTGAGGCAACACTCCATTCACTTCGCACAGTGAATTGAAGTGTTGGAACAGACTGCTTCTCTTTCAGAGAAACGCATGTGAGTTTCTTCCTAATGCTTGCAAGTAGCTTAAGGCACTTTCAAAGGAAAGTGATTTTCTCTGAAAGGACAGCATTTAGAAAGTGAAGCAACACTCCATTCACTTCGCACAGTGAATTGAAGTGTTGGAACAGACTGCTTCTCTTTCAGAGAAATGCATGTGAGTTTCTGTTGAATGCTTGTAAGTAGCTTAAGGCACTTTCAAAGGAAAGTGATTTTCTCTGAAAGGACAGCATTTAGAAAGTGAGGCAACACTCCCTTCACTTTGAACAGTGAATTGCAGAGTTGGAACAGACTGCTTCTCTTTCAGAGAAATGCATGTGAGTTTCTGTTGAATGCTTGTAAGTAGCTTAAGGCACTTTCAAAGGAAAGTGATTTTCTCTGAAATGACAGCATTTAGAAAGTGAGGCAACACTCCATTCACTTCACACAGTGAATTGAATTGTTGGAACAGACTGCTTCTCTTTCAGAGAAACGCATGTGAGTTTCTTCCTAATGCTTTCAAGTAGCTTAAGGCACTTTCAAAGGAAAGTGATTTTCTCTGAAAGGACAGCATTTAGAAAGTGAAGCAACACTCCATTCACTTCGCACAGTGAATTGAAGTGTTGGAACAGACTTTTTCTCTTTCAGAGAAACGCATGTTAGTTTCTTCCTAATGCTTGCAAGTAGCTTAAGGCACTTTCAAAGGAAAGTGATTTTCTCTGAAAGGACAGCATTTAGAAAGTGAAGCAACACTCCATTCACTTCGCACATTGAATTGAAGTGTTGGAACAGACTGCTTCTCTTTCAGAGAAACGCATGTGAGTTTCTGTTGAATGCTTGTAAGTAGCTTAAGGCACTTTCAAAGAAAAGTGATTTTCTCTGAAAGGACAGCATTTAGAAAGGGAAGCAATACTCCATTACTTCGCAGAGTGCATTGAAGTATTGGAACAGACTGCTTCTCTTTCAGAGAAACGCATGTGAGTTTCTGTTAAATGCTTGTAAGTAGCTTAAGGCACTTTCAAAGGAAAGTGATTTTCTCTGAAAGCACAGCATTTAGAAAGTGAGGCAACACTCTATTCACTTCACACAGTGAATTGAAGGGATGGAACAGACTGCTTCTCTTTCAGAGAAACGCATGTGAGTTTCTTCCTAATGCTTGCAAGTAGCTTAAGGAACTATCAAAGGAAAGTGATTTTCTCTGAAAGGACAGCATTTAGAAAGTGAGGCAACACTCCATTCACTTCGCACAGTGAAATGAAGTGTTGGAACAGACTGCTTCTCTTTCAGAGAAACGCATGTGAGTTTCTTCCTAATGCTTGCAAGTAGCTTAAGGCACTTTCAAAGGAAAGTGATTTTCTCTGAAAGGACAGCATTTAGAAAGTGAAGCAACACTCCATTCACTTCGTGCAGTGAATTGAAGTGTTGGAACAGAGTGCTTCTCTTTCATAGAAACGCATTAGTGTTTCTTGTGAATGCTTGCAAGTTGCTTAAGGCACTGTCAAAGGAAAGTGATTTTCTCTGAAAGGACATAATTTAGAAAGTGAAGCAACACTCCATTCACTTCGCACAGTGAATTGAAGTGTTGGAACAGACTGCTTCTCTTTCAGAGAAATGCATGTGAGTTTCTGTTGAATGCTTGTAAGTAGCTGAAGGCACTTTCAAAGGAAAGTGATTTTCTCTGAAAGGACAGCATTTAGAAAGTGAAGCAACACTCCATTCACTTCGCAGAGTGAATTGAAGTGTTGGAACAGACTGCTTCACTTTCAGAGAAACGCATGTGAGTTTCTGTTGAATGCTTGTAAGTAGCTTAAGGCACTTTCAAAGGAAAGTGATTTTCTCTGAAAGGACAGCATTTAGAAAGTGAGGCAGCACTCCATTCACTTCACACAGTGAATTGAAGTGTTGGAACAGACTGCTTCTCTTTCAGAGAAACGCATGTGAGTTTCTTCCGAATGCTTGCAAGTAGCTTAAGGCACTTTCAAAGGAAAGTGATTTTCTCTGAAAGGACAGCATTTAGAAAGTGAGGCAACACTCCATTTACTTCGCACAGTGAATTGAAGTGTTGGAACAGACTGCTTCTCTTTCAGAGAAACGCATGTGAGTTTCTTCCTAATGCTTGCAAGTAGCTTAAGGCACTTTCAAAGGAAAGTGATTTTCTCTGAAAGGACAGCATTTAGAACGTGAAGCAACACTCCATTCACTTCGCACAGTGAATTGAAGTGTTGGAACCGACTGCTTCTCTTTCAGAGAAACGCATGTGAGTTTCTGGTGAATGCTTGTAAGAAGCTTAAGGCACTTTCAAAGGAAAGTGATTTTCTCTGAAAGGACAGCATTTAGAAAGTGAATCAACACTCCATTCACTTCGTGCAGTGAACTGAAGTGTTGGAACAGAGTGCTTCTCTTTCATAGAAACGCATTAGTGTTTCTTGTGAATGCTAACAAGTTGCTTAAGGCACTTTCAAAGGAAAGTGATTTTCTCTGAAAGGACATAATTTAGAAAGTGAAGCAAAACTCCATTCACTTCGCACAGTGAATTGAAGTGTTGGAACAGACTGCTTCTCTTTCAGAGAAATGCATGTGAGTTTCTGTTGAATGCTTGTAAGTAGCTTAAGGCACTTTCAAAGGAAAGTGATTTTCTCAGAAAGGACAGCATTTAGAAAGTGAAGCAACACTCCATTCACTTCGCACAGTGAATTGAAGTGTTGGAACAGACTGCTTCACTTTCAGAGAAACGCATGTGAGTTTCTGTTGAATGCTTGTAAGTAGCTTAAGGCACTTTCAAAGGAAAGTGATTTTCTCTGAAAGGACATAATTTAGAAAGTGAAGCAACACTCCATTCACTTCGCACAGTGAATTGAAGTGTTGGAACAGACTGCTTCTCTTTCAGAGAAACGCATGTGAGTTTCTTACTAATGCTTGCAAGTAGCTTAAGGCACTTTCAAAGGAAAGTGATTTTCTCTGAAAGGACAGCATTTAGAAAGTGAAGCAACACTCCATTCACTTCACACAGTGAATTGAAGTGTTGGAACAGACTGCTTCTCCTTCAGAGAAACGCATGTGAGTTTCTGGTGAATGCTTGTAAGTAGCTTAAGGCACTTTCAAAGGAAAGTGATTTTCTCTGAAAGGACAGCATTTAGAAAGTAAGCAACACTCCATTCCCTTCGTGCAGTGAATTGAAGTGTTGGAACAGAGTGCTTCTCTTTCATAGAAACGCATTAGTGTTTCTTGTGAATGCTTGCAAGTTGCTTAAGGCACTTTCAAAGGAAAGCGATTTTCTCTGAAAGGACATAATTTAGAAAGTGAAGCAACACTCCATTCACTTCGCACAGTGAATTGAAGTGTTGGAACAGACTGCTTCTCTTTCAGAGAAATGCATGTGAGTTTCTGTTGAATGCTTGTAAGTAGCTGAAGGCACTTTCAAAGGAAAGTGATTTTCTCTGAAAGGACAGCATTTAGAAAGTGAAGCAACACTCCATTCACTTCGCAGAGTGAATTGAAGTGTTGGAACAGACTGCTTCACTTTCAGAAAAACGCATGTGAGTTTCTGTTGAATGCTTGTAAGTAGCTTAAGGCACTTTCAAAGGAAAGTGATTTTCTCTGAAAGGACAGCATTTAGAAAGTGAGGCAGCACTCCATTCACTTCACACAGTGAATTGAAGTGTTGGAACAGACTGCTTCTCTTTCAGAGAAACGCATGTGAGTTTCTTCCGAATGCTTGCAAGTAGCTTAAGGCACTTTCAAAGGAAAGTGATTTTCTCTGAAAGGACAGCATTTAGAAAGTGAGGCAACACTCCATTCACTTCGCACAGTGAATTGAAGTGTTGGAACAGACTGCTTCTCTTTCAGAGAAACGCATGTGAGTTTCTTCCTAATGCTTGCAAGTAGCTTAAGGCAGTTTCAAAGGAAAGTGATTTTCTCTGAAAGGACAGCATTTAGAACGTGAAGCAACACTCCATTCACTTCGCACAGTGAATTGAAGTGTTGGAACCGACTGCTTCTCTTTCAGAGAAACGCATGTGAGTTTCTGGTGAATGCTTGTAAGAAGCTTAAGGCACTTTCAAAGGAAAGTGATTTTCTCTGAAAGGACAGCATTTAGAAATTGAATCAACACTCCATTCACTTCGTGCAGTGAACTGAAGTGTTGGAACAGAGTGCTTCTCTTTCATAGAAACGCATTAGTGTTTCTTGTGAATGCTAACAAGTTGCTTAAGGCACTTTCAAAGGAAAGTGATTTTCTCTGAAAGGACATAATTTAGAAAGTGAAGCAAAACTCCATTCACTTCGCACAGTGAATTGAAGTGTTGGAACAGACTGCTTCTCTTTCAGAGAAATGCATGTGAGTTTCTGTTGAATGCTTGTAAGTAGCTTAAGGCACTTTCAAAGGAAAGTGATTTTCTCTGAAAGGACAGCATTTTGAAAGTGACGCAACACTCCATTCACTTCGCACAGTGAATTGAAGTGTTGGAACAGACTGCTTCACTTTCAGAGAAACGCATGAGAGTTTCTGGTGAATGCTCGTAAGTAGCTTAAGGCACTTTCAAAGGAAAGTGATTTTCTCTGAAAGGACATAATTTAGAAAGTGAAGCAAAACTCCATTCACTTCGCACAGTGAATTGAAGTGTTGGAACAGACTGCTTCTCTTTCAGAGAAACGCATGTGAGTTTCTTACTAATGCTTGCAAGTAGCTTAAGGCACTTTCAAAGGAAAGTGATTTTCTCTGAAAGGACAGCATTTAGAAAGTGAAGCAACACTCCATTCACTTCACACAGTGAATTGAAGTGTTGGAACAGACTGCTTCTCTTTCAGAGAAACGCATGTGAGTTTCTGGTGAATGCTTGTAAGTAGCTTAAGGCACTTTCAAAGGAAAGTGATTTTCTCTGAAAGGACAGCATTTAGAAAGTAAGCAACACTCCATTCCCTTCGTGCAGTGAATTGAAGTGTTGGAACAGAGTGCTTCTCTTTCATAGAAATGCATTAGTGTTTCTTGTGAATGCTTGCAAGTTGCTTAAGGCACTTTCAAAGGAAAGCGATTTTCTCTGAAAGGACATAATTTAGAAAGTGAAGCAACACTCCATTCACTTCGCACAGTGAATTGAAGTGTTGGAACAGACTGCTTCTCTTTCAGAGAAATGCATGTGAGTTTCTGTTGAATGCTTGTAAGTAGCTTAAGGCATTTTCAAAGGAAAGTGATTTTCTCTGAAAGGACAGCATTTAGAAACTGAAGCAACACTCCATTCACTTCGCACAGTGAATTGAAGTGTTGGAACAGACTGCTTCACTTTCAGAAAAACGCATGTGAGTTTCTGTTGAATGCTTGTAAGTAGCTTAAGGCACTTTCAAAGGAAAGTGATTTTCTCTGAGAGGACAGCATTTAGAAAGTGAGGCAACACTCCATTCACTTCACACAGTGAATTGAAGTCTTGGAACAGACTGCTTCTCTTTCAGAGAAACACATGTGAGTTTCTTCCTAATGCTTGCAAGTAGCTTAAGGCACTTTCAGAGGAAAGTGATTTTCTCAGAAAGGACAGCATTTAGAAAGTGAAGCAACACTCCATTCACTTCGCACAGTGAATTGTAGTGTTGGAACAGACTGCTTCTCTTTCAGAGAAACGCATGTGAGTTTCTTCCTAATGCTTGCAAGTAGCTTAAGGCACTTTCAAAGGAAAGTGATTTTCTCTGAAAGGACAGCATTTAGAAAGTGAAGCAACACTCCATTCACTTCGCACAGTGAATTGAAGTGTTGGAACAGACTGCTTCTCTTTCAGAGAAACGCATGTGAGTTTCTGGTGAATGCTTGTAAGTAGCTTAATGCACTTTCAAAGGAAAGTGATTTTCTCTGAAAGGACAGCATTTAGAAAGTGAAGCAACACTCCATTCCCTTCGTGCAGTGAATTGAAGTGTTGGAACAGAGTGCTTCTCTTTCATAAAAACGCATTAGTGTTTCTTGTGAATGTTTGCAAGTTGCTTAAGGCACTTTCAAAGGAAAGTGATTTTCTCTGAAAGGACATAATTTAGAAAGTGAAGCAACACTCCATTCACTTCGCACAGTGAATTGAAGTGTTGGAACAGACTGCTTCTCTTTCAGGGAAATGCATGTGAGTTTCTGTTGAATGCTTGTAAGTAGCTTAAGGCACTTTCAAAGGAAAGTGATTTTCTCTGAAAGGACAGCATTTAGAAAGTGAAGCAACACTCCATTCACTTCGCACAGTGAATTGAAGTGTTGGAACAGACTGCTTCACTTACAGAGAAACACATGTGAGTTTCTGTTGAATGCTTGTAAGTAGCTTAAGGCACTTTCAAAGGAAAGTGATTTTCTCTGAGAGGACAGCATTTAGAAAGTGAGGCAACACTCCATTCACTTCACACAGTGAATTGAAGTGTTGGAACAGACTGCTTCTCTTTCAGAGAAACGCATGTGAGTTTCTTCCTAATGCTTGCAAGTAGCTTAAGGCACTTTCAAAGGAAAGTGATTTTCTCAGAAAGGACAGCATTTAGAAAGTGAAGCAACACTCCATTCACTTCGCACAGTGAATTGAAGTGTTGGAACAGACTGCTTCTTTTCAGAGAAACGCATGTGAGTTTCTTCCTCATGCTTGCAAGTAGCTTAAAGCACTTTCAAAGGAAAGTGATTTTCTCTGAAAGGACAGCATTTAGAAAGTGAAGCAACACTCTATTCACTTCGCACAGTGAATTGAAGTGTTGGAACAGACTGCTTCTCTTTCAGAGAAACGCATGTGAGTTTCTGGTGAATGCTTGTAAGTAGCTTAAGGCACTTTCAAAGGAAAGTGATTTTCTCTGAAAGGACAGCATTTAGAAAGTGAAGCAACACTCCCTTCACTTCAAACAGTGAATTGAAGTGTTGGAACAGACTGCTTCTCTTTCAGAGAAATGCATGTGAGTTTCTGTTGAATGCTTGTAAGTAGCTTAAGGCACTTTCAAAGGAAAGTGATTTTCTCTGAAAGGACAGCATTTAGAAAGTGAGGAAACACTCCATTCACTTCACACAGTGAACTGAAGTGTTGGAACAGACTGCTTCTCTTTCAGAGAAACACATGTGAGTTTCTTCCTAATGCTTGCAAGTAGCTTAAGGCACTTTCAAAGGAAAGTGATTTTCTCTGAAAGGACAGCATTTAGAAAGTGAAGCAACACTCCATTCAGTTCGCACATTGAATTGAAGTGTTGGAACAGACTGCTTCTCTTTCAGAGAAACGCATGTGAGTTTCTGTTGAATGCTTGTAAGTAGCTTAAGGCACTTTCAAAGAAAAGTGATTTTCTCTGAAAGGACAGCATTTAGAAAGGGAAGCAATACTCCATTCACTTCGCAGAGTGAATTGAAGTATTGGAACAGACTGCTTCTCTTTCAGAGAAACGCATGTGAGTTTCTGTTAAATGCTTGTAAGTAGCTTAAGACACTTTCAAAGGAAAGTGATTTTCTCTGAAAGCACAGCATTTAGAAAGTGAGGCAACACTCTATTCACTTCACACAGTGAATTGAAGGGATGGAACAGACTGCTTCTCTTTCAGAGAAACGCATGTGAGTTTCTTCCTAATGCTTGCAAGTAGCTTAAGGCACTATCAAAGGAAAGTGATTTTCTCTGAAAGGACAGCATTTAGAAAGTGAGGCAACACTCCATTCACTTCGCACAGTGAATTGAAGTGTTGGAACAGACTGCTTCTCTTTCAGAGAAACGCATGTGAGTTTCTTCCTAATGCTTGCAAGTAGCTTAAGGCACTTTCAAAGGAAAGTGATTTTCTCTGAAAGGACAGCATTGAGAAAGTGAAGCAACACTCCATTCACTTCGTGCAGTGAATTGAAGTGTTGGAACAGAGTGCTTCTCTTTCATAGAAACGCATTAGTGTTTCTTGTGAATGCTTGCATGTTGCTTAAGGCACTTTCAAAGGAAAGTGATTTTCTCTGAAAGGACATAATTTAGAAAGTGAAGCAACACTCCATTCACTTCGCACATTGAATTGAAGTGTTGGAACAGACTGCTTCTCTTTCAGAGAAATGCATGTGAGTTTCTGTTGAATGCTTGTAAGTAGCTGAAGGCACTTTCAAAGGAAAGTGATTTTCTCTGAAAGGACAGCATTTAGAAAGTGAAGCAACACTCCATTCACTTCGCAGAGTGAATTGAAGTGTTGGAACAGACTGCTTCACTTTCAGAGAAACGCATGTGAGTTTCTGTTGAATGCTTGTAAGTAGCTTAAGGCACTTTCAAAGAAAGTGATTTTGTCTGAAAGGACAGCATTTAGAAAGTGAGGCAGCACTCCATTCACTTCACACAGTGAATTGAAGTGTTGGAACAGACTGCTTCTCTTTAAGAGAAACGCATGTGAGTTTCTTCCGAATGCTTGTAAGTAGCTTAATGCACTTTCAAAGGAAAGTGATTTTCTCTGAAAGGACAGCATTTAGAAAGTGAAGCAACACTCCATTCCCTTCGTGCAGTGAATTGAAGTGTTGGAACAGAGTGCTTCTCTTTCATAAAAACGCATTAGTGTTTCTTGTGAATGCTTGCAAGTTGCTTAAGGCACTTTCAAAGGAAAGTGATTTTCTCTGAAAGGACATAATTTAGAAAGTGAAGCAACACTCCATTCACTTCGCACAGTGAATTGAAGTGTTGGAACAGACTGCTTCTCTTTCAGAGAAATGCATGTGAGTTTCTGTTGAATGCTTGTAAGTAGCTTAAGGCACTTTCAAAGGAAAGTGATTTTCTCTGAAAGGACAGCATTTAGAAAGTGAAGCAACACTCCATTCACTTCGCACAGTGAATTGAAGTGTTGGAACAGACTGCTTCACTTTCAGAGAAACGCATGTGAGTTTCTGTTGAATGCTTGTAAGTAGCTTAAGGCACATTCAAAGGAAAGTGATTTTCTCTGAGAGGACAGCATTTAGAAAGTGAAGCAACACTCCATTCCCTTCGTGCAGTGAATTGAAGTGTTGGAACAGAGTGCTTCTCTTTCATAGAAATGCATTAGTGTTTCTTGTGAATGCTTGCAAGTTGCTTAAGTCACTTTCAAAGGAAAGTGATTTTCTCTGAAAGGACATAATTTAGAAAGTGAAGCAACACTCCATTCACTTCGCACAGTGAATTGAAGTGTTGGAACAGACTGCTTCTCTTTCAGGGAAATGCATGTGAGTTTCTGTTGAATGCTTGTAAGTAGCTTAAGGCACTTTCAAAGGAAAGTGATTTTCTCTGAAAGGACAGCATTTAGAAAGTGAAGCAACACTCCATTCACTTCGCACAGTGAATTGAAGTGTTGGAACAGACTGCTTCACTTACAGAGAAACACATGTGAGTTTCTGTTGAATGCTTGTAAGTAGCTTAAGGCACTTTCAAAGGAAAGTGATTTTCTCTGAGAGGACAGCATTTAGAAAGTGAGGCAACACTCCATTCACTTCACACAGTGAATTGAAGTGTTGGAAAACAGACTGCTTCTCTTTCAGAGAAACGCATGTGAGTTTCTTCCTAATGCTTGCAAGTAGCTTAAGGCACTTTCAAAGGAAAGTGATTTTCTCAGAAAGGACAGCATTTAGAAAGTGATGCAACACTCCATTCACTTCGCACAGTGAATTGAAGTGTTGGAACAGACTGCTTCTCTTTCAGAGAAACGCATGTGAGTTTCTTCCTCATGCTTGCAAGTAGCTTAAAGCACTTTCAAAGGAAAGTGATTTTCTCTGAAAGGACAGCATTTAGAAAGTGAAGCAACACTCTATTCACTTCGCACAGTGAATTGAAGTGTTGGAACAGACTGCTTCTCTTTCAGAGAAACGCATGTGAGTTTCTGGTGAATGCTTGTAAGTAGCTTAAGGCACTTTCAAAGGAAAGTGATTTTCTCTGAAAGGACAGCATTTAGAAAGTGAAGCAACACTCCCTTCACTTCAAACAGTGAATTGAAGTGTTGGAACAGACTGCTTCTCTTTCAGAGAAATGCATGTGAGTTTCTGTTGAATGCTTGTAAGTAGCTTAAGGCACTTTCAAAGGAAAGTGATTTTCTCTGAAAGGACAGCATTTAGAAAGTGAGGAAACACTCCATTCACTTCACACAGTGAACTGAAGTGTTGGAACAGACTGCTTCTCTTTCAGAGAAACACATGTGAGTTTCTTCCTAATGCTTGCAAGTAGCTTAAGGCACTTTCAAAGGAAAGTGATTTTCTCTGAAAGGACAGCATTTAGAAAGTGAAGCAACACTCCATTCAGTTCGCACATTGAATTGAAGTGTTGGAACAGACTGCTTCTCTTTCAGAGAAACGCATGTGAGTTTCTGTTGAATGCTTGTAAGTAGCTTAAGGCACTTTCAAAGAAAAGTGATTTTCTCTGAAAGGACAGCATTTAGAAAGGGAAGCAATACTCCATTCACTTCGCAGAGTGAATTGAAGTATTGGAACAGACTGCTTCTCTTTCAGAGAAACGCATGTGAGTTTCTGTTAAATGCTTGTAAGTAGCTTAAGACACTTTCAAAGGAAAGTGATTTTCTCTGAAAGCACAGCATTTAGAAAGTGAGGCAACACTCTATTCACTTCACACAGTGAATTGAAGGGATGGAACAGACTGCTTCTCTTTCAGAGAAACGCATGTGAGTTTCTTCCTAATGCTTGCAAGTAGCTTAAGGCACTATCAAAGGAAAGTGATTTTCTCTGAAAGGACAGCATTTAGAAAGTGAGGCAACACTCCATTCACTTCGCACAGTGAATTGAAGTGTTGGAACAGACTGCTTCTCTTTCAGAGAAACGCATGTAGTTTCTTCCTAATGCTTGCAAGTAGCTTAAGGCACTTTCAAAGGAAAGTGATTTTCTCTGAAAGGACAGCATTGAGAAAGTGAAGCAACACTCCATTCACTTCGTGCAGTGAATTGAAGTGTTGGAACAGAGTGCTTCTCTTTCATAGAAACGCATTAGTGTTTCTTGTGAATGCTTGCATGTTGCTTAAGGCACTTTCAAAGGAAAGTGATTTTCTCTGAAAGGACATAATTTAGAAAGTGAAGCAACACTCCATTCACCTCGCACAGTGAATTGAAGTGTTGGAACAGACTGCTTCTCTTTCAGAGAAATGCATGTGAGTTTCTGTTGAATGCTTGTAAGTAGCTGAAGGCACTTTCAAAGGAAAGTGATTTTCTCTGAAAGGACAGCATTTAGAAAGTGAAGCAACACTCCATTCACTTCGCAGAGTGAATTGAAGTGTTGGAACAGACTGCTTCACTTTCAGAGAAACGCATGTGAGTTTCTGTTGAATGCTTGTAAGTAGCTTAAGGCACTTTCAAAGAAAGTGATTTTGTCTGAAAGGACAGCATTTAGAAAGTGAGGCAGCACTCCATTCACTTCACACAGTGAATTGAAGTGTTGGAACAGACTGCTTCTCTTTCAGAGAAACGCATGTGAGTTTCTTCCGAATGCTTGCAAGTAGCTTAAGGCACTTTCAAAGGAAAGTGATTTTCTCTGAAAGGACAGTATTTAGAAAGTGAGGCAACACTCCATTCACTTCGCACAGTGAATTGAAGTGTTGGAACAGACTGCTTCTCTTTCAGAGAAACGCATGTGAGTTTCTTCCTAATGCTTGCAAGTAGCTTAAGGCACTTTCAAAGGAAAGTGATTTTCTCTGAAAGGACAGCATTTAGAACGTGAAGCAACACTCCATTCACTTCACACAGTGAATTGAAGTGTTGGAACAGACTGATTCTCTTTCAGAGAAACGCATGTGAGTTTCTGGTGAATGCTTGTAAGTAGCTTAATGCACTTTCAAAGGAAAGTGATTTTCTCTGAAAGGACAGCATTTAGAAAGTGAAGCAACACTCCATTCCCTTCGTGCAGTGAATTGAAGTGTTGGAACAGAGTGCTTCTCTTTCATAGAAACGCATTAGTGTTTCTTGTGAATGCTTGCAAGTTGCTTAAGGCACTTTCAAAGGAAAGTGATTTTCTCTGAAAGGACATAATTTAGAAAGTGAAGCAACACTCCATTCACTTCGCACAGTGAATTGAAGTGTTGGAACAGACTGCTTCTCTTTCAGAGAAATGCATGTGAGTTTCTGTTGAATGCTTGTAAGTAGCTTAAGGCACTTTCAAAGGAAAGTGATTTTCTCTGAAAGGACAGCATTTAGCAAGTGAAGCAACACTCCATTCACTTCGCACAGTGAATTGAAGTGTTGGAACAGACTGCTTCACTTTCAGAGAAACGCATGTGAGTTTCTGTTGAATGCTTGTAAGTAGCTTAAGGCACATTCAAAGGAAAGTGATTTTCTCTGACAGGACAGCATTTAGAAAGTGAAGCAACACTCCATTCCCTTCGTGCAGTGAATTGAAGTGTTGGAACAGACTGCTTCTCTTTCAGAGAAATGCATGTGAGTTTCTGTTGAATGCTTGTAAGTAGCTTAAGGCACTTTCAAAGGAAAGTGATTTTCTCTGAAAGGACAGGATTTAGAAAGTGAAGCAAACTCCATTCACTTCGCACAGTGAATTGAAGTGTTGGAACAGACTGCTTCACTTTCAGAGAAACACATGTGAGTTTCTGTTGAATGCTTGTAAGTAGCTTAAGGCACTTTCAAAGGAAAGTGATTTTCTCTGAGAGGACAGCATTTAGAAAAGTGAGGGCAACACTCCATTCACTTCACACAGTGAATTGAAGTGTTGGAACAGACTGCTTCTCTTTCAGAGAAACGCATGTGAGTTTCTTCCTAATGCTTGCAAGTAGCTTAAGGCACTTTCAAAGGAAAGTGATTTTCTCAGAAAGGACAGCATTTAGAAAGTGAAGCAACACTCCATTCACTTCGCACAGTGAATTGAAGTGTTGGAACAGACTGCTTCTCTTTCAGAGAAACGCATTTGAGTTTCTTCCTCATGCTTGCAAGTAGCTTAAAGCACTTTCAAAGGAAAGTGATTTTCTCTGAAAGGACAGCATTTAGAAAGTGAAGCAACACTCCATTCACTTCGCACAGTGAATTGAAGTGTTGGAACAGACTGCTTCTCTTTCAGAGAAACGCATGTGAGTTTCTGGTGAATGCTTGTAAGTAGCTTAAGGCACTTTCAAAGGAAAGTGATTTTCTCTGAAAGGACAGCATTTAGAAAGTGAAGCAACACTCCCTTCACTTCAAACAGTGAATTGAAGTGTTGGAACAGACTGCTTCTCTTTCAGAGAAATGCATGTGAGTTTCTGTTGAATGCTTGTAAGTAGCTTAAGGCACTTTCAAAGGAAAGTGATTTTCTCTGAAAGGACAGCATTTAGAAAGTGAGGAAACACTCCATTCACTTCACACAGTGAACTGAAGTGTTGGAACAGACTGCTTCTCTTTCAGAGAAACACATGTGAGTTTCTTCCTAATGCTTGCAAGTAGCTTAAGGCACTTTCAAAGGAAAGTGATTTTCTCTGAAAGGACAGCATTTAGAAAGTGAAGCAACACTCCATTCAGTTCGCACATTGAATTGAAGTGTTGGAACAGACTGCTTCTCTTTCAGAGAAACGCATGTGAGTTTCTGTTGAATGCTTGTAAGTAGCTTAAGGCACTTTCAAAGAAAAGTGATTTTCTCTGAAAGGACAGCATTTAGAAAGGGAAGCAATACTCCATTCACTTCGCAGAGTGAATTGAAGAATTGGAACAGACTGCTTCTCTTTCAGAGAAACGCATGTGAGTTTCTGTTAAATGCTTGTAAGTAGCTTAAGACACTTTCAAAGGAAAGTGATTTTCTCTGAAAGCACAGCATTTAGAAAGTGAGGCAACACTCTATTCACTTCACACAGTGAATTGAAGGGATGGAACAGACTGCTTCTCTTTCAGAGAAACGCATGTGAGTTTCTTCCTAATGCTTGCAAGTAGCTTAAGGCACTATCAAAGGAAAGTGATTTTCTCTGAAAGGACAGCATTTAGAAAGTGAGGCAACACTCCATTCACTTCGCACAGTGAATTGAAGTGTTGGAACAGACTGCTTCTCTTTCAGAGAAACGCATGTGAGTTTCTTCCTAATGCTTGCAAGTAGCTTAAGGCACTTTCAAAGGAAAGTGATTTTCTCTGAAAGGACAGCATTTAGAAAGTGAAGCAACACTCCATTCAATTCGTGCAGTGAATTGAAGTGTTGGAACAGAGTGCTTCTCTTTAATAGAAACGCATTAGTGTTTCTTATGAATGCTTGCAAGTTGCTTAAGGCACTTTCAAAGGAAAGTGATTTTCTCTGAAAGGACATAATTTAGAAAGTGAAGCAACACTCCATTCACTTTGCACAGTGAATTGAAGTGTTGGAACAGACTGCTTCTCTTTCAGAGAAATGCATGTGAGTTTCTGTTGAATGCTTGTAAGTAGCTGAAGGCACTTTCAAAGGAAAGTGATTTTCTCTGAAAGGACAGCATTTAGAAAGTGAAGCAACACTCCATTCACTTCGCACAGTGAATTGAAGTGTTGGAACAGACTGCTTCACTTTCAGAGAAACACATGTGAGTTTCTGTTGAATGCTTGTAAGTAGCTTAAGGCACTTTCAAAGGAAAGTGATTTTCTCTGAGAGGACAGCATTTAGAAAGTGAGGCAACACTCCATTCACTTCACACAGTGAATTGAAGTGTTGGAACAGACTGCTTCTCTTTCAGAGAAACGCATGTGAGTTTCTTCCTAATGCTTGCAAGTAGCTGAAGGCACTTTCAAAGGAAAGTGATTTTCTCAGAAAGGACAGAATTTAGAAAGTGAAGCAACACTCCATTCACTTCGCACAGTGAATTGAAGTGTTGGAACAGACTGCTTCTCTTTCAGAGAAATGCATGTGAGTTTCTGTTGAATGCTTGTAAGTAGCTGAAGGCACTTTCAAAGGAAAGTGATTTTCTCTGAAAGGACAGCATTTAGAAAGTGAAGCAACACTCCATTCACTTCGCAGAGTGAATTGAAGTGTTGGAACAGACTGCTTCACTTTCAGAGAAACGCATGTGAGTTTCTGTTGAATGCTTGTAAGTAGCTTAAGGCACTTTCAAAGGAAAGTGATTTTCTCTGAAAGGACAGCATTTAGAAAGTGAGGCAGCACTCAATTCACTTCACACAGTGAATTGAAGTGTTGGAACAGACTGCTTCTCTTTCAGAGAAACGCATGTGAGTTTCTTCCGAATGCTTGCAAGTAGCTTAAGGCACTTTCAAAGGAAAGTGATTTTCTGTGAAAGGACAGTATTTAGAAAGTGAGGCAACACTCCATTCACTTCGCACAGTGAATTGAAGTGTTGGAACAGACTGCTTCTCTTTCAGAGAAACGCATGTGAGTTTCTTCCTAATGCTTGCAAGTAGCTTAAGGCACTTTCAAAGGAAAGTGATTTTCTCTGAAAGGACAGCATTTAGAACGTGAAGCAACACTCCATTCACTTCACACAGTGAATTGAAGTGTTGGAACAGACTGCTTCTCTTTCAGAGAAACGCATGTGAGTTTCTGGTGAATGCTTGTAAGTAGCTTAAGGCACTTTCAAAGGAAAGTGATTTTCTCTGAAAGGACAGCATTTAGAAAGTAAGCAACACTCCATTCCCTTCGAGCAGTGAATTGAAGTGTTGGAACAGAGTGCTTCTCTTTCATAGAAACGCATTAGTGTTTCTTGTGAATGCTTGCAAGTTGCTTAAGGCACTTTCAAAGGAAAGTGATTTTCTCTGAAAGGACATAATTTAGAAAGTGAAGCAACACTCCATTCACTTCGCACAGTGAATTGAAGTGTTGGAACAGACTGCTTCTCTTTCAGAGAAATGCATGTGAGTTTCTGTTGAATGCTTGTAAGTAGCTTAAGGCACTTTCAAAGGAAAGTGATTTTCTCTGAAAGGACAGCATTTAGAAAGTGAAGCAACACTCCATTCACTTCGCACAGTGAATTGAAGTGTTGGAACAGACTGCTTCACTTTCAGAAAAACGCATGTGAGTTTCTGTTGAATGCTTGTAAGTAGCTTAAGGCACTTTCAAAGGAAAGTGATTTTCTCTGAGAGGACAGCATTTAGAAAGTGAGGCAACACTCCATTCACTTCACACAGTGAATTGAAGTCTTGGAACAGACTGCTTCTCTTTCAGAGAAACACATGTGAGTTTCTTCCTAATGCTTGCAAGTAGCTTAAGGCACTTTCAGAGGAAAGTGATTTTCTCAGAAAGGACAGCATTTAGAAAGTGAAGCAACACTCCATTCACTTCGCACAGTGAATTGTAGTGTTGGAACAGACTGCTTCTCTTTCAGAGAAACGCATGTGAGTTTCTTCCTAATGCTTGCAAGTCGCTTAAGGCACTTTCAAAGGAAAGTGATTTTCTCTGAAAGGACAGCATTTAGAAAGTGAAGCAACACTCCATTCACTTCGCACAGTGAATTGAAGTGTTGGAACAGACTGCTTCTCTTTCAGAGAAACACATGTGAGTTTCTGGTGAATGCTTGTAAGTAGCTTAATGCACTTTCAAAGGAAAGTGATTTTCTCTGAAAGGACAGCATTTAGAAAGTGAAGCAACACTCCATTCCCTTCGTGCAGTGAATTGAAGTGTTGGAACAGAGTGCTTCTCTTTCATAGAAACGCATTAGTTTTTCTTGTGAATGCTTGCAAGTTGCTTAAGGCACTTTCAAAGGAAAGTGATTTTCTCTGAAAGGACATAATTTAGAAAGTGAAGCAACACTCCATTCACTTCGCACAGTGAATTGAAGTGTTGGAACAGACTGCTTCTCTTTCAGAGAAATGCATATGAGTTTCTGTTGAATGCTTGTAAGTAGCTTAAGGCACTTTCAAAGGAAAGTGATTTTCTCTGAAAGGACAGCATTTAGAAAGTGAAGCAACACTCCATTCACTTCGCACAGTGAATTGAAGTGTTGGAACAGACTGCTTCACTTTCAGAGAAACGCATGTGAGTTTCTGTTGAATGCTTGTAAGTAGCTTAAGGCACTTTCAAAGGAAAGTGATTTTCTCTGAGAGGACAGCATTTAGAAAGTGAAGCAACACTCCATTCCCTTCGTGCAGTGAATTGAAGTGTTGGAACAGAGTGCTTCTCTTTCATAGAAATGCATTAGTGTTTCTTTTTAATGCTTGCAAGTAGCTTAAGGCACTTTCAAAGGAAAGTGATTTTCTCTGAAAGGACATAATTTAGAAAGTGAAGCAACACTCCATTCACTTCGCACAGTGAATTGAAGTGTTGGAACCGACTGCTTCTCTTTCAGAGAAATGCATGTGAGTTTCTGTTGAATGCTTGTAAGTAGCTTAAGGCACTTTCAAAGAAAAGTGATTTTCTCTGAAAGGACAGCATTTAGAAAGTGAAGCAACACTCCATTCACTTCGCACAGTGAATTGAAGTGTTGGAACAGACTGCTTCACTTTCAGAGAAACACATGTGAGTTTCTGTTGAATGCTTGTAAGTAGCTTAAGGCACTTTCAAAGGAAAGTGATTTTCTCTGAGAGGACAGCATTTAGAAAGTGAGGCAACACTCCATTCACTTCACACAGTGAATTGAAGTGTTGAAACAGACTGCTTCTCTTTCAGAGAAACGCATGTGAGTTTCTTCCTAATGCTTGCAAGTAGCTTAAGGCACTTTCAAAGGAAAGTGATTTTCTCAGAAAGGACAGCATTTAGAAAGTGAAGCAACACTCCATTCACTTCGCACAGTGAATTGAAGTGTTGGAACAGACTGCTTCTCTTTCAGAGAAATGCATGTGAGTTTCTTCCTCATGCTTGCAAGTAGCTTAAAGCACTTTCAAAGGAAAGTGATTTTCTCTGAAAGGACAGCATTTAGAAAGTGAGGCAACACTCCATTCACTTCGCACAGTGAATTGAAGTGTTGGAACAGACTGCTTCTCTTTCAGAGAAACGCATGTGAGTTTCTTCCTAATGCTTGCAAGTAGCTTAAGGCACTTTCAAAGGAAAGTGATTTTCTCTGAAAGGACAGCATTTAGAAAGTGAAGCAACACTCCATTCAATTCGTGCAGTGAATTGAAGTGTTGGAACAGAGTGCTTCTCTTTAATAGAAACGCATTAGTGTTTCTTATGAATGCTTGCAAGTTGCTTAAGGCACTTTCAAAGGAAAGTGATTTTCTCTGAAAGGACATAATTTAGAAAGTGAAGCAACACTCCATTCACTTTGCACAGTGAATTGAAGTGTTGGAACAGACTGCTTCTCTTTCAGAGAAATGCATGTGAGTTTCTGTTGAATGCTTGTAAGTAGCTGAAGGCACTTTCAAAGGAAAGTGATTTTCTCTGAAAGGACAGCATTTAGAAAGTGAAGCAACACTCCATTCACTTCGCACAGTGAATTGAAGTGTTGGAACAGACTGCTTCACTTTCAGAGAAACACATGTGAGTTTCTGTTGAATGCTTGTAAGTAGCTTAAGGCACTTTCAAAGGAAAGTGATTTTCTCTGAGAGGACAGCATTTAGAAAGTGAGGCAACACTCCATTCACTTCACACAGTGAATTGAAGTGTTGGAACAGACTGCTTCTCTTTCAGAGAAACGCATGTGAGTTTCTTCCTAATGCTTGCAAGTAGCTGAAGGCACTTTCAAAGGAAAGTGATTTTCTCAGAAAGGACAGAATTTAGAAAGTGAAGCAACACTCCATTCACTTCGCACAGTGAATTGAAGTGTTGGAACAGACTGCTTCTCTTTCAGAGAAATGCATGTGAGTTTCTGTTGAATGCTTGTAAGTAGCTGAAGGCACTTTCAAAGGAAAGTGATTTTCTCTGAAAGGACAGCATTTAGAAAGTGAAGCAACACTCCATTCACTTCGCAGAGTGAATTGAAGTGTTGGAACAGACTGCTTCACTTTCAGAGAAACGCATGTGAGTTTCTGTTGAATGCTTGTAAGTAGCTTAAGGCACTTTCAAAGGAAAGTGATTTTCTCTGAAAGGACAGCATTTAGAAAGTGAGGCAGCACTCAATTCACTTCACACAGTGAATTGAAGTGTTGGAACAGACTGCTTCTCTTTCAGAGAAACGCATGTGAGTTTCTTCCGAATGCTTGCAAGTAGCTTAAGGCACTTTCAAAGGAAAGTGATTTTCTGTGAAAGGACAGTATTTAGAAAGTGAGGCAACACTCCATTCACTTCGCACAGTGAATTGAAGTGTTGGAACAGACTGCTTCTCTTTCAGAGAAACGCATGTGAGTTTCTTCCTAATGCTTGCAAGTAGCTTAAGGCACTTTCAAAGGAAAGTGATTTTCTCTGAAAGGACAGCATTTAGAACGTGAAGCAACACTCCATTCACTTCACACAGTGAATTGAAGTGTTGGAACAGACTGCTTCTCTTTCAGAGAAACGCATGTGAGTTTCTGGTGAATGCTTGTAAGTAGCTTAAGGCACTTTCAAAGGAAAGTGATTTTCTCTGAAAGGACAGCATTTAGAAAGTAAGCAACACTCCATTCCCTTCGTGCAGTGAATTGAAGTGTTGGAACAGAGTGCTTCTCTTTCATAGAAACGCATTAGTGTTTCTTGTGAATGCTTGCAAGTTGCTTAAGGCACTTTCAAAGGAAAGTGATTTTCTCTGAAAGGACATAATTTAGAAAGTGAAGCAACACTCCATTCACTTCGCACAGTGAATTGAAGTGTTGGAACAGACTGCTTCTCTTTCAGAGAAATGCATGTGAGTTTCTGTTGAATGCTTGTAAGTAGCTTAAGGCACTTTCAAAGGAAAGTGATTTTCTCTGAAAGGACAGCATTTAGAAAGTGAAGCAACACTCCATTCACTTCGCACAGTGAATTGAAGTGTTGGAACAGACTGCTTCACTTTCAGAAAAACGCATGTGAGTTTCTGTTGAATGCTTGTAAGTAGCTTAAGGCACTTTCAAAGGAAAGTGATTTTCTCTGAGAGGACAGCATTTAGAAAGTGAGGCAACACTCCATTCACTTCACACAGTGAATTGAAGTCTTGGAACAGACTGCTTCTCTTTCAGAGAAACACATGTGAGTTTCTTCCTAATGCTTGCAAGTAGCTTAAGGCACTTTCAGAGGAAAGTGATTTTCTCAGAAAGGACAGCATTTAGAAAGTGAAGCAACACTCCATTCACTTCGCACAGTGAATTGTAGTGTTGGAACAGACTGCTTCTCTTTCAGAGAAACGCATGTGAGTTTCTTCCTAATGCTTGCAAGTAGCTTAAGGCACTTTCAAAGGAAAGTGATTTTCTCTGAAAGGACAGCATTTAGAAAGTGAAGCAACACTCCATTCACTTCGCACAGTGAATTGAAGTGTTGGAACAGACTGCTTCTCTTTCAGAGAAACACATGTGAGTTTCTGGTGAATGCTTGTAAGTAGCTTAATGCACTTTCAAAGGAAAGTGATTTTCTCTGAAAGGACAGCATTTAGAAAGTGAAGCAACACTCCATTCCCTTCGTGCAGTGAATTGAAGTGTTGGAACAGAGTGCTTCTCTTTCATAGAAACGCATTAGTTTTTCTTGTGAATGCTTGCAAGTTGCTTAAGGCACTTTCAAAGGAAAGTGATTTTCTCTGAAAGGACATAATTTAGAAAGTGAAGCAACACTCCATTCACTTCGCACAGTGAATTGAAGTGTTGGAACAGACTGCTTCTCTTTCAGAGAAATGCATATGAGTTTCTGTTGAATGCTTGTAAGTAGCTTAAGGCACTTTCAAAGGAAAGTGATTTTCTCTGAAAGGACAGCATTTAGAAAGTGAAGCAACACTCCATTCACTTCGCACAGTGAATTGAAGTGTTGGAACAGACTGCTTCACTTTCAGAGAAACGCATGTGAGTTTCTGTTGAATGCTTGTAAGTAGCTTAAGGCACTTTCAAAGGAAAGTGATTTTCTCTGAGAGGACAGCATTTAGAAAGTGAAGCAACACTCCATTCCCTTCGTGCAGTGAATTGAAGTGTTGGAACAGAGTGCTTCTCTTTCATAGAAATGCATTAGTGTTTCTTTTTAATGCTTGCAAGTAGCTTAAGGCACTTTCAAAGGAAAGTGATTTTCTCTGAAAGGACATAATTTAGAAAGTGAAGCAACACTCCATTCACTTCGCACAGTGAATTGAAGTGTTGGAACCGACTGCTTCTCTTTCAGAGAAATGCATGTGAGTTTCTGTTGAATGCTTGTAAGTAGCTTAAGGCACTTTCAAAGAAAAGTGATTTTCTCTGAAAGGACAGCATTTAGAAAGTGAAGCAACACTCCATTCACTTCGCACAGTGAATTGAAGTGTTGGAACAGACTGCTTCACTTTCAGAGAAACACATGTGAGTTTCTGTTGAATGCTTGTAAGTAGCTTAAGGCACTTTCAAAGGAAAGTGATTTTCTCTGAGAGGACAGCATTTAGAAAGTGAGGCAACACTCCATTCACTTCACACAGTGAATTGAAGTGTTGAAACAGACTGCTTCTCTTTCAGAGAAACGCATGTGAGTTTCTTCCTAATGCTTGCAAGTAGCTTAAGGCACTTTCAAAGGAAAGTGATTTTCTCAGAAAGGACAGCATTTAGAAAGTGAAGCAACACTCCATTCACTTCGCACAGTGAATTGAAGTGTTGGAACAGACTGCTTCTCTTTCAGAGAAATGCATGTGAGTTTCTTCCTCATGCTTGCAAGTAGCTTAAAGCACTTTCAAAGGAAAGTGATTTTCTCTGAAAGGACAGCATTTAGAAAGTGAAGCAACACTCCATTCACTTCGCACAGTGAATTGAAGTGTTGGAACAGACTGCTTCTCTTTCAGAGAAACGCATGTGAGTTTCTGGTGAATGCTTGTAAGTAGCTTAAGGCACTTTCAAAGGAAAGTGATTTTCTTTGAAAGGACAGCATTTAGAAAGTGAAGCAACACTCCCTTCACTTCAAACAGTGAATTGAAGTGTTGGAACAGACTGCTTCTCTTTCAGAGAAATGCATGTGAGTTTCTGTTGAATGCTTGTAAGTAGCTTAAGGCACTTTCAAAGGAAAGTGATTTTCTCTGAAAGGACAGCATTTAGAAAGTGAGGAAACACTCCATTCACTTCACACTGTGAACTGAAGTGTTGGAACAGACTGCTTCTCTTTCAGAGAAACACATGTGAGTTTCTTCCTAATGCTTGCAAGTAGCTTAAGGCACTTTCAAAGGAAAGTGATTTTCTCTGAAAGGACAGCATTTAGAAAGTGAAGCAACACTCCATTCAGTTCTCACATTGAATTGAAGTGTTGGAACAGACTGCTTCTCTTTCAGAGAAACGCATGTGAGTTTCTGTTGAATGCTTGTAAGTAGCTTAAGGCACTTTCAAAGGACAGTGATTTTCTCTGAAAGGACAGCATTTAGAAAGGGAAGCAATACTCCATTCACTTCGCAGAGTGAATTGAAGTATTGGAACAGACTGCTTCTCTTTCAGAGAAACGCATGTGAGTTTCTGTTAAATGCTTGTAAGTAGCTTAAGACACTTTCAAAGGAAAGTGATTTTCTCTGAAAGCACAGCATTTAGAAAGTGAGGCAACACTCTATTCACTTCACACAGTGAATTGAAGGGATGGAACAGACTGCTTCTCTTTCAGAGAAACGCATGTGAGTTTCTTCCTAATGCTTGCAAGTAGCTTAAGGCACTATCAAAGGAAAGTGATTTTCTCTGAAAGGACAGCATTTAGAAAGTGAGGCAACACTCCATTCACTTCGCACAGTGAATTGAAGTGTTGGAACAGACTGCTTCTCTTTCAGAGAAACGCATGTGAGTTTCTTCCTAATGCTTGCAAGTAGCTTAAGGCACTTTCAAAGGAAAGTGATTTTCTCTGAAAGGACAGCATTTAGAAAGTGAAGCAACACTCCATTCACTTCGTGCAGTGAATTGAAGTGTTGGAACAGAGTGCTTCTCTTTCATAGAAACGCATTAGTGTTTCTTGTGAATGCTTGCAAGTTGCTTAAGGCACTTTCAAAGGAAAGTGATTTTCTCTGAAAGGACATAATTTAGAAAGTGAAGCAACACTCCATTCACTTCGCACAGTGAATTGAAGTGTTGGAACAGACTGCTTCTCTTTCAGAGAAATGCATGTGAGTTTCTGTTGAATGCTTGTAAGTAGCTGAAGGCACTTTCAAAGGAAAGTGATTTTCTCTGAAAGGACAGCATTTAGAAAGTGAAGCAACACTCCATTCACTTCGCAGAGTGAATTGAAGTGTTGCAACAGACTGCTTCACTTTCAGAGAAACGCATGTGAGTTTCTGTTGAATGCTTGTAAGTAGCTTAAGGCACTTTCAAAGGAAAGTGATTTTCTCTGAAAGGACAGCATTTAGAAAGTGAGGCAGCACTCCATTCACTTCACACAGTGAATTGAAGTGTTGGAACAGACTGCTTCTCTTTCAGAGAAACACATGTGAGTTTCTTCCGAATGCTTGCAAGTAGCTTAAGGCACTTTCAAAGGAAAGTGATTTTCTCTGAAAGGACAGTATTTAGAAAGTGAGGCAACACCCCATTCACTTCGCACAGTGAATTGAAGTGTTGGAACAGACTGCTTCTCTTTCAGAGAAACGCATGTGAGTTTCTTCCTAATGCTTGCAAGTAGCTTAAGGCACTTTCAAAGGAAAGTGATTTTCTCTGAAAGGACAGCATTTAGAACGTGAAGCAACACTCCATTCACTTCACACAGTGAATTGAAGTGTTGGAACAGACTGCTTCTCTTTCAGAGAAACGCATGTGAGTTTCTGGTGAATGCTTGTAAGTAGCTTAAGGCACTTTCAAAGGAAAGTGATTTTCTCTGAATGGCCAGCATTTAGAAAGTAAGCAACACTCCATTCCCTTCGTGCAGTGTATTGAAGTGTTGGAACAGAGTGCTTCTCTTTCATAGAAACGCATTAGTGTTTCTTGTGAATGCTTGCAAGTTGCTTAAGGCACTTTCAAAGGAAAGTGATTTTCTCTGAAAGGACATAATTTAGAAAGTGAAGCAACACTCCATTCACATCGCACAGTGAATTGAAGTGTTGGAACAGACTGCTTCTCTTTCAGAGAAATGCATGTGAGTTTCTGTTGAATGCTTGTAAGTAGCTTAAGGCACTTTCAAAGGAAAGTGATTTTCTCTGAAAGGACAGCATTTAGAAAGTGAAGCAACACTCCATTCACTTCGCACAGTGAATTGAAGTGTTGGAACAGACTGCTTCACTTTCAGAGAAACACATGTGAGTTTCTGTTGAATGCTTGTAAGTAGCTTAAGGCACTTTCAAAGGAAAGTGATTTTCTCTGAGAGGACAGCATTTAGAAAGTGAGGCAACACTCCATTCACTTCACACAGTGAATTGAAGTGTTGGAAGAGACTGCTTCTCTTTCAGAGAAACGCATGTGAGTTTCTTCCTAATGCTTGCAAGTAGCTTAAGGCACTTTCAAAGGAAAGTGATTTTCTCAGAAAGGACAGCATTTAGAAAGTGAAGCAACACTCCATTCACTTCGCACAGTGAATTGAAGTGTTGGAACAGACTGCTTCTCTTTCAGAGAAACGCATGTGAGTTTCTTCCTCATGCTTGCAAGTAGCTTAAAGCACTTTCAAAGGAAAGTGATTTTCTCTGAAAGGACAGTATTTAGAAAGTGAAGCAACACTCCATTCACTTTGCACAGTGAATTGAAGTGTTGGAACAGACTGCTTCTCTTTCAGAGAAACGCATGTGAGTTTCTGGTGAATGCTTGTAAGTAGCTTAAGGCACTTTCAAAGGAAAGTGATTTTCTCTGAAAGGACAGCATTTAGAAAGTGAAGCAACACTCCCTTCACTTCAAACAGTGAATTGAAGTGTTGGAACAGACTGCTTCTCTTTCAGAGAAATGCATGTGAGTTTCTGTTGAATGCTTGTAAGTAGCTTAAGGCACTTTCAAAGGAAAGTGATTTTCTCTGAAAGGACAGCATTTAGAAAGTGAGGAAACACTCCATTCACTTCACACAGTGAACTGAATTGTTGGAACAGACTGCTTCTCTTTCAGAGAAACACATGTGAGTTTCTTCCTAATGCTTGCAAGTAGTTTAAGGCACTTTCAAAGGAAAGTGATTTTCTCTGAAAGGACATAATTTAGAAAGTGAAGCAACACTCCATTCACTTCGCACAGTGAATTGAAGTGTTGGAACAGACTGCTTCTCTTTCAGAGAAATGCATGTGAGTTTCTGCTGAATGCTTGTAAGTAGCTGAAGGCACTTTCAAAGGAAAGTGATTTTCTCTGAAAGGACAGCATTTAGAAAGTGAAGCAACACTCCATTCACTTCGCACAGCGAATTGAAGTGTTGGAACAGACTGCTTCACTTTCAGAGAAACGCATGTGAGTTTCTGTTGAATGCTTGTAAGTAGCTTAAGGCACTTTCAAAGGAAAGTGATTTTCTCTGAGAGGACAGCATTTAGAAAGTGAGGCAACACTCCATTCACTTCACACAGTGAATTGAAGTGTTGGAACAGACTGCTTCTCTTTCAGAGAAACGCATGTGAGTTTCTTCCTAATGCTTGCAAGTAGCTTAAGGCACTTTCAAAGGAAAGTGATTTTCTCTGAAAGGACATAATTTAGAAAGTGAAGCAAAACTCCATTCACTTCGCACAGTGAATTGAAGTGTTGGAACAGACTGCTTCTCTTTCAGAGAAACGCATGTGAGTTTCTTACTAATGCTTGCAAGTAGCTTAAGGCACTTTCAAAGGAAAGTGATTTTCTCTGAAAGGACAGCATTTAGAAAGTGAAGCAACACTCCATTCACTTCACACAGTGAATTGAAGTGTTGGAACAGACTGCTTCTCTTTCAGAGAAACGCATGTGAGTTTCTGGTGAATGCTTGTAAGTAGCTTAAGGCACTTTCAAAGGAAAGTGATTTTCTCTGAAAGGACAGCATTTAGAAAGTAAGCAACACTCCATTCCCTTCGTGCAGTGAATTGAAGTGTTGGAACAGAGTGCTTCTCTTTCATAGAAACGCATTAGTGTTTCTTGTGAATGCTTGCAAGTTGCTTAAGGCACTTTCAAAGGAAAGTGATTTTCTCTGAAAGGACATAATTTAGAAAGTGAAGCAACACTCCATTCACTTCGCACAGTGAATTGAAGTGTTGGAACAGACTGCTTCTCTTTCAGAGAAACGCATGTGAGTTTCTGTTGAATGCTTGTAAGTAGCTTAAGGCACTTTCAAAGAAAAGTGATTTTCTCTGAAAGGACAGCATTTAGAAAGGGAAGCAATACTCCATTCACTTCGCAGAGTGAATTGAAGTATTGGAACAGACTGCTTCTCTTTCAGAGAAACGCATGTGAGTTTCTGTTAAATGCTTGTAAGTAGCTTAAGGCACTTTCAAAGGAAAGTGATTTTCTCTGAAAGCACAGCATTTAGAAAGTGAGGCAACACTCTATTCACTTCACACAGTGAATTGAAGGGATGGAACAGACTGCTTCTCTTTCAGAGAAACGGATGTGATTTTCTTCCTAATGCTTGCAAGTAGCTTAAGGCACTATCAAAGGAAAGTGATTTTCTCTGAAAGGACAGCATTTAGAAAGTGAGGCAGCACTCCATTCACTTCGCACAGTGAATTGAAGTGTTGGAACAGACTGCTTCTCTTTCAGAGAAACACATGTGAGTTTCTTCCTAATGCTTGCAAGTAGCTTAAGGCACTTTCAAAGGAAAGTGATTTTCTCTGAAAGGACAGCATTTAGAAAGTGAAGCAACACTCCATTCATTTCGTGCAGTGAATTGAAGTGTTGGAACAGAGTGCTTCTCTTTCATAGAAACGCATTAGTGTTTCTTGTGAATGCTTGCAAGTTGCTTAAGGCACTTTCAAAGGAAAGTGATTTTCTCTGAAAGGACAGCATTTAGAAAGTGAGGCAACACTCCATTCCCTTCGTGCAGTGAATTGAAGTGTTGGAACAGAGTGCTTCTCTTTCATAGAAACGCATTAGTTTTTCTTGTGAATGCTTGCAAGTTGCTTAAGGCACTTTCAAAGGAAAGTGATTTTCTCTGAAAGGACATAATTTAGAAAGTGAAGCAACACTCCATTCACTTCGCACAGTGAATTGAAGTGTTGGAACAGACTGCTTCTCTTTCAGAGAAATGCATATGAGTTTCTGTTGAATGCTTGTAAGTAGCTTAAGGCACTTTCAAAGGAAAGTGATTTTCTCTGAAAGGACAGCATTTAGAAAGTGAAGCAACACTCCATTCACTTCGCACAGTGAATTGAAGTGTTGGAACAGACTGCTTCACTTTCAGAGAAACGCATGTGAGTTTCTGTTGAATGCTTGTAAGTAGCTTAAGGCACTTTCAAAGGAAAGTGATTTTCTCTGAGAGGACAGCATTTAGAAAGTGAAGCAACACTCCATTCCCTTCGTGCAGTGAATTGAAGTGTTGGAACAGAGTGCTTCTCTTTCATAGAAATGCATTAGTGTTTCTTTTTAATGCTTGCAAGTAGCTTAAGGCACTTTCAAAGGAAAGTGATTTTCTCTGAAAGGACATAATTTAGAAAGTGAAGCAACACTCCATTCACTTCGCACAGTGAATTGAAGTGTTGGAACCGACTGCTTCTCTTTCAGAGAAATGCATGTGAGTTTCTGTTGAATGCTTGTAAGTAGCTTAAGGCACTTTCAAAGAAAAGTGATTTTCTCTGAAAGGACAGCATTTAGAAAGTGAAGCAACACTCCATTCACTTCGCACAGTGAATTGAAGTGTTGGAACAGACTGCTTCACTTTCAGAGAAACACATGTGAGTTTCTGTTGAATGCTTGTAAGTAGCTTAAGGCACTTTCAAAGGAAAGTGATTTTCTCTGAGAGGACAGCATTTAGAAAGTGAGGCAACACTCCATTCACTTCACACAGTGAATTGAAGTGTTGAAACAGACTGCTTCTCTTTCAGAGAAACGCATGTGAGTTTCTTCCTAATGCTTGCAAGTAGCTTAAGGCACTTTCAAAGGAAAGTGATTTTCTCAGAAAGGACAGCATTTAGAAAGTGAAGCAACACTCCATTCACTTCGCACAGTGAATTGAAGTGTTGGAACAGACTGCTTCTCTTTCAGAGAAATGCATGTGAGTTTCTTCCTCATGCTTGCAAGTAGCTTAAAGCACTTTCAAAGGAAAGTGATTTTCTCTGAAAGGACAGCATTTAGAAAGTGAAGCAACACTCCATTCACTTCGCACAGTGAATTGAAGTGTTGGAACAGACTGCTTCTCTTTCAGAGAAACGCATGTGAGTTTCTGGTGAATGCTTGTAAGTAGCTTAAGGCACTTTCAAAGGAAAGTGATTTTCTTTGAAAGGACAGCATTTAGAAAGTGAAGCAACACTCCCTTCACTTCAAACAGTGAATTGAAGTGTTGGAACAGACTGCTTCTCTTTCAGAGAAATGCATGTGAGTTTCTGTTGAATGCTTGTAAGTAGCTTAAGGCACTTTCAAAGGAAAGTGATTTTCTCTGAAAGGACAGCATTTAGAAAGTGAGGAAACACTCCATTCACTTCACACTGTGAACTGAAGTGTTGGAACAGACTGCTTCTCTTTCAGAGAAACACATGTGAGTTTCTTCCTAATGCTTGCAAGTAGCTTAAGGCACTTTCAAAGGAAAGTGATTTTCTCTGAAAGGACAGCATTTAGAAAGTGAAGCAACACTCCATTCAGTTCTCACATTGAATTGAAGTGTTGGAACAGACTGCTTCTCTTTCAGAGAAACGCATGTGAGTTTCTGTTGAATGCTTGTAAGTAGCTTAAGGCACTTTCAAAGGACAGTGATTTTCTCTGAAAGGACAGCATTTAGAAAGGGAAGCAATACTCCATTCACTTCGCAGAGTGAATTGAAGTATTGGAACAGACTGCTTCTCTTTCAGAGAAACGCATGTGAGTTTCTGTTAAATGCTTGTAAGTAGCTTAAGACACTTTCAAAGGAAAGTGATTTTCTCTGAAAGCACAGCATTTAGAAAGTGAGGCAACACTCTATTCACTTCACACAGTGAATTGAAGGGATGGAACAGACTGCTTCTCTTTCAGAGAAACGCATGTGAGTTTCTTCCTAATGCTTGCAAGTAGCTTAAGGCACTATCAAAGGAAAGTGATTTTCTCTGAAAGGACAGCATTTAGAAAGTGAGGCAACACTCCATTCACTTCGCACAGTGAATTGAAGTGTTGGAACAGACTGCTTCTCTTTCAGAGAAACGCATGTGAGTTTCTTCCTAATGCTTGCAAGTAGCTTAAGGCACTTTCAAAGGAAAGTGATTTTCTCTGAAAGGACAGCATTTAGAAAGTGAAGCAACACTCCATTCACTTCGTGCAGTGAATTGAAGTGTTGGAACAGAGTGCTTCTCTTTCATAGAAACGCATTAGTGTTTCTTGTGAATGCTTGCAAGTTGCTTAAGGCACTTTCAAAGGAAAGTGATTTTCTCTGAAAGGACATAATTTAGAAAGTGAAGCAACACTCCATTCACTTCGCACAGTGAATTGAAGTGTTGGAACAGACTGCTTCTCTTTCAGAGAAATGCATGTGAGTTTCTGTTGAATGCTTGTAAGTAGCTGAAGGCACTTTCAAAGGAAAGTGATTTTCTCTGAAAGGACAGCATTTAGAAAGTGAAGCAACACTCCATTCACTTCGCAGAGTGAATTGAAGTGTTGCAACAGACTGCTTCACTTTCAGAGAAACGCATGTGAGTTTCTGTTGAATGCTTGTAAGTAGCTTAAGGCACTTTCAAAGGAAAGTGATTTTCTCTGAAAGGACAGCATTTAGAAAGTGAGGCAGCACTCCATTCACTTCACACAGTGAATTGAAGTGTTGGAACAGACTGCTTCTCTTTCAGAGAAACACATGTGAGTTTCTTCCGAATGCTTGCAAGTAGCTTAAGGCACTTTCAAAGGAAAGTGATTTTCTCTGAAAGGACAGTATTTAGAAAGTGAGGCAACACCCCATTCACTTCGCACAGTGAATTGAAGTGTTGGAACAGACTGCTTCTCTTTCAGAGAAACGCATGTGAGTTTCTTCCTAATGCTTGCAAGTAGCTTAAGGCACTTTCAAAGGAAAGTGATTTTCTCTGAAAGGACAGCATTTAGAACGTGAAGCAACACTCCATTCACTTCACACAGTGAATTGAAGTGTTGGAACAGACTGCTTCTCTTTCAGAGAAACGCATGTGAGTTTCTGGTGAATGCTTGTAAGTAGCTTAAGGCACTTTCAAAGGAAAGTGATTTTCTCTGAATGGCCAGCATTTAGAAAGTAAGCAACACTCCATTCCCTTCGTGCAGTGTATTGAAGTGTTGGAACAGAGTGCTTCTCTTTCATAGAAACGCATTAGTGTTTCTTGTGAATGCTTGCAAGTTGCTTAAGGCACTTTCAAAGGAAAGTGATTTTCTCTGAAAGGACATAATTTAGAAAGTGAAGCAACACTCCATTCACATCGCACAGTGAATTGAAGTGTTGGAACAGACTGCTTCTCTTTCAGAGAAATGCATGTGAGTTTCTGTTGAATGCTTGTAAGTAGCTTAAGGCACTTTCAAAGGAAAGTGATTTTCTCTGAAAGGACAGCATTTAGAAAGTGAAGCAACACTCCATTCACTTCGCACAGTGAATTGAAGTGTTGGAACAGACTGCTTCACTTTCAGAGAAACACATGTGAGTTTCTGTTGAATGCTTGTAAGTAGCTTAAGGCACTTTCAAAGGAAAGTGATTTTCTCTGAGAGGACAGCATTTAGAAAGTGAGGCAACACTCCATTCACTTCACACAGTGAATTGAAGTGTTGGAAGAGACTGCTTCTCTTTCAGAGAAACGCATGTGAGTTTCTTCCTAATGCTTGCAAGTAGCTTAAGGCACTTTCAAAGGAAAGTGATTTTCTCAGAAAGGACAGCATTTAGAAAGTGAAGCAACACTCCATTCACTTCGCACAGTGAATTGAAGTGTTGGAACAGACTGCTTCTCTTTCAGAGAAACGCATGTGAGTTTCTTCCTCATGCTTGCAAGTAGCTTAAAGCACTTTCAAAGGAAAGTGATTTTCTCTGAAAGGACAGTATTTAGAAAGTGAAGCAACACTCCATTCACTTCGCACAGTGAATTGAAGTGTTGGAACAGACTGCTTCTCTTTCAGAGAAACGCATGTGAGTTTCTGGTGAATGCTTGTAAGTAGCTTAAGGCACTTTCAAAGGAAAGTGATTTTCTCTGAAAGGACAGCATTTAGAAAGTGAAGCAACACTCCCTTCACTTCAAACAGTGAATTGAAGTGTTGGAACAGACTGCTTCTCTTTCAGAGAAATGCATGTGAGTTTCTGTTGAATGCTTGTAAGTAGCTTAAGGCACTTTCAAAGGAAAGTGATTTTCTCTGAAAGGACAGCATTTAGAAAGTGAGGAAACACTCCATTCACTTCACACAGTGAACTGAATTGTTGGAACAGACTGCTTCTCTTTCAGAGAAACACATGTGAGTTTCTTCCTAATGCTTGCAAGTAGTTTAAGGCACTTTCAAAGGAAAGTGATTTTCTCTGAAAGGACATAATTTAGAAAGTGAAGCAACACTCCATTCACTTCGCACAGTGAATTGAAGTGTTGGAACAGACTGCTTCTCTTTCAGAGAAATGCATGTGAGTTTCTGCTGAATGCTTGTAAGTAGCTGAAGGCACTTTCAAAGGAAAGTGATTTTCTCTGAAAGGACAGCATTTAGAAAGTGAAGCAACACTCCATTCACTTCGCACAGCGAATTGAAGTGTTGGAACAGACTGCTTCACTTTCAGAGAAACGCATGTGAGTTTCTGTTGAATGCTTGTAAGTAGCTTAAGGCACTTTCAAAGGAAAGTGATTTTCTCTGAGAGGACAGCATTTAGAAAGTGAGGCAACACTCCATTCACTTCACACAGTGAATTGAAGTGTTGGAACAGACTGCTTCTCTTTCAGAGAAACGCATGTGAGTTTCTTCCTAATGCTTGCAAGTAGCTTAAGGCACTTTCAAAGGAAAGTGATTTTCTCTGAAAGGACATAATTTAGAAAGTGAAGCAAAACTCCATTCACTTCGCACAGTGAATTGAAGTGTTGGAACAGACTGCTTCTCTTTCAGAGAAACGCATGTGAGTTTCTTACTAATGCTTGCAAGTAGCTTAAGGCACTTTCAAAGGAAAGTGATTTTCTCTGAAAGGACAGCATTTAGAAAGTGAAGCAACACTCCATTCACTTCACACAGTGAATTGAAGTGTTGGAACAGACTGCTTCTCTTTCAGAGAAACGCATGTGAGTTTCTGGTGAATGCTTGTAAGTAGCTTAAGGCACTTTCAAAGGAAAGTGATTTTCTCTGAAAGGACAGCATTTAGA
Organism: Myodes glareolus; assembly: GCF_982192425.1. Lineage (NCBI taxonomy): Eukaryota > Metazoa > Chordata > Mammalia > Rodentia > Cricetidae > Myodes > Myodes glareolus. Next base: position 110,269,419 of record NC_142032.1, on the reverse strand, counting down.
AAGTAAGCAACACTCCATTCCCTTCGTGCAGTGAATTGAAGTGTTGGAACAGAGTGCTTCTCTTTCATAGAAACGCATTAGTGTTTCTTGTGAATGCTTGCAAGTTGCTTAAGGCACTTTCAAAGGAAAGTGATTTTCTCTGAAAGGACATAATTTAGAAAGTGAAGCAACACTCCATTCACTTCGCACAGTGAATTGAAGTGTTGGAACAGACTGCTTCTCTTTCAGAGAAACGCATGTGAGTTTCTGTTGAATGCTTGTAAGTAGCTTAAGGCACTTTCAAAGAAAAGTGATTTTCTCTGAAAGGACAGCATTTAGAAAGGGAAGCAATACTCCATTCACTTCGCAGAGTGAATTGAAGTATTGGAACAGACTGCTTCTCTTTCAGAGAAACGCATGTGAGTTTCTGTTAAATGCTTGTAAGTAGCTTAAGGCACTTTCAAAGGAAAGTGATTTTCTCTGAAAGCACAGCATTTAGAAAGTGAGGCAACACTCTATTCACTTCACACAGTGAATTGAAGGGATGGAACAGACTGCTTCTCTTTCAGAGAAACGGATGTGATTTTCTTCCTAATGCTTGCAAGTAGCTTAAGGCACTATCAAAGGAAAGTGATTTTCTCTGAAAGGACAGCATTTAGAAAGTGAGGCAGCACTCCATTCACTTCGCACAGTGAATTGAAGTGTTGGAACAGACTGCTTCTCTTTCAGAGAAACACATGTGAGTTTCTTCCTAATGCTTGCAAGTAGCTTAAGGCACTTTCAAAGGAAAGTGATTTTCTCTGAAAGGACAGCATTTAGAAAGTGAAGCAACACTCCATTCATTTCGTGCAGTGAATTGAAGTGTTGGAACAGAGTGCTTCTCTTTCATAGAAACGCATTAGTGTTTCTTGTGAATGCTTGCAAGTTGCTTAAGGCACTTTCAAAGGAAAGTGATTTTCTCTGAAAGGACAGCATTTAGAAAGTGAAGCAACACTCCATTCACTTCGCACAGTGAATTGAAGTGTTGGAACAGACTGCTTCTCTTTCAGAGAAACGCATGTGAGTTTCTGGTGAATGCTTGTATGTAGCTTAAGGCACTTTCAAAGGAAAGTGATTTTCTCTGAGAGGACAGCATTTAGAAAGTGAGGCAACACTCCATTCACTTCACACAGTGAATTGAAGTCTTGGAACAGACTGCTTCTCTTTCAGAGAAACACATGTGAGTTTCTTCCTAATGCTTGCAAGTAGCTTAAGGCACTTTCAAAGGAAAGTGATTTTCTCAGAAAGGACAGCATTTAGAAAGTGAAGCAACACTCCATTCACTTCGCACAGTGAATTGTAGTGTTGGAACAGACTGCTTCTCTTTCAGAGAAACGCATGTGAGTTTCTTCCTAATGCTTGCAAGTAGCTTAAGGCACTTTCAAAGGAAAGTGATTTTCTCTGAAAGGACAGCATTTAGAAAGTGAAGCAACACTCCATTCACTTCGCACAGTGAATTGAAGTGTTGGAACAGACTGCTTCTCTTTCAGAGAAACGCATGTGAGTTTCTGGTGAATGCTTGTAAGTAGCTTAATGCACTTTCAAAGGAAAGTGATTTTCTCTGAAAGGACAGCATTTAGAAAGTGAAGCAACACTCCATTCCCTTCGTGCAGTGAATTGAAGTGTTGGAACAGAGTGCTTCTCTTTCATAGAAACGCATTAGTGTTTCTTGTGAATGCTTGCAAGTTGCTTAAGGCACTTTCAAAGGAAAGTGATTTTCTCTGAAAGGACATAATTTAGAAAGTGAAGCAACACTCCATTCACTTCGCACAGTGAATTGAAGTGTTGGAACAGACTGCTTCTCTTTCAGAGAAATGCATGTGAGTTTCTGTTGAATGCTTGTAAGTAGCTTAAGGCACTTTCAAAGGAAAGTGATTTTCTCTGAAAGGACAGCATTTAGAAAGTGAAGCAACACTCCATTCACTTCGCACAGTGAATTGAAGTGTTGGAACAGACTGCTTCACTTTCAGAGAAACGCATGTGAGTTTCTGTTGAATGCTTGTAAGTAGCTTAAGGCACTTTCAAAGGAAAGTGATTTTCTCTGAGAGGACTGCATTTAGAAAGTGAAGCAACACTCCATTCCCTTCGTGCAGTGAATTGAAGTGTTGGAACAGAGTGCTTCTCTTTCATAGAAACGCATTAGTGTTTCTTGTGAATGCTTGCAAGTTGCTTAAGGCACTTTCAAAGGAAAGTGATTTTCTCTGAAAGTACATAATTTAGAAAGTGAAGCAACACTCCATTCACTTCGCACAGTGAATTGAAGTGTTGGAACAGACTGCTTCTCTTTCAGAGAAATGCATGTGAGTTTCTGTTGAATGCTTGTAAGTAGCTTAAGGCACTTTCAAAGGAAAGTGATTTTCTCTGAAAGGACAGCATTTAGAAAGTGAAGCAACACTCCATTCACTTCGCACAGTGAATTGAAGTGTTGGAACAGACTGCTTCACTTTCAGAGAAACACATGTGAGTTTCTGTTGAATGCTTGTAAGTAGCTTAAGGCACTTTCAAAGGAAAGTGATTTTCTCTGAGAGGACAGCATTTAGAAAGTGAGGCAACACTCCATTCACTTCACACAGTGAATTGAAGTGTTGGAACAGACTGCTTCTCTTTCAGAGAAACGCATGTGAGTTTCTTCCTAATGCTTGCAAGTAGCTTAAGGCACTTTCAAAGGAAAGTGATTTTCTCAGAAAGGACAGCATTTAGAAAGTGAAGCAACACTCCATTCACTTCGCACAGTGAATTGAAGTGTTGGAACAGACTGCTTCTCTTTCAGAGAAACGCATGTGAGTTTCTTCCTCATGCTTGCAAGTAGCTTAAAGCACTTTCAAAGGAAAGTGATTTTCTCTGAAAGGACAGCATTTAGAAAGTGAAGCAACACTCCATTCACTTCACACAGTGAATTGAAGTGTTGGAACAGACTGCTTCTCTTTCAGAGAAACGCATGTGAGTTTCTGGTGAATGCTTGTAAGTAGCTTAAGGCACTTTCAAAGGAAAGTGATTTTCTCTGAAAGGACAGCATTTAGAAAGTAAGCAACACTCCATTCCCTTCGTGCAGTGAATTGAAGTGTTGGAACAGAGTGCTTCTCTTTCATAGAAACACATTAGTGTTTCTTGTGAATGCTTGCAATTTGCTTAAGGCACTTTCAAAGGAAAGTGATTTTCTCTGAAAGGACATAATTTAGAAAGTGAAGCAACACTCCATTCACTTCGCACAGTGAATTGAAGTGTTGGAACAGACTGCTTCTCTTTCAGAGAAACACATGTGAGTTTCTGTTGAATGCTTGTAAGTAGCTTAAGGCACTTTCAAAGAAAAGTGATTTTCTCTGAAAGGAAAGCATTTAGAAAGGGAAGCAATACTCCATTCACTTCGCAGAGTGAATTGAAGTATTGGAACAGACTGCTTCTCTTTCAGAGAAACGCATGTGAGTTTCTGTTAAATGCTTGTAAGTAGCTTAAGGCACTTTCAAAGGAAAGTGATTTTCTCTGAAAGCACAGCATTTAGAAAGTGAGGCAACACTCTATTCACTTCACACAGTGAATTGAAGGGATGGAACAGACTGCTTCTCTTTCAGAGAAACGGATGTGAGTTTCTTCCTAATGCTTGCAAGTAGCTTAAGGCACTATCAAAGGAAAGTGATTTTCTCTGAAAGGACAGCATTTAGAAAGTGAGGCAACACTCCATTCACTTCGCACAGTGAATTGAAGTGTTGGAACAGACTGCTTCTCTTTCAGAGAAACACATGTGAGTTTCTTCCTAATGCTTGCAAGTAGCTTAAGGCACTTTCAAAGGAAAGTGATTTTCTCTGAAAGGACAGCATTTAGAAAGTGAAGCAACACTCCATTCACTTCGTGCAGTGAATTGAAGTGTTGGAACAGAGTGCTTCTCTTTCATAGAAACGCATTAGTGTTTCTTGTGAATGCTTGCAAGTTGCTTAAGGCACTTTCAAAGGAAAGTGATTTTCTCTGAAAGGACAGCATTTAGAAAGTGAAGCAACACTCCATTCACTTCGCACAGTGAATTGAAGTGTTGGAACAGACTGCTTCTCTTTCAGAGAAACGCATGTGAGTTTCTGGTGAATGCTTGTAAGTAGCTTAAGGCACTTTCAAAGGAAAGTGATTTTCTCTGAGAGGACAGCATTTAGAAAGTGAGGCAACACTCCATTCACTTCACACAGTGAATTGAAGTCTTGGAACAGACTGCTTCTCTTTCAGAGAAACACATGTGAGTTTCTTCCTAATGCTTGCAAGTAGCTTAAGGCACTTTCAAAGGAAAGTGATTTTCTCAGAAAGGACAGCATTTAGAAAGTGAAGCAACACTCCATTCACTTCGCACAGTGAATTGTAGTGTTGGAACAGACTGCTTCTCTCTCAGAGAAACGCATGTGAGTTTCTTCCTAATGCTTGCAAGTAGCTTAAGGCACTTTCAAAGGAAAGTGATTTTCTCTGAAAGGACAGCATTTAGAAAGTGAAGCAACACTCCATTCACTTCGCACAGTGAATTGAAGTGTTGGAACAGACTGCTTCACTTTCAGAGAAACGCATGTGAGTTTCTGTTGAATGCTTGTAAGTAGCTTAAGGCACTTTCAAAGGAAAGTGATTTTCTCTGAGAGGACAGCATTTAGAAAGTGAAGCAACACTCCATTCCCTTCGTGCAGTGAATTGAAGTGTTGGAACAGAGTGCTTCTCTTTCATAGAAACGCATTAGTGTTTCTTGTGAATGCTTGCAAGTTGCTTAAGGCACTTTCAAAGGAAAGTGATTTTCTCTGAAAGTACATAATTTAGAAAGTGAAGCAACACTCCATTCACTTCGCACAGTGAATTGAAGTGTTGGAACAGACTGCTTCTCTTTCAGAGAAATGCATGTGAGTTTCTGTTGAATGCTTGTAAGTAGCTTAAGGCACTTTCAAAGAAAAGTGATTTTCTCTGAAAGGACAGCATTTAGAAATTGAAGCAACACTCCATTCACTTCGCACAGTGAATTGAAGAGTTGGAACAGACTGCTTCACTTTCAGAGAAACACATGTGAGTTTCTGTTGAATGCTTGTAAGTAGCTTAAGGCACTTTCAAAGGAAAGTGATTTTCTCTGAGAGGACAGCATTTAGAAAGTGAGGCAACACTCCATTCACTTCACACAGTGAATTGAAGTGTTGGAACAGACTGCTTCTCTTTCAGAGAAACGCATGTGAGTTTCTTCCTAATGCTTGCAAGTAGCTTAAGGCACATTCAAAGGAAAGTGATTTTCTCAGAAAGGACAGCATTTAGAAAGTGAAGCAACACTCCATTCACTTCGCACAGTGAATTGAAGTGTTGGAACAGACTGCTTCTCTTTCAGAGAAACGCATGTGAGTTTCTTCCTCATGCTTGCAAGTAGCTTAAAGCACTTTCAAAGGAAAGTGATTTTCTCTGAAAGGACAGCATTGAGAAAGTGAAGCAACACTCCATTCACTTCGCACAGTGAATTGAAGTGTTGGAACACACTGCTTCTCTTTCAGAGAAACGCATGTGAGTTTCTGGTGAATGCTTGTAAGTAGCTTAAGGCACTTTCAAAGGAAAGTGATTTTCTCTGAAAGGACAGCATTTAGAAAGTGAAGCAACACTCCATTCACTTCGCACAGTGAATTGAAGTGTTGGAACAGACTGCTTCTCTTTCAGAGAAATGCATGTGAGTTTCTGTTGAATGCTTGTAAGTAGCTTAAGGCACTTTCAAGGGAAAGTGATTTTCTCTGAAAGGACAGCATTTAGAAAGTGAGGAAACACTCCATTCACTTCACACAGTGAACTGAAGTGTTGGAACAGACTGCTTCTCTTTCAGAGAAACACATGTGAGTTTCTTCCTAATGCTTGCAAGTAGCTTAAGGCACGTTCAAAGGAAAGTGATTTTCTCTGAAAGGACAGCATTTAGAAAGTGAAGCAACATTCCATTCACTTCGCACAGTGAATTGAAGTGTTGGAACAGACTGCTTCTCTTTCAGAGAAACGCATGTGAGTTTCTTCCTAATGCTTGCAAGTAGCTTAATGCACTTTCAAAGGAAAGTGATTTTCTCTGAAAGGACAGCATTTCGAAAGTGAAGCAACACTCCATTCACTTCGCACATTGAATTGAAGTGTTGGAACAGACTGCTTCTCTTTCAGAGAAACGCATGTGAGTTTCTGTTGAATGCTTGTAAGTATCTTAAGGCACTTTCAAAGGAAAGTGATTTTCTCTGAAAGGACAGCATTTTGAAAGTGAAGCAATACTCCATTCACTTCGCAGAGTGAATTGAAGCATTGGAACAGACTGCTTCTCTTTCAGAGAAACGCATGTGAGTTTCTGTTAAATGCTTGTAAGTAGCTTAAGGCACTTTCAAAGGAAAGTGATTTTCTCTGAGAGCACAGCATTTAGAAAGTGAGGCAACACTCTATTCACTTCACACAGTGAATTGAAGTGTTGGAACAGACTGCTTCTCTTTCAGAGAAATGCATGTGAGTTTCTTCCTAATGCTTGCAAGTAGCTTAAGGCACTTTCAAAGGAAAGTGATTTTCTCTGAAAGGACAGCATTTAGAAAATGAAGCAACACTCCGTTCACTTCGCACAGTGAATTGAAGTGTTGGAACCGACTGCTTCTCTTTCAGAGAAACGCATGTGAGTTTCTGGTGAATGCTTGTAAGAAGCTCAAGGCACTTTCAAAGGAAAGTGATTTTCTCTGAAAGGACAGCATTTAGAAAGTGAAGCAACACTCCATTCACTTCGTGCAGTGAATTGAAGTGTTGGAATAGAGTGCTTCTCTTTCATAGAAACGCATTAGTGTTTCTTGTGAATGCTTGCAAGTTGCTTAAGGCACTTTCAAAGGATAGTGATTTTCTCTGAAAGGACATAATTTAGAAAGTGAAGCAACACTCCATTCACTTCGCACAGTGAATTGAAGTGTTGGAACAGACTGCTTCTCTTTCAGAGAAATGCATGTGAGTTTCTGTTGAATGCTTGTAAGTAGCTTAAGGCACTTTCAATGGAAAGTGATTTTCTCTGAAAGGACAGCATTTAGAAAGTGAAGCAACACTCCATTCACTTCGCACAGTGAATTGATGTTTTGGAACAGACTGCTTCACTTTCAGAGAAACGCATGTGAGTTTCTGTTGAATGCTTGTAAGTAGCTTAAGGCACTTTCAAAGGAAAGTGATTTTCTCTAAGATGACAGCATTTAGAAAGTGAGGCAACACTCCATTCACTTCACACAGTGAATTGAAGTGTTGGAACAGACTGCTTCTCTTTCAGAGAAACGCATGTGAGTTTCTTCCTAATGCTTGCAAGTAGCTTAAAGCACTTTCAAAGGAAAGTGATTTTCTCAGAAAGGACAGCATTTAGAAAGTGAAGCAACACTCCATTCACTTCGCACATTGAATTGAAGTGTTGGAACAGACTGCTTCTCTTTCAGAGAAACGCATGTGAGTTTCTGTTGAATGCTTGAAAGTATCTTAAGGCACTTTCAAAGGAAAGTGATTTTCTCTGAAAGGACAGCATTTTGAAAGTGAAGCAATACTACATTCACTTCGCAGAGTGAATTGAAGTATTGGAACAGACTGCTTCTCTTTCAGAGAAACGCATGTGAGTTTCTGTTAAATGCTTGTAAGTAGCTTAAGTCACTTTCAAAGGAAAGTGATTTTCTCTGAGAGCACAGCATTTAGAAAGTGAGGCAACACTCCATTCACTTCGTGCAGTGAATTGAAGTGTTGGAATAGACTGCTTCTCTTTCATAGAAACGCATTAGTGTTTCTTGTGAATGCTTGCATGTTGCATAAGGCACTTTCAAAGGATAGTGATTTTCTCTGAAAGGACATAATTTAGAAAGTGAAGCAACACTCCATTCACTTCGCACAGTGAATTGAAGTGTTGGAACAGACTGCTTCTCTTTCAGAGAAATGCATGTGAGTTTCTGTTGAATGCTTGTAAGTAGCTTAAGGCACTTTCAATGGAAAGTGATTTTCTCTGAAAGGACAGCATTTAGAAAGTGAAGCAACACTCCATTCACTTCGCACAGTGAATTGAAGTGTTGGAACAGACTGCTTCACTTTCAGAGAAACACATGTGAGTTTCTGTTGAATGCTTGTAAGTAGCTTAAGGCACTTTCAAAGGAAAGTGATTTTCTCTGAGAGGACAGCATTTAGAAAGTGAGGCAACACTCCATTCACTTCACACAGTGAATTGAAGTGTTGGAACAGACTGCTTCTCTTTCAGAGAAACGCATGTGAGTTTCTTCCTAATGCTTGCAAGTAGCTTAAGGCACTTTCAAAGGAAAGTGATTTTCTCAGAAAGGACAGCATTTAGAAAGTGAAGCAACACTCCATTCACTTCGCACAGTGAATTGAAGTGTTGGAACAGACTGCTTCTCTTTCAGAGAAACGCATGTGAGTTTCTTCCTCATGCTTGCAAGTAGCTTAAAGCACTTTCAAAGGAAAGTGATTTTCTCTGAAAGGACAGCATTTAGAAAGTGAAGCAACACTCCATTCACTTCACACAGTGAATTGAAGTGTTGGAACAGACTGCTTCTCTTTCATGGAAACGCATGTGAGTTTCTGGTGAATGCTTGTAAGTAGCTTAAGGCACTTTCAAAGGAAAGTGATTTTCTCTGAAAGGACAGCATTTAGAAAGTAAGCAACACTCCATTCCCTTCGTGCAGTGAATTGAAGTGTTGGAACAGAGTGCTTCTCTTTCATAGAAACACATTAGTGTTTCTTGTGAATGCTTGCAATTTGCTTAAGGCACTTTCAAAGGAAAGTGATTTTCTCTGAAAGGACATAATTTAGAAAGTGAAGCAACACTCCATTCACTTCGCACAGTGAATTGAAGTGTTGGAACAGACTGCTTCTCTTTCAGAGAAACACATGTGAGTTTCTGTTGAATGCTTGTAAGTAGCTTAAGGCACTTTCAAAGAAAAGTGATTTTCTCTGAAAGGAAAGCATTTAGAAAGGGAAGCAATACTCCATTCACTTCGCAGAGTGAATTGAAGTATTGGAACAGACTGCTTCTCTTTCAGAGAAACGCATGTGAGTTTCTGTTAAATGCTTGTAAGTAGCTTAAGGCACTTTCAAAGGAAAGTGATTTTCTCTGAAAGCACAGCATTTAGAAAGTGAGGCAACACTCTATTCACTTCACACAGTGAATTGAAGGGATGGAACAGACTGCTTCTCTTTCAGAGAAACGGATGTGAGTTTCTTCCTAATGCTTGCAAGTAGCTTAAGGCACTATCAAAGGAAAGTGATTTTCTCTGAAAGGACAGCATTTAGAAAGTGAGGCAACACTCCATTCACTTCGCACAGTGAATTGAAGTGTTGGAACAGACTGCTTCTCTTTCAGAGAAACACATGTGAGTTTCTTCCTAATGCTTGCAAGTAGCTTAAGGCACTTTCAAAGGAAAGTGATTTTCTCTGAAAGGACAGCATTTAGAAAGTGAAGCAACACTCCATTCACTTCGTGCAGTGAATTGAAGTGTTGGAACAGAGTGCTTCTCTTTCATAGAAACGCATTAGTGTTTCTTGTGAATGCTTGCAAGTTGCTTAAGGCACTTTCAAAGGAAAGTGATTTTCTCTGAAAGGACAGCATTTAGAAAGTGAAGCAACACTCCATTCACTTCGCACAGTGAATTGAAGTGTTGGAACAGACTGCTTCTCTTTCAGAGAAACGCATGTGAGTTTCTGGTGAATGCTTGTAAGTAGCTTAAGGCACTTTCAAAGGAAAGTGATTTTCTCTGAGAGGACAGCATTTAGAAAGTGAGGCAACACTCCATTCACTTCACACAGTGAATTGAAGTCTTGGAACAGACTGCTTCTCTTTCAGAGAAACACATGTGAGTTTCTTCCTAATGCTTGCAAGTAGCTTAAGGCACTTTCAAAGGAAAGTGATTTTCTCAGAAAGGACAGCATTTAGAAAGTGAAGCAACACTCCATTCACTTCGCACAGTGAATTGTAGTGTTGGAACAGACTGCTTCTCTCTCAGAGAAACGCATGTGAGTTTCTTCCTAATGCTTGCAAGTAGCTTAAGGCACTTTCAAAGGAAAGTGATTTTCTCTGAAAGGACAGCATTTAGAAAGTGAAGCAACACTCCATTCACTTCGCACAGTGAATTGAAGTGTTGGAACAGACTGCTTCACTTTCAGAGAAACGCATGTGAGTTTCTGTTGAATGCTTGTAAGTAGCTTAAGGCACTTTCAAAGGAAAGTGATTTTCTCTGAGAGGACAGCATTTAGAAAGTGAAGCAACACTCCATTCCCTTCGTGCAGTGAATTGAAGTGTTGGAACAGAGTGCTTCTCTTTCATAGAAACGCATTAGTGTTTCTTGTGAATGCTTGCAAGTTGCTTAAGGCACTTTCAAAGGAAAGTGATTTTCTCTGAAAGTACATAATTTAGAAAGTGAAGCAACACTCCATTCACTTCGCACAGTGAATTGAAGTGTTGGAACAGACTGCTTCTCTTTCAGAGAAACGCATGTGAGTTTCTTCCTCATGCTTGCAAGTAGCTTAAAGCACTTTCAAAGGAAAGTGATTTTCTCTGAAAGGACAGCATTGAGAAAGTGAAGCAACACTCCATTCACTTCGCACAGTGAATTGAAGTGTTGGAACACACTGCTTCTCTTTCAGAGAAACGCATGTGAGTTTCTGGTGAATGCTTGTAAGTAGCTTAAGGCACTTTCAAAGGAAAGTGATTTTCTCTGAAAGGACAGCATTTAGAAAGTGAAGCAACACTCCATTCACTTCGCACAGTGAATTGAAGTGTTGGAACAGACTGCTTCTCTTTCAGAGAAATGCATGTGAGTTTCTGTTGAATGCTTGTAAGTAGCTTAAGGCACTTTCAAGGGAAAGTGATTTTCTCTGAAAGGACAGCATTTAGAAAGTGAGGAAACACTCCATTCACTTCACACAGTGAACTGAAGTGTTGGAACAGACTGCTTCTCTTTCAGAGAAACACATGTGAGTTTCTTCCTAATGCTTGCAAGTAGCTTAAGGCACGTTCAAAGGAAAGTGATTTTCTCTGAAAGGACAGCATTTAGAAAGTGAAGCAACATTCCATTCACTTCGCACAGTGAATTGAAGTGTTGGAACAGACTGCTTCTCTTTCAGAGAAACGCATGTGAGTTTCTTCCTAATGCTTGCAAGTAGCTTAATGCACTTTCAAAGGAAAGTGATTTTCTCTGAAAGGACAGCATTTCGAAAGTGAAGCAACACTCCATTCACTTCGCACATTGAATTGAAGTGTTGGAACAGACTGCTTCTCTTTCAGAGAAACGCATGTGAGTTTCTGTTGAATGCTTGTAAGTATCTTAAGGCACTTTCAAAGGAAAGTGATTTTCTCTGAATGGACAGCATTTTGAAAGTGAAGCAATACTCCATTCACTTCGCAGAGTGAATTGAAGCATTGGAACAGACTGCTTCTCTTTCAGAGAAACGCATGTGAGTTTCTGTTAAATGCTTGTAAGTAGCTTAAGGTACTTTCAAAGGAAAGTGATTTTCTCTGAGAGCACAGCATTTAGAAAGTGAGGCAACACTCTATTCACTTCACACAGTGAATTGAAGTGTTGGAACAGACTGCTTCTCTTTCAGAGAAATGCATGTGAGTTTCTTCCTAATGCTTGCAAGTAGCTTAAGGCACTTTCAAAGGAAAGTGATTTTCTCTGAAAGGACAGCATTTAGAAAATGAAGCAACACTCCGTTCACTTCGCACAGTGAATTGAAGTGTTGGAACCGACTGCTTCTCTTTCAGAGAAACGCATGTGAGTTTCTGGTGAATGCTTGTAAGAAGCTCAAGGCACTTTCAAAGGAAAGTGATTTTCTCTGAAAGGACAGCATTTAGAAAGTGAAGCAACACTCCATTCACTTCGTGCAGTGAATTGAAGTGTTGGAATAGAGTGCTTCTCTTTCATAGAAACGCATTAGTGTTTCTTGTGAATGCTTGCAAGTTGCTTAAGGCACTTTCAAAGGATAGTGATTTTCTCTGAAAGGACATAATTTAGAAAGTGAAGCAACACTCCATTCACTTCGCACAGTGAATTGAAGTGTTGGAACAGACTGCTTCTCTTTCAGAGAAATGCATGTGAGTTTCTGTTGAATGCTTGTAAGTAGCTTAAGGCACTTTCAATGGAAAGTGATTTTCTCTGAAAGGACAGCATTTAGAAAGTGAAGCAACACTCCATTCACTTCGCACAGTGAATTGATGTTTTGGAACAGACTGCTTCACTTTCAGAGAAACGCATGTGAGTTTCTGTTGAATGCTTGTAAGTAGCTTAAGGCACTTTCAAAGGAAAGTGATTTTCTCTAAGATGACAGCATTTAGAAAGTGAGGCAACACTCCATTCACTTCACACAGTGAATTGAAGTGTTGGAACAGACTGCTTCTCTTTCAGAGAAACGCATGTGAGTTTCTTCCTAATGCTTGCAAGTAGCTTAAAGCACTTTCAAAGGAAAGTGATTTTCTCAGAAAGGACAGCATTTAGAAAGTGAAGCAACACTCCATTCACTTCGCACATTGAATTGAAGTGTTGGAACAGACTGCTTCTCTTTCAGAGAAACGCATGTGAGTTTCTGTTGAATGCTTGAAAGTATCTTAAGGCACTTTCAAAGGAAAGTGATTTTCTCTGAAAGGACAGCATTTTGAAAGTGAAGCAATACTACATTCACTTCGCAGAGTGAATTGAAGTATTGGAACAGACTGCTTCTCTTTCAGAGAAACGCATGTGAGTTTCTGTTAAATGCTTGTAAGTAGCTTAAGTCACTTTCAAAGGAAAGTGATTTTCTCTGAGAGCACAGCATTTAGAAAGTGAGGCAACACTCCATTCACTTCGTGCAGTGAATTGAAGTGTTGGAATAGACTGCTTCTCTTTCATAGAAACGCATTAGTGTTTCTTGTGAATGCTTGCATGTTGCATAAGGCACTTTCAAAGGATAGTGATTTTCTCTGAAAGGACATAATTTAGAAAGTGAAGCAACACTCCATTCACTTCGCACAGTGAATTGAAGTGTTGGAACAGACTGCTTCTCTTTCAGAGAAATGCATGTGAGTTTCTGTTGAATGCTTGTAAGTAGCTTAAGGCACTTTCAATGGAAAGTGATTTTCTCTGAAAGGACAGCATTTAGAAAGTGAAGCAACACTCCATTCACTTCGCACAGTGAATTGAAGTGTTGGAACAGACTGATTCACTTTCAGAGAAACGCATGTGAGTTTCTGTTGAATGCTTGTAAGTAGCTTAAGGCACTTTCAAAGGAAAGTGATTTTCTCTAAGATGACAGCATTTAGAAAGTGAGGCAACACTCCATTCACTTCACACAGTGAATTGAAGTGTTGGAACAGACTGCTTCTCTTTCAGAGAAACGCATGTGAGTTTCTTCCTAATGCTTGCAAGTAGCTTAAGGCACTTTCAAAGGAAAGTGCTTTTCTCAGAAAGGACAGCATTTAGAAAGTGAAGCAACACTCCATTCACTTCGCACAGTGAATTGAAGTGTTGGAACAGACTGCTTCTCTTTCAGAGAAACGCATGTGAGTTTCTGGTGAATGCTTGTAAGTAGATTAAGGCACTTTCAAAGGAAAGTGATTTTCTCTGAAAGGACAGCATTTACAAAGTGAAGCAACACTCCATTCACTTCGCACAGTGAATTGAAGTGTTGGAACAGACTGCTTCTCTTTCAGAGAAACGCATGTGAGTTTCTTCCTAATGCTTGCAAGTAGCTTAAGGCACTATCAAAGGAAAGTGATTTTCTCTGAAAGGAAAGCATTTAGAAAGTGAGGCAACACTCCATTCACTTCGCACAGTGAATTGAAGTGTTGGAACAGACTGCTTCTCTTTCAGAGAAACGCATGTGAGTTTCTTCCTAATGCTTGCAAGTAGCTTAAGGCACTTTCAAAGGAAAGTGATTTTCTCTGAAATGACAGCATTTAGAAAGTGAAGCAACACTCCATTCACTTCGTGCAGTGAATTGAAGTGTTGGAACAGAGTGCTTCTCTTTCATAGAAACGCATTAGTGTTTCTTGTGAATGCTTGCAAGTTGCTTAAGGCACTTTCAAAGGAAAGTGATTTTCTCTGAAAGGACATAATTTAGAAAGTGAAGCAACACTCCATTCACTTCGCACAGTGAATTGAAGTGTTGGAACAGACTGCTTCTCTTTCAGAGAAATGCATGTGAGTTTCTGTTGAATGCTTGTAAGTAGCTTAAGGCACTTTCAAAGGAAAGTGATTTTCTCTGAAAGGACAGCATTTAGAAAGTGAAGCAACACTCCATTCACTTCGCAGAGTGAATTGAAGTGTTGGAACAGACTGCTTCACTTTCAGAGAAACGCATGTGAGTTTCTGTTGAATGCTTGTAAGTAGCTTAAGGCACTTTCAAAGGAAAGTGATTTTCTCTGAAAGGACAGCATTTAGAAAGTGAGGCAGCACTCCATTCACTTCACACAGTGAATTGAAGTGTTGGAACAGACTGCTTCTCTTTCAGAGAAACGCATGTGAGTTTCTTCCGAATGCTTGCAAGTAGCTTAAGGCACTTTCAAAGGAAAGTGATTTTCTCTGAAAGGACAGTATGTAGAAAGTGAGGCAACACTCCATTCACTTCGCACAGTGAATTGAAGTGTTGGAACAGACTGCTTCTCTTTCAGAGAAACGCAGTGAGTTTCTTCCTAATGCTTGCAAGTAGCTTAAGGCACTTTCAAAGGAAAGTGATTTTCTCTGAAAGGACAGCATTTAGAACGTGAAGCAACACTCCATTCACTTCGCACAGTGAATTGAAGTGTTGGAACCGACTGCTTCTCTTTCAGAGAAACGCATGTGAGTTTCTTCCTAATGCTTGCAAGTAGCTTAAGGCACTTTCAAAGAAAAGTGATTTTCTCAGAAAGGACAGCATTTAGAAAGTGAGGCAACACTCCATTCACTTCGCACAGTGAATTGAAGTGTTGGAACGGACTGCTTCTCTTTCAGAGAAACGCATGTGAGTTTCTTCCTAATGCTTGCAAGTAGCTTAAGGCACTCTCAAAGGAAAGTGATTTTCTCTGAAAGGACAGCATTTATAAAGTGAAGCAACACTCCATTCACTTCGTGCAGTGAATTGAAGTGTTGGAACAGAGTGCTTCTCTTTCATAGAAACGCATTAGTGTTTCTTGTGAATGCTTGCAAGTTGCTTAAGGCACTTTCAAAGGAAAGTGATTTTCTCTGAAAGGACATAATTTAGAAAGTGAAGCAACACTCCATTCACTTCGCACAGTGAATTGAAGTGTTGGAACAGACTGCTTCTCTTTCAGAGAAATGCATGTGAGTTTCTGTTGAATGCTTGTAAGTAGCTTAATGCACTTTCAAAGGAAAGTGATTTTCTCTGAAAGGACAGCATTTAGAAAGTGAAGCAACACTCCATTCACTTCGCAGAGTGAATTGAAGTGTTGGAACAGACTGCTTCACTTTCAGAGAAACGCATGTGAGTTTCTGTTGAATGCTTGTAAGTAGCTTAAGGCACTTTCAAAGGAAAGTGATTTTCTCTGAAAGGACAGCATTTAGAAAGTGAGGCAGCACTCCATTCACTTCACACAGTGAATTGAAGTGTTGGAACAGACTGCTTCTCTTTCAGAGAAACACATGTGAGTTTCTTCCGAATGCTTGCAAGTAGCTTAAGGCACTTTCAAAGGAAAGTGATTTTCTCTGAAAGGACAGTATTTAGAAAGTGAGGCAACACTCCATTCACTTCGCACAGTGAATTGAAGTGTTGGAACAGACTGCTTCTCTTTCAGAGAAACGCATGTGAGTTTCTTCCTAATGCTTGCAAGTAGCTTAAGGCACTTTCAAAGGAAAGTGATTTTCTCTGAAAGGACAGCATTTAGAACGTGAAGCAACACTCCATTCACTTCGCACAGTGAATTGAAGTGTTGGAACCGATTGCTTCTCTTTCAGAGAAACGCATGTGAGTTTCTGTTGAATGCTTGTAGGTAGCTTAAGGCACTTTCAAAGGAAAGTGATTTTCTCTGAAAGGACAGCATTTAGAAAGTGAAGCAACACTCCATTCACTTCGTGCAGTGAACTGAAGTGTGGAACAGAGTGCTTCTCTTTCATAGATACGCATTAGTGTTTCTTGTGAATGCTAACAAGTTGCTTAAGGCACTTTCAAAGGAAAGTGATTTTCTCTGAAAGGACATAATTTAGAAAGTGAAGCAAAACTCCATTCACTTCGCACAGTGAATTGAAGTGTTGGAACAGACTGCTTCTCTTTCAGAGAAATGCATGTGAGTTTCTGTTGAATGCTTGTAAGTAGCTTAAGGCACTTTCAAAGGAAAGTGATTTTCTCTGAAAGGACAGCATTTAGAAAATGAAGCAACACTCCATTCACTTCGCACAGTGAATTGAAGTGTTGGAACAGACTGCTTCACTTTCAGAGAAACGCATGTGAGTTTCTGTTGAATGCTTGTAAGTAGCTTAAGGCACTTTCAAAGGAAAGTGATTTTCTCTGAGAGGACAGCATTTAGAAAGTGAGGCAACAATCCATTCACTTCACACAGTGAATTGAAGTGTTGGAACAGACTGCTTCTCTTTCAGAGAAACGCATGTGAGTTTCTTCCTAATGCTTGCAAGTAGCTTAAGGCACTTTCAAAGGAAAGTGATTTTCTCTGAAAGGACATAATTTAGAAAGTGAAGCAAAACTCCATTCACTTCGCACAGTGAATTGAAGTGTTGGAACAGACTGCTTCTCTTTCAGAGAAACGCATGTGAGTTTCTTACTAATGCTTGCAAGTAGCTTAAGGCACTTTCAAAGGAAAGTGATTTTCTCTGAAAGGACAGCATTTAGAACGTGAAGCAACACTCCATTCACTTCACACAGTGAATTGAAGTGTTGGAACAGACTGCTTCTCTTTCAGAGAAACGCATGTGAGTTTCTGGTGAATGCTTGTAAGTAGCTTAAGGCACTTTCAAAGGAAAGTGATTTTCTCTGAAAGGACAGCATTTAGAAAGTAAGCAACACTCCTTTCCCTTCGTGCAGTGAATTGAAGTGTTGGAACCGAGTGCTTCTCTTTCATAGAAACGCATTAGTGTTTCTTGTGAATGCTTGCAAGTTGCTTAAGGCACTTTCAAAAGAAAGTGATTTTCTCTGAAAGGACATAATTTAGAAAGTGAAGCAACACTCCATTCCCTTCGCACAGTGAATTGAAGTGTTGGAACAGACTGCTTCTCTTTCAGAGAAATGCATGTGAGTTTCTGTTGAATGCTTGTAAGTAGCTTAAGGCACTTTCAAAGGAAAGTGATTTTCTCTGAAAGGACAGCATTTAGAAAGTGAAGCAACACTCCATTCACTTCGCACAGTGAATTGAAGTGTTGGAACAGACTGCTTCACTTTCAGAGAAACGCATGTGAGTTTCTGTTGAATGCTTGTAAGTAGCTTAAGGCACTTTCAAAGGAAAGTGATTTTCTCTGAGAGGACAGCATTTAGAAAGTGAGGCAACACTCCATTCCCTTCGTGCAGTGAATTGAAGTGTTGGAACAGAGTGCTTCTCTTTCATAGAAATGCATTAGTGTTTCTTGTGAATGCTTGCAAGTTGCTTAAGGCACTTTCAAAGGAAAGTGATTTTCTCTGAAAGGACATAATTTAGAAAGTGAAGCAACACTCCATTCACTTCGCGCAGTGAATTGAAGTGTTGGAACAGACTGCTTCTCTTTCAGAGAAATGCATGTGAGTTTCTGTTGAATGCTTGTAAGTAGCTTAAGGCACTTTCAAAGGAAAGTGATTTTCTCTGAAAGGACAGCATTTAGAAAGTGAAGCAACACTCCATTCACTTCGCACAGTGAATTGAAGTGTTGGAACAGACTGCTTCACTTTCAGAGAAACACATGTGAGTTTCTGTTGAATGCTTGTAAGTAGCTTAAGGCACTTTCAAAGGAAAGTGATTTTCTCTGAGAGAACAGCATTTAGAAAGTGAGGCAACACTCCATTCACTTCACACAGTGAATTGAAGTGTTGGAACAGACTGCTTCTCTTTCAGAGAAACGCATGTGAGTTTCTTCCTAATGCTTGCAAGTAGCTTAAGGCACTTTCAAAGGAAAGTGATTTTCTCAGAAAGGACAGCATTTAGAAAGTGAAGCAACACTCCATTCACTTCGCACAGTGAATTGAAGTGTTGGAACAGACTGCTTCTCTTTCAGAGAAACGTATGTGAGTTTCTTCCTCATGCTTGCAAGTAGCTTAAAGCACTTTCAAAGGAAAGTGATTTTCTCAGAAAGGACAGCATTTAGAAAGTGAAGCAACACTCCATTCACTTCGCACAGTGAATTGAAGTGTTGGAACAGACTGCTTCTCTTTCAGAGAAACGCATGTGAGTTTCTTACTAATGCTTGCAAGTAGCTTAAGGCACTTTCAAAGGAAAGTGATTTTCTCTGAAAGGACAGCATTTAGAACGTGAAGCAACACTCCATTCACTTCACACAGTGAATTGAAGTGTTGGAACAGACTGCTTCTCTTTCAGAGAAACGCATGTGAGTTTCTGGTGAATGCTTGTAAGTAGCTTAAGGCACTTTCAAAGGAAAGTGATTTTCTCTGAAAGGACAGCATTTAGAAAGTAAGCAACACTCCATTCCCTTCGTGCAGTGAATTGAAGTGTTGGAACCGAGTGCTTCTCTTTCATAGAAACGCATTAGTGTTTCTTGTGAATGCTTACAAGTTGCTTAAGGCACTTTCAAAGGAAAGTGATTTTCTCTGAAAGGACATAATTTAGAAAGTGAAGCAACACTCCATTCACTTCGCACAGTGAATTGAAGTGTTGGAACAGACTGCTTCTCTTTCAGAGAAATGCATGTGAGTTTCTGTTGAATGCTTGTAAGTAGCTTAAGGCACTTTCAAAGGAAAGTGATTTTCTCTGAAAGGACAGCATTTAGAAAGTGAAGCAACACTCCATTCACTTCGCACAGTGAATTGAAGTGTTGGAACAGACTGCTTCACTTTCAGAGAAACGCATGTGAGTTTCTGTTGAATGCTTGTAAGTAGCTTAAGGCACTTTCAAAGGAAAGTGATTTTCTCTGAGAGGACAGCATTTAGAAAGTGAAGCAACACTCCATTCCCTTCGTGCAGTGAATTGAAGTGTTGGAACAGAGTGCTTCTCTTTCATAGAAATGCATTAGTGTTTCTTGTGAATGCTTGCAAGTTGCTTAAGGCACTTTCAAAGGAAAGTGATTTTCTCTGAAAGGACATAATTTAGAAAGTGAAGCAACACTCCATTCACTTCCCGCAGTGAATTGAAGTGTTGGAACAGACTGCTTCTCTTTCAGAGAAATGCATGTGAGTTTCTGTTGAATGCTTGTAAGTAGCTTAAGGCACTTTCAAAGGAAAGTGATTTTCTCTGAAAGGACAGCATTTAGAAAGTGAAGCAACACTCCATTCACTTCGCACAGTGAATTGAAGTGTTGGAACAGACTGCTTCACTTTCAGAGAAACACATGTGAGTTTCTGTTGAATGCTTGTAAGTAGCTTAAGGCACTTTCAAAGGAAAGTGATTTTCTCTGAGAGGACAGCATTTAGAAAGTGAAGCAACACTCCATTCACTTCGTGCAGTGAATTGAAGTGTTGGAACAGAGTGCTTCTCTTTCATAGAAACGCATTAGTGTTTCTTGTGAATGCTTGCAAGTTGCTTAAGACACTTTCAAAGGAAAGTGATTTTCTCTGAAAGGACATAATTTAGAAAGTGAAGCAACACTCCATTCACTTCGCACAGTGAATTGAAGTGTTGGAACAGACTGCTTCTCTTTCAGAGAAATGCATGTGAGTTTCTGTTGAATGCTTGTAAGTAGCTGAAGGCACTTTCAAAGGAAAGTGATTTTCTCTGAAAGGACAGCATTTAGAAAGTGAAGCAACACTCCATTCACTTCGCAGAGTGAATTGAAGTGTTGGAACAGACTGCTTCACTTTCAGAGAAACGCATGTGAGTTTCTGTTGAATGCTTGTAAGTAGCTTAAGGCACTTTCAAAGGAAAGTGATTTTCTCTGAAAGGACAGCATTTAGAAAGTGAGGCAGCACTCCATTCACTTCGCACAGTGAATTGAAGTGTTGGAACAGACTGCTTCTCTTTCAGAGAAACACATGTGAGTTTCTTCCGAATGCTTGCAAGTAGCTTAAGGCACTTTCAAAGGAAAGTGATTTTCTCTGAAAGGACAGTATTTAGAAAGTGAGGCAACACTCCATTCACTTCGCACAGTGAATTGAAGTGTTGGAACAGACTGCTTCTCTTTCAGAGAAACGCATGTGAGTTTCTTCCTAATGCTTGCAAGTAGCTTAAGGCACTTTCAAAGGAAAGTGATTTTCTCTGAAAGGACAGCATTTAGAACGTGATGCAACACTCCATTCACTTCGCACAGTGAATTGAAGTGTTGGAACCGACTGCTTCTCTTTCAGAGAAACGCATGTGAGTTTCTGGTGAATGCTTGTAAGAAGCTTAAGGCACTTTCAAAGGAAAGTGATTTTCTCTGAAAGGACAGCATTTAGAAAGTGAAGCAACACTCCATTCACTTCGTGCAGTGAACTGAAGTGTGGAACAGAGTGCTTCTCTTTCATAGATACGCATTAGTGTTTCTTGTGAATGCTAACAAGTTGCTTAAGGCACTTTCAAAGGAAAGTGATTTTCTCTGAAAGGACATAATTTAGAAAGTGAAGCAAAACTCCATTCTCTTCGCACAGTGAATTGAAGTGTTGGAACAGACTGCTTCTCTTTCAGAGAAATGCATGTGAGTTTCTGTTGAATGCTTGTAAGTAGCTTAAGGCACTTTCAAAGGAAAGTGATTTTCTCTGAAAGGACAGCATTTAGAAAATGAAGCAACACTCCATTCACTTCGCACAGTGAATTGAAGTGTTGGAACAGACTGCTTCACTTTCAGAGAAACGCATGTGAGTTTCTGTTGAATGCTTGTAAGTAGCTTAAGGCACTTTCAAAGGAAAGTGATTTTCTCTGAGAGGACAGCATTTAGAAAGTGAGGCAACAATCCATTCACTTCACACAGTGAATTGAAGTGTTGGAACAGACTGCTTCTCTTTCAGAGAAACGCATGTGAGTTTCTTCCTAATGCTTGCAAGTAGCTTAAGGCACTTTCAAAGGAAAGTGATTTTCTCTGAAAGGACATAATTGAGAAAGTGAAGCAAAACTCCATTCACTTCGCACAGTGAATTGAAGTGTTGGAACAGACTGCTTCTCTTTCAGAGAAACGCATGTGAGTTTCTTACTAATGCTTGCAAGTAGCTTAAGGCACTTTCAAAGGAAAGTGATTTTCTCTGAAAGGACAGCATTTAGAACGTGAAGCAACACTCCATTCACTTCACACAGTGAATTGAAGTGTTGGAACAGACTGCTTCTCTTTCAGAGAAACGCATGTGAGTTTCTGGTGAATGCTTGTAAGTAGCTTAAGGCACTTTCAAAGGAAAGTGATTTTCTCTGAAAGGACAGCATTTAGAAAGTAAGCAACACTCCATTCCCTTCGTGCAGTGAATTGAAGTGTTGGAACCGAGTGCTTCTCTTTCATAGAAACGCATTAGTGTTTCTTGTGAATGCTTGCAAGTTGCTTAAGGCACTTTCAAAAGAAAGTGATTTTCTCTGAAAGGACATAATTTAGAAAGTGAAGCAACACTCCATTCACTTCGCACAGTGAATTGAAGTGTTGGAACAGACTGCTTCTCTTTCAGAGAAATGCATGTGAGTTTCTGTTGAATGCTTGTAAGTAGCTTAAGGCACTTTCAAAGGAAAGTGATTTTCTCTGAAAGGACAGCATTTAGAAAGTGAAGCAACACTCCATTCACTTCGCACAGTGAATTGAAGTGTTGGAACAGACTGCTTCACTTTCAGAGAAACGCATGTGAGTTTCTGTTGAATGCTTGTAAGTAGCTTAAGGCACTTTCAAAGGAAAGTGATTTTCTCTGAGAGGACAGCATTTAGAAAGTGAGGCAACACTCCATTCCCTTCGTGCAGTGAATTGAAGTGTTGGAACAGAGTGCTTCTCTTTCATAGAAATGCATTAGTGTTTCTTGTGAATGCTTGCAAGTTGCTTAAGGCACTTTCAAAGGAAAGTGATTTTCTCTGAAAGGACATAATTTAGAAAGTGAAGCAACACTCCATTCACTTCGCGCAGTGAATTGAAGTGTTGGAACAGACTGCTTCTCTTTCAGAGAAATGCATGTGAGTTTCTGTTGAATGCTTGTAAGTAGCTTAAGGCACTTTCAAAGGAAAGTGATTTTCTCTGAAAGGAGAGCATTTAGAAAGTGAAGCAACACTCCATTCACTTCGCACAGTGAATTGAAGTGTTGGAACAGACTGCTTCACTTTCAGAGAAACACATGTGAGTTTCTGTTGAATGCTTGTAAGTAGCTTAAGGCACTTTCAAAGGAAAGTGATTTTCTCTGAGAGAACAGCATTTAGAAAGTGAGGCAACACTCCATTCACTTCACACAGTGAATTGAAGTGTTGGAACAGACTGCTTCTCTTTCAGAGAAACGCATGTGAGTTTCTTCCTAATGCTTGCAAGTAGCTTAAGGCACTTTCAAAGGAAAGTGATTTTCTCAGAAAGGACAGCATTTAGAAAGTGAAGCAACACTCCATTCACTTCGCACAGTGAATTGAAGTGTTGGAACAGACTGCTTCTCTTTCAGAGAAACGTATGTGAGTTTCTTCCTCATGCTTGCAAGTAGCTTAAAGCACTTTCAAAGGAAAGTGATTTTCTCAGAAAGGACAGCATTTAGAAAGTGAAGCAACACTCCATTCACTTCGCACAGTGAATTGAAGTGTTGGAACAGACTGCTTCTCTTTCAGAGAAACGCATGTGAGTTTCTTACTAATGCTTGCAAGTAGCTTAAGGCACTTTCAAAGGAAAGTGATTTTCTCTGAAAGGACAGCATTTAGAACGTGAAGCAACACTCCATTCACTTCACACAGTGAATTGAAGTGTTGGAACAGACTGCTTCTCTTTCAGAGAAACGCATGTGAGTTTCTGGTGAATGCTTGTAAGTAGCTTAAGGCACTTTCAAAGGAAAGTGATTTTCTCTGAAAGGACAGCATTTAGAAAGTAAGCAACACTCCATTCCCTTCGTGCAGTGAATTGAAGTGTTGGAACCGAGTGCTTCTCTTTCATAGAAACGCATTAGTGTTTCTTGTGAATGCTTGCAAGTTGCTTAAGGCACTTTCAAAGGAAAGTGATTTTCTCTGAAAGGACATAATTTAGAAAGTGAAGCAACACTCCATTCACTTCCCGCAGTGAATTGAAGTGTTGGAACAGACTGCTTCTCTTTCAGAGAAATGCATGTGAGTTTCTGTTGAATGCTTGTAAGTAGCTTAAGGCACTTTCAAAGGAAAGTGATTTTCTCTGAAAGGACAGCATTTAGAAAGTGAAGCAACACTCCATTCACTTCGCACAGTGAATTGAAGTGTTGGAACAGACTGCTTCACTTTCAGAGAAACGCATGTGAGTTTCTGTTGAATGCTTGTAAGTAGCTTAAGGCACTTTCAAAGGAAAGTGATTTTCTCTGAGAGGACAGCATTTAGAAAGTGAAGCAACACTCCATTCCCTTCGTGCAGTGAATTGAAGTGTTGGAACAGAGTGCTTCTCTTTCATAGAAATGCATTAGTGTTTCTTGTGAATGCTTGCAAGTTGCTTAAGGCACTTTCAAAGGAAAGTGATTTTCTCTGAAAGGACATAATTTAGAAAGTGAAGCAACACTCCATTCACTTCCCGCAGTGAATTGAAGTGTTGGAACAGACTGCTTCTCTTTCAGAGAAATGCATGTGAGTTTCTGTTGAATGCTTGTAAGTAGCTTAAGGCACTTTCAAAGGAAAGTGATTTTCTCTGAAAGGACAGCATTTAGAAAGTGAAGCAACACTCCATTCACTTCGCACAGTGAATTGAAGTGTTGGAACAGACTGCTTCACTTTCAGAGAAACACATGTGAGTTTCTGTTGAATGCTTGTAAGTAGCTTAAGGCACTTTCAAAGGAAAGTGATTTTCTCTGAGAGGACAGCATTTAGAAAGTGAGGCAACACTCCATTCACTTCACACAGTGAATTGAAGTGTTGGAACAGACTGCTTCTCTTTCAGAGAAACGCATGTGAGTTTCTTCCTAATGCTTGCAAGTAGCTTAAGGCACTTTCAAAGGAAAGTGATTTTCTCAGAAAGGACAGCATTTAGAAAGTGAAGCAACACTCCATTCACTTCGCACAGTGAATTGAAGTGTTGGAACAGACTGCTTCTCTTTCAGAGAAACGCATGTGAGTTTCTTCCTCATGCTTGCAAGTAGCTTAAAGCACTTTCAAAGGAAAGTGATTTTCTCTGAGAGGACAGCATTTAGAAAGTGAAGCAACACTCCATTCCCTTCGTGCAGTGAATTGAAGTGTTGGAACAGAGTGCTTCTCTTTCATAGAAATGCATTAGTGTTTCTTGTGAATGCTTGCAAGTTGCTTAAGGCACTTTCAAAGGAAAGTGATTTTCTCTGAAAGGACATAATTTAGAAAGTGAAGCAACACTCCATTCACTTCCCGCAGTGAATTGAAGTGTTGGAACAGACTGCTTCTCTTTCAGAGAAATGCATGTGAGTTTCTGTTGAATGCTTGTAAGTAGCTTAAGGCACTTTCAAAGGAAAGTGATTTTCTCTGAAAGGACAGCATTTAGAAAGTGAAGCAACACTCCATTCACTTCGCACAGTGAATTGAAGTGTTGGAACAGACTGCTTCACTTTCAGAGAAACACATGTGAGTTTCTGTTGAATGCTTGTAAGTAGCTTAAGGCACTTTCAAAGGAAAGTGATTTTCTCTGAGAGGACAGCATTTAGAAAGTGAGGCAACACTCCATTCACTTCACACAGTGAATTGAAGTGTTGGAACAGACTGCTTCTCTTTCAGAGAAACGCATGTGAGTTTCTTCCTAATGCTTGCAAGTAGCTTAAGGCACTTTCAAAGGAAAGTGATTTTCTCAGAAAGGACAGCATTTAGAAAGTGAAGCAACACTCCATTCACTTCGCACAGTGAATTGAAGTGTTGGAACAGACTGCTTCTCTTTCAGAGAAACGCATGTGAGTTTCTTCCTCATGCTTGCAAGTAGCTTAAAGCACTTTCAAAGGAAAGTGATTTTCTCTGAAAGGACAGCATTTAGAAAGTGAAGCAACACTCCATTCACTTCGCACAGTGAATTGAAGTGTTGGAACAGACTGCTTCTCTTTCAGAGAAACGCATGTGAGTTTCTGGTGAATGCTTGTAAGTAGCTTAAGGCACTTTCAAAGGAAAGTGATTTTCTCTGAAAGGACAGCATTTAGAAAGTGAAGCAACACTCCCTTCACTTCAAACAGTGAATTGAAGTGTTGGAACAGACTGCTTCTCTTTCAGAGAAACGCATGTGAGTTTCTGTTGAATGCTTGTAAGTAGCTTAAGGCACTTTCAAAGGAAAGTGATTTTCTCTGAAAGGACAGCATTTAGAAAGTGAGGAAACACTCCATTCACTTCACACAGTGAACTGAAGTGTTGGAACAGACTGCTTCTCTTTCAGAGAAACACATGTGAGTTTCTTCCTAATGCTTGCAAGTAGTTTAAGGCACTTTCAAAGGAAAGTGATTTTCTCTGAAAGGACATAATTTAGAAAGTGAAGCAACACTCCATTTACTTCGCACAGTGAATTGAAGTGTTGGAACAGACTGCTTCTCTTTCAGAGAAATGCATGTGAGTTTCTGCTGAATGCTTGTAAGTAGCTGAAGGCACTTTCAAAGGAAAGTGATTTTCTCTGAGAGGACAGCATTTAGAAAGTGAAGCAACACTCCATTCCCTTCGTGCAGTGAATTGAAGTATTGGAACAGAGTGCTTCTCTTTCATAGAAATGCATTAGTGTTTCTTGTGAATGCTTGCAAGTTGCTTAAGGCACTTTCAAAGGAAAGTGATTTTCTCTGAAAGGACATAATTTAGAAAGTGAAGCAACACTCCATTCACTTCGCACAGTGAATTGAAGTGTTGGAACAGACTGCTTCTCTTTCAGAGAAATGCATGTGAGTTTCTGTTGAATGCTTGTAAGTAGCTTAAGGCACTTTCAAAGGAAAGTGATTTTCTCTGAAAGGACAGCATTTAGAAAGTGAAGCAACACTCCATTCACTTCAAGAGTGAATTGAAGTGTTGGAACAGACTGCTTCTCTTTCAGAGAAACACATGTGAGTTTCTGTTGAATGCTTGTAAGTAGCTTAAGGCACTTTCAAAGGAAAGTGATTTTCTCTGAAAGGACAGCATTTAGAAAGTGAGGCAACACTCCATTCACTTCACACAGTGAATTGAAGTGTTGGAACAGACTGCTTCTCTTTCAGAGAAACGCATGTGAGTTTCTTCCTAATGCTTGCAAGTAGCTTAAGGCACTTTCAAAGGAAAGTGATTTTCTCAGAAAGGACAGCATTTAGAAAGTGAAGCAACACTCCATTCACTTCGCACAGTGAATTGAAGTGTTGGAACAGACTGCTTCTCTTTCAGAGAAACGCATGTGAGTTTCTTCCTCATGCTTGCAAGTAGCTTAAAGCACTTTCAAAGGAAAGTGATTTTCTCTGAAAGGACAGCATTTAGAAAGTGAAGCAACACTCCATTCACTTCGCACAGTGAATTGAAGTGTTGGAACAGACTGCTTCTCTTTCAGAGAAACGCATGTGAGTTTCTGGTGAATGCTTGTAAGTAGCTTAAGGCACTTTCAAAGGAAAGTGATTTTCTCTGAAAGGACAGCATTTAGAAAGTGAAGCAACAATCCCTTCACTTCAAACAGTGAATTGAAGTGTTGGAACAGACTGCTTCTCTTTCAGAGAAATGCATGTGAGTTTCTGTTGAATGCTTGTAAGTAGCTTAAGGCACGTTCAAAGGAAAGTGATTTTCTCTGAAAGGACAGCATTTAGAAAGTGAGGAAACACTCCATTCACTTCACACAGTGAACTGAAGTGTTGGAACAGACTGCTTCTCTTTCAGAGAAACACATGTGAGTTTCTTCCTAATGCTTGCAAGTAGTTTAAGGCACTTTCAAAGGAAAGTGATTTTCTCTGAAAGGACATAATTTAGAAAGTGAAGCAACACTCCATTCACTTCGCACAGTGAATTGAAGTGTTGGAACAGACTGCTTCTCTTTCAGAGAAATGCATGTGAGTTTCTGCTGAATGCTTGTAAGTAGCTGAAGGCACTTTCAAAGGAAAGTGATTTTCTCTGAAAGGACAGCATTTAGAAAGTGAAGCAACACTCCATTCACTTCGCAGAGTGAATTGAAGTGTTGAAACAGACTGCTTCACTTTCAGAGAAACGCATGTGAGTTTCTGTTGAATGCTTGTAGGTAGCTTAAGGCACTTTCAAAGGAAAGTGATTTTCTCTGAAAGGACAGCATTTAGAAAGTGAGGCAGCACTCCATTCACTTTACACAGTGAATTGAAGTGTTGGAACAGACTGCTTCTCTTTCAGAGAAACGCATGTGAGTTTCTTCCGAATGCTTGCAAGTAGCTTAAGGCACTTTCAAAGGAAAGTGATTTTCTCAGAAAGGACAGCATTTAGAAAGTGAAGCAACACTCCATTCACTTCGCACAGTGAATTGAAGTGTTGGAACAGACTGCTTCACTTTCAGAGAAACACATGTGAGTTTCTGTTGAATGCTTGTAAGTAGCTTAAGGCACTTTCAAAGGAAAGTGATTTTCTCTGAGAGGACAGCATTTAGAAAGTGAGGCAACACTCCATTCACTTCACACAGTGAATTGAAGTGTTGGAACAGACTGCTTCTCTTTCAGAGAAACGCATGTGAGTTTCTTCCTAATGCTTGCAAGTAGCTTAAGGCACTTTCAAAGGAAAGTGATTTTCTCAGAAAGGACAGCATTTAGAAAGTGAAGCAACACTCCATTCACTTCGCACAGTGAATTGAAGTGTTGGAACAGACTGCTTCTCTTTCAGAGAAACGCATGTGAGTTTCTTCCTCATGCTTGCAAGTAGCTTAAAGCACTTTCAAAGGAAAGTGATTTTCTCTGAAAGGACAGCATTTAGAAAGTGAAGCAACACTCCATTCACTTCGCACAGTGAATTGAAGTGTTGGAACAGACTGCTTCTCTTTCAGAGAAACGCATGTGAGTTTCTGGTGAATGCTTGTAAGTAGCTTAAGGCACTTTCAAAGGAAAGTGATTTTCTCTGAAAGGACAGCATTTAGAAAGTGAAGCAACACTCCCTTCACTTCAAACAGTGAATTGAAGTGTTGGAACAGACTGCTTCTCTTTCAGAGAAACGCATGTGAGTTTCTGTTGAATGCTTGTAAGTAGCTTAAGGCACTTTCAAAGGAAAGTGATTTTCTCTGAAAGGACAGCATTTAGAAAGTGAGGAAACACTCCATTCACTTCACACAGTGAACTGAAGTGTTGGAACAGACTGCTTCTCTTTCAGAGAAACACATGTGAGTTTCTTCCTAATGCTTGCAAGTAGTTTAAGGCACTTTCAAAGGAAAGTGATTTTCTCTGAAAGGACATAATTTAGAAAGTGAAGCAACACTCCATTTACTTCGCACAGTGAATTGAAGTGTTGGAACAGACTGCTTCTCTTTCAGAGAAATGCATGTGAGTTTCTGCTGAATGCTTGTAAGTAGCTGAAGGCACTTTCAAAGGAAAGTGATTTTCTCTGAGAGGACAGCATTTAGAAAGTGAAGCAACACTCCATTCCCTTCGTGCAGTGAATTGAAGTATTGGAACAGAGTGCTTCTCTTTCATAGAAATGCATTAGTGTTTCTTGTGAATGCTTGCAAGTTGCTTAAGGCACTTTCAAAGGAAAGTGATTTTCTCTGAAAGGACATAATTTAGAAAGTGAAGCAACACTCCATTCACTTCGCACAGTGAATTGAAGTGTTGGAACAGACTGCTTCTCTTTCAGAGAAATGCATGTGAGTTTCTGTTGAATGCTTGTAAGTAGCTTAAGGCACTTTCAAAGGAAAGTGATTTTCTCTGAAAGGACAGCATTTAGAAAGTGAAGCAACACTCCATTCACTTCAAGAGTGAATTGAAGTGTTGGAACAGACTGCTTCTCTTTCAGAGAAACACATGTGAGTTTCTGTTGAATGCTTGTAAGTAGCTTAAGGCACTTTCAAAGGAAAGTGATTTTCTCTGAAAGGACAGCATTTAGAAAGTGAGGCAACACTCCATTCACTTCACACAGTGAATTGAAGTGTTGGAACAGACTGCTTCTCTTTCAGAGAAACGCATGTGAGTTTCTTCCTAATGCTTGCAAGTAGCTTAAGGCACTTTCAAAGGAAAGTGATTTTCTCAGAAAGGACAGCATTTAGAAAGTGAAGCAACACTCCATTCACTTCGCACAGTGAATTGAAGTGTTGGAACAGACTGCTTCTCTTTCAGAGAAACGCATGTGAGTTTCTTCCTCATGCTTGCAAGTAGCTTAAAGCACTTTCAAAGGAAAGTGATTTTCTCTGAAAGGACAGCATTTAGAAAGTGAAGCAACACTCCATTCACTTCGCACAGTGAATTGAAGTGTTGGAACAGACTGCTTCTCTTTCAGAGAAACGCATGTGAGTTTCTGGTGAATGCTTGTAAGTAGCTTAAGGCACTTTCAAAGGAAAGTGATTTTCTCTGAAAGGACAGCATTTAGAAAGTGAAGCAACACTCCCTTCACTTCAAACAGTGAATTGAAGTGTTGGAACAGACTGCTTCTCTTTCAGAGAAATGCATGTGAGTTTCTGTTGAATGCTTGTAAGTAGCTTAAGGCACGTTCAAAGGAAAGTGATTTTCTCTGAAAGGACAGCATTTAGAAAGTGAGGAAACACTCCATTCACTTCACACAGTGAACTGAAGTGTTGGAACAGACTGCTTCTCTTTCAGAGAAACACATGTGAGTTTCTTCCTAATGCTTGCAAGTAGTTTAAGGCACTTTCAAAGGAAAGTGATTTTCTCTGAAAGGACATAATTTAGAAAGTGAAGCAACACTCCATTCACTTCGCACAGTGAATTGAAGTGTTGGAACAGACTGCTTCTCTTTCAGAGAAATGCATGTGAGTTTCTGCTGAATGCTTGTAAGTAGCTGAAGGCACTTTCAAAGGAAAGTGATTTTCTCTGAAAGGACAGCATTTAGAAAGTGAAGCAACACTCCATTCACTTCGCAGAGTGAATTGAAGTGTTGAAACAGACTGCTTCACTTTCAGAGAAACGCATGTGAGTTTCTGTTGAATGCTTGTAGGTAGCTTAAGGCACTTTCAAAGGAAAGTGATTTTCTCTGAAAGGACAGCATTTAGAAAGTGAGGCAGCACTCCATTCACTTTACACAGTGAATTGAAGTGTTGGAACAGACTGCTTCTCTTTCAGAGAAACGCATGTGAGTTTCTTCCGAATGCTTGCAAGTAGCTTAAGGCACTTTCAAAGGAAAGTGATTTTCTCTGAAAGGACAGTATTTAGAAAGTGAGGCAACACTCCATTCACTTCGCACAGTGAATTGAAGTGTTGGAACAGACTGCTTCTTTTTCAGAGAAACGCATGTGAGTTTCTTCCTAATGCTTGCAAGTAGCTTAAGGCACTTTCAAAGGAAAGTGATTTTCTCTGAAAGGACAGCATTTAGAACGTGAAGCAACACTCCATTCACTTCGCACAGTGAATTGAAGTGTTGGAACCGACTGCTTCTCTTTCAGAGAAACGCATGTGAGTTTCTGGTGAATGCTTGTAAGAAGCTTAAGGCACTTTCAAAGGAAAGTGATTTTCTCTGAAAGGACAGCATTTAGAAAGTGAAGCAACACTCCATTCACTTCGTGCAGAAAACTGAAGTGTTGGAACAGAGTGCTTCTCTTTCATAGAAACGCATTAGTGTTTCTTGTGAATGCTAACAAGTTGCTTAAGGTACTTTCAAAGGAAAGTGATTTTCTCTGAAAGGACATAATTTAGAAAGTGAAGCAAAACACCATTCACTTCGCACAGTGAATTGAAGTGTTGGAACAGACTGCTTCTCTTTCAGAGAAATGCATGAGAGTTTCTGTTGAATGCTTGTAAGTAGCTTAAGGCACTTTCAAAGGAAAGTGATTTTCTCTGAAAGGACAGCATTTAGAAAGTGAAGCAACACTCCATTCACTTCGCACAGTGAATTGAAGTGTTGGAACAGACTGCTTCACTTTCAGAGAAACGCATGTGAGTTTCTGTTGAATGCTTGTAAGTAGCTTAAGGCACTTTCAAAGGAAAGTGATTTTCTCTGTGAGGACAGCATTTAGAAAGTGAGGCAACACTCCATTCACTTCACACAGTGAATTGAAGTGTTGGAACAGACTGCTTCTCTTTCAGAGAAACGCATGTGAGTTTCTTCCTAATGCTTGCAAGTAGCTTAAGGCACTTTCAAAGGAAAGTGATTTTCTCTGAAAGGACATAATTTAGAAAGTGAAGCAAAACTCCATTCACTTCGCACAGTGAATTGAAGTGTTGGAACAGACTGCTTCTCTTTCAGAGAAACGCATGTGAGTTTCTTACTAATGCTTGCAAGTAGCTTAAGGCACTTTCAAAGGAAAGTGATTTTCTCTGAAAGGACAGCATTTAGAAAGTGAAGCAACACTCCATTCACTTCACACAGTGAATTGAAGTGTTGGAACAGACTGCTTCTCTTTCAGAGAAACGCATGTGAGTTTCTGGTGAATGCTTGTAAGTAGCTTAAGGCACTTTCAAAGGAAAGTGATTTTCTCTGAAAGGACAGCATTTAGAAAGTAAGCAACACTCCATTCCCTTCGTGCAGTGAATTGAAATGTTGGAACAGAGTGCTTCTCTTTCATAGAAACGCATTAGTGTTTCTTGTGAATGCTTGCAAGTTGCTTAAGGCACTTTCAAAGGAAAGTGATTTTCTCTGAAAGGACATAATTTAGAAAGTGAAGCAACACTCCATTCACTTCGCACAGTGAATTGAAGTGTTGGAACAGACTGCTTCTCTTTCAGAGAAACGCATGTGAGTTTCTGTTGAATGCTTGTAAGTAGCTTAAGGCACTTTCAAAGAAAAGTGATTTTCTCTGAAAGGACAGCATTTAGAAAGGGAAGCAATACTCCATTCACTTCGCAGAGTGAATTGAAGTATTGGAACAGACTGCTTCTCTTTCAGTGAAACGCATGTGAGTTTCTGTTAAATGCTTGTAAGTAGCTTAAGGCACTTTCAAAGGAAAGTGATTTTCTCTGAAAGCACAGCATTTAGAAAGTGAGGCAACACTCTATTCACTTCACACAGTGAATTGAAGGGATGGAACAGACTGCTTCTCTTTCAGAGAAACGGATGTGAGTTTCTTCCTAATGCTTGCAAGTAGCTCAAGGCACTATCAAAGGAAAGTGATTTTCTCTGAAAGGACAGCATTTAGAAAGTGAGGCAACACTCCATTCACTTCGCACAGTGAATTGAAGTGTTGGAACAGACTGCTTCTCTTTCAGAGAAACACATGTGAGTTTCTTCCTAATGCTTGCAAGTAGCTTAAGGCACTTTCAAAGGAAAGTGATTTTCTCTGAAAGGACAGCATTTAGAAAGTGAAGCAACACTCCATTCACTTCGTGCAGTGAATTGAAGTGTTGGAACAGAGTGCTTCTCTTTCATAGAAACGCATTAGTGTTTCTTGTGAATGCTTGCAAGTTGCTTAAGGCACTTTCAAAGGAAAGTGATTTTCTCTGAAAGGACAGCATTTAGAAAGTGAAGCAACACTCCATTCACTTCGCACAGTGAATTGAAGTGTTGGAACAGACTGCTTCTCTTTCAGAGAAACGTATGTGAGTTTCTTCCTCATGCTTGCAAGTAGCTTAAGGCACTTTCAAAGGAAAGTGATTTTCTCAGAAAGGACAGCATTTAGAAAGTGAAGCAACACTCCATTCACTTCGCACAGTGAATTGAAGTGTTGGAACAGACTGCTTCTCTTTCAGAGAAACGCATGTGAGTTTCTTACTAATGCTTGCAAGTAGCTTAAGGCACTTTCAAAGGAAAGTGATTTTCTCTGAAAGGACAGCATTTAGAACGTGAAGCAACACTCCATTCACTTCACACAGTGAATTGAAGTGTTGGAACAGACTGCTTCTCTTTCAGAGAAACGCATGTGAGTTTCTGGTGAATGCTTGTAAGTAGCTTAAGGCACTTTCAAAGGAAAGTGATTTTCTCTGAAAGGACAGCATTTAGAAAGTAAGCAACACTCCATTCCCTTCGTGCAGTGAATTGAAGTGTTGGAACCGAGTGCTTCTCTTTCATAGAAACGCATTAGTGTTTCTTGTGAATGCTTACAAGTTGCTTAAGGCACTTTCAAAGGAAAGTGATTTTCTCTGAAAGGACATAATTTAGAAAGTGAAGCAACACTCCATTCACTTCGCACAGTGAATTGAAGTGTTGGAACAGACTGCTTCTCTTTCAGAGAAATGCATGTGAGTTTCTGTTGAATGCTTGTAAGTAGCTTAAGGCACTTTCAAAGGAAAGTGATTTTCTCTGAAAGGACAGCATTTAGAAAGTGAAGCAACACTCCATTCACTTCGCACAGTGAATTGAAGTGTTGGAACAGACTGCTTCACTTTCAGAGAAACGCATGTGAGTTTCTGTTGAATGCTTGTAAGTAGCTTAAGGCACTTTCAAAGGAAAGTGATTTTCTCTGAGAGGACAGCATTTAGAAAGTGAAGCAACACTCCATTCCCTTCGTGCAGTGAATTGAAGTGTTGGAACAGAGTGCTTCTCTTTCATAGAAATGCATTAGTGTTTCTTGTGAATGCTTGCAAGTTGCTTAAGGCACTTTCAAAGGAAAGTGATTTTCTCTGAAAGGACATAATTTAGAAAGTGAAGCAACACTCCATTCACTTCCCGCAGTGAATTGAAGTGTTGGAACAGACTGCTTCTCTTTCAGAGAAATGCATGTGAGTTTCTGTTGAATGCTTGTAAGTAGCTTAAGGCACTTTCAAAGGAAAGTGATTTTCTCTGAAAGGACAGCATTTAGAAAGTGAAGCAACACTCCATTCACTTCGCACAGTGAATTGAAGTGTTGGAACAGACTGCTTCACTTTCAGAGAAACACATGTGAGTTTCTGTTGAATGCTTGTAAGTAGCTTAAGGCACTTTCAAAGGAAAGTGATTTTCTCTGAGAGGACAGCATTTAGAAAGTGAAGCAACACTCCATTCACTTCGTGCAGTGAATTGAAGTGTTGGAACAGAGTGCTTCTCTTTCATAGAAACGCATTAGTGTTTCTTGTGAATGCTTGCAAGTTGCTTAAGACACTTTCAAAGGAAAGTGATTTTCTCTGAAAGGACATAATTTAGAAAGTGAAGCAACACTCCATTCACTTCGCACAGTGAATTGAAGTGTTGGAACAGACTGCTTCTCTTTCAGAGAAATGCATGTGAGTTTCTGTTGAATGCTTGTAAGTAGCTGAAGGCACTTTCAAAGGAAAGTGATTTTCTCTGAAAGGACAGCATTTAGAAAGTGAAGCAACACTCCATTCACTTCGCAGAGTGAATTGAAGTGTTGGAACAGACTGCTTCACTTTCAGAGAAACGCATGTGAGTTTCTGTTGAATGCTTGTAAGTAGCTTAAGGCACTTTCAAAGGAAAGTGATTTTCTCTGAAAGGACAGCATTTAGAAAGTGAGGCAACACTCCATTCACTTCGCACAGTGAATTGAAGTGTTGGAACAGACTGCTTCTCTTTCAGAGAAACGCATGTGAGTTTCTTCCTAATGCTTGCAAGTAG
Organism: Myodes glareolus; assembly: GCF_982192425.1. NCBI lineage: Eukaryota > Metazoa > Chordata > Mammalia > Rodentia > Cricetidae > Myodes > Myodes glareolus. The sequence continues at coordinate 110,234,765 of NC_142032.1, read as the reverse complement.
CTTAAGGCACTTTCAAAGGAAAGTGATTTTCTCTGAAAGGACAGCATTTAGAACGTGATGCAACACTCCATTCACTTCGCACAGTGAATTGAAGTGTTGGAACCGACTGCTTCTCTTTCAGAGAAACGCATGTGAGTTTATGGTGAATGCTTGTAAGAAGCTTAAGGCACTTTCAAAGGAAAGTGATTTTCTCTGAAAGGACAGCATTTAGAAAGTGAAGCAACACTCCATTCACTTCGTGCAGTGAACTGAAGTGTGGAACAGAGTGCTTCTCTTTCATAGATACGCATTAGTGTTTCTTGTGAATGCTAACAAGTTGCTTAAGGCACTTTCAAAGGAAAGTGATTTTCTCTGAAAGGACATAATTTAGAAAGTGAAGCAAAACTCCATTCTCTTCGCACAGTGAATTGAAGTGTTGGAACAGACTGCTTCTCTTTCAGAGAAATGCATGTGAGTTTCTGTTGAATGCTTGTAAGTAGCTTAAGGCACTTTCAAAGGAAAGTGATTTTCTCTGAAAGGACAGCATTTAGAAAATGAAGCAACACTCCATTCACTTCGCACAGTGAATTGAAGTGTTGGAACAGACTGCTTCACTTTCAGAGAAACGCATGTGAGTTTCTGTTGAATGCTTGTAAGTAGCTTAAGGCACTTTCAAAGGAAAGTGATTTTCTCTGAGAGGACAGCATTTAGAAAGTGAGGCAACAATCCATTCACTTCACACAGTGAATTGAAGTGTTGGAACAGACTGCTTCTCTTTCAGAGAAACGCATGTGAGTTTCTTCCTAATGCTTGCAAGTAGCTTAAGGCACTTTCAAAGGAAAGTGATTTTCTCTGAAAGGACATAATTGAGAAAGTGAAGCAAAACTCCATTCACTTCGCACAGTGAATTGAAGTGTTGGAACAGACTGCTTCTCTTTCAGAGAAACGCATGTGAGTTTCTTACTAATGCTTGCAAGTAGCTTAAGGCACTTTCAAAGGAAAGTGATTTTCTCTGAAAGGACAGCATTTAGAACGTGAAGCAACACTCCATTCACTTCACACAGTGAATTGAAGTGTTGGAACAGACTGCTTCTCTTTCAGAGAAACGCATGTGAGTTTCTGGTGAATGCTTGTAAGTAGCTTAAGGCACTTTCAAAGGAAAGTGATTTTCTCTGAAAGGACAGCATTTAGAAAGTAAGCAACACTCCATTCCCTTCGTGCAGTGAATTGAAGTGTTGGAACCGAGTGCTTCTCTTTCATAGAAACGCATTAGTGTTTCTTGTGAATGCTTGCAAGTTGCTTAAGGCACTTTCAAAAGAAAGTGATTTTCTCTGAAAGGACATAATTTAGAAAGTGAAGCAACACTCCATTCACTTCGCACAGTGAATTGAAGTGTTGGAACAGACTGCTTCTCTTTCAGAGAAATGCATGTGAGTTTCTGTTGAATGCTTGTAAGTAGCTTAAGGCACTTTCAAAGGAAAGTGATTTTCTCTGAAAGGACAGCATTTAGAAAGTGAAGCAACACTCCATTCACTTCGCACAGTGAATTGAAGTGTTGGAACAGACTGCTTCACTTTCAGAGAAACGCATGTGAGTTTCTGTTGAATGCTTGTAAGTAGCTTAAGGCACTTTCAAAGGAAAGTGATTTTCTCTGAGAGGACAGCATTTAGAAAGTGAGGCAACACTCCATTCCCTTCGTGCAGTGAATTGAAGTGTTGGAACAGAGTGCTTCTCTTTCATAGAAATGCATTAGTGTTTCTTGTGAATGCTTGCAAGTTGCTTAAGGCACTTTCAAAGGAAAGTGATTTTCTCTGAAAGGACATAATTTAGAAAGTGAAGCAACACTCCATTCACTTCGCGCAGTGAATTGAAGTGTTGGAACAGACTGCTTCTCTTTCAGAGAAATGCATGTGAGTTTCTGTTGAATGCTTGTAAGTAGCTTAAGGCACTTTCAAAGGAAAGTGATTTTCTCTGAAAGGACAGCATTTAGAAAGTGAAGCAACACTCCATTCACTTCGCACAGTGAATTGAAGTGTTGGAACAGACTGCTTCACTTTCAGAGAAACACATGTGAGTTTCTGTTGAATGCTTGTAAGTAGCTTAAGGCACTTTCAAAGGAAAGTGATTTTCTCTGAGAGAACAGCATTTAGAAAGTGAGGCAACACTCCATTCACTTCACACAGTGAATTGAAGTGTTGGAACAGACTGCTTCTCTTTCAGAGAAACGCATGTGAGTTTCTTCCTAATGCTTGCAAGTAGCTTAAGGCACTTTCAAAGGAAAGTGATTTTCTCTGAAAGGACAGCATTTAGAAAGTGAAGCAACACTCCATTCACTTCGCACAGTGAATTGAAGTGTTGGAACAGACTGCTTCTCTTTCAGAGAAACGTATGTGAGTTTCTTCCTCATGCTTGCAAGTAGCTTAAAGCACTTTCAAAGGAAAGTGATTTTCTCAGAAAGGACAGCATTTAGAAAGTGAAGCAACACTCCATTCACTTCGCACAGTGAATTGAAGTGTTGGAACAGACTGCTTCTCTTTCAGAGAAACGCATGTGAGTTTCTTACTAATGCTTGCAAGTAGCTTAAGGCACTTTCAAAGGAAAGTGATTTTCTCTGAAAGGACAGCATTTAGAACGTGAAGCAACACTCCATTCACTTCACACAGTGAATTGAAGTGTTGGAACAGACTGCTTCTCTTTCAGAGAAACGCATGTGAGTTTCTGGTGAATGCTTGTAAGTAGCTTAAGGCACTTTCAAAGGAAAGTGATTTTCTCTGAAAGGACAGCATTTAGAAAGTAAGCAACACTCCATTCCCTTCGTGCAGTGAATTGAAGTGTTGGAACCGAGTGCTTCTCTTTCATAGAAACGCATTAGTGTTTCTTGTGAATGCTTGCAAGTTGCTTAAGGCACTTTCAAAGGAAAGTGATTTTCTCTGAAAGGACATAATTTAGAAAGTGAAGCAACACTCCATTCACTTCCCGCAGTGAATTGAAGTGTTGGAACAGACTGCTTCTCTTTCAGAGAAATGCATGTGAGTTTCTGTTGAATGCTTGTAAGTAGCTTAAGGCACTTTCAAAGGAAAGTGATTTTCTCTGAAAGGACAGCATTTAGAAAGGGAAGCAACACTCCATTCACTTCGCACAGTGAATTGAAGTGTTGGAACAGACTGCTTCACTTTCAGAGAAACGCATGTGAGTTTCTGTTGAATGCTTGTAAGTAGCTTAAGGCACTTTCAAAGGAAAGTGATTTTCTCTGAGAGGACAGCATTTAGAAAGTGAAGCAACACTCCATTCCCTTCGTGCAGTGAATTGAAGTGTTGGAACAGAGTGCTTCTCTTTCATAGAAATGCATTAGTGTTTCTTGTGAATGCTTGCAAGTTGCTTAAGGCACTTTCAAAGGAAAGTGATTTTCTCTGAAAGGACATAATTTAGAAAGTGAAGCAACACTCCATTCACTTCCCGCAGTGAATTGAAGTGTTGGAACAGACTGCTTCTCTTTCAGAGAAATGCATGTGAGTTTCTGTTGAATGCTTGTAAGTAGCTTAAGGCACTTTCAAAGGAAAGTGATTTTCTCTGAAAGGACAGCATTTAGAAAGTGAAGCAACACTCCATTCACTTCGCACAGTGAATTGAAGTGTTGGAACAGACTGCTTCACTTTCAGAGAAACACATGTGAGTTTCTGTTGAATGCTTGTAAGTAGCTTAAGGCACTTTCAAAGGAAAGTGATTTTCTCTGAGAGGACAGCATTTAGAAAGTGAGGCAACACTCCATTCACTTCACACAGTGAATTGAAGTGTTGGAACAGACTGCTTCTCTTTCAGAGAAACGCATGTGAGTTTCTTCCTAATGCTTGCAAGTAGCTTAAGGCACTTTCAAAGGAAAGTGATTTTCTCAGAAAGGACAGCATTTAGAAAGTGAAGCAACACTCCATTCACTTCGCACAGTGAATTGAAGTGTTGGAACAGACTGCTTCTCTTTCAGAGAAACGCATGTGAGTTTCTTCCTCATGCTTGCAAGTAGCTTAAAGCACTTTCAAAGGAAAGTGATTTTCTCTGAGAGGACAGCATTTAGAAAGTGAAGCAACACTCCATTCCCTTCGTGCAGTGAATTGAAGTGTTGGAACAGAGTGCTTCTCTTTCATAGAAATGCATTAGTGTTTCTTGTGAATGCTTGCAAGTTGCTTAAGGCACTTTCAAAGGAAAGTGATTTTCTCTGAAAGGACATAATTTAGAAAGTGAAGCAACACTCCATTCACTTCCCGCAGTGAATTGAAGTGTTGGAACAGACTGCTTCTCTTTCAGAGAAATGCATGTGAGTTTCTGTTGAATGCTTGTAAGTAGCTTAAGGCACTTTCAAAGGAAAGTGATTTTCTCTGAAAGGACAGCATTTAGAAAGTGAAGCAACACTCCATTCACTTCGCACAGTGAATTGAAGTGTTGGAACAGACTGCTTCACTTTCAGAGAAACACATGTGAGTTTCTGTTGAATGCTTGTAAGTAGCTTAAGGCACTTTCAAAGGAAAGTGATTTTCTCTGAGAGGACAGCATTTAGAAAGTGAGGCAACACTCCATTCACTTCACACAGTGAATTGAAGTGTTGGAACAGACTGCTTCTCTTTCAGAGAAACGCATGTGAGTTTCTTCCTAATGCTTGCAAGTAGCTTAAGGCACTTTCAAAGGAAAGTGATTTTCTCAGAAAGGACAGCATTTAGAAAGTGAAGCAACACTCCATTCACTTCGCACAGTGAATTGAAGTGTTGGAACAGACTGCTTCTCTTTCAGAGAAACGCATGTGAGTTTCTTCCTCATGCTTGCAAGTAGCTTAAAGCACTTTCAAAGGAAAGTGATTTTCTCTGAAAGGACAGCATTTAGAAAGTGAAGCAACACTCCATTCACTTCGCACAGTGAATTGAAGTGTTGGAACAGACTGCTTCTCTTTCAGAGAAACGCATGTGAGTTTCTGGTGAATGCTTGTAAGTAGCTTAAGGCACTTTCAAAGGAAAGTGATTTTCTCTGAAAGGACAGCATTTAGAAAGTGAAGCAACACTCCCTTCACTTCAAACAGTGAATTGAAGTGTTGGAACAGACTGCTTCTCTTTCAGAGAAACGCATGTGAGTTTCTGTTGAATGCTTGTAAGTAGCTTAAGGCACTTTCAAAGGAAAGTGATTTTCTCTGAAAGGACAGCATTTAGAAAGTGAGGAAACACTCCATTCACTTCACACAGTGAACTGAAGTGTTGGAACAGACTGCTTCTCTTTCAGAGAAACACATGTGAGTTTCTTCCTAATGCTTGCAAGTAGTTTAAGGCACTTTCAAAGGAAAGTGATTTTCTCTGAAAGGACATAATTTAGAAAGTGAAGCAACACTCCATTTACTTCGCACAGTGAATTGAAGTGTTGGAACAGACTGCTTCTCTTTCAGAGAAATGCATGTGAGTTTCTGCTGAATGCTTGTAAGTAGCTGAAGGCACTTTCAAAGGAAAGTGATTTTCTCTGAGAGGACAGCATTTAGAAAGTGAAGCAACACTCCATTCCCTTCGTGCAGTGAATTGAAGTATTGGAACAGAGTGCTTCTCTTTCATAGAAATGCATTAGTGTTTCTTGTGAATGCTTGCAAGTTGCTTAAGGCACTTTCAAAGGAAAGTGATTTTCTCTGAAAGGACATAATTTAGAAAGTGAAGCAACACTCCATTCACTTCGCACAGTGAATTGAAGTGTTGGAACAGACTGCTTCTCTTTCAGAGAAATGCATGTGAGTTTCTGTTGAATGCTTGTAAGTAGCTTAAGGCACTTTCAAAGGAAAGTGATTTTCTCTGAAAGGACAGCATTTAGAAAGTGAAGCAACACTCCATTCACTTCAAGAGTGAATTGAAGTGTTGGAACAGACTGCTTCTCTTTCAGAGAAACACATGTGAGTTTCTGTTGAATGCTTGTAAGTAGCTTAAGGCACTTTCAAAGGAAAGTGATTTTCTCTGAAAGGACAGCATTTAGAAAGTGAGGCAACACTCCATTCACTTCACACAGTGAATTGAAGTGTTGGAACAGACTGCTTCTCTTTCAGAGAAACGCATGTGAGTTTCTTCCTAATGCTTGCAAGTAGCTTAAGGCACTTTCAAAGGAAAGTGATTTTCTCAGAAAGGACAGCATTTAGAAAGTGAAGCAACACTCCATTCACTTCGCACAGTGAATTGAAGTGTTGGAACAGACTGCTTCTCTTTCAGAGAAACGCATGTGAGTTTCTTCCTCATGCTTGCAAGTAGCTTAAAGCACTTTCAAAGGAAAGTGATTTTCTCTGAAAGGACAGCATTTAGAAAGTGAAGCAACACTCCATTCACTTCGCACAGTGAATTGAAGTGTTGGAACAGACTGCTTCTCTTTCAGAGAAACGCATGTGAGTTTCTGGTGAATGCTTGTAAGTAGCTTAAGGCACTTTCAAAGGAAAGTGATTTTCTCTGAAAGGACAGCATTTAGAAAGTGAAGCAACACTCCCTTCACTTCAAACAGTGAATTGAAGTGTTGGAACAGACTGCTTCTCTTTCAGAGAAATGCATGTGAGTTTCTGTTGAATGCTTGTAAGTAGCTTAAGGCACGTTCAAAGGAAAGTGATTTTCTCTGAAAGGACAGCATTTAGAAAGTGAGGAAACACTCCATTCACTTCACACAGTGAACTGAAGTGTTGGAACAGACTGCTTCTCTTTCAGAGAAACACATGTGAGTTTCTTCCTAATGCTTGCAAGTAGTTTAAGGCACTTTCAAAGGAAAGTGATTTTCTCTGAAAGGACATAATTTAGAAAGTGAAGCAACACTCCATTCACTTCGCACAGTGAATTGAAGTGTTGGAACAGACTGCTTCTCTTTCAGAGAAATGCATGTGAGTTTCTGCTGAATGCTTGTAAGTAGCTGAAGGCACTTTCAAAGGAAAGTGATTTTCTCTGAAAGGACAGCATTTAGAAAGTGAAGCAACACTCCATTCACTTCGCAGAGTGAATTGAAGTGTTGAAACAGACTGCTTCACTTTCAGAGAAACGCATGTGAGTTTCTGTTGAATGCTTGTAGGTAGCTTAAGGCACTTTCAAAGGAAAGTGATTTTCTCTGAAAGGACAGCATTTAGAAAGTGAGGCAGCACTCCATTCACTTTACACAGTGAATTGAAGTGTTGGAACAGACTGCTTCTCTTTCAGAGAAACGCATGTGAGTTTCTTCCGAATGCTTGCAAGTAGCTTAAGGCACTTTCAAAGGAAAGTGATTTTCTCTGAAAGGACAGTATTTAGAAAGTGAGGCAACACTCCATTCACTTCGCACAGTGAATTGAAGTGTTGGAACAGACTGCTTCTTTTTCAGAGAAACGCATGTGAGTTTCTTCCTAATGCTTGCAAGTAGCTTAAGGCACTTTCAAAGGAAAGTGATTTTCTCTGAAAGGACAGCATTTAGAACGTGAAGCAACACTCCATTCACTTCGCACAGTGAATTGAAGTGTTGGAACCGACTGCTTCTCTTTCAGAGAAACGCATGTGAGTTTCTGGTGAATGCTTGTAAGAAGCTTAAGGCACTTTCAAAGGAAAGTGATTTTCTCTGAAAGGACAGCATTTAGAAAGTGAAGCAACACTCCATTCACTTCGTGCAGAAAACTGAAGTGTTGGAACAGAGTGCTTCTCTTTCATAGAAACGCATTAGTGTTTCTTGTGAATGCTAACAAGTTGCTTAAGGTACTTTCAAAGGAAAGTGATTTTCTCTGAAAGGACATAATTTAGAAAGTGAAGCAAAACACCATTCACTTCGCACAGTGAATTGAAGTGTTGGAACAGACTGCTTCTCTTTCAGAGAAATGCATGAGAGTTTCTGTTGAATGCTTGTAAGTAGCTTAAGGCACTTTCAAAGGAAAGTGATTTTCTCTGAAAGGACAGCATTTAGAAAGTGAAGCAACACTCCATTCACTTCGCACAGTGAATTGAAGTGTTGGAACAGACTGCTTCACTTTCAGAGAAACGCATGTGAGTTTCTGTTGAATGCTTGTAAGTAGCTTAAGGCACTTTCAAAGGAAAGTGATTTTCTCTGTGAGGACAGCATTTAGAAAGTGAGGCAACACTCCATTCACTTCACACAGTGAATTGAAGTGTTGGAACAGACTGCTTCTCTTTCAGAGAAACGCATGTGAGTTTCTTCCTAATGCTTGCAAGTAGCTTAAGGCACTTTCAAAGGAAAGTGATTTTCTCTGAAAGGACATAATTTAGAAAGTGAAGCAAAACTCCATTCACTTCGCACAGTGAATTGAAGTGTTGGAACAGACTGCTTCTCTTTCAGAGAAACGCATGTGAGTTTCTTACTAATGCTTGCAAGTAGCTTAAGGCACTTTCAAAGGAAAGTGATTTTCTCTGAAAGGACAGCATTTAGAAAGTGAAGCAACACTCCATTCACTTCACACAGTGAATTGAAGTGTTGGAACAGACTGCTTCTCTTTCAGAGAAACGCATGTGAGTTTCTGGTGAATGCTTGTAAGTAGCTTAAGGCACTTTCAAAGGAAAGTGATTTTCTCTGAAAGGACAGCATTTAGAAAGTAAGCAACACTCCATTCCCTTCGTGCAGTGAATTGAAATGTTGGAACAGAGTGCTTCTCTTTCATAGAAACGCATTAGTGTTTCTTGTGAATGCTTGCAAGTTGCTTAAGGCACTTTCAAAGGAAAGTGATTTTCTCTGAAAGGACATAATTTAGAAAGTGAAGCAACACTCCATTCACTTCGCACAGTGAATTGAAGTGTTGGAACAGACTGCTTCTCTTTCAGAGAAACGCATGTGAGTTTCTGTTGAATGCTTGTAAGTAGCTTAAGGCACTTTCAAAGAAAAGTGATTTTCTCTGAAAGGACAGCATTTAGAAAGGGAAGCAATACTCCATTCACTTCGCAGAGTGAATTGAAGTATTGGAACAGACTGCTTCTCTTTCAGTGAAACGCATGTGAGTTTCTGTTAAATGCTTGTAAGTAGCTTAAGGCACTTTCAAAGGAAAGTGATTTTCTCTGAAAGCACAGCATTTAGAAAGTGAGGCAACACTCTATTCACTTCACACAGTGAATTGAAGGGATGGAACAGACTGCTTCTCTTTCAGAGAAACGGATGTGAGTTTCTTCCTAATGCTTGCAAGTAGCTCAAGGCACTATCAAAGGAAAGTGATTTTCTCTGAAAGGACAGCATTTAGAAAGTGAGGCAACACTCCATTCACTTCGCACAGTGAATTGAAGTGTTGGAACAGACTGCTTCTCTTTCAGAGAAACACATGTGAGTTTCTTCCTAATGCTTGCAAGTAGCTTAAGGCACTTTCAAAGGAAAGTGATTTTCTCTGAAAGGACAGCATTTAGAAAGTGAAGCAACACTCCATTCACTTCGTGCAGTGAATTGAAGTGTTGGAACAGAGTGCTTCTCTTTCATAGAAACGCATTAGTGTTTCTTGTGAATGCTTGCAAGTTGCTTAAGGCACTTTCAAAGGAAAGTGATTTTCTCTGAAAGGACAGCATTTAGAAAGTGAAGCAACACTCCATTCACTTCGCACAGTGAATTGAAGTGTTGGAACAGACTGCTTCTCTTTCAGAGAAACGCATGTGAGTTTCTGGTGAATGCTTGTAAGTAGCTTAAGGCACTTTCAAAGGAAAGTGATTTTCTCTGAGAGGACAGCATTTAGAAAGTGAGGCAACACTCCATTCACTTCACACAGTGCATTGAAGTCTTGGAACAGACTGCTTCTCTTTCAGAGAAACACATGTGAGTTTCTTCCTAATGCTTGCAAGTAGCTTAAGGCACTTTCAAAGGAAAGTGATTTTCTCAGAAAGGACAGCATTTAGAAAGTGAAGCAACACTCCATTCACTTCGCACAGTGAATTGTGGTGTTGGAACAGACTGCTTCACTTTCAGAGAAACGCATGTGAGTTTCTGTTGAATGCTTGTAAGTAGCTTAAGGCACTTTCAAAGGAAAGTGATTTTCTCTGAAAGGACAGCATTTAGAAAGTGAAGCAACACTCCATTCACTTCGCACAGTGAATTGAAGTGTTGGAACAGACTGCTTCTCTTTCAGAGAAACGCATGTGAGTTTCTTCCTCATGCTTGCAAGTAGCTTAAAGCACTTTCAAAGGAAAGTGATTTTCTCTGAAAGGACAGCATTTAGAAAGTGAAGCAACACTCCATTCACTTCGTGCAGTGAACTGAAGTGTTGGAACAGAGTGCTTCTCTTTCATAGAAACGCATTAGTGTTTCTTGTGAATGCTAACAAGTTGCTTAAGGCACTTTCAAAGGAAAGTGATTTTCTCTGAAAGGACATAATTTAGAAAGTGAAGCCAAACTCCATTCACTTCGCACAGTGAATTGAAGTGTTGGAACAGACTGCTTCTCTTTCAGAGAAATGCCTGTGAGTTTCTTCCGAATGCTTGCAAGTAGCTTAAGGCACTTTCAAAGGAAAGTGATTTTCTCTGAAAGGACAGTATTTAGAAAGTGAGGCAACACTCCATTCACTTCGCACAGTGAATTGAAGTGTTGGAACAGACTGCTTCTTTTTCAGAGAAACGCATGTGAGTTTCTTCCTAATGCTTGCAAGTAGCTTAAGGCACTTTCAAAGGAAAGTGATTTTCTCTGAAAGGACAGCATTTAGAAAGTGAAGCAACACTCCATTCACTTTGCACAGTGAATTGAAGTGTTGGAACAGACTGCTTCTCTTTCAGAGAAACGCATGTGAGTTTCTGGTGAATGCTTGTAAGTAGCTTAAGGCACTTTCAAAGGAAAGTGATTTTCTCTGAGAGGACAGCATTTAGAAAGTGAGGCAACACTCCATTCACTTCACACAGTGAATTGAAGTCTTGGAACAGACTGCTTCTCTTTCAGAGAAACACATGTGAGTTTCTTCCTAATGCTTGCAAGTAGCTTAAGGCACTTTCAAAGGAAAGTGATTTTCTCAGAAAGGACAGCATTTAGAAAGTGAAGCAACACTCCATTCACTTCGCACAGTGAATTGTAGTGTTGGAACAGACTGCTTCTCTTTCAGAGAATCGCATGTGAGTTTCTTACTAATGCTTGCAAGTAGCTTAAGGCACTTTCAAAGGAAAGTGATTTTCTCAGAAAGGACAGCATTTAGAAAGTGAAGCAACACTCCATTCCCTTCGTGCAGTGAATTGAAGTGTTGGAACAGAGTGCTTCTCTTTCATAGAAACGCATTAGTGTTTCTTGCGAATGCTTGCAAGTTGCTTAAGGCACTTTCAAAGGAAAGTGATTTTCTCTGAAAGGACATAATTTAGAAAGTGAAGCAACACTCCATTCACTTCGCACAGTGAATTGAAGTGTTGGAACAGACTGCTTCTCTTTCAGAGAAACGCATGTGAGTTTCTGTTAAATGCTTGTAAGTAGCTTAAGGCACTTTCAAAGGAAAGTGATTTTCTCTGAAAGCACAGCATTTAGAAAGTGAAGCAACACTCCATTCACTTCGCACAGTGAATTGAAGTGTTGG